>NW_028327172.1:191872174-193152719 GCF_987537825.1 Furipterus horrens
CTGCATGCGCCAGCGTCCAGCTCAACCCTCAAGCTGCCGCACCTGGGAGACAAATTAGAGGTTGTGGGCTTAGATAGAACAACGATTATGAGCTGATGTTGCTATTCCCGAAAATATCTAGACGGAAGAATCTATTTAGAAGCCACAATCCTCAAATGGATTCGCAGTAGGACCCTGGATTCCAGAAAAGCTGCGGAGTTCATGGCCCCCCCAAAGAAACGAACATATTTCGCTAGGCGAGGTAGTTCATTAAAAATAGTCTGCACAAGAGTAACCGGGGTGCAGAAGGCCGCATCTCCGCTTGGGGCTTTGGGGAGCCCCTACTCACCCCTAAGTCGGTGGTGGCGATGGTGGTGGCAAACCCCTGCCTTTTGTTTGTGGATGAGGGATCGCATTGGGGCAACAGCCAAGCAAAGGGGGGAAATTAATTGCAGCCAATTAATAATTAATCCCCTTTAAACAGCTTTATTATCTCTCCCGAACGACAGGGATTTGTCTGATAACCCCCCGAAGACCAAATGTCAAGTTTAACCAAATAGTTATTGCTTTATCAACCCGAGTCTGCAAATAAATTAATCAAAAGCAAATCTGTCCTTTGTGCGGCTCATTTGCTGGTAATGGATGGATATGAAGATTTGCCGATATTATTGTCTGTCATTCAATCTAACAAAGTGAACATTTATTGCATATATATTAAAAATTATCCCGGAATCGAGTGGCGCCGGGTTGCATTTATTGGAGTCTTCCCAGGGGTGACGTCCCCTCGGATGGGGGCGCATGGGGAAAAGAGAAAGTGCCAAGAGCGCGCGTCCTAAATCTCTTTAAGCCTCTGTGCTCGCCTCTGCGCCCCACCCCCCTCCCCGCGGCGTCCAGTCCGCCAGCCTTTGCCCCCGGCCCGGGGAGCTGCAGGCCGCTGCCTGCCTTGCAGCCGGCCGAGGCTGGCTGAGCGTGGGGAGCCGAGCTGCTGTCAAAACCGAGGCCAGGAGCCCACAGCACTCGCACAGGGACTGGCCCGAGGAAATTTGGGGGTGTGATTGAAGAGGGAGAAACGGGAGGGGGGACAGCTCCTCTTTGTCTTCTCTCGGGTTACATCATTTTCTAATTAGGCATAAAATTGTCTTCATACACTGATATTGCGGCCTTCATAAACATCACCATTATGGTTCATAAGGACGCCATTGTGGGGAGGCCATCCCAAAATAGAAAGAGCTGGGGAGGGAGAGGCCTGCAGCCGGGGAGGCCTGGCTTTGTCCTCCCCTGGGAGAAGATGGATGGCCAGTGTCACGCAGATGATGACTTGGGACTATTAAATTGTCAGAGGGGGAAGACTCTTTACCAGCACCCAGCGCTGATGGAAAATTTTAGAGGCAGGCTCAGGAGGGTCTTGGATAAGAGAGGGTCCAGGTGGCTGGGTTTGCTGGGCAGGCTGGTGGAGGAAGCAGGTTAGTGGCAGGAGCAGGCGGCGTGGAGGCAGTGAGAGGCTTCCTAGGCACCCTGGTCGCACTCAGCTCTGTGCTCACCCAGCTGTGCACCTGACTAGATCTGACCTCCCACTCCAACCTCACCGCCAAGACTGGGGGACAACTGGGGCTTGAGAAGGGAGAGGGGCAGCGAATCCAGGGCAGTTACGGGCAGCACTAAGCGTGGAGACAATTGTTCCCATTATTCAGAGCTAAGGCTCAACCAAGCCCGGTCTCCCGCCAAGTCGGGGGGCGTTTTGCTAACTGGATGGAGATGGATGGAGAAGCCCCGAGCCCCTGGCGTCGTGTCAGACCCTGGGGCAATTACTGTCCCGCCAGGATGGACACACTGCCCGCCACCCTGACCCCGCCGTGCGGGCCCACTGGCTGCCCACGCCGCCTTGGCGGTTCGCTCTCTCGCCTTTACAATAACCCGACTTGACATAAATAACTCCCTCGCGCTTGTCTACATCTGCTTGACCTTCTGAACCCGCGAAAAACCTTTGCTGCATTAAGCCAAATTACATTTTTCTTTAGAAAAATGCGTTAAAACTGCAAATTCTGGTCCCCTGCCTTGTCCACCTCTAGCTAGGGTTCTGGTGTATCTTGGAATTAACATTCATGCAAGACAAAATAGTGGCGTTCTGCTCAGGCTGGCTCCTCCCTGTTTCTGTCTGGAGCATTGGTTACGCAGTTCCAGGTACCCCTAGCTTTTAGGTGACTTAAATGCACCTGGAGCTCTAGGCAGTGGTCCCACCTCTGAGATCTCCTCCCCTGGACGTCCTAGGAGGGGGCAGAGGGAAGAGCAACCCTCATGGGTGTCCACCCCCTGCTTGGTCTGAGGCCACAGCTGAGGGGCCAGGCCAGCCGGCCAGAGCAGCCAGGCGCCTGGCGTGTGCTTGCCATTGACCTGATCTAGCAAGGGTGGGGGGCGGGCCCCGGAAGTGCCCCTGCTGGCGCCACCGGCTGCAGTCACAGGCGCCAAGACAACAGGGAGCCGATGGTAGGGAAGGGAGGAGGATGATTCCGAAGACGCCACAGCTCGCCTTGCCAGGCCTGTGTCCAGCGTGGATCCCCAGCAGGAATGGCCTGGAGATGCCAGAGCCAACCTTGCTCTCCCAGACTTCCTGTGGGTGAGGGTGAGGGGTGGGTGCCACTGACTTCCTGTCAGTCATCTCTGGCCTAGTTAGGCCCAGCTGGCTGTGAGTCAGAGGATCAGGACAGCATTTCAGAAATCGACAGATGGAAGGGCTCTCAGAGGTCGGGTGGTCAGATAACCTCCAAGTGTGAAGGTGTAGCAGGTCTTACCCACCCCAGTCCAGGTGTGGCCTACTGACCTTTTCTGATTTCCCCACCTGTAGACGTGCTGAGACTGGGCCTTTCAGAGTAAGCTCTGTTGAGCTCAGGTCCTATGGCCTTGGCTCTCCTTACTCAAGAGTGATGGGAAGTGGCAATTGCAGGAACAAGACATTGACTTAACAGCTGTTATTAAAACAAACAAAACAAAACAAATACACAGTAATCTCTGGATTCCAAAACTTTGTGGCCAGTTTTTTGTATAATGTGTTTTCTTCCCATGAAAAAGGATAGTTTAAATGTCCAAATATCTGGAGTATGGTTTTTATGTTGTCATTGGAGGTAGGCCCAAACTGGAATCTCTTTAATTAGGTTTTCTATCCCATCCATTCACTTCCTAGCCATTAGTTATTCTTTAATAACTTCTGCAAATGCTTTCTGAACAGATAGTTTCATACAAGACACAAGATAAATAAAAAATGCTGCACTCAAGGAACATGCAGTTTTCTTGAAAGAAAAATCAAGTGTTGTGGATACTGAAGGGTTTCTGATGGGGAAACCACAGGACTCAGATTGACACTAGACTTACCACTTTCTGACTCTGGTACCTACCTTGGGTACTGAAATATCTCTCTTTGAACATCAGTTTTCTCATGTGTGAAGTGAACGTATTTGGACATATGTTCTGAAAGTCCCCCTAAGTTCTCTAGGTGCTCTAAAACACGTAAGTCATATTCACAGCCCAGGTTTGAATAAGCACCAATGTGCATGTACATGCTGGTGGAAGACATTAGCTTCTAACCATGCCTCTGAACTTTGCATTCCAAACTGTGGAGGACAAAAATACAGGGGAAGTGTGTAACACACATTAGATTAGGAATCTGGCTGTCATTGACTGTGTGAAATAAATTGCCTAATTTAATCTTTCTAAATCTGTTTTCTCACCTATACAGTGGGAATAATAATATCTGCTCTATTCACTAGACAAAGTAGTTGGAAGGATCAACTCCAATAATGCATGCACATGTGTTTTGAAAACTAACAAGCGACATGGAATTGAAGGATACAGACCAGGGAGCCATCTCCACTCGGTAGAAGGCACCCCATCCACCATGACTGCCTGAAACGTGGGCTCTGTCTTCTGGCTCTGCAGGAATGGGAGGATGCTGAGTCTTGGGCAGCAGCTGCCTACAATTGAATGACTCACCATTTGCTGTGTTGCTGTTATGATAGGAGAGTCTCTCCTTGATTTTCAGCATCAACCTGTGGTTGTTAAGGAGAAGGTCCTTTTTTATATAGAGGCAAAGTCCCAGAGATCTAGTGAACAGAGCAGAAATACTTGCTTCAGTAAATTTCACTGCGTTTTAAAGACTCTACTACTGGAAATTTCCTTGAAAAGATGATTTATTATTGATTGGAAAGCAGTGAGAAAAGTGAGAAATTCTTTTGAAGCTTTTTGTCTGACCCTTCCTTCTGAAGGAACAGATGTTTTTATTCTTAGCAGAAAAAAAATAAAATCAAAACCAAACTTCATCTCTGTTGAAATGCGATGTAGAAACTCGCTAGGGGTTTTGAGAGAAAGGACTCTGACTCTTTAGAGAAAGAGCGTGGCTCGGAGAAAAAATCCTTGGGGAGGGGAGAAGTGGGCGGGGGCAACCCCCAGAAGGAGCGGGCCCACCTTTCCACGGTAGTCAGAATGTTGATAAAGCAGCTAGTTAGCAACATATTCATCCCTTGTGGCATGTGGAAATCTTCCAGCAGGTTCTCCATTAAGGGAGCTGTTTTTCTTTTCATTCTCTTAACTTTTGTGTTAAATGTTAACAACTTGATGCTATCTATTATGGTGCCATTATCACAGCATGTTGACTGAACTGGTTCTTTTATCTCTATTATGGGGCTGGCTCATTTGCAGATTTATGCATTTTTGATATTAAATTCTTTCTCTCATGAAGCCTAAACTCTTGTTGACTTTTATTGACTCCCTGCCCTGGTCCCCAATACTTTTCCATATTTAATACTGAAACATTTTTCTCAATGTCCCTCTTGGCTTTGTTGCCATCCATTTGACGGCTGTCCCTAATGGCCTGTGCTGTTTGCTCTGTTCTTGAACTTGGTGGGGTCACACAGTCTTAAACAGTGATGTCCTCTGAATGTCCACCCTTGCTGTCCAGCTAAGTTGCCCTGTGTCACAAGCTCTGCCCTTTTCTCCGCCCCTAACTACCAACTGCTCCTAATCAGTTAAACAAACACCTTCCCTCCTGGTGCCCCAGCCCCCCTGAGCCTTTTGGGTTTTGTTTAGCTGAGCTGCTAATGTTCTGCCTGGCCCACTGGCCGCTTGGCCTCCCTGACCTGATACATCGCAGCTCTTCTCCTTGGAATGCCTGCCTTGTCCAGCGTTCCCTGGGCCAAAGGCCAGGGTCCTGGCAGGATTGACCAGCTGCTTGAGGTGACCACAAAAGACACCAAAAGACAACTTCAGCTTGGAGCAGGCAAATGAATGTATTCATTTATCTTTCTCTTCCCTCAAGCCTATCCACAAACTCAATCCACTGCCTGGCTTGAAACTAGACAAAGGGGAAATACTGGAAAGGGGGGGGGGGCAGGAGAGGCCCATCTTGCACCAGAAATCTTAGTTCCCTTCTTGGGGGCCGTCTGTTCAGTTTCACAACACTTACACGACCAATTTCCAGAATTGAAGTTGCCTGGTGTTTTGATTCTTCCTTTGCTTGTGCATTTGTGCCCTGAAGGTCCCTTCCAAATGGATACTAATTGTGGGGGCTGCACGCTGCTGGCTGCTCCAATGCCCCCAGGGCCCGGAGGACCTGCTTCTCAAAGCCTTAATTGACAAGGACCTGTCTGTATTTAGGAGCAGCTGGTCCAGAGCGTTGGCACATCAGTGCAATCTTAACGCAGCATCCCTAGCCCCGAGGAGGATGAGGGTAAATGTGGTTAAAATGAAGGAAGATTTATAGTCGGCCCCCTTGGGTAATACGACAGAAGACAGCTCCCAAGATTTTACCCTACGAGGGGTTTCATTCATCAGCTCCCGGGCCTGGTAACCCGGTAGGAGGCGTGCTCCAGCTATTATGACTAATGGGGGAGGGGAGAAGGCACCCTTAGAACAATTAGGCAGGTGACAATATTCCACTATAATGCATCGTCCCCAAAACGGGACCGAGGTTTCACAGCCTATCACGCTGTGTCTCCTGTTTCCTCGGGCCGCGGCGCCGGGGGCCTCCGCCTGGCTCTGGCTCTGGGTTAACGGTGGCGCCATCGGCGGGCCTGGTAGTGAAGGGCGTGGAGAGTGCGCTCTGGCTGCCCTGCCCCAGATTACTAATGCTTTCGGTGGCGGCTCGGACTCTTCGTTAGGGTATTTTAAAGCCCCAAACGGCTCGTGGCAGGGGCGAATGCGTAGATCAGTTTCTCCTTCCTGAGCCCGGGCAGGCGCGCCAGGCTCCCCGGCTTCCCAGCTCCCTGTTCCACGTCGCCTTCTGAGCGCCTTTCTGAAACCTGCTCTCTCCGTAGATACAGCCATTCAACGGGTTACAAAGAAGGTTTATGGTTCATGAGGAACCCGGTTTTGTTGTGATGTGTGGGAAATACTTTGATGTCCGCCCAGTTCGCACGTGTGAACAGGGATAATGGCTTTGGGGATCTTCATTGAAATTTGAAGTTTTAAAGCAGAAATTCCCGAACTTTTGCCTGTTTTTCTCGACTTTTTCTTTTTCTTTTTTTATTCCTTCAGGAACAATGCCAACATTGAAGCCCTCGGTTGGAGTCTGCACAGTTGGAGATCTTTGGTGCCATTTTAGACATCTTTGGATTTCATCAATCAAACTGACTGCAATTTTCCATAAAAACCCTGAATTTGGGTCAGAAAGTGGCCAAAGTAGATAAAGATCATTCCAGCTGTCTTATAAGATGATAAATAGATATCCTTTCAGGCCAACAATGCCAAAGTGCAGTTTTGTGATTCTCTTCCATGGGTTCTGAATGCAGTGCGTCGAACCGATTTATCCATGTTTTCCCATGGTTTCGGAGGTGTCTTTACATACTCGTCAATAGTAGCCTGACCTTTTCCCTGCTGAGTTGCTAAGTGAGTTGCCTTGGGTGTCTCCCCATCCTTGTTGTGTGTGTGTGTGTGTGTGTGTGTGTTTTCCCAAAACACACAAGAACAGTTTTTTTCTTTTATTGCTCAAATCAATAGACTATGAGTCTGATCTGGAGAATTCTTCACAAATAGACTGGTTGCAGAAGCCTATGAGTTGGTGTGAAAATTCCATTTGCTCAATGGTTGCTCTTGAGGCACTTCAGGCACTTTGCTAGGATATAAACTAATTTTCCTAACAACAACAACAACAACAACAATATCCACTGGCACTGTGTCCTTCTTATTTTTGGATTTGACAAATGGCTCTTTGTATAACGTGAATGAAAGGGAACTCTAAAAGAAACAGCAAAGAGAAAACCCCAAAAGGGTATTTAACTCATTATCTCCAGAGACCTTTCAAGATGATAGTCGATATAATTTCTAAGTGAATAACAACATTTTATATTTTTCCTCTTCATTGCTAAAAAATGATCTGTTTATTCAGCATAATGACATGTCACTTCCTATTTGCTGATCATCTCAGGTTAATTCCTCCTTCTTTTAAATCTTCTTGACCCTGCACCTCAAAATGTTTTTATTTTAATAATATTTTCACTTAATGTTTTAAGTTAACCAGCTACTTAAAAAGCTTCTTGAAGAATAGTAGTGATTCTTCATGGAGAAACCATGTTTGCCATTCTTGGCTATTTATGAATTCATTATCTGATGTGTTCTCATGAGCTCGTAGATCCTGTGGGGGCCATACACGAGATTATGCAGCAAATACATTTCTATTTCTTGCTATAAGAATTTTTCCTATATCCACCACATGAGCATCATCTCCTTGTTGTACTTTGCTTTTCTATACTTGCTAACTAAATCTCAAATGTATGTTACAAAGCATCTATGGAAGGGAATATGGTACAGTAGAAATTAATTACTGTTATTAACTTACTGGCTTTATTAGTTTTGAATGAAGCGCATAACTATGCTACAGTTATTTAAGCACTCTTTATTAGCTAAAATGCAATTTTTGGACACACTCTTGCCATGTAAAATTTAAAACAGCAATTGGAGAGTCAGAAAAAACTCCACCTCTCATTTGTCTTTAATAAGTCTTGCTTCCAAATAGTAAACATTTTTACTTAATATATAGCTATCTGAATGACCTTTTATCTCACTCTTGCCATGCTATTTTATTACTAAGTTTACATTTTATGTGGTGAAAAATGTTATTTATTAAGTGGTATTTAAATTTTAAAAAGTATTTTCTTGAATTCATAAAGATTATTGAAAATAACAAATTTATGAAGGAAAAAACCGTAATTATTTATCTTGTTTTATATTTTCCCTAATTTGCTCTCATTCCCTTTTGCTCTTAATATATATATATTTTAGACTATCTGTGGTATCCATGAGATCTATTTAGGAAGAAAGTACAAGGGGAGAAGTACAGTAGAAAAACTAAAAGTTGAAATTTTGTTAGTCACTTCAATCAGAATTTCATTAAAGCATATCTAAAATTATTATATAAATACATAGAATAGCAGAATTTTGTTCACTCTGAAGTCTGTTTGATACATATTCTTTCAGGAATTCATCTACCACATCAAAGAATCACTTATAAAATTTTTACTTTGTAATTTAATGTGTTCTGTACATACAGTGAAAGCCATTTGAATATTGTCCTTGATGAAGGCACAGGTCCTATTGATTAAGAGAAAAATGTCAAGCAGTTATATGTAGTGCACTGTGTTCTATAAATAATGTAGAGAGCAAAGGACAAATGGTGAAGTATAGACTTAAGGCTTCAGAAGTTACATCTGGAAACATGTACTTGATTTTATGACCAGGTATAAAATAACTTGGGCCTTGTTAGCTACTGGTTTTCCTAAGCATCAGAAGTGTAGACCGGAGAGGGAATGTCTGGATCAATTTAACTTCCCATTTTATAGAAAACTAGGCCTGTGCAGAAAAAATGGTGGTCACAATGTTTACTTGTGGTAGGACTACGAATACAACTGAGTTTTCTCCCTCCATGCTATCCTGTCCCTTACTAAATCTGGGACACATTTCTCCAATGTTCTTTCCCATATCCAAAAAAGAGAAAGGAAGGAAGGAAGGAAGGCAGGAAGGAAGGAAGGAAGGAAAGAAGGAAGGAAGGGAGAGAGAGAGAAAGAAAGAAAGGAAGAAGGAAAGAAGGAAGGAAGAAAGAAAGAAAGAAAAAGAAGAAACCCAGAAGGCATTTATATTCAGTTTTTACAAGATCCACCTTCTACTTGCACCTTTAATAAGCTAGTGTCTGCACAGGCCAAAAGAAACACAAGTTAAGTTAAATCAATGCTAACAGCCCACTTAGAGAGCTGGGCTACTGGAGCTCTCCTTTCAAGGAAGATTTTTGTTCTTGAGAATTACCTGGATAGTTCCTCAGCATTCCCATTTTTGTTTCCCTACTTGCAAAATGAAGAAAATAAAAATTCTTCAAATAGAGGGAAAAAAAGAAAAGAAAAAAGGGCTGTACTTGTATATACAAAGAAGAAAAATACTCCCAGGCGAGTGGAAAAGAAGGCATTTGGAACCACAACTGTCTAGTTTGCATGCAGATAAGTCTTGAATTCATTGTATCATTCTACCCTTCACTTCTCTAGATACTGGTGGCACATCCTCAGCATCCATATGAAATTTATGTCTTTCCCAGTACTATAACATTTTAAATTTACCATTAATAGAAATCTGTAATTTGACAATTATCAATTATGTTTTTCAAAATTCTTTTAAGCTTATATTAACATGCACAATAAAGAGGGATAACATTCTTCTTATTTTCAATAATGATATTTATTAACTTGCAATCATCACCTCCTCTCTGGTAGTTATTATCAAATCTTACAGTATCTGAAAATGATGTGGTTTACTAAGAATTTGGGGGGGGTTAACAAGGCAATATAAAGTAAACTATTTAAACTAAATTGTTTAGTTGGGTAATTCAAACAAAAGTCACCTAGGTGGGTGTCATGGATTTTCTGAGTAATTTGACCTTCTGATCCCATCTACCATATATATCATTTAGAAAAATGGTTTGTTAAAATGGCACTTTATCACTTCTTTGCAAGCATGCAATACAATTTTACTTTAGAACATTTTCAAGTTTTAATAAGGATTTAATAACCTGATTTAGAGGCAGCTAGAGCAAAGTTGTTGAATTTAATAGAGGCTAACATATGCAAAGGGTTTTAAAGAGCCATTCACATCAAAACCCCAAAATGGTTTCAATCAGCAGGTATCCTGATGTTTATTTAATGAAGAAATGTATGAGCAGCTGCTGTCTCCCAATCTGAGATGTAGTTATCTTTCATTGCACTGCAACAACTCAGGAGGAAGAACAGATTTTTTAGCTGTAATTTGGGATCATGCCATTAGACTGGCAAGGCTATATCAGTAGATTCATAAACAAGAACAATGAGGTTAGTTTAAGAAAGAAAATTAAATATCATAACAACTCTGGGGATGGAATCTGGGGGTTGTTATTTCAGATCTATTGCTTAGTTTCTAGGTCATAAAATTATTTTCCAGTTCAGATTGACCCTTAAAGGCCTTTATGTGATAAATAAAAATCCAATCTGACTCTGATTCTTGACTGACCTTGTGGTATTATTGCAGATGGACACATTGGGCTAATATTTGTTGCCCAGTGTATGGTAGGCATTGACAATACCATAATATCCTTCTTACCATACCAAGAAAGAGAAAAGTGATGGACAATGGGCTATGATATGGCCCAGAGAGTTTATGGGGTAATTGCTTTGGGTATAGACATTCTTAAAGCAGGTATATTTAGCTGTGAATGTATTGTTCATTTTGCTCCTGTTTAAAGCAAATTCTCCTAGGGATTTGGGCCTTGTAAATGTATTTATTTCTTTAGCCATGTCTGTCTTTTGAACAACTATGAATTGGGGGGACATATACTGATTGCTGTCTCTCATTATCAACATATAGGGTTGGGCTCTTAAAATGAATAAAGTTGGTATTTGGTGACTTTAATAGTCTCTACTTTAGAGAGCAATTGAGAACCTTCTTATAATTCTGGCCTTGAGGGTAGAGTTAACTACAGCCTTACAACCTTTACCTGATATTTCTTGTGAACAGTTTCCAAATTTGGTGAAGTGAATCATTTAAGAATGAGAGCCCTGAATATGCTATAATGGGGCCTACTGGAATATACGTTAAGGTTGATTTACAGTTATATTTAAAAATCTTCACCCAGGACCAACACCAATTGTGAGTTTATTTGGGAAGTTCTTTTAGAATTCAGTACTTTTGCCTTCATTTTTAATTTTCCACTTTTTACAGTTTTGCCACGGTACCTATTTATTATTTTTAATATGTTTATTGGTGACTAAGGTAACATATTTGTTTGATTTAGGCTGTCAGAAGCCCTAAGTATTGAATGCAAATTCTTTGTGTGAGTCTGAAAAGAAGTCATAAAGGAGGTAAAGAGCTATCATCCAATAGCAGTGATCATTAATGACTGAGTACTGGTGAGGACCAGGTGTTTTGATTAATCCGTAATTGACGTTACAGAACTGGCAAATGGGTTTGCATGTGGACTGGTTGCTGTAGCCCCAACTTCCAGCAAATACCAGGATAGTAGCCATTAACTTAGTTGAAAGCAAGGACTCTTGAGACTAACTGGTTTGAATCAGCCCGCCCACTTACAACGGTGGGACCTTGGGCAAACAACCTTTCAGTTTCCTCATTGGGTCGTTAACGAGGGTTAAATGATTAATACTTGCTAAGTGCTTAGAATAAAATAGTACATCTCACCCGTTACAGTGATGAGGCTTCCACTCAATCCCTGCCTTCACCACGAACCCCTCATAGCCAGTATTCCCTGCTTCGGGATCCGTGCGAAAGCTATCTGCACCGGGCCAGAAGGCTATCCCAGTACCCCCTGCTTCCGGGATCTGCTCACATCTTAACACCTTGACCTTCTTTAGGCCTGGCTGGCCACAGATCCCCTAGGCTGGAGCTGGAGTCTGACCAGGGGCGAGGCTGGGCCGTCGCCCCCGGGCGGATGGAGGAGCCCGGGAGGGGCCGGGGAGGGCTGGGAGCAGGCGGGCGCTGGCGGGCGCACTCCGGGTGCATGCTAATGAGGAGCGCGGGCAGCGCCCGCCGCCGCCGGCGCGCTCGCAGAGCAAGAGCCGCGCCCCGGCCGGGGCACGCGGTGCCACTCAGGCCCGCGGGGGGCGCGCAGCTCGCAGCAGTCGCGCTCCCGGACCTCTCAAAGCCCCTTTCAGCAGCTCTGCGGGCTACTCACCGGAGGAGTCTGGAGCGACATAAAAGCGCATTATGAAAATTATAATATCAGCCGCAGAGCATGTCCACGGAGGCAGCTCTGCACCTTTGAGGCATTGAGCCTCGTTCAGCTGGGCGGAGGGGGGAAATATCCATTTGAATTCGGCCCCTGAATGGGGGCAGCGGCGGCGGCGGCAACTGCAACAGTGCCTCCTTTATCCAATCGGCCACTTCTCCAGCTTGCTCATTCCCGGACTGTTGCACCTTGTCTCCCAATGGGCAAGGGTGTGGAGCGGGGGTGGAGGTGGGGGTACCGGGTGCATAAGGAAGCAGAAGTTGGGGCCCCCGATTCACAGCCGGGCTAAGACAAGGAGCGTTGTCATTCGGGTCCCCACGAGAATGATAAATGAGGCTTTCTGGGGCCCAGGGAAATCTCTGTTCTGCTGGGGACCGGAGGATCGGGGGTCAAGGGCTGGGTGCACTTGCCCGAGGCTGGAAGGGAGTGGATTTGGGGGTGGGGTCGTCCTCTATCTTTTTGCTAGTGTGCCAAGCGGGAGTAGCCATTATCGGGGTGTTTTCCCATCAGAGCTCGGATCCCCCTGTATCTAGAGTTATGGAGTGGGTGAGGGTGAACACCCCTAGGCTCAGGAATCTGGGCGCAGGCCACCGGTGTCTGGGCAGACACCGCGCGCATCTTGAATTCCAGTGAGGAAGCAAACACCTGCGATCTCATCAGGGACAAAGACGAGGTCAGAGTGAACCCCGCATAAGGGCCTCCTTCCGGACTGCAGGTTGCGCCACTTTGGAAGGCTAACTCCTAGGCAGGCTCCATCACGCCAGTCTTCCCGAGGGGTCCCCTCGGACTCCGCGGGATCCTGGGGCGGAACTCGCACTCTGGGGCCCCGGGGCGGGTATGATCTATTATAGCAGATGAGGTGTCCCACCATTCAGATCCCTGTCCATTGTCTTGTTAATCACTTTTCATTATGGACTGCTCAGGACCGTCATAGAGCTTTTAATATTAATAAGGCCCAGTGCACCAGCCCCCGCACCACGAACCAGAGCGACCCAGCAGACAGTGCAGGTGTCGCGCTGCAACCTGTTCAGCCAGCTAGGGCGGGAGTGTCCCGGGGTTAGCGAGCTGCGCTGCTGGTGGGGGAGGCAGGTGGCGCCGTTCCAAAACAAGACTGGGAAGAAAAAACAAAACAAAACAAAACAAAACAAAACAAAACAGAAACGCTCGTGCAAACAAAGAGATTTGTTTGGCTTCAATGTGTGCGCCCGAAGAGTTTAACTCTAGGGAAGAGGGGAGGTGAGAGCTGGGGGTAGGGGGACCGAAAGGGTCCGCTTGGGCAGGGACGTGCCATTTCCTGTGGTGAAGCCTGCATTGGCTGCTAATAGAGATCTAATTGATGGGTGAAGTCCCATTTCCGCGCGCTCTCCTTTATTGCTCCATCCAGTCTGTTGCAAAATATAACCTTAATCTGATTTAGCAATTCCTCCAGGATTCGGTGCGAGCTTCCAGCCCAGAAAAAAAAAATCGTTATTAAAAAAGTTAAAGTACAGACTTGAATTCGGTGCGTTGCCTTTTAAAAATCTTGCCCCAGTTTCTGACATTTAGCACTTTCTCTTTTTTGTAATTGCACTTAAAAAAAAAAAAAAGATTATTAATGCCCGCAGTGCTCTGAGATCAGCCCAGGGAGTGTTTGTTGCGGTTGCAAATTAGCGCGGGGGCGGGGGGCGTTGGGCAGGGCCGGGACGCAAAGGTCCGGGTGTGCAGGGGTTGCTCCCCACTCAAGACCATAATGGTTTAGGGTTTCTAATCTCAACCCTAACCCAGGGTTCCCACAGGGGCCGCCCAGGGACAGGAAGCTGAAGCTGTCTGGTGCCTGGTAGTAGCAGGCTAGTGGGAGGGGCCAGGGCTGACCAGAAGTTTTCACTCTCCCACCTTAGATTCCTAGCAAAGTTCAAAAGTTATAGCACAGTACCTGCAGGGGCCTGGTTCGTAAAACTGTTGTTTGGTTGCATGAGGTGGTCCTGAAGCTATTACTCTGGGGCTTGGGTGGTGCTGTAAGAAAATGAAACTTGGCAACTTGGCTCTTTGTAATACAAACTGGATTTAAGAGGCCTTTCTAAAGTTGTGACTTCTTTCCTCCTCTGTCCCCTGCCCCCTGCCAAGCCCCTACACCTAGTTCTCTCCTATAAGTTAAACTCATATCCTCCTTTACTCCTGATAGAGAAGAAATAGAGAAATAATATGTCTATGTTTTTTGTTTATTTCCTTCTCTTCCTTTTCCTAATAAGCTGGGAAAGACCTTCATGGAAGTACATTTGTATTTAGATATCTGATGTCATATCATAGATAGTTACAAAAATATATACAGATAGCGCCTCCCTGAACTTCTCTTTACCATGTCAACAAACTTGTGTAAGAGAAATGATGGGGCTTAAGCCCACCCATTACCAGCAGTATGATCATGGTTAAATTCAATCTCTTATTCTTGGCTTTTTCGCTTTAAAAATGACATTGAAAATGAAATATCTGCTGTAGCTCCCTACCTCCAAAGGCTGTTTTGAAGTAATGTGTGCACGCCCCCCAACATGTTTACATATAAAAATAAAATTATCATTATGAAAGCCTAGAAATAGAAATATGAGTCACTAGAACTTTGGAAAATTGTAGACACCTCCGTTCCCCAAGTATAGAACTGGGTTTTGTGTAGATACCCAGATGGCACTTAATGTTTCATTCTACCTCTGAAGGCCCTAACTTCAGTGCCAAGTTTCCTTCCTGACTTTGGGTCCCGCAGACTTCTTTTTTATAAGCAGCATTTGCATCTATCAGTCTTAAAACACTTCACTTACTATGAAGCTGTGGGGTCCAATTCCACCAGCAAATAAATGAGTTCCTTAAGAACAAAGATTGGGAAGTGTATGCTTGTCAGCTCGGGCTGATCATTTCATTTCCAAAGTGCAGCTCTAAGAAATCTGGAGCAGCAAAAAAGGTGAAGCCCAAGCATCTGGTGGCCATAGAAGTTGTCCTGCGCACCCTGTCTCCAACGTTTGTGGGGCCTCTTTCCTCCCTGAGATGTGGGGCAGTGGGAAGAAGTGCTGAGGCATTCCCTGGCCCTGCTGCCTCTGCATCGCCCTTGATGGGTTTAATGAGGCGGAACACCGTGAAGGGGATGTGAACTGGTCCAAATGATTGATGATGCCAGGGGCAAAGCCCAGGCTCTAGATAAAGCCCCATACAGCCCGTGATAAAGGCAGGATAGTGGCAGGGCTGGGCTCCTTCAAAAGCTGTGGTCCAAATGCATTGAGAGGAAATAGGGAGGGAAGGTGCTCTGTTGTTACCTAATCGGTTCATGCACTAAGCCACCAGCAACAGAGAGCAGAAGAGGGCTGCAGAGGAAGTGGGGAGGGTAAAAGGCAAGTCTCCCTCCCTCTTTCTCACACACAGACACACACACACACACACACACACACAGACACACACACACACACACACACACACACAACACGGCTGCTTCCCACTCTCTTTTCTGGCTTAGCAAAAGCCAGATCAGCATCAGCCAACCCAGATGCTTGGGTACTCAGCGTGGGACCAGGACCAAGACATTCCCTTCTATGGGTCATAGAAAGGGAGATAGTGTAGGCACCAGGAAGAGCAAAAGTAACTGCTCCACCACTTGGCAGCTTTTAGTGTTAGGGCACTTGCTGGTTCTCATCTTAGCTATTAGAATGTAATTATTAAAATAATAGGTTCTGGTCATGCTGAGCAAAAGAGGGGTGGGGGTGGGGAGTCTCAAATCTGTTCAGGGATTTCAATGGAAAACAAAACAAAACAAAACAAAAAAACCTCTTCTATAATATTTGTTACAAACAACTAAAATAAAAGTCATTGGCTTAGGGTAAAAAAAAAGTAATTAATTTTCTATACTTGTTACTTTTGAAAGAGATAATGTACTATAGTTCTTACAACAAATAAATAAATTAAGAAGGTAGTCACTTGGCTAGGGATAATTTTGGAATTAGAGTGCACCGTGACTTGGAGAAGCAGTAGTTGTAAAATAAACATAAATATTCTGATAGAAGGTGACACTCTCCAACTGCTTAGGCTAACTAAGAAATAGGATGAGAGTAGAAAGAAATGTGACCTTTCCACCTCCTGGGCCTCAGGGGCTGGTGTATAAACACAGTCTCTTTTTTCCACAATCCAATGTCAATTCATAAGCACTTACTTGTAGGTATGAAAGGGTTAAGGAACATTTCCATCCATAGGATCGAAGTTTTGGGTTTTAGTAGGAACAGAATCTTGACACAATTGTTCATATAAATAACTTCTACCAGTATGTTTTAGTCACTTGCTAAAACTTGACTTCAAGTTCTCTTTTGTGGACATAGCTGTATTTTATTATATTCCATGTTTCAAAGGCTATATATGATAATGGTGCTGGTCTCCATGAAGATTTGAGAGCCCTGGAGATGAGGTGGTTAAGACAGCCCCCACTCCCCACTTCCTCTTTTAAAAGAAACGTGCTTGGGCAGCAGTTTACTGCCATATCAAGTAGCATTTTTATAATAAAATAATTTATTCTGTCCATTTTTACTATTATTCCTATTAAGTGCAGGTTATTCCTACTTCTTTTGTTTGAACTTAGAAAGCAAGCTCCTGAAGTATAGGTATCTTGTCTATTGAATAGTTGTATACTGTATTCCAAGCAAGGAGAACTTAATAAATAAATCATATGAGTTTATCATTTAGAAAAGATGGAAAATTATGGTTTAGCACCTTTAGATGAAGAATGATATTTTTAAAAAGTTTTTTTCCTGATTGAAAAGCAAAAGACATTATTTTAAAAGTTTTTTGAATGTTGTTTCAAGATTCTTTAGAAAAAATTTTTTATAATATTTCCTTGGCAATTCTCTTGAAAACTTTCCTCAATTTATTGTATTAAAGTGAATCCTTTTCTTTCTTTCTTGAGCTCCTAAATTTTATATGCTCACACAAATCATTTGGGGAAGAAGATAAGACCAAGCCTGAAAAAAAATGTAATCTTGAACACAATTAGGGCTTATTTGAGATTAGAGGGGAACACTAATCTTTTAAAAACAATGTTTAACTGCAGTCAGTGTCATATGTAAAAAATATTTTGGCCATATCATTGATCAACTTGGATTGTAGAACTATAATTACCCATATAAATCAGTTGAATAGATTTGTGGTGAATGTAAAAATTTTTCCTAAAAGTATTTTTACAGTGACTAGATATTGTAAAGCATGCATCTCTATGCATGTTATTGAGAGAAAAAAAGAAGGGATTTAGAGCCCCAATTCTTGAATTAATTCAACGAAATTGATTCTGTTGATTAAATCATTGCTTTGCTCTCACTATCTCTTTGTCTATAAACAAAATAAACTCTCAACTTTTTGGAATAAAAAGTCATTTGTGTGTCTCGGGGTCCTTAATATCAAGTAGAAGTGTCCAGTATTGTTACTCTAAGGCCAGAACAAATCAAGTTTGCTGAAAGTTGGCCTACATTTCTGATTGAGGGTCCTAGGAACTCCCACAGCTATAATGGGACTCCTGAGGGCAATGTGTTCACAGAAATCACCCAAGACAAAGCGCCATTAACTCTTTATGCTATTATTTTCTAATTCAGGTTGGAAATAGATGCACCTACCAGGTGAACTTTAATAAGCTGCTATAGGGGAAAAGCTCTTATTGTCTTTTTTACAGTTTCAAGTTTCTACTGTTAAGCTGAATTTCAAGAAAAATTAAAAAGTAGGTTTGTGCAAATGAGTGAATCAGCACTTTTGTACCTTAAATGTTAAAAGGTGAAGAAATTTTAAAATAGGGAGAAGATATAGGAAAATAACCCATCATTAACTTAAATATATAAGATTATTTGTATTAGAGAATCTTTTGTTGTAATCATAATAAATATGTTAATGGTGAGAAGAATTTTCTGCAATTGAGTTAAAAAACAAACTTCTGCCAGCCATTTAAAAATATGTCTCTATTCCCTTTCCTCCCTCACTTTAATTCAAGTTTTGTTTTTTCATTAAAAAAGAAAACAGTTGATTATTACCTCTTCATTTACTTTATTTTAAAGAAGGTCAAGGGAATAAGCCTAAAATTACATTTAAATTTTGCAAGGGCTGAATTTTTATTTAATTTTCTTTTCATGATAAATATTACTTTATTAGGCCATCCAAGCATCATTACTAGGGTTATGCACATATTTGCATAGCCATTCCTTTATGCTTAGAATTTTCCAGGAATATTGTATTTGCTTAAAAGTGCGTCATGAAAATTTTTGCTCTTCTTCTGAAAACTGGCTGGCTGTGGAATAAAAATGATAAAACTTTTTGTGTGCTTAGTCCTCACTGGATCTCTAGGGAAATCTGGAAAGAAATGACAAAATAACTAGCTATAGTGACTGAAAAATTGCATTTGTTCAAGCGGTAGGGTGGAATTTATAAACATTGGGATTTACATAACTATTTATATGACTATAGAGTTTCACAAGCAGGAAGTATTGATGCTTGATATTTACATGGCTATAGTTTTAGTACATTTGTTTGATAGCGAGATGCAAGTGGCTTTTGTTTGTATATTTAAATGAGGCTATAGGTAGTTGCATTCATATATTTTTTTTATTTTTTCCATCTTCTATGGTAAAAGCAAATGAAAACAACAAAACCTCGTGGCCTTAACTCAGATCCAAATTCCTTGGGTTTCTTGGTAAAACTTTAAGGTCACTAAATTAAACACACCAGCAAGATTTAGAAGTTTGGCTCTTACAGTCAAATATATTTATCCATATTGTGAATAGCAAGCTTTCTTCCTAGCTTTAAAAATGTACTCTCAAATTCATTTATATAAAAGAGGTTGGTCATTAGCAATATAGTACAAAGACTTTTGCTATGCAATTGTTTAAATATATCATTCATTCAAGCTTAGAAGCTTAATGTTTATACAATTTATTTTCCTTTGCACATATAAAATGTGACCTATATTTTCAAATACCATTAATTTATTTATTACTTTTGAAAATAAATGTAACTCACAATCTAGCTTTCAAATATTCCAGGTACAATTTTGTGTGACTCTTTTTTGTTATATTATTTTCCCACAGGTCTTGATAATAAACATTACTTACCTCATTTTCTCCATAAACTTTGTTCTCAGTACATCCAACATTATCAATGAAAAATGCTTTCTTTATATATCCTCAGTCTTTTCTGTGACTTTCATTATCTAGTCTGGTTTAGGAACATGCCCTTAAAAAATTTAAACAGTTATTTAAGGAAAAAAAGTGCCCACTGGAAGTGAATAAAATGCATAACAAAGATTAGCTGGGAAGTGTTCAATGTGCCTTGTTTGCCTTGCTTTCTTCAGAAGCCACTCCTGTCAGTGGTCAGTTATAATAAAGGAAGAACAAAGTTCCTTGATGTGAACTGAAAAAAAAAAAAAAAAAAAAAAAGCTGCCTGCCGTTCCTTTCAATTGCTCCGTTGCCCAGGCAGGCCGGCCTCCAGCCAGAAGCCAGCAGGCAAAATTTAACAGCCACGCTTCAAAATGTTAGTAGCAGCTATCAATGCATCCATAACTCTTAGCCCTCTAGATATGGGGTCATCTTTCAATACTACCCCACTGTCATATACAACATTTGTCTTGTCTCACATTCAACTGATTGTGTCAAACTATGGAGTGACTATATAATACACATATACAATAGCACAATGAAAGCAATAATCTCCAACCCAGTTTCTTTATTTATCTGAGTGTTATTACAAAGTTTCCTGCAGTAAGGAGAAGCTGGGGAGGCTGTGACATGCTCCAGTCCCGCAGTGAATCTTAGAAGAGTCAAAGCTCTGGAGGACTGAAGTATATGTGATTCCTTTGCTGTTGTTATGCAAGAATCCAGCTTTTCCATTACATCGATAACTAACGTTGTTTTTCCTAAATTCTTACGTATTTTCTAAATATAAAACTACTTCTGTAGACTCTTTTTTCTTTTTTACCTTAAGAAGTGTACTATGTTATAATATTTACATATTGTGACTAGAAAAATAATAGATTATATAAAGTCATTTACTCACCTTGATTTTAAGAACTACTAATTCTTTGACCCAAATGTATCCCATATTGCAAAAGTACATCATATTTTGTTATATTTTATCCATGCATTGAAAGCCTTTAAGAAATAAAAAAGTTGGCTTTGGAGAATGATTGCATTTTTTAAAAAATCTACACCCTCCCGTAAGGAGTGAAATGTCAAGTCAAAAGAAAACATTTAATTATTTAATCACTGGAAAGGTTGATGAGGCATTTAGATATAAGCCTAAATGACTGAATAAAATAGTACTGAGAAGTACTGAACTCAATTTAGAAATACTACATAAAGCAGAGATTACTAGATAAACAATAGTGACAACTTAAAATACTCCTGTGATTAGGATTTGTGTGAAGCTAGTTAATTTTTTAGTCAATTATTTAATTTTGCAATTATGTTGCCGTGTTTCTGAGCACCAGAGCCCACTTTTGCCATGGCGACATTATGAGTACAATGACAACGAAAGGCATAAGTTTCAGAAGACTGGTGTTCTTCTCAGCAATCAGAAGAAATGCTTTGTTCAAGAATATATGCCGGTATATGATTAATATGAAAATGGCCACCCAAAAACAAATTGCATGGGGAGGGAGGAGAAGATCTTGACCCAGGTGTGACAAATAATTTGTAATTCTTATATAGCACAGAGCAGAGAAAGAGTCACCAAAAGCAGAGTTAGTCTCCTTCGGAGTATGTCCAAAAAAAAAAAAGAATCTTGTAAAGATCTCCGCAAAAATCACTACTCTTTCAACAGTCAAAGAATGCTCTTTGTAACATAGCTGCAAAGTACGTGGGGTTTTCAGCCACACTGTAATATTTTTATAGCCCCGCAGTCACCATCTATTCCATATACACAAACATCCACGTACCCAGAAAATAATTGTGGATAATTCAATGTTCAGATTCGATAATGGATGCTCAAATAAATATGAGAATTCCAAGCAAATTTGTGCAAATGAAAAAAGATTTCCTCTGACATAATGGCATGGTGCAAGGCTGTGTGTAATGAGCTGTAATTTGTCTGGAAGAGCATTTTAAAGGGGTTGAGCCATCCACTGGAAGGCCGGCAGCCGCTCCGAGTCTTGCCGCAGTGAGCCGGCCTGCCTCGTCTCAGAGGAAATTACACCACAAGCAGGCCAAATTTCTGACAACTTCCATAAATTACTTCAGATTTTCATATTTCAAATTTCATCTGCATTCATCATGTGAGTTTGACTGGGGAAAAATATCTAGGAGGAGCTCTGCTAGCATTCAATGCAGCAGTCCCAGGAGCCTGCCCTGGGACTGGATAATTTAATTTTGTTTTGATTAGATTATTCTTGCTGCAGTCTACTGCCAATCTGAAGTATTGTGCCTTCTCTTCTACTTAACCTTCCTGCCCCATGCCTGCTCCAGCCTGCATGCAGCTCTCTGGATTGCAGAATATATTTGAACAATCAAAGTTAGGAGTTATTATTTTGCTTTCCATTGTCCATCCTTATAAAAGCACACATCTTTCACTGGGCTCCCTCTTCCCAGAAATCGGATTACTTCTTTTTTTTAGTTTGTAATATTGTTTACCATTTTCAGTGGAAAGTGCCCTGTAATTTAGGTGGAAAATCTAAAATCATTACTAAATCTCAGGATGATGCAATAGACCCTAAATGAGGATCATCTTTAAAACAACTATAATCATCACTAGGCGATACACAAGAGACTGAAAACAGGTAAATAATGAATACACCCATCCATTAAACTAAAAATCTATTGTAAACCAAAGCTATTTTTCAACCCTTTACCTAATGGTCAATGAAGAAAACCCTCTGTAATCGGTCTTCCAAGGCAGGACATTAGAGATTCAGAATACAGACTCTTGTAAACATGCAAAAGCATAAACATGATTAACTTATAAAAAATACTGGCACAATAGCAAAATAATCTGGGAAACAGTCTCAGTAAGGTTTTTTAAAAATTCTCAAATTAAATTTGAATACACAAAATGACGATTAACAGTAAATATGGATCATGGGTACCTTGAACTACGTTACGTAATCACAATTTTTTCCCTATTTTTAGAACATGACTGTATTTGTGTGAGAGTCAATAACTGAGGGACACCAAAAATGTTTGTCACTTACTAAGTTAGAGGCAGGATTATCAGAAACATAGATAAATAAACAAAGCTAATGTTGTTCTTTAAGTAATATCTATCACTTCCTCCTTATTGAGTTATTTCTTTAAACAATATAAGTTTTTTTGATGCTATGTGTCTGAGCTGAGGACTTTAGGTTCTTTATTGTTCTCCATTTTGATGAAAAAAAAATTGAATTGGGGTCTGTTATATTGAATTTTGTTCAGTAAATATACTGAAATCATATTTTTGTTAGAAACTATCAATAAATCCAGTATAAGAAAAGTAATAAGATACAAATATGAACAGGACCTTTGTAAAGGAAATATTACAAAGAGAGTGCACTCATAAAATATATTAGGGAATGTGTTTTTTTCCCTTGTGCTAGGAGAAAATGCAGAAAGAAGGACATGAAACTGTGTTATTTTTAATACAGATTCCGTGCTTGAAATAAAAAAATTCCAACCACTATATCACATAGTTCAATAAATTCATTCTTCCAGCATTGCAGTTAAAAAGTACATTAAGAACAAACCTAAATCTTTTTTCTACAACAAGACACTTACTAAAAAGACGTCACACTAGAGAAATAACTTGACTTCCCAGGTTATGAAAATTCTGAACTTTTTGCTGTCCATATTCTAATAGTGGCTATATAACAGTCTCAATTCTTCCTTAAAATCAATTTCAATAGCACATGTGGCTCAATCATCTATATTCAGAACTCCACTGCCTGCTACCAATAATACCTTAGGAAAAAAAGGCACAAGAACTTTATAAATCTAATGTATTATAGTTATATCTTTTGATGCAATAGGTGGGATTTATTCCCTCTAGTTTTGAAGATGTCAGTGATCAGGAGGAATAATTAAACACATTGGATTCTATTTTTCCCTCCACTTGTTTAATTGAATTAACACTATGGGAAAGGAATGACATTGTAAACTGAACTGATTCAAGGCAACTTCATTTTGTGAAGTCATAATTTGCTTAGTCACCCTTTTCTCTCATATGTGAAGTGAGACACTGGATGTTCGTTACTTGGGGTGCTAGAAGTTTCCATGGTGTCTTCACTTTTATATGTCATCATGAAAACAAGATCCTTAAACCTGGAATACTTTAATGACATTTTTCCCATTAGTTTAGACCTTTGAACTGTTATGTATCCATTTGGTTATTAGTGACAGCCGTTAAATAACTTTCCAATAAATAAAGTGCAGGAAAAAATTGTAATTCAGTATTTGCAGCTTGTCTTAAGGTTCCAAAACTTGTTCTAATAAAATTAAATGTGTATACTTTTAAAGTCCTATCTAATCACGCTCTTGAAAATCTTTGTGACTTAATGTTGGAGCCACTGTTCTATTTGGCAAGGAATACTGGCAATTAAGCTTTTTGTACCCAGTATTCAAATTTGAGAATGTCACTTTATTACTTTGATTTTTAATTATGGACAATGTCAGCAGAAAGACCTCCACTGAGTGCAGTAAAAGAAAAAAAAAAAAAAAAAAAAACAACCTTCTTTCCTGGAAATGGCAGTCAATGAAGTGAAAAGCAGCATTCCTAGAAATGTATAATTTATGATTGAAGTAAGAGGCTCCTGTGGGCTATCATAGAGGTAGTTTTAAACAAGGATGGAGACTTGTGGGAGTATTCATATGGCTGGGTGCCTTTGGCAGTAGAGTTTTGGCTTCCAATGCTGGAGAGTAGCCTAATCACTTCAAACTTTGTAAGCTGAGCTGCGGAAGAAGTGCAATTAATTATATGTCTACACTGTAGAAGGACTAACGTATTTCTAATAGAGCAAGAATTTTGTTGCTGTTAAGAAGAAAAATTAAAGCCTTGTTGTGATGGACCATTTTTCCAAGGCGGGAGCATTCTAGCTTTCAGTTACAAACTTTAATTTCTTGCTCACATAATTGAGAGGCCACTACATTGCTTTTATTGCATAACTATCATACATTGCATAGTTTATATAATACTACAAAGTTGTGCTCTTGGGGTCATTTTCATAAAACACAGTGGGAATGGTGCCCTTTAGTGTCGTGGGCACCATGAAAGTCATTGTTGAATGGTCTCTGTTGTGATTCTTTCTGCCAAGAAGACAGCAATGGGAAGACAGGAATGAGCCATTGGGTTTCAGTTTTATTCCCTCAAGCACAGCCTCTAACTTTCTTTCCCTTCCATGTGGACTTTTCCAAACCACTACAGAGAGGTACTTATTACTGGTCTGGATTTGCCTAAATGAGAGAGTGGGAGCCTGGCTGCATTTTGAAGTTTGCTCTCATTTTGACCTCTTTCAACTAGTTAGAGGATCTAAGGTGGCTAAGTCAGATGGGCATCTCTTCAAGAGTCTGAGTGGCAGTGCTGGCATTAGAGATGAGATCCAGAAGCCAAAGGGACCCAAATGTATCCTCTCAAGATGACTCTTTTTGAGTCAAACAGAGGCTTTCTTACTCTCTGATAGACATATTCAGTCCAGAAAAATCTGATTCCTAGCATGGAGACTTGGGTTATTAGAAGAATTAGTTCATTATTTGAGAAGATTGTTACCTAAGGAAATGTGACATCTGGCTTAAAACCCAGGTCCATTATGTTTACACCTCTAGTTAGGAAAAGAGGACATGGGACAAAGAGCATATAGAAGGCAGATCAGAAGAATCAACGTCCTTGGGTTTCACGCTCCTCATCTGTAAAATGGAGTGACTGAATTAGATTATGTCTTGAGTTATGAAGTGTGTTGAAAGTAATTGGAAATTAATAATAGTCAAAATACAGAAGTTTGTGAACTTTAATTGCATCTGAAAAATAAATCAGAATGATTTTGCCCTCATGTATTTCCAATTACACTTTCTTGAGCTGGGAAGAGATAATAGTGAGTTATAGTCACTGCCCTGGGCATGGAATTGTGTCAGCCACGGGAGTATCACCCACTAAGAATGTGGCAGTGCGCACAGAGTTGGTAACTTCTGAGCCAGTATGACTACAAGGCACCTTCCATCTGGCAATCAGTGGGTGTGGGTCAGTTCCTGGATACATCTGTAGATTAGGTGAGCTCATCTTTGGTATTTCCCTGCTCTTTACCTTTTTGGCATTTCATTTGCTCTTTCCACATATACATATGTATGGCATTTCTTCTGTTTCTATTCTCATCCTTCACCGTGCCCTTGCCTCTTTCTTTCCTTAAAATGAAATCGACCTATTCCATGTAGTTACTCCAGCCCAGTTTTATAAGGTGTAGTTCATGTAACCATGGTAGTGCTCAAGATTATGTTGGATAGTACCTGCATGAATATTTGAAATGTAATAGCTAACTATTTATTTTAAATTGTATATAGGAACACGATTTGTACAACAACAATTGTGATTCTGGGATATCATCACTTAAGGCTAGGTTAAGGCAGGAATATGCATTTTCTCAATATAAGTCAATTTAAATAAAATATTGAGTATAGAATAGTGTAATGATACCACAATATGGAATAAACCTCATGAAGGTGGTACATCAAAAACTGAAATTGGGAAAGTTTGGATAGATTAATTTTTTGCTAAAGAAATAGAAAATCATTTAGTGAGCTTTATACCTACTCCAAGTAAGAGAAAATCATGAAATAACAGTGGCCTTAGTGATAGAAATGGGAACTATTTGCTATTGGGACTCCAATGATATTATGAATATTCTGTTTATTTTTGTGTGGTAATTCCAACATTGCTGTCTAGAGTTTCTGCTAGTTCTTATTCATAGTGTCTTGGTTTCTTGTGTGTTCTATGATTTTTTTTTTTAACCATTGCTCTTTACTCAATTCTATGGAAATTTCTCTGAGGTCTGGTTTGAAAATGTACCCTACCCCCCTTTTTTCTTTTTCTAGGTTCTCCATTTAGTAAGCACTAGTTTTTTTGTTTATTTTTTTTCTATTCTATGTTAACAAGATTTGGGGAATTGAGAAGATGTTTGGAAGAATAAAGTTTAAAATAATATTGCAATTACAGTTGATATTCAATATTATTTTATATTAATTTCAGGTACATAGTATAGTGGTTAGACTATACTATATAATTTACAAAGTGATCCCTCTAATAATTCTAGGACCCACTTGGCACATTAAGAACTAATTTAAACTAAATTCTAGGCTTGAGGTTTTTCAAATCTCTAAGGTATTATGAATTTGGGCTACAAACCTTTGTGAGAACCAGCTTTTGATCATGAATTATCAGGAGGGATTTCTTTCTTCCCGCCTCCACTCAGTGCCAAGGTCCAAGAAAGGCAGTTTTCGTGCTGTATTTTTAGAAAATAAGTTTAGTTGGTCCACTCTCCCTTGGGCACTTTGTCTCTCAGCCCTCGTTTCCCTTAAGGTCATGAAATTTCCCAGCTCTGAATCACGTGGGCTTAACAAACATTCATGGTCTTGAAGTGCTTTTTGAATTCCTGCTTTATTAATTAATTTTATGCTGCTGAACTTCCATACTTAATTTACTAACTCATTGAAGCATTTAAAATAAAGTAAAAAAATCTTCCTAAAATGACTCTTCTAGATGATTGGGGGTATGTAAATCGGTGCAACCACTCTAGAAAACTGATGGCATATATGTACGTCTTATGTATGACCTAATAATTGTATTCTTAGCTATATAACCAACAGAAATAGATATATCAATTCTCCTGAAGACACTTACAGAATGTTCATAACAACTGTTCACAATGGCCTTAAAACTAGGAACTACACAAATCTCCAGCACCAGGAGAATGGCGACATATATTGTGGCATATTTACGCTACTATATGAAGGTTGGGAAAGAGCAAACTATAATTATGTGCAATAATATGGATACATCTCACAAGCATAAATAAAGAATCCAGACACAAAAGAAAACATCCCATCTCATTTCATTTATATAAAATTCAAAGTAAGCAAACTAATTTATCCTGTTAGAAGTGATGCTGGTGATTGCTCTTGGGAGATTAATAACAGGAAGGAAGCACAAGAGAGGCATCTGTGACAATGAAAATTTATTTCTTATTCTGAATACTGGTTACACAGGTCTATGCAGCTTGTGAAAAAATTCATTAAGCTGTACACCTAAGATAGTTGTATTTTGTAACTATATGTACTTTTCTAAGAAGGAAAAATACTTTACACATCATTTTGAGTTCTGTCTAGTGAAAACCATGGTCCGAATAAGTGGCTTGCCATATTGCGGGTAATGAAAGAATTCATTGTTTGTTTGGCTTGCCATTATATCTTCAGCATCTAGCACAGCACCTGGTCCATAGTGGGTGCTCAATAACTATTTGTAGAAGCCATACATTGGAATTTACTTTTTTTAAACACACATTTATCAGTTGACCAGGCTTTCTCATAAAAAAACAACAGCAAAC
Organism: Furipterus horrens; assembly: GCF_987537825.1. Lineage (NCBI taxonomy): Eukaryota > Metazoa > Chordata > Mammalia > Chiroptera > Furipteridae > Furipterus > Furipterus horrens. The sequence continues at coordinate 191,899,919 of NW_028327172.1, forward strand.
AACTGGCACATACTTTGGAAGTACAACTGCATTAGTGTAAAAAAATGTGGGCCGAACAGATTATACTACTTTATTTAATCTGGAAGTTATGAGACAAGTGAGGGAAGGAGGCTCAAATTGTTTCTCATTTTAAAAGAGAATAGGCCCCAGCTTGGTATCTCAGTTGGTTAGAGCATTGTCCTGATACCCTAAAGTTGCAGGTTCAATCCCTGGTCAGGACTCATACAAGAATAAACTAAGGAATATATAAATAAGTGGAATAACAAATGAATGTCTTTCTCTCTCAAAGAAATAGAAAAAAATTTAAAGAACAGATGCTCCTAGGATTTGGGTATGGGTGAAAGGAATTCTTAAGTTTTCGTGTGTGGATATTTTGCCCTTTGAGATGTCAATTCCTTGAACAAAGAGTACATGTAATTTCCCTAATGGGAAGAAACAGAAAAAAAAAAAATCTTTAGAAAAGTTCACATTACACTTAGACTTGAAGGACATTTTACTTGAGGAAGTTAAAGCTTCTAACAAAAAATGTTACAGCTCTGCAGGGAAACTTCAGTAAGTAGCTGTGTGACCTTGACCAAGCCTCCCATTCTCTGTTTCCAACCGTTTCCAATTTTCTCCTTTGCAAAATGAGAAACAGGAATTGGGTTTCTTTCAAAACTAAAAGTCTATAACTATGCTATTTTACCTAACTGTAGGAAAAATTGACTTGAGTAACTTTACATATATGAATTATAAATCATTAAAAAAGAAAGATAATTTTGTTTACTTTAAAGTAACAAAATACAGTACTATTTATGATAAATTTCATGTTGCTCATTAGAAGTCTTTTAAAGGGGCTTGATTAAGGGTTAAAAGGACTCGACATTAGAATATTCATTGTTTAAATTTTCCTCTGCATTTTGAGAAGTGTCATTGTGGCAGAGACAGACTAGCAGAGGCAGCCTGTTTTCTCTTTTTCCTGGACACAGCTAGACTCTATTTCCTCTCTTACAGTGAGGTGTGGTCAGCTGTGTTTGGCTGATACCACTTCCAGACCTGGCCCTGAACACCTCTTGCCCAGCATCATCCAGGTTTTCCCTTCGGCTGCAGCATCATAACCTGAGAAACTTCATGTATTGCAGAGGATAGCAAAGCTCCAAGGTAAAGAAAGGGATTCTGGTCCTGAGTTATATCACTTATTGATCAGTTATTCTGCTGATCAATCAGGAATACCTGTTTTAATCTTTCTACAGAAAGGAAGTAAATATCTGTCAAATTTGATAGATTATATGGTTTGAGTTTGTAACTACTAGTGTACATTTAACTAAATAAACCTTCACAAAATATGTTTGACCGAGAGAAACTGCAAGTTGAAGAGAATACCAATTCTCAGTTTGTGAAACTTCATTGAGCAGTACACTTATGATGTCTGTAGATTTCTGAATGTGTACTATACTTTTACTAAAAAGTTAAGTTAAATTTCTGACTTTTGCAAGCAAGGCAAATAATAAGAAAATAGCAGAGTGGACATCTTTCTTACTCATAATATTTCTATTAAGAACAGGTTTACTAACAAGGTAAGTATTGCCCTCCCGATAGTCTCCAGGAGTGGACCAGTCATTACAATATTGGCATTATGAAAGCAGCAGGGTTTAGGAGAAATGGCAGAGACTTTGGATTCAGTTAGGCTGAGTTTGAGTCCAGGTTTTACTACTCTGTGCCTCAATTTTCTCATCTGTAAAATGGAGCTAAAAATAGGCACCTACTTAGATTGTTAGTAGTAAAACACAGGGGCTAAAAGCATGAAGTTGGGGTTAAGCTGAATCCCAGCACTGCCATGCACCAGCTTAGGTAAGAGGCTTAAATTCTCTGCTCAGTGTCTGCATCCAGAAGATGGGGATGACAGTACCCAGCTTGGAGAGTGAATGAGAGAATGAAATGAGTTAATACATACAAAGTGCTTAGAATAGTGCCTGTCACAAAGATTATGTAAATGTTTAAATGTTTATTCTTATTGCTGTAAGCCCTAACTAGAATATGAACAAAAATTTCCCCACATTGTAGGCACTCATTAAATGGTAATAGTGCATTATTCAAAGATATATCTGGCAATACTTGTCTGTACATAAAAATGACAGAATCTTAGTCTCCCACTTCCCACATGCACAATGCCCTATCACCCAGAAATTTCATTTTAACACATTTCAGTTTATCCAATATGTGCTTGTCCAATGTGAAATAATTTGATTCCATGATTTACCACATTACATTGGGAAAAAATATAGCATAGAGAAAGCAATCTGTCTTACCCAAGACCAATACTTAAGGGCTTAAAAAAAGATGTGAGAGCTTATGTGTCATGTTCCTTTCTCCTATGTAGCTGTACACCTGATTCTGTACACCGAAGTCTTATGATTAAGGCCAGACATGCTTTTTCCCTTAGCTGGGAATATTGCTAGAATCATTTTCCACCTAGAAGAGATTATCCTTTTTGATTGTGTCCTTTGTTAGTAAAACATTGTTAAGCATCTTCTTTCAAAATAAGCACATATATATTTACTTGTAAGTGCTCTGCATTTAGTATTCATATGGTATATAAGTATACATATTTATATACTATATGCTACTATTCTTATATAGTATTAAATAATAATACCTACACAAAGTAAAAAATTTAACATGATGAAGTTAAGGAATTTACTTATAGTTTAAAATATATTTCTAATTCTGATGGCCTTAATTTTATCATTAGCCAATATCTCAAGGCTCAATAAATACTTGGGGTGAGGCTCATGGTTAATGTGCGTGCTAATCATATTTTAAATAGGATAAAAAATTTTTTTAATTAATTAATTAATTTGTTTGTTTGTTTGTTTATTTATTTTATTTTATTTTATTAGAGAGAGGAGAAAGGAGAAAGAGAGGGAGAGAAACATCACTGTGTGGTTGCCTCTCACTTGCGTCCCCAACTGAGGACCTGATGTGCAACCTAGTCATGTGCCCTGACTGGGAACCGAACCAGCGACACTTGGTTTGCAGGCCGATGCTCAATCCACTGAGCCACAGCAGCCAGGGCAGGATAATTTCTTGATAATTTCAAAATTGTTTAGCTGACTTATGTCAGATCTGATTAGATCACCTTCTCTTTTAAGCTCATATTGGAGCCGGTGAAGAATCTTTGTGGGGGTAGAGTATAAATTCTGCCATTTTCAAATTGTTTGTACTTGCTTCATTTTTACCATCTTCAGCTCATGGTTTCTCCTTTTATGCTACATGTCTACTTCTCTGGCTTAGCTAATACTAGAAAATATAATTCTCATTAAACTGGACACATTCTAAATTGCAATATGCTTCAATATGCCACCAGCGGCCAGTTATGTGAGGAAGCCGAAGGCTGCTCCTGCCCTTTCCCGGGACACCTGAATCTCTGGTAGAGGGACTGAGGGCAAGCAGCAGTGTCACTGCCTGTTTCACATGTTACTTAAGTTTCTGACTTTTGAAGCTAAAAATATCAACATGAGCAGAAGTTCTCATATTTTCTTCCTGTACATACAGAGGATCCCACTGGGCCCTCAGCTCCCTTTGGTCAGCACGTGGTGTAGGACAACTTGTTTTCTTCTCCTGCAACTTTCTGGCTGGGGAGGTAGTTGAATGTTTTCCTTTCACGCCAGAGAATAGTGTTCTTCCACCTCTGGCAGGCCTGCAGAAGGTTGCTTTCCTAGTGGGAAAGAGAATTTTACATTCTGTAATAATAGTATTTTTAATGGAGACCTTAGCAATAGAGTAAGAGAAAACTGAGCAGCAGGTTTAAAGCCTGACCCCAGGAGCCTGGCCTTGGATGTCTGTCTCCGTCCACATCCAGGCTTTATTGCTTATTCATTGTGTGAACTTGAGGTAAGTTAATCAATCAGAACCTCAATTTTGTCCTCTGAGAAAAGTAATGTTACCTAATGCATTAGTTAGGGTATATATTAAATTCTGAAAGAGGTGGAGGGGGGAGAGGGGTAGAGGAAGAGAGAGCGGGCAAAATGCAGTGGCTTAAAAAGATAAAATTTTATTTCTTTTTCATTTAACAGTTCATGTGCACTGAGCTCCCATATTCTGATTCACTGGCTGCTTCAGTTATTGCCATTATGTCTGATTCCAGCCAGAAGGAAGGGGTGGGGGAAGGAAAAGGGAAGGCACATTACTTTTCTTTGAAGGTCATGACTTGGAAGTTGTTTAAATTCCATTGGCTAGACTTTAGCCACATGGCCACAACCAACTGCAAAGGAGCATGGGAACATAGTAAGTTTAGCCACATGGCCACAACCAACTGCAAAGGAGCATGGGAACGTAGTATTTGCTGGTAGCTGTGTGCTGGCTCTAGGCTTCTGGTCCTAGAGGAAGGCAGGGGAAATGGTTATGGGGCACAACTAGCCATTTCTGGAACACCAGACTCTTAGATTAGTTGTAAAGATTAGATGATACTATTCAGCACAGAACTGGGGCCATGGCTAAACAAAAAACTCAAAGTCACTATTATTATTATTAATCTCTGGGTCTTTTGTTTTCTTAAGAAAATGAATATTAATTGATTGTTCCATTCTGTAAACAGACATTGAGTCCTGATTTTGTGGCAAGTGTCCTTCCTATTTCATCAGGTAGTAAGTATGTAAGTATGGAAACAATAGCAACATACATGGATGGGCTTTGAAAATTATTATTCACTTGCAAGGGATCGGTCTTTTTACTTTAATATTGGGATCTTCTGAGGGCCTTGTATCACAATTTAAAAAAAAAAAAAGGAAAAAGTTAGATTTTTACTGAGAATATGAAAAATAAAAATACAAGGAAAATAAGGCTGTTGGGGAGAGCTCTTTGAGGGACTGGAGGTGAGAAACAATAGAGAAAAATGGGAACAGGTTGGACTATGGATCAGCACAGACCTAATGTATTAGTTAACTCATGCTATAGTAACTCCCAAGTCAGTGAGTTTTTTGTTTTTTTTTTAATTTGGATTTTATTTTTATGTTTAGAAGGAGAGAAAAGGAGGGAGAAAGAGAGGGAGAGAAACATCAATGTGCCAGAGAGACATTGATCAGTTGCCTCTCATGCACCCCCAGCTGGGAGCCTGGCCTGTAACCCAGGTATGTGCCCTGACTAGGGAATCAAACCAGTGACCTTTGGGTTCACAAGCTAGCGTTCAGTCCACTGAGCCACATCAGCCAGGGTGCAAGTCAGTGTTTACAACAGTATTTCTTTCTCTCAGATGTATAGGTTAGCAATAGCTTTGCTTGGTTCTACCTGGTTGTGCTCAGGTTTGCTCTGTATAACTTTCCATTCTGGTCCTTCTATCTAGGCCATGGTCTTGTGGCAGATGGCAGTAGCTCAAGAAGTCAGGCTACATCATGCAAGTGCATTTGAACACTCTATTTGGTTTCTTTCTCCAGCTTTATTGAGATAAAAATGACACATAGCCTCGTGCAAGTTAAAGGTGTACAATGTGTTGATATAATGCATTTATATATAATGTAAAATAATTTCCACCATAGCATTAGCTACTACCTCCAACCTACCAAAGAGTTATCATTTCTTCTTTGTGGTGAGGAAATTTAAGATTTATTCTTTTAGCAACATTCAAATATATTATACAATATTATTAGCTATAATTGCTATGCTGTACATTAGATCCCAGAACTTGTCAATCTTATAACTGGAAGTTTGTATCCTTTGACTGATATCTCTTCATTTCTGACCTCTCCCCACTCCAGGTAACTACCATTCTACTCTCTGTTTCTCTGAGGACTTTTTAAGATTCCACATATATGTGATATCCTATGGTATTTGTCTTTCTCTGTTTGGTTTATTTCACTTAACATAATGTCCTCAGGTTCATCCAAGTTGTCACAAATGATAGGATTTTCTTTCTCATGGCTGAATAGTATATATATATATCGCATCTTCTTCACTCATTCATCCATTGACAAATACGTAGGTTTATTTCATTATCTTGGCTATTGTGAGTAATGCTGCAATGAACTTGGGAGTGAAGCTAGCTCTGTGAGATTCGAGCCTCTATGGCAGACCCACTCATGTTCCATTGACAAAGTCATATAACCCAGCCCAAAGCTAATGGCATGAAGAAGTATTTTCTATCTCACATGTAAGCACTGCAAGGGCAGAAAAGGAATAATTGTGAATAATTATGAACAAATAATATAGTCTACCACACCTGAGTTTGAATTCTACACCAGCTCTGTGATCAAGGGCAAGGCACATAGCCTTCCTGAGCCTATTTATAGATAGGTATAAAACGTAAAGTTTGTAAGCTGGTGTTCATTAAATGAGATAATCCCTATAGAGCAGAGTGTCCCGATGGCATGCCACAACTGGATTACACGTGAGTTCTGATGCTGTGTTTTTTAGCCCACAGACAGCTGGGCAAGGCTTGGGCCTTCCAGGTCCTCAGCCAGCAGTCTTCTGCCACGGCGGTCTTGCCTGGGTGCTGACTGCACAAACAAGGTCAGCTTCTGTGTGCTCTTATAGGAGAAATGTTGGCAGCACCGGAAAGGGAAGCCTAGATGGTGCCTGGCCCTTGGTAAGTCTTAAAACCAGAAGCTGCTGTCATTACCGAGAGAAGGAGAAGGGACTGGGAAGCAGTTTTTTTTTTTAAGTATTTTTTATTGGTTATATTGTTACAATAGTTCCAAATTTTTTCCCCCTTTGCTCCCCTCTGCCCAGTAACCCCCTGCTCCCAGCAACCCCACCTCCTGGGGAAGCAGTTTTGATGGCAATGAAGAATCAGTGGGATCACTGACAAGAGAATTTTCCCCCACAGCAACATCAAGAAAACTCTTCTTGCTGCTTTGCTGCTTTTCTTCTCTGCGACCCTATAGGAGTCATGACCTGCTCCGCCCCTCCCCAGCAATTTGAGAAATCCTGGGAAAGAGGATGTGGAAGACAATGTCCAGAGCCCGTGCTCTGTGTGACCAGAGTTGAAAGTTGAATCTAAAAATAATGTCTTACTATAGAACTCCAATTGTGGCTGTTTCTATAGTCATTCCGAAGCTTATGACAAATCTACCCCAAAAGAAATTCTTGGAATTGTGCATGTCTGTGAGTGCTGGGAAGACACAGCACCATTCTTGGACTGGTGAGTGTTTCAGGCCGGCTTGCCGTGGTCTGAGGTTCGAGCTTCTCACTGCCTGTGCATAGGCTGAGAGCATGAAGCTAATGCCCTTGGTCTCTCTCGACTGGAATCTGTCCTGGCTGCTGAAATAGTCTGTTCTTGTTACTGCAGAGATGTGTATTCTCAGTGTAGACCAAAACCTAGGGCAACACCTTAAGTCATTTGAAAATGTTGCTAGTCTGTAGGGTAGTTAAACTGCTAGACAAAGCATGTCTTCATTGTTCATAGAGATATTTTCCTACTATTTCACTCTTATGTTTCCCCACTACCCCGCATGGATGTAGTCAGGGGCTAATGTCCTAAAACAAAGATAGCAGTTGGGAAGATTGACATCAAGAACTGAAGGTTCTGAACTAGAAAAGTTGGATCCAATTTTCATGTTATTTCTGAAACTCAGTTTTAACACATAAATTGATTTCCAAAGCATGACCATTGGTTTGCTTGAGAAAGACTTAACCTCTTATCCATTACTTCAACAGATGTTTATTGAAAGAAACCCTTTATGTGTGAGATGCTGGAGATATAACAATAAGTAAGGCATAGTTTCTGATCTTAAGAAGCTTACAAACTGGGAAGAGAGGTCAGCTAAAGTAAACATTATTCTGAAATTTCACATCTTACACTAAATAGAAAAAAATGGCATAAAAATTCTCTGGGAGCACTGTTAACTAAGTAAATCCCTCTCTCCAAATTCATGAGTCATAATGAGTATCTCCTATAATCTTTCTGTGGAGGAAGAAAAAACCCTTGGTCAGCAGTGTTGTTAAGGGGACAGGAAAATGGACATTCTCATGCACTACTGATAGTGCTGATAGGAAACTAAACTGGGTCAGGCTTTCAGGAATGGCGATCTGGCAATATGTAAATGCTTTACAATGAGAGATTCTTTAAATAAATTATGGAACAGTCATACAAGGGAGTACTGTGTAAACCATAAAGATGGTTCTCTAGATAAATAATGAACTGGAATATGCGGCTAAGCGAGAAAAATACAAAACAGTAGATACAGCGTGATCCCAATTGTGTGTATGTGTGTGCATGTATGTATGTGTGTGTGCAACTTGGGGAGTGCTTTTCAGCATTTTAAAAATTTCCTACAAAGAACATGTATTACTATCATAATCAAGGTGGTGAGGAAGAGTTTGTGACTTCTGTTTGTTTTGTTTTGTAAGAAACAAACAAACAAATAAGTCTGGATCAGGTCATCCCAACCCCAAAGAAGGAAAATGATTCCAAGTAAAAACAATTTACATTATGTGGCAGAATTAAAGACATAAGATCAAGTGGCTGGTGGGATTTGTTACTGATATAGAATTTTCCAACTAAGCCTATTGAACAGGCAGCTTCAATTTTTAATTTATGCACACAATAAAAATTAATGTAAATTTAGAACACTCGCAGAGAGACAAGGAGCTCAGCTCTCTTAGACAAATTTTGCCATCTTTGACGTTTTTTTCATTGGAAGTATGGAAAACAGGCAGCTAGTAAAACTGCTTGCAGGGATACTATTCCGTTAGGCCTAGGGTAGGGCTGGTGTTGGAGTTAGCTCACATCTCTCCTCACTTACATTGAGTTTATGGAGGTCAAGAGAGCTGATCCCTAATTACAGATTTCCAAATAAAAGCTGATTATTTTACTTTACATACTGTGCTTTAAAAAAAAATTAAACATTTAAACATACTTTAAAAACAGAACATTATAGAACAAACACCAGTTTTAGAAATTGTCTTATTTTCTTCAGACATTTCTCTCCCCCAATATAAATATTATAAATACAGTTGACGCCATCTGTGACCCACCTCCCCAATCCTTTTTCCCCACTAATTATTTCAGTGTTCATCATTTCCATGCGTGTTTTGTAATTTCTCTACATATTTTGTATCAATGCACATGTAAACTTTTGCTAACATTTTTTGGTATTATTTTTAGACTTCTGCGATTTGCTTTTTTTAGTTATTGTTGTTTCTGAGATTCATCTGTTGATAAATGTGGCTGAAATTTATTCATTTTGACTGTTGTGTAGTATTCCATTGTATAAATGAGGCACAATGTATTTATTTCTTCTGCTGCTGATGGACACTTAGGCTGTCTGCAATTTTGTTTTTGTTTTTGCTATTTCCAACAATGCTACCATGAACGTATGAACCTGTATCCTTGTTTAGGGTGTACGTAGAAGTAGGGTCCCTGAGTCCTAGGCAGAGTGCATTATCTGCTAACCAGGTATAGTCAATGGCTCTTCCAGGTGGTTGTACTAGCTCACAGTTCCACCCTAAATGTATGATGGTTCTGTTAATCTTTGGATTTTTTGCCAGTTTGAAGGGTGTAAAATGATTTATTGTTGTTTAATTTCATTCCTTAATTAATACTGAAGCTAACCATTTTTCCATGTTTTTTGGCCATTCATGTTTCCTTTTCTATTAATGACTTTTTATATATCTTTTGGTCACTTTCTTAGCAGGTTATTAGTCTTTTTCTTCTTGGTTTATTTTCATCTTACCTTTTTAAAAAGTAAGAAAAAGAAATCCAGCCATTCACTCAACGTATTTTTTGAGTGAAAATTGGGTGTTAGGTGCTATGAAAAGAATATGAAAAAAGCATAGTCTCTTATATACAAATACTCAACTATTTTTGATGGTAGAAAGAGGGAGCTTTTTCAACATTACATAACTGTTGTATTAGGATGAACCTTTTCTTCATTTATATTTTTGTTCCTAAGATTTTACCAGACTATTTCTAATAAAAATACAAAATCACATGGGTACAATGATTGCTGTATTGTGCCTTAATTGTTTAGATAAAACATGCATTCTAGAGTCTAGAATCAGAAAATGAAGGAAGATAGCCATGCTCCCCCAAGGTTATCTTTCACTCATTATGCAGCAGCACATGTGGGATGGTCAGGGGTACACAGAGAATGACTAATGCATTAATAAGGCTTCCATGGACCTACCCCACCACCACCCCATAATTGCATTCCTTTCATTAGCTTTTATCCAGCTGGTCTGAATTGCACAAACAAAATATTGTATAAGATCGGCCCATTGGATGGTAAATTCAGAACAATTTTTGTAAAACTCTTGCCAAGTTACATACTGACCCCAGGGTCTTTAAGCCAGCCAAAAAAATGTTAAGCAAAAGCTAAATTAAATCTATTATCACAAATTTGTGCCCCATAATCTGATGAGACTTCCAGATGTCCAGCCCGAGACCATCTGCTGAATGTCTGTGAGCACACATTCCCAAAACCTGGGCATCGATAGGAGTAACAGACCCGCAGCTTGGAGCTCTAAAACTGTGAGCAGTTCCTGCTTAGGCACAAAACCAGACAAAGAAAAAACACATTAGAGAGTTTTTTTTTAAAGAACTCTTTTTTAACCATTATTTGCTTTCTGTTGAATTGTTCTAGAAGTCAAATGGCTTTTCTGACACCTAATAATGATAAAACAGGCCCATTTCTCTCAAAGACAATGGACTATATGATTTCAAATATTTTAAAAAGGAACAGCAAAACCTTTGGGACTTAGTTGCTAACTTAGACTTGGTAATAATTTTGAGTAGCATATACTGTTTGTTATGGTATCTTTGTCTTATGACAGGATTCCGAGGCAATAGACTCCCAGAAGGAGCTGTATGTACAGGGGACTTATTGGGGGGATTTCTCAGGAACAACATGAGCGAGAGATTGAGGGAAACAGGACTGAGCAGAGGGAGAAACTGGACTGAGAGGCAATGGCAACAGAGGTCTCAGCAGTTCTGATGGGGAGCATTAGAGCTTGGATGGTATGACAATTAATTTTATGTGTCAACTTGGCCAGGTTGTGGTGCCGAGTTGTTTAGTTAGATGTTGCTGTGGAGGTATTTTTTAGATGTGATTAACATTTAAATCAGTAGACTTTCAGTGAAACGGATAACCCTCCTTCACCTGAGTGGGCCTGTACAATCAATTGAGGACTTTAAGAGCTAAGACTGAGGTTTCTTGAAGGAGAAGGACTTCCTAAAATGACAACATAGAAACCCTGCCTGAGTTTCCAGCCTGCTGGAAATGCAATCTCAAGACTGCAATATTAACTCTCACCTGAATTTCCAGCCTACACTACAGATTTCAGACCTGACAGCTCCCACAATCACGTGTGAATTTTTAAAACGATCTTTTACTTGTTTGTTTGTTTGTTTGTTTATTTATTTGGAGAACGGCGGGAGAGAGGGAGAAGGAGAGAAAGAGAAATAACCTATTGGTTATATACTTAATTTTTTAAGCACATTTTATTGATTATATTGTTACAAGAGTCCCATTTTTTTTTCTTTTGCTCCCCTCAGCCAGTACCCCCCTTCCTTCCAGCAATCCCACCCCCCTTAGTTCATGTCCATGGTTGTGCATGTAAGTTCTTTTGTTTCACATTTTTCTATATTATTCTTAACTACCCCCTGTTTATTTTGTACCAACTAATTATGCTTCTTAGTTCCTGAACCATTTCCCCATTTCTCCCCCTCCCAGCTGAGAACCTGCAAATGATCCCACTCCTATGATTCTGTTCCTGTACTGGTTGTTTGCTTAGTTTGTTTTTTGTTTTTATTTTTTAGATTCAGTTGTTGATAGTTGTGAGTTTGTTGTCATTTTAATGCTCATAGTTTGGATCTTCTTTTTCTTAAATAAGTCCTTTTAACATTTTATATAATAATGGCTTAGTGATGATGAACTCCTTTAGCTTTACCTTGTCTGGGAAGCACTTTATCTGTCCTTCCATTCTAAATTATGGCTTTGCTGGATAGAGTAATCTTGGCTGTAGATCCTTGCTTTTCATCACATTGAATAGTTCTTGCCAGTCCATTCTTGCCTTCAAAGTTCCTTTTGAAAATCAGTTGATAGTCTTATAGGCACCCCTTTGTAGATAACTCTCTCCTTCTCTCTTGCTGCTTTTAAGATGCTCTCTATCTTTAACCTTTGGCATTTTAATTATGGTGTGTTTCAGTGTGGTCCTCTTTGGGTCCAGCTAGTTTGAGACTCTCTGTGCTTCCTGGACTTGTAGGTCTATTTTCTTCACCAAATTTTGGAAGTTTTCCTTCATAATTTTTCCACATAATCTTTCAATTTCTTCTTCTTCTCCTCCTCCTTCTGGCACCCCTACAATTCAGATGTTGGCACGTTTAAAGTTGTCCTTGAGGTTCCTAAGCCTCTTCTCATTTTTTCAGTTCTTGTTTCCTCCTTCTGTTGACTGGCTGACTGTTTTTTCTTCCTTATGTTCCAAATCATTGATTTGAACCCTATTTTCCTTCTCATCACCATTAGTTTTATGTGAATTTTCCTTTGTTTTATATAGCATAGCCTTTACTTCTTCCCTTATCCGGTTGCCTTACTTAAGCATATCTGTCAAGCCTGTGAGCATCTTTATCACCAGTGTTTTGAACTCTGCATCTGTTAGGTTGGCTATCTTCTCATCTGTTAGGTTGGCTATCTCTTCATTGATTAGTTCTCCCACTGGAACCCTATCTGTTCCCTCTTTTGGGCCATATGTCTCTGACTCCTCATCTTGACAGGCTCTTGTGTTTGTTTGCCTCTGTGTCATAAGTAGAGCTGTTGCACCTGTTATGTTGTAAGGGGTGGAGCCTTAGGTATTTGTCAGTACAGGTCACCTGTTTCACCATGTTGTGGTGCTGTATGTGGGGGAGGGGTCTGAGAGGGAACAATGCCGCTTGCTCAGCACTTGTCCCTTTTCCAGGCACATTTTCCCACTTCCCGCATGGAACTGGCACCTTTCTAGCTGTTGCTCTGGCTGTCATTCCCAGAGTGGGTGGGTCTGTGGGTGTTCTAGGACCATGGGGACCCTTTAAACAAGCAGACTCTAGTGAGAGATTGGCAGTTTCTTCCTCCACCCCAACCCCCATTGTTCTGTACAGTCAGAAGCAATGAAGCTTGATTTTCCTTGGTGCTGGGACCGTGAGCTGTGTGATCTGGTCTGGTGCTAGGAGTACTCCCCAGGTGTTCCTCCCTACTTTTTTAAATGTGTGACTGCGCTTTCTGCCTGCCAGCCACTGCCACCACTGCTGCCGTTGCTGCCACTACCACACTGTGTCCTCTCTGCTCCAGCTCTGCCCCTCCTACCAGCCTGGATGGGTATTTCTTCTTTATATCTTTGTTGGACTTCCATGCAGCTCTATTTTCTGGAACTTCTGGTTGTCTCTAGTTTTCAGGTAGTTGTATTTCTTCTTAGTTGTGGAGGGAGATGCATAGTGTCTGTCTAGACCTCTATCTTGGCTGGAAGTCCTGTTTTTTCACTTATTTATCAATTCTTTGGTTGCTTCTTGTATGTGTCCTGAATGGAGATTGAACCCACAACCTTGGCATATCAAGACAACGCTCTAACTAACTGAACTACTTAGCCAGGGCAATGTGTCAATTTGTTAAAATAAATCTCTATTGCTATCAGTCCAGGACCCTAGGGATGTTCCCATCACAGTGTCAGGAGCTGTGAAGAGTCTGAGGTTTTATCTTTCTTGCAAGCTAACAAGGTAGCCTGCCCCAGTTTTATGGATGCTGGTACAAGACATGAGGCTCCTGGGTCAGAGATGAAGAACAGTTTCTTACTCACAGCTCTAGCCACAGCCAGAGTATCAGCATATTTTTACTGGTTCCCTGAGCTCCAATTATCATAAGGTGATGTAAAGTGGTTCACATCACACCTGAATTCACAGTAGGTTACATTACTGTTGAGGGACCCTGAACTTAGAACACCCAAATCTTTTATAATGGGCAGTAAGTATGCCTGCCTTTGTTCCAGAAGGAGGTACTATCTTTATCTTCCATGGATGTAAGCAAAACTGCCCTGTGTTCTGGAGGAAGACACTATCTCTACCTTCAAAGGCTATTTTCTATAAATTCTTGAAAAGATTGTTCAGAAGAAGACCTGCACTAGCACAAAAGACCCATGAAGAATTGTCTCTCAAAACAAGACACCCCTAGCATATGATCTGCCAGGTTATATGGTCCAAATGGCAGAACTTCCTGCACCAGTGTCTGGGCCTACTTCAGAGCTCTGTCCTGCACTGGGGACTGCCAAAGTTTGCAGCCTTCCATGTCACTTGGTAAATCAATTGGGGTAATACTCAAATGTGTCAAATATGCGTCTTCCAGAACCCAAAAAGGTATGGTGTTTTCTTCCTAGAGGAGGACGTACAAGAACTGTATTTTGGAGAAGATTTCTTTAAATGTTCTAGATAATTGGACTCTTTAAAATTTATTGATGTTTTAAGCTTCTGAGTCTTCATAAGATTTATCTTCCACTCTTTGGGTTACATGGATCTTATGAAAGCCTCCAACATACTTGTTACTTCCTGTTTATCCAGTCTGAAGAACATGATGTCGTTGATATAGCAGACCATTATGATGCTTTGTAGAATGTGAAGATGGTCCAGATCCTTTTGGAATATATTATGACAGTGCAGGAGAGTTAACATAGCACAGAAGCAAGTCTATAAAAATATACCACTGTTTATTCTATGTAAATGCAAACAAGTTTTGATCCTCCTTCCTTATATGGGTGGGGAAAACACATCCATAAAGCTTCTCCAGCAATGGTACTACATCTGGTACAGCAGCTTTAATTGGGGTTACTACTTGGTTGAGTTTGCAACTGTCCATTGTTTTTCTCTGGGATTCATCTGGTTTGGTAGAGACAAGACGGGTATGACCTAGGGTTGGCATAACCTCTGTCATTTTTCCTGGGACTTGAAATTGATTTTACCATTTGTTTTTACCTTGGTTGGGTGCTCCAGTTTCACAGGTTAGTTGTATCCTTCCCCTCTATGGTAGGTCTTAGAACATTGACTGAGTAATTCATGTAGAACTCTCCCAACTGCCATGTATGTCCATTGCAAATATGCATTGAAGACCAGGGGAATGGCCATCAGATGAATCTGTGGACTCATTGGCCTCACTGTACCTAGATGTAGGGCAAACTTACTTGGTTCTTATATAATCCTACTCTACCAGGGCAGCCATGGCAACATTTCAGGTCCACGGGTATAGTCCACAAAATGTGGTCCCCTTGTCTAATGGTTTTCAAAAACCTGGATTTTTATCTTTCCCCAGTATATGGTTACATAACTAAATGGGCATAGGTCCTTCTGGGTAAGATTAAGGGAATCATTACCGTATTATCTTTCCATTTTGTTGCAAGGCCTTCTTCATGGGACCTACATCTTTAGTCAATGGGTTTTGGATCTGAAGACTGTATCAGGTTTGAGAGTGGGCATAGGATTATGGTTATATATTAAGGTAGCTCCCCTTAGCCTCTTGATTATCTATTTTTGATACTTTTTTTTGCTTGTATAAATTGATCAAAACCATTGTGGGCTACTCATCTACCTTGCCCCTAGGTATGCTATATTCTACTAACCATATCCAGACCTCTTTAAGCTCAGGTTCTCCTGGTTGTTAATCTAAACTTGCTGATCGTTGTGAGCATTGCACTCACTTTGTTTCTGATTTTTAAGTGCCACTATCTTGTTTCTATTATTTAAGGATTCACCTTCAATGCTACTGGTGAGCTCAGTTCTGTAACAAACTATTGCCTCTGTGCCAAATCCAACCTATTGCCTGTTTTGTGAATAAAGTTTTATTGGAACACACAGCCATGCTCAGTGGTTTACATAGCGTCTTTACCTACTTCTGTGCTGCTACAACAGAGTCTAGCAGAGACTATATGGCTTGCAAAGTCTAAAATATTTATTCTCAGGCCCTTTATAGAAAAAGTTTTCTGACCTCTGCTATACAGAATAACCACCTCAATCATGTTGGTTCTCTGTTTAATGCTTCATTGGTTAAAGCTTTAGTAAAAGCCTTTGATTCACTTCTTCTACCTTCAAATCTCTGTTTAGTTTCCCCTGCTGGTAGCGCCCAACAAGAAATGTTTGTAGAAATGGAGTTTGCAGCAATCCAAATTAGAGTTTAGAAAGTAAGAAACAATATATTGACAAAGAACCCAAAGAACAAGAATATATGTGAGAAGCTCAGTTTAGAAAGTTTCTTGTGGTAGCCTAGTGTAGGTCATGGCAGTAGAGATGAAGAGAGGACAACAGATTGAAGGCACACTTTGAAGTTAAAGTTAATAGGGCTCCATGCAGAGGATTAGAGGAGGGGAGAGAACAGGGAACTAACTAACTGGATGGTGGTGGCACCTACTGCTGTGAATAGCATGGAAGGAAGAGCACGTTTGTTGGTGAAAAGTTTTGTGGTAGGATTTGAGCTGGCCTTGGAGGACAGGCAGAGAACAGTGAGGAAGGGCATTCCAGGATGAAGGAAAAGCAAGTAGAAGGATGAATTAAAACAAAGAAAAGTCAACAAAAGAACACATTGAAAAAAAAAAACCCACAACACCCTACAATTGTGTGCAGGGGACAGTGGATCCACCAGTCTGCCTGGAGTGAGGATGTGAATAGAAAAGGAAGGAGCAACTAGGATGCGTGTGTTACAGATTACAGCCCCAGCAGCACAGAGCCCTTAGCACAATGAATCCTTAGGACTTTAAATTCACCATTAATTATTTAGCCTCCCCCCCCACCAAAAGTTTTGAGATATAGTTCACATATATAAAATTCACCCATTTAAATAATGTCAGTTACTTTCACATTGAACATTTGATGGTTTTTAGTATATTCACAGAGTTGTCTAACCATCCACAATTTAATTTCAGAATATATTCCTCATCCCCCAAAGAAATTCCATATCCATTACCAGTCAATCCCCATTCCTTCCTCCCACTCCCGGTCCTACTTTCTGCTCTATAGGTTTACCCATTCTGGACAATTCATATGTATGGAATCATACAGTATATGTTCTTTTTGGTCTGGCCTCTTTCACATAGAATAATGTTCTTAATGTTCTAAATTTTTAGTTTTGAGTTTCATAAGTGTATGGCTAAAACCAGAATAAAATTATATTTTGAGTTATTGCATCCAAAAAGTGTATTTTCTTTAAGTTTTCCTTATGTCTATTCCTTTGAAAGATCTAACACAAATGAAAACCTAATACAAAAATAGCATTTTAGGAACTTTAAGAAAATGTTAACCACAAAATGGAGGATAAAAGGATATGATGGGAATCAACAGTCTCATTTTGATGATGTTACTTTCTGTGAAAATCTAAGAATTTGGACTTTAACTTTATATTTAACTGCTCAGTATTTATTTGCTAATTTTTTTATTTTTCAATTATAGTTTCCATTCAGTATTATTTTGCATTAGTTTCAGGTATACAGCATAGTGATTGGACAATCATATACTTTACAGTGTTTCTGCCATGACTTTTTGTGACTTAAATTTGTACTTAATTCCTTCACCTTTTTCACCCAGTCCCCCAAACCTCCTCCCCTCTGGTGATCATCACTCTGTTCTCTGTATCGATGAATCTTTGACTGACTTATTTCACTTAGCGTATACCCTCTAAGTCCATCCATGCTGTTGCAAATGGGAAGATTTCCTTCTTTTTTTATGACCAAGTAATATTCCGTTCTCCACTCATTTATTGGTGGGCACTTAAGTTGCTTCTATATCTTTATTTGCCAACTTTTGATCAGTTGATTATAAGAGTCATACTGCCTGGGCTTGATCTGCTTGGGTTTGATCCTGCCTCTGTCATATATTTGCTGTGTGACTCTGGGCAAGTCACTTAACCCCTCTGTGTCTTCAAGTCTTATCTGTAACATAAGATAATAAGAACATCTTTCTCTTCCTTATAGAGCTGTTGAGAGGATTAAATGAATTAATATAAATAAAGTATTTAGAAACATGCCTGGCAAACAGCAGCACTATGTTATTATCCAGTGCCCTTGACATTTATGCTTAAGAAAATCATTTACCTCTTTCTCTTCTACCCCAGATAGGTATGTGAAGGAATCAATTTATTTACCTTTATAAACCTTTATTGCAGAGCATATGTTAACATAATGGACATTGCTTACCCGGTATCTGTTTTCCCTCTCTTCCTTAGTATTGGAACTTGAATTTCAAGCTTAGACAAAGGACTACATTTCGAAATCTCTCTTGAAGGTAGATATGTTTACACTTTAGATGGTAAGATAAGTGAAATTGTGGGGCATCCAAGCTTCTGAACAGTTTCTGCCTTGGTTTACAAGGGCTTCTTATCTTCAGCTTTCAACTTGGAGGTGATGATGGCAATTCCAGAGGCCATCCTAAATTATGAAGGCACAGCCATACTCTGAGAATAGCTGCAGAGAGACAGGAGCCTGTGTCTCTGAAGACAGCATGGAACTGCTGTCTGTTTTGGCCTCATATGGTTTGACTCCAGAATTCTTTTTTTTTTTTTTTTTTAAAGATTTTATTTATTTTTAAAGAGAAGGGGAAGGTAAAAGAGAGGAAGAGAAACATCAATGTGAGAGAGAAACATTGATTGATTGCCTCTTGCATGTGACCCTATCAGGGACCTAACCTGCAACCCAGGCCTGTGCTCTGGCTGGGAATCAAACTGGTGACCTTTTGCTTTGCCACTTTGCTCAATGATACCCCACCCACTGAACCACACTGGTCAGGGCCAGAATTCTTTCACATGAGAGTGAAATCAACTTTTTATTGGTAAAGCCACTGTACTTTCACTTGTTTGATATCTGCCATATGCAACTAGTCTCTCCTGATTCATAATTGCTAGTTTCTGTACTCATTAGTTAATTAATTGATTATTTATTCATTCAAAATGTTTATTGAGTCCTCAGTCTGTGGTAGGCCTTGAAGAGTTAAAGCAGCCTCTTGGAATATTTTCTTCTCCAGGCCACTGTGTCTCAAGGAGATGAGTTGTGGTTCTAATAAACCCAAATGGAAAATTATACAAAATGATGATGTTTGTGTTACAGTGTCTTTTTGCTTTTGAAAATGGAGCTCTCTAATGATCTTCAAATTCACACAAGCTCAGGGAAAAGAAGAAAGCTGCACTGGAAAGACCACTGGGGACAGTAATTGTAAGATGTGGAGAGTTCTGGAAACTTAATTTTCCTTCCTGCCCTTGGCTTTGAGTTCTTCCCTGTCTTCCACCTTTTGTGGGAAATGACATCCCCTCTCACTCTCACCAGCCCAAAATGAGTTGCCCTTTATCGCTACAATCATGAATGTTCCTGTAAAGCTTCTGTCTTTAAGATGCAGGGGAAGCGGATGCAAAAGTATATGGGTGAATTGTGATGACAGTAATTATACTCTCCATCTTTAAAGTGAAATTGGCCAGACAATCCAATAGGCACGTAAACCCTTCACTTATCTCTGGAGGTCAGGCTGTTATTAATAGACATAGTAAAGTTAGGTCTATCTATGCACAAGCAAACTGAGTGTTGAAGTTATAAACCTTCAGGCACTCATTCAATAAATATTTATTGAGCATCAGTTGCAAACTTGGCAGCAGGGATGGGGGGTGGTCAGGAAAATCAGAATAGTTCTGGCCCTCATGTTGGTTAGAATTAGCCACAATCCCTTCCTTTCCTTAACAGATATCATTCCCATTACCACTCATTTTTTCTTCAAACATGCGTGTATATCATTTGGAGTTAGACCATTGCAATTGGAGTTATGTGTAAACTGGCCTCAATTCCACCTTTACCCTAGTGTTGACTCATTCTTAAAAATAACAGATTTGTTTTTCCAAAGAATGCCCCCAACTTTACCTTACATAAGCCATGTTCTATGTCTTCTAATGCCAATATGATAGAGATAAGATGTGAGCTGCCTGTGGAGAGTTCTATACAGTTAACATTTATTTACCTCTCCAGGATGTCATCTTCCCCATGCAAATTAAATCTAATGTACAACATCACTGGGGCAAATACAGTTGACCTTTGGACCATGCAGGGTTTAGGGGCATTGACCCTCTTCATAGTCGAAAATCTGCATTTAACTTTTCACTTCCTCAAAACTTAACTACTACTAGCCTACTACTGACCAGAAGCCTCACCAGTAACACACACAGTCGATTAACACATATTTTGTACGTTATGTGTGTTATATACTGTATTCTTACAATAAAGTAGACTAGAGAAAAGAAAATGTTATTAAGAAAATTATAAAGATAGCTGTAAGGGAAATATAAATCAAAACCACAATGAGTTACCACTTCACACCTGTTAGAATGGCTATCACCAACAAGACAAGAAATAACAAGTGTTGGAGAGGATGTGGGGAAGAAGAAACCCTCTGACACTGCTGGTGTAATGTAAACTTGTGCAGCCACTATGAAAAAACAGTATGGAGTGTCCTCAAAAAATTAAAAACAGAGCTATCATAGGACCCAAGAATCCCACTTCTGGGTATCTACTCAAAAAGTTTGAAAACATTTATTTGTAAAGATATATGCACCCTTTTGTTCATTGCATCTTTCTTCACAGTGGCCAAGACATGGAAATGACATAAGTGTCCTTTGATGGATGATTGGATAAAGAAGATGTGGTACATATATAGTAGGATACAACTCAGCCATAAGAAAGGATGGCATACTGCCATTTGGGAAGACATGGCTGAATCTTGAGAGTATGCTAAGCGAAGTAAGTAGATGGAAAAGGACAAGAACCATGTGATTTCACTCATATGTGGGATACAAAGCAGAAAGCAAATAATGAACAAACAAACTCATAGACACAAATAGCAGTATGGTGGTTACCAGAGGGAAGGGGGGTGGAGAGGATAAAGAGGGTAAATTGGGTCAAGTGATGGAAGGAGACTAGATGTTGTGGGGTGAGCACTCAATGAAATATACAGATGACATGTCATAGAATTGTACTTGAATTCATATAATGTTATTAACCAATGCCACATCAACAAATTAAAAAAATAAAATCATAAGGGAGAAAAAACATCTTTACAGTGCTGATTGTATTTACTGAAAAAAATATGCATGCCAGTGAATCTATGCAGTTCAAACTCATGCTTTCATGGATCAGCTGTACACAGTAATCTTTTCTCTCCTTCTTACCTTCAGAGCATCTTCACGTGTTCAATGTAAATCATATTTACAAGGTAGATTTTGTTGTTGTTGTTGATTATTTTGTTTTTCAATATCTGGAGTATAATTAAGATAAAATGTGGGTCACTGAATAAAAAGCCTGATACTTGTATTTTTCCTTCAACAAGCAGCCTTTTGATCTATTTAAACCCATCAATAATAGATTAAGCACATTAGCATTTTATCTACTTTCCACAACCACAAATCAGTTGGAAACTTAAAAAAAGATAGCTATATTTATAGGTTTGTGTGTCTTTCAAATAGGATGAATTTGACAGGTTGGCACTTCCTTAGAATTCTGAGATGAGGGAAATTGTGTTTAATAGATGTGATAAAAACAAAGGGAAATAAGATGGAGTTGAATAGCGAAATAAAAAGGATTTGCTTCTCTTTGAAGTAAGAAGGCTGGAAGTTATATCAACAGTTGTGTTTTTCAGTTCACTTGGTTTCTCTCTCTCTCTCTCTCTCTGACTCCAATCTAATTTATTTTTGCATTAAATAATTCAGCTCCTTTTCCTTTGTAATGGGTTGTATTTGGGGAGATGAAGACAAACTGCTTAGACCTTGAAAAGCACATGGGCTCCTCGGATAGATGGCATCTGTGAGGACTCAGAACTCCCTCCACATTCTATAGGGAAAAAACAGAGCCAGGTGCATTTCTTCCCAAATCAAATTAGCTGCAAGATGCCACATCCAATTGTGGCAAATTGATGTGAGAGTTTGTGATGTCTGCAGCAGCTTTCCCAGCAAAGGTCACCACGAAAAGACACAGACACCAGGCGGGGGTGCAGCAACTTGTGCTAAAGCCGCTCTGACAATAGCAGGGAAGATGTAAAATGCAATCAGCTTTTGGAAAATTGCACGAGAATCCAGTTGTAAGTATGTATTCTAATTGGATTTACTCTGCCATCATTTACCTCTTTAAGGATGTTAACATAACATTATGTTTAATTGAAAAAATGGGTGGGTAACTTATTCAGGAGAGACTATCCAGCCCCCCATATATGCCATAGTCTAATCAGGCACAAAATATAGGGTACCCTAATCACATCGCCAGACAGTTTTCCCATTTCTGAAATAAAATTTGCTTATTTACCCTGAAAATTAACTAAAAATGTTGACATGTGACAAATTTTCTCATCTTGATAGTTGTTTTTCAAGATCTTCCCTGACATTAACAAGTTTACATCATGCTTTATGACATTTAATTAGTCATATTTTATTTAATTAGCATGGTAAGACCTCTAAAGCAATCCAAACGTTTTCTGAAATGCCCAAACAGGAGAAGGCAGTTCCATACGTTGTGAGAGACCAGGCGCGTGTCTGCTCAGACTGCTGACCCAGACCGTTTGCATTTTTGGATCTATCAGGCTGCTCCAGCTGAAAACTGGGAATATTTTATGGTTTCAACAAATTATTTCAGGACCCTGATCAAAATCTGTCTGTAAAGTACAAATACTTTTCCAAGCCAGCTTAACTTAAGACATGTCTCTGCTTGAAGGAAAATAAAGTTATCTGCTTCACCTGGAAGCTCATTCATTCTATAACTATATTTATTAAATAATGGATGAATGCGTAAGTATGTTGTCTTGGAGGATATTGTTTTATGCAGTTGAAATCCTCTCTTTTCATCACTTTTTCCTCAGCTTCACACATACGTTCTTTTCACAACTACTCATAATTTTCAGGGCACCAAAACATTGCTATTAAGGAAAGTCTTGTATATCATGTAGAACATTTATTGAGCACTAACTATATGCCAGGCATCTTGCAGGCATTTAATCTTCTCTCAAACATTAGGAGGTGGAAAACATTATCACTCCCATTTTCTTTCTTTTTTTTTTTTCTTAGATGATGAAACTGAAGTGTAGAGATGGTTACTAACAGCTGGCAACTAAGTGACAAAGTTCAGGGTCAAACCCAGAGTTTCTTGGAACAGATCAGGACCCCTGTAAAAAGTTGTCCGCCCCTCAGAGAGCAGATTTGTGCTCATAGACAACTGCCCAGCCATGTTCACACCCAGGCCTCTCTATTCTGAATTTCAAGGGTTAGCACTTAACCTGTCCATATCTCAGCCTAACTCTGGTGTTTAATTGTGGCTGGTTCCACTCTTAAACACACACACACACACACACACACACACACACACACATACTCACACACCCACACCCACTCACACTTCAAAACCTTATGGAACATCCATAATAAAAAGTACATAAAACTTTAATGGAATTTTTATTTCTAATTCTAGAATGTAAATTCTGCTCCTTTTATGCTGTAGCCTGGTAATAAAACCTACCTTGCCCTAGTTTGCTTAGTTATAAGATTTCATTTTAAATGCTACTATACACCTAATCATGCCTCCAAACTTAATACATTTTTTCTGTACAGACCTAAGTTAGTTCAACTTTTTAAATTTTCAGTAAGGAAAAGAATGACCTTTGTTTTGCTCAGGTGAGTAAACTAAGATGTCCAAAGGAAGGAGGCAGTAATAGCAGAGAAATGAGAGATCTACTTTCACCTTGACCATGCAAAACCTCAAGGGAGATGTTTAAAAACACCCAGCACATCTGTTTTGGATTTGGAATGCTTGTTTTTAAAAGCGAGATAAATGTAACTTCAAAGCATTTACTTGAACATTTCAATGGATATGAACCCCCCATATCTGTGGTTACTCCCCCTCCCCTAAATAGGGAATGCAGATGTAGATATTATGCTAAAAAAGCAGAGCTCTAAGTGCATTAAGAACATCATTTCAATATAGCTTTTACTAATGCAGACGACTTTTAAAATGAAACAAGGCAAATACAATAGTGGAGGCGCCACCGATTGAATAAATATCACTTAACCAATTACCAATTATCCATACTAATGAAGGATGAGGCAGAGCCCTGATAAATTAAAACCCCAAATAAACCGAATGTTGGTTTAACCAATGATACTTCCCCTTTTGCAAACGTCTAAGGAACAGCTATAAAATGACTGATCTGAATTTTACATCCTCGCCCTTCCTCCACCTGCCCACCCTCTCTCTGACTGCGGCTCTGATGGGCAGGAACCGGTCAAAGGGCAGACAGCTGGAGGGAACTCAAAGGGAGTAGGGGGAACCCACAGAGTGGCGACTCTGCCCTTGGATAATTGAGAGTTGATTGGCTACACAATGGCCTGCTATTGTCCACTTCTGATTTTGGATGAGGGGCCAAAGCCAAGCCTGACATAAGTAGCTCTTTCCTGGACCTTCCTCTCCTGGGCCAGCTGTGAGCATTCATGGTGACAGCCGTGTTGGGCACATTCCTTCTTCACACACTTCTCTCCCCTCCCAAGTAATCAAGGGTGGAACTAGAAAACTCTGGCCATACTGGGAAATCTGGTTCTTGTCATTTTGCAAAACCTCAGCCTGGGTCAAAGACCAGAAGGGACCGAAAAGGCAGCAGAACAACATCTTCCAATGATCTGATGCCAGGGAGCTTGAGGCTATGGCATTTTATGGGTCTTTGTTTTGTCTCTTGACTCCACGATACCTTCCTTTCTTCTGCTGCTCTTGCCCCATCTTCCTTCATCTGGATTCCTTCTCCCACTCCACTTTGCTTAATGTTCCATCTTGCCACCCTGTCTTCTGCCTCATCTCTACTTCGTTGGTGGCCTCACTCACCTCAGCATCACACGTCCTGCATGTGACTGGGGTAATAGGTCGCCTTCTGATGCCCCTTGGGGCACCTTGCCTGGGGCTAACATAAAGCTAATATGCAATGGTATAGTCATATCATTAAAAAAAATTTTTTTAATTTTTCAATTACATACGACATATAGTAATTATATTAGTTTCATGTGTACAGCATAGTGATTAGACATTTATATAACTTACGAAGTGATCACCCCGATAAAGCTAGTACCCATCTGACACCACACATAGTTATGACAATATTATTGACTATGTTTCCTATGCTGCACTTTACATCTCCATGACTACTCTGTAACTACCAATTTGTACTTCTTAATCACTTCCTCTTTTTCATCCTTCCCCAACCCCTCTCCCATCTGATAGCCACATATAAGTGAGATCATATGGTACTTGTCTTTCTCTGTCTTATATGGTCATATCATTCTTTAAAATGTCCGAGGCTCTAGAGTGCATCTCTGCTAGCCTGGCTTTCTCAACCCAACCCTTAGGATCCGCCCCCCCACCCAACTTCCTATGTTTCAAGAACTAAAGGGTTAAAGCTTAGCTCAGCAGGGGATCTACTTTGCCTCCATTCTATTTGGTTGGTGCATTTTCCATTCCCATTAGAGAGACACTCTGCCTATAGCTCAGAATGCTCTCAAGGTACCCCTAGGAACCTACAAGGCCAAGTGTTTATAGGCAGCAGTAGAGGAATAAATATACAATGTTAAATATTTAGTTATTTGCAGATCAGAAGTTGCCTTCAGATACTATGAGCAGGACTCTGACTCATCTATGACTATGTGTGTTAGAGCCTAGTATCATTTGGAGAAAAGATTTCTACCTACTTTTAAATTTCAAGAATGTTTCACAGATCCATGCCTTTGTAATACACGTCTTATTCTACTGGGAATGCCCATCCCAACTGTGCTCCCCTGTCAAACTGCCACTGGTCTTCTAAGACGCTGCTTGCATCACCTCTTTTGTGCCATCTCTGATGACCCTTGTCTATTAAAGGAGTCACATGCTTCCCTGCATTCCCACAGAGGTTTGAGCACATATTACCTTGTGTTGGAGCTGTTAACCCATCTCTCTCTTCCACTAAGCCAGTACTTCTCCACCTTGGCAGCACATTGGAAGCACCCAGGGAGTTTAAAGACACACCAATAATTGGGTGTCACCCTCAGAGATTCTGGTCTAATTGGGAAGAGGTGGGACCTGAGCACTGAGAGGTTTAATAACTCATTAGGGGACTCTAACGTGGAGCTAAGATGGAGCTCCACTGCACGAGATGGTGAGCTACAGGAGGGTAGTTATTGTGTCCATTCATTGTTATAACCTCTGCCCCTGGCACATTGCATAGCAAACAGTAGTGGCTCATTGAATGAATGTATATTTACATTAGTTGGCCCAATCCTAGGTGATCATGAAGGGCTCTGTGGCAGAGGTTGCCAACTTGCTGACAATATTTATTTCCCCCTCTATGGGAGCAATGGTAAAATTTTTAGCTGAAGATGCAGGGTGGCCTAGGATAAAGACCACATTTCTTAGCTTACCTAGTAGCTAGGAGAGGCCAAGAAAGTAATTCTGGTCAATGGGAGGTGAGCAGAAATAGTGTGTGCAATTTCTGAGTGTGCCCTCAGAAAGAACAGGCATCCCCTTCTTTGCCCTCTTTTCTTCTTCCCCACTGGCTGGGATGATGAGCTGGTGGTGGTGGGTCATCATGGACCATGTGGATGAAAGTAACAGAATAGAAGGGACTGATCTCTGATGTGGAGCCATCATGCTGGCCCTTGAGAAGGACATAAACCAAAGTCACTATTATTTGTGGTCTCTCTTACAGCACTCAACTGTTAGTGCCTAACTTCTTTTTTTTTTTTTTTTTTTTTTTAGTGCCTAACTTCTTTGAAAAAAATATAATTTACTATTATAAAGCTTGATACTTGAGCTCAATAACTCCAGCAAAACTTGTACTAAGTTTACTAGAGTCTGGCAGCCAACACATTGATTCACAAGGACAACACTAACTTGGGTTTCTGACGGCTCCCTGTACCTCTTAGGCTAAAGGGCAAAACCCATGACATGGACCATCTGCCTCTCCAACCTTATCCTGCTCTCTCTCTGCTCCACTTGGTCTCTCTGCCCCAGTCCCATTGGCCTTGGTTCATCAAATGAGAGGCTCTCTTCTACCCCAGGGTCATTGTATGAACTGTTTATTTTCTGTGGAATAATCTTGCCCATTTTTCACCTGGTGAACTCTAACTCATTCTGCTGTCCTTAAGATCTGAGCTCGGCTGTCTCTTCTTCAGGTCTCCCCTGACCTTTC
Organism: Furipterus horrens; assembly: GCF_987537825.1. NCBI lineage: Eukaryota > Metazoa > Chordata > Mammalia > Chiroptera > Furipteridae > Furipterus > Furipterus horrens. The sequence goes on from NW_028327172.1 coordinate 191,927,046, forward strand.
TAATGAGGTAATTCCCCTATTCAACATCTTGAAACTCTCTGCATTCATCATAGTTGTGATTTTTCATATGCTGGGATGATTACCTAATTAGCAGTTGTCTATATCACTAGATCATTAGCTACAAAAGAGGAAGGCCAGTGATTGTTTCATCATCATTGATTCCCCAGTGCCTAGCATAGAGTCAACCATGTAGCAGGTGCTCAATAAATATTTGTTGTGAATGGATGAATATATAAATAAACTAAAGAGGATAATTTTTCCTTTCCATTGCAGAACCAGGCAGAGGCAGAAAAGATGGGAAGCAAATGAATAAAACACTAAGAGACGAGTGATTTTATTTCTTAACACTCTTGCCAGTGAGCATCAGCCAGTTGTGATCTGGCTAGAAGAAAGTTAACCAAATGTGCTCTCACTAGACTCAATCCCAAATTAGACTGCTCTCGGCACTGTAATCACCAGATCAAAAATAGGTGGCCTGGCTCACCTCTGAGTGGCAGCATTTCTTTCTTGAGCTTAGATCAACGGGAGAGCATTTGTACTTTCCTCTCTTGTTTGCAGTCCCTTCTTTCTGCCTTACTGCCTCTGGTCTGAGCTCTCCTAAAGGGTCATAAGCTCTTATCCGACATGGTTTCTTTTGCCTGAAATCACCTCCCTTCCCCCCTTTCACAGTATCTGAGTCCTTCACTCCCTTCAAGGCCTGAGCTTGTTCTATCTTCTTTAGGATGGTTTGATGAGCTACACTTGTGAGTAATCTCCTCCTTCCCCCAAACTTCAGGAGCTTTGTCAGAAACATTCCATGGGTCCTCAGGATAAATTGCCTAGCAACGTTATTTATTTTTATGTAATTAGAGTCTCTCCCCAAATAGAATATAAATTCATTGAGGGCAGGAATATGAATCTTTCATTCCTAGCACCTAATGCAGGGTGTGCTGCCTTGTATGCATCTAGTGAAGCACAGAGTGTTTGTTTAGGATGGTGAAGATGGTGATGATGATAATGACATAAGGAAGCGTCTATTCTCTTCCAGAAGACTTGGAGCCTTGCTAACCTGCCATCCTGTATGCCAGAATTAGGGCAAGAACAGAGTGCATCTGAGTCTTAAGAAAACATTTCACTCCAGGGTTGGAAGTTCAGTCCTTCCAGCACAAAGCAAAGAGGCACTGACCACCTTGAAGGCTCTGATTTACTCTCAGCCACAGTGAAATAGCTGAGATCTCAACCTCAGAATTGCCCAGGGCAATGAAAACTGTGAGTGAATGGAAGAAGTATCTTAGCTTTGGTTGTGGTGGAAGGAAACGCATTTAACCAGTTAGGTTCAAGGAACATTAATCTTGGGTGCTAGTCCTGTGCTTTGTTGTATTCACTTGGTACCTCAAAGCCACCCACATCAGACTATCTGCTTTTTAGTGAGAGAGAAACATAGTTTCTTTTCTGAGCAAATACCAGAGTAATTTTCCAAACATGGATTGGTGTGTTTGTTTGCTTCTATCTGTTCATGCGTGCTTCCTTCCTCCCTCCCTCCCTTCCTTCCTCCCTTCCTTCCTTCTTTCTAACAAGCAAAGATATATTGAGAGTTACCCATATGCCAGGCACTATTCTAGGCATGTAACATAAGAACAAATATTATTAATAGCAGCAACCAGAATAATGGCTACTGCTTTCTTGAGTGTTTAGCATGTGATAGACACACACATTGCTGCGCTTAATCTTTCCAACAACCCTTAATGTACAGGACCATTGGACTCCTCCCCTTACAACTTCTTGGCTCATCTTTTTAGTCCAGCTGTTGCTATGACAACCAGTTTCCTACAGGTATAACCTTGTCGCACTTACAGGACTTCTCTCATGCCAAGAACTTCACCTGTGGAACTAACTTCTCAGCCATTCTGATGCAGAGCTCAGACTTGAGTGAGTTGCCCTCAGGCCCAATGAGAGATTGGTGATGGTGGGTAAGTGTTCCCTCTTCCCTCCCTCAAAAAGACAATTCTGAAGTCATTCTACACAGTTCCTCAGAGGGTCCCAGCAAGATGGAGCCTCAGCTGCATACTGTGACCAGCTCAATATACATGTTTATAGTGAGTGACTTTCCCTCCTTGCTGGTTTCACTCTTTCTAGTTCCCTGTCTTGCTCCCTGGGATCCCTTCTCCCAAAATGCTGCTGCACGAGTCCTCATTTTTAGGCCTGCTCTCCACGAAGGAACTCAAACAACAACAAAAAAATTAGTATTTCTATTTTAACACTTGAGGAATATAGTGGTGGTCCTCAGAGATGTTCAGTCCTAATGCCTGGAACCTGTAGATGTTACCTCATTTGGAAAAAGGGTCATTGCCGTGTGTTAAGGATATTTAGATGGGAGATTATTTTGGATTATCTGGATGGCCTCCAAATGTCATTATATTTATCCTCAGATATGATTCCTGTAATGAGGCAGCGGGAGATCTGATACACAAGGAATAGGAGGAGGCAAGGTGACCACAGTGGCAGAGACTGGAGTGATGTGATCACAAGTGGAGGACTGCCTGCCTGCAGCCACTAGCAGCTGGGAGAGGAGAGGTGAGAATTCACCCCTGGAGCCTAAGAGGCAGTAGAGTCCTGCTGATAACCTTGATTTCTGCCTCCTGCCTCCAGAACTGTGAAAGAATATATGTTGGTTGTTTTAAGCCGCCAAGTTAGTGGTTCATTTGTTGCAATAGCCAAAGGAAACTAATAAAAACTGAGGTGCACAGAGCTCAAATAATTTGCCTATGGTCCTAAAATTAGTAACTGGCAAAGCTGGCATTCCAACTCTGTTCTGACTCCAATTCTCAATTTCTTAATGCTTTGCTTCCTCTCCAAGTAAAGAGGGCAAGGTTCCTGCCCTGGTGAGTAGGCAGATCACTCAGCAAGGACTCAGAGCCGATATTGGTAAAGACTATAATGGAAAGAGGGGGGTGTCCAGAAGTAAAGGGCAGAGGATGTCTTGCCCGGAGAGGGGTTATTACTCAGTGGCCACCAGGAAGCCCTTGTGTGAGATGGACCACTACCCTGAGGGACACACCAAGCAGATTCCCGTCAATCCATTTCAACCCACTAATATCCTTCTTTAATCCCTGACGCTGGCTGAAGGCCAGATCCCTACCAGGTCAGTCTGAAATATTTGTTTTGATTCTCCTACCCTGTTGCCCAGGGTGAACTGAGATAAATTCTCTGCAGAAAGGCCTCCCTCAGTTCTGGAGAATTCTCTAGGTTCATACTAAACTAAAACCCTGTGTCTCTGAAACCTCAGAAAGGGATTTATTGTAGATTTCAGGGTTCCTGATGGCATGCCCAATGTCAAAATACAGAGTCCACCAAGTGGGGCAGAGGCCCCACTGGAAGTACGTGGGACTCCCCACTAGAATGCAAATAAAGGGACAGCAGGGAGTGGGAAGGTACACAGGAATGAGCAAGGAGTTTTGCTGGGTTCATTTGATGGTGAACGTTAACTCCTTAAATATGATCTCTCTAATTTGGTCATTAAGTCATCATAAAGCTATAAAAAAATCTTAACCATTACTGTTTAGCATTAAATGTTTCACTTCTACAATACTTCTGGGATTACCTCCTTCTATCACTTGACAGTTTAATCCTGAAGAAATGCCCCAGGTAATGTTACCAGATAACTTTATCTGATCCTTCTGAGGGTATTGGGTTGGCACTTCTGCTCTTTTATTCCATAAAAGTCATCAAATACCTTCTGCCAGACTCTGGGCCAAGTTCTAGGGAAACGGAGAGGACAGATACAATCCTCGGCCTCAGGGTGTTCACAAGCTGAGTGGAAAGACATGAATATACAACACTTACAGAATAATACATACTAAAGATGTGCACAGGGTAGTGTGGGAGAGCAGAGGAGGCATGCTTAGCTCAGTATGAAAAACTCAGAGAAAGGCACATAGAACAGGAGGCACTGCTGAGTCTTAAAAGAAAAGGCTGGAGTTGAGAGGTGGATAACCTCAACGAGGTGTGGAGGGAAGACATCGAGGAACGTGTTAGGTCAGTTTGGGCTGCTATAATAAAACAATGTAGATTCGGCGGGGGTGTTAAACAACATTTATTCCTGGTGTGTACATGGCCAATTTTTTGCTGTATCCTCTCTCAGTGGAGAGAGAGCAGTCTCTAGTCTTTTCTTCATCTTATAAAGACGCTAATCCAAATAGGGGTGGGTGAGTGGGTTTGCTCTATCCTCATGATTTCATCAAACTCTAATTGCCTCCCAAAGTCTCCACCTTCTTATACCAACACATTGGGATTAGGGCTTCAACACATGAATTTGAGAAGGACACAAACATTCAGTGCATAGCCCGTGTACAGAGGCAAAGATGTGAGTGTGAGAACAGGAAAGTGTGAGAGAGTAAGCTGGAGAGAGAATAATTGGAAAATCAGTATGCACGTGGTGTTGGCAGAGCTCAGGGTACCTGTGCATGATGCGGCGGGAGAGGTAAGCATGACAGCCTTGCGTGCCATGCTGAAGTTAAACTTTGTTATGAATGTAATGGGGAGTCACTGAAGGATTTTAAGTCAGCAGTGACATGATCGGATTTACCTTTTAAATGATCACCATGACATCAGTGTGCAGAAGAGATTGGAGTGAAGCCTGACGGGAGACAGTGAGGCCAGTTAGGGAACTATGGCAGTGATCCAGGTGAGCGATGATGAAATGGGGATGACAATAGGGGACAGATACAAGAGCAATTTAGGATATAGAATTAGCAGGAGGAGTTGGCCACGGACAAGCACTGGAAGCAGAGGGAGAACTTGAGGATGACTTCGAGATGTCCAGATTGTACAAGTTGGTAAATGAGTAAGAAGAAGAGTTGAGAGAGAGAGGAAAAATAATAAATTGAGTTGAGAATATTCTGAATTGAGACTCTTCACTATCATCCCAAGTAGAGATGTTTGGTCAGCAGGTTATTGGGAAATCCATTCTAGATCTTCTTCTCTTTCTGACCAATTCTCTCTCCTAGAGCAGTACCATTGCTCTCACACATCAGCTTCCATCTAATTGCTGATAACTCTTTAGGTATTTAAAATTCTACCAGAATCTTTCTTATGAGCTCCGACTTCCTGGATCCAACCACCAATTAGGTATTTCCTCTTGGGTATCTTATCTTAGACATTGAGTAACTGCATCCTATTACCAGGGGAACCTATCTAAAGCTATGCTGTCCAGTACGGTAACTGTTAGTACTGTTAAGTACTACTATTCCTGCTGATTACTGCAGAGTACTTGAAATCTGGCTAGTCCACCAAGAAATGAGAATACAAATCATAGGCCAGCAGGAAATATTTGCAAAAGATATATGGATAAAGTACTATTAACTAAGACATACAAAAATCTCTTACAACTCAACAGTAAGAAGATGAACATCCCAATTTAAAAAGGGAGTAAAAAACATGAACAGACACCACACCAAGAGAGATATGCAGATGACAAACACGCACACAAAAAGTTACTCAACATTGTATGTCATTAGGGAATTGCAAATTAAAATAACAATGAGTTATCACTACACACCTATTACAATGGCTAAAATTCAAAACACTCAGGACACCAAATGTTGGTGAGGATGTAGAGAAACAAGAGCTTTCATTCATTGCTGGTGGGAACAAAAAATGGCATAGACACTTGGAAAGACAGTTTGGTAGCTTCTACAAAACCAAACCTTATGATCAAGCAACTATACTCCTTGTACTTACCCACGAGTTAAAAACTTAAGTTCATACAAAAATATGTACACAGATGCTTACAGCAGCTTTATTCATAATTGTCAAAACTTGGAAGCAACCAAGATGTCCTTCGGTAAGTGAATAGACACATAAATTGTGCTACATTCAAAAAATGGAATATTATGATAATGAAACATGATAAAGAAATGAGCTACCAAGTTATGAACAGAAGTTGAGGAAGCTTAAATGCATATTACTAAGTGGAAGAAGCCAATCTGAAAAGGCTACACACTGTATAATTCCAATTGTATAACATTTTGGAAAGGCAAAACTATGGAGATAGTAGAAGGATCAGTGGTTGCTAGGGATTGGCAGGGAGAGATGGATGAACAGGCGTATATGGGAAATCTCTCTGTGCTTTCTGCTTGCTTTTGCTGTGTACTTTAAAGTCTGTTTTTAAAAAGTGTGGGTAGTCCAAATTGAGATGTGCTGTAACTATATAATAGATCCTGCATTTCAAAGATTTGTATAAAGAAAAGATATAAATACCTTATTAACAATTTTTATGTTGATTATATGATAGGAAGAAATATTAAGTAAAACACTATTAAAATGTACTTACTTTAAAAAATGTGACTACCAGAAAATTTTAAGTGGCTATGGTTTATATTCTCTTTCTATTGGTCAGTGCTGCCTTAGACTAAAAACAAACCAGTGCAAGAAACCAGGACTCCTGGCTTCTAATCCAGGATGAAGCATTCATTCAGCAAATATATTGGAAGTACCTACTCTTTGATGAATAAGATAGAGATAGTCCCTCCTCTTGGGCAGTTTACAGTCTTTTCCTGCCTTATTTTTAAGATGAGTATAAGAAACAGTTTTGAAAAGCACAAAGCACCTTGGCAATATAAAAAGTAACATACTATAATTTCCAGATAGAAAGAAGACATGCTTTGATTTCCAGATGAGATTTAGAGACATTAGGAAGCCCTGTGTGGGTAGAACACTGTGCAATCAGTCCAATAATTATGGCCAATTAAGTGACCTGAAAATGGCATTGAGGTTATACCAGAGGGTAAAAAGGAGAACTGTGAGGTCTATACAAATTGCAATTTTTGGCAAAATTAGTTCAAGTTGGAATTCCTGAATTGTGCATGACCCAAGGAGCTCTGCAGAGAGAATTTTCCTATTGACTAATCTTTGCCTTGGTAGTAAAAAGAGAGGTTGGGTTTTAGTCAACTTCTTCTCCGGAGCTGTAGGAAGATCACAGCAGAAACAGTTAGGGCAGAAGAAACAGTCAAACAAGGCCCCAAGGGAAGCTAAAATCACACATACCTGGTTAGAAATGCCAGAGCAGAAACCACATCATAGAAGCAGCTATGTTTTGGAGGGCAGCTCATTTTAATCCAAGCCCTTGGGATGGCCAAGGAGCTAAGGGTTAGGTGATCAGCAGCTCCAGTCTCTAAGTGGGTAGAAAGGTGGATAAAATAGGGGCCAAGACCGAGCTTGATGGTGTGCTTACCTCAGGGAACATATACCCTGGAAGGAGGCCTTCAAGACCAGGGCCCTCATTTCATAGGTGGAGGGGAAGGAGTAGCAGGAGAGGGAGACCCAGGCACTGGCTAAGCTCCTGCTTTGTGCTGGGCCCTGGGCTATCATGGGAGCCCAAAGGGAGTAACAAGGTCTCTCCTTCCAGGGAGCAATTTCCAGCTGGGAGAGTATCCCATTTATTTGGCAGAGTTTCTCCCACATTGGAAGCAATCTGTAAAATGATTAGTTTTAAAAGTACATTGTACTATTTAAAAACCAATTTTGATAAAATTTTCCAAAGTTCTTTGTATGGTTCTGTAAAATTAGAATGGTTAGAATTAATTATCAGAGAACATTATGTACTTCAAAACAAAAGAAAAAGAGAGAACAAAAGGAAGAAAAACACATTTTTGGAATGCTTCTTTGTCATTTGCAAATTTTCTCCCAATCCAGGTGTTGTTGGACTTGGTGTTTGCATCGTGATTAAACAAGATGAGTTTCAGGGTCACAGGCCTTGGTTCTGACTCCCGTGCCACAACTTGCTAGCTGTGTGTCTTGCAGCAACTTGCTTTGCTTCATTGGGCCTTTACCTCATTTGTAAAATGGGGTTGATTGAATGAAATAAAAAGGGGACTGAATTAAATATCTGAGTATGTAAAAACTCAAAGCACAGTATCAGGAAGCCAGTAATGCTCAGTGAATGGTAGCTATTATTGTCGTTGTTAATATGTACGCAAGCCTAATATCTAGATTTTTCTAAAATCTGCCTCCCTCTCTTATGTGCATTCATACACACATACTCAGATGGTGAATATAGGGACAGAACCAGAACTGGGGCTGGAGAGTCTTAAACTTGGGTCCATTTTCTCTGTCCCTGTCGCTGTCTTCCTATGCTACTCTCTGACGAAGGTCATATCCTATTATTGAGAACACCAAGAGATTTCAATACATTTTGTACACTTGAGAAAATAATTGCATTGAACATTACTTGAAATACGGGTGTAATCTGGCTTAGAAACATTTTTTTTTTTTTGTCTTCTATAGAGCAAATATTTCCTGAGCAGTGACTTTGTGTCAGGCACAGTTCTGGGCCATGTCATCAAGGACCTTGGAAGTAGATTCTCCAGTTCAGCCTTCAGATGACATTTTAGTGCCTATCTCATGAGAGACGTTGAGCTGGAACCACCCAGCTAAGCCATTCCTGGATTCCTGACCCACAGGAACTGTGAGATAATAAATGCTTATTTTAAGTTGCTAACGTTTGGAGTAATTTGCTATGTAGCAATAGATCACTAATTAATGAGCAGGAGCAGAAGCCAAGAAGGCAAGAGGTTATTTCAGTAATCCACCTGAGGCGGTAACACGAAAGTGGTGAAAAATAGATTTATAGTAAAATTGACTCTTACTTGGGCACTCAAAATTATTCAACATATTCAATCACTACCGCCTTAGAAAAATATTTTCTCCTGGCTTTGAACCTGGTTCTCCCTCTACATCACCAACTGATCTGTTTCATTCTCCTTTGCTGGCACACCCTCTGCTCAAGCTCTTAATCTTGGAGTAACCAGGGCTTGACTGTGGGCTTCATTCTCTTTTCAGTTTGCAACCTCTCACTAGAATCCTTAGCCTCTGTGAAGATTTTAAATATGATGCATATTCTTCCAGTTGCTTCCTTTCCACTGAGTCCCAGATGAAAAAATCCCATTGTTTACTTGACATCTCTATGTCTATATCTGATGGATTCTCAATTTTATTTTAAAGATTTTATTTATTTATTTTTTTTGGGGGGGGTGGGGGAGAGAGAGACATAGATATTCAGGAGAAACATTGATACCAAATTGGTGACCTTTCGGTTTGTGGGATGATACCCAACCCACTGAGCCATACCAGTCAGGGCGGAGTCTCAATTTTAAAATGACCCAAACAAAACTCTTAATTTTCTGCCACCACTCCTACTCTTACTACAATGATCTCCATCTCAGTAAGTGGAATCACCATCATCGCAGTTCAAGCTAAAAGTACAGTGGTCATGCGTGATTTCTGTCTTTCCTTCACCCCCACCTTTAACCCGTTGGCAAGTCTGAATGATTCTATGTCCAAAACATATTTCTACTTCCTGCTTCACTGCAGAGACCACCCTGTTTGAAGCTACCATCAGCTTTTATTAAGACATGCCCTCCCGCTCTCCCTCAGCAGCTAGTGGGATATTCCAAGAACGCAAATCAGATTGAGGAGCTCTTGTGTTTGAAACCCTTCAATGACTTTCCATTGCACTCAAAGTCAAATCCAGACTTGTCATGGCTAACAAGTTCTTACATGTAGTTGGCCCTTGTCTATCTCTGACTTCATCTGATATCGCTCTCCTCCTTTATTTTTTCTCCCATCACTCTGACCTTCTCTCTGTTTCTTGATGTTGCTAAATGCATTCCTGGATTAAGACATTTGCATTTGTTGTTCCCTCTGCCTGGAATAGTCTTTTTCAGATGTCTGCATGGCTATGACCTTCTTGTTATTTTGTTCTCATACCAATGCCATTTTTTAGAGAGCCTTTTCTGAGTTCTAAATATAAGCAGCCCCCTCCCAGTCACTTCTTGTCATTTTATCCTTTGTTTTGTTTAGCTTTCTTCACAGCAGTTACTTATCTGTAAATTCTATCTCCGCTTACCTATCTTGTCCATATATTGGTTTACTTTTTCATTTGAAGTCTTTTCTTCTCTGGACTCCTTGACCCTAACCTTAATCCTAACTCTTATGTCCCTGGTTTATTGTTGCTATCACAATACCTGGCACATTGCAGGTATTTGACAAATAACTGTTGAATGTATGTGTGAGTAATAAGTAGTCTGAGAAAAAAAAGTCCAGTCTACTTTGCCATCCCCATGTCAACCCAAATTGGAACAGATAAAGGGAACCCTTCTCAGTTTTATCAAGCCTTTTCTCATCTTATGACCTTTACATTTCCTGACTTCATATATTCTACGCCCTCCTTCCCTCAGGGGTCTGCTCAATTGTTACCTTATTAGACAGGACTACCCTGACCACTCTTAATCAAATAGCTATCCCCATCACTTATTTCCAAGAATTTGAGGAAATAGTTCAGCCCCATTTTCTTCTATGCCCAAGATAGTGCAGTTCTTTTTACTAAATTTTGTTTTCTGTCTAAGTTGTTGAAATTGTTAATTACTGTGAAGCTTCTTTTAACTTAGTGGTTGAGCGAGTTGTTTCAACCATTTACTGCTCCGCAACAAGCCTCCCCAAAGCATAGTGACTTAAAACAACAATTTATCTTCTCACGATTCCACAATCCGAGCAGGAGGGTCTATGAAGGGTCACCGCATGGCCGGAAGTGAGTGTAGCTATAAGCAGGGGGCTCCATGAAAGTGCTTGGTTCACCTCCACTGGCCTCTTCATGTAGTTTAGGATTTCTGTAGCATGGTGGCTGGGCTCTAGGAAGGAGTCTTCCAGGTCTGTGAACTCAGAAGCTACAAATTGCTTGAGACTCAGCCTTTGGAAGTCTACATTGTCACTTCTGTTGCATTCTGTTGACAAAGCCAATCACAGGGCCATCTCAGAATCAGGGGGAGGGGATATAGACTCCACCTTTCAATGGAAGATTGGGAATGAATTTGTAGTCATTTTTAACCAATCATCTTTAATCATATCAGAAAGACAACCATTTGAGTTTCAACCCTTGTTAATGAAAATGTTTCTAAAAATAATTATTAGTCCTGCAAGTATGTTATAATGGACATAGTCTTCTCAACGATTAAAGGTCTTTCAGAAACTCAGTGTTGCTGTTCTTCATTTCCATTATTATCAAGTTTGGGTTCTGGCCCCAGCTCTGTAACGAGCTAACTAGTTTTATTATCTTAGGAAAAATCACAGAGGATTCTGGTATTCATTTTTCTTATCCACAAAGTGGAGGGATGTGGGGTACATGATTTCAATTTTTATTTCCAGCTCTAAGATACTATGATTTAATGGTTTTATAAAAACTACAGGAAATTAGACAATATCTGTAATAAATTCAAGACATGCCCTCTATGCATAAATTTCTTGTGTTTGCTTGTGATTATGTTATTTCTTATAGATGGCAGTATATAACATTTGTTAGGTAGTTAAGAGAGGGTAATGATTAAGTTCAGCTAATCAAGTTATGGTGGAAACTGCTAGGTGTCCTCAAAAGCCCATTTTTTCATCTTTCTGGACACACAGCAGAGCTACATTTTCCAAACTCTTAATACTTAGGTGTGGCCTTGAGACTGTGCTCTAGCCAATGAAATGAGAGTGGAATGGAGACAGTTCCCCAGAGTGACCTTGAAAGAAGGTCAAGAGTGACCTTGAAGATGACAGAGCCTTCATCAGCATGTGTCTATGGGCAACTGGTGGGTTAGGGCTGACCTGTTCACCCACCCATTACCATAACCAACTTGATGTTTGAGTCATTGTCTGGTATGGGTCTATTTTTCACAATAATTCATTTATAATACTAGCTTTCATTATGTTTTTCAAGATGCTTCAAAAAATTTAATGTTACTCTATGCCTACAAAAAAGAACTAAATACTTTTCTCTCTGTTGGGGCATTTTCAAGATTAAGATGATAGCCATGGTATCCTATGTATCTTCTGATTCCAAGTCTTAAGCCCTAAACTATTTTCAGAGTATGCCTGGATTGTCCTGAGACTTCCCATCAGCACTTGGTCATTTGTTTGACAAACATCACTTTGAGCATCAATTATGTACAACCAGTGTTACAGGCATTGCTGAAAGTCAATGAACAACATAGATCAAGCCCATCCTCATACTGTTTAAAGGAGGTGGTGGCCTCAGGAGGCCTCTTGGTTAGCCTCAGTCACTTTTGGTGCAGTCCAGACACTACCCCACCCCTGCCCTGCCCCATGGATAAGAAACTTGTTCTAAAAGTTGAGTTTACCATGTAATCAAGATACTCCGCTGTCTTGGCTGGTGTGGCTCAGTTGGTTGAAGTGTCGCCCAATAACTAGAAGGTTGTAGGTTCAATTCCTGGTCAGGGCACATGCTTGGGTTGTGGGTTTGTTCCTGGACCAGGGGACAGGTATGCCCATGACTGGGTGATGGAGGCAATGGATTGATGATAGTTCCTTGTATCAGTGTTTCTCTTTCCCTTCCTCTCTCTCTAAAAAAAAAAAAAAAAAAAAAAAAAAGGAAAGAAAAGTCTTCTGGTGAGGATTTTTTAAAAAAGATACCTCACTGAAAGTTTTTTAAAAATTATTTCTAAAATGGGTCACAAATTTCCCTTTTTTTCTAGACTCAGTGTACAGAACACAATTTAACTTCATTATTATTATAATTGCATTATATGGTAATGCAATAATACGCCAAGGGCCAATGAAGTGCAGAGAACTGTTTGCCCAATACAAAATGGCCTTGGGTTGCTATGCATTTTGAATTCTGTGTCTACGTTTGATAGTTTTTCTACTTCATTTATCCCTTTGGGTTGTTATTACCCTCCCACCAGAATCCATTGTCACCTTGCAATTTGCTTCTCACAGCTAAAAGAACTGAAATTCTACATTTTCTTGAATGGGATTCTCATGGAGGGATGAAGAAGGAGGGCTGTTGGGACCTTTGCTTTTGTGATGCTGCTTTGGCTGTGTGGGAACTTTTCTGGTCATTTTTTGCTTCCTTGCTGAGTTCTAGGCAGCTGAGGTGGAGGCATATATGATTTTTCACCCAAGCCAAAACCTTGCCTGCTGTTTGCTTCATTACTCTGCTCTCAGCCTGTAGGAGAATTGTCCATGCCTTGCAGAGAGGGAAGTAAAAAGGTTAGTTGCTACAAATTCTGTTAAACATGGGACTCTATAAAACCAGCAAATTTCAGAGACATTTTAAAAGTTTTGTTGTAGGAGGTAAATGAGAATTTTTGTGCTCTGTGAGAGTGGCTGTCCAGGAAGCTGGCCTGCGGAGGGCCCTGGACCCCAGCGGCAAGTTTCCAGGAGGGGAGTCTCAGGGGACTCCGGGGAGGGCAGTTTTGCCTAGAAATTTTTGGTGGTCCTGAAGTGCAGACAGAAAAACTCTTGCCTTCTCCAAGGGAACTGTGATAAATAACCACAGTGTTGACCCAGGGGAGACAACAAACAGTTAAACTAGAAGGTGAGACTGTAGTTGACTCTAAGAACCTAATTTATGGATTAACCAGTGCCCAGTCAAAATGACTAATAATTCTGGGATTGTAATTACCCACCTGTAGGCTTTATTTTTTTTCCCTCCAACTTTCTACTTTTCTGTATTCTACAAATGTTTAATAAGGAGCACAAATTTTTTTTATAATAAAAATATCCGATTAACTTAATTAGAAAAAAATTACCTACCAGGTGACAGGAGGTTTCTCATTAATTTATCACCAGGCTTCATAGTCTGGCTTCAAAATCTCTGCCGACTGAGAAACTGTTCCTTCTGTGCTCTCTGAGGCTGGCTCCAGGTGATGTGTTGCAGGGAGGGTGGGAGGGACAGGAGGTGATATAAAGCAAAAAGAGAGACTGTTTCCCACAGCAGTGCGCTTGGAGGCAGGACCCACTGCAGCTCCCTCTGAGTGCCAGCAGTGCCCATCAGTGTGTGGCGCTGGTTGGTGATTTCAAGGTGAGGGAAGAAGGAAGGAGGCAAAAGTTCTTTTGAGGGTTGGGTGAGGCCCTCTGAGCGTATAGTTTTGCCACGTTATGTCCACTGTCACTGATGGTCTTACAGCTGGACACATGGGTTGGGAGCCTGGAAAAGAAGTCTAAAGGTGTTCTGCCCACCTCCTCGCTGTGTGGTTCCTGGGTGCCAGAGATAGGGTGGCACGTCAGCCTCCCTTCCATCCAGGGCCGTGTTCTACCTTCTGCTGATGACGGGTAGCTTGTTGGGTCGATCTGCTTCAGTACTGCCTACATGGTTGCAAAGCCACCAGCCCGTCCCTGGGTTGGCCCTGATGTTGGTGTTTGGCGATCCCTGAAGTGATATACTCAACGAAGATGTACTCATTCATTTTACTTTCATCCGAGAGAATCGCCCACCATGTAATGAGTGGCTTCTGTATGCTTATTAAGAAAATAAAGGATGAAATCCTTGCCAGCCCAATCTCCAACAAGGAATGTCTTCCAGTTCTCCGAAGTGCACTGTAACTTTGGGATTTCAACATCACACACCACACTGGTGAGTGGGGGGGCGGGGGGGGGGAGGAATTAGTCACAGTTTGAGCTGAGATTTCAGAGGACCCCTAATGAAAATTAAGGAGATGATAGAAAAAGCAAATGTATCATCACCAAGAAAAAGAAATACATCTGGAATTTGAGAGAACATTCATACTCTTGAAAGAAGGACTCATACAATAGGTATAGTTAATGCATGACATCTTTGTAATAATCATTCCAGTATTGATTAACTTCACATTGTGCTTCAGTTAGTTAATTGTAGCCTTTTCCTGTTTCTGGGTCTGGTGTTTAAAGACAAAATAGGCTCTTTGTTATGCTCTCAGAAGAACAATTTATACATTTTGATTTGGCAAAGACTAAGCTCATTTTTCTGGGCCCTTCTGGCTTTCTTATTCCACATGGAATATGCAAGCAAAACTGGCTGAACTTTCAAACATCAGCTAAATTCTAATAATCACTGGAGCATTTCTTGCCTTGCTCTTTTCAAATGGCTACATTTATTATCAACCAAGTCCACATTCTGCCGCAGAAAGGTCACTGTCTAGCGGGTGCATCTGCCCACTCTCCCAACAGTTCCAGAGCCAGAGCCCCTCTGACATTGGTCATTCAGCTTTGCAGGCATCCGAATCTGGAATGTGGTTCCCCTGCCCCCACAAGGGTCCCCAAGCACCACAGTGGGGGAGGGGAGGCTGTGAGCAAAGTCATCAGCCCCTTAGAAGGCATCCTGACCTCCCCAGGACTGAACTTTCAACCTCTTGAGCTGACAGTTAGTGGTGGATGCACAAATTTTGTTTGCAACTAATTGCAGCTTGTAAATGGAGCATTGTGGCCCCAGAAAAGAGCCAGCAGCCTCTCTCCCCAGGGTCACCCAAGTGGAATCTGGACACAAGAAAGCCTGTCCCCTAATGGGCCTCCTCCCTGAGCCCTTCCCCACCTCCCCGGGCTCTGGGCCTGTCTCCTTCATCAAGCCGAGAGCTAGAGGGCACAGCGGGAGTCTCCTCTGCGAATCTTCTCCTCCAAATGCCAGGCTATTCATAGCAACTTGCAGCTCCCTCAGGAATTCCCACAGACTGACTTGCCGGGGCCGACTATTGTCTCTCCACCCAGCAGCCTCGGTCTTGCACAGGCCCAAGGACACACACGCCACCTCAAAGCACAAAATGCTTTGCAGACCTTCCATTGGGAGCTCACCAAGGAAACTGCCAATACCTTGAGAGGAGGAAAAGCAGCAGCAGCTTGGAAGGGTGGATAAAATTTTCCAACAGACCGACTGGTTATTTTTAACTTTACGAAGCAGATATGCTTCCTGAATAAATGACGAATATGCATAGAGCGGTGTGGAACATGAAGCCACATTTCCATGCATTGGAGGCAAGCTTAGGGGTGCTCTGAACACCCCTCTGATAGCACAGCTGGCTGCATGTGTGAGTCACAGACCTCACTGGCCTAAACCTTCAGCTGTAAACAAAAGGGGTAGCCAAGGGTGACTCTCTTTGTTTTCTGTGATAGTCTCATTGGACTGAGGTGGTAGCTCATATTATCCTATATCCTTAGACCATGAAAAGAACATAAGGAACTCTGTGAAAGTGTAGAATGAGCTTCCCAGGCAAGCATCATATTGTTCTCAGTTAATCAAATTTGTCAAATTGTTCCCAGTGCCTTAGAGCTAAAGGGTGATACTTAGGACCATGATAAACAAATCCCCAGCCATCTGCTCTGACAGCTGTTGAACCTTGAGCAAGAACTTGTACCCATGAAGTCTTTTGTGATCTCCTAGGCACAGGGATAGACCAGAAACGTTCAATCACCAAGTGGCCAAAGGTTAGAATTACTAATGGCCCTGGGATACCTGCACCTAGTTGGAGGTGATCCCAGCAATGAGCTACAGGAGCACAATTTCTCCTTTGCCCATAGGCTTCCCAAACATCCCAGTTTCTCTGTCCACTGGATACTTCCTCAGTAGCTGCAGCCTAGCCTGAAAAATCAATGCAGTTAGTGAACTGCTTACTTGAAACTGAACACATCTATTGATGCTGAAATGAGAGCTGTGCACTTCCAGCCAATTTAAAGAAATCTCCTTGAATGATCTGTTCGATTCTGTGTCTTTCAAGTGTGAGGGCTCAGAATGAGCTTGCAGCTGCAGTAAATTATTTCTGTGAAAGTTGTTTGCCTCAAACAAGTTAGTCTTTTTGTGCACCAATTTCATGAGACTAACTGGGTTTCATACATGATGTTAGCATAGGATGATTGAACATTCTAGTCATCCAGTTGTAAAACTGAACATCCTGCGTCCTGGACAAACTGGGATGGTTTGTCACGACACCAAGTCCTCTGTCTTCCAACTAATCGCAACGTCCTACTGAGGTCGAAACTGTAGCAACGTAATAAACTATGAGTTTCTGCATTTACAATCTTAGTGGGGTACAGATTGAAAAGGGATCTTCTGAAAGCGATGAGGGAGGTCTGTTTATTCAAAAGTTAAGAGAAACTCGGTGAGGTCTGGCAGGTGCGGGAGCTCAGCATCTAGTCTACCACACTGAGTTGCCCCATGCGGACATTTACTCTCTAAGGTTTTAATCTTTCTTCTGGGGCCTCAATTTCTGATAAGGCAAAAAAAAAAAAAAAAAAGCAAGACAGATTTTATAAATATTTCTTAAGGCATTTTGTATTTCCATTTGCACACTTGTAGGCACTTGAGAAATGTGTGGGAAGAGATAAGATAGGAGCAAGTATTTCAATTGTGTGCGCCTCTCTTTTCTTATACTACATTCTTAGGAGATCAAAGTCGTTTTGTGCGTTACTACCTATCCATATTTAAACATTTACACCTGACTTTATTTATTCCACTCATTTTGACCTAAGTCGGTGCTTTTTAAACTTGAATGTGCCAAGGAGTCACCTTGGTGATCTTGTTAAAATGCAGATTCAAATTCAGTCGTCTGTGATGAGGGCTGAGTTTCTGCATTTCCAACAAGCTCCCAGGTGATGCGAATGGTCAAAGAGCCTGGCTGTACTTAAATTTTCATTTCCCTAAGGAAACTTCTAAAAAGAGAGAAGCAAAAATACTTTTAAAGAAGTGAAGAAAGAAAATTGTGCTTTATAACCTCAAAAATAATCTCTGTTGAAACAGAGAATACTGTGTGCTCTAGTGTGCAACTGAAATGCAATTAGAATTGAACTGAAACAGCAGTGTACCTAGGAAAAAAGGCAGATGGGAGGAAGTGGAAAGGAGGAAGGAGGGGTGTGGCAATTACCGTGTCTCTGGCTGGAGAGGGCAGTGGTGGTGGGGGGGTCACTCTTCAAAATACTGGGACTCTTTTTTCTTCTACCACTCTCTTTCCTGAACATTAATAGCCAGGCATCTCTTCCAAAGGTTGCCCAACGTGTAAGCAGTACTTTGGGTACGAGGCAAGGAAATGTTTCATTCTCTTTCAATTGGTAGCAAGAATCCTGCAAAAAGAGCCATTAAAGATGAAAAATGAAACATGCTCTGAAAAACGTATCAATCTTTCCATGTTGCTTATACTTTGTTGTGTTTCCGGAGACACAAAAACAGATAATGAAATGCATAAGTAGAAGAGGAAATATCATTAAGTCAAATGCTTGACAGAAAATGGATTCTACTAAATCACATACAGTTCAGATATTGTTTTACAATAAAAATTGTTAATGCAATTCCATGAGTTTCTATTGCTCACACGAGCTTGGCTAATGAGATGACACATTTAGGGGCAGAAAAGGAATTCTGGGATTCAATGTCTTAATTATTTCAGAACAAAATGTATGTGCCTCAGAAATGGATGAGATATTGTTCTCTAAATGGTATATGTTGTGACCTTGGAAGAGTTTACATCCTTTTCTCTGAAGAGGAGCGTCAAATGTAGATGATTACATTGTCACTGAGCACCCCAAATCCTCCAGTGCGTGTTTATGTTCCATGGAAAGTGTGTAACCAGGGTTCTGTCCAGGAGGCCTTTTATTCACTGTTCTCTGGGGGGCTTCTGGCTAAAACAGAAAACCCTTTTTCCTTACAAGCCATTAAAGCAGAAGGGGTCCAAATTAAGCTCCGTGTTTTTTTGCGTTTCCACAAAGGAGGGGCACATAACTGGAATAAATAGATTTCAATATTTCCCCCTTCCCCAGGAGCCTGCCTGTGTTCAGTTGTCTCCCTGATTTTTGTTTTGAACAACCAGCTGCTCACAAATGTTCCTTTTGATGTGATTCCTCAGACACCCTTTAGATTGTGAAATCGTAGTAAGTGGAGCCGTCTAACTGCTCATCACCCACCAGGGTGATTTCCCGCCCAGCACACATTACTCCAGTTCTGCTGGAGAACCCTCGTGCTGTTCCTTTGTCCCCAAATGGATGAAAGTTTCTGATACATCTTGGGGCTTGAGTTCTTCTCCTTCTCCTTGATAGGGGTGTGCGTGGGCTGGTGGAGGGAAAGACAAAGAGGGACATTGAAGGAGGGCTGGTTCTCTTCTTCTGCCTCTGCCACCTTCACGTTCACACTCACAGCCTCAGCTCCGAATCATGCACACGCCTCTAGAATGTGATCGCTTCTCATCCAGTCTCCACAGACAGGACTCTCGCTGTTGGCGAGAGAAGCTCACAGGTAACAAGATTATTTAAACTGTCCCTCCTTGCTTCTTCTTCTTTCATTTGCTCAGTCACTTGCACAGATCTGTATAATCACTCCACTCCTATATAGTTTGTGCATTAACCTTATTACTTTCCCCCACTTTTTCTGGTTCTCCACTCCTGGTCACATATTTCTCATGACTGTCTAGTTACATCTGACTCTGCACTCTCTTCCTTCCTGAAGGAATTGGGTCTTTCAGTCATTAGTCATTAAACAAATACTTTTTGAGTGTCTTCTATGTGGCAGGTACCATTGTAGGTGCTGGGGTACATTACACAAAACAAAGTCCTTGGCTATTTCATTCTAGTGGCCGGGGGCACCAGTCAACAAATAAACAAATAGATAAGTACTATATTTGATAGAAATAAGTATTAGAGAGAAGAAGGTGCAGAGCAAGGAAGATGGGAGTCCTGCACAGGGTTGTGGGTGTTGCTTTTTTACATGAACTGGTCCGAGAACCTCTACTCTGCGGTTGCCACTTGTGATGGTCTGCACACAACTTTAAGGGTCGCCTTTCTCTCAGGGTTGAGGACATTTCTTGACAGCTGGAACCAAAGTATTTGAGGACTAGTGTATGTGTATTTGTGTGTGTGTGTGTGTGTGTGTGTGTGTGTGTGGTGGGAGGCGTGAGTCACAGCTCTCAGGGGAAGAGTACTTCAGGCAGGTGAAACAGCCAGTGTGAGGCTGTGAAACAGGAGCAGCTCATGGTGTGTTAAAGGAACGAGGCCAGTGATGGAAGCAGAATGAGTGAAGGGGCGGATGGTTGAAGGCGAGGTCAGAGGTGGAGGACGGCAGATCACAAAGGTCTTGGAGACTATTGTAAGGGTTTTGTCTTTCATTTTAATGGAAACAGAAAGTAGGCAGTGGGTTTTGAACTGAGGAGTTACATGATTTGATTTGTATTTTAAGGATCACTGATTGAAATGTAGGCATTTGCTTCAGGGGACAAGAGAGCAAGAAGGCAATGATGAGACTGTTGCAATTTCCAGGTGAAAGAAGATGGCGGCCTGGCCCAAGGCGGTAACAGTGGAAGGTAGAGACTATTAACTCTGGATATGTTTTTTGAGAGAAGGCCTTTATATGATTCTTGAAAACTGCTGGCTTCTTGTGCAATGTCATGAGAGTCCCTCTCTTGCATACAAGGTCTAGTTCACCAGTTAATATCCTACAGAAGGAAGGGTGGAACCTCAGAATTGGAAGGGCCCGTAGAGGCAGGATACCTCATGGAGAAGTGAGAACATAGGTATTCAGCTCAGTCTTCAAACCTGCAGGGTCTTGAATTTTGATGAGCGTGGATAAGGATGACATTGGTGCCTCACAATAAATATCAGTTCATTTGGATTCCCAGTGGTCTCACACTAGTAAGCTGAGGGCAGAGACTGGGCCCTGGTGTGAGGCAGCACGAAACCTGAAAGCTCCCCATCTCACCGACTTCTCTTCTGAGGCTGCGTATTCCAGCCTCTCACACATGCACGAATTCTCTGCCCAGCATCCCGAAGTGTGGAAACCTAGCCTTGACTATGTTTTCTGGGACCCAGTACTGTTTTAGATTAAGGTGATTCACCATGTTGGACAGCTCTAAGCTTCTGGAAGGTTGTTCCCGAACAGGGCTGAAATCCTTTTCTCTCCTACCCTTAACTCCAGAGCTGTGCTGGCAGAGAGCCGTGCAGATGCATTGATTAAGAGCATGGGTTCTGGTTGGTCTAAATCGGAATCCAGGTTCTTAGTGACCTTGAGCATGCTACTTAACCCTTCTGTGCCCAAGATTCGGAGGCCACATGACAGAAACCTGGTAGCAACTGTTAATGAATGGTTACAAAAGCAAAGGGTCTGGTATTCACCTTGGGGGCAGCAAGGAAAGGGGAATTATTCATTACTGGTTTCTGGCTCCAGCAGCAAGAAGCCTGTTGTTGGCTCTCCGGTGTTTAGAAGTTGACTCCCTCTCCAAACCCTGTTTCACCGGGTAAGCAGTAGTTCGGGATGCAGTGAGGTAGTGTGCTGGGAGATTTAGCTTTTGGAGTCTGATTGCCAGCATTTGAATCCAGCTCTGGCACTTGTTACTCAGTAATCATGGACAACTTTGATGATAATGTGACCTATTCCTTAGGTTTGTTGTGAAGTTTAAATGAGACAATATATATGAAGTGCTTAGCACAATGAAGCAGATCAAGAAATGCTAGCAACAATTTTAAGTTATGGAAATGAATTTCTAATGAAGTCAGTTCTTAAAAATGACCATGTTCAAAAGCAACCAAAACCACACTCTGTGGGCTGCCCAGAGCATTTTAGGTAAAGTGGAAGAAAGGAAACTCACGGCTCCTGCCTTCTTGCCAAGTGTAGACTCCCAGTGCCCTTGGGAGACTCACTGTTGGAACCATGTGAAGTTGATCTCACAAGCACGATAAATTCAGGAAACTCTGAGTCAGCTTACCTGAAACCCACCAATCAACTGAAATTTTAAAAATTTGTTTGAGCTGATTATTTGGTAGCAGGTAGATTTTTAAATAACACTTTCCCCCTGAAAACAAAAATAATAAGTTTTTATTATAGAAACACAAGAAAGCATAGAACAAGAAGCAAATCATGTTTTTTTCCGCTGCCCAGAAATTGCCCCTTACAAGATTTTCTGTAGAGCTTACGAGATGGGTAAGCAGCATAAAGCCAGGCTGTGTCTGGCCCACTTCTAGGACCTTAGCAGGGGACAATGCTTGGAAGAGAAGAGTGCTCAGTAAGGAGTGGTTGGATGAATGACATATAATTTTGTGTAATAATGTATTTTTGTCCCCACTGGGGATTATAATTACCAGGTAGATTTCTTTTCATTGTTGTTAATTGGGCCCTTTAAAATGTTGGATTTTTAAATTTAAAAAAAATTTTTATTTTATTATTTTTTTAAATTTTATTTTTTATTGTATTTTTCATTACCATTTATCCTCCTTATACCCTCTTCTGCCTCTACCCATCCCCTCCCCCAACCCCACAATCACCACACTGTTGTCTGTGTCCATGAGTTTTTTTCCTTTTTTTTCTTTTTTGCTCTATCCCTTCATAAAATATTTAATTTTAAGCCAGCAGTGAGTATAAATATTTCCTAAGTGTACCAATAATCACAGGCTCCTGTTTGGTCCATCTGGTGGTCCACAGCCCAAGAAGGGCTCACATGAATGGGTCCTGAGGTTGACTAGGCTGATTTCGAGCTGGTGGGTCCTACCCCAACTTCTCCTCCACAGGCTCCCAGGACCAGTGGGTCCCTCAGCCTGGTCCCACCCAGAGATCTCTTCTCCTGAGGGTGTTTTTACTCTACTTTCAATCATTGGATAATTTTACAAGCACTAGTCTCTCCTCCTCCATTCCAATTCAACTTTCCTTCAAATTATAATAGGTACCACTTATTAAATACTTAATAATAGGCTTGATCCTATGCTAAGCTTCAATCAGGCATTATCTCATTTAATCCTTCTAACAATTCTTTGTGCTATCACTATTCTTGTTTTATAGATGAAAATAAAGTGAAGGCTTAGGGAGGAGAAGTGACTTGCCCAAAGTCTCACAGCTTATAAGTAGCAGATTCTAGTGCACGTGGACCTGACTCCAAACTCCATGCTTTAACCATCTTGATATGCTGTAATCAGAATTTATGTGTATTTGCATATTATTCTCTATATTTAGCTTCATATTATAAGCATTCACCCAACCTATTACATTATCTTCAGAATCACAATTTGAAATGTCTAAGTAAATACTATTCCAAGTGGATGTACCATTGTTGAACACCTGGGTCGTAGAGAATGTCATAGCAGAGATCCCCAATACTTGAAATTCAGGGTCAGGAAGAGCATCCTATTGTGGAGCCCTTGTAGTGATAGGGAGGGCAAAATAAAAGCCTGTTTGTGTAAAGGGACCAAAGGGAAGCTGAATGCTAGGAGACCATAGCTTGAAAATAACAGGAACACTGAACAAGGGCGATATAGAAGGGCAGAAGAGAGGGTTCTAGACTTACATTTTTGTACATCTAGGTTTTGTCGTGCTGGACACTTCATTGGGCTGAATTGCTCTTATCTGAATTACACGGCACGTTACAAGGACTTGGCCATCAGAGACTTTGGAGCACAGGCAGGAAATATCGCCCAATTCTGATCTGCTGCTATGAACTCTCTTTCTTATGTGAGGAATCTGGAGGATGATTAGCAAGGGTTAAAAGAGGCTCCTCTTCTTGCCTTCCACCCCCACGCCTGCCCTGCCCTGCCTGCCCCAGGGCTGGGTCATTCTGCCCTCAGAAACCTTGGCCCTGTCAGTGATTGTTAGAGAGGCCGGGTGGGCTGTTGTTTCAGACACTGCCCAGGGGCAACTCGCTGGACCCCCAGCTCAGAACTGCCTCACCAACAATGAAAACCCTTCAGCTTCTCCCCCCAGCTGTCTCTGCCCACCTCTGGTGGGATAGGGGTGGACGGTCAAGTGAACCCAACACAGGATGGGGCACAAAGAAGGAGGCAGGAGAGCACCATTAAAATCAGAGTGTTTTTGAAGTCTGGGTGCAAACTACAGCCCTGCCATTTCTTTGAGTAATGTGATTTCTGTGACATCATCTGGCAGAACCTCAGTTTCCCATCTATAGAACGGTGATGATAATCTCTAACTTACAGAATTGCTGAAAGGATGCAATGAAATTGAGTGATTGTGCTTGCCAGTTCATGCGTGTTCACTGATACTGATATTGTCTGAATGTCCAGAGGAACTACTCTTTCTTCTGTTTTGAAAACACTTCTATTTTGGTGTAACCTTCTACTTGGTTAAATTGGTTCATTTATGTCTGGATGGATTCACTTACTAAGTCTCTCTTCTCTTTCCCCTCCCCCAAAGTGTTGTTCTTTTAGGCTCCTGGCTTGGAGAAAGGAGATGCAGGTGTTTTTTGTTTGAAGGATACCAACGCCTGAGGTAGCCCTTAGGTGACCTTCTGTTCTAGCTTGAGAAGCTAGCTGGAGGGAAGTGTGTAGGAGTCACAGGAATTGTTTGTGATTTTTTTGATTATGAGTATCTAAAGGCATGTGCTAATCTTTGTAGGATGTCTGCAGAAGCTTATCCCAGGACTTGCAGGTGAGAGAGTAAAATATTCCTTTCTCAGGAAAAGAAATTCTGCTGGCATTCTCACTTTTTTCTAGTCTTGAGAACCCTGGAAGGAAGGCGTGACCAATAATTCAGGAGGGGGATTAATAAATACTCTGTGATCTGTGTGGTTGTGACTTGCAATACAAGAACAGTAACATGTTTGCAAAGGGTTTAAAACAATGAGATGAAAGAATGAGAGGAAGGAAGGAAAGACAAGAAGAAAGAAAGAAAGAAAAAAGGGAAGAAAGAAAGAAGTAACGAAAGAGGAAGGGAAGGAAGAGAAGAAAAAAGCATTTCGGAAATTTTGCCCCCATTAATACACGATACCCCCAAAAATCCACTTCATTCTCTTTGGAATTTTTTTTGAAGATTTATTCCTTCTTGGATGTCCTTAGGAGTCTCTCTTATATGAACTGGGTCAGGATTGAGCAAAAATTTAACCACATAATAGTATTTTGTAAAAGGAGATAAAAATATCTAATCACACTACACAGGATAGTATTATTCTCTAATGGAGACCAGAAAATAATTCTCTGAAAACAAGATTGAGATGGCTAATTGCAGCCTTTGGGAAACACCATTGAGAGACACTCAAAATATAAAGTCTCCATTTTGCACTTCACAGTGTCTTGTATTGATTAACCTGATTTCAATAAAGCATGTTATTATGGAGGAAGAAAAGTTATGTCCCAAAAGTAGGAAGTGATTTTAGGGTTAAACAGTGCCCATTTGCTAAGTGTTGCTTCTTCTTTTCATTACATTAAGTTCCTCAATTCTTAGACACTCACCTTATTTCTACATTCAAGGGTAAATTCTCTTATTTCTCCTGTGACTATAACAAGTCACCATTTGTCTTTCTAGAATGTGAGTTCAGAAAGCTGCAATTATTGACAATTTTAGTATAGAATCTTCTGACAAAACAAGAAAATTAAAGTTCTAGATTGTTTCTAGGAATTATTTTATTTAGGACATTTTAAATCACCAGTAATATTCACAGTTAATTATTCTAGAGGCAATTGGGTTTACCCAAGTCTCTGAATTGACTACGTGCAGTTTGCTAGGATTGCTATATTGCTGGTGTTTACCACAAATGATTCTTCAAAGAGCAAGATCCATTTTTAATTTTCTCCCCAAATTGGAATTTAGCTTTTGAATAAAATTTGTTTACAGTTACTATTTAAAATTCCGTGTATATATATAAACTCTAACTTACTCTCATTTAATTTCTCTGCTATATTCATAGGCAATTTTTACATGGAAATTGTGTCACCCTTAACAACCTAGCCTTACTTTCTAATTTTCCTTTAATGGTTTTGTGTTCCAAGTTTAATTTAAGAATGGATTGCTTATATTTCACTTACAAATCTCCCTTCTAATTATTGTTATTAATATCACAATTTTGTTGTAATATCTGTAAGAGCACAAAATGTGTCCCCTTAAAGATGCATTTGCCAACCACTGAATTGCATACATTTCAATTACAACTCTCCCTCGTAATTATTGTTATTAATATCACAATTACTATTGCAATATCCATAAGACTGCAGAAGGTGTCCTGTCAAGGGTGCATTTACAAACAGCTCATTCAGTTTCCTCTTAAGAAAAATGTGCCTGACTTTATCTAAATTCCACTTCCCCTACAATTTACATTAGACAACACACTCCATCAATAAAACCATCAGAATGATCTACTGCATTGTAGACAAAAGTTATTGTGTCAAGTTGACACTAATCAGTTAATTCCAGTAAACCTTCAGATAAACAAAAGCTTGTTGTCTATTACTGATGTGTGTGATGGGCCCCTTGTCTGTCCTATGGTTATGCCCATCTATAGAGATGTATCTGGCAGACACTTGCCCTGAGGCATCTATATGGAAACCGAGACAAGATGTATAGTTAATGATGTTGACCCTGACTCCCCCAACAGAGATTGAATTCAAATCCTCATAATATCTCGACAGCTGATATGTATACTGTGCTAATAATATTAACAATTACTATGCCACAGGGATTCCCCAGGCTCTAGGAAAAAAAAAAAAAAAAAGCGATTTTAAAGCTTCTTTCCTTATATGAGCCGATTTCCTTGTTTATACCTGTCATCAGCACTGTCTCCCTATTGAGACGAAGATGAGTTTATTAATGGGGAAAGGCTTTCCTTAATGTTGGTGTTTTGAACTAAGGAGCAATGCTGGATGAGTTGAACATCTGGAACAGCTGATAGCAGGGTAATTAATGATCAGAGGAAATGTTTATAGTCACTATTTCCCTGGTAGGCTGGGTTAGTCAAAACTGGGGAAAATGCTAGCTTCACATTACTGTTGTGGGTGTGGATCAGGAGGCAGTCAGAACATCAACACGACTTCTCTGATGTGCTTCTTCTTTGAACACAAAGGGGCAGCCTGCCAGTGCTTGCTTGACGTGATTGGGTAGCTGCGGGATCAGAAATCACCCCTGGGTCTCCTCAACTGGCTGCTGAGAGGTAGAGGAAAGGGAAGGAACTGAATCGGACCCCTGCTCACCTGTTTTCTCCTCCCCTCCCTGCTTCTTCTTCTGCAAAGACTGAATGGGAAAGGCCATGGAGGGCCTTGGGATGAAATGTTGACAGGGGGCACTGTTAGAAATTAAATTCTGCCCTATTTTGTGTACCATTCTTGTGAGTCACATTTGTGAATAGTAGCGAGAGATTTAATGATCGCATATTTTTTATCTTATTTCCCTTCGGTCGATGGCAATTCTTTTCTGTTAATGTCAACTTAGAGCTCAAAGTAATTTAGTAATTGATTCTAAGCACAGCAGTTCGCCAATGGCAGATCTCCATTTGTGGGGAATATCTTTGCTAATTTTATCCATCAGAATGAGATTACCATGCTAATCTCTCCTACCCTCATCTCTTGAGTCATTTGGGACATGCTGATGCAAATGACTGATTAGACACAAGGCCTTCGTCCATCCCCAGAACCAGGGAAAGATGAAAGGAAGCCAAGATAAGGATATTATAATGCCCAAACATACACAGATGGTATGCATACCTAATGTTAAAATGGTAAGACCCTAAACTGGGAACTGGTATAAAAACTAGTTACAACAAACGAAAAATACAATGGGTCAAAATATATTAAATGCATTTAAGGGAAAGAACAAAAAGAATTAAGGAAGAGCAAACGCATCTGGGGATGCATAATTGGAAACCTAAACATTCACTGGGCCAAAGAAACCCAGAAAGTCATAAGTCTGGTGGAGGGAGGGAGCATCCTTAATGTGATTAAGTGGAGAAAACCAAAATGGCTGTGTTAACAAAAAGATTGAGGCTGTATCTACAGACACAAGCTGTCTAACTGTTCTCATTGAATGACTGGTTACTGGCTAAGTTAGCGATTGGTTGTTTGATTTAATTAACATGCTCAAACCAGTGTGAGTGTGTGTGGTAAAAATAGCCTGAGACTAGTTTGGGTTACATATACACAATAGGGTATTGTATTCCACATTGGGCTGAAAGGCCTCCCAAAGATATTTCTAGTAAATGGATACATTCTAAAATGCTTTGCTTTATGAAGTAGCAAAATATGTAGAGGGAATTCAGAAAAGATCAGTTTAAATAATTCAGGTAAAAAGAGATCTCAAGAAAGAAAAATTAGCTAATATAGTAGCTGGGAGAGTGTTTATGAAAGCAGAAAATCCCCCAGAGATAGAAAAGATATTTAGCATATAAGATGCCTGATGTGAGGTCAAAAGAGGCAAATTTAGATATTAAGCAAATAAATAAATCCGGCCTTTATTCTCCTCGATGAAAGGGAGGAGAAACTGACATTATGGTCGTTTTATCTTCAAAGAGCCGAAACCTTATTACCAAAGTAGCAAAAGTATATCACGAAAAATCTAAAACAGTACTATTTCCAGGTTTTAATCATTGACCCAGTTACTTCAGATGTTTTATACTCAAAGCTGCTACGTAACAATGTCAATAGCCAACAATAGGACAAAAAACTCAAATGCACGCTGTCGCATACCCCTAACCTGAGACTGACAGCATCCCTCTCAAACCAGGGTTTTCTCCTGGCTTCCCAGTTCTGACTAGAGTAGCACAGGTTTGAAACTCTGAGTTATCTTTAACTCCTCAAATCACAGCGCTGTCTTGGGGAACTTGTCCTTGTCCTTCTCACAATGTAGCCAAATGCTAAGTCATGCAGACTCTAATTTTGAGAAGTGTCTTCCATGTTTTCTATCTTCACTCCCAACACCCTCATTTGGATCTTGACTTTTTTTTTTTTTATTGAGGGATAAAGAAAAGTTATTCATCCTGGTTACTTCTAGCGGTAGGTAAAGGTCAGGGTGGAAGGTACAGAATTAGAAACTAGATTTCTTCAGGCATATCTTGTCTTCTAGATTTAACTTTGGAAACATGTAAATATTTTACATAATTAGAAAGCAAAATAAATGTCAAAACAAAGCTAAGATTCAAAAGCAGAATTAACCAAATGGGTCTAAGTGTGATTGGCTAGAATAACACAGAAGCTATTTTTAAAACCTTTAAAACTTTAATTGGACAACTTTTGATTTAACCCACTCTTCCCAGCTCCCCACTCTGAACCATCCCATGTTACAATGAATTACTTTTTTTAAAAGCCAACTCCCAGACTGGGCTGTGACTGAGGTGAGACTAGGGGCATACTCACACTGGGTGTAAATTTTAAGGGGGTGCCAAAGTACTCTGTAATCAAAAGAAATATTATTTCAATACAATGTTTTTTTAAAAATCAAAATGAATGTCAAAGAAATCTATGATGAACAAAATAGAAAAAATTTAAATGAAGAACAAGATTTAAATCTGAGTTTGCACAGCCCTGCCTCATTCACTGTATCTTAATCCATTTCCTGGTTTCAAGCAAACTTAATTTACAAAAATAGCAAAATAAGGACTGGGGACTATAGTTTAATGAGTTTATTTTTTTTTTAAATTGCATTATAATATTTATCTTGATTACTGAGTTTTTTGGTGTCCCCTTAAATTTTGCACCTAAGGCGCATGCTCCCCTTCCCTCTCACCCTGGTGCCAGCCCTGCCCAGTGGTTCATCAAATCAAGTACGAATTCCTCCTCCTGGCATGTCAGGACTGTTGACATGGGAGGGAGCATGGTTTAATGATTCACTCCATGGGCCTTGAGCGAGCCAGTCTTCAGTACTAATCCTGGCTCCGCCACTCCCCACATGTGGCAAGCTTGGACAAGGGACTTCACCTTGTGGCGTCTCAGTGTCCTCTTCTGTAAATGAGGATTAAATGCCGTGTACAGGAGACATCATCCTGTCTGTTCAGCCTTACCAGGCCACTGCTGCAGAAATGCACAACTCTTTATGAAGTGTTTCCCATACATGTCTTTAGTTAAGCCCAATAGTAACCATGCCGGAGAGCTACACTGCAGGTGCTTCCTCCAGCCCCAACCTCCTTCCCTCTCGACTCCACGAGTTAAAATCTTAGCAAAATTTCAAAGCCAGCCTCAAACCCCCACTTGTACGAAGACTTTTCTAAATTCCCCACAGTCGTCCAACAACAAGAAACACAAACTGGTTGTCTACTATGTAGCAGTTATTTGGGATTCAATGGTGAACATGACAGAGGTGGAATCTAATGGTTAAAAATGAACAGATAAATATTAAACATGCACGTAAGATAATTTTAAGTAATTATAACAAAATTAATACAATCATATTCTATAAAATCAAGTATAATTAAATTTATTCTAATAGAATTTTTAAAATCCCAAGCAGAGGAAACAGTAATTCTAAGGCCCTGAGAGCACAAGAGCTCAGTTTTGTTACTGTGTTTGAGGAACTGAAAGAAGGCTGAAGGGAGAATGGCAAGATGCAATTTTCTTCAAACACTGAGGTAACTTTCATGTACATTTCTTATGTCCATTCTCTCTCTCCACTTTATATTCTGGTCAACTGTACTCTTGCCTGGTTCTAGTATTGGAGAAAGTGCACAGCATGGGTTTCTTACCCAGACCGTCAGTTTAAATCTTGGCTCAATCACTAATTAGCTGGAAGACGGACAAGTTTACAGGTTTAAATCACTCTAAACATTGTTTTCTTGATTTGTAATGTGGGGTTGGTCATAATGAAACATACCCCATCGGGTTGTTGTGAGGATTAAATGATGAACACATGTACAGCATTTGGAACACGGGTACCCAGCAAGTTATTGTGATGATTGTAACCAGCCTATAAGTTCCTCTCGGATTGCTTGTCTTTGCCTTAATGCAGAAACTTGCACACTGCTTTGCAGGTTATAGGCCCTCAAAATGTGTATTGAATCTTGTCATAGATGAAACAGAAGACTGATTTTTTTTTTTTTAATAAACACCAGTGATGAGATGATTATTATAGAGCCATCGATTCCTTATTTGGTACCTTCTTTTCTGTACTTTCATTTCTTACCAACTGTAAGAAATTATTTAAAAGGAAGAGTCAGGCTGAAATAGCATTTAACAAGAGCCACTAGCATACAGTTTTTAATATGCACCTGAAACCAACACTACTCAGCGTTAACATTATCCTTTCTTTCTTTATTTGGGACTGTTTTAGAATTGAGGCCATGTCAAAGAACAAGTCAAAAAAATTCTACATTCGATAATACTGCTGATGGATCTAGCTGAGCTTTTGTACTCACTCCCTTTAGGAGGTTGCAGACATTTTCTGCGTCAGGAATGGAGTCTTCTTGGCCCAAGAAGGCTAATTGCTAGAGAGCATTTCTTCCTATGGCCTTTGATCTAGGAGGATAAGTGTGTATCATACACTGTAGAAGAAGCAGTCTTGGTCAACTTTGCAGATACTTTGGGATCATAAAGAATGTACTTCCAAGTGTTTTGAAATTCCTGTTATAAGTAGAACTTCAACAGTACTTTCATATTTGTTCCCAGTTGCTTATCCTAACTCACTTAAACTATACTAATGGCTAATGAGAGAAGTGGCATGTGGAGCGGAAGGAGTACAGACCAGGGTTCAAGTCCCAGCTCTGCGATGTGATGGCTGTGTGATTTTAGTCTACTCATGTCACCTCTCTCCACTTCACCGTCTCCATTTGAAAACATACAATACTTATTTCACAGAATGAATGTGAGGGGCACACACACACACTCACACGGGCACACTTTGCCCACACATGGATTAGATTCTTAGGGCTGCCCTACCAAATTACCACAAACCTGGTGGTTTAAAAGAAGAGAAATTTATTGTCTCATAGTTCTGGAGGCCAGCAACTTGAAACCATTAGCACTGGGTCAAAACCGAGGTGTCTTCAGCTTTGTACTCCATCTCTGGGCCCTAAGGGAGGGTCAGCTCCTTGCCTTTGCCAGCTTCTTGTGCTGTCAGCCTTCTTGATCATTTGTGGCCACATCACTCCAATCTGCCTCCAGGGGCATGTTGTCCCCTCCTCCTTAGTCTCCCCCTGCCTCCTGTGTGACTGCATTTAGGACATATCTGGATAATACAGTGCAATTTCCACATTTCAAGAGCTTTATGTTAATCATATCTGCAAAGATACTCTTAATATTTACAGGTTTCAGGGATTAGATCTGATATCTTCGGGGGGTCAATATTTTAGCCAAGTGCAATACCTAATTAATATAACCCTATTTTATGATTATTTGTAGTCAATCTTGAATTTCTAAAAATCAGAATTAGGGATCTGGTAAAAATAGATATTAGTGGCACAAGATTAAAATATAGTGCAAAATATATTTAGAGTTTCCCTTTTTAATTGATCTTAAAAGTGATTAATAGGTTACCATTGCCCACACACCACCACTTCCTGTATGACTTTGGACATATTATATAATTTTTTTTTCAGTGGGAAATTTTTATTGGATATTTTATTTTAGCCTCAAAAATTCAGTTAAATTTTAATAAGTTAATTTAATTTACTACTTTGCTTTGTTATTTTTTTATTTTTCTCTAGATCTTTCAAATCTATTACTCATTTCAACTGTTTGGTTAGGTCTCAGAAGGCAGAAACCCTCTTGTATACATCTTTGTATTTCCTAGAATATTTCCGAAGAACTAGGTAATAATTAACATTCAAAATTCAATTTATTTAATGGTAAAACAAAGTGAGGAGAATGAATGACCACCTATATTACTTGTTTTTCTTTTCTAAAGGCAAAATTTTGCTTGTGATGCTGTGTGTGTATTGCAAAATCTAGACTACAGTGTTTTGAAATGGGTGAAAATGTAAGTAATCAAGTGGTTAAAGAAAAACTGTGCTTTGATGCCATGGAGGATTATATAATCTTTTTAGGCCTCAGTTTCTTTTCTGTCAACTGGGGACAACCCTAGTCATAGGATTGTCATGAAGATTAAGTAATGTGTGAAAAGCCTAGCACAAAGGAAGTGCTCCCCACATGTAGGTCTTATCAATTAAAAATAGATAAATGTACCAGTAAAAATCTGGCCCAGTTTTTCTTTTTTTTCCAGTGTCATAATGAAAATGTATTAGGAGACATAAATACCAGTTGCCTGAGGAATAATTTTAGATTGTATCTATATTGACCTCATTTTTTTTTTTTACCTCAGTTTGACCAGATTTCTTCCAGAGTATAAATCTTCAAACCTGTTTTAATTTGCCTGATGGTTGCTGAGCTTTCAGGAGTGATGTGCGGCTTCCTCTTCATTTGAACTGTTTCAGCCTCCAATACTTAGGGGGCCTGATGATGGTCTCAAGTCTTACGGCAAAGTGGATGTCGGCTGAATGCTGGGCTCTGTAACTGACTTCTGCACACACTGAATGGTGAAATAATTGGTAATGGAAAGTCAGATTGCTTAACATTACAATATGAAACCTAAAGGATTAGTTTGAGTGTATATGTTGTAAGTTACCCATCGTTTGAAGGCTTCCTGAACAATTTATGTTACGAAGGTGGGTTATTAGAAATGACTTGTCCAGGGGCATGCAGCTTGTTGGGGGGAAGAGGAGCAGTACCCTGCTTTTCTCACCCTGCAGGATGGGAAATTTTCCTGTTCTTCCATGGGAACATCTAATGCTTTCTTCTCTCCCTCTCTCTCTCTCTCTCTCTCTCTCTCTCTCTCTCTCTCTCTCTCTCTCTCTCTCTCTTTTGTTTCTATATGTCACCTTTGTCAGCTCTGACCAAAGGCTAGCTGCTGTACTTATGGCCTCTGCGGTCAGGCAATGGGAGTGTGAATTCTCCTTACACTATATCATATTATATCTAATACATAAAAGAGGAAAACTGAGAACAAAGCCGAGTTTCAGTGGTTTAATTATATTGACCTCTCTTGGGCTTAGTAACGTCATTTGTACAGAGCATTCTGTGTAGTGTGATTATATATATATTTTTATCTCCTTTTACAAAATACTATTATGTGATTGAATTTTTGCTCAATCCTGACCCAGTTCATCTAAGCGGGACTCCTGAGGACATTCAAGAAGGAATAAATCTTAAAAAAAAAAAAAAAATTCCAAAGAGAACTAAGTGGACTTTTTTTTTGTATCATGTATTAATGAGGGTAAAACTTCTTGGCATGAGATTTTGGAGACTGTTACCTCAATGAAATGTAGCAAGAGGTAATTCACAATATTATGCTATAAGACACGTGCACACACATGCTTATGCATATATTTAATTTAATCTATAGGAGTAAATCCAATGTATTGTTTTACCAACTAACATCCTATGAGCTTAAAATCAAAACAATAACAATAATAATAGCTACCATTTATTAAGCACTTATCATATGCTAAGACCTTTATGACAATCTTGTTTATCTTCATAATAACCTAGGAGGCTGATTTTTCTTTATTTGTAATGTATTTGAGCTCCATTTTGCACATGAATAAATGGAGACTTAGAGAAATGAAGTAACGTACCAATAGTCCTGGTGGAACTGGGCTTTGAACTTAAGTCTGGCTTCAAAATCCATGACCTTGACACTGCTCAGGGTATGTTTCTCCGTGCTCTTGTACCCAGCATTCTCAACTTGCTCTGAGAGCCATACCTGAGTCATTTCATCTTTAGTAATGCAGTCGTTTCCAATATATGTTCTCCAAAGTGTGTAGTGAAAACGCAACCCGTACTCATGACAATGTGCATGATCATCATTTCACATATGAAGTGGCTGATGACGAAGGTCAGAAGGAGTTTTTCTTGAAGCCAATGTGAGCCTTGCACACATATCACCTATGCCTTTTCTGTGTCTGACCAGCCAGACCACATTTGCTGTCACTGCCTTGCCACCCTGCAGAGTCCTTCCATTAAGTTTTAAAGAGCTGAGAAATCAGTGAAATTGCCAGTAAATATATAATAGGGCAGGAGGACATTCTTACTGTTATTTTTAAATGCTTTATTGAGTTCACACAGAGAAATATTTTATTTATGAATTTAATATAAATGCCATAAAATATATGCAAAAATACATGAAACCTATGAACAAAATTATAACAGTACTCAAGTTCCACATGTTTTAATTTCACCAATATCTCCTGGGTTCCATGGGAAGAATTTCAGCATAACATAATTATTTTCAGTTCAATGCAAAAAAAAAAAAAAAATTTGACTAAGCTTCTACTATGTATGTGCTAGGTACTGAATCTACACAAATGAATAAGACATATGCTTGCCCTCTTTTTTTCTCTAACTATGCATAATATGGTCCTTAACAACCTTTCTAATATGAATTGAAAATCTACACATAATTCTATATTTTACTAATTCCCAAACCCTATGTTAAGTAAAAGCACTCTTTAAGAGCATTATATGCTATCATTTTTAGTTACCTATTATTATTTTATAGTTCATATATTAAGTATTATAATATATAGCTATATATTATCATTAGTAACCTATTATAATATCATGACCTATGACATAGATATTTTAGAAGAGAGAACTTGAGGGCCTATAAGCATTCCTAATTGAGCATGCACTAATTCTTGGTAAGTTGAGACTTAACCTCAGAATCATTCTGAACACAGCACTCCAAGTAGTCATTATTAGACCTGTCTTGTGGGATGCCACCCCTCTTCTAAGATTTTTCACTAAATATAGGAAATGCCATCAACTTAGATTGGTTACTGTTGAAGCTTTACTAACATTCACCACTAATTCCGTAAAGGTTTATTGAGGAATACGATAACTAATATCATAACTAATGTCATGGAGTGCTTGCCATGCGCAAAGGTAGATGTTATTATCCACTGTAGGAGACAGTTGCAGATTAGTTTTGTTGTGTGTTTGGTCTTGCACAGCACCTACTGCCTCTTTATTTGCAAGCAGGAACTGTTTTTATTCCAAGAACTATTGCAGTCTTTGCAGTCGGGTGAGGTTGATTTCATCCCGACGCCAGCAGTAGGCACATGCACCTTCCGGGCCACAGCAGTTGGTTTAAAGTCGGGTTGAGACTTAGGCTGGACCCATCAAAGGCAATGTGAGTGACACTGGGTCTTTTGTTGGGACTTTTGGCAAAGAGACACTTCTTCCATTAGGTTTGTTACAGCTGTTTTGATGGAAACTGGGAGTTAGCTCTTGTGACCATCTTGCCTTTTCCTGGGCAATCCTGGAGAGATCCTGGTGGAGACTGTGGCCAGCATGGAGAAAAGCAGAACTCAGACAAGGAGAAACTGTTTGCACACCAGAGTTTGAGAACCTCAAACTGGCCATGTAGGAAATAAGCTCTTCATCTTTGTGCTTCTGCTGCTGCATCCTGCAGTATCATGCAGTTATGGTAGCTAGTAAATCCCAGTGTGTGCGTGTGTGTGTGCGCGCGTCTGTGTTTAATAAGCCATCTTGGATTTGGTTTTACGTATTACAACCAGAAGACTAAAACAACCCCAGTCTACACATGAAAATTCTTAAATTACAGAGGGTAAATAACTTGCTCTGGGTTAAATAACCAGTATGGAAAAGCAAGCTTAAAATCAGACTTCAAAGTTGGTGCTTTCTGCATCATGTTACTCCGTTCGGGCGCTACAATAGGATTCTCTCTCAGTCCTCAAGAGTAAGGTATCTAAAGTGCACTGTTAGTATTAAATGGGGCTGAGCTTTGTGCAGGGTTTGAGGACTAACTTCCAGACTGCTGAGGTGGAAGATTTCAGCTGCGACATTCAAAACTGATCATAGTGAAGGGGAGTGGGGGTCAAGGAGGAGACGGTCCCTGAGTGTCCAGGGCCTGGGCAAAGGGCGTTGTCATGCTAAAGGAGAGGAAGGTGTGTATTTCCCTCTCTGGTGGTGGTAGAGCTCTGGAAACTTAAGCATTTTGCTTACTTTCGTGGCTTTTGGGTCAGAGCTTAATTTATACACCAGCAAAGAGAAGTTGTTCTCTAGGTCTCAGAGCATATGAAGAGCTCACCAAGAGGTTATTTTATTAGAGTCCTTGATAAACCAGAAACTACCTTTTTAGAAAATTCCATTGGGCCAAAATTAAAGGACATAATCTGACATGTTGTCATTTGACTTTCTTTCTTAAATCATTTAGTCCTAAAGGTAACAAAATAGATACTAAAAAATAGATACTTATATAAATCTTAGATAATTGTAGTCATTCTCCAGGTAAGTATGAGCTAGCTTATACAGCTTATATAGCTGTACAAATCCCAAAACTTTTAAATGCACATTTAAAACACATTTAACTCCTCGTGGGACTAGGTGGAAAATGCTCAATTATTCATTTATTAAATTTGGTTGTTACCAAAATAAAAAGTAACATCATCTAACCCAGCTGTTTAAAAACCTAAATCATATTCAACATGTGTAGAGTCAGTAGGTTTGCATGTATTTGGTGAAGTATACTCATCATCTCATTTCTAAAAAAAAAAAAAAAAGAAAAAAAAGGTTAATTTAATAATTTAAATCTGTAACAAATTTCTCAGTGTCTCAGTCTTTTTGAATGTTTTCTAAAGTAATTTAAATTAATTGTCATTTCTTTCTGGTTTAGGATATCTGAAAAAAATGTAAAGAAGGTGGGAAGAAGTAACCCAATATAAAATATAACTTCTGACATTATTTCTGCTGAGAATTAATGGGAAGAAAAAGCATGCCTGGAGGCAGAGGGATGGAGTCAATGATTTCTTGAAGTTCTTGGCAACTGAAT
Organism: Furipterus horrens; assembly: GCF_987537825.1. Classification (NCBI taxonomy): domain Eukaryota; kingdom Metazoa; phylum Chordata; class Mammalia; order Chiroptera; family Furipteridae; genus Furipterus; species Furipterus horrens. The sequence goes on from NW_028327172.1 coordinate 191,964,277, forward strand.
ATGTCTAGGATTATGATTATGATTATGTTTATTTATTAACATTTTAGTTGATTAGCACAATGCAATTACTAAAAATCTGCAGTTAAAAGTTCTGGGAAATGTCTACATTGCTAGGAAAGGCTAGATATGATATCATTTCTGATTTTCAACAATTTAATTAAAATAAATAAGCATATTACCTCTGTTACAACAGTCTCTTCTCATAGTTTCCAACATGATGAAAAACTCAGCCTGATTGCTTCAAGTGGGCACAATGAGAGTTTGCAATTCAACTTCTTTGTTAGTACTCATAAAACCCTTCTCTGTACACAAAACAAGATATATTCTCTTAAAGGGAAGGAGCCATGGATGAATGGAACTTGATTGCCTCTTCTAAGTCTCCAATGGGCCTAGTGTTATGGCCACAGCCTTTCTGTGGTCAGGGCCAGTGTCAGTGGAAGCTGGGTGGGCAGTGGCCTCTGAAGTGGGTCAGGCGAGGAGACCCTTAACCAGACAAAAGGCTGTCATTGTTTTGGACATTCTTCCACTAGCGATTGATCCATCTGAGATAGACTTTATTCATTGTTAAAATGCAAATTACTCTAAAAATTTGTCCCTTTTAAGTGTTATAAGCTACAAATGAATGAGTGTAGATTAATTTTCCACATAATTTCTTTAGAACAGTGATTCTCAAAGTGTGACCTGGGGACTCCCCAAAAATCTCCAACATTCATTTGGGGGCATCTGTGAGGTCAAACTATTCTCATAACAATAGTAATACAATGTTTATTCTCATTCTTTCTCATGTACATTAAAGTTTTCTAGAAGTTACATGACAGGTGATATTGCAACAGTTTGAATAAAGAAGCAGGTATGAGGATCTGGCTGTGTTCTATTAAGCTAAATATTAAAGAAATTTGTAAAAATGTAAAACAGTGGCACTCTTAACAATTTTTTGTTTTGGAAAATATTCTTTTTCTCAAAATATTTTATTGGTATTAACAGTTCATGGATTTTTATTTTTTATTTTCAAAATAAAGTAATAAGTAATAGCTAACATTTTTCTCAGTTTTCATTTCTAATATGGAAAATATCAATAGATGTAATCCACATAAACAAAAGCTCATTGGAGTACTGAATAATATTTAAGAATATGAAGAAATCCTGGGACCACAAATACTCGCTATAGGGAATGTCAGAATGGGAAGAGTCCTTAGGAAGTATTAAATCTTTTCGCCCCATTTACAGGTTGAAAATTGATCCCCAAAGATTGGGATGACTTACCTGATGTTTTGGTTGCCTATTGCTGTGCTATAACCACTCCAGAACTTAGTGGCTAAAAACACAACAATCTTTCCTTTTGCTCTCATATATAGTAAAACTTGGACTGGGCTTGGAAGGGATGACATCTCTGCCTCACATGACATCTGGGGCTTCACACATCTGAGGCCTGGGACAGCTGGGATTTTCCAGGCAGCTCTCTCTGGTCTTCCCTGGTGGATACTGGGGCTTCCTCACAGAGTGAAGATTCCAAGGAGCTGGGGTGGAAACAGGGAGGCTTCATATGACCTCACCTGGGAAGAAGCCCACAGCTTCTACCACATTTGATTGTCCAAGCAAGTCACTGAGACCAGCCCAAATGCAAGAGGAGGGAACTTAGACTCCATCTCTCAATGGGAGGGACGTCTAATAATTCACAGCCATCTTTAATCAAGCATATCTGAGGTCCTAGATTTAGCATTAGAAGGACTGAAATCAGAATCCATCTCTCCTGACTCTGAGTGCAGTATGACGATTTTGACAGTGGTGTGTAGGAGGATGAAAAGACCGAGTATGGGGCATTGTGTCAGTGCGGAACATTTCAGCGTGAACCTTAAGCACCCAGGTGAGTAGCACTAGTATTTGAGATCCTAAAAGGGTGGCTGCTAAGGAGAACAGGGGTCATGGACCCTCTGATACAGAAGAGAATAGTTCTTTATGATGCTCAGCTCTCCTCAAGAACCTCTCCACTAATTGTCTCTGTTTTTATGATGGCAGGTTTGATCTGTGGGGCAGCCTGCTTCGTCGCTTGGAAACTATTATAATGTTCTTCTGTAGAATGAAAATCTGTTTCCCAGTTGCTCTTTCGAAGTATTCTCCAAGAAGAATTTGAGCAACCCACGGTTGACAAGCACCCCTACAGCACGCTCTGTGCACTCTGTTGTTTTCCATGCACACTAATAATACATTGTGCTGATCTAAACTCCCAATCCTTTCCATAGATGCTCTACGGATCATGCTTCTCCTGTGTGAGTCTGCTTGTTTGTTTGCTTGTTTTTTCACTCAGCTGTGGAAGTTTACATTTACATTTTTATCGCAGTAAGTTCCACTTGCCAATATCTTCTTGAATCCACACTCTGTCACTAAGACTCCTCATTATTCCACTTAGCTCCATGTACTCTGAAGATTTGTTAAGTATTTGCTCTATACTTTTATCAAAATCATAGATAAAAATGTCTAGACAGAGCCCTGTGTCACTCCACTAGAGACCCACCTCTATGCTGACGTCAACTTACTAATCAGTATCTTTTGGGTTCATTTATTCACCTAACTGTTGTTAATTCATCTAATAGTCCTCTCGTCTAGTGCATATTTCTCCATCTTGTCCACAATGATATCATGATAGGCCTGGACAAATGCCCTGCTGAAGTCCAGATGCATTATGTTTCCTGCAGTTGGCTCTTCTCTGAATCTGCTATCCCTGTCAGAGGAAATGAAGCAAACCTGACTCTCCTTCAAACATGCCATGCACTTTGATGATTCTGAGGCCTTGCTCGTGTTCTTCTTTCTGCCTAGAATCTTCTTCTATTCTGTCTTGCCTGCCTGCTTGTTTCTATTGCTCAGGCGTCACCTCCTTGCTGAACTTTAGTCCTTGACTCCAGGCATAACTATTTCATACCCGATTTATTTCCCCGAAGCTCTTGATACATAGTATTGTGTCCAGCTGCTTGTTTATGCCTATTTTCCTCTCCTTCATCTAGAATGAACCATGTCTTATTTAATAAGTGTATGATGACTTTAATTCAACTAGACCCTGGTGCCTAGTGGCCATCAATTCCTTTCCAAATACTTATAAATCACTCATTCCAAAATCCAATCTAGGATCCCACAATATGGCCTCTAATACCAATTTCCACTAAAAATAACCAGGGATTTTTTGAGAAATGGCTGTTTCCAGGTCTAGGGAAAAAGTGTAAAAGATAAGCCTGGGTTGGGACCTCTCGTCACACCAGCTAGAAAGAAAACTATCAAAGACCATTAGAATCCTGTCAAAAGAACTGAGGAGCCAATTCAAGAGGCTCCCACTGGTCAGAGATTGGGTAATCTGAGAATGAATAAGAATAATTACTGCAATGGAAGAAAATGCACAAAATATATTTAAACTCTTAAGTTTATAATGCTGACCCTTTCCCCCCTTAACCCCCTCAAACCCACCCATGATCTTGGAAGGGTACACCAGAGAGTAAACTCATTATTCTGAAAACTGGTAAATAAAGAAAAGGATTCAGCATTTATTTTAACTTTCCATACATTACCATACCAACCTTAGGCACTAAATAACTGATAAAGGTTTTTTCTTACAGAAGTATTTTAGCCAATAAATTAATAAAAATTATATAATTAGGGTATTATTATTTTGCATCTACTATATGATGTATAAAATAATGTAATCTAGGCAATGATAATTAATGGCTTCTAAAATTATTGGGTAAAGAGCTGATGGGAAAGTTTATAATGGATAATTCCAGCTGATAATACCCCAACCCCACAGAAATCTGACATTATAAAAAGAGACACAACCAACCCCCTGACGTAGTATAAAAGGAAGCACACAGCACTGTCTATATGAAGTATGCATGTTAGAAAAAATGAACCTGAACCTGATAAAGCTGCTAAGTTCAACTACCAGTTTACAGAAAATAATAAGAGTTAAAATTGAACAACACCATGGGGAGTTAACAAGCCAAATCCAGAATGTGAGCAATTCTATAGCACATGTGACTTATTTTTGTCTAGAATAACTTGCAAAGAGGAAAAAGGGAGGAGCGGCCCATAGATCAAAAGCAGTTGAAGAGACATAGAAACCAAATGCAGTGTGTGAACCTTGTTCCAAGTCTGATTCAAACAAACCAGGTGGCCACAGCATGCAGTGGGGGTTAGCATGGCAGGGTTGAGGGTGGGCAGAAAGGGTGAAACGAGGTTGACCATGAGAGGCTCATGATGCTTTCCTTATATTATTCTCTTTCCTTTGTATATGTGGAAATTTTCCATGATTATTTTTTAAAAGATTTTATTTATTTGTTTGTTTACTTATTTATTTATTTAGAGGGAAAGGGAGTGAGTGAAACATCAACGTGTGGTTGTCTCTAGTGCGCTCCCAACTGAGGACCTGGCCTGCAACCCAGGCCTGTGCTCTGACTGGGAATTAAACTGGTGACCCTTTAGTTTTCAGGCTAGTGCTTAATCCACTGAGCCACATAAGCCAGGGCCATATTTATATTTAAATGAGATCTAGAATTCTACCTGAAATTGTTGTTGAGTTCACCAGTCTGTCGTTTTCAGAACCCATTTTCCTTTCCTTTCTGAAAATTTAGGTGTTAGCCAGAAGAGCAAACGCTTAACCACTTCTGAAAAACAAAATATCAGTCCCAAATAGTGACTCTCCCTTTTATCATCTAGTTCTATACATAAGAACAAGGCCTCCTTGTCATCATTAAATTAAAAAAGTAAATAAAGCTAGACGTTGTCATTTTGACTCTATTCTTTTAAAAAGTATACTTGGCATACAATTTTGTATTGGTTATATTAGTTTCAGGTGTACAATATAGTAATTCAACATTTTTATACATTATAATGTCATGATCACCCCTAATTCTAGCAATTGTCTGACATCATGTAGATATCACAATATTGTTGACTGTATTCCCCTTCCCCTTTCCACCCATCCTCCTAACCCCTCCCTTCTGGTAACCATCCCTTCGGTCTCTGTTTCTATGAGTCTATTTTTGTTTCTTTGTTTTGTTTTGTTTTTAGATTCCACATAAGTGAAACCATATGGTATTTGTCTTTCTTTGTCTAACTTATTTTACTTAGCATAATACCCTCTAGATCTATCCATGTTGTCACAAATGGCAAGATTTCATTCTTTTATATTGCTACATAAATCCATTGTATATGTACATGTACCATATCTTCTTAACCCATTTATTGACTCTATTCTTATAGGTCTCTGTTATCCTTAAAAATTACCCATTCCTGATTCATTTCTTTTGCATAGGATTATTAGTTTCTTTAAGCAACTGCTCCTTTTCCTTTCTTAAGAAGTCTTGCTCATTTACGATAGCACAGTCAGAAAATGGTGGGCAAAACTTTTTGCTGGTACTACCCAATGTTGGTGAGTCATATTCTGCTCTGCAAATGTAAACTGACACTGCCTTCCTTTTGCAACGTGTGTCCTAACCTTTTTAAAAGATGGGTACTCTTAGTCCTGACTGGTGTGGCTCAGTGGATTGAGCACCAGCCTGTGAAACGAAAGGTCATCGGTTCAATTCTCAGTCAGGGCACATGCCTGGGCTGCAGGCCAGGTCCCCAGTTGGGGGCATGCGAGAGGCAGCCAACTGATGTTTCTCTTGCACATCGATGTTCCTCTCCCTCTTGTTCTTTCTCCTTTCCCCTCTCACTGAAAATAAATAAATAAAATCTTTAAAAAATAATTTTAAAAAAGATGGGTACTCTTGCCCTGCTGGTGTGGCTCAGTGGATTGAGTGCCGACCTGCAAACCAAAAGGTCGCCAATCCAATTCCCATTAGGGCACATGCCTGGGTTGTGGGCCAGGTCCCCGGTTGGGGGAGTGCCAGAGGCCACCACACATTCATGTTTCTTTCCCTCTCTTTCTCCTTCCTTTCCCCTCTCTCTAAAAATAAATAAATAAAATCTTTAAAAAAATAAAAGATGTGTACTTTTTGATTAAGGAATTCCATTTTTAGGGTTTAATTCTAAGCAAGCCATGTGGATATGCCCAGAGAGTTAGCTAACAGGAAGTCTAGAGCCGAGTTTTTAATATACTTTAATAATCAGGGGTAAGCTAAATGTCAAAGGGAACAGAGTTGAATAAGTAAACTCTGACCTATCATGCAGTGTAATACCATATAACCACCAAAAGTGATAGGAGAACGCTTCATGATCTGAGATAATGTTCATGATACATCATTGAAGGGTGAAAAGGAGGTTACAAAGAGTCCATAGGGAAGGTTACCCATTAAAAATTCATCTTCACACATGGGGAAAAAAGGCTGAAAAGTTATATAAGAAAGTTGAAGGTATTCTCTATCATAGCTATTTACTACTTTGAAAGAAGAAAGACATCATTAACTATAAAAGCAGGAGAGGGCAGGCGCCAAGAGCTAGCTCTGGCTCCTTCATAGTTCTCTCTCTCTGCTGGGTGCAGTCTGCTCTGGCCTGACCATCTCCCAGGAGCGGCATTAACCTCCTTGGAGGTTTTTTGCTGCCCACTCTTTGTGCACAAAAATGAGGGGTCAGAATCAGTGACTCCCTCAGATGTAAGAGAGTCTCAGCAGATGGTGAGAAGATTACTGTGCAATAATTGCTAAGTAAGGAATTTACACCAGGAACTCGGGCCTGGCCAAGGCAAGCTCAAAAAGCCCAGTCTGGCCTCAGCTCAGTCTCTGGCAGGGCATGGTCTGACCCCACACTGAGGTAGTTTGGTGCTTTACGCCTCACCTCTCAGCAGTTAGCGCTGTCCATTCAGAGGTTTCCCTGGGGTTTGGGTTAATACTGTTGGCCTCTGCTCTGTAATCTCTTATGTGACTCACTGTGCTGTTTTGTCCATTATTTTGTCCCATTTCCTTCCTAGCAGCCTCTCTGCCTCTTCTTTAAAAAACAAAACAAAAAAAAAAAAACAACTCTCTTCTTTCTCCTGTTTCCATGCCCAATCTCAAATGGTGAAGGCTTATGAATAAGCAAGAGAGTTAGGAGTGAGTTTGTGATTAGAACTCTTAGCGTCATAATTCTCTAGGCTGCTGTGTAACTTAGAACAGTAAACAGAGAGAGAGAGAGAGGGAGGGAGGGAGAGAGAGAGAGAGAGAGAGAGAGAGAGAGAGAGAGAGAGAGAAAATGTTGTGTGTTTAAAAAGAAAACAAATATTCTCCATTACATCTAACTGGGGAAATACTACAAACATGCATCATTGTAACCATTTTATTTTCTTCTGGCTCCTGAGGTCTGGGACACGTGGTGCCTGTCCCTGAGTGCTGGATTACATTTGCTTCTAGATTCTGAATCAGCTGAAATTCACATTAAAATGCATGATGCTGCAGCATATTATTAGCAAAACCCACAAACTTCCGAAGTAAAACAAAATGATACAAACCAACAAACAACAACAGCAGCAGCAGGATCTTTGGAAAAAACAGAGAGGAAAATAGTTTTAGAAGTTTTAGAATTCTCATGTATTTTTACATGTATTTCAAGGCTGAGCAGTTCAGACAATGAATGACTCGTGTTCCCAATACGCCTCTCATTTGGCTCCTGGAACTGACTCACATGCAAGACCATGTTATTGGAATTAATTCTGCATATGATGGAGGCAACATAGATAAAGCTCCTGACTACCAGGAACTGCGATGCTTTCCTTGAGGGTGGAGGAAATGGGGACCTAGCGGGTGTGACAGAAGTGACATAGGGAAGCATCACTTAAAATAGCCACCTCTCCCCACCCCCACTTCTAGAATGCCTATTATTTCACCATCAGCACTTCTTTCCTCCATGACACCTGCCTCTCGTCATCTTCATGTGAAATACTCCCAGCAGAATAACATGCAAAACCCTAAGACCTTAACATAAAGGATGGAGGAACAGATCACAGTCACTCCCCTCTCTGTTTTCTATGTTGCACTGTTCCCTAACCTCCAAATGCGTCCTCTGACTTCCCACCAGACTTACTGTCCCTTATGTTCTTTCTTTCATTCAGAAATATATGTAGAAGAGGTTCTCAGCCCCTGCCCCCCAAATCAATTAATACAATGTTAGGACTTAATTCTCATACCAACACCAGAAGCAGCTAAGGTCTTCCCCAGATTGAGCAGTGACAGATCCGGTGGTCAGTCCAGTGTGGTGTTTCATTCCCTGCAAATTCAGCATGCAAGCTTCTCCATGCTCCACTGTGGAGTGCTCCACTCAGAAGCCTACAGTGCTTGGGTTTGTTCCATCTCAAAATCAACTTTCCAGACAATATCTGAACCACTGTACTCCAAAGTGCAGATTTCTAGGACAAGTAGGTATTTAATAATTATGGATTGAATGTGTGAATGAATGCATGGTTGATACCATCAAATTCTACCAAACTCAGAGAGTAAGCATGTTAATGAGGATCTCTAGACTCGAGTTATAGAAGTGAAGGTCTTGCCAGCAGATATGGGAGAGTTTTTGTTCCGAGGTATTCTCTTGGACCTCCCCACCCCCTACCCCCTGAGATCCCAGCACTGGGCAGAATTGTATACTTTGCTTGAGCAAAGACTTGACTTCTTTCACATGTCTTGAATTCCTTTACTTCTCTTCATCCTACAATGTTATTCCCATTTCTTGCCTAGAATGGGGCCACATCCTCCTAATTTATCTCTTGGCTTCCCTATTCCTTCATTCCTCCCCCCCCCCCAAATGATACTATACTGTGACCATAGTCTTATGGGACCTGATTTCATCCTATCTCTCCTATCTTCCATCTCATCAAACCTTTCCCTGTTTATCCACTCCATTCCTTCATCTCTCTTGCTCTGACAAGACACTAAACTGAACTACTGTAGTTACAGATTCCCAACCACACTATGCTTTCTCTGGCTTGGGATTCTATCACTGATTCCTATGCCTGTAAATTCCTCCTTTCCCACTTCACCACCAATTATTTTTCACTCTTAATCCTCCTTTAATACCCAGCATAGAGTATGTCCTCTCTTTCAGTATTCTTCTGTGACACTCTAAGAGACTACATGTCCATTATAGGTTTGCTGGGACCTCTTCTCCATGGCTTCCTTACTCTGAAACTCAGACTGACAAAGCAGCCACCACCTGAGCTCTGTCAGCTGCAATAAGACAGGGCAAAAGAGAGAGAGTAGATACTTGAACACTAACTCTTAAGGCTTCCACCTGGAAATCACACTTTACATTGCTATTCAATTTTCATTGGCCAAAGCAAGTCACGTGGCCACATGTAACCTCTTGGGTGTAGGAAAGTAAAATTCTACTATGTGCCTAGAAATGGGAAGAACTGTACATATTTGTTATACAGCCTTAGTGATGTATACATTCAGGTAAGTTGAGGCCAGGAAAATCCTAAATGGATTTGGTAATCTTAATGAGAAATGTTAAATTTGTGTGGGGGAGGGTGGAAACCGCATTGGAGGAAGCTATGGAGTATCGGAGAAGTAAAGGATAAAGACAGTGAGAAGAGACTACTCCTTCAAGGTGTGTGACTACAAAGGGGAGAAAGGAGAGGGGAGTTCAGCCAGGAAAGAAAATAGTGTTCATTGCTTGGTTTTTAATATGACTACAACTTGATCGTGTTTAGATGACAACAGATTATGTCCAGATGAGCATGAGAGTTTGAAGATCCAATGAGAGAAAGAATTAGGAGAGGTCCCTGAGCCAGTGGAGGAGATCAGACTTCAAAGCACAGTTGAGGGATTGACTTTAGGTAAGAATAGGCTCCCCTTCTGCATGCAGCAGGCAAGCAGAGGAATAAGTGGGCACAGATACTGACTTTATAGATTGGGAAGTAGGAAGCTGAGGGAATCTGGTCCGTTGGTTTCTGTTATCACTGTGAAATGAATTTATATTAAGCTATCATAATCTGTTCCACTTGGAGAAATTTATAGAGGGGAGAAAAAAGGAGTGCCCCTTTGTAACACATGTGGTTTCCTAACACAATGGTTGGGAGGATGGTGAGCATATTGCCTCTGCATGCCTCCACATCCCATTGAGCCCCCTTTCAAGTATCATGTAGGTTCTAAGTGCCAAATACAGTCTTCTAAACACACATAAGAGCCCAGTAAAAATGGCTCATTCTTAGTAGTTGGCAGTTGGAGTTTTTAATATAGCTATGAAATAAAAATTTGTTTCTGCCCAAATTAATCCCAAAACATACTGGGTCAGTAACCCCAGAGGCTTACCCTCTTCCTGTCTTCTACCTGAAAGTGATTTCTCAACTCATACTATATTGCATTCACTGGGACATTGCTCATCTGAGGAGGATAATCTCACCTGGCTCTTTACTTTGGGCCATAAACATATGACTTCAAGGTCTCAGGACATTGCTAGTTTTGGATGTTGCTGCTCCAAGTCTTCCAGCAGCTCTGGCCCAGAAAAATCATGCTTCTCTCTGCAAGTGCTCTTCTGTGCCCTGCAAGCCTGGTCAGGCCTCATGATTATTTTGGCTCCTCCTTTTTCAAATAGTTTTTTTCTTCCCTTTGGTTCAGACAGAGAGGCCCCCCTACCTAATTTAATTTTGTTTCTCCTTTCTTTGTTACAAGCAGATGTCACTTTTACATCTGTGCCTCTGATCAAGTGCCTCGTGTCTCCCACACCCGGGCTCAGCAGATGTTACTACTATTAGCCAAACTCCTGCAAAAAAGGTAACAGGCAGCCCCTTCTGCTAATCATAGCATTGGTGGGGTGGTGGAGGGGGGAGAGAATGAGGAGAGTAGAATGGGGGTTTTCCACAATGAAGTCCTTAAAAGGAGGATATTGGGGTACCTCTGAAGTTAATCCAAAGGCAGAAACACCATCTATGCTATAACCCAAGTCCACATAGCTAAACCAGAGCAAATGCTTTTTAAAGTTACATGACCCTGAGCATACAATATTTACATACAGGAGTAAAGTACCACATTAGTCATGCATAAATTCTGTGTATAATGTAAGATAAAACATATAATTAATTTATATATACACATGCTTTCTGGTAAGTTCCTAAAAGGTAGAAGTTTATTGCCTGGTTGTTTTATTTTCTCCCATTTGGTAACTTAGAGGCTGTTCTTTGATTTGTCTCCCTTCTTCACAGGTATTATAAACATTCAGTAGGAAAGAGGGTGTTCATGCACTGTCTAAATTCCAAAGTTAAGCATCTTAAATGCAATTGAAAGAGACTCTACCAACATCATCATCACCATTATCACCATGATCATAACACTGGTGTCTAACATTCACTGGATTCTTTCCAAGTGCCAAGCACTGTGTTAATTGCTTTGCAAGCACTATTGTCAATCAGTTAATAATTGCTAGTCTCACAGTGCCACAAGGTTAGGTATCAGAAACACAAAGAGTCTCTATTATGAAATGTGTGTATTATGGTTGCTAAGCAAATGGAAAATGTGGTAAAGATTCTAAAATGCTAGGAGAATGACTATATCAGTGATCTTCATGCTTGGGGATGCTGTGGTTGGTTTGCTTTATGTTTTGGGGAAATGGTGTCCCAATAAATTCAGATAATTTTCTCAGTGCAGGTAAGTGAAAAAGGCTGCTATCTGCAGAAAGGGTTTTTGTTTTTGCTTTTTTTTTTTTTTTTTTTTTATAAGAAACCCGAGGAAAAATCTTGTCTTTTAATTCTGCAGTTGAGAGAACTGTTTGTTGGTTCTGAGTTGAGTCTTTGCCAGGAAGTGGTCTCGCTGTGGGGGAATAATTTGGATGCAGCCTCAAATAAAGCAATCAAAAAGAAAATTCCTCTGAAACTCTCACTGGTATTTAATATTTTATTCATTCCCATGTTATTGTGCTTTGCCTGCGGTAAAACAGCCGCAAAACAGCCTCCTAGGATTGAGGCATTAGGAGGCTGACAAGCGTTTTCCCATGAATTGCTACTACAATACAATGGCATTTTGTTTGCTGTTTTGTTTCCTTGTCTTCTAACATTCTTTCTGACTTTCAAGGAAAAAAGAAGAAGAAAAAGAAACCATCCTATGAATGGCAAAGAAAAAGAAAGAAAAGTTTCTTTTAAACTTTCAACCTTTTTCATTTGGTACTGGGTAGCATGTAAACATTTTTTTTCTCATGGTATATATAGGCTGGTAGTCTCCCCCCTCACCCCACTCGCTTTTTTTGTACTTTAACTGACCTTCTTTTTTTTTCTTTAACCACATAACATTGCCTTTCCATTATTGATTCAAAAATCAGCAGGGGAAAAAAAAATCAGCCTTGTACACATATTAAGGAAAGAAAGTCAGAGGAAGATGGATCAACCATCCATCTATCCATGCGGCCATTTATCTATCAATCCACCTCGCTACCCACCCGCCTCTATTAAAATAAATAGCAGGCACTGTACACATTGCTGGTTGGCTGAAGTTGTGATCTGGACAAAAGGTCTGTTTGGGAAAAGGATGCTGAAGCTCTAATTCTATTTGTGCCGGTTGAAAATCAGGAGGGGTTTTTCTACACTTCACTTTTATTAGATTATTTCTTATAGATGGGTTCTTTTTTCCTCCCAGACGCGTGGTGGAGGCTACTGAAGCAGTTGGTCTATAGTTGGAATAATTAAATTAACCATTTGGTACAACTTTTAGGGGAGAGCTCGCGTGTAGAAAGCACAACCCGAACAAAACAGGGCGCTGGGGCTGGGGCTCCGGCCTGGCCCCACATGCCTTTCATCTTTGGAGCAGAAGCAGGACCCCGGGCCACAAAAGACGGGCAAAGGGGACAACGGGCTATGGATGGTAGGGGGTGGGGTGGGATGGGGAGAGGGACGGTGACACTGAACAAAATAAACCTACAAGGCCTACAAAGGGAAAATGAAGTCAAGCGCATTTGTTCATCGGACCGTGTGGCCCCGGGCGCTGAGCGGTCTCCCGGTACAAAGAGAAGAAGGCACCCGAGCGGGCGAGGCCGGGCACCAGGGGGCGCCTGGAGAGAGACCGGAGACCCGGGCCGGCCTGGTCACCTGAGAGAGGGCTGGCATGGTGGATGAGGGAGGCGGGGAGCCGAGGCCATCACGAACCAGAGTGCAGGGCGGAGAGAGGGAGCCCGGGACCGGCGAGGCGGTGCTCACACAAGCCTAGGCCAGGCTGTTCTTCGCACCTCTCTGGGCCCCGCGCCGCGGCCTAGCACATCCCTCACCCGGGCCAGGTGGCGGAGTCCTTGCCCTACGGCTTATCCCGGTTTCATCTTCAAAAGCCTCGTCAACATCAGCTTTCCTGAGCCGCACACCGCACTCTCCACCCCCCAAGTCCCCTGCAAACAGGAACTTCCTCCAGCACCGACTAAATCCCAAAGTTCAACATCATCACCTAAGAGCGTTCTCAAAACCTGCGCAAATAAATCTTGCTCCTCCCAGCTGCCCACACACTCCAGCTCCACCGCCCGCCTCCGCCCCAATGGTTTTTGGGCTTGAAGACAGTGCCGGTTAGGACCCTTGGTGCAATTGCCCCGCGCTTGGCTCGAGAGTAGGGCCCCAGAGGCGCGGGGCCGGGATGAGGCTTCCAGGGCAGAGCGCATGCTCTACACCCAGCAGAGACACAGCCCCGGGTGCATCCAGGCAGGAGTGGGCGCCGGAGGGGTGTGGGCCTGCTTATTGCCAAGCACGGGCCTTGAAGCCAAGACGCATCCCCTCCCGGACACGCACGTCATTGTATTCTATAGAGAAACGCGCCTAAACTCCACAGAAGCGGGGTTCGGGGAGGGAGGTGATCAGGCTAGGGGGTCCCACTCAGGCCCATTCCCCACATCCTCAACCCCCGAGTGCAGGCCTGGGTGGCGGGGTCCCCACTTCCAAGTCTGAGGGATTCTAGAACCTTGGATAATCTCAGCCTTGTGCCTGACAGCCGATCCCCCGCTTCCCTGAAGGTTGGGGGAGGATAAGTAAGGGTGGGGAAATTCCTTGTGTAGCGTCGGAAGGGGCACAGCCGCCTCCCGGTCGAAAAGCAGATTCATATTCATGAGAGCGGGATAAATAAAGATAAATCCCCACTGTAATAACACTTGGATTCACATCCGTCTTTGCTGGCCTTTAGGTTTAGGGGACTGAAGACAGATGTTTGCATCTCTTTTCTCCTCTTGTCTGGTGACCATAAAGAAAAACCATTTAGAGCGTTGCAATTTGTTTCTCGCCGCAGTAAAACCTTGTATACATTTATTTTCATTTCACCCCCGTGCACAAAAAAGTACACACTGGTCACCAAGGGCCCTTCTTTATCAAATACGCATTGTACAACATACAACTGCAATAAAACTATCAGCCCTCCCCATAAAACTATCAGCAGGCTCCTCGGCGAGTCCCGCTGCCTGTACTCGCGCCAAGAGCGCTTCCTCAGGTCCAGAGGACGCGCCGTCACCTGAAACCAACCTGAAACTCACCCAGCGGAGAAGCGCGGGGCTGGGGCACCGCTGTCTCTGTTTAATCCATTACGGCGTCCGCTGCAGTTTAGCGTGCAATAAAACACGGTGGCAGTGGAGAGCGGGCGCCCATCCACTCCCCGGCACTAGCATCGAATTAAACCACTTAGTTTGGCAAACACTGAACGCCTAAATGCCCCTATAAAGACTTTATGAGTTTGTTACTTTAATTACTGACTTGTTACAGAGCACATAAAGGGGGTAATGAATGCAATAAAACTAATTATCTACACATTTAATTCATATAAAATATCCAGGGTTTGTTTACACCACACGGCGATTCAACTAAGCATTCCCCCTCTTGTCCACCTACAGGAAGGATTTAATGAAATAGTTTCCCTTATTCTGCTAGAGCCTAACGAACCAAATGAAAATTACCCTTCGCTTAAATCATGGGGCCACCGAGGTCCACAAATCACCGCTTCCTTCTTTGTCTGTGCCTCGCTCTAGCACCCAAGAGCCCGAGAGGAGTTAGTTGGGCAAGAGAAGTGCCCGACCTGAAGCCTGGGCATTTAAAGAGTAAGGATTGGGCTCACGGCAGTCAGCGAGCCTAAAAAGCAACAGACAGCAATTCTCTGTTCGAAGCCTGGGGTCTGTGGGGAAATGTGGACACCTGAAAAAGTGGAGGTGACAAAAGAGAGGGAGAGAGCCCCAGAGGGATGGAAGAGGCGCATTTGGGGACATTTCAAGCCCACTTGCTAGTTATGGCATAATTAAAACGAGCAACAGCACTGAACCTCCAAAGCAACAAAATGCAAACCTCGCACTAAGGCGGAAAGAGAACTGAGCGCAAAGAAGCAATCGGCTGAAAATCCAGATGCTTTATGTTTCAAGAGCGTTTTTCTTTTTCTTTTTTTAAGCGGCTGTGTAAGAGGAGTCTCTAGAAAAGCACATTAAGCCGCTACAAGAAATGCAATTTATAAGATGATCTTTTTTTTAACCCCCTCTACCAGGTGTATTTTAAAGAAATCCGCTTATCGTTCACAGAAACCCCCTTGGCCCACTTACTCTATGTTACAGGGCGCCTGAGTCTTGCCAATGTCCCAGTCCTTTATAACATTTCATGCACTTCAGGGGGTAGGCTTGTTGTTAAATTGAGCGTGTAACGCTCTTACAAAACAGGTTTTCTATGACATCAAGGTTTCTTCTTCCTAACCAAGGGGGGGAAAAGAGGACAAAAATGGAGGAAAACACACACACTATCTCCATTTATGCCTAAGGTATATGATCAGTTAAAAAGGCTTAAAAGCTTGGGGAAATTGGATCAGGGAGAATCGTCACCCAACTTTCATTATTTCCAAGTAGTGTGATTGAATTAAAGGGCAGGGAGCTGGTTAGAAGGGAGGATCAGGGGCTCAGTGCGTAATGGTGTGGTATTAAATTCTAATTAGAGATGCAGGAATCAATGATAGGGAGGTTGGACAGCTCAGTTCCCCAGTGCCAGCCCAATAGACGGATGAGTTATTGTCATGTAAAAAGCGCCAGCAATAAGACCAACCGCTTTGCTATTGTCCAAGTGGAAAGAGCCAAGTTTATTATGAGGACTATATGCTCTAGAGACCTCAGACAAGGCATCTCATAGGAGGCTTTTTCATAAAACTAGGCTCTGCTGGTAGTAAGGAGGCCAGTTTGGAGGCAGGCGTTGAGCTGTGCACATCTCCCCACTCCAGCCACTTTCTCCATACCCATCTTTTATTTCGTTTTTCCACTTGGCTGAGCCATCCAGAGCCTTTTCAATGTATAAAATGGAATATTCTTACCTCAATTCCTCTGCCTACGAGTCCTGTATGGCTGGGATGGACACCTCGAGCCTGGCTTCAGCCTATGCTGACTTCAGTTCCTGCAGCCAGGCCAGTGGCTTCCAGTATAACCCGATAAGGACCACTTTTGGGGCCACGTCCGGCTGCCCGTCCCTCACGCCGGGATCCTGCAGCCTCGGCACCCTCAGGGACCACCAGAGCAGTCCGTACGCCGCAGGTAAGGACCGCCGGCTTTCTCAGTGGAGGAAGCTGCCTTTCCTCTCGTATATAGGAAGCCTTGATTGCATTTGAAAATGGAAATGTGTTTAGTATTTACCAAACGAAATTTGCTTACACAAATGAAAGAATTTATCACGTTAGAAGCGATTGCAGGGAGGGGTAATTCACTTACAGGGTTACACTATCCTAGTCACACCCGAACCGCCAACAAAATTATCTTAAGCTGCCAAAATGATAGGCATAATTTATTTACTTTGCGATGAGACGTAAAGCTTAGAAAATAATTAAATAACAAAGAGTAAAGCTCATTACTGGCAGTGTCTCTTTTTTAAAGAACCGACATCCGGCTCACACCTCTTTGGCTGGTCATTTTTATGATTATTTCTTTAATTTATTATTATTTTGCAACACTTTGCCCCAACTTTCGAGGTGGATCAACTTCTGAGAACTGAAAAGTTCCAACAGTGAGAGTCTTTGGTAACTTTTTTCCCTGGTTCCCTGATATTGCGACGGATGTTTTCGGACTTTTTTCCTCTCTCGTGTTTTTCCCTCATCAGAGCGTTATCCCTGGTCCCGGCTCTCAGAGTCTCCAATGCTCTATTTCAAGCCACCCAAAGGCGCTTGTGCCAGGAGGGACCTCGCCAAACCCCGAAGTTTGCGCCAGTTTCTGTACAGAACTAATTTACTCGGTTTTTCTCGGCAGCTCCTCTTGGCCACTCTCCCGTTCTGTTCTCGGTAGCGGCTCCAGGGACACCTGACCTTGAAGTCCCCACATTCCGTCTCCACGGCCCGCGCTCTCCAGACCGTTTTGCTCACACTCTGTCCTCTCTGTTGTCCCCAGTTCCATACAAACTCTTCACCGACCACGGCGGCCTCAATGAAAAGCGCAAGCAGAGGCGTATCCGCACCACTTTCACGAGTGCGCAACTCAAAGAGCTGGAGAGGGTCTTCGCGGAGACACATTACCCTGACATCTACACTCGGGAGGAGCTGGCCCTGAAGATTGACCTCACCGAGGCGCGAGTCCAGGTACACGCTCCCGGAAAACTACCCGGCTTGGTCGCCCCCGGTCCTGGAGGGGTGCGGTGGGCGAGGCAGCGGGTCGTATTGCTGAAGGTTCGGAATCCTAGGGGCCTCCCTTGAGAAGGGCCCTTGGCTCAGGGATGAACAGAGGCCAAGTCTGGAGTGGTTGTGTGCAGGAGGAAGTGTTAGGGCCCGCGCTCTTGGGTATTTATAGTCACAGTTGCGAAGCTTTTTCCACCACAGCCAGCGTTGCAGAAGCATTCGGGAAGTGCTCTTCCGGAAGAGTGCAGACTTTGCCCGAGCAATATAAATATTTTTTGCTAAATGTCTCCTACTTCAAGGACTTTTAACGTGGAACCGTAGCGTACAGGTGTATTTTTCCCGGGAGCTATGACTTGCATAGCAAAGGGGCCCTGACTCCACGAAGGTCAAGAACCAAGGCTCATTCTAACCTTGTAGGGACGTGGCGCGGCTCCAGGTGAGCCCCCCAGTGGAGGGGCAGTGCGCACCATCTCTTACTTCTCTAGGCCCAAAAGTCAGGAGGTGCTGCAAGCACCAAACCCAGAGATACCCTGCTCCTTCTTCCAATTAGGGTTTATTTAACTTTAAACTTCAGGCCTAGGGGGAGATGACCAGTTTGGAGCTGCTCAAGAAGCAGACAGAGCAAAGGTCCGCCAAATTAAGGGCTTCCATTTTAGCGCCTTTCTGGAACCTGCGCCCTTTTTACCTCTCCTGCAAGGTGCCATTTCCTCGGCATGCTCAAGTCACCCAAAGAAAATTTGTCCGAATATGCACTAATGACAAGGGGGTGGAGGCAGGCTTGGTGGGCTGGGTGCGCAAGGAGTGTGGGGGAGGTGGGGTAACCCCGCGGCTCGCGGTTTAAAACAAACTGAAATGGAACGTTCACCCTCTTCACTCGCGCTATTCTTTCCCGTTTTCCCCTTTTCTCCCCGTGCTTCGCCGCCTCTCCTCTGCTCTGCTCCCGGGCCAGGTGTGGTTCCAGAACCGCCGTGCCAAGTTCCGCAAGCAGGAGCGCGCGGCAGCCGCAGCCGCGGCCGCGGCCAAAAATGGCTCCTCGGGGAAGAAGTCCGACTCCTCCCGGGACGACGAGAGCAAGGAGGCCAAAAGCACCGACCCGGACAGCACCGGGGGCCCGGGCCCCAACCCCAACCCCACTCCCAGCTGCGGCGCAAGCGGCGGCGGCGGCGGGCCCAGCCCGGCAGGAGCCCCTGGGGCGGCGGGGCCCGGGGGCCCGAGCGGCGAGCCCGGAAAGGGCGGCGCGGCGGCGGCTGCGGCGGCTGCGGCGGCGGCAGCGGCGGCGGCGGCAGCGGCGGCCGGAGGCCTGGCGGCAGCCGGAGGCCTGGGCGCGGCCGCGGGCCCCGGACAAGGCTGGGCTCCCGGCCCGGGCCCCATCACCTCCATCCCGGATTCACTCGGGGGTCCCTTCGCCAGCGTCCTATCTTCGCTCCAAAGACCCAACGGTGCCAAAGCCGCCTTAGTGAAGAGCAGCATGTTCTGATCGGGGACTGGGCGGCAACGGCGGCCGGCCGGGGCCCGGGAGGGCGGGCGGGCGGGCGAGCGCGTAGGCCCAAGGCTGTGGTCGTCGCTGCTGCCGAGGCTTTTTCCTGGAGAGCCTAAAGTTATCGCGATGAGAATAAAGAGAAAACGGCGTCGCCCCCATGCCAACCCCACTGCCATCCCCATCCTGAACCCCCAAGCGAAACAAAACCTTCCCTGGCTTCGCACCTGCCCCAGGGCCGCGCAGACCGGCGGCGTGGCCATGCGGCCTGGACTCGGGGGCGCTCTCAGGGGGCCGTGTCTGCGTGTCGCGTGTGTCTGTCTCTGGGAATGTGTGTTTGGCCCGAGCAGGTGGCAGGTAGAGATGGGTGACGGGCACAACCAACTCAGTGTCTTGCTTAGAAAAAGAGAAAAATAAGCAAAAGATCCCCCATAATTGAAAAATAAGTAAACCAGGAAGGCAGTAATCATTTTTTAAAAATGGTTTTAAAATCGAAGGGGAGCAAAGCTAAAGGGGGAAAGAGGGGAGGCTACAGCTGGCACTGTCTGAGGGCTCCATCTGGTGAACCCCTAAACTGGCGCCCTCCTGACAGCACGACTCCCTTGGGGCACCTCCTCAGGGGAGACTAGGGGGCCTTCCAGTCTCACTTCCCCTCCTGTCCTCGGGTTCGGGCTGCTGCGGCGAAGACTCCTGCAGATTGTCACCGCGGCCAAGATGACTTCCTCGTGCCTGCTTGCCTGTCCCACCTCGCTGAATACCATCCCGCCGTTAGCGCTTCCGAGCCCCAACACCGTTGCAACTCCCAAATCCCGAATCTTTGCAGCCACTCGGCCCTGAAAGATGCCCTATACATGAGATGCCTTTCATCCGCAAACTGCAAACTGTGTCTCATATTTCGAAACTCTTCCCTCTTTTTTTCTCTCCCGCCACCCCCACCGGCATTTTCTTCTTCCACCAGCTTTTACTGAACTTGTTGGCACTGCTTTGGATCAGAGTCAATTGCAGCCCGTGCAATTGGCTGCAGAGAAATCTACAGAGCAAGGGAAAGGCGCGCACACCAGTTTGCAGAAGTGTCTGGGTTTGCACTTCTGTTTGATCCTAAATGGACTCACATCCTGTATGATGGATGGACTGTATATTGATGATTCCATTCTTCCCGCAGTTTAGACATCTCTGTTGAGATTTTTTTTTTGTTTCTTATTTTAAAAGGCACAAACTATAGATATTAGTTGAATGTTGAGGCTTTAACTTTTGGGGTGTCTTTCTACAACTGTGTTCTGTGACTCAATTGTATCGTGTTAATATCAGTACAGACCGTCTCTTCTACGTGACCGTATAATGTTTTTCCTCTTCTTGTAGTCTCTATGGCGTGTCTTTATGGAGTACTAAGGTTCTCACGGGTTCAATTCCTTTGTGTTTAGAGAGACCACGGTTCAGACAATGGTATATATTTTTGTTATCAGGTGCATGTTTGTCTGATTTCTTTTTTTTCCTCTTGTTGGACCTTGTTTGTGAACATAAGCATCATAAGTTATGTTTCAGATTTTCAAATTTATTTATATGTGTTATAATGGATGCTTCTATTTAAAAGGGAAATATTTCTACATGTGCATATAGTTTTCCAAGAGTGTACCATTAACTTGATTGTTGATAATAAAAACAAAAAGCAAGTCTAGAGATTGAATTCCTCTGAATTTTCCTTGATTTGTTTTTGGTTTTGATTTAATTTAAAAATGATAAGGGAAAGCAGAGGAAATTGTATAAAATCTCTAAAAGCCACAGTGGCTCTGAAAATCTAAGCTGCTTGGGGAGCTGACATTCATGCAGCCAAATTCAGCCAGGATAAAATTTAGTGCTTGGGACAGCAGGAAATATTTTTCTGGTTGTGCTTATTGCACAGTCATGGAGCAACAAAACAAAACAAAACAAAACACCAGAGTGTTGATAAAAATCAGTGCCTAGGCTGAGGCCCCATGGATTTCTGGCAGCAAAGACAGGATTTGAATACCCGACTTTGAGAAGAATTCAACTGTGGATTCTAAGCGAAGGTGCCTTCAGGACCCATGGATCCCCATGGTCCAGCCTCCTTAAGCCCTAAGACCACCTGAACCCTGGGACACTAGAAGGTCTTTGCATCAGCAGGTGGATCAGGAAGGCACTGGGTGCATAGCAGTGCTTGTAACATTGGTGTGTTTTAAGAAACACCATTAGCAAGCACTTAAACATACTTTGTACCAAATCATGCTTTTTATGCATTATCCCATCTGCTCCTCCAAATAACATCATGAAGCAGATACCATTCTTATCCTCATGTTCTTTTATTACAGACAAGGAAGCTGAGGCAACAGAGAGGTTAACTTGTTCAAGAGCCCTGGGAATGAGTGATGGGACAAGTCTTTGAACCCAGGAAACCTGACCTCTGAGCCTGAAGATTAACTAAATTAATGGTTCTCAAAGTGTGGTCCCAGGACTAGCCACATCAGCTCACTTGGGAACTTGTTAGATGCAGGAATTCTAAGACTTTATCCTAGACCTACAGAGTGGGGCTCAGCTATCCGTGTTTTTAACAAGCCCTGTAGAGGATATGAAAACCACTGTACTATACTATAAAAAATCCAAATGAGAAAGTTCCAGAATTGGGATTACATTGGGAATAGGTGTGTGTGTATGTGTATGTATGTGTATGTGTATGTGTATGTATGTGTGTGTGTGGGGGGGTCTCTGGAAGCTTCAATGAACCCTGTTTGGAAGGAAGGAACCATCACCACATCTCCAAGATGAAGTTCTGCCTTCTATCTTGGACTGTTTGGCTGGGCCACCTTCTTCAGGATAAGCCTGTGAGCACTTCTGGTACTCACTTGGAATCTCTGTGGCCAGGCCTTAGACAAGTCAGTTCCCCTCATCTGACATCTGAGGGGAAGCCACATGCTGCCTTCTCTGGTCTGAGGATTAGCAGCTGATCTGGCTGGAATATATCAGGACTTCTCACCTTGAGCACCAAAATATGGCTTGCAGCAGAACATGCAGGTTTCATTCAGAAATTTGAAACCTTTGAATCTAACTTTTAATAGTTTTTCTAAAGGGCTTTTAAATAGTCTTTTCATTAAAAAAAAACCTGTGTCTAAATGTATCTCAGTAAACCCTCCAAGACAACCTTCTATAAACAACGGCTTCAGTTGTGCTGGTCTAAAATGCCAGCAGTTCCAGATCCCTTAGACCCATCTTTCATTGTAAATATAACTTAGAAAATTTGTGGAGAAACAGAAAAGGGGGGGGGGCAGGAATTTAGTGATGAAAAGAGCATTTAAAGCTCAGGTAACCCAGTCCTGGGCTTGGCTAGAGGAAAAGGAGCCTCTGAGAGCTGGTGCGTGGCCAGTGGGGACAGGCATTCTGGAGAAGGAAAGGCCAGGAGAGAGGAAGAAAACAAGAAGTAGAGAGAGGAAAAAAGAAGAAAACAGAGAAAGAAGGGTTTTTGAAACCCCCACGAAGGCCCTAGAAATCCTTTCAGATATGAACACACTAGATGAGGATCCCCAAATTCCCTCCTCCTGGCCTTGGCCTGCTTTGAACAATTTATCTCCAAGACAAGTGAAACTCTGGGGATTGGTGAGGGAAACATACTCCCCACCCCCACCTGTTCCAGTTTTCCAGAGGATGGCATTTAAAATGTCAGGAGGCACCCCACTTTAGTATTTCAAATATCACCTTCTTTTTAATTTGGGTCACCTCTGCCCAAAGAAGCAACACTGTCTGCTCAGAGAAAAGTTTATGATCAAATGCAAAATAATGCCCGTGTAATATGATGGAGCCTAGGGGCAGGACACTGCGTCTCTCAAGTTGTGTCATTTCCTTGGAGTCATGCACAGTGTGAACAAGCTCACTTTCACTTTTCCTCTCCTAAGGAATTTGCATTTTGGCTCATCAAGGCATCCTTTTTCCTGGCAACTGCGGGACCACATGTGACTTCACAAAAGCTGCATGAGCTGATGCCAGATGACCACCTCTATGCCAAGTCTCCTTCAAGATGACCAAGTACAGGAACCTCGAGTGGTTTCAGAGGGGAACTGATAACCCAGCAAATAGTAGCTGTCTGTAACTCACCCCAGATGCTTCTCTTAGGAAGACAGCGAGATAGAGATGCCCCTCATTTCAAGGGAAGGATCTGTGTGACTTTGGATGGCAAATAATTTAACCCTCCCTGATTAAGCTTGATTCATCAATCATAAATATGAATAATAATACAGACATGTGGGGTTGTTAGGGGCATTAGGTAAGATATAGAATAAGTATCTGGTGTAGCAGGAAATTTTCAGCAGATGTCAGCTATTATGGCATTGATGTTATTATATAACTTCTAGATTCTTTATCTCTTTAGCTCAGGTCTCATAAGATTAAAAAGAGCCCTCAGTTGTCACTTATGTTAATTGCCCAGGAACACAGAATGTGAGAGAATATGCAAAAGCTAGAACTGAAGAATTTTGCTGAGGGTGACAATAGCCTAGAATCAGCTACAGGCTGACAAGTAATAACTACTAATATTTATTGAGTGCTCATTATATGCCAGGTATTTTTATGCTTACAGGCTTTAAAGCACTTAGTTGTTATCACTGCCCTATAAGAATAGTGCTATTCCCATAGAAGGGTAGGTAACATACCCAGGGCCACATAGTAGTATTGCAGCATAAATCCAACTCCGGTTCATCTCCAGAACACACACTCTTCAGCCACTATTCTTTAGAAGACTTCATTTTAGCCCATGAGATCATACACTACCAACTTGGGAGGAGTTCTCATGTTGCAAAAACGATGCAGAAAGCTAGGTGAAGGTTAGAAAGGGCAATAGGAGGAACAGTACTGGGATGAGAGTCCCAGCCAGATTCAGCACAAAGTCCAAGGTCTGAAAGGTAGTTGCTTTGGGATCCCCAGGAGGAGAGAGAATGTTTTCTGCAAGGCAACATAGTTACAGCTCACAGCCTCTTTCTGGTAAGTGAACAAGACAAGAAGTAGCCAGGGGCAAAGAATATGACAAGGAAAGAAGAATTACATCTAGGAAGTGCCGGACATCAGTCGGTGGACAGGAAAAGACGTCAACCTCTAGGCTCATCTATCACCACCATGACCGATGGGTGGTGCAAATGGCAAAGCTCCACCAGAATCCTTAATTTTCCAGCCTTGACTCCAGAGGGAGTGCATCACAAATCTGCATGGATAAATAATGACTGAAGGCCTTCTTCACCCAACAGTATTTCCATGTAGGAAAGCAAAGTATAGTGAAAAGACCTGTAGCCTCCTTCAGCCAATAGTCAAGATGATCCTAAAACAGTTTACGACAAGTCATCATCACCACAGTGGAATTTTGGATTGTGTTAATTTTGGCTTAACTCAGGAGTTCTTAACCTTGAGTTGACAGATATAATTCAAGGAAGACAGGAAAAAATACATATGTAGTTTTATTAATCTCTATCTGAAATTTAGCATGTTCTTCAATGATAAATGTAGGCAACAAAGCCATGGTTTTATTAGTCCCTGTAACTTTGTCACCAATGGAATTCACAAGTATTTCCTTTTAAATTACAGTTGATATTCAATATTGAATTAGTTTTAGGTGTACCAATCACAGATATTTTTATTTTACATTTGAGCTCTTGAGCTATATCAGTATATCATTTACATTCATGATTAATTTGAAATTATGATAATTCTTAAAACAGATACTAGGTCTTAGTATTTAATACATTAATAAAGAAGCACATACATGACTATATTACAAATTTGTCTTAAAACATTTTTTATAACTCTATTTTAACTGACTTCTTTTATAATACTATGCATTTTATATTTTGCACTTAAAATTATTATCTTGAGAGAGCTCCTGGCTAATTGATGAAAGCAGGGTGTCCTATCTCTCTGCGAAGCTATGACTTTAAGAACTTGTCATTAGGCCCAGAGCATGTGATCATTTTATTCTACAGGTGGAAAAAATCTTAGAGAAGTTTTAAACCTGTCACATGTTCCTTCAAAGGACAAAATAGGATAAAACAAGTTCCCAAAGCTGAACTAAGAAAGTTCCAGGATTTTAAAGATAGTGAGACAGCATGGGAAAGTAGGAGGTGATTTAAAGTTTTCAACAAGATTTGAACATCCTCATACCATTTTCAGAGTATTTACATGAGGCGGGCACAGTGCTAAGTGCACCACAGAGCACTGCTCTGTGACAAAGGAGATGTTTTCCTTCTCTTACGTCACTTGTCCAAGTAACACCACTTATAATGGCAAAGCCAGAACTCAACTCAAAATCAGCCTCTTAACCAATATGCTTAAAGAATTGAAAAAAGAAAAAGAGAAAAGAATTCTTTATTTGCCTGGCTGTCACTCCGTTATATTTTGTCTGAACCTGCAGCTATTTGGTTTGTTCAAATACCCCCAAGGCCAAGTGATTGAGCAATGATGTTATTTTAGCCATGTGTTTGATGTCAAAGAACTTCCTCTGGGGAAAATTAGACATCAAGGGGGAAATGAAGGCTTCTTACCTGGACATAAAGTCGTTAGGGATCCAAGTGGATGACTGTTTGCCACTTGCTATCCAATGATTTAAGTGGTAATTTCCAGAACAGGAAGAGAGCCTGGGTGTAAAACTTAATTTCTTTAAGCTCCAGTGTCATGGCCACCTCAGGGAAAAGTGGAATGCAAACCTGGTTTGTCTGTGGCATAGGATTTTTTGTGCTTCTGGAGTGCTTACTATATGTGTAGATAATCTGCTAGCTGTTTTGCACATGTTATGTATTATATATAGTCTTTCAAGTCTCCTGAGGTAGATATTACTGTTCTCATTTTAACAGGTGAAAAATCCCAAGTAACAGAAAGACTGAGCCACTTACTTAAGTGGCTGGTAAGTACCAGAGCTGAGCCCTGAACCCATGTCTCTGTGATCCCAAAGTCCCATTGTCTAGGAGGTCCCAGAGCCTAGAAGAGACACTGAGATAACACAGCACTGCCTTAGCCTGCCTGCTCACACCCTTAAGCCAGTGTTAAAAAAAGGTGGAGAGGGCAATGGAATGTTCTGGGATTACATAGTGGTAATGGCTACACAACCTTGTGAATATACTAAACCTCACTGAAGCGTACTCTTTAAAGGGGTGAATTTTATGATTGTGAGTCATAACTCAGTTTTTTTTTTTTTTTTTTTTTTTTTTTTTAAGCACAGACTAATGTGGAAAACCCAGAACCCTTTTGTCTTCCTCTGTG
Organism: Furipterus horrens; assembly: GCF_987537825.1. Taxonomy (NCBI): domain Eukaryota; kingdom Metazoa; phylum Chordata; class Mammalia; order Chiroptera; family Furipteridae; genus Furipterus; species Furipterus horrens. Next base: position 191,990,458 of record NW_028327172.1, read on the forward strand.
ATCTCCTTGATTTCTAGCAGGTATGATTCACATACACCTTCATCTTAGTCTTAAGTTAGAGCGACATAAATTAAGAGAGAGACAAGAGAGTGAAAAGTATTACTGTTTTCTTAACCAATTGCCTATATATTTTAGACTAGTGAATGTTGTTCTACAATATCGATTTTAAAACAAAGTGGGCAAAAAATTCATTGGAAGTCCAGAGTGATGTTAAAATGGTCACAAATTTGAACTGTTTCTGTACCTGGCCATTCTTGTCTTCTACAGAAGGAAAAGAAGTTAAATTTAAAGGATATTTTTAAATGCCTGAGGGCGTTCATCTACTTATGCTGAGATTTTCTTTTGTTTTATTTTAGAATTTTTATGAGTTTATTTGAGTCAAACTGAAGACATAGTTCAAGGATCAAAATCTCAAATGCTCCTATTTTTTAACAATTGAATTTATTGGGGTGACACTTTGGTTAACAAAACCATACAGTTTTCAAGAGTACCATTGAACAAAAATCATCGGCATGCAGCATCGTGCACACATCGCCTGAGGTAAAGCCTCTTTTAATCGCCATTTATTCCCCTTCACCTTCTTCTACTTTCCCTCACCCCACTTTCCCTCTGGCTGGCCCCACACTGTTGTCTGTGCCTACATATAAATATACTGCTGAGATTTTCTTGAGGTCCATCAAAACATCCATAAGCCATTTCTTTCAAAATTCTCAGATGACTAACTTTTCAGCACATATTTATTAGCAGACACTGGGGTGGCCCATGTAAGTTTTTCATGTTTTGTTGCAAGGTCCTTTGAGAAGTATAGATGATGCCAGGGTAATGAGCTGCATTTTGAGGGGCTGACTTTCTGACTAAGACAATTGTGCCTCTTTGCTAACCAAGGATTCTCCTGCTCAGAAAGCTCTGCAGCGGTCCCCCCACCTATCCACTGTTTTCTTTCCTCGGCTTCAGTTACCCATGATTAACCATAGTCTGAAAATATTAAATGGAAAATTCTTGAAATACACAGTTCATAAGATTTAAGTTGTGCCATTCTGAGTAGCCGATGAAATCTTGCACTATCTTCCTTCATCTGGCCCAGGAAATGACTCATCCCTTTGTTCAGGGTATTCAGGCTGTGGAGGCTCCCCAACTATTAGTCACTTAGTAGCTGTGTTGGTTATCAGATCTAGTGTCACGGTATCACAGTGTTTGTGTTCAAGTAACCCTTATTTTCCCCAATAATGGCTCCGAAGTGCAAGAGTAGTGATGCTGGCAATTCAGATATGCCAAAGAGAAACCATAAAGTGCTTTCTTTAAGTGAAAAGGTATGAACATCTAGGAAAAACATAGTACATAATGACATCTGTCCAGCAAGTATCAGCCACATAATATAAAAAATAGAGACATTATTGAAGAAGAAAAAAAAATTTTTGCATAAGACAATGACACCTCAATTCCCTTCAAAGTAAGCATCTTCAGATCTCACACAGTTCTCCCAATCAGCTGCCTCACTGTATTTTTCTGAATTGCATCTAGGGTCTAAAATCTCTTCCCTTTCAATGGTGATTTTAGTTTTGGGAAAAGCCAGACATTGCAGAGTGCGAAATCTGGGCTGTAATGGGGCTGAGTCACTTGGGTTATTTGATGTTTCACAAAAAAACTCTGCATGAGGTATGATGCATGGGCAGGTATGTTGTCGTGTTGAAACTGTCAATCACCAGTTGCTCATAGCAGCCTCCATTTTCATCCTATTTCATCTCTCATCTGACAAAGAACATTGAGGCAGTATTCCTTATTAATTTTTTGGCCTGGAGAGGCATACTCATGATGGACAACACCTTCCCAATCAAAAAGCACAGTTAACATGGTCTTGATCTTGCTGTCACTTTGCTGCCCCTTCTTCTCGATCATCTTTGAAGCATTTGTGCCATAATTTTGTTTGTGCTGCACTCATTGCATGTCCCCAAAAGCTTCCTGAATCATCCAAATAGTTTCCGTGGAGGAATGTTCACACTTAACACAAGATTTGATGCAAATTTGTTGCTCTACTCGCTTACCTGTTTTGAATGCGATGGCCACATAGTATATATGCTCACTCAATTGCATCTACCACCCCCACTGACTAGTACAGTGAAGTTGGCATTGTTCATGCATGTGCATTCTAGTTCACTCTCCTGGGCTGCTAGGTTACATCGATGTCATGCAAATCATGCTGGTTACATTAACAATGGCTGGGCTTTTTCCAGACAGACCTTGTATTTAAAGGGTTCAGTATCATCTGTAGTTTTAGGCATCCATTGGTGGTCTTGTCACATATGCCACAAGGATAAGGAGGGGCTACTGTACTCAAAAGGAGAGAACAATATCTAGATGATAGCTCCATTACTTTCTCTTCAGTGGGATAGCTTTCAGCACTGTTAGTGCTAGGATTGGTTAGGACTAGTTTCTGTGTCATTCACACCTACTTGTAGAAAAAGTAGTTTGTAATAAATAATAGAAATATGTCTGAGTAATTCAGTAATTTTAAAGTTTTTAAAAAATGCATAGGTAATACATGCACAGGGTAAAAATTCAAATAATTGAAAGTACCTGCCTCTTACCTCTGTCCCCTCAAATTAACCAGTGCTCATAATTCCTTTTGTATCTTTAAGATAATCAATATATATGAGCATGAAAATTATTACATTATACTCAGTTTCCATACTTTGTATTTAAAAAAAATTAAAATTGAAGTTTACATCAATATTATTCTGTGTTAGTTTTAGATGTACATACAGCAAAGTGGTTAGAAAATAATGTACTCCCTTTGCATTTTTTAACTTAACATATATCTTAAAGGTCATTCCCTGCCAAAACCTGTAGATATTCCTTATTTTTAATGGTTGCATAGTTCTTGGTTTCCAAATGGTCTCTTATACTCTTAATAGTGCCTTGGAGGGAGAGGAGAAGGGACTGTTAACTGCTCCCTAATAAGTATTATCCCCTTCTTTTAGTTAAAGAGCCCCTTGACTTTTTGACTGGCTGGGACATGGCGACCCAGATAGAGACTATATTTCCCAGCTGCCGTTGAACATAGGCATGGTTATATGCCTAAGTTCTAGCTGATGGGATATGAGCAGAAGTGATCTGTGCTACTTCTAGATCATGGTTTTTAAAGAAAGCTGCTTGCCCTCAATTTCTTTTCCTTTTGCTGTGGACTGAATGAAGACATGGTGGTGAAATAGAAGGTGCCTGGGCCCATGGACCACTCCTTGGAGTAGAACCAACCTACTACTCTTACAGAGAAATACATAAATTTATTTTACTGGCAGTTGTTTGGTCTATGTTAAACAACTGAACTGCTCTCTTAATAAATATAAGAAGTGTTCTTGAAGAGTTGACATTTGGACTGAATGTTGAGTAGGACTCACCAGAAGGACTGAGGTGTGAGAATGACATTCCAGGCTGCTGGACAAGGCTGGAGAAACTTAAATGATTTTCTAAAAGAGCTGGTAACAGTCAGATAGATTAGATAATTCAGGTTTGTTGTCATCAAAGTTCATAATCATTTCACAACACCACTAATATGATGTTCATTTAAGATTTTTATTCCCCTGGAAAATGTTGACAGGCTTGGATATTACTCACATGAATTGTTTCATTTGTTTGTGATTCACTGGGAAATCCCAGAACAGATTTTTTCACTAGAATGACATGGAAGCCAGTCTGAACCAATCCTAGTGCTAACAGTGCTGAAGGACAGTCTCATCAGGGAAAAGTAGCTATGGGGCTACCATCTCTCCTTCTACGTAGAAACTTTGTGAGCAGTACAGTGGGTTAACAAAAGGACAGGACTGTCTTGAGGTTGAAAGAAAAAAATCAATTTCTCAAAATTCAACTTGTGTCTTCTTGCAAAGCTCATATGCCAGCATCATCTATACTTCTCAAAATTCCTTACAATGAAATGTGAAGCCAACTTTCCAAGGACCTGATTAGGGAGATTAGATGCCCAGTAAATAATCTCCTTACAACAGGTCTACAAACATGCTTTGCCTACACAAAAAAGGAAACCCACTACTAAAGTCAACAACAATAATAATAAACTTCTATTCAGGATTTATCATGTGGTAGAAACTGTGCTAAGCATTTTATATGCATTATCTCATTCAACCTTAGCAATGATAGCCTTATAAGATGAATACTAAGACTGTCCACATTTTAGAGATTAGAAAACCAAGTCTTAAAGATATTAAATAGCACCCTGGCTGGCGTGGCCCTGTGGATTGAGCACTGGCCTATGAACCAAAGGGTCGCTGGTTCGATTCCCAGTCAGGGCACATGCCTGGGTTGCAGGCCACCTGCCCCACTTGGGGGTGTGTGAAAGGCAACCACATGTTGATGTTTCTCTCCCTCTCTTTCTCCCTCCCTTCCTCTCTCTATAAAAATAAATAGAATTTTAAAAATATATATTAAATAGCTTGTTCGAATTCTCATAGTTGGTAAACAGAAAAGACACAGTCTAGTGTGTGATTAAATAGTCAAGAGCCTTTTACTGTTGCATGCATGTGTCTCTAGATCCTAAATCACATCCTTCCACCAGCTAATGCTTACTGAGTGCTTACCTGTGCCAGGTGCCTACTGAACCCATCCTTCCTGCAGATGGAGCAGGAAGGATTCCACAGTGCTCTGGGAGAGGGCAGCCTCTTCTCCTTGCCCATCACTCTGTTTCAGGCAACCTTCCTTAGAGCCCAGTTCACAGAATAGCCAGAGTAGCCTTGTGGGGTTTAGAATAGGAGGTTGGCCTCAAATGACACGGATTACCCCATTAGATGCTCCCTCTTCGTGAACTAAGACTTTCCTAGGAGCAGAGGGCCAGAATCTCTTCCACAGCACAGTGTCCAAGTTGCCATCTCATATTGGCTATATATGCAGTAGGCTGATTCAGGGTGACACTTTCCAGTCTGAGCCTGGGGACATCTGTTGCAGGTGATAAATAGATTGTATTTAACCAAAGCCCAACAATGCCCTAAGAAACAAACTTATAGGTCCAGACCTGTTGTGCTCCCCAGAGGGTCACAATATGAGTTATTTCATTTTGTCCCCAGTATGTATGATTGTTCCCATTTTATGGATGCAGAAATTGAGGCATGGAGGGGAGATGAATAACTTAAATGAAATTGTTTGGTGTGTTAAGTGGCAGAAACTTGGATTCAAAACCCCACACACTTTGTTCAGTGGTTTTTTTGTCTCCATTGAACCTGTGTTTGGAATGGAAAAATTATGGACATGACTTAATTATTCAGGGAATATATGACATTCTTTGCTCCTCTCCCTTTTGCTATTTTACACATGGAAAATACCTGTAAAAATATCCACAGCCTCCAGCCCCAACTACTGCTGGGAGCAGAACCACATTCTGAGATCACTGATTGTTATTGAAATAACAAGAACTTTGCTGTAGTTACACATCAGCTCTGAGGCTGTTCAGACCTGGAGGAGCCAGGCCAGACCCAAGAGTGTCAGAAGGATCCGGCCTTTTCCCTACAACAGGATCATTTCCAACCACAGCCAGGGAGGCAGAGGCATTAGCAAGCCTGCAACATCAAAATGGCCAGATCAATTCGCAGAAGCACTTCAAAGGGAAACAAATCAATACGTTCCTTCCCCTAAAGATTGATAACATCATCAGGAAGCAACAGATGCATTTTAGGGCACAGTACACCATGCAGGAGAGGTGAGCTCCCTGGCCTACATGTCTCTCTGGAAAAGCAATTGTAAATTAGCGGCTGAACATTGGTGCTTGTGGCACCTGTCACAGCAATAAAAGCTAACGTTCTCAATGCACTTGGCAGGTTTCAAGGTTCCATCACATACTCTGTCTCTTTTGATCGAGATCCTACAAGGTGGATGTTACCGTCCCCATTTCACAGATGAATTTCAGTAAAACTAACCTGTCCAATGTGATTATTTATAACCAAGCTGGGATTTGACTCTACTGACTTGGAACCTCATGTTCTATTTGTCTAGTGTCCCCCAAACCATATTTATTCTCTTACCACCTGTACAGTTTTTTTGACACATCAGAGATCCTCCCATGTAATTTCTTCTTCTTCTTCTCATAAGCTCAATTGACCCAAATTTCCAGTGATATTCAAATTAGGTCTTAATTCTCAGAATTAATACCCTTGCAAATGTTCAGGTTCTAATTATAAATGTGTTTAATTAAAAAAAGAGATTTTATTTATTTATATTTAGAGAGAGGGGAAGGGAGGGAGACAGAGATGGAGAGAAACACTGATCAGCTGCCTCTCATACACACCCTAACCAGGACCCGATCGCAACCTAGGCATGTATCCTGACCAGGAATTGAACCCATGATCCTTCTCTTTGTGGGACGATGGCCAACCATCTGAGCCACATCAGTCATGGCTATGTTTAATTGTTTATTTTATTTTTTAAAGATTTTATTTATTTATTGTTAGAGAGAGGGGAAGGGAGGGAGAAAGAGAGGGAGAGAAACATCAATAAGTTGCCTCTTGCACACCCCCAACTGGGGACCTGGCCCACAACCCAGGTATGTGCCCTGACTGGGAACCGAACTGGTGACCTTTTGATTCTCAGTTGGGCTCTAAATCCACCGAGCCATACCAGCCAGGGCCTATACTTAATTTTTTAAAGAAAAAATTTAAGAACCTGAATTTGGCATTACTTTATTAGTTCAAGTTGTTAATGCTTGAAATGGAGATTAATATAGTTAGATAATTTTAGATAATTTCTAGTTTACTTTTTAAAAAATCATGGTCATTCCTGAGCATTAGCCAGATCAGTAGTTTGACACTAAAACTTAAGATTATTGCTCTAAATATATTATCAATAAAATGGGTCCATTAAAAAAAACTGTTTCTTTGATTCAAAAAGGCAGCGGCTGACTCAGGAACTGCTCTGTTACTCCTTATAAAGAGTAAACAAACATCAAATACTGGCTAACATACGTACTTTCCACAACAACAGTGAGAAGGACCAGAATCTAGGCTTCCTTGGCTGTTTTAGGACCTAACTCATGGAAGAAACGCAACCTTCCCCATGGAGAATCTAGATATTGGCCATAATCTAGTCTCTTGGAGGTTTCCATTGTCTCAAAAAAGCAGGGTTCTGTCAACTCCTCTCAGCTGCACTCTGGGCACAAGTCCAGCTGATGCTCTCATGCTGCCCAATTGTCTCTTCAAAACAGGCCATTCTGCCCACAATTCTGAGTCTGGCTTGAAAGAGAAGCTGTAGTGAGACTTGGGGCTTTAATAAAATAAACGCGGAATAAATTATAGTAATGTTAAATTCTAGCATATTTTTCCTATTGTGTAAGATTCAGGATAGAGTGAGATTTTTTTCTCTCTTTCCCTTATGCTTTTAATCCAAGGAGTTTCATCCTGAAGGCTACTGTTGCTCAGAGTGGAGAAATAACAGAACTTTGTTTTTGACAGCCTGGATTGGAAGACCCTGGAGCAGATCTTTAAGAGGGCGCAAGAGGAGGTTAATAGATTGAGAAGGGGTTGGTTTTCAAGAACGATAAAGACCCAAAGTCTTTTGCTGAGTAGAAACATTGAATTCTTATGGGGGCACCAACAAGGATGTGATGAGGGCTACATACCAGGCCCTGAGGAGAAGTCAACTCTGTAGGCCCCTTATGTCCCCACTTAGTCATAGCCATACACCCATCTGCAACACTTGGACAAGAAGGGTTTTTATTTTATTTATTTTTAGAGCAGGAAAGTGAGGGAGAAAGAGAGGGAGAGAAACATCAATGTGCAATTGGTTGCCTCTTGCATGACCCCAACTGGGGACCTGGCCCGCAACCCAGGTATGTACCCTGCCTGGGAATCGAACCATCAACCTTTTGGTTCACAGGCTGGCTCTCAATCTACTGAGCCACACCAGCCAGGGCAAGAGAATTTTAATTGTGATAAAAAAAAAAAAAAAAAAAAGCCTATTCCCTAATGTCCTTAACTATAGAATCACCCCCACCCCCCACTTGTCCCTCAGGAAGGGGAAGGAGTTCCCCCAAATGTAACTAAGAATGAGGAAATAAACCTCACAACCTGATTTAATCTTATTTAAATAATAGAATGTGACATTTCTTTGATTCCCCCTGCAAAATAATAATAAAAATAATGATTCCGCTCCATATCTTTCTGATTCCATCCAAAAATAAATAAAAATAAATTCTTATCACTATTATAAAGTTTGACTTATAAATAAAATAATAATAAAGAATTGCATGATTTTTAAAAAAGAAAAAACCGTGTCTATCTACGTATTAGTTCTACCAGTGGTATGTAGACCATACTTTGTGAACACCATATGATACTGTGGGCTTTTATGAGGGAATAAGAATGCAGTGATTTAAGTTTTCAGAGCCCAAAACATGAACTCTATTTAACTAAACAGTTATTTTTGTCAAAATGGTTAAAACAAGGTATAATTTAATCTTTGGATTTAAGGTTTTAGAGCAAAAGAAGTTGTTTTTTCTCCCTTCTTGCTCCCAGAGGCCTGGCCTTGCCCACCCCACCCCCCAGGTGAGTGAAGGTGTCTGGGAAGGGTGAACAGATTTCCTGGCACCTGAATAATAGATTTTAAAAATTCCAAATAATTCTTCTGTCATTCAAACAAATGAAAATCAGACCAGTGTTCCAGGCATACAAAACAGAAATTAACTAACGTTTTAGTTAAAATGCCATGAGAAGCAAGGATTAACAGGAAAGTGTCTAACATCAGCCCTGAGGCTAACTTACCCTTTAAATTTGTTTAAGATCAATTTAGGTCTTATTGTCAGCCCTGACTCATAAGTGCTCTGCCCTGCCTGCTGAGACATTTATTGATTCCCTCCCCTCACAGTCCCTGGACCCTCCTTTAATCAGTGTCCTCACTGAAAATGGTCTGAGCTCAGCATCTTCCCCACCACCCCATCCTACCCCATGCTGATTACCTGGCAATTATGATGTCCTCCTCTTCAGCTTCTTCTTTCCAGGCTAACCCTCTCCACTTCATCCTCCACAGGGTGCCAGCATCACCTTTCCAAAGCACATATGTCCATCACCGCACACATACCACTGAACATATTTAAAGACTCCTTGTTGGTGTAGGAGAAAGTCTAATTTCTTTAATGTAGCTCTCTTCATGAAGCAATAGTCACCTACCCCTCTTTTTGCCAACCTTTGACAGTTTACCACCCCAAAGCATCTAATTTAAAGGGACGTGTTTTATTTATGACATTATAACTTAACTCTTGATAACATCCCTTCCATTTGCCTAATGGTTTCGTACCATCACCTTGAGCTTCTCTAACAGAGTCTGTTGAGAGAAGCTGCTCAGTACTTGTTGATGGATCTGCAGAGAGGAGGGGAGTTGCACACCTCTGGGCCAGGTGTTTTATGTGAGCAATGCTTCAGAAATAGAAAAATCATTTGTCAATTCATGAATTATGCATAGATTTCTACTTCCTGAAGGTAATTCTTTAAAAACAAAGTTTATTCATTGATTACTTCCTTTTCACAAGTAGAAATGTTGACTGAAATTTGGTTCTTGGTGTGAAACCTAAGATTTTAGAAATTCAAATATACACTTAGAAAAGCATACATTTTCATCTGTTAGCTGATGATGACTGAGGCAGAAGGCTCTTAAAGCAATCACCAGTTGGAGGAGAAGTGTCAACTTCAACGTAATCATGAGCTGGTTTATTTTTCTTTCTTCACATGTTAGTCTGGGTTTGGTATGAAGTCAGCCCACACATACCTTAAGTACACTGTACTTTAGGCTGCCTTTGCCTTACAAAGTCAGTAGATTCATCACAAATCCACTCTTCTACTCAACAAATAGTTAAGGAGTATCTACTAGGGTCCAGATATATTCTGAAGGATGGGATCATTTGATGAAATGATTGGCATGTCCAGTACTACAGAGGTTGGCTTTAATCCAGAGGCAAACTGTATAGATGGGCTTGCAAGTTAAGCTATAGAAACTATGGAGATATGCATGGGACATCATGTAAATCTGTCACCTTCTTTTGCTCCTGTTGACAACCAGCAGTACTCTACATTTGTATCCTGATTCACATTAATAATCTCACCATGCAAGACAGCCAGCATGATCCCTGCCTTTGCAAAACCAAGACATATATTATGTGACCTGATTGTGGTTCCACTACAAATTCCTGTGTGTGTGTGTGTGTGTGTGTGTGTGTGTGTGTGTGTGTGTGTGTGAGTGATGGGTAGGAGTAAGGAATGGGTAAAAAGAGGACAAGAAAGGACAGCAAAACAAAGAGAAAGGATTGACTTACTTTTATTGAGTGCTTACTTCATGTCAGGCACTCAGCATACCCTAGTTCATTCATATTTCATAGCCCTTTGAGGTAAATATTATTATCCCCTATTTTACAGATGCAGAGACTAGTGCATAGTTTGTAGTTAGGGGAACAGCTAAAAACCTGTTATTTCCACCATTCTAAGCTAGTCCCCAGGCCTTGTGGCTCCAAATCCAGGGTTCTTTCTATTCCATCATACCTTTCTGACAAGTTGAAAGGATTCAGTGGTCTGAGGATGTCCTTGGGTGGGCTATCAAATTAATTCTGTGTTCCCCACATTTTGAATTCTCAAAGTTTTATTTGGATTGTTATGGATACCATGCCTGAGTCTCTGACTCATGAGCTGAGCTTTTTTCTCCTCTAGAAAAATAAACATCGCCCACAGGGGTCATATTTGCCAATGATATGGGTCATAGAAATCTGACTCAATTTCATGTTTTCTGAATCTAAAGCAAGATTTCAAATGGAATATAAGGATGAGGTTCAGTAACCTCTGTCTGTTGCACTTCTGTCTTTATTTTGGAGTGGATTCAGGAGCTGAGGAAGGTCCCTGGATGTTAGGCTTCTGGACAGAGGCGATATTCAAACCATCACCAATCAGCACTGACCAATCAAATGGAGCCACCATCAGAGGGGTTCTGATCCATAGGGCCCCTCTCTGTGCTGGACACCAGTCTTTTAGCTGCTGGATCATGGAAGAAGTCTGAGGTCCCAAAAGAGGAACTGAGATTGTCAGGGTTTCAGGCAGGCATTCAAGGAGGAGCAATTTTAAAAAGTTTTTTTAAAAATTGATTCTAGAGAGAGGATAAGGGAGGAAGCAAGAGGAGAGAAACATTGGTGTGAGAGAGAAATATTGATTGGTTGCCTCTTGCATGTGCCCCAACTGGGGACTGAACTCGCAACCCAGGAATGTGTCCTGACTAGGAATTGAACTGGTGGTGACCTTTCAGTTTGCAGGACGATGCTCAATCAACTGAGCCACATCAGCCAGGGCTAGAGGAGTGATTCTTTACCACATGGAACAGCTATTTTTTGACATTTAAACAACATTGCAGCCATATTGATGCTTATTGATTGAATATTGGCGTTGCTTCTGGCCCTCTTCCTGACCTTAGAGCTCCTGATCCCACTTTCTCCAGAGAGATGACATCCCTATACTGGACTGGTGTTGCTTCTGAAGAGGGAGAGGGAAGGGATTACAGGCAAACTTGAGGAGTTGTTCAGTCTTTCTTTGGCCTTCTAGCTCACCTGAAACCCTTGTGGAATCATGCTCTATGGCAGTAACTGACATTCGCCAATATCCATTCTTTTCTCCCTATGGTAACCCAACTCTGGAATTTCAGCTGAGCACATGCCTGCCCAGCAAGACACTCTACTTTCCACCCTTCCTTGAACCTCAGGGTGATCATTTGTTTGTTCTAGACAATGGGATTATACCGCTTCCAAACTATACCTTTAAAAAAAATGAGTGATTTCCCTTGCCCATGCATTCTTGTGGTGGCTGGGGTGCATGCAAAAGATAAAGTAGCCACCTTGGACTAGAAGGTGGCCACCTGTTGATGATGGCAGATCTGCTTTGTTATCTTGGACTCCTTCACTCTGGACCATTACAAAGGAGAGAAATGTTAAGCCCTTCTTGTTTAAGCTACACAATATTAGGGAATCTTTATCACAGCAGCTTAGACTTTACCGTAACAAATACTACTCATTGATAGTCATTAGTTGGTTGGGTTTCTATAACTTACTACTTCTGAAAACAGGAGGGAGATACTGGGTCTGTACAAAAGGCACAGAATATACAAAGGGTATAAGATAAAAACACAAACAACATGGAAAAACACCAAGTTCCTTAAGAGAACTGAAAGAGATCCTGTATGGACAAAGGATGGATTGTATGGGGGAACTGTCAAGAGAAGAGGATGCAGTGATCAGTCTTAGTGGCTATGTTCAGTGATTTCATTCTGAGTCCAGGAAGACTCACTGAAGAGTTTTGAGGAAGAGAGTAACATAATCCAATTTTTATATTAGAAAGATTGTTCTGAAGTGTAAAGAACAAAATGGAGGAAAGGCAAAATTAGAGACTAGAATAGCAGGTACAAAGCTTTAGTAGTAAACTGGGTGAAAACCAGTGGCCTAAACTAAGCAAAAGTAGGCAAAAGGAGAGACGTTAGGAGGTAGAGGTGGGATTCTTGAGATTAGAGATAAATGAGCGAGGGATGTTGGTGAGGGAGAGAAGTTTAGTTTGAAACCCAGGTTTCTGGTTTGTGTGGCGGTTTGTGGTGTTCAGAAGAGGGTATCTTGGGAAGAAATAGAAAGTAAATGCAGCTAGGCTGCAGCAGTGTCCCACTGTCCTTGTAGAAGCCTCTTTCTGTTCATCTTACACCCTTTCTCCCTGCTGACTTCTCCCCCAAGGTCCTCGCTATGGACCTTATCTATTTCTGCTCTTCTCCAGACATGCCCTTCATTGGTGGCTTTCCAAACTTCCCACTGAGCAGTCCTTTGAGGCAATCTCCATGAACCCCCCATTTTTAGACCTTTTATTTTTCCTAGAAAAAGAATGTATCTATTACTTGTGTCCATCACTTTGAACCCGTGTCCAAGGCCCACTGTAAATTAGATACCATCATTCTTCACTTCAGAAACCACAACAATCACAAGAGGGTGCCTGTATTGCCTACCCACCTCAGAGAATCCTTGGGATTGCTTAAAAGTCAACCAGAGCCTTTGATTCACAACATTGTTATAACAGTTGATATTATTCAAGGAAACAAATGGAATGGGGAGAGATATTATGGATTGTCTGAGCCACTGGAAGTCAGGCATGTGTGGGATTCTGCTAAGTTTGAAATACTGAGTCCTGGAGAGGGTGTTCATTACTAACTTTCTTACTCCTAAGGCTACAGGGATGGGCAGTGAACTATCGTAGTGCTCCTTCCTCCTGACAACAGTGATTGGTCCACATGATGGGTATGTAACCCTTTGGGCCACTCATCGTCTTCTCTGAGATGGATATAGGCACTAGACAAAAAATAGAATCTCTCTTTTGTTGGTGTTGCTAAGCTAGGATGAGAAGTACAGATGTGTCTGTATTAATCTTCCTTGGCTGTATGGAGAAAACTCATCTTCAGTAACAGAATATTATATCAACACCAAGGAGAAACAGAATTGGGAGATGGGTTGAGAGAGTTCTGGTGGTGTCTGAATTGTTGGTTTTAGACCACATAGCCTTATTCCTGAAGCTCTCCCCTTCATCTGATGGCTCTATGAACCAATGAATTCCTTATTTCTTTAAGTTGGCTTGAATCAGGCTTTTGTCACTTGCAAGGTTCAAATAATGCCGGGTCATTAAGTTACCTATAACTTAATTACTAATTAATGCCCAAGTGCTCACAGAGTCACATGAATTGATCTGTTCCTTATCTGGTTTAACCTGTGCATTTTACCAAGGGCCTTGTAGAACTAATGCTTTGATGCAAAGGAGACTTTCAGTGCAGGGAACAAGTTTTAGGCAGTTTAACAAGCTGAAGGGAGAGAGATTTGATGGGGAACCTGGATTTCTGCAGCTCTTCAAGGCATTTGGGGCCATGAAGCCAAGCCCTTCGCCTGCAGCTTCTCCTCTGTCTAGATGCCTTCTGTGGTGGCTGGGAACAGGGGTTGGAGCTAATGGATATCAGGAATTGATGTTAATGTTCTCTCTTTCAGACCTGGAACCTTCCACACTGATCCTCCCACTCCTGGTCCTGTCTCCACTCCACTGCAGCAAGATGTGAGTAAGTCGATTAGTAGAAAATTCACCACTAAATAGCAATTGCCAGTAATACTGCCACACTTCAGGGAAGGACAGTTTGCAACTAATTACTTCCCATGAAAATACCCAAACATAATTTTGTTCATTATTAAAATTTTCCAATAATAGATTTATCTTCCCCATTAAGTAATACATTATTCTCCTACAAAACACACAATGAACTAGAATTACTAGGCACTCCTTATATTAAATTGTTGTTTAATAAATTAAAACTCCTATGGTTATGAATAAACTAGGTCATCTGCACATTTTGTAAATTAGTAGTTTCTTGTAGTTATTCTCTCCTGGTCAAAGCCTAAAAGAGGTGGAGAGGAAAAATGATTATCATTATTATTTTATTGTTTTCGAGCAAACTACTGCTCTCTGCACTGTAGTTTAAAATAAACCACTCAGTCTAATACAGTAGAATCAATATTGTTGAGTATCAGTCAATAAGAATGAATTTTAAAGACTGTGGTTTGTAGAAGCTATATCTACTGGATATATAAGACCTGATAAATAACCAACTTCAGTATCTGAAGATTCTTGATGCAACAAGCATTGTCCAAAGTTACTTTCATAATTGATCAAAATGTTTTCCCGTTACAGTTTTTGGGTGGGTTTGAGAGTCTTTTCTTCTTGATTTTAGGATGTCAACTTCTCTGTCATCTTGTCTATATGAGGTGATGAATAGAGATTTTCTACAGTCATATCCAAAATGGTTGATGCTATTAAAGAATCAGTTACAAGGACTCCTCAGATTACAAAATCCTTACTTACAGAATTGCATAATGCAAATAGATTGCTGCACTCTGTTTCTTTCTTTTTCTTTTTTTTTAAATTTCTCTACCTCCTCAAAGGTCTGTAGGGACAGCAACCAATCAACAAAGCTACACTAAGACAGTTGCCCCACCTTCTGGCAAAACAATGAAATTGTTTGAACCCATGTAGCTACATTTCTTCCCCTGAAGAGTGAACATACTGGGTCTACCCTACTCCCACACCCCTCTTTTTAAATTGCTACAGTTCAATTATTTCCATTGATCTAATTTCCCCCATCATATCTACACACAGATATTAAAGTGTATTTTATTGTTGTCATTTTAATGTACATGATTTTGATCTTCTTTTTCTTAAGTTCCTTTGACATTTCATATAATAATAGCTTGGTGATGATGAGTTTCTTTAGCTTTACCTTGTCTGGGAAGCACTTTATCTGCCCTTCTATTCCAAATGATAGCTTTGCTGGATAGAGTAATCTTGGTTGTAAGTCCTTGCTTTTCATCACCTGAACACTTCTTGCCAGTCCCTTCTTGCCTGCAAAGTTTTTTTTTTGAGAAATCAGCTGATAGTCTTATAGGCACCCCTGTGTAGGTAACTCTCAGCTTTTCTCTTGCTGTTTTTAAGGTTCTCTCTTTATCTTGAACCTTTGGCATTTTAATTATGATGTGTCTTGATGTGGTCCTTTTGGGGTCTAGATTGTTCAGGACTCTCTGTGCTTCCGGGACTTGTATGTTTGTTTCCTTCACTAAATTTGGGGAGTTTTCAATTTCTTGCTCTTCCTCTTCTCCTTCTGGCACCCCTATGGTTTGGAGTTTGGCATGTTTAAAGTTGTCCCAGAGGTTTCTAAACCTCTGCACACTTTTTAAAATTCTTGTTTCCTCATTCTGCACTGATTGACTGCTTTTTTTCTTATGTTCCAAATCATTGATTTGAACCCCAGTTTACTTCCCTTCACCATTGGTTTTGTGTGGATTGTCCTTCGTCTCACTTAGCATAGCCTTCACTTTTTCTCTTATGTGTTTGCCATACTCAAGCATATCTGTCAAGCCTGTGAGCATCTTTATCACCAGTGTTTTGAATTCTGCATCTGTTAGGTTGTCTATCTCCTCATCTGCTAGGTTGGTTATCTCCTCGTCGCTTAGTTCTCCCACTGGAACTTTGGTCCGTTCCCCCTTTTGGGCCACGCTTCTCTGTCTCCTCATTCTGACAGGCTCCTGTGTTTGTTTGCCTCTGTGTCCCAGGTAGAGCTGTCACTCCTGTTATGTTATAAGGGGTGGAGCCTTAGGGATTCATCAGTTTCACCACGTTGTGGCGCTGATGTGGGGGAGGGGTCCGAGAGAGATCAATGCCGCCAGCCCAGCACCTTTTCCAGGCACCTCTCCCACTTCCTCACCAGACTGGTGCCCCTCTAGCTGCTGCCCTGGCTGTCGTTCCCAGAGTGGGTGGGTCTGTGGGCACTCTAGGACTGTAGGGGACTGCGGACTCTGCTGAGACTGACAGTTTCTGCTTGCACCCCAACCTCCACTGGTCTGCACAGTCAGAAGCAATGAAGCTTGATTTTCTCTGGTGCTGGGACCTTGAGCTGCGAGTTCCGGTGAGGAGCTGGGAACATTCCCCAGGTGTCCCTACTAACTTTTTAAAACATGTGACTGCACTTTCTGCCAAACTGCTGCTGCTGCCACTGCTGCCGCCACCATACCATGTCCTCTTTGCCCCAGTTCCTCCCCTCCTACCTGTCTGGATGAGTATTTTTTCTTTATATCTTTGTTTGCTGGACTTCCATGCAGTTTGCTTTTCTGGAACTTCTGGTTGTTTCTAGTTTTAAGGTAGTTGTATTCCTTCTTAGTTCTGGAGGGAGACGTGGCATGTCTGTCTACGCCTTCATCTTGGCCAGAAGTCCCTACACACAGATATTCTTTAAGCACATTTCTCTTGTTGTCTTTCTTTTAAAACATTGTCCATTACCTCAGAAATCTTTTTCTTTCCTGAGTGATGTCCTCCTTTTTTATAACTTACTTCACCTTCCATCACTTTTTCTCACCATATGGCAAAATACCCCTTTATTTTGTCTAATATATGTAAGGATAGTGCTGGCTATAATAAGAAAAACAAGTCAAACACTGGGACTGTAGATAACATAACATGGGATCAGCATTGTCAAGCCCTTTATTGTACTCACACTCAGAAGTTTCCTTCAGAGTCTCTACCCAAAACCCTACAATTATCTACTTCTGCTACTGAACAGCAACTGACGTTTTGCTGCCCACCACCTCCCTCTTGGCAAAATTCCAGAGGCAACGGTTTGGTGACAAAGGAGAGGAGTCTTTATTCAAAGTCTTCACAATTTTGGAGTAACAGCTTTCTACAAGAGTTAGTCACTTAAGCCTATCAGTTAAGGCTAAACTCTAACTCTTTAGTTACACCTTTAATCACTTAAGCCTATCAATTAAGGCTAAAATCTTTAACACCTGAGTTTGATCATTCCCCCTGTTGGTTTTAATTCTCTTGTTTCTATCGGGTTAGTTTACAGACTAAAATAACATAAGATACAAAAGTTATATATTTTTGAAAGGATAGCAGGCTTCTACCTCAGCTACTGTTCCTCTAGACCACCCAAAGAATAAACCTGCCACCCTCTGCTGTGCCCACCTGATTCTAGGCTGTGCCCAGAGTTCCTTCCCATTCACAATACTGTCTGTTGGGAAACACAGGCAGCTGCAACACCATCATCCAGGAATCCTTGAGGAAAAGAGAGCCAGAGAAAGCCAGAAAGAGAGCCCAAAAGCTCCTCTTTTATTTCAAACCTTCTAGCCCATAACTCCACATGCTCTGGAAACATTCAGCTTCTCAGCCAATCCCATCATACGTTGTTTATCGTTTATCATTGCCTCCTTCTATGACCCCTCCCTACTGCTTCCCAGTGTCACTTCTAATTAAGCCATTTAAGGTTGTATTTATTTTACATTCAATATTTTTTTGGTTGAATCATTAATTTTAAAGTGAATAACTTCTTCCCTGTTTAGTCCCACATTTATGGTAGTTCAGGTCCATTAAATAGGTTCACATTATTTCTATGTGTGCTGTACGTTATAGAGAATTAACTTTTTAGTCACAATATTCTAGAAGTTAGACATCTTATATTAAAAATTTAGTTTGTCTTGTTTATTTATTCACAGACACAATTGACATACAACGTTGTGTAACTTTAATGTGTTCAATTTGCTGATTTGATACATTTATATATTACTATATAATTACCAATGAGAATTACCTAACACATTTATCACATCACATAGTTGTAATTTATTTTTAGTGCTGGGAACAATTAAGATCTAGTCTCTAAATAACTTTGAATTTTATAATGCTGTGTTGTTGTCTATAATCACTATGCTGGGCTTTTGATCTGCAGGATGTATACAGCTATTGATTGGAAGTTTAGTCTGTCTTTTAGAGATAGTTTCTCACAATTCCCCTGCCTTGAATTACCATGGTTAAGTATCTTTATTTTTTTAAAAAATTAAGTGCTTAAGCAATTACCAAAGTAGCAAGTATTCACAGGGGAAAAAAAAAATAGTGAAGTGGATAAAATAAAAAGTTCCGCCCCTTACTCTATTTGTATATTTATTTATATATTTATATATTTATTTATGGGGTATACATTTTTTCACCTGTCATTAGAAATAGTCAAGAGTTTGAAATATTCCCTTTTGGATTTCTTTTTCTATCCAGTCACAAGCAAATTTCTCTCTCTTGCTCTTTTATTTTTATTTTTTTTTTGAGAGTGAGGAAATTTATGTATTTCTCTATCTAAATATGTATCTATCTCTCTAGTAATTTACAAAAAACTCATTATGGGCATCTTTGGTGTACAGATAAAAGGAAAAATAATTTAAAATTTCCTACTTGTTAAATACTTAATTATTTCTGCTAAAAAATAGGGGATACATATGACGCCAGTGCATCTGAGGCCAGAAACTGGTAGGGTGGACAGAAGGAAAGTTTGCTCACCTCTGCAGGTAAGAACTCACTTGCTTAGAGCATAGGTAGGAAACTGAAGCAATAATTTTTCACGGATGGTTCAGAGAACCATAGTTCAAACTATGTAGGTTTCACCAAACTTTAAAGGAATAATATCTTCTTTTTGAAAGTACTTTTTATTTTTATTAAAAATTTTATTTTATTTTTACTAATTTTTATTAATTTTTTTCTTTTATTGATTCTAGAGAGAGGGTAAGGGAGGGAGGAAGAGAGGGAGAGAAACATTTATCAGCAGACTGAATTTGCAATTCAGCCATGTGCCCTGCCTGGGAATCAAACCTGTGACCTTTCAGTTTGCAGGACAATGCGCAACCAACTGAGCCACACCAGCCAGGACTAAAGTACTTTCTTTTCTTAAAGAATATACTTGACTATGATAATAAAACAGGTAATAAGTGTACATTTTCATGTGTACTGTGGCTCAACATTCTGAATTCTCAAGATAAATTTTCACAGTGTGCAAATCCACACACTTTTACCTCTGTTAAAGAAAAACCAAAGTGGAAGCCATAGTTTGAGTAGACCCTTAATCCAGCCTCTTACAGCTGCCTAATCAAGTGTCCTGATTTCCCCCAAATGCTGACTCTTACCTTAAAATTTAAGCTTTCTTCATGTCAGTGTGACCTTGCAGATTTTTATCCAATCAGCTACAAAGAAATCAGTTTATGCTGTGCTACTTACCAACCCAAGAGGAATCTAAGCTTCTAGTAACCCACCAAAATATGAAAATGATGTACTTTCTCATCATGCTTTATAAACTAAGCTGTAATTGCTGAGAGCCAGCTTCTGACCAATTTTGATTTTGAAGTCGCCTTGTTGACAGTTTGTTTCTCACTCAAAAAAAATATTTGTATCCGGTAAAGCTCACTAAATTTTATTTTAACACCTCTTCATAGTAAATGCTATCTCACTCATCAGGTCTAGAAACAATTTAGACTACAGACAGCTAAAAGTAGCCACATGCCTTTTATAATGCATAAATGACAAAAGACAAATGCACTTCTCTTTTTTTCTCTTTAGACCTTGTTGGACGTCAAGTGAATACACTGTTAAGCTACATAGCCATGACTGAGTTTCTTCTCCTTGACTGGCAGATGGAGCTGAGTTCCAGCCTGTCTTTTTTGTTGCGTGATCTGTCAGTCTATCTCATTACTGAAATCATCCATGTAAGCATGATTTTGTTAATCAGAAGTGACTCAAGACTGCAATGTACTTCTTCCTCTGTCACCTCACCTTTGTAGATCTCTGTTACGCCACCAATTTCATTCTTCAGATGCCAGTTCAGTTCTTACCCAAGAGAAAACCCATTTTCTTCATTGGTTGTTCTTTACAATCCCACCTCTTCATTGTCCTGGTAATCACAGATTATGCTTACCAGGATGGTTTATGACCCCTACAAGGCCATCTGCAAACCCTTGTTACATGCTAATAAAATGCCCAAATGTGTCTGCCTCTCTCTGGTGCTGCTCATTCTACATATGGTTTTGCAAATGGTCTGCAGAGGCCATCCAGCTGCTTTGTCTGTCCTTCTGTGGACCCAGTGAGATCAACCACGTTGTCTGTGCAAACTCACCTATCTTAGTTCTTGCCTGCTCAGACACCTATGTCAAAGAAATTGCCAAGTTTGTGGAGTCTCACTCTTTTGAAACCTAAATACGTTGGAATCGTAGGCTTTTAATTCAATTTTCTCCTTCTGAGACGAGCAACAAAGGAAGGATAAGGCATCATATTATGAGTGGCAGTAATTCTAAGTTGCCACTGTGAAGAATTTGTCCTGTAAAAAGTTTCTTTATATTGTGCACTCCTATGTCTTGGGCATTATTATTTTTCTAACTTAGATCGATTCTTGCCAGAGGGAGAGCAGACCAGTAATTTGGATGCATCTTTTAGTCTCCACATTAATGTTTTTAAAATAATTAATTCTTTTCTGTCATTAAGGGGAAATGGTGCCTACAAGACAGCATGATGTTTACCCACCACCCTAAAACACTTCCTTTAGCTGATTTTCTCCAGACTCCTTTCCTTTTCATTTACTGAAGATTGAAATTCTTGCTTCCTGGTGAAGGGAGTGGTCTCACTCTCCAATTGGTACTGATGGATAGTTTCTTCTTGTTAGAAGCAGAATAGTCTTTCTTGTTCATCACTATCTCATCTTTTGATAGTTTTATATTTTTTGTTAATTAAGACATAAGGAGGAGAACTGGTCTGAAAGGAAGGGTTTTTTCTGCTTGTTTTTTTTGACAGTGATATTCCAGTATCCTCAGGACTACTCTCTGAAAACCCCACCAATTGGGATTTTCATGGAACCTTTAGTACTTCCCACTTATTTTATTCCTTGTGACTGCCCTGGACCCTGAAAGTTAGAAAAGTGCCCCTCATTGGCCACTTTCTCCAATAATCAGTGTATTTTTAGTAATACCATAGCCTTGCAATGCCAAGCAGTCAGTGAATGTTAAAGGGAAATAATCATCTTGTAATTCAGACTGGTAGGAAACAGTCATTTCTAATTACTTATTATAAGAGAAGACAATACAATTAAAGTTTCTGGCTTAGACTAGAGCCTCCACGCAAGCCACTGTCTCCGTTGATTCACTTTTTTGACTGTCTGAAAAGGCAAAGTCAGCCAGATTGACCATACGCTCATCCAAATTGGCTTTTATCATGATGGAAGACACCTTACACATGTTTCATTTTTGATGGGTGTTATTATATAGACTGGGAGATATGGTTATTAAAATCCAAGGCCTTTGGGTCTAGAAGAGTTATTAGGGATTATTTCAGAATGAAATTTAGACGCACTTAAGCATGCAGTAGGTGCTTAAGCATCCCAATAAACAGCTTTTTTGAGGACCTGTAATGGTAAGATGCTTAGGATACAAAGATAATTTTGTTGTTCCATCTAAAAGACACTTTTCAGTCCTCACCCTGTTTGATCTTTGTGGCAAAGACAATATTATGAATTCATTAAGTTCTATTTTATTTCCTTCTTGGATGTACAGGAGGACTGCATTTACCTTAGTTAATTTGAAACCTATTTCTGGCCAAACCTCTTCAGGAAAGTGACATGTGCCACTTCTGTGCTGAAGCATGGAAGAACATGGTGAGCCCTCCATGCCTTCTCTTCCCCAGCTGTGGTTTTTGAGGCCTTAGCTGAAGAGGGCAGAGACATAGGATGGAACCAGCCTGGACCCTTGGGTTCAGGGTCAGGCTCCTCGGAGTCCTGCAGCAGACAGGGTGAAAGGGGGAAATAAACATGTAGAAGCCACTGTGACTTGGGGGTGGTGGTTATTTTATTATGCCACATCACCTAGCTGTTTCTGATTCACAGCCTCCTTGGAGGCATCTGACTCTGCCAACCTTTCTTGGATTACGGACTCAAAGCTCTCCTGATTCTCCTGCTACTTCTTTAACTTCATCTTCTCAGTCAGCCCTTAAAGTTCCTTTTCCCAGTCCTGGTCTTTAAATCTTAGAGTTTATTAGTTTTCTGGCCTAGGCTCTCTCCTCCTCTTATTCTATTCAGTCTTCCTGTATCAATTACCATATGATAAGGACTCTAAAACCTACATCTTTAGCCTACTCTTCTGTCCTAAATTATAGCTCCTTATGCATATCAACTCACCTACTGGATGTCTCATATGCAGCTCAAACTCAATCCATTCAAAATTTAACTTAAAAGCTCTCTTTTCATCAAACCTGTTCCTCTTCCAGTTTTTCTGTCCTCGGTGAATGGTATTGTATTGTACCCATTTCTCTGAAGATGGCCCCAATGAACCATATGTCTCCCTATTCATACTACTCCTGTTTAGGCCTTCCCACATTGAGTCCGCCTGGCACTGTGACCCACTTTAACCAATGGAATGTGGTGGAAGTGAGACCTGGCCCTGGCAGCTTTCACCCTTGCACTTGTGGGAGCCGTGAGCTACCACCTAAGATGTCCAGCTACTCTTCTGGAGAGTTCCTATGGAGACAATGAGGTTTTGAGTCTACATAGAAAGAAGGGAGAAGCCCAAATCTCCCAACATCCTAGCTGAGTCAATTTCCCAGCCATTTGCACCAAGGTCCAGACATCTGATCGAAGCCACCTTGGCTGTTCTAGCCCAAGCTGCTGAGTGCAAATACATGAGACAGCACAAGCAAGACCAGCAGAAGAACCATCCAGCTGAGCACCAACCACCAACAGAATCATGAAAAATAATAAAACAATTATTTGTTTAGTCATTAAATATTGAGTGGTTTGTTATAAAGAAATATAGATAACTAAACACCATATCCCCAGAAACCTGGATATCGTCTTTCCATTTCTCTTCTTCATTCTTCATCTCTAGTTCTCAGCCTCTGTGATTATACGTCTTAAATATTTCTTGAATAGTCCTCTTTTTTTTCTACATGCCATTGCCTAGTCCAAATTACCATCACCCTCCTTGTCTAGTACTAAATCCCTCTTGTAGCAAGAAGGCTGATCTAAAATGCAAATACAGTTACCATCTTTGCAGGCCACCTAAAACCCTAATAAGAATTTCTATTGTTAGGATAAAATTCAATCTTCTTAACATTGCTTTCAAATCTGTAAAGCCTCTGGCCCTTGTCTATCTTCCAGCCTTATCTTATGTGACTCTACATTCCAACCACCCTCAATTTGTTTCAGTTTCTCGACATGTTGTGTCATGTTGTCTCTTGACTCCTTGCTCTTTTATTTGTTCTTTCCACCTAAAATACTTTCTCTCCTCATCATCCCTTCCCTTTGTCTTCTGTCAAACTCCTAGTCATCTTTCAGATCTGTTTATTTCTTTTTTTTTTTTTTTTTAGAGAGAGGTGAAGGGAGGGAGAAAGAGAGTGTGAGAAACATCAATGTGTGGTTGCCTCTTATGGGGACTTGGCCTGCAACCCAGGCATGTGCCCTGACTGGGAATTGAACCAGCAACCCTTTGGTTTGCAGGCCAGCACTCAATCCACTGAGCCACACCAGCCAGGGCTCAAATCTCAGTTTAAATATTATTTCCTTCTAGAAGCCTTCTCTGATCCTCCACACCTGAATTAGTTAGTTATCCCTACCAAGTGCTCCTATGTCATTTATTAGTGCCTTCATTCATCAAATTTATAGTATGACTTATACTATGAGTCATACACTGTATTCTTCTTCTCCTACAATAACACTCAACTTCCTCTATAATTTTTTATTTGGCACTATCTTGTAGGCTCTTCAAGGAAAGAAACATGTTTATCTGATTCCACTTTGTACCTCCAGTTTTTAACACATCATAGTTGCTCAATGCCTAAGCAATGAAAACATGAAACTAAACTTAGTCTTGATAGATGGTATATCTAGTGAAAGGAAATTATTCCTCAATAGATACTCAGTTCTGATATCACCTTATATTTTAGTAACTATTTGATAAGAGAAAAAAGTTCATGGTTTATTTGAGACAAAGTACAATTTTCAGTGACAAATTACAATAAAAACCAAAGTCCAATTTGGTTTTCTGAAATTATAGTCCTCTTGGAGGGCTGTAGTAGAGACCATTCAGCATTAAACCAGCAGCTTTGACTCTGGACCATTGCAAACAACATTCTCGATAGGAAACTAACCCCCAAAGTCATACATCATTTATTTCACAGAGAGCCCTAGTAGGGTCCAAGGACCCTGAAGACACCTTGAATATATTTGCTACAAAAAGATGTGGTGGTAAGAATATCTTCATCTATTCTGGAAGACCAAATATGCCTCAAAGATGAGTGGTTCTTAGGGTGCTCAGATCAGGTCACTGTGGTCACCCCCAGCAATGACTCTGCCATTGGGTAGACTGCCATTAGGTAACCTGAAAAATGCTAGGTAGACCAGATAACTGTCTTTGGTTATTAGCCCCATTTCAGGGAAATTTCTGCAAGAAACCTGGAGTAGCAACTAAAGGTTATGGGGGCAGACAAACAAGCAAAGCCCATGAGATCATGGAATACATATTAGTGGCCATCCACAGCCATTCTTGTTGGTGTTACCATTGCTGGTCAAAGAGGTCCTTGTATTTGTTACAAAGCCCTTCTAATTTCAGTAGTCCTTTTGAATATTAGGTATTTATGGGAGGCCACCTCAAGTTCTTTTTTGAAAATATGTTGGATGCAAATAAATATTTCATGGAACAGTCATTTATTAAATTAAGATGAAACCAAAGAGTGGTCTCTCTTGGTGCTGGGAATATGTGTGAACTTCATTTTTCTTTTTTTTTTGGTTTCTGAAAAATCCTTTGCATTGAGAATATTATTTTATAATAAGTAACAAAATAATGATCAATAGAATATAGAGGTAGAAGGGATCTTAACTATTTTATCTAAGCCTATCATCATATACTTGAGGAATAGAAGACCCAGCAGAAATGTAATTAATTGAATTCTGGTGGTAAATGCAAACATTATCCACAAGTGAATTTTTGTTCAATATTTTCAATTAATTGTTAACAACAGCTCATATCATCAAGAATAGAGGAAAGCTTTCTCTTTCTGGCCATACTGTCTTATACTTTCCTTTCATCCAAAACATGAAAAATTGGCTCATCACTGAATATAAATATGTCTGACATCCATAGTCAAACTTGGAGTATTCATGGTTCTACTGGGGAATTTGAATAAAAGAGCTTTTGTTATAATATTAGGTTGCAAAAGTCACTATGGCTAAGTACCACAAACTGGGTGGCTCAAAAAAAAATTTATTGACTCAGTTCTGGAGACTACAAGTCTGAGATTAAGATGTTGGCAGGAGTGGTTACTTCTCTTGACTATCAGAGAAACTCGGTTTCATGATTTTCCCCTAGCTTCTGATGGTTTGCTGGCACCCTATAGCATTCATGGCTTGTAGAAGCAGCATCCATCTCTGCCTTTATCTTCACAAGGTGTCCTATCTGTGCATGCTTATGGCTGTGTCTACATTTTCCCTTTTTGTATGAACACCAGTCATATTGGATGAGGGGTCCAGCTACTACAATATGATGTCATCTTAAATAACTACCCCTGAAATCACCCTATTTCCAACAAAGTCATGTCCTTAGGTACTGGGCTTTAGGAATTCAACATGAGTTTTGGAGGAGGACACAATTCAACCCATAAGAGTTAGTATCATAGAAAAGGGAATATCATGGTGTAAATGAACTGCCAAAACTCTTAGTAACTGGTCTATTTTGAGGGATGAAGTCTGGACCAAGATAGATGAAGAGTTTGCCTGAAATTTGGACCAGGTTCTCAGGATGCCCAGGATTAATTCCTTCTAGAGCACACCCATGTCCTATGTCTGTTCATGGCCACCTGGGAATTTTGTGGCTGCCATGCTCAAGTCCAGACTACATCGTTAGGGCTTTTCTAGTGGAGAACTGTGTATATGACCCCTCCAGCTTGTAAGAGGTGGAGAGTCACCATTATGTATGCTATTTTTTTGTACCACAATGGTGAGTGAACTTTTATTTTTACAATTTGGTTGCCCTATTGTATCAAGAAATTAAAAAATTAAATTGACCATGATGGTCAAAGTTCAAAAAAAAAAAAAAACTTCTCAAAACTCCTATAATCTTCCCCCTTTCTAAGCCTCCATATTTCTAGAGAATGGGTCAACTTTCAAGACTGCAGCTTTAAAACTATTCAGAATAAAGAGAAAAATGAGTTTAGAGTTTAACCACTAAGTTTTCTAAAAGCACAAACTTGAAAACTGAATGAATAATCATGCACCAGAATTTGCTGAAATTATCTATTTTTCTTGATCACTACATTCATCACTCTTATTTTATAGACAATACCAACTACCGATACTCAGCATTGGAAACATGTTCTTCCTGTAAAAAGATGCACAAATAAGTCTTTAAAAATATTGTTAGGAGATTTAAAATGCTTGAGTGGATGCCTTTGAAATATTGAGATACAGTCTTCCTGGCTGATTGAACATTATGCAGCTAGGCGTTCTTCCTCAGACCAGAGGGCTTATGCTCCAGCATAGAACCAACTTGGAGAAAATGGTGATTCCAGGCACCAAACAAGAATCTGAGACATCACATCATGCTTTATGTAAGAAAATTATCAGAGAGTCATCTCAGTGTGCCTTCAAAAGAGGAAACTAAGCAGACAGTCCTGTTAATTTAACATATAGATTTGGAATATAGTACATTTCTCATCTCATCAAAATTCAATTAAACCATGGCTTAGTGGCCAAAGAAAAGGAGCCAATTTTCTCTCTCTCTCTCTTTTGGGAAGAGTTATTGGAACCTCACTAAGTTCTTAATGGTTCCTTAATTGTGGGAGCCAATTTGAAAGGGTAGTTTGAATGTTTGAATGACCACTTACGTTAAAAATTAGAACTTGGGCAGTTCTATAATTGCTATTAATTTAAAGCATGCTGGCACTAGCAATGGTAGGCAGATAAGGTTATTTTAATATTTTCTTCTTTTCAAGGACTTTTGCTTTTATTCTGAAACTCTTTGAATCCTGCAGAATCTTCTCTTATGTGATAGAGATTGTATAGCAGTGATTACCCACTCAGCCCAGATCTATTTCTGTGCTGTTAAAAAGCTATTATTTGCTAACACACACCAGATTTCACACAGGCAAAAGGTAAGCCCACAGGTCCAGTAACAAGATTTGCTGTGTTAAATGCAATTGGGTCTCAAATTTTAAGCAGTTAAATGTCTTAATTTGTTCTTTTCTTCCTACCGTAATATAATGAGGATAAACTTTGACACGCAGCAGCTCTGCAAAGAGAAGATTTCTCCTTGTTCATTGTTTCTCAAACCAATCTTCTCTCCTGAAATTTGATTTCCGAAGTGCCTTACAGTCCTTAAGCCAGGTGGCTGCAATGACTCCACTCGGAACATTCATAATCATCTGAAATAAAAGCACATTCTAGAAGCCACACTTAAGACAATCAAATGAGGTTAGTCACCAAGTAGAAATAACTCTTAACTTCTCACTAACTCTGCTCTTTAGCCCGCTGCACAGGTTGCTAAAGGCAATCACCTTGGCTCTGAAATAGATAGTATGAATCTCTCTGGGTTAAGTACGTCTGTGTCTTCTTATACCCACAATTCATTTTTCTGGTGCTTTGCCTTGTGACTTAAAGAAGGAGTACTACAGTGTGCTTTTTAAAGGACTGCAAGAAACCTGTCTATAGAGGCTCTTCAACCCAGGCTTCAATATTTGAATATTAAGCATTTTCATATTTTTACATATCAGTTAGCCTTAAATCTCCAGGAAAGGTCAATGGAGGAAATGATAGGGTTTTTAGAAAATGAAAGAAACACAATGTTAGATTTGTGGTGGGAAACCATGGCTTTGGATTTGACCACACCTGGCCATCTTTTTGTTTGTTTGTTTTTTTAACAAAATTGTGCTGGGACACCTGTTTCCCATTACTTGATCAGCCTCAGGAGTAATTGGACTTTATTGTTTATGTAGGCCCTTTGTCAACAGGAGAGCTGCTGTGCCCTGTGAATAAAGCCACCTTTCTAGAATGTCAGTGAAGTAGAAGTAACTGTGTTGACTTAAAAAGAGACATCATTTTTTAAATGTTTGACTGTGCTTTCTGCCTGCCTGCCAGTGCCGCTGCTGTTGCCACCACCACACCTCATCCTCTCTGCCCTGACTCCACCCCTCCTACCTGTCTGGATGAGTATTTCTTCTTTATATCTTTGTTTGCTGGACTTCCATGTAGCTCTGTTTTCTGGAACTTCTGGTTGTCTCTAGTTTTGAGGTAGTTGTATTCCTTCTTAGCTGTGGAGGGAGATGCAGCATGTCTGTCTAGACCTCCATCTTGGCGGGAAGTCCTAGGCATTGAGTCTTGAGGAAAAAATATACAATATATATCTTCCCACAATGTTATATGATCAAAAGTGATTATTTTAGTGTGATTTATTTTTAGAAATTTGAAACCACCTGAACGTCCACCAAGGTGCTCAATATTCATAAAATAAACTCACGCAGTTTTCATAGGATGTTTTTGAATAACTTTTAATGGTGTTGGAAAATGGCTATTTTACGCAAATAAAAATTACATACTGAACATAAAAAAAAAATAGAGAGAGACATCAAATGTCCTCCTTTTGTTTCTGTTTCCCTTGAGTGGGAAAGTCAGGAGGGGTTTGGTGCTGAGGAAGAATAAACAAAAAGAAAGGTAGACCAATGATATGAAAGGCAGGGTAGGCATTACTAAGGCAAAACTATGGAGCCTATTAAATTGTGACTTAAAATAAGCAAAATAATAATATTTTAAAGGATCCCTAGAATTATCAGGGGTAGAACTGTACCTATGCTCATTTTAATGTGATTTTATGGCTGTGCCATAGCCTAATATTTCTGCCCCAATTAGGAAACTTTCCATTCCAAGTAACAGAAAAATCAACTCATATAGGATTAAATATTAATTTAATTGATAGGTTTTGTGAAACTGCAGTGGTGTGAGTCCCAGAACTGGTTAGTCTACAACTCAATGATGTCATCTTTTCATCCACCTTTGCATTTACAAAGTGGGCTTTACCCTAAGGCCAGGCCCCTTGAGGTGATAGGATAGATATCAGTACAATTGGGTCCACATGCTTCCTCTTTCTCATCCAGAGAGAGATAGGGTGCTTTCCTCTAATATCTAACTACTGTTCTGAGATTGCTGCTGATTGAACCATTAATTGGCTTAAGCCTAGGTCACCTGAAACAATATCCATGGCAAGGAGGTGAGATTATCCTGATGGCTTAGAGCAATCAGACCCCAGCCTTGCAGCTGATGGAGGGGTTAGTGCCACCTAAACAACATAACAACTGTAGAATCCATGTTGGGAAGGCAACAGACTTTCTCCCATACATACTCTGGGGAACAGTGAACTCAAGAATCCCCATCCTAGGGCTGTATTTTATGATAGTCAGGGAATGATACAATAGTAACTTTAAAGCTGTTGGAAATCTCAATGTTTTTATTGAGGCTCCTTTCTGAGAGATATTAGAGGAAGTGAGATCATGAAGTTATTCAACAGATCTCATTTATGGTACTCATACTTTTCTTCTATGAATCACATAGAAGTATACTAATCCACCTACTGGCTCAATTCAGAGAGTCAAAAATAATTCTTAAATTCTATACCGGAAGATGGAAATCAATGACAGTGGGGATGGGAAGAACTACCACAAACGTTTTACCAAAATTACCAAAGTGCTGTATTAAGTGACTTATTAAAACAAAAGATGCAGACTTATGGCCAAGATGGAGGCCTAGACTGACATGCTCTGTCTCCCTCCACAACTAAGAAGGAATACAACTACTGCAAAACCAGAAATAACCAGAAGTTTCAGAAAATAAAGCTACATGGAAGTCCAGCGTATGAAGTTATAAACAAGTGGTGCTCATCCGAACGGGTAGGAGGGGCGAAGCCGGGGTGGAGAGGTCAAGCCGTGCTGGTGGTGAAAGCTGCGGCGATGGCAGCGGGATGGTGGTAAGCACAGACATCCGTATTTAAGGGGAGTCAAGAAGTACCTGGGGAGCACCCCTGGCTGCAGACAAAACCCATCAGCTCTCAATTCCAATGCCGGGGAAGGTAGAGCCCCATTGCCTCGGACTGTGGGGGCCAGATGGCATGGAGATGGAGGAGGAGGCTCCCGGTCTCTCAGTGGAGAGTGAACAGCAGGAATCCATCTTGGACCCTCACCCCTACAGAAAGTGCCACAGTGTGGTGAGAAGGGTGGCCTGATAGTAAGGAGTGCACGGAGCTCTGCCCCCTATAGTGTAGGAGGTGTGACAGCCCCGCCCAGGAAGCAAAGGTAAACACAAAACTGTCAGGATGGCA
This sequence comes from Furipterus horrens, assembly GCF_987537825.1. Lineage (NCBI taxonomy): Eukaryota > Metazoa > Chordata > Mammalia > Chiroptera > Furipteridae > Furipterus > Furipterus horrens. Next base: position 192,021,179 of record NW_028327172.1, read on the forward strand.
GGGATCATGATAGAGATCCCAATCATGCAGCTGACCAGACAGCAAATATGGTAGTCCCTCTCTATATCACGGTTCACTTATTGCAGTCTCACTGTATTGTGGGATTTTAAAAAATATTATATTTAATTATTTATCGTGGATTTTTCGCTATATCGTGGGATTTTGAGGTACTGTATACATATGTTGTTAAAGTTATGTAGGTTTAAGAGTGTAGAATATGTTTAAGAACATAAGTAGTGTTCATGAAAGTGTGGAAAGGTTAATAAGGGACTGGAAACGGTTTATAAGTGTGTGGGAAGGGTTTATAAAGCTTAAAATATATATAAATACTAAAATAAATATAAGGTTCCTACTTCACAGATTTTCATCTATTGCAGGGAGGTCTAGCACATAATACCCATGATAAATGAGGGAATACTGTATATGATCTATCAGACGAGCAGATAGGAAATCTTCCTGAGGCATAGTTTAGAGCTCTGTTTATAAGAAAGCTGACAGACCTAACAACAGATCTTAAACAAGATGGGGAAGGAATGAAGGCTAGTCCTGCTAAAATGAATGAAAATACATACAAAACAAATGGTGAGGGAAGAAAAACCAGGGATCAAATCGACAAATCAGAACATAGGGAAGGAACAAACAGTCAACCAGTGCCGAAAGAGGAAATGAAAAGTGAGGAAAATGAGAAGAGGCTCAGAAACCTATGGGACAGCTATAAGCAGACCAACATACAAATCATAGGGTTGCCAGAAGGTGAAGAAGAAGAACTAGAAATTGAAAAATTATGTGAAAAAATAACGAAGCAGAAATTCCCTAACTTGGGGAAAGAAATAGAATTACAGGTCCGGGAAGCACAGAGAGCTCCTAAAAAACTGGACCCAGGGAGAACCACACCAAGTCACATTATAATCAAAATGTCAAAAATTAAGGATAAAGAGAGAATTTTAAAAGCAGCAAGGGAGAAGAGCATTATGTACAAAGGGGTCCCAATAAGACTTTCAGCTGATTTCTCAAAAGAAACTCTGCAGGCAAGAGGGGACTGGCAAGAAATGTTCAAAGTAATGAAAAGCAAAAACCTACAGTCATGATTACTCTATCCAGTGAAGTTGTCGTTCAGAATAGAAGGGCAGAGAAAGTGCTTCCAGGACAAAGTAAAACTGAAGGAGTTCATTAGATCCAAACCACTGTTATATGATATGTTAAAGGGACTTGTTTAGGAGAAAGAGGATCAAAACTATAAACATTAAAATGAAAACTGTATCACAAAAACCAACAACAGAAGCTAGGGAATTGAAACAAAGGCAAACTAAATAGGCAAGGAGAGTGGAAAAGAATTATAGGTATGGGGAACATTTTGGGGGGAGGTCAGTGGGGAAGGGGAAAGGGAGGGAGATTGTACAGGAATTAAGCATAGCAGGAGAAAGTGGAGTAGATAGGAAGATGTTGAGAAGAACTATATGCACAATCAATGGGCATGGACTAAGGGGACAGACAACTGGAGGGAGGGGGGTCACTGGGTGGAGGGGAACAAAGGGAAAAGAAATTGGGACAACTGTAACAGCATAATTAACAAAGCATATTAAAAAAAAAGATGTTATCTTACCTTACATTTTTAAAAAAACCTTTTTACAAAGACAGACTAAGAAGTTAGACAAGGGCAAGCTATCCCATTCAAAAGATTCCCCAAATAGAAGAAACAATGGCATATTTTAAATACTCTTTTGAAATACCAAACAAGATAACCCTTGGGTCCAGAATAGAATCTGGTTTAGCGGGTCAAATTGACAACCAATATAAGAATTTACAAGGCTGGTTTCATCAGCTTTCTAAAGGCAGTGTATTCATTAATTTGCCTGGCCCCATAGATTGTCTGGTACCACTGCTTTCAATACTAACTTAGGCCAGTTGACTGTTCCAAATTCAGCTAAAGATGGTTATACTTTTTCTTTCTTTTCAAAAAGATTTTATTTATTTATTCTTAGAGTGAAAGGGAGGGAGAAAGAGAAAGAAAGAAACATCGATGTGTTGCCTCTTACACACACCCCAAAGGGGGACCTGGCCTGGCATGTGCCCTGACAAGGAATCAAACTGGCAGCCTTTTGCTTCACAGGATGATGCCCAACCCACTGAGCCACACCAGTCATGGCTGAAGGTGGTTATACATTGTTAAAGATGGGTGAGGGTCCACTGGCCCTCTGGAAATCTTTGCCCATGGTGCAATGCTTGAGATCTTTGGATACTAGTTTTAGAACTTTCCTTCCTGAGTGCTGGGGGAAGGTAGGAGAAAGATATGTTAGCTGTGCAAATTTCTCTTTCCTTTAGTAGTCTCTTGAGATGCTACAAAAATTTTATTTGGGGGTATTATTCCTGAACTGAGAAATGAGTACTAAAATCATATTCTTGAGTGTGCAGGGGGGTATTCCTAATGAAAGCACTACTTTGCATGGGAAATTTCTTAGCATTAGGCCCTGAATAAAGAATGCTAATACATTCCAGCCATCCCCACAGATGCCCTGATGCTTACCTCACATGTGTCTCCACTTTCTACTTTCATAGCTCTAGATGTAAGAATACTAGTTGATTTTATTTTCTTTGGTTCGGCAACAAGAATGAAAAAAGTATGCCTAGATATTACCAAGGTATTTGTTGGATTTCCCAAATGTATATTAATTGTTCAATTAATGTTTCTCGAAGTCTGTTCTGTGGAACCCAAGTGACAGAAGATGTTGAGAAGGGTCTGTAATAGAGTTCTTAAAATATATTTAGGAAAATGTGGTTTTAATGAATTTAAATGGACTACTGCAAAACAGCTCAGGTCTTTAAGATGCATTCTGTATCTCCAAGAAAAGATACTCAGTGCTTTCCACACATATCTGACCATGCAATCTCTTCTTGACAAGCATGTCATAGAACATATCTGAGGCATACACTTTGTGTGATACTCATCCATGTCAAATTACCATGTTTTCTGGGTGTCTGTTCTTTGCTTGCCCTTCGTTAACCTTTGTTATTCAATGTTCCTAGGATTCTAGCCCATAACAAAATCCAGTAAGGACAGCTTTGTCATTTTCACCAAGAAGTAGAATGGAAAAAGACTCAAAAGCTATGCTCTCAAGGACAGCAGATCTGATTCAAAACCAGAAGCCTCCTATACATCTTAACCATTGTATTTCTGAAGGCAGAAGACATTTGCTTACTGGATCCCTTTTCCCATCTTAAAGTACATTCTGCTATGTAAGTACGAGGTCATAATAAACTTGGAAAGTGATAACACTGTGGTTTTAGACATCTGACATTAAGTTTTATGGAAGCATTTTTTTGTAACCCGCTTTTAAGGCAAGGGTGAATGTGGCGCATGTGAACTGCAAATGAGATGAGTGTCTGGTGTCAGCTACAAGTTCATGTTAAGATCCGACTCTAGCCCATGGGAACACAACTCTAAATTATCTTAAGGGGCTTCAGCTGAAAAGCTCACAGGCCACTCCCAGGGCAGCAACACGCACGCAATGGCAGGGCTCTGTGGCAAGGCTCTGCAGGATGAATTCTTTCTTTCTTCAAGCCTATACTACATTTCACTGTAGAATTTTGATAATCAAATAAATTCTAATAAACTGTCATGTCTGGTATAGATGTAGAAGAAGCCTTTTCATATTTTATAATTTATTTTTTTCATATTATAAAAGCAATAAATGTTAAGTATGGGCAAAATACAAAAAGCATGCAGATAGGATAAAAATAATCCATAATCCCACTAATTATAAATACCCACTATTGATATTTTGGTTTCTCTATTTAAATATTTTCTTTCAAGATGGTACATACTTATTTTGCAGGATGCTTTGAGAATGCTTCTTAACTCTCTGTGGTCCTAATGCTGTAAGCTAGAATTTATTTTGGGGGCAGATTGTCTCTTCCCAGAAGAGCTACAATGGTGAGCCTGTCTAGCAATAGAAGTACAAGTTCAGCAAGAGTTTTTCATACTGTAGCCATGAATATTGGTGAAGTCATTCTACCACTACAACTTGTACTACATTACTCCTAACACATGGTGACCACGATGCTAATAGAACTGCTAACATTTTCAATGTACTAGAATATATCCTGTTTTAAATGCATTATCCTAATTGATCTCACAATAACACTATATTATTACTAACCACTATGTGGTATGTTCTATTATTATCCTCACTCTGCAGATGAGGAAACCAAGGCAAAGAGAAGATAAACTACTTGCCCAAGGTCATAAATATTAAGCGGTGAAGCTGGGATTTGAATCTGGACATTTCAACTCTGGAGTCTGTACTCCTTCTTTAAGCTGAGATGTTAACCAAGATGTTTTGGTAAGGTAAACGTTGCCCTCATTTTTGGCTGAGTTTTGGAATATTAGTGGGCTTGATTCTGATACCCCCAGCACGTTCAGATACAAGGGTGCATGCACTCTAAGGAGCAGGGGTGAGGCATGAGGGGAGGCAAGAATGAGAGAGTGAGAGCGAGAGAGAGAGCAAGAGAGAGAGTGAGAGCGAGAGAGCGAGAGAGAATGTATGAGAAACTCTAGCTGAGAGGTGTGTGTCCCTCAAAGCAGCAGCAGGATGGGGCCCAGGAGCTAAGGAGGCACAAAGGATGTGGCTCCTGGGAACAGGCATAGCCAATAGATTTTAAGAGCAATAATACGTGAAGTCCAATTTGATGTTTTTCTTTCTTGCCTTGTAATTTGGTTATGCTATTCTCAAGCCATATTAAACCACAGAGTTCTCTGTTAGCTGATCTCTAAAGAATAAATGAGTGTTGGGTTGTACCCATGTTTGAGGCTTAGAAATAGGTCAATTTGAAGAAATCTGGGTTGGCAGTCAGGCATGGAAGGTGGAAAATGAAAACCAGAATGTGTTGAAGATTGTCCAAAATAACTGCTGAGAGGATTGGACTTCCTATAGTCCTATAGGATGGGGCAGAACAATGAAATAGAAAATATTTGGATAGTATGAGCAGCTCAGTCTTGTAAGTGTTGTGAACTGGGGACACTTGAATTACATATCTAACACAACACATATGAAGTTAGACATCTAGTATGTCTGCCATTTCTCTTTGGCTATCAAATAACAATGTGAGACAAGGATGGCCATTATCATCATTTACTAAATAACAACACAATAAGACATGAAAATATGAAGACGTAACTGCAAAGAGATAAAGTCTCTCTTTTTTGTAGATGACAATTGACTATATAAAGTCCAAGAGAAACAATAAACAATGTATTTAGAACTAATAAGAGTGCCAACAACATTTTTGGGTCCAAAGCTAACAAAAAAATTAATGGTATTTTGTATACTAATAATGCCAATTAGAAAATTATGGTGTATACATTCAATTTTTATCAAAATCCCAAGAGGCATTGTAGAGAAGCTTTACAGCTTATCCTAAAAATCATTTGGAAGAGTAAAGGTCCAAAATCGGTCAAAACAATTTCTGTCCTTTTTGAGTCACTTAGAAGAAGGAAGGAAACTGTTAAGGGGAAGGGCAAAACAAACAACCTGAGTGCTTGTAAACTAGCATCTTTGATAACAACATACAAATGATGTTACCTAAAAGTGTTATGGCCCTGATTGGTGTGGCTCTGTGGATTGAGTGCTGTCCTGCGAATGGAAATGTCTGGAAACGTCTGGAAAGGTCGCTGGTTTGATTCCCAGTCAGGGCACATGCTTGGGTTTCAGGCCAGGTCCCCAGTTAGGGGCATGTGAGAGGCAATCGATTGATGTATCTCTTGCACACTGATCTTTCTTGTCCTCTCTTTCTCCCTCCCTTCCCTTCTTTCTAAATATAAATAAATAAAACCTTTTAAAAAATAAAAGTGTTAATGAATTTTAGCTCCCTTCTCTTCATGACCCAAGACACTCAGAAAGCAAATATTCTGGAAGGCCAATTCATGACATATTTGTCAAATGAAAGGACTCACAGCAGAGCAAGCTAGTAGTAGCTGATGGAAAAGCGAGGAGAAGATTTAGCTATGGGTTGCAAACTGGTGTCCTGAGAATAAAATTAGACTTGCAGGTATATTTTGTAAAGTCTTACAATTTTGACTGGTATTGTGTCGGAAAATGTTTTGAATTGTTGTCAACATTTAAAAAGCTGGAGGTTTCATATGAAGACCATTGGTTGGAGCCAGATTGCTGTTTTCTTCTTTAGAGAGAACTGTTCTTTTTGCTTGCTGTTGTACACACCACTCTTAATATCTCCCCTGGCTCTCATTTTCAATGCCTAACTGGTCCCTCCAGTCACTTGAATTTGTAGCCCTTGACTTATATAACGCCAAAACATGAGGAGAGACCCTTTTGTGGTCTAGATTAGGGACCTTACGTCTTGTAGAAAGTCAATAGAAAGAAAGCTAATTCAGCATATCAGAAGTAAAATGTTTTTCTTTTAATCAAGAAATTCTTTGTAGATCACATGTTAGAATAACAATCTTATACTTTGTTTTGAAATGTACTGTAGTTAAATGGATTTTCATTCAAATAACAATGGATATATTAACCTGCTCTGGTAGCTACTAGAACTCATTCCAGAAAGATAAAGAATTCATTTTTCTATGGAAGCAGCAGCAACTACTCACTGCCTACCAGACTTTGCAAAAAGAGGCAGAATACAACTCAGTGGCAATTAGAATATTGCATCATAAAGCCACGAAAACTTTCAAGGAATTGGCTTGCTATTACCACTACCTGCAAATTTGGGACAGAGTGCCAGGAAAGATCAAGTGTGTTTTGGAAAGCTTTTTGCAACATTTATTCCCTGGGTGAACAATGGAAAAAAACACCCTCGGGGAATCAACTGTATGTGTACAGTGACAGGGAGCCTTGGGGTGATGTCAGGGACAGAGGCAGAACACAGACACTTTAAAGGGCTTGATCTGGCCTTCTTTAGCCAGCGCTGGAAGTTGACCATCATTTGGTTTTTCAGATAACTTCCACTGGCATCTGCCTGGTCTTCATTATTGTGTGTCTCGTCTCAAGGTGTTCGAATTCTTCAGTGGAAGGCAATTCATTCCTTAGTGGCTCCTTGCCATCACTTGACTATGGAACCCTGGACCAAAGGCTACAGAAGAGCCTGATTCTCTTCACCAAGTCAGAAAACCAACCTGCACCTCTCCCACACCCCCCAAAAATCAATGGAAAACAAAGTTGATTTGAGTATTTTATTTATAAATGTACATTTGCTATAAAAGCTGTTGCATTTTAGGCAACTTTTAATTTTATTTTCTTACTATTTCTCAGAGGCATTTTAGAATAAATATTTTAAATGAAGGTTAGTGTAACTGATATAGAACACTGGCCCATCCAGAACAGTAACATCTTTTGAATGGACACACACATGATGTGGATCATTTCAGTTCGTTAGGTCTTACACTGTGTATAGATAACTATAATAGGTATTGCATTAATAGCACTACATAGAAAGAATGAGAAAATGTCATGGAAGTTTGCTAGTGAAAAACAGAGTCACTCATTTTCTCTTAAAGAAGAGAAAAAATTCGCTTTTGGAGTATGAGGAAAAAAATCAGATATACTTCCTCAGGAACAATAAATCATTTACTTGCCTCATCTGTTTTTTTAAGCAAACACATTTACAATGTAGCTCAACAGAGCAGAGCATTTTTTTTTCCTGGAATCTCAAAGATTATTTGAAAAGAAATAGATCATACTCATTATGCTGCATTGGAAAAACAAGATCTAGTCTGCCATGTAACAGACTCCAAATGAAATATAAATCAAATATAAATAGAAACAGTTGGCAATTAGAATTTAGAAAATGTTGGAGATTATTCTGTGCTGGTGACTATTGTTCATTATGGGAAAGCACATTTCGCAGTTGGAGAATAGGCTTTATTTTTCTTGACTCAATTCTAGCTTCAATACATGTACAATGAGTCTCACTAAGAAATATGTATAAATGGGTTTGTGAAACCAGAAGAGAATGTGCAATATTCATATAATTCCTACATAACGGATGGAGTTCCACATGTAAAAAGTATTCTATAAAAATCGGTTATGAATGATCATATTGTACATGTTTTGTGCATTATTTCTGGTAAAGGACTCTGCTAATATCATGCAAAGTGTAAACATCACATTATCAAAATAGTTAATAAAACATGCAGGTGGTTAATCAAAATATTGAACTTAATCTGTACATTTGCAAAACTTTTTCTTTTTAATTTTTTCTATTTTTCTATTTTTTCAAATTTTTTTTTCCCTGTAAAACAGCGAACACTTCCATGCGAAGTCTTGGGAACCTGGAAGTGACTTCATCTCTTCAATGTACTGCATCCATAATTCATCACTGTGTGCAACAGCTTTGCATTTTCTAAGGCACAATTTTTAATGAAGTGATGTATAAATTTCAGTCTAACAACAGCTCATCCAAATGACAAAATGGTCAAAATACCTCCAGTGGCTGAGGAAATTTCTGCACTTACATGGAACCCGCATGCAGAGAACCATCTAGCATGTAAATAAATAAGTGCTAGCCATACTCAATAAGACAGAAAAAAATTATTGCTTACATAACAGAAAAACATCTACTTGATCTCCTTTCATGACTACATTAACCTATCAGGAGGATCGCCATAGTCTACATTCACAAAATGTCATCTTCACTTATTTGCCATCATTTTAAGGCAGAATAAATAGTTCTCCTTTCCCCAGTTTTAAAGAAACAGCTTGGAGGTTTAAAACATGATGCTTTTTAGTAACTCGATTCCTTTCTTGGCCAGCTGAAACTCACCACACAGGGGCAAGAAATAACCAGCTCTCCACAAGAGTTCCTCTCTCAAAGTCTCCAAGAGCCAGGTCCAGAATTCTAGTTAGTAAAGAGAGCCGGTGGTGCAGGAGAATGAGGAAGAGCAGATGTCCATTGGAGTGGGCAGCGCACATGTGACCTGTAGGTTCTTGTTGATCACCCGCCAGTGGCTTATCACATTGTATGTCACTTGGATTCTATTAGGATGCATTTAGTGTTTTTGTTTAGACACCTGTGCTTCAGGCCCTGAAGGAGAACTTGCAGGCAAGGGTGAGCAGTGAGTGGTCTCCCTTAATGAAGGACTGATCTTGACGAGAGCTTCCATATGCCTTATGCTGAGTCTTTTATTGAATGGAGAGTCTGAAGAGAAGCAAGCAACAAAGTCCTCATGGCTAGCAATGGCCCACCACTCTTTTGAAGATCAAACTTCCTCATATATTTGGGTAATAACTTTGGAAATGATGACTAAAATATTTTCCTCTGTTTTTTTTTTCCTACCCTTGAGCAATGTCCAGAGTGTAAGTCCAGCTGATACTGCAAGGATTCTCTTTATTTGATGGACCAGGCTCTATCAATGACATAACCTTCGAAGTATACAAAACCTAATACTAATGGTGCAATAATTTATTGGTATGACTTCTACCTCAAAAGGTAAGTAACCAATGTTTCAGGATTACAGCATATATTATCAGATTAGTGTCTTTGCATTAAAAACAAGTTATAGCTCAGAGCTATATGATGTGGTTTTTAGTTTCTGAAATGCATTAGTTGTATGCTCCTGCCTTAAAAGACCACATGTCTCAAATTGGCATGTCTTGCACTTTCTGCAGCTGAATTTTGTAAACACAAAGTATTTAATTCCTAGAAATACTAGAACAAAACAGGTTTATTGAATCACTGATCTCATTAAGTCCCAAAAGAAGAGGATAACACATTTTAAACTGTAAGCCTGTATGACCACACTAACACCTTCTTCTGAGCTAGTCAGAATCATTACAATTCAATATTCTTTTGTATATACTGTGCAAATGCAAAAAAACAACAACAAAAACAAACAAACAAACAAAAAAAAAAAACACCAGGAAAAACACGAATACTGTACTATAAAAGAACAGATACCATTTTTGTTTTTGTTTTTAAGAATAGCCTTTCAGAAATTAGATGAGTGCGGAGAAGCCCCTGAACTTGAGATTCTGTTCAACAACTGCCAGGAGACACTCGCAAGAAAGAAATGGTGAGTGATCTGGAAGCTTGAAAACCATGTCACAATGTTGTGGGCTGGCCAGCACCTGGAATGAAGAAATCAGAGCAACATTTGGTTGAAGGAGTCAACGCTTCTTACTTCAGATGTTTAAAAACTTCCCAAATTAGCTATGACCTCTGTCTCTTCCCTCTAGGCAGGAAAACTTGTCCCATCTTACTACTCAAAGTGTGGTCCCAGGAGACGTATATTGATATTAACTGGAGCTTGTTAGAAATATGGACTTCTGAGCCTGATCTCAGAACTTAACAAGGAGACGAAGTGACTCACATGTCCTGTAAAACTGGGTTGAAACCCTCTGGATTTCATCCTACACCAACCAAATGATCTCCAAGTTTTCTACCTCGTCTTCTTTGCAAATAAGCAAGAAAATATTCTCTTCTCTCTCAGTTTCTTTATGTTTTGGTATCTCTAAGAATAAATACATTGCAATAGGAGGAATTTGACATATGACCTAGAAACAGAATTACTGAATTTAGCAATTTAAAATACAGAACACCCAGTAAAATTTAAATTTCAGAGAAGCAACAAATAAAATCTTTAGCATAAGTATATATCCCACACGATATTTGGGATATAGTAGTGCTAAATTCTGAACATGCAATATTTGAAACACAGGCATACAAAAGAAATTCATTGCTTATCTGAAATTCAAACTTAACAGGGCAAAAAGCATTTAACTGGGCATCTTGTAATTTATCCGGCAACCCTCTCTAGGAAGGATGGTTTGGGTTCCATATTTCCTTCTGAACCTTCACAGAATTTCTCATTTTAGGCACCAGAGTTCTAATGAGGCAATAGCAACACTGGAAAAGACCCCAGGGATTTTGCATTAAGTGCATTTCATGTGAGTGAATGATGGAACAGACACAGAGACACAGTCACCCAGCACCCAGGCACAAACGGCACAAGTGGAACATGTGATGGCTCGACTCGTGACAGGTAATTTGTTTTGCACTTCCATTGCCATTTACATACGAACTTAAAAACTGTTTACACTGCTTTTAGGAATTGCATTTTAATATGCTGTTATGCTATTTTTCCTCTGCAAGAGAAAATTTTCATTTAAATGTGACTAGTTACTTGAAGAAAATAGGATTATATATTCAGGTTTTATTATTCCACAAAATGAAATTATTTTGTTTCACTTAGAATGCCTATGATGTAAACCACCCCTCATATCCATCCATCTCCCCTTTTCTCAACTCAGATCAAAATCAAATAAAAAAAGAAAAATGATTTTTTGCTATTTCTTCCCATTCTGACTCTTTTATTGCATCTGGGATATAGGCAACCAATTCCAGTGTATTTATACTTCTCCAACTCATTATTATCCCTTCCACCTATTTACTCCTAACACATTTTTTTTTCTGATGACACCAAGAAAAGAAATGAACAGTATTCTCAGATGTGCTGGTCATTCTCCCTGTCATGTCATGCCTCAAAGTTTAGCCTAAAATGATTATTAACATTTATCTGGAAAACTAAATATGATAGAAGAGTTAGGAAAATTTGGGAAAATATTTAGAGTTAAGGTGGCCATTATTACTCAATTTTAAAACATATTATGAAGCTATAATAATTAAAACTGTTTGACATTAGAGAGTAAATAGGTTAGTAACACATAAAATATCCAGAAATAGACCCAAATGTATATGTGAACTTAGTTTATGAGAAAGCTGACATTTCAAATTGAGGAAAAAAGGATTATTCATTCAGTTATATTCACACAATTGGCTAACTGGGGGAAAAAAAGGTGGATATCTTATTTCTTATCCCAAAATATATTCCTGATGTCACAAATTTATATGTGAAAAAGAAAACCAAAAGCAGTTCTAGGAGAAATCTCAGCTAAACTTGTGACCTTGGAGCAGTGAGAGTTTTTCTAAGTAGGATGTAAAACACAGAATCCAAAAAAGAAAAAAAAAAAAAAAAAAAAAAGATATGTTTAATTCCCTAGATGAAAATCTTTTCTATGAAAAATAATCACAAGGTAGAGAGATGAATGATAACTGCAACAAGCAGCAAATATAAAATAAAAGGAAAATTTCTTTAACTTACAAAAAATTTCATATAAATCAAGTGCCAATAGAACAATGGGCAAAGGATAAAGAAGTACAATTTTAAGAGAAAGAAATGTAAATGGTGAATAAACATATGAAAAGATGTTCAAACTCACTTATAATTAAAGATACACAGATCAAAGCAATGAATTCCCTCCCCTTTGAACCCAGCTAGCAGAGAGGAAAAGTAAAAAGTTTGATGATATCCGGAGCTGACATGGGCATGGAGGGGAAGCAGATCTTACGCACTGTGCAGGGAGAGGGCACTTTTCTGGAAGAGAGTTAGGCAAGTTGTCTGAAAATTCGGAAAGCACATGCCTTTTACTCAGCAGTCTTGCTGCTCACAAGCTGCCCTGGGGAAATGCTTTCAAATGTTCACCAGGATACAGGGACAAGATGTTTTTTGGAGCACTTAAAAAATAATATTAGAAAACTGGAAACGCCTGAGGTGCCCATTCATGGAGATTTAGTTTTAAAACTATGGTAAGTCCATACAATGCGATTGTATGCAGCTATTAAAAAATCACTGAAAAGAATGAGAAGAAAGAACATGTTATATGAAAAAAAATTGCCAAGATATATGTTTATATTAAAGACAACAGCAACAAAGACTAAGTACAGAAAACTATGTGATTAACTTTGTGAACTAAAAACCAACCCATGCACCTGTGTGTGTGTATGTGTGTGTACCTATACAAACATGCATTCTGCCTCTCTCCCCAAGCAATTATTAGAAAGTGATTATAGTGGTTACCCTTGGAAAGTGCCTTTTTCTACTTTTAATTTGGTATCTTTCTGAACATCCAGTTTTTCTAACCTTATATCACTTGTGACATTTATTTATTTGTTCTTTTGAATGTATATAGAGGTTATCTCAGCACAGAGATAAGACTTTTTGCTTTCTTCTTAGTATCATAGTATTCTAAAAAACAATCCTAGTAAAATACTGCATTAAAATATAAAATAAACAAAGAAAATAATCCTATCTTTAGTCTACCTGCAAGTCACTTTCTTATTTTTCATCTTATGAGACTGTTACTGAAACTCGACAGTTCTTGTCTTTAGATTTGGAATTAAAAGCAGTTACTACCCGTTTGTGTTTGTACAGATAGGAAAAAAAAATTCCTGGCCTAGATCTGTAAAGTTAATTTCCAAAAGAAATGACAATGAGCCATCCAACTTCTCGATTAAAATAAAAATCTGGATGAAAACAGGTTACTGTCTCCCAGAAGTGGGTTCATGTTTGTTCTCTGCTGGCATCCTTCACGCACTTTAAACTATGAAGGAAATTCAGACTTACGGCGCTTTTCAAGTCCGGCCCGACAGTCCTGCCACCTAACAGTGCCCTCTTCTGGTTTTGTGACTCACACTCAGTTGGACTGAGAAAAAGTATAATTTATACAAGATGATAGAAAAAAATCACTTTAAAAGCTGGGTGGAAAAAAGTTTAGTTCTCATTTCTAATGTATAAAGACAAAACAAAAATTTAGTTAAAAATATAATTATTATGTATTATACATGTGTATATGTACTTGTGTATGCATGTATATATGGTACACTATTTATACCATATTTTATATATTTAATACACAGTATAAAAACCATCATATTATGTTATACCACATATATAATATATACATGGTATAAAGGTATAATATATAACACATATATTGCATGTGCATATTATATATAATACCTGGTACAAATATATAAATATAAATATAATACATAATATAAATAGTCCAGTTTGATGGTACCTGCTCTAAGTTGGAACTGTTCTGACCTCAAGTCAAATGTTTATCATAGATCAAAATATTAAAATGCATGTATTTCGCCGAATATACTAAATCCATAGCTATAAAATAACAACTTCATTTTTTAACTCTTAAAGTCTTTAATCTTTCAGATTTAGAGATTCATGTTTTAAAAAGCTGTAAAAATGTCACTGCATTTACTTGGAGAAGTAATAAATGATTCTTGAATTTCAAACACCATTTCTTCACTTCCCCCCTTTTTCTTAAAGAAAGAGTTTCTGACTGATGAGTTTGCATAGAAGAGTCTCTTGTCTAGGCCATCCACCAGAAGGACTCTATTTATGATGGAAAGTGAGGCAGGATTCAGAGGCTTAGCCACTGACTCTTTACACATTTTCTAAACAGAAGCTGGGCAACAGCACCCCCTGGTGCCCCCAAAACCATCATGAACCTTCTATGGCAGGAAACCCAGAGAGATCAGAGGGCAGGCTGCTCAAGGCAGCTTTAAGGCAGCACATATTTTTAAAGCTGATTATGTACTAAGGTATTTTGGACGGGGACAGGAATCACAAAGAAGCGGAACCCACCACTGGGTCTCTCAAAGGACTTTCAATTTAGTTGGGAGCAACAACATATTATGTCATGAAACTCCTGAATATAGAGCATGAAGATATTGAGGAGCTGGTGCTTGATTTGATGAACGATGGAGAGCCTTTCTTTACACTTAACTCCCCTCTACCCCCAAATGGTGCTGGTCTTCTAAAGATATACCTCAGCAAGGGAATAGTGTTTTACAGACCTTCTATCTGCCTTCTGTCTCACCAAAATCTCAATGGCGAGCTCAGGCGATGTCCCACACTTGGCCTGCAGTTTTTAATCTGCTGGTATATGAATGAACTTCTAGGTGACAAGGATTTGGCCACACCCAAGCAGTAACTTACAGTAACAAACAAGTGGTAAATGAAAGGTTATTTCATTATCATTTCCTTTATGTAGATGCTAATAAATCTTTCCCTCAGGGTAGGAGGATCAACAGCTGGGCAGAAATCATTGAATCCCTCAAACGGGTCCCACAAAAGGCATAAGATCGCACACACTCATCTCAAGGTGGTTCAGCCTGTACTCACTCCTGGATCGCATGTAGCAATCATTACAGTTTAGGAGACCATTTCGAATCCTAACATCCGTCCCACTCACTGCATCTCCAAGCTGTCCTTTACAAATTCCACACTGTAGGGGAGAAAGAACAGAAGTTATAAGGCACATAAGGAATTGCTTTGTAATGTGTAGTCACTGTTTATATGAATAGCACAATAATATAAATCACTTATACAACCTCCACATTTGTTGAGCATCTGCTGTGTGTTAGATGCAGCACTTAAGAACTAACTTAGAGCAACAATATACTTTTAGTATTTTATGGTAACTCCTTGCATTTTACAGAGAAGGGGACTGGTTCAGAGACGTTAACTGAGTTGTCCGAGGCTGTAAAACTGGTAAGTGGTGTTGGGTTAATCCCAAAGCTGTTAACCTCTATCACATGCCATTTCTAAGTAAATGTGGAAAACCATTTTTTTTTTTTTTTTTACTTTTTAATGGCATTTATTGGGGTGACATTGGTTAATAAAACTATACACATTTCAAGTGTATATAATTCTATACTACGTCATCCTATATTGCATTGTGTGTTTACCACCCAAACTGCAATCTCCTTCTGTCACCATATATTTGACCTAAGTACAAGTTTAAACAATTAAATGCTGGTGGTTTTAAATAAACACTTAGTCAACAGATTGTCAATTAAAACTTGCCTGTGACTAATCATTAAATGCTTTCCAGGTTAGAATTACTAGGAAATAGCTATTCACCTTATCTTTCCACATTAAAGGCACTGATGCCCAGAGTAACAAACCCACTGAGAATGGGCTCCTTTCAGCCAAGTCAGCTCACATGCAGGGGACCGTGGGAGGTACTGCACTGGGGGTGCCAGAGGAGGTGGCAGGAGGGGTGGTTCTGATGCCAGCCTCTTGCCAGGAGATCAGGGCTCAGCCCGGAAGTAGAGGGCCAGCCTCAGACTCATGCTTTAAGGTGACCCAGGAGAAAGCAAGTCTTCATCCCTTTGCATCTATATCACAAAGGCGGGGGATAAACCTAAGAGGCCATGAATCTTAAAGCATCAGGTCAGCTCCAGGATGTGAATATTAGAGAGAACAGCTTAGAAAGCAAGTCTCCTATCCCTTGAGAATCAGCAGAGACTCTTTGCCACCTTGATTATTTTGAATTCTGGCAAAGTTTTGGAGAACGAAGTAAGGTATTGGAACATATTATCTTGGCATAGCCATGAAATTTTAAAAAGTACCTCCCTTGAGCCTCAAAACACTCCTCGACCACTTAAGACATGCATTATCTTCATTAATTTTCCAGTGAGAGTATTGATAAATTGAGTCTCATGAGGTCTCCATATTGTGTTTTGTCCATGATAAGCTTTGCTCCCAGTGATTGCTGATACTATGAAATGAATAATTTTGGGACAACTTCACTTCCTTTTCCTTAGCTTATAGGTAGAGTGGGAGTTATTGTAAACCCGTGCAAGTATACTTTATAGCTGATGAAATTACCAACGAGAAAGAGGACATA
This sequence comes from Furipterus horrens, assembly GCF_987537825.1. NCBI lineage: Eukaryota > Metazoa > Chordata > Mammalia > Chiroptera > Furipteridae > Furipterus > Furipterus horrens. Next base: position 192,037,684 of record NW_028327172.1, read on the forward strand.
ATTCAAGAAGGACAAAGAGAGCATGTCAGAATTATAAACAGAAAGAAATGACTCTTACTTAGAGCTAGAGGGTTTAGTTTCAAAATTTATATATTAATTTGAAACATGCCTATGAGCAAAATTAAAAAAGTTGGGAAAAGCTGTAAGAGGCTAACTTATAAATTTTATAATAAATCAGTTGTAAGTGGTTAGCTCACCTACATATGAGCAGGAACTCTGGGACTAGAATCTAGGCCTCCTCATTTTCAGTGTATTCATTAATTCATTCATCTAAAAATTTTATGGACACCATCTCTGCCAGGTGCAGAAGAAATAGTGGGGAGCCAGACACACATGGTTCCCTTATGGAGTTGACAGTTTATTGGAGGAGCTGATAATTATTGTTAAGCAATCAATAGTGAATGATAAGGGCCATGAGGGTTCTATGAAGACCTGTAACAAAGGCAAGTGACTGGGTCTGGGTGAGCAGGGCAGCTTCTCGAAGGAAGTGATATTCAGTTTGGGATCACAGACCTACAGCTTAGCAACTCACTATAACCACACTTAACTGACAGAAAATCTTCAACATTGAGTCACAAGAATTTGAGGAGCAGCAAAGATATTACATGCCAAATAAATCCACATATACCCTAAAAGATTCAGAAGTAACATTGTCTTCCCAGGGTAGCATTCTCAGCTTTCTGCAAGAGTCAACATTCCGCCTTAGCAACAAAACCTGGTTTGTAAAGGTACACTGCACAAACCTGTTTTGTTCTCCTAACCCGACATCCCAGAGGGATGCGTGATCAGATGAATTCCACACACACTTCTGTACAATGTAGAGGAGGGAGTGCCTCACGAGCAGACGCCATCATGATTTCCAGGAGGTATTTCTCAGCAGAACGATGCCAAAAGACATTAGGACATTGTACTTAGAAGCGCGATGAATACATACCCTAAAGCACTGGATGTGAAAATAGAGATTGAGGGTCTCGATGATCATCGCAGCTCCTTTCCCCAAAGGAAGCCCACAGGAGGAGCACAGCTTCTTCCCACTTATAGACCTAGGTTTAAAACCATATATAATAATGAAGTATTCCATTTAGAATAGTTGGTTAAATACACAAACATGTAGCCTCATGCAAAAAAAAAAAATGAAAATGTGGATTTTAAAAATGTTTATATCATGAGTGAAATGACAATTACTGAACTGATGAGCATAAAGTAAGCATTAGATATAATTTGCAAACAAGTGTTAGACTAAATACAATAGGCCTCCATTGTGGTATAGGATTTGGCTTGCATGTGTACATGTGTTTTAGTTCTTTGTTGCAAGAGTTTGTGTTATAGTTTATGCAACCACAGTGACCAAATGCCTTGAAATGATGCAGCGTATTTATCATATGTTTACATAAGTCCTAAAAGGTAATGAAGTCTAGCTTTACTAAGGTTTCAAAGTTGCTTTAAAATATTACATAATTGATTCATTGGCCCACTAGTGCAGTTCTTTTACCTATTAAGAAAAAAAAATTTTTTTTGTTTAAAAATGGAGAGGTAATTAAGATACAGTACAACAGGGCCCAGGCAGATATGGGATCTAAATCCTGGCTTTGTCACCAAGTTCTGTGATCTGGTGTAAAGAATTCACAGTGGGTTTCCCTTTCACCTTCGAAACGATAGGATTGGACTAGATGATCTCTACTTCCTCTTCCAGTGTAAACACTCTGTGACTCCATGATCTGGGCACTCGATCAACATCCTCTCTGAGTTCTAAGCCCCTTGAGGGTGTGGGCCACACTATCCATCTCTGTTCCCCGGCAGCCCCTAGTGCAGTGCCCACCGATGGACTAGAACCAAACCCAGCAGACCGACACCAGGCAAGGGCACTGGATGACTGCCCGCTAAGGCAGCACTCTCATGACTCAGATCAGGTAGCACTGATGCCTATCGTCTGGAAAGCTCTTGAAATTACACAAGAAATGTGAAAATATGCCAGATCATTCAGAAGCCAAGGGGGTAGAGAGGGACAGCAGAAACAGAAAGGAAGACAAAAGAGGAAGAGTTGCCCTAAGCAAACCCTATTTCTTAGGATTTCCCTCTTATCCTGTAGTTAAATGAAATTTCTAAATCAAAGAAAACCTTGGAGCATCAGTAATTGGTCTCTCCAGGGAATGGGAACTCGGGCAGCTTTTAAGAATATCCTGGGGCCCACTGAATGTCCAGAAGCAATCCTCATAGAGGCTGAGTAGGGCGGGGAAAGGGGGTGGTTCTGTGGCTCAGCCCCTGCCTGGTTCTCTGCTAAGAGCCATCAGCCTAGAAGGACCGAGCCATCTTGGAGGGCAAGGGGCTGAGTGAGGAGCCCAGCAACTGTCTGGTGGATTTTATTATTAGATTGCAGGTTCCACACAATATAATTAAAGGCTTATGGCCACAGCCGTGCCAACGTCACACACTTGGCTTCTTCTGTCGCGGGCTGCAGACTGATGGGGAATGTGTTCTTTCCTCCTGCCGGTGTGTGTGTGTCAAAAGATACTTGATGGACAAGCCCCTCAAAATCATTTGGCAAGCACTAATCTGGTTAACATTACGCTTGGCAGGCTCCATTCAAAACAGGGCTGTCCCAGAAAGGCTTTCTGACCTCTTGTACCTGTTTGGTGACTGGCCAGGAGGGGTGGGAGGACAGGAGGACAAGTGTCCCGCCTGGAAGTTCTCTCGAGGGCTTTTCCTGTAACATGGTAAAGGAGCCAAAAATTACGACAAGTAAAGAGAAGCCCAATCCTACAAGAAAAGACATTTTAGATAAGAATATAAAAACCTTCCTTGATAAACAAATATAAGAGGTAATTTTTTATAAAGGACAAAAATAGTAATTCTGTCTAAGCCACAATTATGCATGTATTGGCTGCATAATATCAAAACCAGGCTGGCACCATTGAACAGAAAAGACAGAATATTTTTCTAATCTTTATTTTTGTCAGGTTCTTTGCTTATTTAAAATTGCATGCTGAGTTAGATATAAAAATTGTAGACTGGGTGGGAGGGGAGAGACGAGTAAGGACAGAGGGAAAAGCTCATACAGAGAGTCCAGAAATAAAGGATGGAACTTAAAGGAGGTAATTTTCTGTGAAGTGGCTTCCATCCCTGTCAATAAACTCATGTGATTTGGGGGGTGGTGTTCAAAACATTCAATAACTGCTGTGTCACGGGCACCTACAAAGCACAATGGCCCCAGCCAGAAGCTATAGCAGAATGGTTTTACAGATGCCTTTGGTTGCACAAGCCCTGCCTGTGATTAAGCTAGCAGTTCCAGGATCTTGCTTATAACAGTTATTTTCATTTGTAAAGACAGGGCTAGAACTTAGGAAGAAAAAAAAAAAAAAACAAAAAACAGGGATAAGAGAAGTGCCAGCACAGAAGTGAATGGGCGTGAGTCTACCTGTCTTCTGAATGCTTTCAGAAGAACTCCCTGAGCCCCTGCCCACCCAGACCTCCCTCCTCAGGCAGAGGTTGTTTTCTCCAAAATGTCCCATTTTCATGCAATATCCTAATGTATAAATACCATTACCTAAAAAGAATGGTTGAAAATCACTGCAATAATCAATAACAATAATGATTACTTCTATGTGACTTCAGCTTTTATTGATTCTATCATCTAGACAAATAAAAACCAGATTGGATAGATATAGGAGAAAAGGGAGAAATGGTTCAATTGCTATATTTTAAAAAATGTAACAGAGTAAAAAGGTAAACTTATAAAACAAGCTATTATCATTATCATCATCATTATCATCATCATCATTGTCATTGTTGCTACCATCACTTATACTAGATAGTTCCTATTATTTGCCAGGTACAAAACCTCATAGGTAGGTATAATTATTATTTCTATTTTATACTTGAGGAAACTGAAGCAGGGAAAGATTAATCAACTTGCTCAAAGCCCCGTGCAAGTAAGTGGCAGAGTCAAAATTTGAATCCAGGTGGTCTGGCCCCAGTTAGAGTGACTAGATGAAGTGTAATGAACATTATATTTAAAAAACTGATTACAAGGAACCTCTGGTTCAAACATGATCTTATCATGGAACTGTGGGTTCATTTTGAATTCCTCTACCACTTAACCAGTCAATACTTTGAATAAGTTATTTAATTTCTTTGAGCCTCAATTTCCTCATCTGGAAAATGAGAACAGTAACCCAAATGAAATTATTGGGAGAGTTCAGTGCGTTACTTTAGGAAAAGAAGAGAAGAGATATGTAAATCCTTCAACACAGTGCCTATTATATTGGAATGTTTCAAAATGTTAGGAACTATTATTATTGTCAGATGATACAAATCTTACAAAATTAGAATATAGCTTGGGGTAGCTACTTAAAGGAAGAGACTGATAAAGAGAGAAAAATATTTTGTCCTTGAAAAAAAAATTTGTCAATGGATTCTGAGACAATTTAACTCACTTAAATAGATTGTTAATACAACATATTTACAAATTCTAACGTTTAGATTTGTGGGTTAAAAACACTACTTTGCCTCTCTCAAATTGATAAATTCAGTGTGTAGGATCACTTGCTTGAAAGAGTGTCCTAAATTTCCATAAATATTTCTTACCTTGTCAATGAGATTCAATGGAGAGAAAGCACAAAATGCTGCTAATATCTTGCCATCACATGCTTTTTCACTTCCCCTTTCTTAGCTAATACATTTTTTAAAAGGATTTTATTTATTTATTTTTAGAGAGAGGGGAAGGGAAGAAGAAAGAGAAGGAGAGAAACATCGATTGGTTGCCTCTCATATGTATCCTGATCAGAGACTGAACTGGCAACCCAGGCATGTGTCCTGACCAGGAATCAAACCGGCCACCTTTTGCTTTACAGGACGATGCTCCAACCAGGGGAGTCAACACATTAAAATAAATAAATAAATAAAAGAAACTCCACATCCATCTTTGGTCACTTACTTCCGCCTTTCACTCGGTGACTCAATCTGGTGGTTAATGCTTTTATCCAAGGGGAGAGTTTTTGGCTTCACATCTTCTAAAGTGTTCATTGGTGGGTTTGATACCTGCTGATTCCGGGATGGATCTAGGCCAAATAAGGAACATAAATTTAGTGCTCAGTAACATCACCTTTGCTTAGTGAGACACCTTTCTTTAAAGTGCTAATGCCTACTAGGGTCTCAAGGTGATTTTCTGGGGTGGTGGGACTTTATTGCCAGTGCTATTTAGCATAAGCTGGAAGCTTGCAGCCAACAGAAATCATGTCTGTCTGGGCAGTAAGGGGGGGCCATCTTACAAGAATTTAAACATCGTGGTTGGCCTTCTCCATCCTTACCCTGAGCTAGCTGCGGGTTCATCCCACAGTGTGGGGCCCCAGCTTCTGTGACCAGCTGATCATCCTGATGGATTCCTTTTGATCCGAGGTTCTCAGCATCAGTCAAGGCCCCCTGAGTAAGGCTGTTAAAATAAATAAACATATTTCAGAACAGAGATTAAAGCAACTGAAGTAAAATTACAGATCCTATCCCTTAGGGTATGGAAGTACCAATTTCAGTATGAAAAAAATTAATGGGGCTAACTAAATTCTTACTTATTCTTTATTCTTCTTATTTTAAACTAGGTTTAAAACTCTGAACTGCTACTCATTTTTATTATCCAACAATTTAACAAGCTTGAGAAACCATCGTTTCGGATATGCTTCCACCTCCCTGTCCACAAAGCAATTCATTCTAATAATTTCAAGGGCTGCCAGAGCTAACTGCTGCCCTCTCCCAGATTTTCATGCGTAGACTTATGTAGAAATCATCTGGGCCACATGGGACTTTGGCAGCCTATGGTAACCTACCAGCCTTTCAGTAGCTTCTGCAGACCAAGAAAGGAGAGGTGGAGGAGATTTTTAAAAGTTTCCAGTGACAACAGGGACTGTCTGGAGAACTAGCAAAAATGCTCCTGAAAGGCTTATCAGTGGTTCTCAAAAATTCCTGATGGGTGGCTTTCATTTCATAAAACTGGGACATCCCTTTAAACAGTATACACTGGAAACAGATGTGCTCTTCTAAGGGCTCTGAAGAATCTAGACGTGGGCCCCAAGTCCCTATACTCTTGAACTCAGCCAGTCTTTTAGCAGAGGAGCAGAGGAGGATTCACAGAGTGAATCCTGCCAGAGGAGCCAGCTCTCAGCCACCCCTTCACTTGGCCAATCTTTGAAACTCAGGTCCCTCTGAGGATGGCGCCCATGTGCGTGTGTGCAGCCTGTGGATAAGCATGCACACTTACCAATATCAATCTGGTATCTCAGAGCCCCAGAGGCAAACATCTGTTTCATAAAGAATGTGCTGGTGGCAGAGCCTCTTGGGTTTTTATGGGTCCCTCCCAGGTTAGGGAATAAACCCTGTATAGCTACAACCATATTATGCTCTTGTCTGAGAGGGCTCTGAATGCAGCAGGGATTTCCAGGTGCCCTGTTCTGATAGCCCACAGAACAGACTGGAATCCATGGGTAGGGTGATTCCCCACAACCAATCGATTTGTCAGTTATTCTTTCTATTTTCACACAGAGTAAACATGGCTTCTCACAGCTCAGAGGATACTAATGGCAATGTTCAGGTCCACAGTAAAACCACAGTGGGTGGGACCCCAGCACATCATTTCAACCTATATCTCTCCAGACACATTAACCATTGCAGGTGAGTGATGTTTAGGTTTGGGGCTTTAAACTGATCACATGCTCCTTTTCTGATCTCCACTGTCTCCCCTTATTTAAAAAAGGTTTCCCCTATTGAACAATAAGGCCACTTATATTCAATAGCGTAGGGTCACCGACTTCAGGTTATTAGAATGTGTTCAGGCACTATGTAATGTATTACTGGAATGATCATTTCAAAGCCGAATATGATTTGCATCAGCAATGAGTACTCTTCCTGGGAGAGAACAGGCAGAGCCTGGTTTTGCGTATTTAACGGACAGGCTGGCACGGTTCATACCTGCCCTTTTCCTCCCGTGGCTCGCTTTCTCTAGTCTTCAGCAACAGGTCATGGTTGTCCTCCTGGAATGGTTTCTTCTGTCTTGTGTCTTGTTCTTTTTCACTATTGTTTTCCTGGCCCATCTTATTCTAATGGGACAAACAAGGATACTCTTAAATATAACTTTTTAAACCCACTGGGCAACACTTATCTCTGGCTATGGGATATTTGAAGCTTATTTTGCCCCAATTACATTGCCTACAATTTAAAGAACAGTTGTTCAAATTAACTGAATAGTACCTGAGTGCTAATGATTTAAAATAAATGTGTCATCAGGATTTCTGTCAGGAGTTATCATTAAAGGGAGTTAGTTTGAAAACCCACCTTTCAAAATTAAATGGGCATAGAACTACTCATTTCAACACAAATGGCTTTCTAGTGCCCACCGGTTACATTTTTTAAAATGCAGATTATGGACTATTCAGGGTTTGATATGACTTCTGTTCACTACCTTCATGATTGTATTTGGAGGATATGGGGGTAGACTGGCCTTTCTGGGCTCTCTCCAGCCATTGGAGACACATGTACATTTCATTTGGCATTTTAAGAATGGGTTAGAAGCAACTTTAATGGAGGCTGGTGGAGAGCCTACTGTTGAGTGAAGGAATAATGGGCAGTAAGAAGTTTATTCCAATACATGGCTCATGAATCAGGACCTTGCCAGCCAGTGCAGAGACACTTTGGTTGCTAGCCTGTGGGGGCAGACCTGGCTTCAGTAATGACTCTACGATTTGGCCATAGCAGTGACAATACCATGGGGTACAATGGCTGTGTGGTAGCTGACATGATTCTAGGGAAATAGCCAGTCCTGGTTTTTAACTTGTAGAAAACTTGGCCTTGTGGTTTTGTACTTCTAATTAGGTTTATTTATTTCACTAATTGCTTTTAATCTATGGTCTTACCACTGTTCCGCTGCCTTCAGTCATAGAGGAGGATGTAGACAGCTGGTCTGCAGAACTTGAAGAAACAGTAAATGGAACCACAGTGTCTTCAATTATTTTGCGCTCCTAAGAGCAGGAACAGGAGTTAATGAAAGGGGAAAAAAAAATCAAATATCACATTTGTCAAGAGAAAAATTTCATTAAGGAAGTTTAGAAGAAAGACATCAGTATTATATGCAAACAAGCAGGGCATTAAAAAAAAGTTTTATTTTCTAAAAGCATGTAAATCAGATAATACTCTCTATGAAAAATGATTTAGAAATTAGCATTTGATTTCATAGAAAAACAAAGTCTTCACAAATTAATTAGTGAGATTCAAGAAGCCTTACTAGAAATGCTATAGGGATTGGATTATGCACAAAAATTATAGTTGAAGATAAAATTCACAATATTAATCATAAACAAATTTTAGATAATATACATAAAATGTAGCTCCTTTCACATTCTCTAATGTGATCTGTTTACCTAAAAAAATGAAACATATACAACCGAATATTCCTCCCCCCCATTCCTCATCACTGTATTCACCATATGGTACTAAATCTCTTTATTCAGTCTTTTTAGTAGCATATAGTGATTGCAGTGGTAAGGATTCATTTGGCCTTGATGTCAAAATTATCCTCATAAAATTAATTCACTGCCAAACATACTTTCTCAAACACATTAATAAATCAATACTTTCATATCATCTCTCTAAGATAAACCAAGAATCTGACTCTCTGACTAGAGATCAGATATAATTATATTGTTTCTCTTGACCATGGCTCAACATACCCTTATCACAAACTAAATTTGGGGGAATTGTGGTCTTTTAGTGCCTATAGGATATGACCCTTTTAAAGAGGTCAACGGGCTCTGCTGTGAGTAAGGAGAATCAGTCACATGCACACACATACCACAGACACAAAAAGTATTGACAGACTGAGGAAACAGGACCACAAGGTCAAATTCCTTCTTGAGAATTTCCTACCTCCTCGTAGTATCTGCGTTCTTCCTCTTCCACCTCCTTCTGGGCCTTTTCCCACTCTTCTTTCAGCTTGTCCTGCTCCTTCTGGTATCTCTCCTGTTACAGAATTTCCAGAGACTCTTCTGAACTGACCATTGAAGGCATCACTGGGACTTCTGCCCCCTCTAAACCACTATGTGCCACATGCTGTGAGACTATCTTCCTATTGTAACATTCTGAATCTAATCCCTTCATGGAGCACAAGGAAAGTATTATTTTGTGGTACTCAAACACGTTAGGGACCTAAAAATCCAAAGGTGAACAGTACATGGTGGGGCAAAAAAATTGTAGGTTTACAGTTGTTCATATAGAAAATAATATAACCATTAATAAATAATAACAATATAAGAATAATCTCTGTTTTGTGTACTCACAACTATAAACCTGCTTGTGCCTCGCCCTGTATTTTCTGCTGTTGTTTTATAGAATTGTTGTTCAGATATATAAGTAGGCATTGCGCACAGAAAGAAAAAAGAGGAAAAGATCGAAAGATTCTAAAATCTTCCTTCACTTGGGTTTTGTCCTAGGAGGTAGGCTAACCCAATCGTTTGCTTTTTACTGGGCCTTTCAGAGATGAATTTTGCCATTCTGCTAACAGAAATATGTCTGCTGCTGGGAGAGTTTAATAACAAATTTAAAAAAAAAAAAAAAACACCTTGCAGAAAGGTCCGAAGTGGACAAGATAATAATTAGCTAAGTAGCTGAATAACACTTTGCCTGTAGCCATCCAACCAAAGTGGAATCTCCCTAGTTTAAGTAACTTCTGAAGTACGAGTAGCTCTGAAATGGCCCATTAGAAGGCTTCAATATCAGAAGTGCCATGACTGTTTCCAGAAATAATATAACACTAGTCACCACTTCAGGGGAAAAGGAATAAAATACTCTGAATAAGAACAGCTTTAAAAATGTGACTGGAGCTCCTGACAGCTGACTAGAAGAAATGAATAAATGGAGATTAAAATTAATGCCTAACATGAGAACTGACACCCCTGGATGCCCTGGGAATGGCATCCCTGATGTGACAGAGACACAGGGGTCACTGAAGGGTTATGACATACGGTCAAATATTTTACACTGATCATTGTCAATCCTCTCTCTGAGGCTAAAACAAGTCTGTGCTTTTTGTTTTTTAATCTTCCTGGGGAGACACTGAGATATCCTCCAGGTCTCACTTGTTACGTCCTTATCTTAGGAGCAAATCGGCTTTCTTGGGATTGTCTAGAGTCTGGTGTTCTTAAGACTGTTCCAGCAATGCCATGGCTGTTTGTTTAACCTGCCCCCAGCTTTTCATTCCGGGTGAGGATTTTGTTATCGAAACCTAATATCCTAAAGTTGTAGGGAGGGACTTCAGGGGCTTTTTGAATAGAGAAAATGAACCTCAAAACTTCACAAAAGCTGAAAACCAAGCACAGTGTTTCAGGTTAATTGGTTCTAGAAGCTCTCGCCCTGTGCTCCCATCACCAAGAGGATGCACCAAGACTGGAAATGCAGGGGGTGAAAGATGTATGTCTACATCCCCCTTCTTCCCCACAAACACCGTCCCCAAAGCCCTTGGCCCCCTGCGCCACCACACCGGGCAACAGTTTGGTGAGACAGGAACAAGATGTATGCCTGCACCGGGAACCGTGGCTGTCTCCCAGAGTGCAGCAGACAGAGTGCCACCGTGGTAAGCAGCCTTGCCTGTTGTCTTTACTCTGTGGCATTTCTGACTCCCGGCTGCTCACCACTTAGCTGGAAAATGGACGTCTGATCCCCAGGAGAACAGCAGATGGCCAGGGCTGGTCTGGGCTCTCTCCAAGGACATAAACGTCCCAGCAGCTCCTGGATTCTGTTGAATCCAGTTCTGACTAATGTTTTGATATTGAAGATTTATCTCTGCAATTTTGAAGAGTGTCAAATTTCACTGGCAGACCTAAAGCCACACCGCAAACCGTTAGCTGTCTAAACTGATCCCTGTGCCCCACTCCTGGGAATTAAGCCAAAAGGATTAGAGCAAAAAGATTTTTTGAAAAAGTAAAATAAACTTGCATTAAGCATTGCTTTCTACACAGCAGCAGAAAGCCATCAAAATTAATGAGATATGAAATTTTTCTTATTTATGATTTTTTGGTAAAATCAGTACTATTGGGGATATAGTAGAGAGAACATGACTTTTAAAAAAAGATTTTATTTATTTTTAGAGAGAGAGGAAGGGAGGAAGAAATAGAGTGAGAGAAACATTGACGTGAGAGAGAAACACCAACGGGGTGCCTCTCGCATGCGCCCCGACCGGGGAACTGGCCCACAATCCAGGCATGTGCCCTGACCAGGAACTGAGCTGGTGGCCTTTTGCTTTGCAGGGTGAGACCCAACCAACTGAGCCATGCCAGTCAGGGCATGGAAAGAACATGAGTTTTAAAGTCATCCAGACTTAGATTTGAAACTAGGCTCAACCCTTGTTAGCTGTGTGACCTTGGGCAGTTAATTTAACTTCTTTGAGCCTTAGTTTCTTGAGTTGTGAAGTAGGGCTAATAAGACATACTTGGAAGAGTTTTATGAGAATTAAATTAGATAAAATATGTCAACCACTAATCACAGTCCTGGCACATCCCAAGTACTCAGCATAGGTTAATTCCTAAGCTTATTAGCTTCCTTTTTGAAATCCTGTTACTCCACAAATTTACCTGAAACAACTAGAAACATGATCCATTTACTCACAAAATTTTTCTAGAATTGAAAATTAGCAGCTTTTACTCAAAGAGGGAGCAAACATTTCTCCTTAAGAAGCAAGAAGCCGGGCCAAATTTTATTTCACATGTATGCTTTCAAAAAGCTTTTTGACAATTCATTCCTACTGCGACTGGGACTGGATTTCATTGGCAACCAAGGAGGTGATGAATGCCTGACTTGGCCCTTCATCAATACTGGGAGGTTTTCACATTTTTAAAAGTGAAATGTTTTTTCCTTGTGTTCATCATTGCAACCTCTGGCAGGAGGAATAAGGCACAGGGCATCATATCACATGGACACAAAATGAACCAACAGACTCACTGACTTCTGAGGGGAATTCAATTCCATGTGTTTCCTGTGCTAAAAATCTACTTAGTACAACAGGAATTAGGAGAGCATCATCAAAAAAAAGGGCAGCAAACCCAGCCGTCCTACCTGGAGCAAACGTTCCTGCTCCTGTTGCCATTTCTCCTGTCGCCTGCGCTCCTCTTCCGGGTCCCATGCCCAGAACTTAAACTGCTTAGAAAATAAAAACATGATCAGCACGGAGCCATGTCCTCAAGGCCTGGCCAGGGGAAGAGACACACCCTACGGCTGGCTCTCGTATGGACACGCAGATGCAGAAGCCTTCACATATCTCCATCTATCTTCATCTATCTTTGTTGGCAGCAATGATTTTTTCATCTTAGTCTCTCTTTGGTTTACTTCCAAGAGGCTGATAGGATTCTGTGAACCTTTTTGGAGCTAATGAAAACACGAAGTAATTTGCCCCTGGCATGGCAGGCTTTTGCTTCATTTCTTTTAGAAGTGATTTCTTAAATGTATTCACGTGCTGGAGCGTAAGACACTCATTCTGCATATCGATCCTGGGTCCAAGCAAATGGGCACGCTTCTTTCAGCAGAACTGCATTTTGTAAGAGGTGATGCTTGCCACACTGTAGAACTATGTCATCTTTTACACTGCTCTTGCTTTCCACACCAGCCTTCTCTGAAGTGGGTTATTTAACTCAACACTGCCCACCCGCATTCCCTGACATCCAGGCCATGGGGAGTCCCTGCCCTGGGACCCACACATAGAGCAAACATTCAAACCCAAAGACTTTGGTTTTTTCTTTTAAGGATTTTTTTTTGTCAGTTTGGGAACCAAGTCAGTGAATGGAAATAATAGGATAAAAATTCATGAGTCAATGTGGGCACCCAGGCCACAGGGTATAAGATTGAGAGGGTCCAGGGGTGAAGAGAAATCAGTGGGCCTCTGGGAAACCGGCAAGAGGGGGGCTGCTGTGTTTAAAGTTGGCGTCCTCATCACCCAGAGTAGGTGCCAGGGCAAACCAGGTTCTCCAATAACTGTACTTCATCTCTTTCCCGATGGGGTAATTTTGGGAGACACTTACAACTGCTTGGGAATCTTGAAATAAAAAGTAAGGTAAGGGTGGGGGAGTTAGGGAGAAAGGGGAGAGTCTGGGGTGGGGTAGGGAGCAGGCAGAATCTACATACACTGGCTGCCCAGTCCAAGGTTTAGATAGGTCCAGTTACTGCCCAGGATACCTGGGTGATCCCATCCTCTGCGCTGCCCTGTCCCCACAGATCTACACAATACTCAGGTGCATGACCGCTTGGCTGGCATCTCCAGGATGAGAATGCAGGCCGGGCCATGGGTGCTGCTTGATTTATAACTTTATAAAGACTGATAACTCTAATATATTTAGACATATGATTGGTATTCTTGCTGTGGTTCCTACAAATGTTGGGAGGGCCATAAAAAATCACAGAAAAGAGGGCAGATGAGGTGGGGAAATGTACTTGCTATAGGCCCCTCTTGGGATTCATACTGCACATCAGCAGACTAAAAGCTCCCACAAGTTATGTAGGGTAAAAACTATTAATTGGATATAATACAAAATTTCCCAGAGGGTTTCCAGTCAAGATGGCAGTGTAGGCAGATATAGCTCCACTCTTCACATGACCAAATCAAAATCACAACTAAAATATAGAACAACTGTTATTCAGAACTATCAGAAAATGAATTGAATGGAAGTCTGACAACTATGGAATTAAAGAAACCACATCTATCGGACAGGTAAAAGGCGTGCAGCTGCAGAACGGGCACTGGTCCTTCACCTACATGTGGTGGACAAAAATTTGGGAGGGGTATCTCAAAATTGAGAAGTCCCAGTCCCCACTAGGCCCTTCAGCCCAGGGTTTCAGTGCCAGGAAGATAGGTCCCACAACTTCTGGCTGCAAAAACCAGCGGGAATTGAGGTGGTGGAAGAAAGCTCTGGAACCCCAAGCGGTTCCTCTTAAAGAGCCCACACAGAGACTCACCTACTCAGACTCACTCTCTGAGCTCCAGCACCAGGGTAGCAGCTTGAAAGGCACCAGTGGCATAGAAGGAGCAACTGAAGAGTCTGGCATCAAGGTGAGCAGAGGCCATTGTCCCTTTTCTCAACTCTCCCCTCACAGAGCTGGCAAGCTGGTGTCATATCTGAGACTCCATAAGCCTGACTAAACTGTTTGATCTGCCTTGGAGATCCCCAGAGACTCTGCCCAATCCAACTTATGGACCCACCCAAGCTGTTTTTCTGTATGGTCTTGGCTGATGCTTCACAACTTCCTAAATCCTCTCAAACAAGCAACAGCTGGCCTCAGTGAGCCCCAGGCCTGTCACTAGCAGCCACCAGCATAGATTCACAGCTTGGCTTTGCCTGGGAGTCTCCAAGCCCAGCACAAGTAGCAGCCATCTCAGATTGCTTGATAGCTCAGGCAAAGTGGCTCAGGGCAAAATACAGGTTGGGGGAGACCTTGGCCTGAACCACCTGGGAAACCCCAGGGCCAGGTCACCTAGTGGACAGCAACAGACCACGTAGGAGCACCACCACTCTGCCCTTGCATAGCTAATCCTCCATGGAGGGCAGAGCTTGGTGGTCAGTGGTCACAGCTAATCCTTGCAGCTGACTGGCCTGGGTAAATCCCTGCCATTGACCTGACAACAGCACTCTAAGGGTCAACTGCAAGAGGAGGGTGTACTCGGCCCACAGAAAGGGTACACCTTGTGTACCAAGCTTGGGTGATAGGGGAGACTGTGCCACTGGACCCTACAGGACACCTACTACATTAGGCCACACTACCAAGACACGGAGTCAAAGCAACTCTACCTAATACATAGAAACAAACACAGGGAAGCTGCCAAAATGAGGAGACAAAGAAACATGTTCAAAATGAAAGAACAGCTCAAAACTCCAGAAAAAGCTAAACAATAGGAGATAAGCAATCTATCAGATGCAAATTTCAAAACACTGGTTGTAAGGATGCTTAAGGAACTTAATGAGGACCTCAGCAGCATAAAATGATGCAATCAGAAATGAAAAACAATTTACAGAGAATCAACAGTAGGGTGGATGAAGCTGAGAATCAAACCAATGATATGGAACATAAAGAAGCAAAAATAACCAATCAGAACAACAAGAAGGAAAAGGAATACAAAAAAAATGAGGACAGTGTAAGCAGCCTCTGGGACAACTTCAAGAGGTCCAACATTTGCATCGTAGGGGTGCCAGAAGGAGAAGAGAAAGAGTAAGAAATTGGAAATCAATTTGAAAAAATAATGAAAACTTTCCTAATTTGGTGAAGGAAATAGATATGCAAATCGAAGAATCACAGAGAGTCCCAAATAAGATGGATGCATAGAGGCCCATTCCAAGACACATCATATTTGAAATGCCAAAGGTTAAAGATAAAGAAAGAATCTTAAAAGCACCAAGAGAAAAGAAGTTAGTTACCCAGAGGAGTACCTATAAGACTGTCAGCTGATTTCTCCAAAGAAATTTTGCAGGCTAAAAGGGATTGGTAAGAAATATTCAAAGTTATGAAGAGCAGGGACCTATGGCCAAGGTTGCTCTACCCAGCAAAGCTATCATTTAGAATTTAAGGGCAGATAAAGAGCTTACCAGACAAGAAAAAATAAAGAAGTTCATCATCACCAAAAGCATTATTATATGAAATGTTAAAGGGACTTATTTAAGAAAAAGAAAAAAATTAAAACTATGAACTATAAAATGGCAAAAAATACGTATCTATCAACAACTGAATCTAAAAAACAAACTAAGCAAACAAGAACAGAGACAAAATCATGGCTATAAAGAGCGTTTTGATGGTTGCCAGATGAGAGGAGGGTGTGGGGGAATGGGTGAAGAGGTAAGGGGATTAAGAAGTACAAATAAGTAGTTACAGAATAGCCACAGGGATGTAAAATACAGTATAGGAAATAGAGTAACCAAAGAACTTACATGAATGACCCATGGACATGAACAATGGTGTAGAAATTGCCTGAGGGAGTGGGGGTTGCTGGGCGGAGGAGAGCAAAGGGGGGAAAAAATCAGGACAATTGTAATAGCATAATCAGTAAAATATAATTAAAAAATATAAACAAAACAAAAGAGAAAAGAAAAAAGTTTGCCAAAGTTCCTTGGATGACCAGAAAATATCATCCAACCATGAATCCCAGATGGGAAATTCTAATGGATTAATAATGTAGGATGTCTGCTCTAGGCAGCATTTTCCAAAGACTTTCAAGCAGTTGAAATGGTCAGAACCTCAGGAGCACGGCCCTTTATGCCTTGAGGAAAAAGGGTGTGGTTAAGTAAATAAAGCCTTAAAGAGCTCAATGGGGAAAAATCTATTGGTAGGAAAATAAGGGAAACAATGAGGAATTATTTAATTTCCAGATGTCTGGAGGTAGTAATTGCAAGAGCAAGTCAAGTAAGGAGTAAGCAGGTAAGAGGAGGAGATGTGGGGTAGGGGATGGAGCTTAGAAGAAAATACAGAATATTTGTTAAGAAGCAAGAGAGAAAAAAAATAAGCATTTTCAGAAGATACAAGTGTGGTAAACAAGAGGGAAAGAACAGTGATTGTGTTCCTTGGCAATTATTTGCTGAGCACTTAATATGGGCTAGGTGGGGATACTAGCTGGCTAAGAGTCTCAGAACTGTGGAGCTTACAACTAGCTGTGTGTGTGTGTGTGTGTGTGTGTGTGTGTGGTGTGGTGACAGGAGTAGGACTTTGTGACCAAATACATAAATGATTACCAGAAGACAGGGGGAAAACAATCATAAAAGAGATATCAAAGGCGCTAGAGAAAGTTGGAATAGAGAGCATTTAGCCCACTTTGTGCTGATTAATTGGCCTTTCTATAGATAAGTGTCTTCCTTTGCCTTAGGGGTTCCTAAAGGGCAGGGAGGGCCCTTTATCGCCCCCACCCCACGAAGTATCCCAAGACCTTGCATTTTCAGGCCTTCCATAAATATTTGCTGAATAAATTAATGGACTCCATGCTGGGTGATGCATCTCCTCTTCACAGACCTGACCCTACAGCTGAAGGCCACTCCTAGTCTGACCGAAAATGGCCTGTGTCTACTGAGCTCAGCATAATCAAATGCGCACTTTCTCTTTCAGCTTCTCTCTCTCTCTCTCTTTTGAAATTTCTTTTACTTTTCTATTCTACGAAGAGCTATTTATCACCAAAAGAATTTCAAATTTGGGTATTTTCAGAGAATTCTTATAATAGGTCAGTAATTTGTTCTTGTTCTATTTTCCATAAACAGAAATAAGAATGTATCTTTTTAGGTGCCCTTCCTCTCCACCCCTGCCCAGGGGGTACAAGAACAATGTGACATTGTTGTTTCCATGTAGTTTTAAATGGAAATCAATGGGCTAGGTTGTACTGTGCCATGAATGTCAGCTGTGGGGTCCTTCTGGGTTCCTGTCCCCTGTGGTTGTACTCAGCTTCCCAGGAAACTCAAGATTCCCAGCATGGGCTGAGACAAAGCCTCCATAAATGCTGCTAGTTCTAGAATGTGCCTGCAGATATTCAGGGTTATGTGACACAGGGTCCCTTCTCCATTCTGCACAGGCACTTAGGAATTCCCAAAGTGAGGCCACTTATTTATAGGTAAGAATTGGTATTGGTGGTGGTGGGCCTCTTGGATCAGCCACTGGGGACAATTAGTACACATATTGGGTACTGTGCTAGGGACTTCTGAATAATTATTTAAGTTAAGGCTCACAACACCCCGATAGAAGGGCATTATTATCTCATTGTGCAGTTAAGGAAGACAAGGTCCAGAGAAGGTATGCAACACCTCCAGGGTCATATTGTTAGTAAATTTGGAATCAAAGGCACAACAGTGATTATGCGGCTGCACCCAAGGGTCTCTGTGCTACAGCTGATTGTGTCAGAGGAATTCTACAGATCTGGTGGGAACTTCAGAGGGTGAGCAAGGGGGACAGGGTCAGCACTGCACACAGCCAGTTTAGAGGACAGTCAGGTCCGTTGATAGTGTGTTCAGATAAAATTGAGTGGTGTGGAATTTGACAGTATCATGTGTCTTGACATTTTAATTAGCAAATGCTTTTTTTTATTTCACTGAAATAAAACTACATGTGTGGTTACTACTACTCAAGATACTGATTGTGACAAGAGGTGGAACAAAGACAGCTTGGGTCTCCTAGAAAGAGTGCAGGCTGACCCTGTTGCCAACATACACTATGTTGAAGTATCATCTTCATTTAAAAAAATGATTTTGAGTGCTTACGGAAGTTGCATATTTTAATACTAATTCCTATTGTCACATGCATTTTAATTGCTTCTTTCAGATTTTACTTTCCTGACTCACCATTTTGTTTCCAGATCACGACTCCACATAATGATAACCCACATTTTCATAATTCACCTGGCAGCATTACACATGACTTTCAATTATTCTTTTACAATCAATTATTTGAAGCCCATTTTTGACTGAATCCTCTTTAAGTGAATCAACTACCCTATAATTAAAATCACACTAAATGCATGAACTTGTTCCTTAAAATGAGTTACTTACAGGTGTAGTTGCAGGTGACTTTTCACTGCTTGGAGAATCCACTGTACAGAAAGAAAGGAGAAAAAGATCACAATGTGAGTAGCTTCTTACCGTATTTCTCTTTGATCCTCTCAGTGGAGTGTGGTTCCTATGTCAGCTTCAGACCATTCTTTTTTGTAAGCCAAGAGCATTAGAAAATCATAATAAAGCAGACCCCTGAAGCAGCTGGTACCCATCACCAAAAGTAGTCATGACCAGCATAATATGATTGATCACATCAATTAGCGCCAAGTACTAGACTAGAGGAAGGAAGCAAAATCTATTTCTAATAGTGCTGGTTTTTAATGCACCTTGCATCTGGCTTGATTGACAGTTCCCTCACTGTCTGACATGGAGAAGTATACAGAGAGAGGCCAGACGGCACCCAGGAAGTAAACAGAGTGACACAGTTAACAAGAGAACTGTTCCTGGTAAATGCTTCTAATCTTTGTTAAAAAAATAAGAAGAGGACAATAAAGAGGTGAATATTATTATTTCTTTGGATTTTCAAAATCGAAGTAAAATTCTGTAAATTTCCCCCCAATTTTACCACAACCGGTATCAAAGAACTAGCTCTTTGCTAACTGTGTGCCAGAAACAAGCATTTTTTTTCCTGAAGTCAGGAATGAAGAAAAATACCAAACATTATTGGTTGCCGGCAACACGGACTTTTGCACAAAAGGACGACAGCTAGCCAGTATGCATTTTACCTGACTGGGAGAAAAACTGGGAGCGTCGCCAAGAGTTCTGAACTCTAAGCGGAACGCTGGCAGTGCCAGGCGACTCTAGATCAGATGGCAGAACAGAACAAACAGAAAATCATAAAAACGAGGCTGAGAGTTACATAGAACCAAGCTCCTGTGTCCCAGGTCCAGGCCTGGCTATCTGAGAACGGAGAGTGAAAGAACCTGAAGTATAAAATATCTTCATAAAACTCATACAAAACCTGAAGACATGGACGAAAGTCAACAGAAATGAGAGTTTATTCTGTTGTCTGTCTTCTTTGGTGTTAGGTGAAATTCAATAGGCTCATACCTAATGGTGACATTGTTAAAATGTTGAATCTCAAAATAATAAGATGATATGCTACCAAAGAGCCAATGCACCATACGCATTGCTTTCAAAGAACACTAGAAAATACAAAAGAGAGCTGAGATGAGTTTGATTATTATTTTATACACCTGATAAAGATTACATATGGAAGTCTGGCAGAAGTTACATATGTGTAACAAAAGGATGTGTATGTCCATATGCTATGTGATGGTATCAAGCAGACACAGAAGCTCATGTGCATCCTTAAATTAGCACTGTGCCCATCTGCCATAATTCTCAATGCAAATAAAGACATCAGTTTTTAAAATGTGCACATATTTTCGGAAGCACCAATATGAGGTACCTTTCTACTGTTGGGAGACCATTGAGAAAAGGAAATTTGTGAACTTTAACTGTACATTATGAAGGTTTTCAGAGTATTTAAAGGCGGTTCATGCATGTGTGTATGTTAAAGGGAAGTGTATGGGCTCACCAGCAGGCAGACCTGCAGTGGCTGGTAGGATCAGTCTGTGAACAGATGGCTTTATGGGAATGGTGGAGCTAACACTGTCTAGGAGAGGAAGTATTGGGCATGGCTCCAGGTTTCCCCATCTTAACCCCATAACTCCTTTGGACTTGATGTGCGACCTCAGACTAGTCACTTAAAGGTGCACTCACTTTTTATATCTGAGCAAAGTCCCATACTTTCCCTGTCCCTCCAATTAAAGACAAATAATATCTTTTAAGGTTACATTTATTAAACGCTTCTGGCTTCTTGAAAGATGGAAATTTATACACTCCAAACAAGTATCACTGTTTTTTTTTTTTTTTTTTTTTTTAAATATCTGTTGGTGATGTCTTTGGAGCATAAATTAAACATTCAAGGTATATTTCAAGTCAGTGGTTTTCAGGGTGTGGCTCTGGATCCGTGGCATCAGCGTCCCAACTGGGAAGTTGTTAGAAAATGAAAACACTGTGGCCCAGCCCAGACAAACTCAGTGAGACACTGGGGGTGGGGGTGGGGGGTCGGGGCAGGGATGGGTGGTGGTGGGTAACCATCTGTGCTTTAACCCATCCCGCCTGGGTCACTGGTATGTATATATTCACTCATGTTTGAAAATTACTGCTTAAACCCTATCTCCACATATAAACACTTTTATTGTAATGAAAGCATTTAGAATAGTTTACTTCTGCCTGGCATTTTGCTCTATACTTCTATTGCTACTCTTCTGTAACTGCTAGATTGTTATTAATGCTTATTCTGCGACAGGTGTTGAGCTAAACACTTTTTTAAAAATCTCATTTAATTCTTCCAATACCCCTCTAACGTTGGTACTATTATTATATTTCCAGGTTACAGGTGATGATTATAAATTAGGGAGAATTTGGTGGGTAAGAACTAGATGAGTGAGAATTAGAACCGAGGTGTTCTGTCTCCAGAGCCTCAACTGTAATGAAAGCTTCCATGAACCAGACAGCGTACAGAATGTGTATGTGTATGCCAAATATAATTCAATCCTGAGGAGTAATTTTTGAAATGCTCTAGTGCTACCAAATTTTATTTTCTAATCACTCAATTTAGATATAGCATGAAGTCCCTTTATTCAACAGCACATTTTACAATCTAAATGCCTTACAACAGACAATGGAATGTAAAAATATAGAAGACAACAAAACAAAGTAATATGGCTTACCATATCTATTTCCTCTCTACATTACTTATCTATACAATTACAAAGTGCTAGAAATAGGGCAGAATTTAAATTTGTCTAAATGTGGCCAACTGCTGACCCAATTAGAAGACTGGTTTTGTTAATTTCCTTCAGAGCAGTAGGACTGAAAAATTTAAAACAAATGTTTTGAAGACAGTATAGAACTTGTTTCCACATTAAGAAACTAATGATCATCAGTGTATGTACCAATTTAATTCCCTCCCAAGTACTTCCTGTATGTAGAGAAAGCCCAACTTATCTCCTAGACATCAACAAAGGGTAATGGAAGCCAACTCAGATTCTGCCCCAAATAGCTGACCATCCTTTAAAGAAAAGTAAAAATAAATCCCCAGCCACAATGAACCTGTACCATCCTCTCTGCCTAGACTTATAAATCTAGAAAATGAACCAGGTAAAGTATATTAAAAAAAGACCAACGAGAAACCTTATGGTTCTTGCCTCCCACACTCTAGCTGTTCTCATACGTAAAGAGAGAACTCACACTGGTAAAGCCCAGTGGTCTGTTTTGAAGAATAGTCCCTATGGGTCACAGACTTCTCAGGACCCATACCCCACTGTTCACATCCCTAAGGCTCCTTTTGGTGTGCTCGTGGGCACCTTGGTTTCTGGCCAGGATAAAAGGGTTCAAGTTGGGCTCCTAAAGAGTAAGGGGGTAAATTCACAACCTATACATGGCCCAAAAGGTACTTGGGAATTTGCCAGTGCCATTAAAAACCTCCATAGGCCCTAAACTCCTATATTTCTTAAGACCACCCCTTCACATATTACACAGAACATAAGAAACATAGTAAGATATATCCTCAGCATACATACATATATATCTACATGTACGTATGTATACACATATCTATTCTTGCTATACAAATTTTTGGAAAGATTAAAGTTTTTGGTTATGAGTAATACATTTAACCTATGATGTTGAATGATTCCTCAGCGCACACCCAGTAATCAGTATGAAGTAAGAAAGTCTAACTTTCTTTTAAAATCATTGTCAAGTGGATCTTTTGTAAAGACTAGATAATTAACAATTAATGAAGTTCATAGAATATCAAGATAACAAAATTTTTGTTAAAGGTATTGATTTTGTATTTTTAAAAACATTTTGGAGCCAGTAAAATTATTTTAAGGTATCAAACATTTGTGCAGGCCTTATTGTGTCCAGAGTGCCCAGATGACAAAATGGCCTTGGCAGCTGGGGTTACTGGCTGGGCCAAAGAGAGAGTGCAGCCCCCAAATTCTACTCTGAAATTATTAACTCAGCCATCATGGACTCTGGCAAACACCACGGCAAAAGGGACTTCAACATAAAAGAGGTGACCTCTCTTCAAATTAAAGAATATTTTACTACAGATGGGCCCCCAGGGGAACATGTAGAACTAAAATAAAACATTTCCTTCTCTTTACCTTGAGAATTGAGATTTGGCAAATGTAACTGGTTAGTTTCAGGCATTTTGTCCAGAAATGGAAACGTCAGGGTTGCTTCTGGTTCTGGAGATTTTGGCTTTACCACCTGGATCATGAGCAACAGACATAAACATGACAAGTATTGTTTAGTAATAAATATACAGGCGAAATAAAATTAAAGAATTCATGGCTATTACAAAAGTCAATAAGCCCAAAGGTTTAACTTTAAAATAGAAAAATTTCCCCATGTTCCTGTCCCTCTTTGTGCTTTTCTACTTTAATGTAGAGGTCAATTTTTCAGAGAAATCAAGTGAGAGCATAAAAACTTGATGATCACTTCTCTCTAAACCCAGAAGCTATAATTCTATCTTTGGGATTATACATTACTCTGTCTCATTTTCTTATTGGTCGATCACATATCCTCTTCCTGATACTACATAATGCTGGAATTATAATGTCAGGATGTGAGATGTTCCATATAAGATTTTTAAAAATCTTACTATGTAACTGTTAAATACTAAAGTAATAGTACCTTCTAATGAACATTACTCTCGAGATACTACACATACCCAACAAATTTATGCAAAGCTCATTAAAGATAATATATTTTGCCTGTTGACATAAAAGCATTATTATAAATAGCCATTACCAAACAGCACCATAGCAAGGATGTCCTCTGGGGATTTTTGAGGCATGTTAGATTACTTGTCCTATGGTAAATAGTCCTCGAATTACAGGCTTTACAAATTCTTATGTTTGCTTTGTAAAAATAGAATTTCCTTGTTATTGCTGTATAATTTTATTTTGTTTTTCCTTAATCTGAATGGCCTTTGGTAGAAGCACCTTTTATCTGATTTGCTGTTTCTCATCAACTGATTGCTGAAAGAACAGATTACCAAACTAATGTCTAAAGTGAGAATCAGTGGATTCTGAGCAAAGATCTGAATGAGGAGCAGGGCTGGATCAGTTCATGTCCTTTCAGCTGCTTACAGGACTTCCTCATTCACTCTGATTGGTGGCTGTGTTCCCAATAAATTAATTTGATAGCCAATAAGGCAAATGAGGTTATAGAAAGCACACTTGTTTCCTCATAAGCGGATCTATGATTTGGTCCTCAGGATGATTTAATGTCTAGAATTTCTTCTGGGGTGGGATTTTATTTTTCCTGAAGAAAATACAGTTAATCACTTCATTCTGCATTATAGAGTTCAACCAGATGTTCAAATAAACTTTACTGTTAATTAAACATGCTGCAAGTTGACAACCCTCACATCTTGATCTCATACTATTTCCTCTATACTTGAGTCTGATAGAAACATGTTCCAGATAATGCGCAGTTGATGGTCAGCAGAAATGCTCAAAATGACCATTATATAGGAAAGGTCAATTTGCTTGGACAGGTACTTGGCAACACTCTCAAGTGAAGTCAGAATATTAAAGTTGTTGAGACCACTGCGACCACCTTTCTCCCTTTTTGAAAGAGCTAATTGTACAGTGGGGAAAGGAGGGGGGAAAATTCACATGACATGAGAGAAGCAGTGGGTTCAAAGACCATCGTTACATTTGCTAATCAGCTAGTAGAAAGTCTTAACCTGGAATCCACCAGACAGAATTCAGGGGCTGTATGTACTTAGTACCACTTGATACCAAGGAAAACTGGGTAATTCTGTGTAT
This sequence comes from Furipterus horrens, assembly GCF_987537825.1. Lineage (NCBI taxonomy): Eukaryota > Metazoa > Chordata > Mammalia > Chiroptera > Furipteridae > Furipterus > Furipterus horrens. The sequence goes on from NW_028327172.1 coordinate 192,062,072, forward strand.
TTTATACTTTTAAAATATTTTTCTGAGAATAAGGTTTATCAGATGGCCAAAGAGTCCAAGACCCTTTTGTCCATGTGCACACGCATGTACACACAGTGAACACCTGAAAACAATTTTTTCCACAGGGTAGATGTGACACTGGTGGTCCAAAGATGGATTGCAGGTGAGGTTTACAGATGAGGTCTGCAGATGAACACTTTTTAGTTGTGGCATTCATTCTGTTTGATTAAAAAAATTCTAGCTATGAAATAGAGTTCTCCTTTCAGTTTAGATTTAAACGGAACAAAAAGTCAATTTGAAAGACTAATGAACAATGGTTGCAAGTATAACATAGATAAGGCAAAACCTGCAAAGATAGGAAAGTCTGCTTGCCCCCAACGTCTTTCCTACAGTTTAGTTACTCTTTTCAGATCTGCAGAGCACTCTTTAATTCTCTCTGTATAAAAATGAGCAATAGCTAGAGCCTGAAATTTCTAAAAGTCATTAAGGCAAGAGGCATTTTTGAGACTCTACAAAGACACAGCACTCTCACCTCCCGAGGACTGGGGCCTGTCTTGTTCACTGGTGAATATCCAGTGTCTAATACAGTGCCCAGCACATAGTAGGTACACAGTCAATATCGGCTAACTCAATGAGGGATGGATCAGATGTAGATGTGGTAAATTTTTAACTCTAAAGCCAAATCCAAATATAGGATTAATTTTTAAAGTTGAAATATCACCACATGTACAATAGTATGCCCATATACAGTTCAGTGCTCCTCTATCTTGGTGACACATTAGAATCACTCGGAGAGCTTTTAAAAATACAGATGCCTGGGCTCTACCCCCTGGAATTCTGATTTATTTGAGCTGGATTGTGCTTGGTATGTTTTTAAATTCTAAAGGGTAGCCAAGGTTGAGAACAATTGGTATAAAAAATCAATACTTTCAGACTTTATGCCTGAAAACAAACCAAATTATTATGAAGAGGATGACACTCCATGCAAGGAAGAAATTTAATCAAAACAAGATGTTAAAGCCTATTATTATAGCAGAACAATACGTTTCTAGTTTCCTTGTTATTCAGATCTTGAGGCATCAGAAGTATGCTGCTATGAAATAGCTAAATATGGGAAAGAGAAATTTTAGTAAGCTGAAAATAAGCAAGCTCATACACAACAAACCAAAACCAAACTGCAAAGCTTTATGACTTATATGAACATCCCATTAAAAAATACAGTCAATGATTCATAATTAAACTTAGTTTAAAACAAAATTTAAAAGATGTGGAAAAATATATATATACATATACCAATCATTAGTAATAGAGATGTAGGTTACAGTGACTTTTTCTCACTCTTGCTCTATGTTTGCTTATTTATATATCATTTAAAATAAATGTGTGTGTGTGTGTGTGTGTATATATATAACTTGATAGGTTTGTTACATATTTATGTGTACATCACCATAAATTAAAAATATATAGCTATAGGCTGAATGTTTGTGCTCCCCCACCCAAGTTCATATGTTGAAATCCTAACCCCCAAGGTGATGGTATTATAAACGTGGTAGGTGATTAGGTCATGAGGGCAGAACCCTCATGAGTGGGATTAGTGCCCTTATAAAAGAGACCCAGACAGCTCCCTCACCCCTTCTGTCAAGTGAGGGCACAGGGAGAAGATGTCCATCTGTGATCTAGGAAGTGGGTTCTTACCAGACTGCCTTGATCTTGGATTTCCCAGCCTCCAGACTGTGAGAAATTAATTCCGGTTGTTCATAAGCCCCCCCAGCCTACAGCATTCTGTTATAGCAACCCACGTGGATGAATACACCCATCTTTCCACATGTATTTAAGTTGCTTACAATAAACATGTAGTGCATTTCTATTTAGACAAAAATTCAGATTAAAGACAGAAAAAAGATGGGAAGAGAAAATAAATTTTCTCTATGAACAAGCGCCACAGCAGCTGCCATATGAAGCCACATTACTTTAAATGTAATCGCTTTAATCCATAGTGTAATTCACCTTTTGTGACAGCACCAGCTCCACCTTTCCACTCATTCCGTTTTCCGGTTTCTTCCGGTCTTCTTCTTCTGGCACATCGTCCTTCAGCTTGGGGCTGGAGGGAAACTCCACCGAGGCCACGGTCGGGCTGGATCGCGTCACCGTTGTTGTAAAGTGCTGTGGCTCTGAAATGCAGTTACATTCAGAGACACGAAGACGTTGAATTCTTGTGTGATGAGATGTAGAAAAGAGCCCAAGATGCCAGAACTCTCTAGGTTCTTTCATGATATTATGAAAAAAATTCAAGCAGATAACACACATCAAAGAACCCCACTGTCAAAAACTTAAGTTCCTAATAAGAGTTAGCGTTTGCAGATGACTAACACTACATGAAGCAAAATGCTGACACAAAATATTATGATAGGTGGGTTGGATGGACGAACAGCTCCGGAGGAGTTCCATCCAAAGGACTGAGGGGCCACCTGACTCTTCCTTCTGTATTTCCTTGTTCCTTTTCATCATCACATTTTCGTAACTGAAATGTGTTAAGGATTGCATGGTATATATGATGCAACGGGAACAAAGTGTTCTTTGATATACAGAGGAAGAATAAGGTACACTCTAGAGTGGGTGGAAAAGGCACCACCTGAGGGGGCATATCAAAACAAGGAGGTGTAATCTAGTTTGAAATTTTTAGTAATAACATTTAATTTACTATAACAGGTCATTTTAAAATAACTTGGAATTAGAAGAGGGTGAGAGACTTTTATGCTTGTCAAAAGAAGAAATGTGTTATAAATATTTAAAAATGTTAATTCAGGAAACACTAGGTCTCTTCATGCTTACTCTCCATATTACTTTATTCTTTCAAACTATTCAACAGCTTTACTATTTCAGTGTCTATTTTATAATATATTTAATATATATACCTTATATATTGTTGTTATTATGTGTTAAAATATGACCCTCAGTTATTATCATTATTTGGGGCAATATAACCGTATTTATGATGATGGAGATTTAAAAAGTCAAAACAAAGCCAGATAAATCATAGCCAGAATTTCCCTAAAAAGCCTCTAGGTGGCAGCACAACCCCACCATTTTTCAAACCTGATTCCCTTTCTGCCACTCAGGAGCAGTTCTTGACTCTATTTCCGTTATATCAATAATTTAAGAGTTATCATGATTTACCTCAAAACTAATCTGTTAGGAAACAAACCTGATGAGGCAAGTTCTGTATTCCCTCTTTCTGGGTTTTGACCATCATTCTCATCTTCTTGACTCTTCCGTTCAATTTCCTCAGTGGTTGCCTGAAAGATTGATGTTTAATGTCCCCATGAATAGATGATCCCTTTGAAGATTCCAAAAGGTAAAGGATTTCTTTCTTTCTTTTTTTTCAAATAGTACTATTTAGGCCAACAAGGAGAGCTGCCTATAGGAATGCATTCTTTTCTATTTCTTAGGCAGCTTTATGGTGAAGGGCTGGCTTGGTCGGAAAGAGACATTCTGGGAATGAGAACCGAGGTGCGGAAGCAGCAGCTCGGGCCACACCCACGAGCCACCTCCCCACACCCTCTGACTGTGTTGGATGCACATCCCCATTTTTTCCTTCCTTTCACCACCAAAATCTCAAAATCATAGTTACCACTACCCCCTTGCTTCCAAATGCCTTTCAAGTTGGCTTAAGGCCATAACAACAGTGGGGAATTTTTAAATTCTTGCTGTTAAGATTAATATTAACCTCCCAGTAGCTTGTCCTCAGCAGAAGCCCGTGGCTCTTAGCATTGTGCAATTTATCCGTGATGTTCTCTTCCTTCCTGGGCTCCTGACAACTCTATTACCTGAGTTTTCATTTTCTCATTCATTCTCTCTTGACTTTTACCAGTTCTTATTCCTTTTCTTTTCATAAAAATAGAGGTGATTCCTAAAAACCTCCAACTAGTTTCCTCCACCTGTGCTGAAGCACCTTCAAATGTATAATATCAATTATTCCCCTGGGTTCACCATTACGTTCTTTACCTATTTATAACTTGTACTTTCATCTCTAACCTCTAGAGTCCATCAAAGCTTCAGTTCAGTTGACCTACCATCATCGTCATGGTAAACAGCTCACACTCAGCTGCTAAATGTTACGCTCAAACAAGTCTCTCTTCCAAATCTGATGATTTCTGTTATGGCATTAATTTCCCCCATCACACAAATTAAACTTGGAAGTGTCTCTTGACTCAGACCTCATGAGTGCCCATCATTTGCCAAGTCTTGCCAGGGTTCTAACACAATAGTTTTCAAACCCATCTCTTCCTTTCTGTTTTTATAGCTAGGGCTGAATTTTGCCTTTAATCCCTTGTTCTCCCACTGAGTTTGGATCTTGTTGTGTAATTAATTCACCAGGCACATCACCACGATGTTTCTCTCTCTCAGTAGCACCTAAGTTTATCACTTTCGTGCTGGTGTTCATCTCTTTCAGTGGTACCTCAAGTGTATCAGTTTAATGATTGATGGAATTTACGACACTAAAAATGTGGAACAACCTAAATGTCCAACAATTGAGGAATGGTTGAATTAATTACTACTGTATGTTCAAAACAAGAAATACCATGCAATCATAAGGGGTGTTGAACAACAGTTAATGATATGTGAAAATATTATTTAATGTTTATATATGCTTTAGGAAGGTACAAATATTCCTGTTAATACATATACAAGACACTAAGGAAATATATTAACATGTTAATAGTGATTATTCTTAATGTTGCTTATATATTCTGTATTACAAAATGTTCTACAATGACTATGTATTGCTTCTAGAACCGTAAAACAAAATCAATGTAATTTTACATTATCTTTAGTTGGGAGCCAATTGACAACAGAGTGAATTCTAAAGTTCTCCCACTGACACGATAGCATTTGCATGATAAAATTACATGAAAATTGAATTAAATACTTGCTAAAATACACCTCAGCAACCAAAGAGGACAAGTTAATGACTATCATGTTTATTAGTAATAGTGTTTTATTATAAAAGGCAAAAGTTAAAATTTTAAAGTGTGTAAAAATATTTTATAAATTTTAAAAGGTTTTAAGATAAAGACTAAAATTGGTTTCAGATAAGGCATTATTACTTTATAAAATATCCCCACGGGATCTCAAAAAGCTATGGATTTAATGATCTCTCATAAGTATATACATTTACCCATAAGTCAAAATTTGTCTTTCAAGTAACCAAAATAAAAGCTCTTTAAAGTTAACGCATTGGGTCCTGGCTCGTGTGGCTCATTTGTTTGGAGTGTAATCCCATAAACTGAAAGGTTGTGGATTTGATTCTTGGTCAGGGCACATGCGTAGGTGTGGGTTTGGTCCATGGTAGGGGTACTTCTGAGAAGGCAACCAATCTCTCTCTTTCTCCCTCCCTTCCCTTATAACTAAAATCAGTGGGCATGTCCTTGAGTGAAGATTTAAAAAAGTGAATACATTGATGGAAGTGACCATCAATTCTTTTTATAAAGTAAAACTTTATGCAAGGATGAAAGAATGGTTCAACATATACAAATCAAGAAATGTGATATACCATATTAATAGGATGAAGAATAAAAATCATATGTTCATTTCAATAGATATAGAAAAGGCATTTGATAAAATTTAATGTGCTTTCATGTAAAAACTCTGAACAAATTAGGTTTGGAAGAATATACCTAAACATCACAAGCTCACAACTAACACTGCACTTAATGATGAAAAGCTAGAAGCTATTCCTCTAAACTCACAAACAAGACAAGGGTGCCAATTCTCACAACTTCTATTCAATGTAATACTGGAAGTACTAGCCAGAGCAATGAGGCAAGAAAAAGAAATAAAATTGGGAAGGAAGAAGTAAAACTGTATCTCTTTGTAGATGATATAACCTTATATGTAGAAAACCCTAAAAACTGCACCAAAAAAACAAAAAACAAAAACAAAACAAAACTGTTAAAACAAGTAAATGAATGAAGTAAAATTGCAGGATATAAAATCAATATACAAATGTCTAAAAAAAAAATTAAGAAAACAATCCCATTTACAATAGCATAAAAAATAATAAAATGCTTAAGAATAAATTTAACAAGGAAGGTGGAAGATCTGTACACTGAAACTATAAAATACTGATGAAAGAAACTGAAAAAAACATGAATAAATAGAAAGATATCTTGTGTTCATAGATTGGACAAATTAATATTGTCAAAATGTCCAAACTACTCAAAAACACTTTATAGATTCAGTGCAATCCCTATCAAAATTCCAATGGTATTTTTCACAGAATTAGAAGAAAGAAACCTAAAACTACAAGAGATCCCAAATAGATAAAGCAATCTTGAGCAAGAAGAACAAAGCTGGAGACATCATACTTTCTGACTTCAAACTATATTATCAAGCTATAGGAATCAAAGCAGTGCAGTACTCATATAAAAACAGACACATAGATCAACAGAACAGAACAGAGGGTAGAATGGTAGTTCCCAGAAGCTGAGGCATGGAAAAAAAGGGGAAGAAAAAAGTAGAATGGTCATTGTCGCGGTCTTGGGAGAGAGGGTCATGGGAATTATTTTTGAATGGGTAGAGAAGTTCAGTTTATAAAATGAATGATTCAGGAGATTGATGGTGGTAATGGTTGCACAAAAATATTCAGGGGTACTTAATACCCCTGAATGTACACTTAAAAATGCTTAAGATAGTAAAATTTGCTATGTGTATTTTACCACAATAAAAGCTTAGGGAAAAAAAACACTGTTGAAAAATAAAAATTTACAAAATTTTAAGTTAAAAATATACAAATAACATAAAGTAACATGCTCTTCGAGTTTCTAAAAGATTTTACAATAGCATCTAATGGCAAAATGGTGCTTTTTGGAAGATAGGAAATCTTCATAATTAGATTGGCATTTTCTAATGATGGATAGCCATGTAGCAATTCTGAAAGAACATTATACTAAATTAAAATGCACTTTTAAAACCCTAAGTAGGAAATAAGCACTGCATTTATTTTACTTAATGGTTTTTATAACTTTTCTAACATATTAACAAGCCTAATAATAAATCCTTTTAAGAGATTTAATGAGTGAAATAGTTAAACTGAAGATTCTCTTATTATATTTAAGTTATATATATATATGTTGTGTATGTGTGTTTACATTTTTATATTAATGATTGATATGATAGTAGCATCTGAAGATCAATCAATTGAGCATTACAAAAGAATAAGTTGGGTTTTGTAAGTTAAATTGCTCCCCCCCACACAGAAATTTTAATATCCGATAGTATTTTATGTTTTATGATGCTAATATATAAAATATGTCAGAAATATTGATTCTTAGGTTTCCCCCATAAAATGGATTAGGTTATAGAAAACTATCTGAGGTTAGGAAACAAATTAGCAATTAAATATTGAGAATTCTGCTGTTTCCAATTACTAGAAGTAAATTAAATAATTAAAAAAACCAGGCCAAAGCCTTCCCAGCTCCCAAATAAACAACAATAAAAAGAAAGCACATACTTTATTAAATCTCAGATGCCATCAATTTCAGGTTGTATTATTTTAGGTACTACTAAGAAAAAAAACGCATTGTCTGTTAGATATGGCATGCTATTGATTAGAAGACATTTGACTTAGAGATATTCAAATGTGGCAAGTGTTCCAATTGGAATCAATGAAGTAAGACAACTCAAGTCCTTTAGATATCATTTATAATGCAAAGGACACAAAATCCTCAAGCTCTACTTCATTGAGAATTTTTTACTAGCACATCACATTCCAGTAATATTTTACTTATGCGAAACTAACGGAGACCTTCCACTTTCAGGAATTCTCACATTTCTGAATGTATTTCTATATGGCTTAACACTCGGACACTGAGCTCCCAGATGGTCCAATTTATCCTCCCTTAAAGTGATGCTTTTGAGATTACATACTGTGGTTGCTGTAGCCATGATCAGTATTTCCTGCATTTACCATATGTCAATATCGTTGGGTTACTTGACATGGATTATCTTACTTAATTGTCAGAGGAAGCTTATAAGGTATGTACCAATATGATTCCCTTTACACAGTTGAGGAAACTGAGGCCCAGGAAGCTACGTGACTTACCCAGGGTCACACTGCTAGCAGGTAGGGGAGGTGAGAACCCTTTCCTACGCTGGTAACCTCAATGCCCCATCATCTGGGCTGGCAGTCATGCCCACTTCCAATCTATCCCTGGGGATTTCAAGGTTTGATTGGTAAGAAGCAACCTAGAACCTGAGGGTCCCAAGTTTATTGCTGAAATGATTCAAACTGCCTTTTCCATTCCCTTTCCTTGTCATCCATTCTACCTCCTTTGTTATGTTCTACAGGTCATCCATTTATTCTCAAAAGATGAGAACTCTCTGGAATCTTTCAGGAGGCAATTTAGCTAAGTCTCCACTTCCCAGGGCAGCTTGAGACCAGGCTGACCCCTGCCATCACTCCATTTTAGGGCTTTCAAATCAGGTACGTAATCCATGTTAGGTAAGCAAACGTTAAATGCATCATTTATGGAATGTAAACTTTCAAGCTTAGTTTAAATGCATATCAGTCAACAAAATCAGGCTATTACTAGCAAAATATTCAGGATAAATGAAGAGGAAAAGCAAGCTTCAATACTATTTGAATAACACGAGCCCACTTAAGAAAAAGAGAAAAAGAGAATACACATTTAAAAAATCTTAGTATTAATTTTTGAGTGGTTGGAGTAATAGGTAGTTTATATTTTCTTTATAATTTACTGTATTCTGCCATATCTTATAGACTTTATGCAATAAAGGGAAATCACCAAAGCCAGTTTAATGAACTTGTGTCTGGACGCTCTACCGTGAACGTTTGTTACTTTTGTACTCACATCATTATTTCGAAGGCCATGGATTCAAAATTGGCAGTTTTAACCAGTCCTGATCGATTTAGAGATTTGTCTGAAACAAACCCACCTTGCTGAAAAGTCAACTTTCTGACCCATCCTTTTCTTTGGTTACAGCTAAACAGAGGAGAGGCCTTCCCTTCTCGAGAATGAAAACAAGTAAATAAAACAGATCCCTGGACACCAATGAATGAGGGCATAGAAAAGTTACAGGGGCCTGAGCCAGGGGCTGGCTTCCTCTTGACGGAGAACATGACCCAAACTGGCTCTGATGCCAGGCTTAGCCCTGAGGCCATGGGTGGGAGGTGGCAGTTTCCTGGCTTGAGAGGGACAAGGTCTAGCCACAAAATCTATTAGGTATCTTGCTGCTTATTTTGACAAGACTCTTATTGGGGGACTGGCCCAGAGGGTGACATTGAAAATGCACTGGAAATTAGAGGCAGGAGACCAGGAACCATCCTGAGATCTAGGGTGTGGGTGGTCCTGTTTCTAGGACACAGGAACTAGGAGAACTTGGACTGGTCATTTAACCTGTATGGGTTGGAAGATGTAATGTCCAAAGTCCTCTGCTGAGCTACCATTCTGTGACTCAGCGATTTCCTGGCTCCAGTCTTGAAGAAGTTATCTGGACACAAGCTTGGAAAATCAGTCTACTTATGTTATGGCCACATACACCATGCATGTGTTTGCCCCTTCACTTTTATCCCTCCAAATATATGTGTATTTTCACTGGACGAGAGGCAATCTACATGAGTAATCAGCCACTCCATTCCCTAAACTTTTTCCTTTTTCCTTAAGATTTTCAAACCAGCAATGTAAGGCTCCAATCCAGGTAAGATGGGCTGCATTTGATATTTTTTAAATCGTCCCCAATGTATACTTTCTTGAAGTCTGTAAATGCTTCTGTTCCTAAAGACTTTTAATGACTTTTAAAGAGCACTAAATCTAGCTCTTACAACTACTTCTAGATGGAGAAAAACAGTTTCTAAAGAAATGTCTGTTGACATTTGACGTCCAGAAGGAATTTGCAGTTGGTCTCCGTTGTGAGGAAAACAGCACCTACTCAAATGCCTTCACGCTGCGCTCACTGCAAAATGAAATGTTTCCTGGATCAGAAGACACTAGGAAAGTCCTGGCTTTTCAAGAGGAAGGCTTGGATCTTTATCATGGTGGAGAAAACAGACCTAGCTACCTAGTTAGAGAAAAGCAGGTGAAGGAGGTTAGGTATCTCTAACTGCTGGATCTGGCCCTTGGTCAGTGAGGGGGAATTGCCAAAAAGCTGGTAGAAAGGCCTGGCCAGCAGGGAGGATGCGTGGCTTCATCTGGGATGAGTCGGCAAGAGGGAGCTGATCAACAGCCATGGAATGGAGGGACCGAGAGATGGATGGGTGGGGCTCCTGGGGTCTAGGTGCCAGAGAGAAGCCAGAAGTGGGGAAATGTGAATAATAAGAGAAGCAAAAAGAGCTGCAGGAAGAATCATGGGAACATCTGCAAGGGCAATCATCTGGAAAAAGCTGTTCACATTTGCATGTGTGCTAGAGAATTATAGCTGGAATGACTGACAAGCGGAGCTGGAAGCTGACAAGGAATTCACCTCGTCTGTACGGAAATTCACATCTGCTCAAGAGGGTAATTTTGATGATCATACTTTAATGCAAAAAACTTTACACCTATCACCTTCCTGAGCTTTTGAAAAATATATTGTAACTTTCTCTCATTTGTTGTATGACAATATTAAGAATAACTTGAGGGCATTGCTGTCTATCAGTTGCCTTAATATCATGAGCTATATTCATGAATTCTCACAATAATCATTGGATGCATATATTATTATTTTCATTTTAAATATAAACTGAGGCTCAGACAGTTGAACTTGCTCAGGAGGGCTTTGATCTTTGACCTAGTGCATGAGGGGTTTCAGGGATTTTAGGAAAGGGTCATTTTTAGTACCATCAAGGAAAGAAGAGGTTCAAATACAAATATAACATACAGTGGATCAAGAAAACACTGGGAAAGCTTTAAGGGAGACATCAAACATCTTTCCATAGGCCACTGAACAAGATAAATTAATTCTCATATGAGAACCTTCCATGTTCTCTTCCAGTCCTGGATTCTAGGAGTCTGTATTTGTGCTATGACATGATTTTTTTTATGTGTCAGGTTTCCACTGGGAAATATCTCAGAGATCACCAGGAGGAGAGAGAGGAGACCTGTCCCTCTGCTTGAAGTATATAGCATCTAGTCACCCACATGACCTCTTAGCTCTGTGATCCCTGCTGGGACCCTCCTGAGGGCTCCTCACCACTGTCCATGCATTAGTGTCTGCTGTGCCCAACATGTGGAGGGTCGGAAGATGAGAATATTTCTAACATGTAGAAGAGTCTGCTTCCCTCCACCTTGTCAATGCAAAGCCTGCACTTAATATTCCCAAAAGTGCCAGCGACTCTTTTATCGATGGCTATAAATGTAAATAACAATGGAATAATTTGTATTTTACGTTTTGTTCTTTTTTTTTTTGTACCTCAGGTTATATACTGATATAACTTTTTCTCATATTGACCCAAATTTTGATTTTTTACATTTGTTCAAATACTGACATATTAATTCTGTTATAATTTTTACTTAATTTTAAATGGTCTTTTTAATTTCACTTATCTTTGCAATAATCATCGATGAAAGAAGAACACTAAGGTATTGGAAGAAGGTTGTGTTCAATGTATTATCAAGAATGCTGCTGAACGCATACATTCTTTATTAGGAAAAATTTTTAGGTGGGAACAAACCAATGTCTCGACTGAACTTCAACACCTCCATAATAGAAGAGCTTACCAGAGAATGGCATGACTTTAGAGACACTGTTAACAGATCCAGCAATGAAGAAAATCCACCTGGTCCCTCTCATGTATATGGTGTAAAGATGCTTCCAGAAAGAAAGCTAAGACTGTGTAAGGAATGCTCAACACTGGAAAGAAAAACCAGGTCAAGAACAGTATGTGTGAGATGTGACAAAGGGCTGCAGCCAAGATGCATCAATAGCCACAAATGTTAATATTTAAACATTTTCCTATTACTGTATTGTTTTTGCATTTAATTTTTGTTTATAAACTGTTTTTCACTGTTGATATCTATTGATACATGTCTCTAGTGTGAAAGCCATTTGTATTCACTTTTTGGGGGTGTTATGAAGTTTTCTTTTTTTTCAAAAATTTGTGCAATATTTGGCATACCTCTTGCTTGTTATCCATGTTGCTATGTGTTTTTTCAAATTATAATCATAGGTTTTATATTATTCCATATATTATACTTCAAAAGCCATATTGAAGGAAATAATTTATTTGTTCTAAAATAATTGTTATAATAAAATAATTTAATGCAATAAATATTTTGCTAAATTACGTCAAAGGACACTGCTTACAAAAGAAGAATGTATTTATTATATGTCATAAAATTTTCAGCAAGTTATTATGAATAATAATGTTTTTATAGACATTTTTCATAAACTCTGCATTTCTCAGCATAATAGCCTGGCATTTCTCACACAAATTTTAGCAATTATGCATGGCACTCAAAGGATTAAGGTCAAGTTTCAAAATCCATATCCCACACAAGACCTTCCTGACTAACCCCAACCTATAGTGATCTTACCTGTTCTTCGAAATCTTACATCCTTCTAGTCTTTTGATCTTATTACCTAGCACTTAATTCAATATAGTTTATATACTTTCTTACTTGCTTTATGAAAATTGCTTTCCCAGCAAATTTACAAGATCCTTTTTCTATTTCAATAATGAGGTGCAGAGTAGGTCCTTAATTCATGCTTCTCAGTTAACAGGCAAACATTGGCAAGATCATTCCACCCAATCTCATTATTCAGAGATGATTCCATGGAGGATCATCTGGAGTTGCTGGTATCAGTAGATATAGCAGAATATTAAAATAATAATAATAATAATAATAATAATAATAATAATAATAATAATAATAAACAGCTTAACTTAATTTAGGATCTATTCCTAAAGTAAGAGAGCCATGATCCCAAGAGTTTCCAATGAGAAAGGTGAGGTAGAAGGAAACCGAAGAGATGACATAATGTTGCAGAAAAGTTGTTGTGTTGGCACAAGAGGCTGACATTCCACCCTCCTCCTGTCCCACGGGAGGCTCAGGGTCAGCCTTCTCTGCTGCTCCACAGCACGGTCTGAATTCATGCCCCTGCCTACTGCTCTGTGCCCTTTGATTAGTTCCAGCTTGCCCTGAAGGAACTGTGACATTTTAGTGGTGGGTGAGGCTACTCCTCTGTAAAGAGTGTATCTGTTGGGAATGCAGTTTTTGGAAGAAAGACACTATTTAAAAAGAAGAACACTATTCCTTTGACAACCCCACAGAATGGGGCAGATGAATTAGAAACAGAAAATCAGGTTCCAAGCTGGTATCAAGCTCTGGGAGGCTCTGAAGTGCAGCCCCATGTTTTAAACTGGTCACCGTATTTTGCCATCACCGATTCGACCATTTCACTAGGAATAATACACTGGCTGTAACATAGTCAAGAAATGCTTTCCTTGGACTATGGAGAGAGAAGTATGAGGAGCAGGTTTATTGAAGAAGAGATTCTTTTAGAATGACTTTTGGGACAACACATTCTGAATGGAAAACTTGTGGTGTCAAGTGTAAGCAAGTAAGAAGAGTGTTTCAGTAATGAGCCAAAATTCCATGTAGACAGCTAACAACTTGGCTTAGAGTCTAATAGATATGCACAGGTAGTTATCTACCTAGAAACTAAGGTATGAGTCCCTGCCCTATTGGTTTATTCAAGAGCCCCAAATTCTAGAGGTGGGGTAAATAAATGACCTATTCAGAATCACTAGGGTTTATCAAACTAGAAATTACTCCAAACTAGGCAATTTCTCGCAGGAAGAGACACATAGAGGCAGAGATGCTTAGGCTGTTCCCTCAGTTTGGACTTTTATCTAGAATCTGCCCAAGATCAGGCTGGCTTCCAGGAGGAAAATTCACAAGGTCACCTTTGTTCATGTTTTCCTCGTTACACTGTATAAACTCCTCAAATAACCTGATTTTTTTTTCATGTCACTTAATTGTGCTTCTCTTAAAATAAGATGTTTTGGGGAATATGCAGTACTGTGAAAATTTTCAATTCATATTCTCTTTGCCTTTAGGGAGTTTACCAGTACAACCATTAAAGTGGAAAATGTCTTGCACTAAAAGGAAGTAGACTATTTTCTTCTCATTTTGATCATTGTAAAAATAAGAAAATTAGTCATTATAGAGAATGAGCATATTTTTAAGGGAGCTTTACCAGTCTAAACACAAACAAAACCCCCTTTTCTTCTGTTTTAGGAGTCCTGTACTTAACACCACAGGTCTCTGAGCAAGATAGGTAGTAAAGCTTTTCCCCCAAAAGGGTTAAAAGCTTAGAACAAGAGAGATTAAACGACCTGACAGAGTAACCAAATTGAGGAATGGAAATATGCTTATAAAGAGAGTTTAGAAAATGTCCATCAATAAGCGTGGCAAAAGAGAAATAAGAAGAGAATTACTAACTGTCCCAGAAAAGCAATTCCAATACTGTAATGTCTAATTAACTTGGGGAAGTTCTAATTTAAACTTAAGAGCATAAGTTAATGGTGACTCTACTAGTCAAGTTTCCACGCTTGCTAGCAGAACTCAATATTTCATCTCATGATAAGTTGTAAACTCTTCAGAGAGCATTATCAGGCACATGAAAAGCCAAATGAAATTCCAGGTTGAGAGATTCAGCATTTGCCTGGATCACAAAACCTTCCTGCCAGAGACCAGTGAATATGTTACCATGGTGAGGAAATTATCTTGGTCTATTCCAACTGGAGTCTCACAGGGCTTGAGCTCTGTGGGGAAGAATTACATCCTCTCAGCTTCTCTAAGAAAACTTATTTATTCTTCCAAAGACAAATCCCAGAGATAAGGAAAAGAATATCCCATCTGCTGAGTGGGTTTAGCTAGCTGAGTGATTGAACTCAGCCCAGGAGCTGGCAGACAAGTTTTCCTCAGAACCAAACTTTTCTAGGTGCTGGGGGGAAAACCGTAACAGTTTTCCCCATTCTTTACAATTTCAGGCCAAATACTATAAATTAAAACCGCAGACATCAGCCTCTGGTGAGAACAAATGGGGCTGAACCGAGTCCAGCTTGCACCCTGAAAGCTGGGCTGCACGGTGGGACTGAGTTTGCTTTTGATCAGCAAGAGCAGCCTGAGCCTTTCTGGTGCATAATCTTCCCATTGGCCTCGTATCCTCCAAAGGCGCAAAGAGAATGTTCTTTTGAGTTTTCTTTTCTGCTGTTCTTGAAACATCTTACATTTTTCAGCTTGGCCATTTAATGGTGCTTCTAAGTACTTTGCATTTAAGGGGTTAAACTAGTAAAAATTAGTTTGACTTTAAATGAGTGATTTTTTTTTCAATTAATAAGAAAGCTGCCCTTTTACACATATCATCAAGGATGGAAAGCAGCAGTCATTTTCAAATTGTATTAACAAGTCTGTTGGGGTCCTAAACAAACAGAAAAAAAAGGTTTTGAAAGATTTATTATTTTTTCTGCAACACTGGGCATCAATAGTGTGAAGACAAGTTTTTCTATTCATAAGTTATATTACACCTTCTATTATATCCACCATTAGAGCTGAACTGTTTACCCCACTCTAAATTCATATGTTGAAGTCATAACCCCTACCTAGTCCCTCAGAATGTGATATTATTTGAAAATAGGGTTGTTACAGATGTAATTAATTAAGATGAGGTCAAAAGGGTGACCCCTACTCCAATATGACTCATGTCCTTATAGAAAGGAGAAATGAGAACACAGACAAGTACATAGGGAGAGCACCAGGAGAAGATGAGGGCAGAGATCAGGGTGATGCATCCGCAAGCCAAGGAATGCAAGGATGGTTGGCAGCATCCAGAAGCCAGCAGGGAGGCATGGAACACATTCTCCCTCACAGCCAACAGAAGGAACCAACCCTGCCAACACCTTGATTTTAGACTTCTAGCCAGCAGGACTGTGAGACAATTTCTGTTGTTTAAGCCACTCGGTTTGCAGTACTCTGTCAGGGCCGCCCTCGCAAATAAACCCACATGGAAAGAAATGGCCATGATCAAGATCTACTTATTTTTTAAAGCTGATTCTTTCACAAATGGAATTATACCAAGGAAGAAAAAGCAGTTTGGTTCTTACCATCAGTTCTTGGGGAACAGAATTTGGCTTCTTTATGTTGATCTCAATGCTATTTTTGTCGTGTTTCAGCTCCAGGGCAGACCCATGCACTCTGGCCACACCTTCAAACATCTGGGATTTTGTTAAGGAGGGTGTAAGCACATCCACGGGACACTCTCGTTCCTTCTCCTCCTCATCGCCATGAACCGTTTCTCCGTTCACACTGACTTTCCCATCTACCTATAGAAACCCGAATGAACAAAAAACATGCTATTCCCCAAAGAAAGACTGTAACAAGAGAACACATTCAGAATCGTCTTAAAACATTATCATTCAATAATCATAGTCAAAGAATCACATCTGTTATATGCTTTGATTGGTTCTAGACAGGAGGGCTCCTATAAATGTTATCTTTGAGGGTCCCTTTAAAAGGTATTCCGCCTTCTCTGGCCACTTCACATTAAATTACATTTCATGTTCACCTTATGTAGGTTGCACTTTTATTTTAAAATATAGAAATTCAAGGAAACATGTATAATACATACCACATATTTGGGTTCCAGTAATTCTTAATTTAAGTTCTGTTATTCCACAATTTTGATTTTTTTGTTTTGTTTTGTTACTGGTTAGCATATAAATGAGGTAGAACCCACCTCACAATAGGAATATTTTACAGGTAATTCTGTGGGGGTAGGGAAATGGGTACTTTTTTGACGCAGTCATGGATGGCAAGGAACTTAATGCTTGCTATGTTATGGTAAATCCCTACTTCTAGTTAATTTTATAATCCCATTTTTCAAGGAAAAAGGGCATGCACATTACAGTATTTTTGTTTTGTACACATGTCTAGAGGAGGCAGTAAGGGCAAGAAAGGAGGAACAGAGAGAATGGCTGGTCTGGCTACTTGAAATGCACTCAGAAATCTCTGTCTTGAAGTCTGCACCAGTACATAAAATAATTACGAGAGGAAGCGCTGTAGTTCCACGGCCGCAGAGTGCATTCTGGCTCTACAGCTTTAGCCATGTAATCTTAAACCTCAGTCCTCACCTGCAAAATTTATAGTAATAGTATCTCCTGGACAGAGCTGTTATGGTGATTTTATGGACGAATATATATACAGAGTTTAGAACAGTACCTGGCCCATTTTAAATATGTAAATATTAGTTATTATTACTAATAATGGAAGGGCAGATATTAGTTATACTTTATGTACCTAGGCCAGTGGCTTGCAACCTCTGTTGTCTACAATCCATAAGGAAGAAATTTAAATCACAATTAAGCACACACAAATATAGCTGAAACCAGAGTTTTGTAAAACGGTATTTACCTTTATTATCTGTGATGTACTAGGCATTTTAAAAATTGTATTCTATTCTACTTCATTTTTTAAAAAATATTGATTCCAAACCACTCAAATGATTTCACAACCTAGGAAGAGCTGGTAACTCTCAGTTTGAAAAACACTGCCTTAAACTATTTCACTTGATCTTCCTTTACTCTTAATTCTGTTGTGCTTCGAAACTGAGCCCATACCGCCTGCCTTCTAACTCCCCCCAACGCCCCCTGCCATACACTCATCCACACACCCACCCCTTAGCTTCTGTCCTGGCATTGCCTGGTAACAGCTGTTTATTTACATATTACTCTTGACCACAAGTGGGCCCATCCACTCAGTAGTGGGGCTGTGAATAAGGCTGATAGTCATCGAGGCCAATGATGAGTCAAGGGCTCACTGGTGGTCAAGAGTGAGCCCTTGCGTTAAATGGACCTTTCCTGCAGTTGTTCAATCCACGTCCCCATGAATGCTCTTCCTGAGGCCTCTACCCTGTCTTGCCACAGTGGTAAGGACCTGGGCTTTCTCAGGGCCTAGGCCTTGCCATGAAGTCAACTATCCTAATTGTTCTGTTGAAATGATTACACTGCACTGCTTATGTAAATGAGGGGAAGTGGATATCCAGATTAATCTGATTGGATGCCTTGGATACAAGTTAAATGAATGTATTCTCTACTCCTGCTCTGAGTCATCCCAACATCAAACCTTTCCTCAGGAAATATTATAGGCAGTTAGTTTATTGTCATGGGTCCTAGGTGAAGGATAGTGGGGCAGTACCTGGGTGAGCTGCCAAGCACGGAGAGGCTCATGTATATCTGTGTATGCGTGAGTCTGCATGATGAATAGCTTATCTTCTCAGGAAAAATTCATGTATTTATTCAATAAACACTTGCTGATGGCCTATCATGTCCTGGGTGCCTACGTCAGCTGTGAACAACAAAGACACAGCCCTGGCCCTTCAAGGGACAAACATCTCAATTCAACCCAGATGAGACAGGCTCAACATTTTTCTTTTGTTTTATCAAAGCCTAAGGCACAGATTTTAAAGATGCATTCAGAGTTATTTAAGCAGAAGTCAGGAAGTGTGGTTTGGTTCCCTCTGAAATTCAATAGAATGATACCAGGCATCGCATTGCTCAATTAGTTTGCTTAAGCAAACTTTCTTTACATGTCCATGACTGCCAATGATGAATTCCACCTCTGTCTTCTATTACAGGCCCATGTGGTGTGCAGGGACAATGAGAACTGATTTTGCTTTATAGTTAACAGAGCTTAACACAAAGGATGAGTGCCTCCCCATAATGTGAGGGAAAATACGGGAATTTGAGAAAGTGAAAAGATGTTTGGTTGACATAGGTTAGTTCTGAAACATTATTTTACACATTTGTTGGTAAAAAGACAACCTAGTTTCTTTCCACTTAAACATATTTCAAAAATCTGTTTCATTTGAGGACTAAGAACATCCTGTATTTCCATATGTTCCCTGTATGTTTTTTTCAACTGTTGAAATGTCAATTACTTCCTAAAAGAGAAAGCCGTATACATTTCTATTCAAACAATGGCAATTAAGTTTTTTTGAAAAGTTTGCAATACCTCCAGATAGTTGGAGATATCTAGGGTGTTACTAAGTTAGGGCTTATGACCACAAATACAGAGACCATGCCATTGAATCAAATTAGAAAACAGACTTTGCGCATGGAAATTACTCAACCATCAATCTCATTGGAGTCCATCAGTATTAACAGCAGGAATTAAGGGGAACCATCTCTCCCTAAGCATTTATAAACCAAATCTTGGACATGTAAACTTTGCAATTGTAAATGTTAACACATTTTGCTTTTGTTTGCATTTTCTTTTTCGGACAAAAGAAAATAATTGCATTTTCTTGAGGCAAAATGCTTCTTTCCATCAACTCCCTGGACTTCAGTTTTGCTGAAGGAACTCATCCTACCTTAAAGGTCTTCAGAACCTCTTGAGAGTTTTTGGGCTGGGAGTAAGGCTTGGGTGTCAGCATAGGCACTGCTTTGGGAGTGACAGTTTTGCTCGGAGACCCACTGCCTGCTGACATGCTGGTATCCAGGATGTTGGTACGAGCGATGGTGGTTTCCACAGTGGCAGTGAACTTGGGTGGAGGCAGTGACTGTTGCCGCAGGTATTTCATGGGGTTGGGTTCGTTCGGGAAGGGGGATACGTTTGGCTCTGTTGAATGGCTTCTTTCCAGGATTTTTGGCATCTCCAAGCGTTCCAGAACAGCCTCGCTGATGGTGAACCTCTCGATGTACTGCTGTAGGATCCCCTCCGCCTCCTCCTGGGACCGCGCGTTTTTATACGCCTCGTGCAACTCCCTCTCTCTCCGCTCTCTAAAGCATGGGCGTGGGACAGAGAAGCAATACCAAAGTCAACAACGGTCACAAAAATTGCAAAGGAGACCTCGGTAGGAACCAAGGTGGGGCTGAAAGGACAGCACATGCTGCGTGTAATATTGGTGTCAGAGCCTTTGTGATAAGCAACAATTTTTAGAAAAAGCACATCTAGATAATATTGTACAATAAGCAATAACAACAGAAAGAACCCACTTTTCTTGAACAATCTCTCTGTAGGTTTTGATGCTTTTCCTTCGTTCACTTGTCCCATCCTCTCCAGCCAGTAACTTCTCCATTTTTTTCCTTTCTTCCTCTTTCTTGATTAAGTCCTGAGAAGCACTTCTTCTACGGCTCTTCCAACGAGCCAGGTCCTGCAGGGGTGGATTTGGCAGAGACAGAACATACTTTTTCAGGCTTGCACATAACTCCATTTCTACCCTTCAGAGTTTAGTGAGCACTGACTATGGATCAGGTACTATGCTAAGGCATTCCCACCCACTCCCATATAAGTCTGGTGGGAACAGGAATGCCTCAAAGGCAGGAAGCCTTTCACAGCAGGGCAGCACATTTATTTAAATATGGCAATGTGAAATTTGCAATCATATTCCATGTCAGTTGCCAAATTGTAAAGTATTGCCTCACAGGGGATTGTAAGACTTCATTTCTTACTATTTATGACTTGTGCATTGTGAGTGGACTTGTTGACAATACAAGAGCAGGAATCAACCACAGACCTACACAATGTCCTCAGGGAAGGAAAACATTGGCTTTGGGCTCTCACAGAATCGATGATTCTATACATATTAATTCTTCTGATCCTTACAACACCCTCCCCACAAATCCTATAGGCAGTTATAGCATAAGGACAAAGAGTTAGGATTCTGAAGTCAGATGGGTGGGACTGCAGCTTAGGAAGTGATCCCAGCCAGCTCTGTCTCTTCCATGCTTTGGAATCACAGGCCCAGTTCTTAGACTCTCTGTACCTCAGTTTCTTCATCTCTAAAATGGGGATGATAATAACACTCACTCTTACAAGCTTTCTGTGAGGGTTAAATGAGATAGTACATGTAAGGTACCAGGCACATAGTAAGTGCTCGATATAGTGCAGAGATAATTATTATAACATTTTATCAACATTGGAGAAGTTAACTTTTTAAATTAGTGGAGAGTTAAGTTTGCAATTGCTATCTCGGAGTGCTCTGTGAGGATTAAATGAGCTAAGCCAGTCTGGCTGGTGTGGCTCAGTGGATTGAGTGCTGGCCTGTGAACCTAAAGGTCGCCAGTTCGATTCCCAGTCAGTGCACATGCCTGGGTTGTAGGCCAGGTCCCCAGTTGGGGGCCTGTGAGAGGCAACCACACATTGATGTTTCTCTTCCTCTCTTTCTTGCTCCCTTACCCTCTCTCTGAAAATAAATAAAATCTTTTAAAAAAAGAGAGATAGCTCAGCCCTGTCTTCAAGCTCTTCCTGGACACTGGATCTTTGCTTTCAGCACTCAGACAATCCTAAAGCCCTCAGTAGACTCTGGAGCCTCCCTTCCCTAGCTCTCTAGCTGTGTGACTCTGGGCAAGTTACTTAGTTGTTCTGGGACTCATCTGTGGAATTGAGGACAATCATAGTTGCTCTCTCACTGAGTTACTAAATGGATTAAAGAGAATTATTTTATGCATGGCACTTAGAATAGTGCCTGTTACTGGTATGCTTTCAGTGTTGGCCATTATTATTGTCTTCATCATTCATTTCAAACATATAATCTCACAAGACAGTGCCTCCTCAATTCTACATCTCATGCCAATGGCTCCCTCCCCCCACCTCCTCCCTGTTGTGTGGCCAACCTTGGGGGATACTTGCAGATTGTCATTCACTCCTCACCCTTCATGCTGCTACTAACCTTCCTTTAATTCCCACATTTACTGTGCCACTGTTGGAAATCCTCTAGGGGATTCCTTCCCCTGCACCTCTTTCAAGTCCAGGACTGCCCACCCCATGAGATCTTTTGCTCTGAAGAGCCTCTAACCCATGGTGCTGGGCAGCCTCCCTGCTGCCCATGGCCTTGGCCGGCACTCACATCTTGCCATTTGTCGTCCTCTTCCCGCAGCTGGCTATTGATCAGTTGCAGCTGCTCCTGGCGGGCCCTGCTGTGCGGCTGCACTGCAGCCTCCTCCTCACACCGCATGTCAAACATACTCGTGCTCCTGAGTGTGGACAGAGCAGAGACAAAAATGGACCAGGATCAGCAACCGTTTTCTGTGTGCATTTGGGGCCATTCTGTCGCGTGGGGGCGCTACCGCGTTCAAAAAACTGTCCCTCCCTCAGCCAGCAGCGTGCACGCCAGCATCCCCACCTCTTCTCCTTCTGCAGCAAAAGCCAGAATGTGACCATCTTTGCCTTCAGGGGTGGCTGCATCAGGTCAATATAATTTTACATGTAGGTGCCACAGTATGTTTAAAGAAAAGAGCTAGAAAAGGTATATGACACTCTGGGCTCCTCTAATTTGGAAATGTATTAGAAAATACAAAAGAGAATTAAAAGATCTACCTTGGGGAGAATTTGTGGAGAAGGAGGGTAGCGTTCCATGAAGTAAATGCTTCTTTGTGTAAAGACTGGGCTTAAATGTTTTCTACATTAACTGAGTCAACCTCTCCATTTTCAAAACAATATTACATGGTCTTAAGTCTAAGACACCCACCTTTTCATATTGTACTATTTTCTGAATTTTGGTGCATCCAACAACTATCCATTAGTGATGCATATGTTTGATATGGTTATTTCTATTTCCTCTAAAACTGTAAGTCAATAGTGCGGTTGATGGTATCTCGGAGTAAAAACAATAATGTATTTTATATTAAGATTAAGGAATAAAATATGCAAATCAGTATATACATTATATCCTAATATTCTTACACTCATTTTTCTTTACTTTTGTCAGGATATCTCTGAATTTCTTTCAAAAGAAAAATATAGGGAAAAAAATGTAATACCCTCAGGCTGTACATACAATTGATACATTCTATAGGAGCTTACTAAATGGTGGGCAAGACCATAAGCTTTTTTTCTATGATGCTCACATAGACCTTGCTTAAGCAGCAAGACGAAAACAGGAAAACAAAAAAGCAAAAAACAAAAACAAAGCAAATCCCTATCCTCTTTTTTTTCCTCTCTCTCAAAGAAATGATAAGCTCTGGGGCAAAGTGGGTTATATAGTCCCCAAATCAAGAAATGGAGGGCCCTTTAAAGTTCACTCCAAGAACCAAAGACTGTGATAGTCCATTTTTGAAGCCAGCTTAACACAAAGAAAAAGAAGAGCCGTGCACGTAGACACCAACTAATTCCAGACACCATCAGTGATGTCCAAAATAGTCATTGCCACGGCCGGACAGTGAAATGGCAGCAGTGTCGCTGGATGCTAGTGGGTCCCTCAGCAGACAGCGAGTCTCTGGAGGGGAAAATGACCCCCAATACAGTGAAGGCAGTGGTTGCCCACTGTCCCACCAATCAATTCAAAATGAATCAGCAAGGTGTGTGGGGCCTCGCCCCTCTCTAGATATTGGACAATTTAAATCTGACCTGAGAGAGTGAAAACTGAAGACAGTACTTGTCATCTGACTTCCCCAAGGCTGTTCTAATAATCTGACTGTGTGGAAGAACTTCTATCTGAGGTTTCTCTAAACTCAGATATGACACACCACGGTGTGAAGCCGCCTCCACGTGTCAGTGGGTAGTGCTGGTGTGGGTGCCGTGCCTTGCAGACCAAGTGTAGTCCTCAAGAGGCAGGAGGGACTGCAATTTTTCACTGATTGTAGACTATTTATTAATGCTTAGGAAAGGGTTAGGAATTTGCAGAATTTGGTAGAAAAGTCTAACCCATGTTTTTTGAACTTCATGGATCAAAATTCACTTAAGTAGGCTTTCCGGAAGGAGACTGAAATTCATCCCATTCCTCCTCTCAGAGTTAAAAAAAAAACAAACAAAAAACCTACTTTTAAATATATTCAATTCAGTCAGTTCCTTTTTTAAGGCAATTCAGTGTTTGCAAAGATCTTAGCAGATAAAAATCTCTCTGAGCTGGGACTCTTGTGTAAGCTATTCAGTAGTTGGAGATTGTGGGGGAGAAAGACGGTCCCTTCCTTCAGCTTTGCCATCTACATCATTTCTAAAGGGCAGGGTTTTGGTTTAGGCCACAGCGGGTGGCCATACAGCTGGGTCTTCTTCTGGGACCCCAGAAAGACACTGGCAGCCTTCTCCAAAATTGGGAATTGGTTATCTCACTTGGCAGACATGAGGAAGACAAGAGCAAGGCCTTCAGATCTGACTTCTGTCCTGAGTTCCTAGCTCCATCCCATCATGAAGTTCTAACTGTCTCAGCCCAAATGTGGCCAAAAGCTGGTTAGCGAAATAAAAAGAGAAACTTTTGTTTGCCCTCTCATATACCAGGAAGTACTATTTTTCCCAGTTTTTTTAAAAAAGAAATACCAGTAAAAAAAAAACAACAAAACAATAAGCAATATTTTTAGGCCATAAAAAAAAAAAAAAAAAAGGAACTAAGCAAGTTGAAAACTGAAAATACTAGACAAAAATCAGCTGAGTCACCATTTGGAAAATGTGCCCTAGTTCAGAGGTTGGACTCAGTCTCCAAAATGAAGAAGTGTGTGCCTAGGGGTGGGGTGGGGGATCCTGAAGAAGCCCAGGTTCTTCACATATTAATGTGACTTGCACTAATATTCAGTGCTGATGCACTAATAACCTGGGCTTCTCAACACAATAAACTGTGCTTTTGGGCTGTTGGGACAGGGACCCTGGCTGCAGAGCCTGGGAATCTCTCTTGGTGGTGGGTTGGCATTTTTGAGGGCCAGGATTAAATTATTCCAAGGGGAGCCTAGAAATTGTTCCTGGGCCAAGTCCAAGGGAAGGGAATTAAGGATAGGATGGCCTGTGGCTCTCACAGTGTACAGGATCCACTGCAGGGGAGGGTGTGGGAGAGGAGGAGTAGACAAGAGAGGAAAAGGGCAAGAAGGTGAAACCCAATCTACGGAAATGTTCTTGGCTTGCCAGGAGGCGGAAATTTCTGTCTGCCTGTGTGGTAGGTCTGCCCCTGACCTGCATTTTCCTTAAAGGGCACATCTTTTTTTGATTGGGCTGTATTGTAAGAATGTGTCAATTATGCATAAATAGAGCCTGTGCCAACAAATGCCCTTAAAGATTTTTGAAAAAAGGAGATAACATGGTAGTAAACTAAATATAGTATGGCATTCTATTTAAAAAAATAAACTCCTGATATAAACTTTTCATTTTGTTCCTCACGTGGTTTCATGTAAATTGTGTCTACTCCAAGAAGGAAATTTGGTACTTTTGATATTCCTAGATAAGATGTCTGGAAAAGAAGCTCCTTTTACCTTTATTCCATAAGGCGACTTTTTGTTAATTTAGAGAAGGAGTTAAGGGAGTCCCCAGCTCCACCCCCTTCAAAAAAGTCATTAACTTCTCCTGTGGGTGAGCTTTCATATTCGGGTATAGGCAAAATCGCTCTGTAATAGAGCTCTTTTATCTCAGGCAAATTGCATGGTGTCTTTGCACTGATGAAGAATGAATCCATTCTATCAAAATATTTTTTGAATCAAATCAAAGTTGTGTTTTTGCCTATCAATCTTATGTAATCTCTCTTTTCAGTGAATGTTAAATATTGCCACTGCAGATTTTAAAAGTAACCAGGGCTCACTTTTATAGCCTACTTAACTCTGCACAGTGAGCCCAGTTCAGGCTGAATTTGCCTTTGGATTTGAGACATGACTGTTCTGTGTGTCCGGCCACAAAGCAATCAGAGCTCACCCATCGGAAACGGATTCCCTTGGTGCTGGAGTCAGACTGCTTAGAGCTTCGAGTACAAACTAGGCTGACAACTGGAGCATGAACATGGAAAAAGCACAATTTGAAGACAATGCATTTTGTCTAATTCTCATTGTCACCGGTGGAGACAACAGTGGTGTGTTCTACACCATTATTCAGGTTCTCAAGATACGCCTTGAAACCAGGGCTCAGAGCAGGAAGACCAGGGAAAGAACAGTGGTGCTCACTCTTCTGAAGAGCCAGCCCCCCACAAGGCCACAGAATGCCTCTCACAGAGGAATGACATGAGGCTCAGCAGGCAGAATTAGGTATTAATCATGTTTCTTAACATGTGGATTACCCCAATCTGAGGACACTAGTATTCTGCTAAGAAAACTTATGCCTTAGATATTTGTTTCAGAATGCACTGTGCATAGGAAACCCATTTTTCAAATGGAATTAATGTGGTCACAAATGGGAGAGAGTGAATTTTTCTCAAATTTAGAGGTGAGGCGGGCATGGGTAGTGAGAGTCAGAGAGGAGCGGAAACTAAGCAGCAGGGAGAGAATGCCCACACCCTGTTTTAAATCGTGGCACCTTTCTACGTATGCCATGGAGCCCGACCGGAATTCCAACACATTGGTGTCAAGTTCCTCCAACCTGGGAAGAACTCGGGCTTCTGAATCCATAATTAGTGATTTAGGATTTATTTTCTTAGTTGAAAAAAATGTGGTCATGACAATGACTGCATCTTTGTTAACTCCAAGACCCAACATATCAAGAATGAAATGCAAGCGCTGCCTCCTGACACTCAATGGTTTGGCTGAACTAAGTGGCTGGGTTGGTGAAGAATGGGGTGGTCTGTGGGCTTCATTTTAAAGCTGGTTTCTCTTTTCTGTCCTAATTGCTTGGACCGAAAGGGCCCAGAGGTCTGAGAGGGGGGGAAACTTAAAATATTTCCCTCAGCCCAAACTAAGTATAATGGGCAAAAGGGTTTTGGACAGGTGAGATGTGCCTGGCACACCTTCCTCCAAAGAAGCCCTTCTTTTCCTTAATGTGGAACATTGAAAAATTAATCCCTGCCTTTTGTCATCTAGTGGTTATGGATTGAATGATGTCTTTTAACTTTGTTGCCAAATCTGTAGGCCCCAGAATACAACAAGGATGCCAGCCTGTTAAACCAAGCACACCGTTGTGTGCCAACTGAGCCAACTGACCTGGAGTCTGCACGATCCTTCCCATGTGGGAAGGCCACCCTCCCCTCCACACCCCCACTCTTATTAGGGATTTCTGGACCCAAGGGTAGATAGGACAATGACCATGTCCAGCTTGAAGCAGCTAGAGAAGCTTGAGACCTTCGCCCATTGTCCTTTGTAAGATTATAAAGGGTCTTAATATCTGAGAGGGAGGGATTATTATTTTTTATTGTTAAAATAATTAATTAATCATTTATTTATTTAAAAAAAGAAGAATACAAAGAAAAAGAATGAAATGCAAATGCAGAGTTCTGCTTTAATAATTTCATGGTTCAGAAAAGGTACCAACAGCCAAATGGTAACAAGAACATTAACATGCCCCATCTATGGAAAGCAAATGTTAAGTTTTAAGCAGCAGCTGCATATTAGAATCATGCTTCAGTTGCTTTTTCATTCATCTCTCTTGCACAGAACATATGTTCTGCATTCCAACTTCAAGTGCTTTTTTGAAGCTGCACAAGTCGGTTAGCTATTCAGTTCACTATTGCACCAATTGCATTTCCATTAGTGGTAAGTACCGAAGGCATGCAGTTTAGGCTAGTAATTAACATATTCCTACGAATACAAGACAACTTACTCTGCGTCATCAGACACAGGAATTCTCGGACCGTATCTATAAGACCAAATACAAAATTAGAGGATTTGCAAGACAAGGTTAATGCTGTAACTGAGCTGAAAAGAAAAACTGCTGGTGAAATGTATGTGTGCCGCCCTTTTTTTGCTGACCATACTGGAAGAGAAGTGTCATTATACAATTAACAATATTCATTAATTGCTAAAAACAAAAGTTCTTGACAGTTCTAAAGTATGCAAAATGTATATTAAGACAAAAAGGAGAAATGAAAATAATCCCCATGCTACACACACAAAAAAGAATCTGTTCAATATAAACACAAAAAGGCTTAGGTACAACCCACAAAATTTAGAGAAGGCAGCTTTAAAAAACTCAAACCTGCATTATGGTTGTTCACAAACAGTTAAACTGCTCATGCTTTATGTTTGCCATAACAAGCTGTAATGGACACCTAACATAGAAGCATGTGCTTACTGGCCCTTTCCCTGACGTGTTAATGCATTTATGACATCAAAGAGTGATTCTGCAGTTTTCCGAAAGCAAACCAGAACTCCAACCAGAACCCCAATCAGTGCCTTCTGCATGCATTTGAGAAAAACCACAATTCCTAGAAAACTGGCAGCCTTAATCCAAACCAGACTTGTATGATATTCCATCACATGAAACACCAAAGTTTTTTTTTTTTTAACAATCTTTTATAGTCTTCTGATTATTTTGATCTACAAAGCTGTACCCTCTGCGATATAGGCACTTTAAGTTTTAATGTGTCTGATAAAGCAAAGGAAAAGGTCAAGTTAGAAAACAAAATTAGAACTTCAGAAGGGCATATTTTAAGCACATTTTAAAAATGCAGCTCCCTCTCCTCTGCAAAGGAGAATCTTAAGAGAAGGCTCTTATTTCTTATGCCCTGTAAAGCTGTTCATTTATGCACTCTGCTTGGTGGGTAAAGAATTATTTGAGTCAAGAAAAAAAATGTCCTGCTTTCAGTTTCCAATAAATTAAATTGTGGGGTTTTCAGCAAAAATTACCTGATCCCATGTTTAGTTTCCTACAGGGAAAAGAGCAATTTCTAAAGATCTCTTCCTGCAGTCTCAGAGAAAACACCTCAGAATATATGGGTGTACACACACATACACCCTTTCCTCCTATGTTTTTATCATTCTAGAACAGTCTGCATTCATTGAAAGTTATTTTCATTCATAGTGAAGGCAACCACACCAGAGTAAAACCCAAAGTAAATGTTGACACGGACAAAACCAAAGCAAGGAAAGGGTTTGTGGATGTTTCTCTTCTGGTAGCGAGACTCTTTTTTTTTTTTTCTCTCTCTCTCTCTCTTTTTCCAGTAGGTAGTTTCAGAAGGTGCTAACATTTAACCCAATACACCCAATTTTCCAAAAATACCATCGTGTTGAAGCAGATGATCAGTGGATTCCTGCACATTGAGAGAATGAATAAGCAGCGTTAATTCTGAAGACCAGAGAGCTGTTTCCCAGTTAATTAATCGGTCTATTGGAATAGACTTATTCAAATACTGTGTGTTGTAAATTATCTATGGAAGAGAGCCAAGAACTTATTCCTAATGGATGATTAATCTAGAAATAGCCAATTAAGAGTTGGCTATGTACTTTTGTATCTCTTTTTGAATATTTCTGTTAATGTTTGATTGAAGTATAACACACATACAGAAAGTGCATGGACCATACGCACACACCTCAATGATTTTTCACGAACCGAACACACCTGTAGATTACCACTGACTGTTTTGTGCTATGTGAATGACCCATACAGTACGTATGCTTTTGAATTTGACTTCTTTAGCATATTTTGTTTGAGATTCAGCTGTTGTTGGTATAGAATATATTTGCTTTTAAATTGCTTCTACCAAAATACAGCCTTTCACAATGAGCTTTGCCAACAAATGCAGGGGTTCTTCTTTTGGGGTTTCCTGAAGAGTGACCAGATTAGGCCCTTGGTAAGTGTTTATTGAGTTCTTATTGGATGGTATGGAAATTGAAAAGAAAAGAGTTGCATAGTCTCTGAAGATAAATTTAATCTATTCCTTTACTAGTGGATTTAAGGAATTTCCTCTCAGACTAATTTATCAGCTTTAGGAGGGCATCAATTTAAGCAGAACTGCCTTTATTGTTAAGTGGAAGATAATTAGAGCTTGGGCTTCAAATTGGTTTCCCAGTGGTCCTATGGGAAATTGAAATGTAAAGGTAAGTTAAAAAATAATAAAGAGATGTTTTTAATGCAAAGTAGGTGAGTCAATAAGCTATGCGGTACAAAATTAGCCAGATAAATCACAGTTGGCATGTGTCCTTAAAAAAAGGCAATTAATAGTTTCATTGTGAGAGTAGGGGTATTTAGAAAGATAAATAAAATATCCTGTGTACCTATTGTTTGCACTTCAGAATTATTAATTAGCTGGTTATACATTTCCATATTGTGAACTAACACAAGCTTTATTTGAAGTGAGAGGGGGGAATGGGTTTACTGCTCCTTTAAGATTATCCCCCAGCACCCAGAACAGTGTATTTTACAGATAGTAATAACTCAATAAATACCTGTAGAAAGGAAAATGAATTCCCAAGGTGTGTGCTTGCTCAGTCACACAATGGTGTCACACAGTGAATCTGACGATATCACCTTATGCTTAGACTAGCCATCCCTTCCCGTTTGAATATAAAGAGGACTTCTTCTGAATCACAAATAGAGGGACAGATAGTCCTGGCAGGGAATTCATCAGACTTCCGGTTTCCTCTAGTAATCTGTGTTGGCAATGCACTGCAGTGGGACTGTGGCTTTTGCCCAAAGAGAGCTGGATTTGAATATTGGATGTGTACTTAGCAGCTGTGCAGACATGGGCCTCCAGTTCCTCAATGCAGAATGCAGATGTTGATTCTTACTTTCAAAGGTTGTGTGAGTAGTAAGTAAATGGGAAAGCACCTAGAACATAGGCAGCTGCAGGCCTCCATTCCTATCTTCCTTCCATGCTAACTTGCTTTACAGTAGCCCATGCACCCAGGGCCAAGCTATGTCAAGGGCATCTGTAGATCAGTCCTAACCATTCGATATCCAAGTGATATTCACTCACTTCTCTCCGCATCAGGCATCCCATTTGTGAAATGGGGCTGACATTCTCTAAACTACCCGTGAATTCTTGGAAGGCAAGCTAGAGGAAGCAGACACACTTTGAAAAGGCTACAGAGCACTCTATAGCTATAAAGTAGAGCATGAATAATACCCATACTCCCTGAAGCCAGTGTTACAATAAGGCCATATTATAGCATTATTATTATCATTCAAAAGAATGTAAAACAGATGAAATCCACAAGATAAAGATGGCTAGGACACTCATTTTAAATTTCCAGGTTTACTGAAGGTTCTTCCTGCTCACCACTCCACCCTCTGGCCCACTACCATCACGGACCTTCCAGGAAGCAGAACTCCGTCATTTCCTGTTTGATGGTGGAACTTAAAATCATGCTAAACACTCCCCACTCTTTTGCTCTACACTGATCAGGAAGTCCACAAATATATCACTCTTATTAAATAGCAACAGAAGGTTTATTATTTTCTTACTCTTAATTTTAAACAGTATTTTATTTATTTATTTATTTTTAATTTTTTTAGAGGGAGTGGAAGGGAGAGAGAAATAAAGGGAGAGAAAGATCTACGTGAGACAGAAACATTGACTGGCTGCCTCTCATACATGCCTTTACCTGCGATCCAGGCATGCACTCCCAACTGGGAATTGAACCTGTAACCTTTTGGTTTGTGGGACAACACCCAACCAACTGAGCTATACCTGCCAGGACTCCCTATTCTTCATTTTAAATCAAGTCACTGCATGAAACACAACTCCCATGTCTAGAGAACACTAACTATTTCCTAGCGTTGAAATTAAATTAAATTACAAATTTTTTAAATGGTATATATCTTCTGTGGACTGGAAGAACCTCCTGGAATCAGAGTGAAATCAAGTAGATCAGAAAGAAGTTCAACCCCTTTACCCAGAGGTTCCTATGTCAGCAGGGAAGAAACAAAAGTGCTTCTCATTCAGGGTGCCCACAGATGAGGGTCAAAAAGAATGTTTAACAGAAAAATTCACAACTGAACTATTCTTTCCACACCTGCTTACATGCAAAAAAAGGAAAAATTCTTGGCAGACTGGGCCAATTTTCAACATTGTTTCTGTAAGCAATAGCGGGTAAGTGGCATTGAGGTACCATAATGCATTAATAATGTATTCAAATCATATATCCAGGCTCAGAATGGAGAAACAAAGTCACAAGAAACAGGGCACAGGATAATCTTCTGACCTCTTATCCTTCATTGGTGGGCCCTTCGCAGATTCCTCCACATCCTGTTGCTTTGCAAATGGAACTGGAAGGAACTGGTTTGGCTTGGATCCAATGTGTCTAAGAGACATCCCAGTTCTCCTGGCCATCATGTCATCTTTTTGTGAATCATACAACTTTCTTTGGTTTTTCAGTCTGCTGCCACTCCAGGCAGGAGCTGTCGTCTTCTCTGAGCTTCCTTCTTTCCCTGAAGCCTCCCATTCAGAGGCCAGAGGACAGGAACTAGGGCAACATTCAATCCAGCCAATCAAAGTCCACTTATTGCTAAGATATTTTCAGTAGCATCACTCACTTGGCATTAACTCAAGACAGAAGGAGCCAATGTCCACAGAGGCAGCAGCACGCATAGCAACTGAGGACTAATACCGTGGGCCTCCATCATGCAACTGGTACTCACGTGGGAAGAGGTTTCCCTTTCTGGCTTTCATAACTTCTGAGAAGAAAATCTGGCCAGCGCCCAGCCACATGCAAAGGCTAAGATCTCTACCCAGAGGGGCCACTGAAAGCGCAGCTCTGACCCTGGGGTGGGCGCATTCCTTTAAGTGACTTAGCTCCACATCACGTCAGTCACCAAGTGCATACTGTGGCTCTAAGCTGCTTTTTGGGAGCACAAAAGCCACACACAGCAGAGGCAGCACACCCTGGAAGGCAGGCAAGGCGCTCACAGTGTCTGGCCACTCTCCTCGGATCTTTCAGCCTGCCGCGGCATCTCTGAAGCCCTTTGGGCACCTCTTTTCTCTTCTTTGCCATCCTGTGGCAGCTGTTTGGATGTAACTAAAGCCAGAGAGGACAGCTTTACTACTAGGAAAGAATTCACACCAGAGGCCTTGACCCCGCCTGTCATCCTTCACCTCCCAGGGAGGGAGTGTAGCTCCTCACCTTCCTCTGTCCCTGCTGGGCATGCACCCACACTGCTGACGGGCCCCTCCTGGGACTCCAGCACAGGAGCCCACTGCGAGACCCTGCGGCCATCGTCATCTGCACCAGAATTCACTAAGCTGTTGATAATCAAGTAGCATTGGTGTCAAGAGAAAAGAGGAAAAAGAGTTATGAAGGGAGACAGTGAAAGTCATGGAGACTGAAAGATTAAGAGAATTTGGTTGCTCTCATTGCAGGAGCCAGTTAGTAAGGATGACATATGCAAATTGAGCAAACACAATGGAAACCCTGGCAAGGACCTGAGAAAATCAAGGATGCTTGGCATGACTGCCACCATGGGATTGAGTGATGGCCTCCTCGGGAGTCAAGGACTCAAAGATGCATTTCTCCTTACTTACTTACTCCCACTCTTCCACGTCAGGTCCCCATCAGTTTTGGGAACCCCAGCTGTGTATTTCTGGTATACTGGGGTTACTTTACCTAAAGCCTGCCCTCCTCTATGGTGTCACCCACAGTATAGAACCAAAGAAATTCTCTGTATGTCATGAATCATCTAACTCATTCTCATTCCTTTGGATTTCAAGGACCAAGGAGAATGTCTTGAGCATTTCCTCCTGCCGCAGAGAGCTTCACTTTGATCCCACCATGCAGGTGGAACGATGGTTCCCAGGAGATCCAGAGCCTTACAAATACCCTCTTCCTGCTTAATGGAAGAGAGACCAGCTCACAGAACTGAATCCCCCAAAAAGGGTTTGGGAATTTAAAGCTGGAAGGCCTCCAACTGAAGACAAGAGCCAGACACAGGCCTAGAAGTTTTCCCTGGCGACTCCTCACAAATTGGGGTGGTGATTCATCCAAGGAAACTCTTGACCCTTAGGGACCCCTGAGAGAGGAGTCTCTTTTCACTCAAGATTTCTCACATAATTTTTTAAAGTCAGGGAGGGAAGAGACCTTTACTTTTTTGTATGTCCACTTAGATGTTCAAATTTTGAACCTACAGTACTGATAACTATTTTTAACTCCCTCTGGGGAATAGCAAAGAGGGAATTGATAGGTAAACCTGATTTTTATCAATACATCTTTAGAAGAAACCCTAGCGATATCATTAAAATATTCCATTGAGTTCATTCAGTATTTCCAACTAATAAAATAGTGCTTAATGCAGCTGAAGGAAAAGGGTCATTTGGCAAGATTCTTGGCATTCCCAGGCTGTGATTCTGGTGACAACAGAATCAAAATGGATGCCTGCCATTTAACTACACACACATGCTCCTCCCCACCCCCAGGGTGCCACACTAACATTACTTTTCCACTAACAAGCAAAAGAGCCCGTTGAAACTACGTATGTCATCTCTGGAGGTTCTTTAATGAGCTTCAGCAAACTCTTTACAAGCAGCAGTGGATCCCATGCAGGTCTCCTTGCATATGGTTGGCGAAAAATACCTGTTGTCATTTTGCAGATTAAGCATTCGGTTCTCCTCTAAGCTGGACGTGGCTGCTGAGGCACGAGACACAGAGTACGTTTGGATCTTGCTGCTATGACTGATGACTTCTACATCCTCCCTAGGCCCAGCCTTGCCAATGCTGAGCCGCTTCCATTTCTGCTGATCTATCTCTGTCACGGGTCCAAAGTGCACAAACTTTTGCCTGGGGCTGGAAGCTTTCTTATAGGCCCTTGCTTTGCGGCTGGCAAAGTCATCCCGGATGGCAGTTTCTGCTTTAATTTCTGGTGAAGGCTCAGGGGCACAGATGTGCACAACATCTTCATCCCTAGTCATAACCAGAAATTAGTTCCAAAGGTTTCTAAGGCAAGTACAAGTCAATAAGAGGTTTTCCTTTTTTATTTTTAAGTACTAGATATATGAAAAAATATTTTTATGGTTAGAGCAGAATTACTTTTCCATTAATCAAAATGGGTAAATAGGACTTCAAAGCATCTATTGCTTTCAAAACATCATTTCCAACATCATAAATAGCGGCATAAGAAAATCTTTGGTATGATGAAATATTACAATTAAAAATTAAGTTTAAATTCATTATAGCAAACAAACCTATCAAAATAACCATTCACAATTAGTTGGTTGAATTAAAGAGGAAGTTTTCTATCCACGTGGCTTGTAACTTTTGTGTAAGTTTCAACTCATGCAGAATATCCTCTGTGTTTTGAGAGGCATTAATTATTTCCAGCATGAAAACAAAAACACTGATAGAAGGATAAGCAGTCAATTCCTTCAAAATTAAACAGCACCACTGCCAGGGGAAAACATGACACACCTCGTCTCTCCTGACACTTTCAGTCTCTCCCACGTCTCCAAGTCAGCTTCTGTTATATTGGAGACGTTGACAAAGCTTGGAGCCTCGCGGTGAGGGGCAAGGCTGCCCTGAATTCTCCGCTGTGCCAGGTCATCCTTGTAAATATCTGGCACCTTCCTGAATCCCTCTTCTGTAGGTTCACTCCCCCGAGCCCGCGTGATACCGGTCACTATTGACTTCA
This sequence comes from Furipterus horrens, assembly GCF_987537825.1. Classification (NCBI taxonomy): domain Eukaryota; kingdom Metazoa; phylum Chordata; class Mammalia; order Chiroptera; family Furipteridae; genus Furipterus; species Furipterus horrens. The sequence goes on from NW_028327172.1 coordinate 192,097,243, forward strand.
CCTCTTCCGTTTGGCCCTGGTTTCTGTCAGTTTGATCCAGGCCCCAACATCATCGGAAAAATAAAGTTCAAGGAAAGGGAGCAGATAAACAGATGGTCAAGCATGGAAATTCAGAGGCTGAATGAAATGATGGAAGTACTTTCCCTTTCTCAAAAAACAGGGAGTCAATTGGAGCCTTGATTACTTTTGCCTATGTTACCTCTTTGACACCGTAATGAGAAGGAAGTTTTTCCACCAGAATACACTCTCTAGTTTAGTTTACGAAGAGAAGCCGGGGCTCACTGAAAGACTATTAAGAACTGTAATGAGATTTTGGTTTGTCAGTAATGATGCCCAATTCCCACACTATTCAAGTTAATATAATGAATTCAAGTTTTCTGATTGAATCCCCGAGCCCTCTTGGAATGTGTTTTACTGTACCAGCAAAATGTTAGTAATGAGCTCTGCATGATCCAAAGTCTAGGATTAGTTTGGAGATGGCTGGAATGTTGTTCACATACTAAAACCTCTCAACCATAAACCCACAAGTGCCAGAAAATACGTTTAAATCAATTCTGACCAGGAAGTTTCAATGTTCGAACTCAGTCTCTGCTTCCTGATAGCATTTGTTAGGTTTGGCTAGTGTCAACTTGAACAAATAGAGTGTATTCTCTTTTCCTTGATCTATAGAGTCAATATTCATATCTTCCTTGTGTTAACAACTGTTTACTTTTAGTGATGCTAAAAGTGATATTTCCAGTTGTTCTCCTAGGAAGTGAACATTTGATGTCTAATGCTGACTATGTTGTAATTTAAACCAAAGCTGTGGCATTGATCTGCATAAACATTAAAAGTCAGTTTCCAACTAAATATGCTTATTGAGAAAGAAAACCCCAAAATTGTACATAAATAGGGCTATTTATTTTCTCAAAATATATCATCCAAGCCAGAAAACCAAGAGGTATTCTTTTGTTACCTGGATGACTTTGTGTAGTCACAGAGTCTATGCAAGTAGGAAGGCTACAGAATTTTCTATTTACTTTTAGTTTGGGGGAGGGGATAAGGAAGGGCATAGCAAAAAGCTACCAAGGAGCCCTCTTTTTTCCATCAGTTCTCTGAGGCTCTCTCGAGAGGTCATGGGCTATTCCAGACCCAGAACTGTGTCCCTCCTTGTAGAGTCAGATGACAACAGACAAATGAAGCTGGAAATATCAGGAATTAAAATTGCATGCAGGAGAAAGGGAAAAAAGGGAGATACAAAAGCTACTCCTTTTCCTAACTCAAGTTGCTGATCCCCATCAATATGCCTGATGCTAGTCAGTTATCCAGAAGCCTTTGTTTCGCTGCAACAACTGATCCCTCCCACAAGGCCCTCCTAGAATGGCTTGTTACAAGGCATGCCAACAAGATCCGCAAAGGCTGAGCCCCTGAGCTATAATGTGTCCTATAAAAAAATCGTGCCAGGTCTTCTGTACTCTAATACCTGTTCTACATCTGGGGATCTTTCAGGGATTTTTTGCCTATTCCTTCCTAAAACAAAAACAAAAACGAACCAAAAAAATCACTAACTACTCAATGACTCTGCCCAAAGAACCACTTTCATTGTGTAATAATACATAGTTGAGATATTTATATTCCTAGTGCAAAAGATTTGCAAATCTCTTAACTGATATACAAAAAGATGGCAGTGAAATACTGAAGATGCAAACTCTAACTGGTTTTGATACAAGCAAAAAATACAGACCAGTCAACTCTACATTATGAAATTCAGCAACCTGACACCTTCAATGAAATCATATCCCTCTAATGATAAAAATCACTTGCCAAATCCAAGTTTACTACAGGTTTTCTTTCCCAAATTAAGAGGATGGGAGAAAAGCTGAAAGAAGGAAACATTTAAAAACAACTTCTATGAACAATAGAGGTGTATTATACGTTTGAGAATCATTTTTAAATGAGAAATACCTATCATCAAATGTGTACGTGATCCTGCTAGCATGAGGGAAGAAAGAGCAAGTCTCAGTTATTTTCCCTTCCAATATTGAAAAGGAGCTAATAGGAGAGAAGGGCCTAGAGCTAAGGAATATCTATGTTTTCTGCATCCTGTGAAAGCACTGGAGCAGCCTTGAGAGGTGGCTGTTCCCTGATAGCAATGGTACATGCCTATTTGTGCCAATAATGCCAGTCTATGACACCAGTGTCTATATGTGGTAATGGGCCCAGATACAGCACAACCAAGTTTATTTGGTGAATTCAACCCTATTTGGGGCGTGATCTTTTTCACTCTCTGCCATTGCATTCAGGGAGATTGAATACCTGGAATTCTACCTCAGAATAAACCACCATTACCAATTATACATAACTGAGGCAGGGAAGAGCGGAATAAGTGGGGAGGGCTAGGATACAAATTGCTTTTACTTAGTTATGTTATCTCTCTCTTACACTCCACACACACAGTGCACACCTTTTATATTCTAGACTTTTCTTTTCCGAGATTCCCTTTGGAAGCTGTTTGCTGCTCTCTGATTTCTCTGCATCTTTTTTCGGGTAAGGCCCATAGAGGAGCTGATTCAATGACACCATTGGCTTGGTCTGGTTCATCCTGGCTTTCCTCGCAGCAAAGTCATCTTTCTCAAGGTCAGGCAGTCGACACGCAACTTCCTCTTCTGACTTGGATGTCTTGCCACGTCGGTGGGTCAGGAAAGGGTTTTCTTTCCGAAGCATAATATCACAAACAGCTTCTTTCTCATCACTTAATTGCTTTTGACTGATAGAGCAAAATTAAATGAAACTCCATATGTGATCAGACCAAAAAATTTTTTTAAATCCCCATCTCCATATAGGCAACTGTGTTGTTAGTGAAAGGTCTTCTCAATATCGTTAGTTTAGATGACATCGGTTTACTATTTTAGTCCAGAGTTGCACCATAGTTAGTGTGGGTTTTAAAATTTTGAATTTAGCCAGCTACTAGCAACACTAAAAATTCATTTAATTTACAGGGTCCACCAGCATCAGAAAAGCAGGGTCCTCCTAAATGGCTCTGAAAGTGACAATCCCAATTCTTTTCAACAAATTTGGAAGAGTAGGAAGCTTTTTACTGTTGTTCACTTTCCGCTCTTGTTCACTCTTCTTTAGCACCTTAGTAATGACCAAATAGGTACTCAATTTGTTTTTGACTGACAGGGCAAAAACCTGAGCTACCAAGACACTGATTTTGGGGAAAGCTAATGAATGCAGCTATGTGATAGCACATCTAGGATATGTACCAGGTTGCAAGGCATAAGGAAGGTCTTTCAGCAGAGCTGAGCTAACCTGAAATGTCTGGAAGTGCTTATGACCATTCACAGGATGGATCGAAGGCACGAGAGGCTACCCTGCCTCACACCCTCCCATCAGCAACCCCTCTCTTCCAACTTCTACCCCCATGACTCTCCATCACCAGCTCTCTGTCATGTGCTGGATGCCAGGGAAGACATTTTCACAGAATGGCTTAATCATTATTACATTGGGTTATTTCTATTTTGAAAAAATATCTTGAGGGTCCCAAACATTAAGTTCTTAAAGAAATGTAGTTTACTGGTAGAGTATCAGGATATTTTCACTTTACTTTGTTTTTTGTTTTTGTTGGAGGTGAGTGTGGTGGAAATACAGTGCATTGTGCCTCGCTGATATTTGTATAAACTCCTCTCCCCTTACTCATATGATCACCTTATTTCTAGGTATTCATACTTGTTAAAAGTTTTTAAAAGTCATTTATTATCATCTCAGTTCATAAAGATGATAAGTAAATAAAATATTTTGATTTCTAAAGAAAGTTCACCTACTTTGTATCCGATTTCTGAGAGAGTATTAAGGGTAAGTTCTTCATCCTCAAAGGACAACTCATCGCAGAAATGAAGACGGGGGGATTAGCCTGGCTCAGAGTAAAATGAGTAGTGAAATGCTGTGTTCTCTGGTCAGCCAGGTGGCCTGCTGTTGGTGCCCTGCCCCACACTGCTCCAGAGGAGGTCATCGTCCTAGGACCACAGCAGGCCCTCACTCCATCTGACTTTTGGAAAATCAAATCATCATTAGCCGTGCCCAGAAAACTCCTTCTCACTGCTGACTATTGTTCTCCATAAAATTTTTAAATGTGCTATTGAGAGGTGGTTGGTGGCACTTTCCTCCCTACATAAATTTATTTCATGAAATATGAAGCCCTGCCCTTGGTGTTGCACACCGGCTCTCAGTGTCCTGCTGGCCCGCCGTGGACTGTGCTCACACTCCTTCCTGCCTCCTCTGCCAATGTGTCGGTCCAGTGCCAACAGGTGCTGGTTGACATGAAAAGCAGTATGGAGACACTTCAAAAAATTAAAAATAGGTCTGCTTTTGACCCAGTGATCCCACTTCTGGGAATATATCAGAAGGAATCCAAAACACTTATTCTAAGGAACATAAGCACCCCTATGTTCATTGCAGCATTATTTACAACAGCCAAGATATGGAAGCAGCCCAATGTCCATCGGTAGAGATGAGTGGATAAAGCAACTACGGGACATTTACAAAATGGAACATTACTCAGCTGTAAAAAAGAAGAAAATTTTACCCTTTGCAACAGCATGGATGGACCTAGAGAATTATGCTAAGTGAAATAAGCCAGTCAGAGGAAGACAAATATTGTATGATTTCACTTATATGTGGAACCTAATGAACAATCTGAACTAACAAGCAAAACAGACACAGACTCATAGATATAGAGCAGGATGACAGCAATTGGGGCAGGGAGGTTAGAGGTTGCAGGGATCAAGCAAGAACAAAAAAGGACTCATGGACAGACAACAGTGATTGCAAGGAGGATGGTGAACATAAGGGGACTATACATGGTAATGGAAAAACTACAATAAAAAGTTTTATTAAAAGGCATTACTTAAAAAGCACATTGATGAAGACAAAGAAAGTAACAGTTATTGAGGGCACACTATGTGCTAAAGTTTCTTCTTAGTGTTAATTCATTAAACCCTAATACTAATCCTGCAATGTTACCATTACTAGCATCCCCATTTTGTAAAGTGAAAACTCAGATCATGTTAAGAAATTTGCCCAAGGTCAAAGCCTCAGAGCACAAGTTAAAATTCAAACCCAGGCCATCTGGCTCCAGAAGTCCTGTCCTTAACCACTGTGCTATTCATTAAACAAATGACCAGGGCAGAAACCGCACTGAAAGCAGAGCATCATACAAAAATTAAGGGATTATCATTACTATGGAAAGAGAAGTATTTTGGTTGCTAAATAAAAGGATCCTGTGAGTTGTGCTTAGAATGGAGCAGTGATTTGCATTGCTGGTTACAGAGAACAATGTTCTGCCAGGATTAATGAAAGTAGAATGCTAGCTAATCATACCTTACCATGCTTGCACAGCACTTTACAGTGTACAAGGGCTTTCACACTCATTATCTCATCTCTGCTGATCCAACTCCAATGCCAGTATGGGAGCAGACCCCTAGCTTGAACCTCTTAAGTCCATGAGTAGCATTCTTTCTATTTCATGGCCAGGGGTCCTGGGTTTCAATCTCCCCCAACTCAGGCAGAATTCTTTGGAATAAAACATATGCAGTTATGCAAATGGCCATGCCAATCTGTGATGCCAATTTCAGCAGAGGGAATCTGGTACCTTTTGCCTCATGTGAGCCCAGCCAGACTACAAATTCCCCGGGGTGTTCCTTTTTAGGCTAAATGCCCAGCATGGCAGGACTCACTTCAAATGATCTCAATTTAGATATGTGGACTTCAAAAAAGGGATGGGGGAGAAAGTTTTCCGTATCACTGGCCACTTAAAGCCAGTCCCTCCCCACTGGCCACAGAGACTGGTTTTCCACTAATTGCTGGAATCCTGTAAATTCAGAGCTTTAAGGTAGACTCAGGGAAAGAAAAAATAATAATAACACTAATTCAGGGCTGGCACTGTTGGTCATGAAGCAATAAATCATATGTACCAGGTAGATATATACAATTGTGTTCACAGGTGTCTAGTTATCAAAATATTTAAGTGACTTTTTATAAGGTGCTTTTCTTTTTCCCCTGAAGGACCTTAAGGGCAGTCTATTGTAAAGCTTCAGTACAATCTACTTTATTTTTCAATAATTACAACTCCCTGAACAGCTAGTACCTGCCAGATTTACTAACTTTCATGATAACAAAATGCAGGATGAGAATTCTGGTACCTACTTTGCAGAGGAAAATGTTGAGATTCTAGCTTCGTACTTCGGTAAATTAAGTCAATTTAAGGGGCAGATTCAGGCTGTCTGGCTTGATATTCATGGGAAGTTTTGGCACTTTAATTTTTTTCTAAGTCATTCATAGATGAGTTGCTTTGGGCAGAAGAGGAGGCCCCGTGGGCACAGCTCACTGCTTCACTTAGAGTGAACACATTTCAACGTGAATGGGAAATGCCAAGCCCTGCCTCCACCCTGGCAACCCTGTCCAGCTTCATCTAAAACAAGTAAGGCTATCTTGGTAGCAGAGATCTTGGGCTCCAAGCAGGTGAGGGTGAAGACAAAGCTCTTGTCTCAAAGTTTCCGAGGCTTATATATTTCAAAGTGAATGAGATAATGCTTTAAACCGAGGAAGAGCTGGCATTTTCTTTCACTCCCTTTGACTTGGCAACACACAAGCAACCAGCTCAGACTGGCAGTCAGTTTGTTCTATTCAAAGAAACTGGGCTCTCCAGAAAAGCCTGTTAGGCCTCCGGGGAATGTCACGGGCAACACCGAAAACATCCCTGTTTCACCCAGAGTCCAAACAGGGCCGCTCCATCCAGAATCACAAAAGTTCCTGCAAGTTATACATCTGCCTGGTTCCTGATCCCCGAGGGTCTGCTCAGCAAGCCAGCAACATGGGCATCTGGTAAGGAGGGACGGAGAGAAACACATGTCTGGCCCTTAGCTGTGTCTGCTCTTCCTCTAAAAACTTTTAAAATGTCTATTGTTCCTCAGAGGTTCTTTCCCCTCTGTAATTAATTACTACGTGGTTGAGAAGATCCACAGACTAGCAGAAAATACTGAGTGCTGAAACATATGAAAACAATTAGAAAAGAAGTACAATCACGTGAAACCTATAATTCAGTTCAGAAAAAGTTTACTTCTCCAATGGGAAACACCAAGTCAGAGAACTCAAATCTCCACAGTATTTTAATTCAGGGGAAGTGAATCTTGGTTCTTATTTTATCCCCTTAAAAACAGAAATCTTGGCTTCTTTAGCAGAGTCTCATATTTGGGAGGTAATTAAGCTAACTGAGTCATAAACTAAAAGAGAAGAAAAAGTGGCTTATATGCTTTTTACTTCAATGGCAACTTTCATAAAGATTAAATTCCACACATTTATTAAGAAGCCCTACTTTCTGTCTCTTGATGCTAAGATACTTCCTAATAGATTGTTTGACAGGAAGCGTGGGACTCCCAGGCTTCTAAACTCATGTGAAAATGGAATACCATGCACCTTTCCTCCTTTTTATATATAGAGTTAAAAATAATATAAGGAGGTGCTTGAGAATACTTGGGAAAGAATGACATCAACAGGAAAAACAGTCTAAAAAGTAAAGTCATGCCTCTACACTCACCCATCTCTACAAACACAGACTTTCCCAGCTAAAAAATGGGAGAAAGAAATAACGTGTGCCCCTTAGTGAGTTCAGATATGCGGTGGCCAGAATTCATCTGGATGGCAAAGACAGGAGACAAAAGTTAAAATGTTTTAAGAGACATCAGCATATTTAAATATTTTATATTCATATTTTCTAGACAACAAGAATCCTTTTCTTCTTCATGATAGGCATCTCATTCAAGTTATTTTCTGCCACCTTAAAAGCAGGATCCCAAATGTGGATCAACTTAGAATGACTCTCAGTTCTGCTGTGGCCTGCCAAAGTAAGTGGCAGAGACACATATGTCAGGCAAGTGGCACGGTATGTATAAAATCTTTATGAGAGCACTAACAGCTGGAAATTGGACTAAGAAATGAATTCTGTGTGTTTGGCGCAGCTGTGTCACACTACTATTGGGGACATTCTCCGGGAATATGTGTAATTTTTCCTGAACCCAACTTTAAATGTTAAAGCGGATGATCTAGGGTGTGATGGCATGAATTGACCTGCAAATCGCCGCTTAATAGACCTAAGTTGGGCAACATATGTAAAAAGTAAGCCAGATAACAGGAAATATGGACAGGAGTAAAAATTACCACGTAAATATAATGTTCATCAATCAGAATTACATTTGTAAATTAACCGTGGTTCTGGTTTGTACACAGAGTCATGTTGTCATAAAAGAGCTCAATGGTTTATTAGAAAATAAAGCTCCCAGTTACTGAGAGGAATTCCCAGACTTTGCCCGAACTCTTCTTTCCCTATGTCACCATGATTCCTGGGCATGCAGAGTTAGCTTAATGTCACTTCCCACTCATCTTTCTGTACTCTTTGGAATACTCTAAAGATGATATGGAGGTTTCTCAAAAAAAAAAAAAAAATTAAAAATAGAACTACCATATGATTCAGGAATCCCAATTCTAGGTATTTTTACAAAAGAATTTAAATCAGGATCCCGAAGAGATATTAGCACTCCCATGCTCACTGCAGCACTATTCACAATGGCCAAGACATGAAAACAACCTAAAGGGCCACTGACAACAGATGAATAAAGAAAGAAAACATGGAATACTATTCAGCCTTTAAAAAGAAGGCAATTCTGTAATCTATGACAGCATGGATGAACCTTGAGGACCTTATGCTAAAATAAATAAGTTAGTCACAGAAGAAAAAATATTATATAATCCATTCATAAGAAGTGCCTAAGAGTCAAATCCATAGAATCAGAGGGTGGAAGGGTCATTACTAGGGGCTGGGGGAGGGGGAAATGGGTAGTTGCTAATCAATGAGCACAGTTGTAGTTAAGCAGGAAGAATAAATTCTAGAGATCTGGTGCATAGCACTGTATCTAGAGTTAACAATACTGAATTGTATGGTTAAAATTTTGTTTAGAAGGGAATTCTCATGCTGAGTGTTCTTATCACAATAAAATAATTTTTTTAAAAAAAGGAATAAAAGTGTCAAAGAATATGAGACAATTTATGGAAGAATAAACCTAAGTGTCCAATACACATAATATGATAGTCAACCATATTAGTAATCATGGAATAATCAATTTTCAAAGACAAGATTTTTTTTTTAAACAAGGGAGTGGCAATTTTTAAAAAGCATAAAACAGAAAAAAATAAAAATGATGGTGTCTTTGGCACATTTTAGCTTAAAGGCTTCATAGATGTTATTAAAATGAAGGTATATGTCAAGGACATTAAGTTTTTAAATAAATCATATTGTCACTTGTATCACTTATGACCTACTTTCACTGGGCCCCCGATTTGAAGACAGAAACAGGACCAGCCTGAAAAATGGTGCATGGGAAGGAGATATTATTCAGTTTTGTGTTCTCAGTATCTAGCCTGCTCTTTCATACAAGTAGATGCTCAAATTATGTGGAAAAAATATGTCTCACAAGGTCTCTGAGACAAAATTTGTTTTTGTGTTTAAGGCTTTTACCACATTACTCTTCCTTATTTCCAAAGCTCAGAGAGCTGCTTTTAACATATGTACGATTTTATGTTAGAGTTTTCTAGAAGCAAATGTATGTTTAGGAATACCATGGACAGGGAAGAAATATCTCCTTGTTTTTCTGATTTGTTTTGTTTTTTTAATCAATGCAAAGTTACTCTAAAATGAAATCTATAGAAATCAGTCCTGGGACTTTCATTTAAGACTTAGACCACAGCAATAACTACATATGGAATTGTACAGAGAAATGGAAAATGTGCCATGACATGTGTGGGAGGCAGACATGGTACTAGGATCACAATCTCTGCATCTGACCATCAGGCCAGCAGTAACCAGCCGGGAGACCTGGATGTCACTTCCTATCACTGATCCTCAGTTTACCCTGCTTGAAAATGGGTATGTTGCCTGTCTCAGAATTAAATGGAACAGCAAGTGGCAGAGGAATTTCGACTGTCAAACTCCAATTTGTCCAATAAGTTTTGGTCTCACTATTATTTGTTAGGATCTTTGTGGTTATTATATGAGAAAAATTAACCAGCTTCTCAAACACACCACCTAAAACTGTAAAACTATAATTTTCTGTGCCTTTGATTGCTGAAAGTCTCCATCTCACTTGTAATATGAAGCCATCAGCACTGTATACTAGTGCCTTTGTTACAATTAAGAGAAGTAATTACTCCATTCTTTGTTTTTGAATCAACATGCCTTAGAAAAGGAGTCAAATAAACCCAGTCTTTCTTGCTGCTCCCTTGGGACAAAGGAAGTAAGTGGATTTTTGTAAGCCAGCCACTCTTTCTAAAGAGAGTGCTCCCCATTTCAAAGGAATTATTTTCTAGTGATGTGTAAAGGAAGATAAGAGCCATTTAGGAGTAGTGTGAAAATCAACAGGCCATAAACCATTGAAAAATAAAATGTTATTGCTAGGTAAATCCAGCCCACAAATGACTGACCACAATTCTTGACTAGGACAAGGTCTAATCAAGCAGCAAGAAGCTTACACTTTGCCTTCATTTAAAGTAACCAACAACGTAAGCAGAGACTATTCGCTATTTCCAGTTGCTCCAAGTAGGGAATAGTGATGCAATGAAAAGCGAAAAGCAGGGAGTAGGGAAAGGATGGAAACTCCAACACTCCAGACAGATTCCAACCCCAGGCATGCACAAAGCCAGCCAGACCAGCCCTTGGCCTGCAGAGCTAACCTGGCAAAGCGCTGTGCTGCTGGCATGACCTTGATCCCAGCTTGCTCTAGCCTTCTGCGCTTTTGGATTTCAGCAGCATCTTTTTCTTCCGACTTGGGAGCTGTTGCTACCGCAGCCCCCTCTGCAGGAGGCTGCTCCTTACCACTGCCAGTGGGTAATTCTAACCCACCATCAGAAGGCTTCCCATCAGGATCCATCTGGCCAGCTGGTTCCTTCTCTTCACAAGGAGACCCCGCTTCACTTCCCTCTTCCTCTATTGTTTCAGGATAGCTAGTGAGTTGGACAATATGGTTTACCAAACTAATAGACTGGCCTGGGGAGTAGACCACATGTCATCATCTGGTCATTCTGGTATTAATTTCCACTTTTTAAAGAAGTTATAGCATGCAATATGATCCTGGCAATGTAACAAAAATTAAATGTAGTCATTTGTTAATTAACACAACGCATCATAATCTCAACATTGATTAAGAGCTATTTCAAAATTGATATTGAAGGGCAAATACCATTATTTGTTCAATAATTAAAACTTCTAATAAAATGCTTGTTCAATGGAAAACCATAGATAATAAAGGTAGACTATTAGAAATAACCATGCAATGATCAGAGGGTTTTTGGTGAAAGTATTAGACTGGACTATGAGTTTCTCTTATTGGACTATAAGGTTCCTGAAGGCAGGGACTCTATCTTATTTACTATTGGGTCCCCAATTCCTAAAAGACAGCACCTACTATGTAGTAGATGCTCAATAAATACTTGCTGAGTAAGTGAAAGAAGAAAAACATAATCAGAGATTAGGAAAAACACTTTAACGGGAGAAGCACTCCAATGTATCTTTCATTGAGTAGGAGATTCTACATGTCATTCTGAAGCATGTTCCTTGCTTCCCTTACATACTTGAGCTTGTGCCTAGATAAGCATGCATCTCAATAAAAAATGTCTTTTTGCATAAAGACAAGTCTTTCTGCACCGAATCTAACAGGAGTGGGAGTCAGGCAGTCTCCACGGAAGGACATGGATAACGAATCTGTTCTCGACGTTTTGTCAACAGGACTGGTTTTTTAAAAAATCTGCTGGTTAGATAAGTATTTGTTGAATACCTACTGTATGCCAAGCACTGTCCTAGGTGGCTTCATAAAGCTGGTACTCCAGCACCACAATCACTCTCCAAAGATCCGTCCTGCCCACTCCATTTGTAATCTTACACCCAAGTTCTGAAACAGTCATTTGAGCTAATTCGTGCCCAGGAGCTGTAGATGCTCCACCACTGGTGCTCGCGTCAGGACAGGAGGGCCTTACCTGAAGGGCCTCTCCCCTCCCAGCGGGGAGGTGGCGGTGCTCCAGCTCTTCCGATATTCCTCTCGCTCTGCTTTCTTCTTTCTCAGAGGAGCAGGGACATAGGCTGTCTGATTGCTTTTGTTCGGGAGGTACTGGTTAAAAGGCACTGCTGATTTCGGCTCACCATGAGAAGTCCGCCTTGCAGACATGTCATCCTTCTTCACATCAGGCAGCTTCCGATGTGGCAAGTCAGACTCAGAGTCACTTCCTCTCCCTGGGGAAGAGAGGCCGGGTGCTGAGCAGTGTGCCGGGCTAGCAGAAAAGTTCCCAAAGGCAAGTATGCAGTATTAGGGATGTGGTTAAATCTGTGGGCTCTGGGGATTCCTTCCTTCAATTATTCACTTAACAAATCTAAAGTATCAGTCTAAATTAGCCTACTCTGGGAAGAGCTCTCAACTTTAATCAGTAAAAAAACACCCTTCAAATTAAAAAAAAAGGGGGGGTGTAAAGAAACAGACTTACAGATACAGAGATCAGACTGACAGCTGTCAGGGGTGAGGGGGGTTAGGGCGCTAGTAAAAAAGGTGAAGAGATTAAACGACAACAACAAAAAAACCCAAAAACTCATGGACACAGACAGCAGTATGGTGATGACCACAGGGAAAGGGTGGTGGGAGCAGGTAGAAGAGATGTAAAGAGGGGATGATTAGTGATGGAAGGAGACTTGACTTTGGGTGGTTAACACACAATACAATATACAGATGATGTAGTAGAGTATTATACACTTGAAACCTATATAATTTTATTAACCAATGTCACCCCAATAAATTATTGAATTTAAATAATTATTGAAATTTTTAAAAAATAGAGGTAAGCCCAGCTGTATCTGAAACTTGCAATGAGCAACACATGTGCAATAGCACTATACGTCTGATCAGAGATTCTGCAACTCTCAAAAGAAAAAAGAAACTTAACCAATGGAATTTTATTGAGCACCTGTTGTTCCACATCTTATACTGTGCTAGATATTGACAAATAAAAATTATAAAGCATTTGTCTTTGCAGTACCTTTAAGCAACCCATGAAACACCTGGAGAATATTAGTTACAATGTAGGAAAATATAGGAATTCAGAAAAGTGGCCGATTTGGATTATAACCAAGGGTTTACCTTCCCGGAAATGATCTGAGTTATAATAAATGCATATTCCTCTATATCAGAGCCTTTCTTGGTACCCATTGCTAGAGGAAATCTGTGTGTGTGTATGTGTGTGAACCTTATGGCCTGATGACCTATTCTTTTCCTTTGCACATTTTACTTTCTATCCTGCATTTTGCAAACAGGGCTTTATATTATTCACAGTACTTATTACAGCATCTTTGCACCCAGTGGGTATCCTCAAACTGTCCTATAAATAATATAATTGTTTTGGCTTAAAGAGTGTTTTAGACAAGGTGAAGGAATTCAATGTTGCCAATATCAGTCTTTTGTTGGGAAAGAGCCTGCATAATTAATTATATTGTACCCTTATTTCCTGAGTCTCCTATCACTAGATTTCTAACATCCATAGAGTAAAGCTGTCGTTAAAACAAATACAACCTGCCCTGGCTGGTGTGTCTCAGTGGATTGAGCACTGGCCTGCAAACTAGAGAGGGTTGTCAGTTTGATTCCCAGTCAGGGCACATGCCTGTGTTGCGGGCCAGGTCCCCAGTTGAGGGTTCATGAGGGGCAACCACACACTGATGTACCCCCCTTCTCTCTCCTTTTCCCTCTCTCAATAAATAAAATATATTTTTTCAAAAAAATAGACTATTTATAGATAACTGCCATTTTCATGCTGGTTGAAAACTCTTAATCAATGAGAGCATTAAGAGGCCATTCCATTTCAAATAGAAAATTTCCTATTTATACTTGTGAAGAGAGCCTTAAACCACGAGTCAAAAGATATGGCGGCCTAGCACAGTGGGTGGCGGGTACAGGGTGTTTAGTCAGATCCCCTTCATGTTGTGCTCTGCCACTCACTGGTAAAGTGAAGATAACAGTACCATCTACTTCATAGGGCTGTTGGGAGGATCAGACACATGTGAAATTATTGGTACTGTACTTGGCCCACAGCAAGGGCTTAATAAATGCTGACTGCTCATTATGTCCTAATAGTTCTGGATTTGTCAATAATGAGCTGTGGGCTCCTTGCTTGTCTCTAATACATTTGACTGTCCTTTTCTGTAAAACAGAAATGAAATGATTTGCCCTGGAGATGAAATGATTTAATGGCTTTTAAAAGATTATAAAAGTTAGCCCTGGCTGGTGTGGCTCAAGGGCTGGAGTGCTGGCCTGTGAACTAGAAGGTTGCCGGTTTGATTTCCGGTCAGGGCTCATGCCTGGGTTGTGGGCCAGGTCCCCAGCTGGGGACTTGCGAGATTCACACATTGATGTTTCTCTCTCTTTTCCCCTCCCTTCCCTTTCCTACATACATACATACATACATACATACATAAATAAATAAATAATCTATCTTTAAAAAAGACTGTAAAAGTCAAAAGCATTGACCTAAACAAGTTGTTCATTGTTGCAGATAAAATATTCAGTTTATTAATTATTCATGCCACATGCTTTCAAGTCTCCCTTCTGAAGCTTTGACTCTTTGATTACTTGTTAGTTTTTAATTTGTAACTTAGCCCCCTTCCTATCCTGTCTTTTATCAAATACTGCAGACTTGTTTCATTGTCATAATAAAATGTTTAGAGCCCTGTGAAGTGCTTTATAAGCAAATATCTTGCTAAGCTCTTAGATTTGTTTCCCTATTTAATATTATCCCTGTTTTATAAAGGTGGAAACAGAGGCTCAGAGGAGACAAGAGAGCCCCCTCTCTGATGCTGGTTAGGAGCAGGGAGGGACTCCAACCTCTGCTTTTCGGACTCTCAGCTCAGAGTATCTTCCATTGGGATATACTTCTCTTGGAAAAATGTCCTCTGCTTGAAACAGCTGACTACGGGACACACTGCACTTTGTTGAATAAATAAATGAAAGAAAATTATTATTCAATCAACTATGAAGGCTTAGTAATAGGTTAGAACTGTCTCAATTCTAAAACCCTATAATCTATGAACCTTATGTACAATATCTAAAAAATGTATGTTATCTGTAATATACTGAGTGAAAGTCTCAAAATAAGTTGTTTAACACATAAAGATATCACCTTTTTATTTATTAAAAATTTAAAATTTTTTTATCAAAGTCTGATCCTTCTTTTCCATGGGGCTACTTTCTCTTCCTAATAGCAAATGGGGGGGGGGTCTTTCTTTCTGTTGCATATCTTTGCCATACACACCCCTAACCCTCTTTAATCTTCTAGCACTAAATTCCTCTCATTTCTTATTTCTCTCCCATAACTCATCTTTTATATAAATGATAAGAGTATTCATTTAACAAAATGCATCATATTCATAAAATGTGTTCTTAATCTTAAAGGTAACTGAGTGGAAGCATTTGCATTTCCTCCTCAATGTAGCTCATTAAATGGCCTCAGGAGAAATGCTAGTGAAGGTAAGGGACGAATTGGCACCTATCTAGCAAGACAGATTGTCTGAATGGCCCCTGGGGACCCACAGCATCCCTACCAGATAGCTCTTGTGTCTAGCCCATAGAATCATGGCACCTCTACTGAGTGTGTCTCTTGATTGTCCTTATTGAAAGGGTCAGTGGGCCTCAATAATAATAAAACAAAAGTTCTCTATATTGACTCAATGTGGAGTTGGAGAATTTTATAGTTAGACTTTCCTTAATTGATTATGAGTCCTAGGAAATAAATTTGCAAGACTTAAAAATTTTTTCTTCTAAATTTGCAAGTGTTTATTAAGACTAGCAATCTTCTTGATTAGCATCACTTAAAAAATACCATAAACTCTAAGGCAATATAACATCTACTTGGATAAAATTATACTAATTTTTTTAAGCACATAAAAATGTATTGCTTTTCTTTAAAAACCTCATTAGGTCTTGATTAGTTTATAAGAACATGAGCCTGAAGGTATCAGGCTGATTGGCGAAATCTGTGTGTAAGATGCTCTTTCATGAATGGTGTTTTGTGTAGCTCAATTTCATGTCAGTCTTTAGGATGGGAAAAAGCCATTTATAAAAAGACGCGAGCTTATCAATCTTAATTGTTGCAAACTAAATTGTGCCTCTACACAACTACAATATTAGTAATCACTATCTCGAATCCCTTCAAGATGTGGCTCTTTATAAACTCTGAACCCCTAGAAGCTGGTGACAGAATAAATAAAAGATCTACATACTGGTTATAAAGAACCAAGATGAGAAAAATAATAACTTTTTTTAAACAATCATAAAAATATGGATAAAACAGTTCAGCTAAGATAGGTTTTGTAAAAGTAAATCTACCTTTTAGTTATGTTAAAGCTCAATGAGATCATGCTCCTGGTACTGCAGCTTCTAAAACTGTAGGTGCTACTTGAGGTCATATGAAATTCTAGAAATCTTTTCACGCACCTTACAATGCACCATGGAATTCTTTAGGAGTCACATACTATGTGGCCCTGAGGCTAATCTATTTGTTGGGCAGTTCAAGTACTAAACAAAAGCATTAGTTCAGACATTCTAGAATTTAAAAAATCTATTAGGTAAACAAAGAAATGTGGGTAAATTAAGCTTAAGAGTATAGGATTTGGATTCACAGTTCTAGAGGCTAATGTTACACTACTACTGATAGTAATTTTTGTCATCTTCCAATGTTAGGATGGCTACTTAACCTCTCTCAGATAGGAAGGACTATCTTACGGCCCTGTGGGGGGACTATGTGAGATACTATGTGAGTATCTCATAAACTGTGCCAAGGACTAAATGAGATACTAGCAGTTGAGTAATTAGCTCAGAACCTGGACACACTAAATACCCACATATTTTAGTAACACAGAATTTTATAACTGAAAGGCATCTTTTAGCTATCAAAGATAATGTTCACCTTGGAGAGTAGGCTTAAATCTCTAGAAGCATTAGCATCAAGAGATACATTAAAAAAATACAAACAAAAAATTCCCCACAAGCCTTACTGTCTTTCTGCAAGTTTATACAGGCAGAACCAAGCCATGGCCCCTTCTAAAACATACAAAAGTGCAAGATACTAAGGTAAATAGATTTTGGATAATATGCATTAAGTTGATATCAGGCTGCATGACCATCCATTTTTATAAAGAAAGATGATCATTCCTTACAGGGAATATAAAATCCACAGGATTTAAATCAAACCCAGCCTCAGAACAGGCAGTTTGGGTTCAGAACAGGCAGTTTGGGTTGTCTCCTGTCCATTAACGGCCACCTGCATTGCTCTTGTTGACAGTTGGGTGTCATACCTATCAAACGCTGCCAAAGTTGTGACAATTAAAGCTTCACAATTCCAGGCTTCAGAACTTTCCTCAGTGTGTGCAGTATGTTTCCAGTCTGCTACAAGTCAATCCATTTTCTCTTACACAGTGTGGCACTCACTCAAACCCTTCCCTTCCTCATACCCGGAAGATATAAACCTCTGGCCCACTTTATGAGCTAATGGTCTGCACAGCGTCTTGATTCACTGAGACCCGGGGAGAAATGATGTCACACATTTTCCAACCGAAGATATACTCACTGAGGCAATGTTCAAACGAACTGCTGGCAAAGCCAACCAAAATTCTAAGGACTGCGAAAAACAACATTAAAAGACTTTTCTTCTACAAGTTTAGAGTTACCGGGTTCCGCCTTCCCAGTGCCAGTCCCTCTGCTGGTCACAAGGCAGCCCTTGTTCATGTTTAATTCTAAGATGTGCAATTTATGAAGGCTCCAACCTACCATCGCTGCTTCCCCTGAGCACTACATCTGGCGAAGGTGTCTGCCGGGAGCGGGAGCCAAAGGAGTCCAGGCTGTCGAAGGAATCATCTCTGCCGTGGCGAGGGGGAGACAGGGAGTCACTGCGCTCAGAGTCCCAGCAGTCGATGTAACCGCTGTCTCGGATACTACGCTTAGGACTCTCAATGTCATCGGTCTCCTGTCCAAAAATAAAATAAAATTACAGACATTACATACAGCAACAGATGCTGAGCCTTCAATCTCAGGAAAATCAGTCTTCCATGGTCTCCTGAAAACCCTGCATCTAGCACCAGTATGGACAGGTTATAGCAACCAGTTATTGAATGGATTATCATCTACAAGCCAATATTTTTCTCCAACCCTCCCCTGCTGCAACTTTCCCAATCAGAAAATCACACACTTCAAGAAAAAAAAAACAAAACAACTCCCAGGAACTTCTACTCCACAATGTTAAAAGAAAGAAAAAAGGAAGGAAGAATAGAAGAGCATAGTTTGGATTCACAAGAATACAATGATAGATGGGGGGGGGGGGAGGAAGAAAGAAAGAAAGAGAAAACTAAAACCTTAACCTTGACCCGCCTTTCGGAATCCATAACTGCATGTCTGTTCTGGGACGGAGCCCTGAGTTTAGCAGTGCAACTGCTCCTGTTTATGCGATCTGGCAAATGCACCCAGCATTTGTTGTTGCAACAGAATCAGATCCGTAAAATCCTGGAGCAGCGGGCTTCCATCTCCTGCTACCTTGAAGGGAAATTCCTGCTCTGAAAGGGAGCTGTCTTTCTGAGGCAAAAAGTTAAAAAAAAAAAAAAAAAAGCAATGAAAAATATGCAAAAAGCTTTTCCTGATGCCTCAGAAGAATCCAGGCATGCTCTCACTCTCAGCCAGCTCCTGGCGCTGGGGGAGCTGAAAGCACTTGTGGCTGACCCACATGTTCAGAGCAGTGAGAACAATGGCTGTCTTTGACAGCCTGTGATTATAAATTCTTTTCAGCGCAAGCAGCACATACTAAAACACTGAAATTCCAGCAGGAGAAAGGTCAGTCAAAGCCATCCTCACCCTCGTATTATAATAAAAGCCTTGTTCCCGCCAGTGTCTTAGCATTAATTACAATAGTCCAGGCTGACGAAAACAAAAATAACTCTGGTCACTCAAAGATAAACCTCAATTTAATCTCCCCCAGACGGTTGTTTAAAATTGGGGCTGTGGATGACATTGTTCTCATCTGCAGAGACTGGAATGTCACACTGTGGATTTCCTGGGATGCTCAGGAAAGTCCACTCCATGTTCCCAAGGAAAGAAAAAAATCCTTCATAGTCGAGATGTTGGAAACTGTCGATCTCTACTGGCTAACATGCCCAAGGGAGGCAATGCCTTTGTAGGAAGCGCCTTCGCCGGCTGCTTTTATCAATTATATCCAGATCCTGTGACAGAATCCCCAGTGGGAGGCACTCAGAGGGGACAGAGTGGCTGTAATTCACAAGGCACACACAGGTTTTGCATCCAGAG
The DNA here is from genome assembly GCF_987537825.1 of Furipterus horrens. Lineage (NCBI taxonomy): Eukaryota > Metazoa > Chordata > Mammalia > Chiroptera > Furipteridae > Furipterus > Furipterus horrens. Next base: position 192,116,646 of record NW_028327172.1, read on the forward strand.
AAGGGAAGGGAGAGATGAGAAGGGCAGGGCCAGGGTTGAGATGAGAGGGGCATCCTGCAGCCTCCACCCGAGGACCTGATTCGTGCCCCTGAAGAACAGTTTGTCAAATAGCCTGGCTGAGCACAGCCCACACATGTCTCCAGGGGAGGGCAGAAATTCCAGTTATGGAAATTAAGGTAGTTTACTCGTGGGTCAGAAGTTAACCAGGACTTGAACCAATGTCGGTCCTGGAAAAAGAAGAACTCATGACTTTTTCAGTACAGATCTAAATTGGATATGGTTTCATATTTAACTTGTCCAGAAAGGCAAATAATTATCTTGGATTATTTATCCAAATTATAAGCCAAATGCTTAAAAATGAACATAATTTTTATTGAATACTTACTATATGTCTGGAGCTATGCCTGATGCTTTTTATATGATTTATTATTTAATTCTCACACCCTCCCACCCCAGTGATATGGTTAAATTGTCCCCATTTTAAAGAAGAGAAAAGTAAGAGTCAGAGAGAAGCAGTAACCTGAACAAGGTCACACAGTAAGCACCAAAACTGTAATCCCAACATAGGCCCCTGCTTTTAAATACCAATGTAAAACCTAATAACGTTTGATCAACTGTGGTGTAGTTATAGCTGCCGCCATCAGCATCATCACCTCTTCCAATGAGCAGACACTGCCTCCTTACTCTGTGGATGATGCTAGCCTGGATAATGTCCCTTCACTAAATGCTGTTTATGCCCAGATCACCAAACTATAAATATTACAAAGGAGACACAGTTTGGGGCAATTTAGAGTAGATTAACAGCCTGTCTTGGAAGCCTGGCTGACTGGGTTTAAATCCTGGCTCCACCCCTTGTCAGCTGTATGACCTTGGCGAAGTTATGCTACCTTGTCCACTCTCAGTCCTCTCATCTTTAAAATGGAGCTAATAGTAACATCTATTTCACAGGATTGCTGGGAAGGTTAAGTGTTACTCCATGGAAAGCATTCAGAAAAATGCCTGACCTATGGTGAGTGCTCAAAGTGTTAGCTATGGTTATATTACTACTATGTAGTCATCTGTGTATGTAAATAGCAATATATAAATCACACAAAATTCATAAATATAGTTTAAAACACAACCTTATAGGTACATTGAAGCTCTTCTATCTCCATCTTCATTTATATCCCATATCTAGATGCTTTAACGCAATTTCCCAATAGGGCGGGCAGACACTTAGGTAGCTGAGCCAGTAGTTACATCTAGAAATGACAAATTTTACAGGCTGCTTTGGGCAGCAGCATGAAGGTCCAAATGTTTCCCCCATTCCTAGTCTACAAACCGTAGGAGAAGAGAAAGGAAGAAAAAGTCGACATGGTTCTTGGAACTTCAGCTCTTTCTCACAGCTAGTTATGGGAAAGAAAAACAGGAAGGCTGCCCTGTTCGTGATTGCATAGAGAGCCAAGAATAAAACCTTGGATCAAGTGAGAGCTGAAAGCTGAATGGTATGGCCAGCTTGAAAAGTGAAAACGAGGCCACCCATGGCCAACCTTGACCATGCCGGTCCCATGAAACCTCGAGGTGAAGCAAGAAACTGGTTCTTAGGCAGAAATAAAAATGCAGATATAGGTAGATGGACGATCATACTGGATTCTGTCAAGTCACCTGGAGTTAAGCTTCGCCGACAGGGTAAAAGATATAAAGCAACACAAAGGCTAGTATGGTTTAAATTCTTCTTTCTTGGGGTCTAGTTATGTCACCTATCTTTTCACCTAGGAGCCCAGCAGCTCTTCTACAGAGAGCACTCCAGGGAAGGAAGATAAGACTCCAATCTGATGTATGTCCCATTTGTTTATTATTTCTTTTGGACTCCTTTGTCTAAGGTGATATATCAGAAAAAATTATTGCTATAAAAAATGTCAGAGATTTTACTGCCTATGTTTTCTTCTAGGTTTTTTATGGTTTTTGGGTCTAACATTTAAGTCTTTAATCCATTTTGCATCTATTCTTGTTTATGGGGTAAGAAGGTGGTCTAGTTTCATTATTTTTGTACACATCTGTCCAATTTTCCCAAGTTATTGAATAGACTATCTTTACCCCCACTGTATGTTTCTGCCTCCTCTGTCAAATATTAATTGACTGTAGGGGTGTGAGTTTATTTCTGGGCACTCTGTCCTGTTCCATTGATCTATATGTCTGTTTTTATGCCAGTACCATGCTGTTTTAATTACAATGGCCTTGTAGTCTAATTTGATATCAGGTAGCATGATTTCTCCAACTTTATTCTTTCTCAAAAGTTTTTGCACAGCAAAGGAAACCATCAACAAAATGAAAAAACAATCTACTGAATGGGAGAACATATTTGCCAATACATCTGATAAGGGCTTGATATCCAAAATTTATAAAAAACTTACAAAAACTGAACACCAAAAAAGCCCCAAACAATTCAATTAAGAAATGGGCAAAGGACCTGAATAGACACTTCTCCAAAAAGGACATACAGAAGGTCAATAGACACATGAAAAGATGTTCAATGTCACTAATCATCAGAGAGAGATGTAAATTAAAACCACAATGAGATATCACCTCACACCTGTCAGAATGACTATCACCAAAAAAATCAACAAACAACAAATGTTGGTGAGGATGTGGAGAAAAGAGAACCCTCATGCACTGTTGGTGGGAATGCAGATTAGTGCAGACACTGTGTAATAAAGTATGGAATTTCCTCAAAAAATTAAAAATGGAACGGCCTATGACCCAGTGATTCCACTTCTGGGAATTTATCCCCCAAACCCAGAACACTAATTCAAAACACTATATGCACCCCTACATTCATTGCAGCGTTATTTACAATAGACACGATTTGGAAGCAGCCTAAGTGCCCATCAGTAGATGAGTTGATAAAAAAGCTGTGGCACATCTACACAATAGAACACTACTTGGTCATAAAAAAGAAGGAAATCTTATCCTTTGCGATAGCATGGATGGAGCTGGAGATTATTATGCTAAGTAAAATAAGCCAGTCAGAGAAATACACGTACCACATGATTTCACTGATATGTGAAATCTAATGAAAAAATAAACTAACAAACAAAATAGAAATAGATTTATAGATATAAGAGAACAGGCTGACAGCTGTCAGAGGGGAAAGGGGTTGGGGGCAGGGTGGAAAGGTAAAGGGATTAGTCAGAGGAAAAACAACTCATACATGGAGAACAGGATCGTGATTATAAGAGTGAAGGGGGCTTAGGGGAGGTAGAAAAAGGTAAAGAGGGGATAAATGGTGATGGGAGGAGGCCTGATTCGGGTAGGTGAACACACAATATAATATACAGGTGATGTGTTACAGAACTGCATACCTAAAACCTATATAATTTTATTAACCATTGTCACCCCAATAAATTAAATAAAAGAGATTCCAATCTGTCCACTGTGCTAATAGCTAGTAGTTCCAGTCAAAGTGTATTAGTGAATGGGGTGAAAATAACCAGCTTCCATGGCATTTTGAATTTTTTCACTCATCTGTCCACTTCTCATTGCCTTTTGTCAGAGATAATGAGAACCAGTGAATGTTGGTGAATGACGTTTGGTATCTGAGAAACTCCAGATGCCTCTGCTTTACCACCCAACATTTTCTGCTTCTTTTGTGTTTTATAATGTGGCTCCATAGTATTCTGGAAGGGTTTCAGGTTCTACTTTTCCAGTCTGATGACCCATCCCCACCTACTACACTCTGGATGGGGAAGCTATCTATTCCACAGATACTTACTGAGCACCATGTATGTGCCAGGCACTGTCTTAGTGCTGTGAACACAACATTCTATAAATCTGATTAACACCTCATCCTCATGGACCTCATGTTCGAGTTAGGAAGACAAAATATAAACAGACATAAAGATAAATGAATACAAATTTGGGTGGTAAATACCATTGAAAAATCAAGCAGGTTAAGGGAAGAAAAGTTGATGGGGGTTTCTATGGTGGGCAGATGTCTGGGCTTCTCCATTGCGCTCCCTCTCTTTATCTCTGGTTAACAATCCTCCCTTCCTGAAACAGTAGTGGCTTAGGCCAATCATGGTCTCCCTTGCCCCTGGTCACAGTGGCTAGTTCACAAAAATGACCCACATTGGGTCAAAGTACACCCCTAGGAATTTTACAGCTGGGACAAGGGGAGGAATTCCCTGACTTTCTGGGCAAGTAGTTAGAGAAGACAATCCTGGGGGTGCTGCTAGCCATGTTCTCTGATGTGAGGGAATGTTTGCCTATTGGAGGAGAGAATGAATTCAAGGAGAGATAGGAAGAGACGAGGGAAAGACATAGAGAAGAAGAACCTAGACAGCTCACTTTCTAATTCGAGTCTCTGAGATCCCAAAGGCCACCTTGCCCCCTGGTTCTCTCTTTAATCTCTATTGGCATAGTAATTCCCCTTTGTTCAGTTCAGCTGTTCCCTCTTTTGGAAGACTTCCTCTGACATGCCCAGGCTCAGTGAAAGGCCACTCTCACCATGCCTTCAGGGATCTTTTTTGGATATAGCAATAGCAACATACTATGAGTATTTATAATGTGCCAGACACTTATGCCAAGGACTCTGCATGTGCTACTTGTATTACAGAACTTAACAAGTTGCACCATAGTTAAAAACTTGTATGCACATTTCTCCCAATAGAAAAATTAATATAAAAAATTTATGGCTAATCTCTTCTGTGAAAGAAAAAAATTTTAATTTCAAATTTATTTCAGCCTGTATACGTGCAGAAGAGATGGCTGTGGTTCCTCTATATCTGTTTTCTATTCTTTTCCCAGTGAAAATACCCAGTTTTTAGCTGAAACAAAATCTACTTTTCCCACGGCTTTTCTTACAGCGAGGTATGGATGTGTGACCAAGTTTATCTGGTCAACAGAACGTGAGCAGAGGCGTAGTGTATGACTTCCCAGAAGTGTGTTTAAAGGAAGGACATAGGCCCTTCTTCTCCTCATCCCTCCTTTCTCCTGACTCAGATGTGGACATGGGGCTAAAGATCACACAGTCATCAGGAACCAGCAGGTAAAGAGCCATGGACTGAGGATGATGGAACAAAAAGATGGAAGGAGTCTGGTCCTCAATGATCATCAACTCCTATCAGCCCTGGACTGCTCATGTCAAGGCCTCATTTATAATATGTGACTTCGAAATAAAATTCTATCTTACTGAAGTCACTGTTTGACTTTTCTGCATTTCCCAGCTGAACCCAATCCTAATTGAGAAAATGAAATAATATGTATTCCAGATTAACTAATATTTCCAGGTATTGGATAGATCTATGAAGTTCAGGTCAACTATTCTTCATTTTCTATTGCATTATGGGACTGCCACAGCCGGCCATTTTAGTTGTCGTGTTTTGTCCAGGGATAACTGCTCTCCCATGTCCTGTGATGTTATCTATACTCATTAAAAAGGCAACACTGTTCATAATAACAGCCAATTTCAAAGCAGCTGAAATAACCAATTGTCTCAACAGAAAGCTAAGCTAAGAAAGTTGAAGAAACCACTAACTGTTCAGACTGCGGAGGAGCTGTACTAATAATGGTTAGAAATTCCAATAACAGAAATAAATCCTGCAGGGGAACTGTGAGGCAGAGCTTTTAAATATGTGGCTTAAAAGAGATGGCCTGTGTATCATTATTCAAGTCCAAATTTAATAATACAAAAAGTTTAGATTTCACAAATCAAGACTGGACCTGTACTGCATTCATACTTTCTCTAACTACAGAGTTAGATGAAAAAAATTAAAGGATAAAAAAGGATTAAGAAACACTAAGAAACAATGTGTTGTGCTTAATGAAGTGGGTATGTTTTGTTTTTTTTTTAAAGAATTTAGTTTTAAAACTTTGTTTACATGTATTATGACCAATATGAAGCTTTGTCCATTTATAAATATGTGAGCCAGACCGGCTCAAGGCAAATAAGAATAATGGTGGGGCCGTTAGCTTTCATTTAAGGGAAAAAAGACTAAATTATTAGAAAGTTGTAGCAAATTCTTGCTTTCAGTATTAAAAGAAAAATTTTAAAGCAAGAAATGTCTCTCAATGAGGTCTCATTAGTGCATTTAGTTTGCATGTTAGAGAGCAAAGAAGAGCAAGGCCTTCATTGATTTGTGCCACAATGTGGGCCTTATCCAAAACCCAGGAATGCTCTTGATTACGAATGAGCCTTACCTATTCACTGAGGCTGGCTGGGTGGGGCTTCTCTCAGGTAATACTATATCCTAGTACTTTGAGTGAGTTAATCTATATTTCTGAACCTTAAAAAGGAACACACAGGCAGGCACATATAAAACGTCCCCCTGTTTTTTTGACAAATCCCTACTATAGGTCTTTTCCATAATCAAATAAACAAAACTTTAAATATTGTAAAAAATGTTTTTTTCAAAATTTCCAGCTCATTCAAATACAATGGCCATGAAAGGCACATCTTAAAAGAGAATGTGTCTAATTATCAGAGCCTGTCCAGGGTGGATGCCCAGGCAAGGAGTTGACTGATGTGACCTCACCCACACGAAGGCCCTGATGGGTAAGCAAAATGACCTTTAGGACAAAAGCGCAGAACAAGTCTTCATTTCTGTATAATGCTGTATTGTTTAATTCAGGCATTATTCCCCCGAGAAAACAAGTACTGAGCTCTTTGGCACACAAAGCCATATACTGATGGATTGAATTTGCTCTTTCGGAATTCAAGTTGGATGAGCTAAGATCTCTCATTCTCCAAAGGGTATAAGAGTTGAGGTAAGCGTGGAAAGCATGAGGCAAAGATGTGATTGGAAGTACATCATTGGTAAAACAAGTGGTCATTTCCTTAAATGCATGACATCTTTGGCCTGGTTGATTCCACTGTGTAGAACTGGAATGATCTTAAAAACAAGCCAATACATTGCTCTCCCACCTTGTCTAAACCTCATGGGTTAAAGAAGAAAAGTCAAGTTACCTTTCTCATCTGAGCCAGCAAGCCTTCAAACTCCTTCAGGTTCAGTGTCGTTCCGCTATAGGATGCACAGCTATTCGCTGCCTTTCCCAGCCAGTAAATGGTAACCAATACCTGTGAAACGAAACCATGCACAAGAGCGGAAGGATTTTCCCTTAAGAATTACTTTCAAACTAAGGAATCAATAATGTTCCACTAACAGGGAAACAGAAAGGTGAGACTGTGCAATACTGATTTACAAGAACCACCACCCATGAGGTATCCATTAAATGTAAAATCATTTTAATAAGAACCCAATGCTATATCAGTCAACACAATCATGATTCAGTAAAATAAGACTCCATTGTTAGGAAGAGTTCAGCTATAAGACAACAAGAAGAAAAAATAAATCCTCTACAATTATTTTTGTATAATGAAATATTCAAATATTCAAAATTAGGAAGTAACATTTTTCAGAAACTCTGGAGTTTTTACCTAGCCAAGCAATGAATAAGTTGGCAATTCCTTTTGAGAGAGGGGCTTTCAAAGGCCTACACTTGCTACTTGTGGGCACAGAAGTTCTGCTAAAACCAATGGCAAAAATCCCAAAGAAGTGATAAAAGTTAATTAGTGGTTTCCAGCAGAAAATCAACACAACACATCTAACTAAAGACAGAAGTAAACAATGTAATGAAGAATATGATGTGCAGATATCTAGTGTTGGGGTACAGGTGGACTCCCATTAATCTGAGAAAAGAACTATTTAGCCTGGACAAGGTGACTTTCAATTAAACTATCTTAATAGTCGTAGAGATTTAACATGTGTGAGAATGTCTGTGAACGCTCAGTGGTCTGAAACTACAGCCCTAAGAGATTTTGTTCTGTCTTTCCAAAGAAACTGTTCACAAAAGCAACTGCTTTTACAGCAACATTCCCATAAAACCCAAATAAAACCCAGCAGGGGTTGGCTGAAGATGAGTCCCTAACACTGAATTATTGGGATCCGAAGATTACAGAAAAGCTAAGACTATTACTTTATTTTCACATATGGTTTTGTTTCTTCAGCCAGGCTGCAAAGTACGTATGTACCTCTCTTCACTCACTAGGCCAGACAGTGCTTCAGAAAATGTTATGTGGACATGGGTTCAGATGATGACAGGCCCAAAATATGGTTAAGTGCCATCAATGCTTTGATGTGATTTGGTTTTCTACCTCTGTGGGAAAATTTTACTTTAAGAATCCTTCAAAACGTCCAACAAGTCTTTTTTATTTTTTAACTGATGACTTACAAAAAATTTTTCAGAGAACAGACAATTGCAAATGTCAGGACATTAACTAGGATCATAAAATAACTGATGTGTAACTAAGAGAGTATGAGGCTTTCCTGAAAGGTGTAATAAGAGAAAGGAAAACATAATTGTGTTCTGTTTTAGATGACTGGTCCTCTCATTTGTTTAAAATTGTGTGATGAAAAAATGGCATATAGCCTTAGTTTTTTAGAAGAAGAAAAATGAGATAAGAATGAGACTGGTAATCAAATATAATAGCACCCTAGAAATTTTAAAAACGTGGGTGTCACAGCTAATTTTTCTATTTTATATGTGGAAGGCCATTTCTTACCTCCCTCTATCTAACCTTAAAATAAAAGAGCAGTAATATGGTTGCCTTCTGAAAATGAGATGTAACTCAAGAAAGTTAATTTGGGGAAGTACTAATAAAAATTCAAAAGATTAATAGGAAAAAAAGTACAGATCTATGACAGTTAACACTATTCACACTGTGCTGCTCTTTCCCTAAAACGATTTGCCCAACTGCATAATTTAATAATCCCAAATGTGCCTATCAACAGAAAGGAACTAACATCAGTGCGGAGAAATCATTTTGTATTTAAGAAACTGAATCAACAACAGGGCACAGGCTTTTATTTGTTTATTTCTGGATTGAGAACTTATTTAATTAAAGAGATCCCCCAACCTACCATTTTTATTTCAATTTTGGCCATTAATTATTCTATCAAAGACACATATACTAGTTTTCTAGGACTCTTTCTTTCAAGGCATATAAGAGGCATTGAGTGTATGAACTAAATTTTACACTTGAACCGCCAAAGTGAGAAGGAATAAGTTTGGAAAGTAAAGTTAAAAACACTTACATTTTTCAGCTTCCTACTATAATCAATGCTCCTAATTAAGGAAAAAGAAGAGAAAATATGATCAGAACAGCAGTTTCTTCACTATGATCTTCCCTTCAACACTTCTCAGATGTACCTGAAGTTAATTAATATAATGAAACTAGGAAAATATAATATTTTAAGGCTTATGATTATTTCAGGTACTAAGTGAAAATAGTTAGACAACACAAGGTGGGCTTAGAAGTTTATAGTGCACCACGAAAAGATGAAGATTTCGTAACATCTGGAAAATGAAAAATTCCATTTAAACCCAAGACTGTTTATATTTGTATTCCCAAAGTTTTAACTGTGGAAGTTAAATTTTGCCTTAATTATAAACCGCTAACAAATGAAAATCTGATTGTACTTTCAAATATTTTTCATACAAATTATATATATATATATATATATATATATATTTCCTCACTCAAGGGCATTCTTTTCATTGCTTTAGAGAGAAAGAGAGGAAGAGATGGAGTGAGGAAAAGATGGAGAGAGAAAGAGAGAGACATCAATGTGAGAGAAATATTGATTGGATCCCAACCTAGGATCAAACCTGCAACCTGGGCATGTGTCCTGATGGGGAATTGAACCCATGATTCTTTGGCTACAGGATGATGCTCCAACCAACTGAGCATACCAACCAGGGCTTCATACATGTACTTTTAACAAAGGTCTAAAACCTTAATTAAATAGGCCTGAAAAGATATGTATAAGATAAATACTATCCAAATATTTGTTCTTTTCTGCCATGGACACAAATTAGTGTTCGGAATTGGCTATAAGCAAGAAAATATGCATGTTATATTTAAATACACACATGTGCATTCTTATATATACATAAATATTTATTCTCAAACTATAAACAAATAAGCTAGTTGGTGGTACTTTCTAAATATTCAGGCAGTGAAATATAAAAATTTTTCCAAAATTATTTCAAAGTTCCTTTAATATGTCAACAAATAAATACTAGGAAAAACAGATATTGTTTGTGTGTGTGTGTGCGTGTTCACAGTAACTTAAGGTGGGGAGACAGGAAGGAGAGTGTAAACAATTATATGAACCAGCCAAGAATTCCTTTAAGCTTTTAGATTCCAACTACCTCATTGCTGCATATTCTGATCCAATATACATATTAATGAATAGGTGTACAATTTTAAGTCAATTGAAGTCTGAAGAAATAGAAAACAATGTAGTACATACTAAGATAAACTTATTGGTCCAATTTGGATTTGATTAAGAGTGTTTTCATGTTTCCCCCTTTTAACAGAAAAAATATGCCATTAGATATTTGCTAGGATTTTTAAAAAATTTAACAACAACAACAACAACAACAAACAGATGAAAAGAAAATATAAAGATTCAAAATTTTTATAAAGCAATTAAGGACAGGGCACACAAACCTTTTTCTGCATTGACAATAAAAGTTCATTGATTAAAACTGTGACCCAGTTCTAAGAAATTATGCTTGGCACATAGTAGGAGCTCACAAAATATCTGTTGAATGACTTCCACACAGCAATTCGTTTTGTGAAAATATTCCCAGTCTTTCAGAGAAACACTCAGGAGCAACACAAAGCCTTTGCTCCCTTTCATCCAGTTGTTTTGATCCCTGGAATGATACTTGCCGCGTGCCCTCTGCACTACGCTTTCATTCCCCATCAAGGTTGTCTGGCATCCATTACAGGTAGAGCTCACTAAATTACACAGGCAGTAATCATTTGCAGGTTTTTCCTTTTTTTTTTTTTTTAAGTCTACTCAAGTTACTTCTAAAAAAAAAAATGTAAGAAAAACACCTACAATGAAAGGTAAAGAAACAAGTGTTTTTTTAAAAACAATTTCAGAAAAGCATCAAAATTTTCTCTGTGGGATCTACCCCTATAATTTATTGCTTATGGTATTCATTGGTGTCAGTGGGGTGTTCTCCGTCTCTACTAAAGTTCTGCTCATCTCTCAGAGGAAAAGGCAGAGATATACAGCAGTTCTACTTTGATCTACGAGAGCTATAAAACCTACTTATGGTACAAATGTCTGATGTACAGTGCCAAATTAACCAGCACATTTACGGAAAGGTTATAAGCAGAAACCTCATCTGTGCCCCACTCTCACTAAAACTAGAAACAATTTTCTCTGTACTGTAATAAGTTCATGGCATAATTTTAATATAAAGTTATTTATGTTCTAAATATTCCTACAGTGATATAAAAAATTTTCTTCCTAATTATTCCAAGTTCAACATCCTACCATGCTTGTGGACTGCCCCTCCCACCCCATTCATCCTTGCTCATTACCCTTCTACCACACCAGCTACTTTTCTTTTAAAACATCAAATTGGTTTGTCTTCCCCAGCTTTTTCTATGCTCTTCTGCTGCACTGCATGCGTTACAGATCGCTGTCTGGCTGGTTCTGGCTTCCCATTCATGTCTTGGCCCTCAGCTGAAACGCTGCCTCTTCTGAGGGGCTACTCTTGACCACCTTTGGACTGGTCACTATGTTCTTTTTTTTTTTTTTTTTCAGTTTTATTGAGAGTCAATTGACATATAGTGTTGTATAAGTTAAAGGTTTACAACACAATGGTTTGATATATCCATTAGTGTGATAGTCACTGTCTTTCACATCATCTATGTTTTCTTCTCAGCACTTACCCATTCCTACAATTTCTTTTTTATTTATTTAGTTATTTCTCATTTGTTGACCCCAGGTGTAAATTCCCTGTGAAGAGGAGGCATCAGCTATCTTAGAGTGTTCTGGTTCTCTGGGGACTGGGAAGTATGTGACATATAGTAGCTGCTCAGTAAATGTTTATTGAATGAATGAATCAAAAATGATAGTGTCACAGGGGAAGATGATGGAAAAGTATTGCCTAAAGAAAACAATATTGCTCAAGTGAAGGAAAAATTAAAAAGGAAGAAAATGAGGAAAAGAAATGCAAAAGGGAAGATAGAAAGACAAAATAAAGAAGGGAATGGAAGCACAGGGAAGAGAAGGAGAGGTGAAAAAGCAGCAGAAGAGAAAGATAAAGGACAGAAAAGAGTAGAAGAAGGGGAAGATGGGGCACTAACTGAGAAGTGATTGTGTCTGTGTGCCACTGGTCTAAGTGACATTTTCCCCTTTAATTCAAGTCTCTCTTTTTTTCAGGAATAGGTTTAGAGTCATCTTCTCAGATCTACACTGATCAGATTTTAGTTAGAATCACACCTGAGAGAACAGTCTGTCCAATCCCATTTTATAGCTGAAGACACAAAACCCTACTGAAATGAGAGGACTTGCCTAGACCTAGAAAGATACAGATGGAAGGCTAGGGCCCCCAACTTCCTGGTACCCAGTATTTTTGTAGATAAGTGAGAAAGGTGCTAAGAGTTCTGGATTTCGAAAACCAATCTCAGCGTTCTCCTGGTTTAGTAACATATTGATTTAAAGTAGCTCTAAAAAGTAAATGAATATGTCAAAGTGAACTTCCCCCACTTTCCAAGCGATATATGTATGACTAATTATGATGTTGCATAGTTTCTAGCTACTATTGTTTCTGGTCACTTGCCACCAAGTGAAACTACAAATGTGAGATGAGGCAGAACCTGAAACAATTTCCTAAAATAAACAAAATTTATGGAGGCTGGGTAAAATAATAAATGGAGCATGTGATGACTAAAATGAAGTTTACAGTGGTTTCCATATTCAAATATCATAATTTTTTTTCTGTTATTTTTGCCTTTAACCAACATTTTTCCATGAGAAATATTAGAGAATGGCACATTAACAAGAGAGAAGTAATTTTATATAATCAGTCATGGCTGGCCCTTTCTTATTTCGTCACAAATCATAAAATCCAATATAGACTCATAACTTGATTTCATTCAGTAGTTTCCATTTCCCCCCCCAATCATTTTTCCCCATCGATTATTTTTTAAAAATCAATATTGTCAAATAATATAAAATTAACAGCTCTTATTTTTGGCATCTCTCCCTTTTCTATTTTTCTATGATAAAATAACTCAAAAGTAATCAAAAGAAGTGTAGCCAATTCACAGACCCTGTTCATGTAATTAAGCTTATTATTAAGGTATATTTGTGCCAAACATTGTTTGACTAAAGTGAAAATGTTTTATATGAAATTTGTAGAGTCCAAAGGACTTCTCAACTAGAGGAAAGTTATGTCTACCATCTCATTAAGGACTTTTTTTCTTCATTACTCCAGTCAAGATCTACTTCTTTACAGAGAAGCACATTGCCTTTCTCTTACTTTGACATTCTTTCCCTAGAATTCCTTGGTCCCAAACATGGCTCAGTGAGTAGATACAGTCAACAATAGCCAAATGGCCAATGATCCATCTTCAAAGAACTTGATCATTGACACATATGAGAAAACAGTTACAAATGTAAATGAAAACAAGACTTCTCCATAACCTATTCCTCTCTTTGCATAATAAACAGACTTCAGATCTGCTTACCAAGTTTGCAGTCTTCCAAAAGCCTATTTCAATGGCCAAATGGAGCCAATAAAAGCCTTTTGTCAGCACACACAGATTCTGTGCATATTTCTCTCTTGCCTCTCCCTCCTTTAAGTTTCACTGAAAATTTTTTTCCTTCTCATTAACATTTTAACTCTATAGAAGTGATGGTTGCATTTCAAAAAATTGTATTTGACCAGAATGAGAACTGTACACAGAGGGAAGGTCAAGGCATCTTGTTTTGAAAGCTCGATTTTTTTTCCCCTTCACATTTTTATTTTATTAGGCATGCCCAACTGTCTGCCTCTTAAACCACAAAACATCATCACAAAACTGCAACTCCAATCATAAATGGATTTCCCTTAAACATAAATCGTGAGTCACTTACTTGACTGTTACTCTGTTGGATGTATCCTGTAGGTCACTAGGGTCAAAAAGTTGAGATTCTTTAAGGCCGAGCTCTTTACAACCTCTCAAGAATAAGATGATATTATCCTGGAAGGAAGAAAAGAAATCCAAGTCTGTATTATTTTATATTATCTTTATGAACCAGCCCTTTCTCTAATAGTCCAATTACTGGATGGATGTCAATCATTAAGGCAGCAAGACTCAGGTCTAAATCACAGCTTGTTGAATAAAAAAGGTCATACTTTGTTAGGACAGGCTGGAGTAAAGAGACACTTCAAACTTCTAAACCCACAGCCATGCTGGATTCATTTTTTTCCCTTAACCTTACACATTGCTGTAAAATTGCAAGTAAAATATCATTGAGAAGCAGAACTTAGCATCTTCTGGTGGAACACACTCCTAAATTAGATAACTCCTATTGTAAAGTTTTGTCCATGTCTTATTGCCTAGAATCTGGTTGAAAATTTACATAAAAAATTGGTTTTACTACCGGAGTGTCATCTTCAGTAAATTTTTTTATTGATCTTCTAAAATATATTCATTATCAGTGGGTTTTCCCTGATAATATCTTTCTTTGGGCTATAAACTGAATTAAATGGGAAAAAATCTAGACTTAATTGGGAAGGGAAAGAGGGGCAAGGAAAGCTTTTGAAAAAATAATGCGAAAGACCCTCCGCAAAGCAAACATTTCTCTAGCAGGTAAGAATATACTTCGAACTGGCAGAGTAGCAGGCACGATTGACAGTTAAGAAGGGTTCTGGTATTCATCTGTTGGGAGCCATTAAAAATAAACAAATGGCTCTGGAAGGGATTGCAATTGTGGCTCATCCTTTTGGAACTCCAGGGTTTTAACAGCAGGCTCAGTAGTTACAAGTCTCTGTCCTCTTCTTAAAAGACTTCTGATGAGCTGGCTGGCCCCACCATGTAGTTAAAATTACAGGAGGGGAATGATAAAAGGCGGCTCCAGAAGCCATGTCAGTGTGAATCCATCTGAATACTGTAAGAAAGATGCTAAAGAATCTGAAATGATGGTGGTGTTTACTGAACTGTGTATTTACCTGAGTGCAATTCAACAAAGTGAACAGAAAGCAGAGATTTTCTCAATTATTCAGTATGTAGGCAGGATTCTAAGATGATCCCCAAGAATCCCACCTCTGGTGTACACATCCTGGATTATCCCCTCCCCTTGAGCTCCAGTAGAACCATGAATGTGAGGGGCTCACTCTCTGTGATCATGTTACTAACTAGGTGACTTTCAGATAATCAAAAGCAAGATTATCTGATTGGGTCTGACTTAACCAGGGGAGCTTTTAAACAAGGAAAAGTCAGAGCTCCTGGTGGCCATGAGTTCTAAAGCTGTAAGGAGAAGCATTCTGTCAACAACCGCATGAGCTTGGAAGAGGCTTGGATGAAGCTCAAATAGGACCACAGCCCGCATCCCACCCAATACCATGATTTTAGCCCTATGATATCCTGAGCAGAAACTAAGATAATAAATTGGTGTTGATTTAAACGGGGCTACATTTATAGTAATTTTCTCTGCAGCAATAAAAAAAATTAATACACCCAGGCTCAAAACAACATGAAAAATAGCAATAGGCTGCTAACATTTATTTAGCCCTTTTTATATGCTAAGCATTCTTCCAAGAGCTCTACATTTACTAATTCATTTAACCCCTGCACGACCTAGTGAGGTAGGTACTACCTTCATCCCCATTTACAAACAAGCAGGCTGAGGCACAGAACAATTGAGCACCTTGTCCAAGGCCACACAGCCAGCAAAGGATGAGGATGGACAATAACATCACAGATGAGGAACCTGAGCATCAAATCTGAGGCCAGCACAAAAGAAAGAGGATGCTATGGAGTCAGGGGCTGCTCGCAGAGGGCCTTGAAGGCTATGGAAGGCAGGTTGTGAAAGCCACAGAGGGGCTGCAGTCTGGAAATGAACACCCAGACCTGCAGCAGAAGAAGACAATTGGGGGTAGGCTTATAGGGTAGCAAATGGAGTGAAGGAAGACTTAAGGGGAACAAGATAGGAGACAGAGGGACCAATGAGATACTACAATCTCACTTTCCCACCACAGCCTTTCTTGGAATGTGTTCTTTCCTGCATCCCTGGATTTTTTTCAGCAGGCAAGATGTGCTGTCATTCACAAGACCTGTGTCATTCACAAGGCCTCTTGTAGACTGACAAGGAGCTGGTCATAGCCTGAAGTCATCCACACCCTGGCCAGTCTCTCCTACAATTACTTGACATGTTTTAAAATTATCAAATGTCTCCTTGGAGTTCTTCTATGTTCCCTCCCATCTCCAGAGTTTTATAGATGTTCAGGTAAGCTTTATCTTGGGCATTCAACTATGTTTCTGGTTGGTCCGTGAGCTCTGAGAGCTTCCTGCCCAGAGGAAAACCAAGGATGTGCCCTGTGTCTCTCTAGGAATCATTTGGGACCTCAATAAAAGGACCAGACCTGTAACTACCATGTAGTCCCACAAGAAGCACATGACTGGGGCACCCCAGATTCTCAAGAAGGACAAGGAGGCCTGCTTTTGTATGCACACCCAGATGCTCAGATGCCCAGATGCGTGCCTGAGGTCCATGCTGTATTCAGCACACAGACTGCAAACACAAAAGCGCTGTGTTACAAGCCAGGCTGGACAATTTGGGCTGGGAGATTTAAATAACTGCAGGTCTCCTTCCAGCTCCTTGCTGCAACCTAATGATGCTGGAGGGAAGCCAGACCCCAGTCAGGAGAAAAGCCAGAAGGAAGAACCCTCCAGCCAAGAGCTAACAGGGGCAGCCACCAGAGTGGGCAGGAAGGACTGTGCCTTTAATTATATAAAATGCAACTTGCAAATTCCAATCTGCTTTGCTCTTCACACTGAGATTTTTTCCACATTTATAATTCCAAGCAAAACTCACATATTAATGTTTTAGCTTCAGAAGCCAAGCAGCACAACAGCATTTCAGTTCCAAGGGAGAAGTGGAAGACACTGCTTTAGAACAATGAGCACTATATTTAGCTCTCACTAATGTAGTTTTACAAACCTATTATGATTGTGTAGGGCTTCAAAAGAAGTTCTTTAGGACTCTTCTAAAAAGTCAATGTCATGAAAAAGCAAAATTGGAGACTGAAGTGACATGATGACCAAACATGATTTATGTTTCGTTGGATTGGATCCTTGATGCAAAAAGGAAAAGTAAATAAGGCTATAAAAGTCCAATTTAAATATGAACTATATGTTAGATGATACTATTGAATGAATGTTAATTTTCTTAGACATGTTGATGATGATATTACAGGTAAATGAAAGAGTGTCTTTATTTTTAAGCAAATATGTGAATTATTAGGGATGAGTTATCATAATGTCTATAACAATTTCAAATGGTTAGGGAGCAAAAATGCATTTGTGTACATGCATATGAGAGAGAGAGAGAGACCGAGTGAGAGACAGACAGACAGACACAGAGAGAATGAATGTGTTTGCCTGTCACGGAGAAAGAGATACAGCAAACATAGCAAAATATCAACAATTGATGAATCTAGATCAAAGATTAGCAAACGTCTTCTGTGAAGAGCCAGAGAGTAAACATGGCTTTGTGGGCCTGCGGTGGTCTCTGTCAAAATGACTCACCTCTGTTTTGTAGACAATACATAATAAATGGGAGTGTCCATAACCCCATACCCTTTATTTACAAAAGCAGGCATTGGGCTGGATTGGGCCCAGAGCTGTAGTCCACAGGCCCTGTTGTAGGTAAATGATCACCCAGGCAATTCGCTCTGCCATTCTTTTGACTTTTCTGTACATTTGAAATTTTTCAAAACATTTTTAAAAAAAAGGTTTTTAAATTTGTGGAAATGTATTCAACTACATAGGGTTATGACTTCACTGGCAAAACCAATTTCATAAAATTCAAGGAAAAAGCTTACTCACCTCAGAGACAACTATTGCCAAGCCACTGAGGTAAATGTTCAGGTCCTACCTAAGGAAAGTTACCATTTCTGGCTAACTGGAAAGTACCGTAACATGAGGCTCTGTGCATCCAACATAGACACGTAACATAAAGTTCCTAACAGAGTCCATTTTGTGCTGGACTAATATGAATGTACGGATTTATACTGCTGTTCATGTAACTACCAGGCATTCATCCTCCTTATTCCTGGCCCTGTGGTTTCCCATTTCATTAATGCGTGGGCCTGCTGTGTATATGAAAACATTCCCCAGGGGCCCTGGGCTGAGGCCTGAGCCCCCCTCCCTCACGGGACCTCTTCTCTGAATAAGTCCTTGTATTTTTCTCCCCTCCCTTCTCACTCCAAAGACAAGATGAAGGAAGGCCCAGGATGGTCTCTGCTCCCAGAGTGTAGCAGTGTCCCTAACATATGGTAGGAACTCACTCAATATTTATAATAAAGTAAGTAGTAAGTTCTAGGTACTCATAAGAATGAAAAAAACAAAAACAAAAACACCCAACAATATTCCTTATCCTCATGGAGCTGACATTCTAGTAGATAAAATAGTAAGAACTCACAAAAAAAGTATCTTGTCTTCACAATTCATTTTCATGATTCATCGAATAGCTGGAATTGTTTAAGATACACACAAACAGAGGTCTGACTTCAAATCAGACAATGAAAATGAGAGGACAACAAATATATCAAGGAACACGGCACAACAGCTTTGGAGTCAGAAGGACTCTAGTTAGAAGCCCAGCCTCATCCACTTCTAAGTTATGTGACCTTGGGCATAGTTCCTCGGACTTTTCTGATCCTCAAACTTCTATTCTGCCATCAGCCTGATAGGGACATCAGAATTACAGAAAATGTAGGTTAAGAACACAGCCCAGTGTCTGGTACCTTCTGGGATACTCATTATATAGAAGCTATTATTATGATATTATTGTCAACTCAGGTCATGAAAGGACAACAGAAGGTGAAATGAAGAACAGTTTATCCTCTCTGAAAAACAGACACAGTGTGTATTTATAGCCCTTGCCAGTTACATGGGAGATGGCAGAAAAAGAAAAAAAAAGTAGTTGCTGTTATTGCTGTTCAGTTACTGTTATTAACTGCCAGCTTGGTCCCTTTATACCGGCAGCCTCAAACTTAGGGGCAGGCTATGTACCAAAAGCCTATTTGTAAGGTAGCTGCTTGTAAGTCATCATTTGTAATTATCCCAGAAAAATAATCTTCACATAGTGGTTCCCTGTTTAGACCAGAAAAGCCTACTTAATCCAAAGTGTCCCTGAAGCGGGGTAGTAATTACATTATGGAACCTAACCGCTGAGCAGACCAACATTTCACTGGGAAACTGTATTCAGAAATGCAAACCACACGTCCCTCTCGGCTGCAGCTGTAGAGAAAAGGCTCTCTTGGCCCAACGCAGCACCGTGGGAGGAAGGGGCAAGAATGAGAGGGGAGGATGGTGGGCCAGCGACTCATTCACATGCAGCCCCCCGAGACACATCACTGCCTCATCCAGGCCTTTCTCCCTCTTGTCTTCAGAAGGCAAGCAAGGACCTGCTTGTTACCTTTCCTTTCTCCAGCTGCCATTTCCAACTGGAAAGGAGTTTTTCTCTTTCCTTGATTCACTGCAGAGTAGCACGGAGCTTTCCGTCTCCGAGGAAGGCACAGGCACTTAGTGGTTCTCTAGGGAAACCGGACAGGTAGTGAGAAGTCCCCTTCTCTGCCTGACCTCTTTGCAGCCAGTAGGGAAATCTCAACCCAATGGTGGATGTGGCGTTCACAGAAAATGAAGGTAATGCTCATTTGAGTTTCAAATGAATCCAGATGCCTATACTGTCAGGTATTTAAAATGAAGTATATATAAAACATCCATATAATTTCTATAAATGAGAAGACTGGGTGGAAATATCAAAATGTAAACTGGTACTAATCACATCTGATGAATTTATTGGTTTAATACATTTTCTATAATAAATATTTGCTTTAAAATCTTAACAAGAATTAGGATCTCTCAAAAAGATCTGCAAGTATATCAGAGAAGACTCAGATCTATTTAGAAAATCGGTAACTAACTGCAATGCTCCTCTTCTGTTTGAACTCTAAGGCTTTTTTTTAAGAGTTTTTGTTAGATTTCCTACATCCGAAGCAAACAAACTCCCTTTAACAGAAATGCAATTATGAAATTCGGAACTGAAGGAATATGTTTTCAAAATATCTCCAGGAACTTCCCCCACAATTAACAGAATTTGGGGATTTCCTGTACCTGCCTGTGTGTTCATGGTTGCTCTCCCAGCCTGTACGGGTTCCAGCCAAGCTTGGCCGACGCCCAGCCACAGTCAGCCCTCGCCAGACTTGCAATGCATTTGTATTTGCCGGGAGCCGTTAATGAGGATACCAGGCTTTCCATCGAGAGGCAAGAGGCGAGAGTGGCCCGTTCTGCCTGGAGGAATCTGGGGAGGTTTAACCCAGAAGGTGGGAGCTGGGTGGCTGCTTGAAGGAGACAGAAACTTTTATGGGTGGGCAATGAGTGGGAGCATAGCCATTGCAGAGGGGACGAAAGACTGGGGAGGTGAGGGCAATTACAAGATGTTAGCTAGAAGAGGGCTGTGAGAGGCAGCGGGGGATCAAGGCCAGCTGATGAAGATGAAAGGAGTCCTGGGACTGGACTGTTATTTCAGAGGAATATGTTGGGTGTTAGCAAGCGAGATCCAAAAGCTGAGAAGGTCTGTCCAAGAGATGATTACAAGAGGTCTGGGAGAGATGCGGAAAGCCTGCATTTACCCAGAAGCAGTACAAGCAGAGAAAAGGGAGAGGATGTGTGCATCTCTCACTGGTTTGGCAGTTGAGTGGATTGGGGAGCAGAGGATGAGAAGGAGGGGCTTTGGGGTGAGCCTGAGGTTTTCAGCCATTGAGACCCATCGGGAGAAAAGGGAGATTTTTGAGAAATGGAAATAATAAGGTTGGAACATTGCATATTCAAAGAGCCATAGCTTATTGGGAGCTCTGGTCTGGAGCTCAGAAATGAGGCCCCAGCAGAATATGTGAGATTGGAATTCACCAGGACATGCACATAGCAGATGCAGGGGAGGGCATGGGATTGCCAGGAGAGTTCAGACAGAACAACAGAGACTACAACAGGGCCATCCGGAATACTGACAGCTAAGGATGGTTCGAGGATGGGGAGCCCCTTGTGCTTGACAAGAAGCAAATGAGGACAGGAGAGAAACCAGGCTAGGTTGCCAGGGAAGCCAGGTTGTGTATGGAGTACCATGTGTCAGTGCCAAATAATGCAGCCTCACATCTAGGACCCTAGCTCCTCCACTGACTGGCTGAATAATGTCGGGCAAGTTGCCCACCAGGTCTCCTGTCCTCAATTAGCACAAGAAATGCTCTCCATTGTGCTACTTAAGTCATCAATGAGTAGACGTCCCGATTTAAAAGATATTACTGACTTTTGGGAGAATTTCAGTGGAATGACAGTGGAATGGAGACTGCAGGAAACTAAGAAGTCAGTGTAGAATACAAATGATGGAGAAAACGCACAGAGACACTTTGGGGATGTTTAGCAGAGGAGAGAATTTTGAGATGAGGAGTGGCAGGTCAAAGGAAGGCTGGCTGATGGTTTCTTTCAGGAAAGCTGTGGGTACGGAGAACCATGGCAGCCTGGTTGTCCAAGGGCTCCCATGCCCCTTCATTGCCTCATAAACTATCTTCATTTCATCGGAGGTTTGAGCCCCCAGGGCCTCCCCACCGTAGCCTTCGACCTTACTCATTATTTCAGTCACAATCACAGAGGACTCTGGCACCAGGGTCACCAACAACTTAATGTAGTCAACATTCTAGGTGACTTTAAATTCTCCCCAGGCAACCTGTTCCACAGCCTGGCTTTACAGTTCTTTGACTTCCTCAATTCCAATGGTTTTTACTTACACACTCCATTTCAGGATCATCATCATCACCCAAGCCTGCCCTGTGGAGCCTTGAATACCAACATCCTATGCTTTGGACTTAGCCCCTCTCCTCCCAGGCCTGTCATTACTTCTCCCCATAACACCTGCTCTTCCATTCCAGGCTTTGCCCTTTTTCCCCCAGACTGGTTCTCCTCTCCCCTTGTTGCTTGATTTCCTTTATGATCCTGTCCAAGCCAATGAGACTGTTCACCTACTCACTGCCTGCATTTTCTCTGTCTTTCTATTAGGGAGCAAGGACTAGGAAAAGGAAATAGCATAGGTGGAAGAGTCAGCTTTGGAAATGAGCCTGGTGGCTTACCCAACCAATCAGGTATACCCACTCCTCATATTTCTACATGGAGGAAAACACTCCTGGCCCCCAACTCTTCCTCCCCAAGGTTGGTTTGGGAGAAGAAACAGGACATGCTCAGCTCAGCCATTATGGGTTTCCTCCCCGTGGAAGACGGCCTGTCTGTAGGCCACATGTGTCCTGTCTCTGCCATGTGGTAAGAGGCCTCTCTCTGTGGGGGAGGCCTGTGGTTGACCAGCTGTACAAGGAATGGGTGGATAAATTTGTTTAATTCAGGAGTGAGGATTAGCAAACCCACTTGGCTGCAGCTCTAAACCCAAGCTGTCCTCTTTGTTTCATGAGAAGTCAAGCTGATATTTTGATCTCGATCTGACTCCTGTGTTTATGTCTCAGCTGGGAGGGGCAGAGAGGAGTATTATTTACTGAACACCCTAAATCCCTAATGCTCTGCTCCTGGTGCTACTGGAAATAATGGTGCTGCTATGGGGGCTACACATGTATGAGCTGCCACCCCAGTGGGCCCCTTGGATCCACTTGGGAATCCTTCTGGTCCCCTCAGGCAGCCCTCTCCTAGTCCCTGCCCGGGTTTTTACAAGCCTGTTCTGCTTTCTTCAATCTCTCTGCCATGCCTTCCCCTTCTTCTCCATCAACAGACAGATGTCACGAGCCCCCAAGAGTTAAATCTGTTCATTTCACCCATACCAAGTTCTGTATCTAATAACCTTTTTAAAAAGGATTTAAAGTTGGATATTTCAAGGCCTTTGAAAACAATCTGTTAACATTTTTTCAGCAATGGGAGCAAAATGTGACTCTGTGAGAGTGGAGATCAAACAGCCAGCAGCTCTGCTCTATTAACTTTGGTTTAACTTTTTCAAAAAATTTCCAAGATAGTTATTGCATACTTATTGTATGAAAGGCAATGTGCTAAGTGCTTTGGACAGGAAGGGGTCAGGGTAAGAGTTGGGACTCTTATTTGCAAGTGAGAGAAGCCCAGATGGAAATAGGCCTATATTGGATTACAGAGCTCAGTACACCCCAGCCACAGGGAGGGTGGGGATGCAGCTGACCCTTTGAAACAACTGGGGACCAGGCCCTTTGCATTTGGAACCTGCAATTACTTCATCTCTTGTCTGCTTGCTCTGCATTTGGCTTATTGCTTTCACTGCACATAGGTTCCCTCCACATGGATCCCCCACTTCACTTCCCACAGTTCATAGCCAAGGTTGTCACCTCTAAGAGGACTAATTCTCTTTTTCATTTACAGTGTGAAAAAATCCCAGAAGGAAAGACCCTTATTGGCCTGCGTAGGGTCAGGTTCCCTCCCACGGTGACTAATGGGACTGGGTAAAAAAGACCATGAATCATTTTAATCAGTGGTGAGGGAGGAAGAGGGGTGTGGAACAGTTTCCGAAAGAATTAAGAATGTGATTCCCTAGGAAGGGGACCCAGGGCAGACAAAACCAGCACCACTGGCTACGTTCACAAAAGTGGACCAGGTGTGGGTTTTCCTCTCAAAGTTCTTATGGAGTAGAATACAGAATTATTATCACCACTGTTAGCATTCTAAGCAGTTGGTCAAGTTTAGTTTTCCTCTAAAGATGTTTGCTAAAAGAGTGTACACTCAGCTGCGAAGCTACCTCAATTTCTCAAAGTTAGCAGGCCTGGTGTCAAAAGGACAACCACAGGAAGCAAAAGTTACTTAACTAACTGCTGGGAGAGCTTTTTCAAGCGTGATTCCACACCAGTACAGCAGTTGGAGCTCTTCCTCCCTCAGGACATTTAGGGAAATAGTGTCCAATTCTAAAGGCTCCCACATCTTGATTTGATCTCTTTCTGGATTCCAGACTTATGACCATCCACGCAGCAGCTGCTTCTCCTTTCACAGATTTGACGTTCAAGCCCACTGGAGGGACAATACCATAATGCTATCTCAGAAGAACTGGGATTGGAGCCTATCAGAAAAACTGTCTAGATTCCAAAGCTTCTATCCCTCCAAAAGATTACTGAATTATTCTCCCAATTACCCAGACTAACCCTAAAACTCATCATAAGCAGTATTATGTTATACTGCCAGATTGTTTTCCAGCATAAGTTGCTAATTGCATTTTGGGAATTGAATGACACACAGCCTTCAGTTATGTTAGAATAAAACAGCTTAAACCATCTATCATACTTCATTACACGATACTCATATATTTGACATGTTGAGTATGGCTTCAGCATTTCTTGTAGCATGGATAGTCAAACTGTGGTCTGTGGACCACTGTGGGTTTGGTATTAGTACATGATTAGATAAATGAAGAACTGAAAATGAATATTCAGAAATATTTATAACAATTTGGCATTCTTTTTTAAAAATTGTATTTTATTGATTATGCTAATATAATTGTCCTAGTTTTTCCTCCTTTGTCCCCCCTTGACCTGGCACACCCCCCCCCATTCCCTCAGGCAATCCCCCACCATTGCTCATGTCCATGGGTCCTGTGTATAGGTTCTTTGGCTACTCCATTTCCTATGCTGTACTTTACATCCCCATGGCCATTCTGTAACTACCTGTTTGTACTTCTTAATCTTCTCACCTCTTTACTCATTCCTTCAAACCCCTAATAACCATCAAAATGCTCTCTGTATCCATGATTCTGTCTCTGTTCTTCTTGTTTGCTTAGTTTGTTTTTTAGGTTCAATTATTGACAGATATGTATTTATTACCATCTTATTGTTCATAGTTTTAATCTTCTTTTTCTTAAACAAGCCCCTTTAACACTTCATATATTAATGGTGATGATGAACTCATTCAGTTTTATCTTGTCTGGGAAGCTCTTTATCTGCCCTTCCATTCTAAATGAAATCTTCACTGGGTACAGCAATCTCGGCTATAAGTCCTTGCTCTTTATGAATTTGAATACTTCTTGCCTGCCCCTTCTTGCCTGCAGAGTTTCTTTTGAGAAACCAGCTGACAGTCTTATAGGAACTCCCCTGTAGGTAACTAACTTTGTTTCTCTTGCTGCTTTTAATATTCTCTTTATCTTTAACATTTGGCATTTTAATTATGATGTGTCTTGGAGTGGGCCTCTTTGTATTCATCTTATTTGGGATTCTTTTTTTTTTTTTTTTTTTTTTTATTTGGGATTCTTGGTGCTTCCTGGACTTGCATGTCTATTTTCTTCACCAAATTAGGGAAGTTTTCTTCCATTATTTTTTCAAATGGATTTCCAATTTCTTGCTCTTTCTCTTCTCCTTCTGGTATCCATATGATGTGAATGTTGGAATGCCTGAAGTTGTCCCAGAGGTCACTTACACTATCCTGGCTTTTCTGGATTCTTTTTTCTTCTTGTTGTTCTGATTTTTTTTTTTCTTTCTTCCTTCTGTCCCAAATCATTGATTTTATTCTTGGCTTTATCCATTCTACTGCTTTTTCCATTTAAATTGTTCTTTATTTCAATTAGTGTATCCTTCATTTCTGACTGGATCTTTTTTATGCCATTGAGGTCCTCACTAAGTTCCTTGAGCATCCTTATAATCAGTGTTTTGAACTCTGCCTGTGACAGATTGCTTACCTCCATTTTGTTTAGTTCTTTTTCTGGAGTTTTGTTCTCTATTTTTATATGGGCCATGTTTCCTTGTCTACTCATTTTGGCAGCCTCTCTGTGTTTGCTTCTACGTATTAGATAGAGTTGCTATGACTCCCTGTCTTGATAGTGTGGCCTAATGTAGTAGGTGTCCTGTAGGGTACAGAGGCACAGCCTCCTCTATCGCCCAAGCTGGATACTCAAGGTGTGCCCTTCATGTGGGCTGAGTAAACCCTTTTCTTGCAGTTGAGCCTTAGTTTCTGTTGACAGGTCAATGGCAGGGATTTACCCAGGCCAGTCAGCTGCAAAGATTAGCTGTGATCACTGACCACCAATCTCTGCCCTCCTTGGAGGATCAGCTGTGCAGGGGCAGGGAGGTGGTATTCCTATGTGGTCTGTATCTATCTACTGAGTGTGCTGGCCTTGGGGTTTCCCAGGTAGTGCAGGCCAAGGTCAGCCCCACCTCTGTTTTTCCCAGGGCCACCTTGCCTGAGCTATAAAGCAATCTGATATGGCTACTACTTGTGCTGGGCTTAGAGATTCCCAGGTAAGGCCATGCTGTGAATCTAGTCTGGCTGCTGCGAGTTCTGGGTCTCGGGCCCCTTAGCAAGAGGTATGAGGGATGGAGACTCACTGAGGTTGGCTGTTGCTGGTTTGAGAGGTTTTAGGAAGTTGTGAATCATGAACCAAGACCAGCCATTCATATGGAAAAGTAGTTTGGGTGGGCCTGTAAGTTGGGTGGGATGGAGTCTCTGGGGATCTCCAGGGTGAGGCAAATGGTGTTAGTCAGGCTGATGGAGTCTCAGATATGGCACCACCCCACAGGCTCCGGAGCCCTGTGGGGGAGAGTTTAGGAAAGGGACAATGGCCTATGCCCACCCTTCTGCCTGGGAGAAAGCCATCCCCCAGCTCTCGTCCCAATGCCAGACTCCCTAGCTTGTCCCTGTCTGCCACTAGTGCCCTTCAAGCTGCTATCCCAGTGCTGGAGGTCAAAAGGAGTGAGTCTGAGCAAGTCCTTGTGTGGGTCTTCCAAGAGGAACTGTTGGGGCTCCAGCAGCCTTCTCCACTGACTCAGTCCTTGCTGGTTATTGCAGCCAGAAGTTATGCGGACTTGTATTTCTGGCACTGGAACTCTGGGCTGGGGACCTGGTATGGGGCTGAGACTCCTCATGCCCAAGATATCCTTCCCGAATTTTTATCCACCACATCCACATGTGAGTGTAGAAGCAGCCCCTTCCGTGTCTTCACTCCTCCTACAGTCTGGATGGATATGGTTTCTTTAATTATATAGTTGTCAGACTTACATTCAACTCAATTTCTGATCTTTCTGATTGACAGCTGTTCTACATTTTAGTCGTAATTTTGACATGGTTGTGTGAGGAGGAAAGCCATGTTTACCTATGCTGCCATCTTGACCAGAAGTTCTCCAGTCTGGCATTCTAACCACATCCAAATGTGTGATGAATGGACACATCTCATTGAATAGGGCATACACCACTGTGGACGGTGTCCAAACTGCATACTGTTTGAACTGTGTAGTTAATGGCAATAGGATCACATACCAGTCCCAACTGTATTGGAAATTAAACAAACAACAACAACAAAACGCAAACCCAAATCTTGATGAGATACTGTTTTATACCCAGTAGAACGGCAATTCAAATTGGGATAATAAAAACACTCTGAAAATGGATAGTAGTTACAAGTTACAATGGCAAAAACATTGTTAATTTACTTAATGCCACTGAATTGTGTATCTAAAATTGGTTAAAACAGAAAATTTTATGTTAGATATATTTTACCACTACAATAACATTTATTCTTCATTACAATAGCTTGAGAATTCTTGTCTTAGAGTACACATCCTAATGAGGTCTGGATCAAATGAAATTTGGAGAATGCTCCATAAAATACCCTCCCCTTCAAGTATCATAATGCTTAGACTTACAGTTCCCAAGCATTTCTTAAACTTATTGGACTTCAGAACCTTTTTCTTCATACACCTTCTAATATATCATAAAACAGTTTAAGAAAGGCTAAGCCAGGCGAACTACCAAAACATGGTTTATAATTTCACATCATGCACCAATAAAGAGTGGAATAGTTGTCACATGTAGGTTGCAGCTCATAACCTAACACTGTCAACCTCTGGTGAGACCCGTCAATCAGTTCCTGTGTTGGCAATGCCAACCCCAAGGCAAGCGAGGCTAATTGGAGTCACACAGCCAGGATCTGGCTGATCTCTGGATCCTTCCAGCTTCACAATAAGAATACATTTCACAGTTGGTTTTACAGGACTGCAAGTTAAGACGACGACTTACTGGTTAGGGGTAACCCCAGGAACAAAGCACTTCATAGTCAAGGTCAGACATGTGGATGACATTAGAAAAAGAAACAGGCTTTTAGAGGGCAAATGAGTGTGCAAAGCAGGGGCGATAGTGATAGATCTAAATACCATTACCCCTGTCATATTGAGAGGTCACAGCCTCTCTACTGAGAAGGGGGGAAAGCCAGAGAGAAAGGAAATACCACGAAGCAGAAAACCAAAAGCACCCTTTGCCCTTATCGACATCTACTGTGGCCTGAAGTAATTATAGTATTTAAAATTTGGGGCTGGGGAGAAATTCACTGCAAATGTTCTGCTGATATTAAAACGTAGGTAAGAAGGAAGAAGTGGTATGCAGAAGAATAATTTGAAGCGAAAAAAGAGATGTTGCAGCCACTCCTCTCATTCTCTCAAGTTTATCAGGTTCTTAATCCAATTTGGGGCTGCCTTTACTATTCTGAATTTTTTCTATGTAACTCAAAAAAGGTGTGAAGAAAAGACTGTCTTCGAATAACTCTAGAAATCTCTACTTTGTAATCATGCATAAGTGGAAACCACATTTCATCTTCAAGGAAGATTGTTTTTAAGTATATTCAAAACAATAAATTTTCCATGGATATTGGCTTCCTTTTTCCAAGTTAGTGTTTGGCCTAATTTATACAATAAATCTAATGGGTAAGTTATCTCTCACAAATAACACCTAGCACATTCTTGGCATCTGAAAAGAGTTAACATGTTGCATATGCTGTTCACGTTCACAAAACAAGATACCCGAGGAGAAAAATCACAAGAGAAGGGGGTGAGCATAGGAATGTATAGGGCCACCAGTGTGGCTGCAAAGGTCCCTTTTGTGTACACTCAGGGCTTTGAAGGTGTATCCACAGGGGTGGAACCAAAGGACAAAAAATACTGAGACCCTATAAGGTGTGTAGGGCTTTGCATTTCTACCACATTTAATGCTAGCAACCTAGCTCTAAGTATGCCCACCTTAACAGATGTGGAGAAAAATGATGTTTAAACTAAGTTCAATGAAATTATTTTTTAATGGGTACAGAGTTTTACTTCGGGATGACAACAAAGTTCTGGAGATGGATGGTGGTGATGGTTCCACAATATCTGAGGAAAATTTAACTTAATGCTACTGAATTGTATACTTACATATGGTTAAAGGGGTAAATATTATGTCATGTGTATCTTGCCACAATAAAAAAATAAATTCAGTAACTCCCCAAAGTTAAACAGTGTGCCTGTGACAAAGCTAAGAGGTATGTCAGTCTAACTCAAAACCCGTAGTCCTCTTGACTATCTCAAAAATAATGATAAAGATGATGGTGAAAATTATAAATATCATCATCATCAGTACTTACTTTGTGCCAGACTCTATTCTCAACAGCTTATGTCTATTTATATACTCGATCCTCACAACAACCCTATTAGGGAGGTACTTTCAGGATCCCTATTTTGCGGACGAGAAAGTCAAGTACACAGGGGCTGTGTAGCTTCCTCACGGGCACACAGCTAATAAATGATTGAGCTTGAGGTCAAATCTGGGCAGTTAGATCCCAGAGCCCTCATTCTTTACTACCTCACAGCTTTGCCTTGTGTGTAAATTCATGCACAGAGCATATAAAGACATAAACCTCATTAGCTGCAACATGATGCACAGACCAAAAATCTCCGTAGGTTATAAATAATGTTTAGGTGAGTTAATAAATGTTAGTTCACATCTGGCCTCTGAGGATATTCTAAAGATAGCTTAATATTACCTTCCATAAAGTCTCCCACGCAGCTCTGGGCCACGCTCCCTTGCACTGCCTGAACCACAGGGGCAGTTATATCCACACTCCACTCTGCACTGTGGTTAGAGTCTATGACTTAACTTCCCCCATTACACCCTAAGTTCTCATGCAGGAGTTCATATTCCTGCATGCATGCCTTCTTTTAGAATTAGCTAGTACACCACATACCTTTGGTAAGTCTTTTTTAACTCACTGGAATAGTTCTACGCACAATGTTATTATCTGTTCTTTGAACATTTGCTCTTGAACCCTCTGGTCCTAGAGTCCTTTTCTGCAGTGACTCTTTAATTACCTTTTTAGTCTATTCTACAGTAATTGGTACCTTCAGGGTTTCCACTGCTTCTGGGGTTGACTTTGATAATTTATATTTTGCTAAGAAATCGTTTTTTTTCTACTGGTTTTCAAGCCTTTTACCACAGATTTATTTACACAAGTCTCAAAATGATTTTAATTTATTCTGTATTTTTTGTTTTGCCAGTTCATTTTTTTCTTTGTTTTGTATTCTTCTGCAATCTTGATTTTTTAATTAGTCAGGCTTGCAGGGGATTGTTTATTTTATTGGCCATTCCAAAGAATGAGCTTTTGGATTTATTTATCCATTCTTCTATCCTTTTTATATTTATTAATCCCCTCTTGCTAATTTTTCAGGTTAATTTTGTTCCTCTTTATTTCTTAAACTGAGTAATAAGTTGCTGTATTTCTTTTTTATTCCCTAATAAAGAATAAAACATTCCTTATAAGTGCAACTTTCACTGTGCTTAGAAGTTTTGATAATGAAATGTTCTTTTTTCTATTTCTTTCCCAATAGCTTTACCTTTCTCTTTGGTTTCATTTTTTATTCCAGGAATATCAGTGAGTGTGTTCCATAATTTGCAAGTAGATAAGGTTTTTAAAAATTGCTTTCTTGCTTTTTTTCCCCCCCTGTTCTTATTGCATCATAATTAAATCTCTTCCCTCTCTCTGAGCTTTTGAAGGCTTTGTCTGTGGTCAAGTACTCGATCTGGCAGAAGAGGTATGGCATTAAACGTTCCATGGACATTTACCTATTTGTTTTTATCCATTGATTATGGTTTTGAAAATTGACATGAAATGTGTTCACTTAACAATTATTTTACAGGACACCTAGTATGATATGGTGAGGATAAGCATGAGATTTGGAACCGAAAAATCTTGTCTTCTCCCTTCATAGGCCTGGGTCTCACTTACCTTACCTATAAAATGGAAATCATGCTTACCTGCCTCACAATGTTACTAGTGAGAAAATTCTTTGAGCCTGGACTGCTCTCCCTTTCATGCAGTACCCTCCTGTGAGTTCCAGGTAGCTGCTGAAATACTGTACAGCCCTGGAAAAGCAGCTCTCTGCAGCCCTGGTAGGCAACAGAAATGCCTTCAAATGGAGACTGTGGTCTTGCAGGGCACCTTGAACCACACAGTGTGGAATAAAGGACACAACGTTGCCTGTACACTACACACACTCTTGCGTGTCACACATGCCCGAGAGGATCCTAGAGAAAGGCAATCTCCCAGACCAAATGTCCTCTGAAGCAGTCAAGTGTTTTAATTCCCTTCAACCATGGTGTGAGTGTGTGGTGGGGGGAGGAGGAGGAGGTCTTAAAGCAATTTTGCTATCATAGGCAGCACTGGAGGGAACATTTTTGAAACCAAAGACGGATTGAGAAGGACATCAAAAGAGTTTGATTTGTTTGATGTTTGGACCCATATACACGATGCGGATAACTGCTGGATTAAGGATGACCGTCTGTACACCAGATGGACTACGCGACTGTGCCGAGACATCTGACTCAGGGCCACTGGAAAAGCAGATTAAGGTAAAGCCATTCTAACGCAAACAATCCCCCCACCCCATGTTTAAGGGTACAGCATTCTATTGTTAGTTACAATAATTCAGCAAATTATAATTAGCTTTTAAGACCTCTCCTGCCTGTGCCAATACCACTATGTAAGAATCAGAAGTGGTATAATTATGTCTGGTCAACTTTTGTGACTGGGTAAGGCTCTTAGGACAGGCAACAGGCTGTGAGCAGCCCTAACACAGACAGACACAACCCAGCAGCTGACCTGGAGGCTGACATAATCATTTTAGATCTGATATTTCTAAAAGCAGCTTTTAATCTGTCTCAACAAGCAGAAAATAATTAAAAAAAAAAAAAAAGCACAAGCCCATCCTTCTAGAACATTCCTTCAAGGCGTTTTTCCCCACTTAAAATAATTGTTCGTTTTTCTTTTGTCAAATTTTATTCACAAGAAATACAAGTGGCCAATAAATACGTGGGGGAAATTTTAACCTACAACATGTTTGAAAAATTCAAATTAAAACAATAGCATACAAACAGTTCTACCATCTGATTGGCCAAGATGCTACCAATAATAAGATCCAGTGTTGGGAAGGCATGAAGAGGTTAGCAGTTTCATATTTAGCTAATGAGAGTGTGAATTCGTTCTCTATTACCTTTCAGAGAGTGTTTTAGAAACTAGAGAGAAAAACCTTAGGAGTTTGCATTTCTTGGGTTCAGCAATTCACCTTTCATGAATATGTTCTAAATACATCAACATGGATTGTTACAAAGATTTTTTTAAAAGAATGTTCATTGCAATATTGTGTAACATGAAAAACTGGAAACAACATAAATGTTCAACAAGAGGGGATTACTTAAATAGAATTGTGGTATATACTTATGTTATAAACTGTTGTGTATGTACAATCGGTCTATATGATGTTAAGCATTAAAGTGATTTCAAGAATCTATGTAGTTTAATCCTGAAGTCCAAATTATGCAGATATTTTAAAAGATGACTATAAAAATTACTTGCAATTGAACTACTCAGAATAAGCACTGTTAGCATGAGGATGTATAGTTTTTAAGTGATTTTTTTATGTAGATATATAATTTTTCCTCCCTTTGTAAAATTCCCTTGAGTGTTTCGGGTAGGTAGTTTACTAACGTGGTTAAGAAATACACAAAAGATTATTGCATGAAGTTTCCCTCCCACTTCTGTCCTCTAGTCACCCAGAGTCCCACGGCAACTAATAGTTCCAATGTCTTGTATATTTTCCCAGAAGTATTATGTGTGAACACAAATCTATGCACGTATATTCTACATCCTCTCCCACCTTTTTATTGATGCAAAGTAGGCACATCTTGCTTTTTAAAACTTATTATCAGTCAATAAAAAGTGTCATTATTCCTTTTTTATGATGACATGCTATTCCATGGGATGAGTAAGCAAAAATTGGGGTAAACATACAATTTATTGTCCAAATCAAGACACTCTGAAAAGGAAAGCAATGTTATTATTAATTATAGTGGAATACCAGGCATAAACCAGGACTGTCTTGGACAAACCTGGACCGAACCATTGTCCTAACCATAAATGACCACACCTTATTAGCCAGTACCCCTTTGATGGAATTTTGGTTATTTTTGATTATTTTCTAGAACAAAAAATACTTCAATAAAAATCTTTTTGTATGTGTCATTTCAGAAAAATGGGAATGCATCTGTAGGATACAATCCTTAGATGTGAAATTGCTTAGTCAAAGGATATCTGCATTGTTTTTGTCTGGTAGGTATTTCCAGATTGTCATTCAAAAAGGTTGCATTTTCATGTTTTTCTGAAATAAAAAGTATTGTTTTCATAATAAGATAAAACAATGTTACTTTCAAATTTTAAAAAATGTGAAAAATGTAGATTTAGAAAGTTTAAAGCATTCTTAATCATAAACGCATATAGAAACAGAAGACTGGAAATAATTAAAGTTGAGGGTATTTAGACTATATAAAAGTTTCAAAAAACAAACATAAAACCCACAAGAATGGCTGCAAATGAACAGATTATGCAGTCAGAGGATGAACTCAAAAGCTCTGTGTAAATATAATGCTTATTAATGTCACTGTGCATCCCTCACCCTCCTTTGATGTTGGATCTTATACATTCTTCTTTTTGTCCAATGAAGCAAGTTAGTTTTCATTTGAAGTCAGTAAGTGACAACAAATGGCCGACAGAAGAAGCCTGCCTTCTTTCTTCTCAGAGAAGGAACAGTTCCAAAAAGGCAGTTGTACTACATTAAGGGCAGCTATTGTAGTACCAATGGTATCTGTTAGAGCTGCCGGACCTGAAGCCCAAAGTGGGAGGGACATCTCCTGTGAGGGCCACCAGGCTGGGAGTGTCATCTCAATGCTGCAACAAGCTAATATCCTTTGCCTCCGAGACAGACTTATTCTTGCTCTGTGGATATAAGCTCTGGGAGAAAAGCCACAGATTCCTGCACCTATAAAATGAAGCCCATACTTGCCAAAATATGTTTTAATAATCTCATATATTCTGGCCTTAACCTTAAACATCTTCCTACTGTTCACAAGACATTCCTAATATGTGCTTTATATTTATCACATAAATTCGTATGCCAAGAACTTACAAGACCAAGAACAGAGTATTCTCAAATGTATGAGGGAGGATTTCTATGAGCTCTTTCGTAAGAATTTTATATCCACATGATAAAACAGCATTTGAAAATTATTTCCAAAAGACTACACACCAAAATGAATACAATTTTTGTGTTTTGAGCTTGTAATGAGTAGGTAAAACTATAGCATAATGCTCACACATAATAAATACTTTCTGAATGACTGAATTTGGGGTGAGACAGACACCTATTTAAACCACACCTGATGATGTAATACACAGCTAACAGGCAAAACTGCACTTTCTCAGTGCCTTTAAAAATCAGTGTCTTAATACCTAAAATAGCAACAATAGCTACTAGCCCTAACAGAATTACATTAGTCTTCTGTTGATGGACATTTAGGCTGTTTCCAATCTTGCTACTTCAAAATATGTTACCAAAAATGGTGTCTGACTTCACACAAGTGGGAATATACCTGTAGGATAAAAAAACTTAGAAGTAAAATTGTGCTAAGTATTTCAAAGACATTCTTCTCATTCACACAACAGCCCCGGCAAGATGGGTTCAGACAGGGAAATTACATCTAAGGCTCAGAGTGATGAAATGATTTCCCCATGGTCATTCAGCCAGTAAGTGGTAGAGCTGGGGTTCAAACCTAATGCCAAATGCCCTACCCACTCCACTCTCTTTACACAGTCTCATAGAAGCCTTCCCCAAAAGCACAAAACAAAGAGCTGAATAGAAAACTCAAGCCACAGTATGAGTCTTGATAGCTTGAATTCAACAAATTAAAACAATAGTAGAGATGGTTAAGCAGATAGCTTTGTGGCCTGTACTAGTCTCCCCAGGATGGGTCTGGATCATACAATATAAAGATATACCCTTCACACAGTGCCACAATGTGGTGAAACAGATCACCCTGTACTGACGAGTCCTTAAGGCTCCGCCCCTTACAACATAACAAGAGCGACAGCTCTACCTGTGATGTGGAGACAAACAAACGCAGGAGCCTGTCAGAATGAGGATACAGAGAAGTATGGCCCAAAAGGGGAAATAGATCAAGGTTCCAGTGGGAGAACTAAGCGATGAGGTGATAGCCAACCTAACAGATGAGGAGATAGCCAACCTAACAGATGCAGAATTCAAAACACTGGTGATAAAGATGCTCACAGGCTTGACAGATATGCTTGAATACGGCAAAAGCATAAGAGAAGAAGTGAAGGCTATGCTAAGTGAAACAAAGGAAAATCCACACAAAACCAATGGTGAAGGGAAGGAAATGATTTGGAACATAAGGAAGAAAATAACAGTCAACCAGTGCAGAATGAAGAAGCAAGAATTGAAAAAAAATGAGGAAAACTTCCCAAGTTTTGTGAAGGAGATGGACATCCATGTCTGGGAAGCATGGAGGGTCCCAGGAAAGCTGGACCCAGAGGGGTCCACACCAGGATGCATCATGATTGAGATGCCAAAGGTGAAAGATAAAGACAGAGTGCTGGGGGCAGCAAGAGAGAGGCGGAGAGTTGCCTACAGGGGGGTGCCTATAGGACTATCAGCTGATTTCTCAGAGGACACTTTGCAGGCAGGAAGGGACTGGCAAGCAGTATTCAATGTGATGAAAGGCAACCTGCAACCAGGATTACTCTATCCAGCAAAGCTATTATTTGGAATGGAAGGGCAGATGAAGTGCTTCCAAGACAAGGTAAAGCTAAAGGAGTTCATAATCACCAAGCCATTATTATATGAAATATCAAAGGGACTTACTTAAGAAAAAGAAGATCAAAACTATGAACACTAATATGACAACAAACTCACAAATAACAACTCAATCTAAAAAGTAAAAACAAAATTTAACTAAGCAAACAAGAATAGGAACAGAATCATAGATATGGGGATCATTTGGAGGGTCATCAGCTGGGAGGGAGGAGGGGGAGAAATGGGGAAATGGAGCAGGGATTAAGAAGCATAACTGGTGGTACAAAATAGACAGGGGGAAGTTAAGAATAATATAGGAAAGGGTGAAGCCAAAGAACTTATATGCAGGACCCATGGACATGAACTAAGGGGGGTGGGATTGTTGGGAGCAGGGGGGTACTGGGCAGAGGGGAGCAAAGGGGGAAAAATTGGAACTACTGTAACAACATAATCAATAAAATATACTTAAAAAAAAGATATACCCTCATAAACACTAGTGAAATCCCGGAGGATCCTCCCACACACCCTAAATACACTTTGCTGTTTAAATATTTTAACTTGTCCTGGCTGGTATGCCTTAGTTGCTTGGAGCATCATACCATAAACCGAGAGGTCACGGGTTTGATTCCTGGCCAGGCCACAAGCCTCGGTTGTAGGTTCAGTCACCAGTTGGGCTGTGTATGAGGGTCAACTGATTGATGTTTCTCTCTCACATCAATGTTTCCCTCCTCTCCCCCTGCCTCTAAAATCGATAAGCATGTCCTTGGACTTCTGGTCAAAATGAAGGTGTAGGTAAACAACCATCACCCCCTCATAGAACTACAGAAAAAATTACAACCAGAGCACAGAACAAATATCACCCAGAATCATCATAAAATCAAGCTGTATGAAAATCTGACAACCAAGGATTTAGGAAGCCAGATTCATCCAGACAGGTAGGAGGGGTGGAGACACAGAGATGGGTGGAGAAGTGTGGAGAGGCCATGTAGTATGGAGAGGTGGTTGAACAGGTGGTCCCACATTCACCTGTGGGGGATAAAAATAAGCAGGGATACATTGGGAGTGAGGGATCCCAGCCCCAGGCCAGACCACAGAGCCCAGGGTTCCAGTGCCAGGAAGATAAATCCCTATAACTTCTGGCTGAAAAAAACCAGTAGGGATTGGGGCAGCAGAAGAAACTGTGAGGTTCTCAAGAGACTTCTCTTAAAGGGCCCGCAACAGACTTAGGACTCATGCAGACCCACCAGTGCTGGGAGTCAGTACCAGGGCAACAGCTTGAAGGGCACCAGTGGCATATGGGGAGAATGTGAAGTGACTGGAAGCAGGGTGAGTGTCTGGGAGACAACTTCCTCCAGGCAAACCTCCAGAGGACTGGCAGCAACATTGTCCTCTCTGTGAGCCCTCCCTCCCTACAGAGCCAAAAAGCTGTGAAGTGGGTTGCCCAACCCTGGCAATTACCGAAGGCTCCACCCCACACAACTTACAGGTGCCTTTTCTACAATAGGCCACGCTACTAAGACAGGGAGTCATAGCAGCTCTACCTAGTACACAGAAACAAACACAGGGAGGCTGCCAAAATGAGAAGACAAAGAAATACGGCCCAAATAAAAGAACAGAACAAAACTGCAGGAAAAGAACTAAATGAAATGGAGATAAGCAGCCTATCAGATGCAGAGTTCAAACCACTAGTGATCAGGATGCTCAAAGAACTCATCGAGTACAGCAACAGCATAAAAAAGACCCAGACAGAAATGAAGGTCACCTTAAGTGAAACAAAGAATACTCTACAGGGAACCAACAGTGGAGGAGATGAAACAAAGATTCAAATCAATGATTTGGAACATAAGGAACATAAGTCTGAGCAATTCACTGCTTACTGGTATCACCTCTGGTGTAGAAAGAAGGAATGCAATAGTGAAAGTCAAAGCCATCCTTTTGGTAGAAGAGACCAACTGTCATACATTTGTTTGAAGAAGATTTGAAAGTCTCATACTGGCTAAAGTTACTTTGAGATTTCCCTTATCTATATAACCTCTGATATAGAATTTTTTTCATTACTGTAGACAACCATATCTTGGTCTGAGGATATAAGAAACTTTAAACCAAGAATTTCCCTGATGTCACTGAATGGCAACAGCCCCCATGAAATGCTTGCCTCCTGCTGTGTGGACCTTCTTGTCTGCCTCTTCCTTCAATGTTCTCGTTCCTGATGCCTCATAACTGGAAAGTCCTTAACTAACCACAGATTCACTAACTAGATCCTTGTCTACTTCTCAGCCAAAGTCTTGGGTAACTGTCAATATACTGAGATCAAAACACAATATCTGTGTGGCTATATTCTGGTTATACCATCACAAACTAATTCTAGTTTGATCTTGCATTATTCCTTTCTGTGTTTTCTCTTCTTTGCTTATAAAAGAATCTGTTTCACATTATTTTTCTTAACCAAGATCATTTAAAATTTGCTACTTAAAGCCTTGCTTTCTTTTGCCAGAATTCCATATCACTCACCTTCACTCTTAATTTTCATCCAGGAATTAAGGTGTCTCATGCATATTTATTTTTTCTTAAGTAAAAAATGAAGACTGTAAAAAGTTATGGAATATGCAATCTGAGTCACTGGGATGTACTATAAAACCAACTCCAACGGTAATCTACCAGGTTGGCCGAAACATCTGTATAGTTTTTTTTTTTTTTCATAAAATAAATGACACATTTTCATTTTCACTGATTACTTTATTGATTTGAATATTCTGAGTATGTCGGCTATCTCCTGCTATTGGCTGGGGTGCTGCTAAATATCTTTCAATGCATAAGATAGCTCCACAGCAAGGAATTATTTGGCCAAAATGTCAATAGTACCAAGAAACTTTGCAAACCACTTTGACACATTCAATCAGGCACAGCACATTCTCCATACTTTGCACAAATCTTTTTGTTTTTTGCATTTCAGTTGCATTTTTACCTTTCTTGAAGTAATAAAGCATACTATGTCAAAAATATTGCATATTTTCTTCCATCTTCAGTATTAAAATGGTTGTACAAAAATATACCAATTTTGATATTTTTTTAAAATGCATGCTGATATGACAGTTCTCACAATACAATATAACAAAACTATTTCGAATGAAGTTAAAGACAACTAAACACCACCAGAGCCATCATACTGAAGAAACTAAACAAACTTTTTGGTCAACCCAATACTTAAATCTAATGTATTGTTAATTGTCAAATATTTGTTTGTTTGTGATTCTAATCCCCAAAACTGTTATGTACCTCTATATGATTTATAATAATTTGAGTGCAGCATTTGCAAGATTGTTTTCTTGCACCTGTGAAGGTTTTGTTAATTACGCTGTATTTGCAGATAGAGCTGTGATTGGAAAAGTTCAACAGAGTTGGATTCAGTTCAGCAACAGAAGTTTCTCTCTAGTCAAAGCTCCCAGTCACACTGTCCGCTTGCTCCTTCCCCATCAATCAGTCAAGATTTCTAAGAAATGTCCCTTTCATCTTTTGTTCATGCTTAGGGGGAAATCATTACAGATTAAAATATTATCAGTCTCCGCTCTATTTCTAGTTTTCTATAAAGGCAGGTATAAAGCACCCCTATAGAAATTCAGGCTCCTGTAAAAACCTACTTGTTGTACAGGTGAATTTTTGAGGTGATACAGCTTTTCAACATCCTTGACATCAAGCCACACAAGAGCCACTTAATTCACCTGCCTGTAAGGCTTGCTCCACTTCGGAGACCCACCATGAACCTTTTCATTACCTGCACTGGTACCTTAGAAAACCCAGTACCATATTCCATGGTCAAACATATTGTCCATCCAGCTGTCTTGCCCTCAAAATACACTAGTTCTTAGACCTCCTAACAAACTTCTAACCCCTGGAACATGTTGGCTCCATATTAATTCATGGTTTCCAAACAGCAAGTCCTCGTTGAGACCACAGTCTTTTTCCATCTCCCTCAGCAACTAATCCAACCTCCCACATCTGTCTCCATGCTTTCTCTGCAACACTCCTTCCACATATTTTCAGATATGTACCTTTGCCTGAGAAAGCTGAGGCCTTCAAGAATGACACTATCAACACTCCAGTCCTCACTTACATACCTCAGGTTCACCTCCTTTCACCTGGTCTGAGATCAAGACATTCCTGTCGAGGTCATCCATTCCTGTCTCCCAAGACCTCACTCTACCCATTTCATCCTCCCGCTAGCTCTTCATCTTTTTCTCACCAGTATTTCTTCTTGTCCTATAATCAAGATAAACAATGTTCCCAGTCTACTGAAAAGTCCTCCAGGGACCATATGTCACCCTCAGGTCCACACCCATTTGCTCCCTGAGTTATTCCCACCCATAGTCTGTATTTCTCTCCTTCTGTTTGATCCTATTCACAATTTGACTTCAGTTCTCACCATACCATCTGGTACAAATGTTCTTATCAACAATCCTCCCCTACCTGCCAATCCAAGCGGGGCTTTTCAGTTTGTACAAAGGGCCAACTCTCTACCTTCATTTAACACAGTTCATTACTTTTTTTTCCTTGAGACAGTCTGCTTCTCATTGATGCTATAATGTTCCCCTTCCCAATATTTCTTTGCCTCCTTTTCTCAATCTTCTTCCTGAGTTCCTCTTTCTTCCCTGTTTCTTTAATGACAGCTTCCCCAAGTCATACCTCATGGCTGATTACTCTTCCCATTCTATTCCTATAATGGGCAATGCCATTCATCCTGTGGTTTTAACCTCTGCCTAAACATTTGTGGTTCATGAATCCTTCCAGATTGTCCAGAACTGCCTACAGGACATTTTTATGTCACAAAATGACCAGAGAATGACCACTGTGATAGGTGGTGCCTTGGTGCTTGGGTCCAAAATCATGATTCAGTCTGTCTCAAACATGAACACCTCAGACAAAGCATAAGCACACAAACAAAAATTAACATGGGTTTATATCTACTCCACTGCAACACCAATGCGAACCATATCACCTAAGAATAAAAGGTCTGAATGGAACAAAAGAGGTCTCAAATTTCAGATTCAACAGCTCCTATTGAAACTATGGATTCCCTACACAAACTAAGCAGAGGTGAGGTCATATGTATTGAGATCATTTACTAAACCTTTTGGGAGACAAAGTTTTGTTAGAGTTATAAGCAGAATGCATCACCTAAGAGTTTTGCTTTAGGACTACTGCTTAAAGCGTGGAATAGGCTACAGTATGGGAGTGCCAGGCAGGCTTACCGTTTTCCAGTGTTCAGGCTGATACAGCTTATCTAATGTCTCCCAGGGTCACAGAGTATGTTGTTGTCAAGGGCACTGCTGCGTGTTCCTGAGACACACCGTGACTCCTTTGCCTAATATCCCACACTGGGACCTAATGCCACTCCACCATTCTGCAAATATATCACTAATGCTATGTGACCCTTGACTGTGCTCTCAACCACGATGCTCTGATGGCTGCTTTTACTCTTCTTTCCTCATCAAAGAGAGATTCTGTCACCACAGTGAGAGAAATGCTAAACAGATTAAATGGTGTAGGGACTTCTATGCATGAACCCTTTCCTGACGATGAGGAGGAACAAGACTTTGCTCTAGGTAACAGATTTTTTTTTTTACAATGGTGACTTAAATGCACAGCCAGAAGTAGGAATCTGTTTTTAGTGGCATTACTGGATTTCTTATTATGGACCATTATATCTGAAACTGTCTTGGTATTGAATATGGCTCTGGACTTTGTTACCCTGACAACCCACCTCTAGTAACTCGGGTGCATATGATATATTAATTATAATGCTCAGTATGCACAATGTACTGTAGTTAATTGTTCAGCCAGGGTTTTAAAAAATGTCTTAGATTTTAGCTGCACCTTATTTCATAATTTATCTTTGAGAGCAGAACCTCTTATTTCTTTGCTTTATATTTCCAGGTAGAGGGAGTCCCATTAGAGCAATGCTCCTGGGTATTTCTCTGCCTGCTGCTCATAAGTTATCTGAGTGCTGAGTAAAGCCACTCAGTCTTTTCAGCCCAGCCTCTTCGTGCAGCTGCTGGCAAGAAGTGCGCTTTCTCTCCCATTCCGTACTGTAAGTTTTACAGGCACAGCTCCTACAGCGGAGGCTGGCATTGAGAGTTCTCCCTAAGGCTGGCTGGGTAAATCTTGCTCAATCAGGGCTCAAACAGTAGCAAGCACACTTGCCAGACCAAAGCCATGGTCTTTGACCTAGCTTTAATCAGTAGGAAAGTGAGCATTTCGATTTTTATGTGTCTAACTCCTGCATCTCTCAAGTGAGCTAATAAGTGACAGGGCATCAAGAATCATGACAAACAAGACCAATTATGAAACAACACCTATGCTAGTTTGGGCTTAGACTTTTATATAGTCAATTCTTCTCTATTTTCCCTGGTAGATAATTCTTTTCTTTTATGGTCCAATGTTAAGAAGCACAAAATTGTTTTTTTAATGACTCAGAACATTTCTCTATTACATTCAGTGTGTATTTTCATTACACCCATATCTGGAAGGGCGGCGGGATGGAAAACTGGAACTGCAAAATACAAATAGACAAAAAGCGAAGAAAAATTTAGCGAGATTGCCAATGAGCAAAGACAGGCAGGGTAATCTGAGGAGGGAAGTAAATAACATGTCTAAAAGACCTAGAATGTGGGGAAATGCTTTTAAGATGTTTATCCTTGCAATCAATTTCAAAGTCAAGCATCTTCTTTCAACAATTCGTCACTATTCATAGGAAGTGCCAGCACCTAGACTATGTTGCCTGGCTCTATTTTCTGACAAAGAAGATAATTTACATTTGGTTATGTCTTACAACATCCATAGACATTTCATCAACATTTTGGCCCATTTTAGCAGCATATTTTCCTTACTCAGTCTTTCTGAAGGAAAGCCAGAAGAAATAATCCATTTTAGACTATTTTTCTAGCATTGGTGTTTGAAGAAATTTAGATCCAAAAATAAAGTAGAACATTATGTTACCACAGTTTTGAATCCACAAACTCAGTGTTCGTATGGGTCAAATTCCATGACACTCCATTGCAAGGGACTGTGAAATTCTTCTTGTCCTGTCATTCTGGTGCTTCAAGTCGCGTGTAACCTTAGCAGGCCCAAGGCTAGGTCTTAATAATCTTTTTAAAAAATTATTTTCAGATCTCATGATTTACTGTAAAGTGATAAGAAAGCCTGCTTTGTGCTGAGTCTGTAATTCTACTATCATTTTTAGTTGTAAATACTGGATCATATTGACCATTATTGTCAAATGCCATTATACTGCCTCTATTAAGTAGATGTCAGACCTCAAAATCTTAAGAACATTACCTATGAAGTGAAACAAACTTGTAATCATTTCTGATGTCACTCAATTATAAAGTTCTTAAAAAGGGCAATGTCTTACTACTACCACCCAGGGTTAGAATATGTCCAAAAACAGACATAAAAAGACTTGGGTTCTAATCACACCTTTCCCACTTTCTGATAATACTGGGCAAGCTACATAATTTCTTTAAGTCCCAGGTTCCTGTAAAATGCAATAAAATGTATCTACCAGGTTTTTCTGAGGAATAAATAGATAATTCAGGCACAGCACTTAATTTAGTACCCAATACTGAATAGATAGTTAAAAATGTGGGCTCTGGAATTTAATTCTGGCTTATAACTATAGCATATAACTACTGTGGCCACCACTGTTGAGCTTGTCATGATTATTATTGAATAAATGTTTCACTTACTTGGCTAAAAGCAAGTCAAAAGCACACCTCATTTATAAAGCTAACACTAACCCTGAGCACCCTGAACATGCCAGGCACTGTTCTGAGGACTTTAAATGTAAACTCATTAATTTTGAAAAGCCTTCATTTAAATATTAAAAAAAAAATTAAAGATTTTGTGTATTTATTTTTAGAGAGAGAGAGAGGAAGGAATGGAGAAAGAGAGGGAGAGAAACAACAATCAATGTATGGTTGCCCTTCACACACTCCCAACTGGGGACCTGGCCCACAACCCAGGCATGTGCCCTGGCTGGCAGTCGAAGCAGT
Organism: Furipterus horrens; assembly: GCF_987537825.1. Lineage (NCBI taxonomy): Eukaryota > Metazoa > Chordata > Mammalia > Chiroptera > Furipteridae > Furipterus > Furipterus horrens. Next base: position 192,160,679 of record NW_028327172.1, read on the forward strand.
GACCCTTTGGGTCTCATGCTGGCATTCAATCCACTGAGCCACACCACCCAGGACCATCTTAATATTATCCTATTTGCAGCACAATATATGAGAAAACCAAAGCACAGAGAGGTTTAGTAACTTCACCATGTACACACAGCATGTGGCTGAGCCGGGGTCCAAACCCAGGCAGGCCCCACCCTTACCCTCAGCGTTCTCCCTTCTGCCTCCCTGCATACCTACCTACCAGTCTTGTACTGTGCCATGACAGATCACTTCACAGAGACTTTGGCAGTTGCCTGAACTTGGTGAAAGAAAGAACAGATTTAAGAACAGAGGAGTCTGAGTAGATAGAAGATTGTGCAACTATTCTGATGGGCACTTTGGGGGCACTTCTAAGATCATTACTTGTTGAAACCAGAGAATGAATGGCAGAGTTGACAATGGTTGTGTCCTCACCAGGGAGCTGTCCAGCCTGAGCTTGAAAGGCCTCAGTGATGAGGAAGAGATGGATTTCTGATGCATTTCAGGTTGTTTTTGGATAACTTTGAATGTGACAGAAATCTCTTTTCTTATATTACATCAACATGGTGATCCGAAATCTTTCTACTTATTGCTTCTAATTTCACCTTCATGAAACTGCCTACATCATGCTGAGGCTGCCATCCACACACAACTGTCCTTCAATATTTTGTTATTTCCTCATGCCTCTCCTCAGGCTCCTCTCTCCTACACTCAAAGCCTCACAACAGCACCCAGACCAGTGTGGCTCAGTGCTGGGCATCGTTCAGCAAATGAACTGCCACCAGTTTGATTCCTGTTCAGGGTACATGCCTGGGTTGCGGGTTCGGTCCCTGGTCATGGTGCATGCGAGAGGCAACCACTCAATGTTTCTCTCTCACATTGATGCTTCTCTCCCTCTCTTACTCCATCCCTTTCCCTCTCTCTAAAAATAAATAAATAAAATATTTAAAAATAAACAAAGCCTCACAATCATTTCCATCCATACAGCACCACAGATCCATCACTACTTTTGTGGTTAGGAGTGCAGGGATGGCATGAGACAGACGTCAGTTTGAACCCTGGCTTTGTCTCACTAATTTTGTGACATTAGATAAGTTTCCACCTGTGAAACAGGAATAAGCATATCTAAATGACAAGCTGTGAGGATTAAATAAGAAATTCCCAAGAACTTAGTGCACCTACTATACATGTCCACAAATGTTGGTTGTTTGTGGTAGGTGGTTGTCATCCTCATCTTGGATGTTGGGAGAGTGTGGGGACACAGATGGCCATGTGACAGCTACTCTAGTGCAGAGGCAGCACAATACAGGCAGACCTGGAAAGACACTCTGATTGTCAAGCTCCCACAACACAAGTCATAACTCCATTCCCAGCAATGAGAGCCAAAACTCCTGCTTCTCCTTTTCTCAGCCTTAATTCTCTGGGATTTGGAGAATCTAATAGTTTACCACTCCCAGTATACGAGTAGTAACAGATATATGGATCTTGTAAAACATCATGGAATTCTTTTTAGTGAAAGATATAAAGCTAAGTGATATTTTTTACTGGGAGACAAGTGAAATTCTGAAAACCAGGACTCCATTTGGTACAGTTAAAACAGACACCAGACAACTACCAGCTCAGAAAAAACATTGCAGAATGACTGAATTCCTTCTGGGACTTCAGTCACTTCTAACCTTTTTTCCTCAGATGTCAACCCATGACGAAGAGCATTCAAACCCTGATGCAGAGACCACGGGGATCTCGGCACCAACAGAATGGTGACAACTCAAAAACAGTCATTGCATTAGGCACCGGCAACACAGCACCCCCTGTGTGGGGACATTCTTTATTCACGTATTATTCTCTTCATTGTCTTTAATAGGAACAATTTACCCTGTAAGTAATTCAGATTCCCTGAAGACTCAAAGGCTTAGAGTAGAAACTGACAACAGCTGTGCTAACTTTACTGAAGTCACTGGGACATTTCAGGAAGAGAATACTTTAATTTCTTTGAGGACAAAGCAGGGGTACTCTCTCTATTTGGATCCTCCCCCTTAGCCATATTATGTACTCAATATTTTCTGAATAAGTGTTTCTGAACTTCAGAGACACAGGCCATTTTTTTTTTCCATTATAATAATTTTGAGCACTAAGGCTTATGTAGAAACCAGGAGTCCTCTCAACAGAGAGCTAGAAATAGTCTTGGTCTGAATGCTCTTCCCAGCTCTTCCAGCAGAGCACGTGGGTGAGAAAAGTGTCTGGAGTCAGCCACACGTGTTCTAATTTCAGCTCTACCATCTTGAGGAAGTTATCTGAGCTCGCTGTACTCCTTCGTTCTCTGTAAAATGGGGATGATAATATTATCTATACCTCCTAGGCTTGTCATGATAAGTAACTGAAATAATATATAAAGTATAAGGAGAGCTTTGGGCCTATAATGAGCACTCAGTATGTCAGCTATTGTTTTATCATGTGAAGGTCAAAGAGCCTGGGGCAAGCACTTAGCCAGGCTGCCTCACCATGTCCTCATGTGTAACACAAAGAGTATAAACACTGTTCACTCCTGACCTGGAGGGAATTGGCAGGAGGCCCCTCCGTTCACTCCTGACCTGGAGGGAATTGGCAGGAGGCCCCTGATTGAAAAGTTTCCAAGTGTTGGTTCAAGAATGTTTTCGTCTTTAATACAGCTATCCTAGGATTTAAGTCATAAAATCTGATGATAACTGGCTGGTATGAGGAAAGCTGCTATGTATTAAACCTGACTGGGAGTTGGGTGGTTTCTAAGGAAGAAAGTTGGAGCGCTGCTATCCAAGGCATTCCCATGCGATGTTCATGCATTTTTGCAGGATGGGATAGAGGGCGGTGCTACTCTCCAAAGCACAGCTGCTTTTTAAGCCATTGGCTTGTTGTCTTTCCCAGAATTTCTCAGTAAACTATATAGATTCAGGACAATAAAAAAAAAAAAAAAAAATCACGCTCTTCTTGGTAAAATCACTACAAATAATTTTATTCTGCCGCTTAGTATAGGAAAAACAGTAAAATCCATCTGCTAATATCTGGGCTGGTTACTTGATTTTGAGAGATACTCCCTTCACTTTACAAGCTATTTGTGGACCATGATTATCTACGCTCCCAACAAATCCCTGGAAGGGAATCACATACATGGAATATGGACATCGGGATACTGAACTATGTGTCCACATCGTGCTGGCCACCTTATATATATCATATTTTATCCACACAATAGTCCCTTGAATGTAATACTACTAAATTTCACAGATCAGGAGCACTGAGTGTTGGTGAGCTACATGACTTGCATGCTGTCCCAGATGGTGGCACTAAGATTTGATGCAAGGTCTCTATGGTCCATAGATCATGCTATATACCTTCAACTACTAAAGGTGGAAGATGACCTTCCCAACTTAAACACACTGTTTGAGGTTTACAAGACAATCCTTTCCAGTGTTCCATTTGGAGAGGAAAAACGATCCATCCTCGTGAGAATTGGCGCTCTTCGATTTAATCTGGTTAAGAATACAGTAATTAAGCAATTAAACTCTTTCCTAATACTCTAGTAGAGTAATATCACTGCCCATGTCATTTTTGAAGGTCTTTTCTATCAAATGTCTATCAGTTCTGGTAAAAGGGAAAGCAACAAAACCCGCCAATGGCCCACAGAGAGAGATCTTTTCTCCCTGGTCCAGGTACTCAGGTATCTATCTAATAAGCATGTAATTGTTGTCAAACACTTAGCCCTACAGAAGGGATCAACACTCATTGCCAGGTTCTAGACTGAACTTTCCAATTTTAAACGTTCCCACACCAATAATCACGGCTATAGTGTAATATGGAACAGTCTGGATACTCAGGTAATGATCATAAATTTTGCTAGAGATTTGACTTCTGGTTGCAAAAATTATTTTCAGTCTAAATTAATTCCTTTTAGGACAGAATGACTGAACCCATGCTAATTTCCATGACAGGTCAAAAAATACTTCCTTTTTAAAATGTAAGCATTTCACCAAAACTATTATTCTACTACCACACTTTCACTTTTGAATAGAACCTTTGCTAAGGACATTCTGCTGACTTCTTTGCATGTGACTAGAGAAAAAGTACAGTTGCTGACATAACAACTCCGAAAGCCTGACTCACTCTCACCACATTGAAAAAGAGAGAACACCCCACATATCCCAATCATTCAACCTGCGGTGAAGATAAGAAAAATTTTAAAGGGAAGCAAAGAGTTTTTGGAAAGTTCTGGCCAAAAAGTAAGGAAGTGCTTTATTAACCACCATGCAAAGTGAAGGGGGGTGTTTAGGGCCTCTTATTCAAAGGAAATGAGATTGGACTCTGATTCTTCTGTGCCCAGGCCCAGAAAAGAGCACTCTGGCTACCACTCAGTGCTGCTTCAAGGCTCCCAACAGAAGCAAAAGCAAAATCAAACCCCAAACCCACAAGCAATATTGCCTATAAAAGAGGATGAGGCATTCAGAAAATGTTTTATAATCAAGATTCTCTCCAGACAGAAGGCTTTTTAGAGGCCTTTGGGGACATTTCTGAGGATTCTTAAATACCATTTCAAGCAAATGTGTATTGATGAGCATGCTCTTGTGACATCTTTCTAGATACTCACTGTATAATTAGGAGGCATAAAGAATAGAATTGTTGAGTACTTTCCCGATTCTACTATGCCTTTAGTCTCTTGTTGATCAAATTTCTGGTAGGAGCTTAGTTAGCCAGTACCAGTGAAGTTTTTAAAGAATATCCTTTTTTTTTTCTCTTTTGTTTGTGATGCATTTTCCATATTTTAATGCCCAAGAACATGAATTAAAATTAGGAGAGGTTTAGAGAACTTTATAGACTAGTTTGTCATCCAGGATAAAACACATAAACCTCCCCTTGAAATCCATACACCAGACTTGAAAGCCCCACATTTATTTACAGTCTTCTTCTCAAAACCACACATACAACAGCAGTGACTCTACATTCTAATTAGTTTATCTGTATTCTGCTCACGCCTTGCCACGCTCAAGGAACTTTAAATTTTTCATCGTCATTCACAAACAAGCCCTGACTCACCAAGATTTACAAAGCAATCAGTGGCAAAGTTAATTGGAATCTAGATTTTTCTGACACCTACAAAAAAATCCATGCAGTTCTAAAAAAGAAAAATACAGCCAAGGAAGCAAGACTAAATTTAAGTGTAGCATTTCCAAACCAGCGAGAGAGACAGGAAGGGAGAACAACTTACAAAGGAGTTAAGTATGTGTTAGGACAGTATTGTTTCTTTTCCTTTCGCATTTGCGTTGGCTGGATTAAGCAATCCAGGGTCAGGAAGAGCCTGGCAACTTCTCCAGATCCAGCTCACCACTTGGGTCTTCTCAGGACTCTGAAATATCCTGGGGTAGAAAAGAGTCAGGATAGTTTTGTACTCAAACCCAGGAGAGACAGTAGAGAGGGAAGTACGCGAGGATGAAGCTTGGCAGAAAGTAACTAGATTTGAGGGAGGGGAGCACCAAGGTTTTCATCCTTGTCTCTCTGCCTCAGAAGCCTGGACTTTTATCCTTAACAGGCTCTTGCCTTCCATTGTGCCCTTTTAAGTATAGAAGATAAATTCCAGTCAGACCTGTGTGATCTTGAAAGTCTTGTATAGGAATGTGAAATCTTTCAGTGTTGTACTGAAGGGGCAGGAGAGGAACGTAACCCCGACTGTATGACAGGAGCTTTGACACAAGCCAGGAGGAACAGAAAGGAAGAGATGGACGTGAGAAAGAGGATTTAGGTAGCACGATAGGACTTTGGAATGACTGGATGGAAGGGCGAGTGTTAGGAATGCGTTTAAGCACAATGGCTGAAGAGACCGTGTTGTCATAAAGGGAAGAATATTATTAAGGGAAATAAGGCTGTTGAGGTAGGGACCGGTTGTGAGATCAGTTATATTGGCAACAGAATGAAATCGGGACATTGTCAGAATCACAGAGAATAAGGCGATGAAGCTTTGGAAAGAGGTTGGGGTGACCAATACATACTTGGGACTCTTGGCCTATGGAGCTCAGCAGGGAGACAGTGGTTGAAATGAAGGCAGGAACCAGAGCCATCGAGGGAAAGGAGGTAGAGAGAGGTGCAAAAAGGACAAGGAAGGGATCTGAGGAGATGCCTGCACTGGGTGGGGGCAGGGGACAAGGGAAAGAGATAAGGAAGAACGCGAAGCTGTAGTGCTGCAGCATCGAGAGGAAAGGGAACTCCAAGTTGGGATGAATCCATGGTGTCGGTCATGTGGAAAGTAGCTAACTGGTGACCTCTAGTGACCCAGAAAAGGCAGAGGTGGGGGCAAAGTCAGTAAAGGTTGAAGACGTTCGAATACGCTGGGAAAATGGATGATGTAGATGTAGGTATGTAGACTCAAGGGAAGGAGCTGGTGGTGACATGAAGGATGGGAAATGTGGCAGGATGGGCTACAGTAGTGCGGCTTGGCTCAGGAAGGTTCTGGGAGGAAGCACGATCAAGACAGGATTGGGGGAAGGAGAACAGATATAGTCTCCAAGGAACATCTGAGAGAGGAAGAACATTGCAGGTGTTTCTGTAAAATAACTTCAGGCTGGATTTACGATTTGTTTTTGTTATGTTTTAGTGGCAATAATAGGAAGTGTTTTACTTAAAAATCTGCTATTCTTAGAGGACTGTATTCAAAAGGTAAATTTTTTAAAAACCCTGTCTTCCAGCACATACTGTCATAACCTTCTCCATGCCTTGTAAAATTAGCCTGCCAAACAAGGCAGAAGAGTTACTTTTCTTCATCTAGAAAGATGGTGCTTTGGGGTTAATACAAAAAAAATAAAAATAAAAGAAAGAAAGAAAAGAAAAAAATCCAAAAAGCCTATGTGTGTTTGACAAATTTGAATTTCTAGTTTGGTGAGGCAAATGTTTATCATAATTTCAGATGGCAAAGACATGTTTGTTGAAATGGGTATTAAAGTTTTAAAAAATCCAGTAATTTTAATAAAGAAAGAAGTGCTGCTTGCACTGAGATTGTATACAGGAAGCCTCCTCTTTACAGCATGTATAATATTAATTCAATCATTCATGGGTTAGAATTAATTACGCCACACTCTGAAAGTGGTCCCTGAATCAATAGAATTTAATGTCTCAAGGAGGAGAAACACAAAAACATCTTTCCACAAGCTGTAGTCGATGCTATCATAGAGAACTGTGAACAGGGTACGGGAACCCACCTGGAAGTGATGTGAGCGGGGTCTCCAAGGCTGACTTACGTTTGCCTCTTTGAAGGAGGATGGGGCGTGATGGGGAATGGCATTGGATGGTGGGAAAGTGGGAATGAAGGGGCAGGAAAGGGAGCCATGGAAAGAATATGAATTGTATCCTGCCAGGGACAGGACTACTAAAAGAAGTTGACCTGAAAAGGAGCATCATCAGAAATAACTCTGATTTGGTTTAACTGAAACCTGCCTAAGCACCTCCCCCTCTTTTCTTTAGGGTCTTCTTACAAGATTTAAGGCAAGACAATTCCATCTCATTCCTGCCTTTACAACTCTGAAAGCTGGTTTTTGAAATTCTTTTATTTTTTAAAATGCTGCTATTCCTTTTTTTGACTCTTTATAGAAGAGTGGAATGGCCTGAGAGTTGTCACCAGAGTGTCAGAGAGTACCCTAAAAACATATATGGCACAAGGCTGGCTTTTTAAAAAATCCTCACCCAAGGACATATTTTCATTGATTTTAGAGAGAGGGGAGAGAAGAGAATAAGGGAGAGAGAAAAACATCGATGCAAAAGAGAAGCATTGATTGGTTGCCTCCCATAAGAGATTGGCACCCAGACTGGGGACAGAACCTGCAACCTAGGTATGTGCCCTGACTGGTAATCAAACCTGCAACCTTTCAGTTACAGTACGACACTCCAACCAACTGAGCCACACTGGCCAGGACAAGGGTGGCTTCTGTTTGGTCAGTGTGTATGTAGCAGCTATGCTAAAGCTTTAAATAAGCTTGTGAGGAGTCCCGGAGGAACTCAAACCATCAAGTTGGCACATGCAGGCACCACGATCAGGCTAGGAATCTGCAACCCTTGAAACCTATCTGGTGAACATCAATTTGTAGCAGAGGTTAAGTTCAACATGGACAGAGTTAAAAAGGGGTACATGCTGACACCAAGTTCAGCTCTCCGGGTTCCTGTTCAGTTCTTAAGCTCACAATGGAAGCCCCCACAAAAGCCTCCCACAGGTTGAGTCACTGTCACTAGGGTGTAGTTTAGCACCTCTCTTGGGGGTTTCAATTTGCCACTCCATCTTCTCCCAATGGGGCTTCCCTAAGGATCACTTCCAAGCATGAAGTCCCTGGAGAGAATTCCACTAAACCAAGTTTTTTTTTATTGCTGGACATTTCCAGAGGTACTTTAGCACCTTGGAAGCTAAAATTGTATTGCTTCTGCCCAGTGGATCACGTCTTATTAAGGAGCTGACCACCATTTCACATACACACACACAACACAGAACAGCTATAAATTTTTATTATAAATATTATATAAATATAAAATATTATATAAATATTTTAATGATTTTTGCTTGATTTAGGGCTACTTATTGAAAAAACAAAAGCATCACTTTAAATGTCCTTGGATATTTTTTAAAAAGAGGCCTGGGTTTTCCAAATCATTCTCCCAGACTCTTATAAATTTTAAACGTATGAGAAACTGGAGCTGTATTTTATAATGTGTTAGAAGTAAACTAAGTAGTACGTGGGACACACACGTATAACCCCTCTTTTTAGGGCTTGGAACATAATTGTACATTTGTCTTTCCTTTCAGGACGCTGGTGGTCATGAACGGCAACTCAGTGCCTAGTCCTTGTAAATGTAGGTGACTCCTCTGTCCTCAAGTTGTCCGTCCTCACATTGACAGAAAAAATGAGAACCACTTGACAACAGTCCACATGATGAGACAGTTTGTGACGTTAGAGCACAAGGAAGTTCTGTGTTTATCATGTGTCAAGACTGCCAAGCAATCACTAGTCAGAGATCGACGCCAACAATAGTTATAAATGACAGGCAAACAGAAGCCTCTAAGGGATTATGGCAGACGGGTTGTACAAAGGGCTCTACTAACCTAGATGGATGATCAAAACAAACACTTCGCCTTATTCAAGGGAGGTTTCCTGGAAAAAGTGGGTCCTAAGACGAATTTTGCAGAATGCGTGAGGGATGTAATTGTATCTCTTAGAAACCTGATCTCTTAGTTTCAAGGAAACTCTCAAAATTGCTTTACTCAAAGGGTAATTTCCCAGTCTGTTCCCACCAGGGTTATATACATGAGGAGAACCACATGGCAAAGGGGAAATGCTCAGGCTTGGGAAGTCAGAGTTCAAAGTCATATGGACTGTAATCCCATCTCAGGTGATACTTACGATATGGGACTCTACTTAATTTTTTCTGAGTCTCAGTTTCCTTAAATATAAATGGGGATTGATAATATAACCTACCTCCTAGGCAGACTGCAAACAATAAATATGAATTGCCCAACGCCTGGGCAGATCATGGGCACTGAAAAAGTCGTGGCTAATATTATCAGCTACTGAGAGATCAGTTAACTATAAAAAAAGTGGAACCAGGGATTTTGATGCTGGCTGTTATCTCTGCACCTTATGTTATTTTCCCAAAGCTACGTGACTATCTTCTTACTTTTTTCATATCTTTGCTCAAATATTACCTTCTCAAAGAGCCCTACACTTACCATTCACTCACTATATTTAACAGGACAATCTATAGTGTTCCCCCCAACATTTCATGGTCACCTAACATGCACTATAATTTTCTTATGTATTAGTTGTTGTTATTATTATCTGTTTTCCCATTAGAACATAAACCCCTCAAGGGCAGGAGTTCTGTCTGTTTGGCCTACTGATGCATTTCCGGCACTTAGTGGTTCTTGATATTTGTTAAAGGAATGAAAGAACTTTGCTTGGGTTTGTTTTGTCTTTGAATGCCGGGCCCGTCAAAGAGGAGTAATGGTTGCTCACAGTACAACTCACTTCTCAGGTCAGAGTTAGGGCAAGTCTGAGGGCGCTGCTAACTGGGCTCCCGGAGAAAAAGGGAGGCATTTAACTGGCTCTAGCACAGAACGCTGAGCTGTGTGAGCAACGGAGAGCTTTCCTGAGATCAGCTTCAGTATTCACAATGTACTCCCTCGCCTGGAATCCTTCACACGTTAAGCCCATCAAGCTGCACAAAGGAACAATGTCGGAGCTTCCCATGGAAACAGTAGGAAACTGTTGCTAAATCAACATCACCATCAGTGTGATGTCGATCAAGTTCACAATGTGCAGCAGAAACCTGCTTTTTTTGTAATTTGTGAACAGTTTCCACATCCGCTAACTATTCGAGCCTTGTTCAAGCAGATGTGTCAGCTTCGCACCAAAATATCAATCAAAGAGCAATGACTGGAATTTTAATAGACTACAGCAGTTCTCAAATAGAATGGAGAGGCTTCCATAGCAAAAAAGATGCTACAAAGTTGATGATGGCTTTTAATCCTGACTGCTCTGTCTTTAGCATCCACCTTACCCAGCTGCAATTACAATCATAAATCTCACAAGAGCAAGGACTATGTCAATATCTTGTTCCCTGCACAGTGCCTGGCACCTAATAGCAAACAATAAATACGTCCTGAATGAATGAACTTAGTTAATTCAATACATATTTTAAAGCCCCTTTACTAGACTCAGGGACTAGAGATTAAAGACAAAGATTTTGTTCAACGGGATGGATGAGATTTGGCAGCAATATATATATAAAAATAGGTCTGAGAGGTTGTGTTTTTTTTCAAGGCAGACATGAGATGAGGACCAACGTGCAACTAACTTGTTAAATAAGCTACGTAATGCCATTTGAGCCCAAATTAATAATTAACAGAAGCCATGTGTCCAGAGGATAAAAAATAATGGTTCTCCTGCATTTTTAACTGGTCAAACCCCACTTGGAAAAGAGTTGCCCAGGTCTGGATACACATTTTAAGAAAAATTCTGACTAGTAGTACTCCAGGAACTAAGTCTCAGACGTAACAGTGGAGGGAGTTGGGGAGTGTGAGAACATGCCTAGGTACTCAACTAGAGCAAGAAAGGCAAGTGGGCAGCACTGGATCACCTCCCTGTCACCTTGGCTGATAGCAGGTCACTGTCCTGACACTCAGGAGGACCCCATCAACCTCGGCAGACCCACCAAACCTGACCATCATAGATGCATGAGCAATAAACACTTACTTTACCCTTCTGATGTTTTGTGATAATTTATTACAAGGCTTAATTGCAACAACACATAACTAATACACAGAGAAATAGTGGGAGGTCTATCATATGTAAGAGGAAGCAAACATTCTATTTCCTTCAAAGATAAGAATAGAAGAGTTGATTTAAATCCTTAGTGTCTCTCAAGAAGAAAACTTTGGCTTTTAGGAAATAGGATCTTTATAAGGATTGTAGCCATCCCTTTAATGAATAGGCTTTACCGAATTTGAACTTGGAAACCAGCAAAGCTGACCACCCCATTACAGCTCTACCAGGCCCAGGCTGCTGGATCTGGCCTGCCCTGGCTAAATATTAGAGAGCTTGAGAACTCAGCTGGGTCAGAGACCTTATCTGTTTTGTTTTCTCCTGTGCACATTCAGGTAATAACACAGGATCTAGCACATAGTAGGCATTCAGTAGATATTTGTTAAACCAAAAATGAATGGAGGAGAGCAAGGTTGGACCCTAGTCCCTGAATCCAAGAGAGTAAGTTGCTAAAAGTGAGTCTAAAAGCCGCATAAATCTAACCAAATATTTAGAAAATATTTATAAAAGCTATTTTTTTTCCAGCTCCTGAGAAAAGGAATGGAAGTAATAAAGAACAGGCTGAGCATCTAGGGGAGGTAGAATTGAATATTTTGTGACCCAAAACTCTACTCTAAAATATTGATGTTTATAATTTTTACAGATTAGTGAGAAGCACCCTAGGAGAACAAGAAGCAAGGGACAAGGGAAAGGCACTGAGCTGGCAAAGAAAGGCTTCAAGAACAAGGTGATGGTATATGTTTTTTAAATCCTCACCCAAGGATATGTTTTTTGTTTGTTTGTTTTTTAAGAGAGAGGATGGGAGAGAGAAAGAAACATTGATGCGAGAGAGAAACATCGATTGGTTGCCTCCTGTACACGCCCTGACCAGGATTGAACTCAAAACCTAAGTATGTGCCTTGACCGGGGATCCAATGCACAACCTTTAGGGCAGTGGTTCTCAACCTTCCTAATGCCGCGACCCTTTAATACAGTTCCTCATGTTGTGGTGACCCCCAACCATAACTAAAGCATAGTGATTAATCACAAAAACAATATGTAATTATATACGTGTTTTCTAATGGTCTTAAGCGACCCCTGTGAAAGGGTCGTTCGACCCCCAGGTTGAGAACCACTGCTTTAGGTTATGGGACGATACTCCAATAAACTGAGCCACCTGGCCAGGGCCAAGGTAATGGTATTTTTAAACATATTGGATTTTGGGCTCGTGATTCAAGCCTTCTGAGCATGCTTCCCCTCTGGTGGATCCTGATGAAGGCTTAGCAGATGCCATGTTTTAAAAATCAGATCGGTTCCCCTAGAGAGAACAGCTCTTTGGTTTACAGACTCTTCACACAGCTCATGAACACACAGAAAGTACCCTCTTCACTACAATAGGAGTCAGCAAACTTTTTCTTAGAAGTACCTAGTTTAGGCTTTGTGGGCCATATGTAGCCACAGATATTACCTAAATGAATGCACTTGGCTATATTCCACTGTAAGTTTATAGACACTGAAATGAAAATTTCACTTAATTTCATGTGTTATAAAATATTCCTCTTTTATTTTTTTTTAACCATTTAAAGATGTAAAAACCATTCTTAGCTTGTAGGCCATGGGGGAAAAAGGCAATGTACTAGCTTTGGCCTTGAGGCCAGAGTTTGCTGACCCCTGCTGTTTGAGAACGAGCACTCCTACTACCCAATGGAGTGACACAGACTGCTCCAGGAGATTCCCATTTTGATTTGATAAAAACAACTTTTAATTTCATGATACAGCTGCATAAAGAAAAGCAAATCTTAGGAGGATTACTTTGTTCCAAGCAACTCCTTTAGGAAATTTCAAGGATCAAGTGCTGTTTTACACAGTTTCTAATGAGCTTGGCAATTAAGATCGTCGTCGTCGTCGGCAGCCGTCCGTCTCGAGAGACGATGGTGTAGCTTCTTAAGAGTCTATCTGCACCGCCGAGAATGGCTGTGCAGTCCGACTCGGGAGTGACATGGTATCTGTCTCCTCCCGTGTTGAATCGACATCTTGCGATGAAGCTACAGAGCCTGGGCAGGGTGATATGGAGGGTCTGCTGTTGCCCATGCAGCAGACACCCCCTCTCTTCGCAGCTGAAGGGTCCAAGGGAAAGACGGAGTCAATACAGCTTGGCTTCAGGTGCGCCGCAGGAGTTGCCGGTGTTGACTACAACGTCAAACCGCCTTAGGGACTCCGGCTCCGGATTTTCTGTCGGGGTTTACTCCCTTAGCCTTTCCTCTGAAGAGGTATGCCGCAAGGCAGCGGAGGTTTTTTGGAGTCAGAGTTTTCCTTCTCTGATGTACCCTGACTGGAAGATCGAACCAGCGACACTTAGCTCGCAGGCCGACGCTCAATCCACTGAGCTAAACCAGCCGGGGCAAGCAATTAAGATAAAGTTGTTATAAATAACCATGTTTATAAAAATTCAGCTGAAATCATGAACTCTGCAGACAGTGCAATAGGGATGAAAGATACATATTCCTATATTCCTCCCCCAACCCCCCCCAGGCCATCTTATTCTTATGTAATTATACAACTGACCTGACAATGACTTAGAATTATACTTCTCATCTTACTATCATGAAGGTAGAATGATAGAACACTTTGAGTTTTTGGAATCATAGTATTAGCCTTCTATATGTAGACTTATAAATGAAATTTCTTTTAAATATAGATGTTAAAAATAGCCTTGTTCCTCAAAAGAAATTAATATAACTATGTCCCAAGGAATTAAAAACCTTTATAACTAATGACATTTTCCTTTTTATTGTGGCTGCCAGGAAATTCAAAGTCAAGTTTGTGCTCCAATTATAAAAATTAAATAAGATATTTATTCTTATACTGAAATTTTCCATGGTCAACACTTCTGCTCCCCATCCCCAAGATATGTTCATTTCCCTCAGGAATGGAATAAAGCATGCTGGCAATACATTCATATGAGGATAAGCCAAATGAAGCATTTCTTTCAAATATCCTCCTTTTCAAGACTGTCTTCCACTTCCCCATATGTTTCTGTTCTTCATCTGGCTATTAGTTTTTTGTTGCCATGGCACTTAATATTTATACAAACAATAAAAAAGCAAAGTAACAATTTCTGCCCACTTCCTGTCAACTCTTAGCATGTCAGGCTGAGTGGTGTGTGATTGATTCCAACTTGATGCACCCAGGGGTGGTGAGATGTGGTGGCCTTGAGCTGTTTGCTCCAGGTCACTTGGAAAGTAGAAGACTCGTTTTTTTTACTGCCTGGGAGAGTAAAATGAAATAAAGATATCAAATGATTTTTCCTTATTGGTCCAGTGAACAGACATTAATTGAACACCTATTATATGTCAGACATACAACAAAAATTAACCAGTTACACTCGACATCAAATTTTTGTTCTCATCTTCCAATAAACAGAAAATGGATTTTAAACAGCAAAGTGAAGAACAGAGGACATTAGTAATTAGAGCTTCACTGAGGATGTTCGGGGTGAAGCCTGCCATCTCTTACAATTTGAGTATGTGGTGAAGTTTTTTTACTTCAGATACCATTATTTGGAATCTAAAACAAATTATACAGGAGCTAGATTAAAGTGTAATATCTTACTAAACCAAAATAATCTATTTGTAAATAAGTAATGCATTGATTACAAGTGTTTTGGATCTGATTCTTCAAGTAAATCTGGCCTCTAGATTATGTGCTTAAAAAAATTTACATGCTTAACATCCTCTACCTTACATGTTTAAGAAAATAAAAACCAAAAACAAAAGTATCCTTCTTTTAAAAATGTAGCATAACTTAGTTTTATCACTAAGCACCAAGGTACCTATTAGAGTCGTGAGAAATCCACTCTGGTCATGGCATGTGGTGATTAAGAGGCAGGCTTGGGTTTGAAACCAGCCCTGTGCCACTCTAGCTTGGTTACTCTAGCAAAACATTTAATCTCTCTGTATTTAGTTCTTTCATGTATAAAATGATGGTACTGTTATATCCTTCCCAGTGTCGTTATATGAAGAAAAAGAGAAAAAATAAAGTGCTTAGGAACATTGAATAATAAAATGACTAAGGACAAGGATATGGCATGAGACTCTCGGATTCCAATTCCAGCTCGATCCATCATTTACCTTAAGCAGGCACCTGACATTCCTGTGTCTCAGTTTCCTTGTCTATAAGAGGAGGGTAACTAGTTGCTTCTACCTTGTTGGGTTACTGTAGGGAGTAAATAACAGATGTAAAGGGCTTAGCATACAATGAGCACTAAAGTTAACTTATCAGAATAATGTCTGAAATACTGTCGGTACTAAATAAGTGGTAGTTAATGTTAAAAGTGTTCGACACAGAGAAAGAAATGGGGACAACAAGCCTTCAAAGGTAGAAAGGTCTTAGGAATCAGTCTATATTTCACTTGACAGATAGGAAAACTAAGGACTAAAGCAACAGTAAGTGTCCTGTCCAAAGTCCCTCAACTCTGGGGATAAAGCCTGTACTATAACTCTTGGAGTTCTAGCCCACTGTTCTTGGCCTGACACCACACTGCATACCGAGTCTTCCTGCCTCAGGGTGATGAGATTGTAATGGAAACCAGTTTTTCATCTCTCTTCTCCAAAGGGAAAAAAACTGGTTGGGGACCTGGCAGATAAAGTGAAAGCAGCCACTGGCAAATAGATAAGATAGAATACTCTTCCTCAATATGGGACATACGTATCTGGAAGGCTTCAGGATTTAATTTTTGGTGAAACAGGCTAAGGGGTTTATAGATTAAAAATATAACTATGGGAAATAAGAATGGCTTTGGGGAATTATAGACTAATCAGTTACACTTTGGGATAGGGCTGGTTGATGGAATCATTACTCATATAAACAACCTGGTAGTTTAAATAAGAGGAAATGGACTAAAAGACTAATTTAATAAGGCCATTAGTGGTAGAGGGCAAAGAAATTATTTTGGATGAGTTTCTCATTAACATGCATTTTCAAAATTCAGTTGAGTGAGGGGGTGATCATTGCTATAAATACTTGAAAGGAAGGGACTATTCAGAGCATTTAGTTCAACACTACTATATTCCAAGGAGGGAGAGAAACAGAACGGGCAAGTGGCATACTCAAAGTGACTTGATTAGTTTAAAGCCTCATGGATAGGTTAATGGCTTACTGCTGAAGCCTTAAACAAACAGTGGAGATAAAGAGAAGTGTAATGAACCAACAGCACTGCAGGAGTCTCCACTATCACTTAGAGCTTATCAGATGCCAGACGGCACACTAAGTTGACCCATATATCTCTATTCCTCACAAATCAATGAGTTAGGTACTATTATTATGCCATTTTACAGATGAGGAACTAGAGGTTTCAGGAAGGGTGTGAGTGACATTACCACTTGCATCTGCACCATTACCATTCCTACCTTTTTCTGAGCACGCACCATGCTATACACCAGGTATACATTCTTGTTGCTTTACCTGCATTAGCTTATCTAACCCTTACAACAGTCTTATGAGATAGGTACTATAGTTAACCCTCATTTTACAGATGACTAAGCTAAAGCATAAAGTTATAAAACCGGCCCAAGGTCACCTAGCTGGAACATGGCTAAGCCAGGAGATGAACCTGGGCCTCTGTCCTTAACATCTTCAAGACTAATACAAAGGAGACATTGCAAAGAAAAATTCCATTTGAAAATCTTTGGACTCTTCCAGTGGTAAAGATCCAAGTTGATAGGGGGATATAAATACAGTGAAGATCTTAAGGAATTCCCAAAAATGGGTAGAGGGGAAACCCTTGGCAGTTCTGGCTAACAGAGGACAGAGCTGAGCTAGAGGAAAAATGGGGCCAATTGTACTAAAGCTCACAACTATTTTAGTACCATGATCTGTCACAGGAAAAGCAATACCTTCATTGCCTGGAATGCCATGTTAAGTGAACAGTAAATCAGGCAAGAAAAGAGTGTGCCTAAAAGACTTAGGAATTAAAAAAACAAAAAACAAACAAACAAAAACCTGAATTAGAGGAGTTAAAGAAAGAGGAGTAAGAATGAAGAGAGCTGAGAGATAAACAAGATCAATACATTGTTTCCTTTCATGGACAGACAAGTGTAATAGAAGAACATAAACAATGTCTCCAAGGATTTATTTTTAATTAAAAAGAAAACAGAGATGGGCAAGGGCTTCTTTCTTCTCTACAGAGAAGGCAGTCTTCTAAGCACTGATAACAATATATGACCAAATGTCTGCTTAGAAATCTATTGACAAAGTCTGGGAAACCTCGGTGAATGAAAAAATAGGTAGCCAAGCAAGAATCATTTCTTGGTTTTTGTAAAGCACTCAGTTAATGGTTATTACTTCATGCTGGCAAATTTAACCATCTAAACTATGGCCAAAAAATTTTAAATGCCAAATAAGTATGCAATGAAATGGATATTTTTGACTGAATGCATTTTTGTCTTCCAACTGCTTAAGTACATAAGCTCTGTGTTTACTTAACTTTTTGTGAAGTCAAACTCATGACTTTTTAAATGAATCTTTTCTGATCAACTGTAAGAGACTATCATTATTTAATAAAACATAGTGTAGCCCCAACACCCTGCAACTCAAGGTGCAACAGTTTCTTTTTGGGAATATACATGAGTAAAGGAACCTTTGAATTAGCCTGGGGATGGAAAGTCGGAGCCATTTGTCAAGGTCAATGTTAAGTTTAGAGCCAGATGACATGGTAGCTGCCCAATCACGCTTGCTATGATTTTCTTTGCAAAGCTCTTTGCTTTCCACTCCTTCTGATGACTACCCCTCACTTTCCACAGTAAATCTCCCCTCATACTGACAAACAGGAAAAAACCACTCAAGTTCTTTCTTACATAATGTGTTTGTATTATTTCTCTGTGTGTGTGGGAGATCCAGAACTCAAAGGGCCTTGATGCTTTTTATCAATTCTACTAAACGTCAAGGGCAGGAAATAAAAATATTTTTCTCTTCCTACTCAAATACAATACCCCTTTGTGAAGTTTCTAAGAATCTAGAAATAGCAAATCTGGGAAAAATTTCAGGTGAGAGATATGCATCAAAATATTTCATTTTGCTAAAAATATCTCTAAGTTGGTCTTCACATTCCAATTCGCATCACACTGTAATTCAGGATAATAAATAAAATCTGTTTCACCTTATATTGGCAGAAACTCTGAGGTTATAAGAAGGGGTAAAATAACCTGTCCTATTATGATAGTAAAAGTCCGCATAGGCATTTGCCAGTTCAGAGCATTTGTTTTCAAGATGTAAACAAGAAAGACAAAAGAGGAAAAGAGACCAATTAAAATCACTACATATTTGTTACCTGGCAACCAGCGATTAGATCAAGGACCCAAGAGGTAACTAAGTTAAGTTGGAGAGTCTCACAAGAATAATTAAATGCATGACAGCAAAGCCTGCATAGTCCTAATCAGCTGCCCCAGCACATATAAACAAGGTCCCCTAGGAAGCATAACCATCCTAATGGCTGTAGGGCTGATCTAGTGTCCAGAGATGAACCTGGTGGCAATAGAAGATGTGTGTGGTCCAGGGTAGGCTCCAATGTTCCAGGCTCAAAGCAGTGGAGACACATGAGAAAAGAGAAAAAGAAAAGAAAGGGCTCGGCCTTGGGGAACAGGGTGAATGCAATGGAATAACTAGGTAAGCACTTGACACCCAGCAGAGCCTGGGCTAATCTCTCCTCTGCGGGCTTCTCCCTGCCACCCCAGTCTCCCAGTCCCAAATGCACCCCTCAACGGGAGCAGCAAAGTTTTACTCAAGTCCTGCCAAGAAAAACTTTGCAAGATTAAAAACATAAAAAGGCTTCAGATGTCTTGTTATTGCGGTTCCTATTTCTAAGTCTCAGTACACACACACACACACACAAACAGAAGAAAATTCATTTTCAGTCAAAGGGCTCAAGAATGTTGACAGTCTTTTAAGGACTCACTATGTTCTTAAACTCTTTCAGCAGTTCTATTTGTTCTCAAAAGGGTCGTAGATTTACTTAATAGCAGCTTATCTTCCAGTTGGCCGACTTCAAGCCAAAGCAGAACACAGAAGCATCCAGTATGATCATGGGTTTGAGCTGAGAGGGCAGAGGGGCACGGCTGAGGAGTCAAAGATACAAGCCCAACAGTTCACCGTGTTATTTCCTGTAGGAAAGCAAGTCCCTCGGTTAAGAGGTGGGATTTTGGATTACAATATAGAAGTAAACATCTGGAGAAGGAGTATTTCCACAGCAGCCCTGTCGACATGTCCCCTAAATCTGTCACTCGTGCGAGAAAAAAAAAAAGACACAACTAGGATCATTCACTTAAGACACAGCAACATCTTTCTACCAAGTGATAAAAACCCATCACAAAAATTACATACCACATGCTTTCTATAAACACATGACACAGAAGCGCCTTTGTTTTTTCGTCGAAAACCTGGCCAAGACGTCAGGACCTCAGACTGGAGCAGTGCTGTGGGTCTCAGAGGCCCTGCTGGGGGAACCGATTCCTGGACAGGAAAGTTAAGATGATGACAACATTCCTTCATATGTCATCCAATCAATCATGCTTACAATGCAGACAGAATGACACAAGGGTACATTTCAGTCTACTGGAGAGCTGGCTAGCCTTGATGCCTGTACTCAAAGCAAAAGAAAGCTTCAATCTGGGACAGAATGGACCAAAAGTATAATTTACATATATAGTAAACCTGGCATGCTCTTGTCCTTGAGTAAATTTCATGAAAACATCCAACTTTCTCAAATCCAAGTTCTTATAGGGACTAAACACTGTCTATGCAGTAGTTCAACGAAGTCCCTAATACCACACTCAAACCTATTCCATATGTTTTATTTTTATATTTAAATCTATAAATGTAAGTTAACATAGTCCTATTAAAATTCATAAAAATATGTAATATGACTCAGTAAAAATTTGAGCCGACTTAGACATTCTATGCCTTGAACAAGGACAACAGGTGCTTTAGGGACAGTGCTGGATCCACCAAATAAATTAACAGCTGCATTTCTTAGGCAGTTTCACATGTTACTTTCTCCCTCACAAATCACAAATTTTAGCTTTCATTGGACCAATACACCATTTATCAAAAACCATGTTGATGGTACCAAAGAAAATTAACTGATCACTTGACCATTATATCTAGTAGTCAGTTTTGCCAGCATCAAAATACACTAATTGAAAAAGCATTTTTAAAAGGATTAATTGTTTAGCAATAATGTGAGGAATATTTTATAATCTTTTAGTCCTATTTTCAGTAAGTTTGAGGTAATTTATATATGTACACTGTGGCGAGTTTTTGTCTCTTATTGTGAACACCTGCACTAATTCTGATTGGCCTCTGACTTAAGACAGCACTGAGGTCAGGTTTGCTCCCAGTATAACAGAGTGCAAGCTACTGTGAGGGCATGGATTTCTAGATACAACTGTGGCAATGGACATGCAATACAAATATTTGTTTTACAGAAATGGAAGAAGAGAGAGACAGGGAAAATATATATCCAAGAATTTCCTAAGCTGTCCACCATCCTAAAAGCAAAATGAAGCAGCAGCAGCCTAGATGGAAATCAATAAATTTGGAACTTCTAAGGCTGGTGAATTATTCTGGGAGTAAAAAAAAAAAAAAAGGGAAAAAATTGAAACAGAAATGAGGAAGATGAAATGAAAGTCTATGAAAAAAAGACTCCAGCAGATTTAGGTCTCAGGTGTAAATACCAGGATGCGTAATAAGAGGAGAGGAAATTCGATGCAGTCAGAAGTCCACTCCAGCACAGGGCAACCAAGCAGAAGCCAGCAAACAGACCAGTTCCCAGCCGCTGCTCAGACCGCAATATGGCTGAGGTCAAGTTTTCAGATGTCAGTCCTGGGGTCAACTCTAGGAAGGGCAAGGAAACCTCAGTGACTTTTCAAGTTGTATCCTTTATGGTATTTTCAGGGACCGGCCAACAACAGCCAGGGGGCTGTTTACTAAAGTTATTACCCAGCACCACCCAGAGAAACACTTAGAGAAATCACTGCCAAAGCTTACATGGGAATTAAACAGAAGGAACTGAATGTAGCCATGTAAAACATGCCCCAGTCATTTCGTAAGCTCTGTTTCTTCACAGATGGCTGCTGTGGAAGAAATGACTGCTTATAGAAAACAGAGCCCCCAGGAGTTAATCCAGCCACTGGGATGAAAGGAAAGTAAAAATTTATTAATTACTCCATTTCACAATTCACACTGGTGACTTATAGGGTCTGGCCTAGAAGATATCTAAGGACAAAACTGCCACTCAAAAACAGAGCTGGCAAAGATGAGTGAATGGTGGCAAGGGCAGCTACATGTCACTGTTGAAGTTCTCCAAAGACAAAAAGGACTCACCAAATTAATATATCAGAATGTTCTACAAATCAGCAAAACCGATGAAGATCAGTAGCTCACATACATCTTTGTATTTCCAAAAGATGTGAGGCTCTGGGCTCTGAAAAGGATCAAACAGAAGCCTACCTGCCAATGTAGTACCTGGAACTGAAAAGAGGGGAAGGCTTCAAAAATATCCAGCCTTTTTCAATCTATAGTCTCAAAGCTGCACTTGGGGACTCTCAGGGTCTAATGGCTCTTACACCATAGCATTATAACAACTGTTTTGGTTCTCTCATTCTAATACTATCTACCCATGCTCCTTTGTGTTGCAGAGGTTGATTATACACATTCTTGCTTTGGATCCCTCTCCAGTTTCATGGGTCAATCCAATGCCCAGCTCAACATATCTTCCACTGCCTATATATTGCTGCAGAGTTGGGCTTCGTATGCCACTGCACACACATACAACTTCCTCCGACTTCCTCACCCCTCATTCACACTGATGGAAGCTTAGTTTGAAAGCAATATCCTTTCGATCTACTCAAATACCTTTTTAATAGAGAAAAAGGAACGTAGCAGCTGTGTTCACTGAACCAGTGAATTCATAGTGCTCAGCAGAGTTGAGACTGTAACGTCCATTAAGGCTATGGCTATGACTGTTTGTTTCAACACTAAACACTCCTTGTTTAGTTTAGGATCTGGCATGGAGTGGTGCTCAGTAACTATTTGTTGAGAGATTGGAAGTAATTTTTTCCCTAAGTTCCATCTTATTCTTTTATTCTTAAATTATTCTCTCTACTGAACAAAGGAAGATTTGTAACTCACTGGAATCATGGTTTTAAGGGAATCATTACACTGAAAGGCAGTCAAAAGTTCCCAAATTCATTCCAATAACCAATGCCCCTCCTCCTCCACCTCTATATCTTGAACCACATTACAGGAAAAACTATAGGGTCTTTACCTATATTAACTAATTTACTCTCCACAAAAAAACATATAAGGTAGTTACTGTATTATTCCCACTTTGCAGATAAGGAAATAGGGGACTCAGATGATTAACTTTCCAAAGGATGCACAGCTAAAAAGTTGCAAATCCAGGGTTGGAATTGAGGCCACCTGATTCTACAATGCCAGCTCCTCACCCCCACAGTACACTTCCTCCTGAAGGATAGTCATTAAGAAGATTTTCTGGGAGCTATGAGGAATGGTATTCTGGCCATTTATTTAATAAAATATCAATTAAGTGCTTATCATATACCAGATGCCATGAACACTGACTGTTGCTATGTATGTAACGTTCCTGTTGCTTTCCTAGTTGTGTAGCCATATCTACCAATCAGTAAGCATGCTGAATCTGTTAGACAAGGAAATTCAATGAAAATGGGTTCTCTTCCTTAACTTTTTTTTTTTTTATTTCCTAGTAGAAAATAATTACCACTCCTCTCAGTATTCCATGGGACTCTTAACAAGAGGCCGTGGCGATATGCAGCAACCCAAAACCCCATAGATCTAGACCCCAGTGGAACAGGGGAACAAAGGAAATGGATAAATGTTCTGGGAGTCCCTCTCTGCTCTCTAATTAGCTTGAGGAGGTGCACTGGCAACTGGTCCATGCCCTGCTTAAACAGCGAAAAAGGCCAGCCATACGGAGAGTACCGTTGCCCCTTCTTTCCACCCTCGTCAAGGTCCTGCAGGCTACAGGAGTAACTTACGGTCACCCCGTGACCCTCTCCACACCGGACACAAAAGTCAGGAGAGCAGGGCAGCACGTAGCCCCAGGCAGAAGTCATGAATGAAAGGCAGGCTGCTTGCTGAAGGGCGCAGCCCCTGTTTGCTGTGACCTTCACTGCGCAGTGCCCACCCATGCAGAGACAGCCGCACTGGGAACAGCGCAAAGGGAAGTGTCAGACTCCCGAGCCACTTGGTTTGTTCAGCACCATGAAGGAAATAGCAGTCGTTCAGGGAGGGAATAAAAATGAGGAGCTGGCGGAATAAAGGCGATAAAAATAGATTTTCTGACTCTACGAAGATGAATCATTTTGCCACAGGGATCTGCTAGGTTCGGTTTCAGCTTGGTTTTCAACCCAGCCTCATAAATTTGACTAAGGAAAATTTCCTTCTTCTAGATAACCAGTGCCATGAGGCCTTTAGCATTTGGACAGGTCTGACAGAGTTTTATTAGGGGATAGCCCAGAACTAACCTCCGTTCCTTCCCCTGCCTGCAATAAATACTGACTCTGAAGGACACTGTTCCGTTAAGCAGGCTGCGCTGGGGGATGCAGCCCTTGAACCCAGACTCACTGCTTCCTCATTCTCTCCCCAATGTTCCCCTCAATTCTTCCCCTTCTCACCTGAATAAATGGGAGGGGGGTCTTGTTTGTTTGATTTTTGTCTTTAGGAAGTAAAGGAGGTGGTGGAAACAAAGGAGACAGAGGGGCTCAGGTGAAACTACTTCAGAAGGATGCCATCACATTTCCCATGACTTCTGAAGAACAGAGGAGTGTTGGAATAACTCATAAAATTCTTGAAAATCCTCTTTCTTTTGACTAAACTAATGTGTCTTCCAAGACACACCCCCAAAGAAAAAAAATCATTTTCTTAGAGAATAAAAGAGAACAGTAAAAGCAACAGGTGGTAGAAATATCAGAGGACAAGGTGAATTCCATAGGAAAGTAATTTCGAGATTATTTTAGCCATACCATGAGTATATAAAAAGTAACTATAAACAAAAAAAGTATTAACATCTCAGTAGTGTCCTTCCTTCCCTCATAGACACCTATAAACATGTATGTTTTCATGATGGATTTGACTTACCCCTACACATCCTCATATTCAGCATTACACTCCAGCATCCCCTTGCCGGCAGGTGGGTGGGGCATCTCTCCTGTGTGCGCCAATAGGCAGCCCCGCACAGCAGCTGGAACACTGCCTTACATTCCCTTGTCCAAGCGGTCCTCAGCGCAGCAAAGCCTGCTCTGCCCAGCAGCAGGCTGCAGCAGCCTGAAATGCTGATGCAGTGAAAGAACACTCACTGGAAAAGAGCGTATTGCCACACCTATTGGGGAGGGAGGCGGAGAATTCTGCTCCCTCTGAGAAAGGGGAACAGAATCCCTGGGAGGAAGAGACGTCCAAATGTAATTCTGCAGGAGAGCTTTGGGACAGCTGCTGGTGCAAGACAGGTCCTACATATTATAGCTAAGTCTGGACCTGGAATAGCCACCCAGTAGGACCTGAGGGACAAGAATTCAAGTCCCAACTCTGAAACAAAGTGGCTTCATGGCCCCAGACAAGTTACTGCCTGCTGAGGCTCAGTTTCCTTAATTATAAAATGATGGTGTCTCAGAAATTGATCTCTGAAGAGCTCCTAGTTCTGAAATGCTAAAGCCATCATAATAATCATGAATAAGTAAATAATAAGCACATCTATAACTGGTTGAAAAATATTATGTACTATCTGCCATATTAGGCATTTTCCATATATGATCTCATTTAATTCACAATACTGAGATGAGGTTTATCTACCCTATCTTAGAGATGAGGAAACTGGTGAACTCCCTCTATGAATCCTCATGAAAATAAAAAAATCATCATATCCGTTCAGTGTTTTGAATTTAAATGGAGGCTCTTGGACTCTGTGCCTGAAACTGAGATGATATCTGCGGATGGAATTTCTGCACTGTGGGGTGATTAATGTGTTTACAACCCTCTGCCGGTATAATTCTGAGGTACTAGTATTTATGGTTATGACCGTTCATGCTACTGCAAGACCCATTTCCCACCTGTTGTTTTTTATTAAACCTCCCTAAAGGACATGAAATATTTCTTTGTGCAAATTCTAAACACGGGGATCCTGAAATATGTGTGCAGAAACCTCGTGGCTGGATTTACTGTTTGGAATTTCCAAATGCTATAAAACAGTGTTTACAATCAATTCATCATTTAGAAGAGTTTATTAGATCGACATGCCAACTAACTCACTGGTATCCTGCCATTTATTGATACCAATACATCAACTGGTAGGCTGACATTTAATATTTATTAATAACTTCTGTTTCTTCACCTATGTTATCGTTTCCTTGCATTATGGCTCTCTTTTATCTTTATCTCTAATCATTCTATTTTATAAGTAAAATTTTCATTTCAGAATACTTTTTAGGTTACAGAAAATTGCAAAGATAGTACAAGGAGTTCTGGTATAACTCACATCTCACATTTTACATTATTATGGCACATTTATCACAACTAATGGATAAATACTGGTGTACTACTATTACTAAACGCCATCTTTTATTTGGATTTCATTAGTTTTTCCCTAGTGCACTTTTTCTGTTCCAAGATCTCATCCAGGATATGGTATTATATGGACTTCCCCTATTTCTCAGAGTTTCCTTGTTTTTGATGATCTTGAAAGTTTTGAGGCATACTGGTCAGGGATTTTGGGTTTATCTGATATTTTCTTCATCGTTAGACTAGCATTGTGGGTTTTTGGAAGGAAGACCATTGAGGCAAAGTACTATTTTCATAACATCCTATCAATAATCCTTAAAAAAATAAAATAAAATAAGGAAAATATCTGTCAAATCAGAACTTTAAACTGAATAAAGTTAAATTTTATAAAAAGGTAGATTAAATACTAATTTACTCAGAAATGTAATGTTTTATTTTGTGGAGAGAATGATAGAGAGGGAAACTAATTTTTGTACCCACTGAGATGAGGGGAGGCCTAAGATTCTAGCAGGAAGCCAGCTAATTACAAGAAAGGTGTCTAGCAACTGCTTTTGAAATGCTTGCCAAGACAAATTTCCTACAAAAACAATCTCAGATTATAGTACATTTTAACAGAAGTACTGGTTCATCCTAGCATGGTATTACTCTTTCATATAATGCTTTCAGATATTTGGTGAAATTTTTTCACATTGCCAGACAACAGAACTCTTATAACCCTGGGTTTGCAGTACACACTAAAAATTAGTTTTACAGAAAATTCTTCCTTAGGTAAGCTATGACTATAAAAAAGAAAGAAGTGAGACTTAAACTGAAATATGTATTTCCTGCTATTATATATTTTTTTTCCTCACACTTCCTAATTGAAGGTCTGTTCCTATGGGGAAAAAAGTAAGGAACTGATGTAATGTCACAAACTCTTGAATGCTGTTCAGTGAAAGATAAGGGAGAACAAGTCATTTATTTCTTCAAAGAATGTTTTCTTTCCTCCCCACCCCCCAGGACAGGAAGGAAAAAAAAAAAGCTAGGAAAAAAAAGTTTTACAGCACTGCTATATATAACCTTCCACCTCTGCAGAGATGCAAAATAATTATGGCAACAAGCTGGGAAAAATAATTTGTAGTGCATGAAGAGGATATTAGACTTCAGCTAGCAAATCTAGGCATTCATAACACATGTGAATAAGAATTTGTGCTTGGCTGGCTCTCCCACTGAATTGTGGCCCCCTGCTCCCCACAACTAATATGTGGAAGTCAGAACCCCCAGTAACTCAGAAATGAGACTATATTGGAGAGAGAGTGTTTAAAGAGGTAATCATATTAAAGGGGGTCATTAGAGTGGGCCCTAATCTGATGTGACTGGACTCCTTATAAGAAGAGGAGATTACAACAAGGATACACACACAGAGGGAAGACCATGTGAAGACACAGGGAGAAGATGGCCACCTGCAAGCCAAGGACAGAGGCCTCAGAAGAAACCAAACTTGCTCATACCTTCTTCTCGACTTCTAGCCTCCAAAACTCTGAGAAATTAAATTTCTGTTGCTTAAACCACCCTATCTGCAATACTTTGTCATGGCAGCCCTAGCAAACTAATACACTTACTTAGTATCATAGTAACAGTAAAGTAACAAGGAGTATAAAAGAGACTAGAGGGTAAGAGATTAGTTGAATATTATATCTCAATCAATTGTCAATTTTATGAAGATCTTTCTAAGTCTTTATCTGTCATGATTTTCATATCGAAGCGCAGTTGGAAATGACGCCTCAGATTCTTTCCATCACCTGCCCGTTCCCATCACCCACTACCCCATCCCCACCAGTGCCGATCAAACACAGCAAAGGCAAGACTACAATTTTTGTGTGTGTGGGGGGGGGGGTGGGGAGCAGAGTTTTAAAGCTAGTGCTTATAGAAAGAGAAATAATTTGTCTCTCTATATCCTTAAGCATAAGGATTTAACTTCAAAATTATCCATTCATTAACCTACTCCAATTTTTTATAATATTTTCCCTGAGTTCCAAACCAACATTTCCAATTGCCTGCCAGACATCTGTACATGAATATCTCTTAAATGTGTCCAAAGGAGAATTCATCATTTCTCCTGGAACCCATGTCTCATCTGCTGTTCCCATGACGCCTATTAATGGCACCACTATCCTCCAAATTGCTCAAGTCCAAAATGTAGGTGTCACCTTCCTATGGTTATTTATAATATTTCATTAATTCTACAATGTACATTTTTAACCTCTGAAATAAAAACACATCTTTCCATTGCTGGTGCCATAACTTAATTGGCAACTTTTTTTCATTAGTTATACTTTAAAAAATGGTGTCTTATAATTGATAGAATATTATATTCAGTTAAAAACATAGAAACAAAAATCTTGTTTCCTCATCTCTATTTCCAATGCTTATACCAAGGTTTAGATGTTCATCATCTCTTATTTGGACTACTTGTCTGCTAATTGACTTTTGCTGGTCTTTTCCCACAATCTGCTTTCCATATGGGCACCAGAGTTATCTGGAACACAAGATGCCTTTGTTTTCAGTGGCTCTGACTGCATACAAAATTAGTCCAAACACCCCCAGATGGCATTTCTGGTCTCAACTTACTATCCCTGGTCCACGTTCCACACCACTGATTTCTCGCAGGGACCCTGGGGCTCCAGCTGCAGCCATATGCAAGTAACAGCTGCTCCCAGACAAGACCCAGGTTCTGGGGGCTCAGAGCCTTTCCCATACCATCCCGTGAGGCTTGCACGTCCTTCCCCCAAATCCAGTGGTCTTCACTCTTTGTGGATGCCCAGTGCAGAGCTCACACCATCCAAAGTTTTCATCTCATAGACATTTCTTCCCTGCATATTATATTTCATCAACATTTCACAGGCTACCATTATTAGATCTTATTTGTATATTGGTCCCCTAGAAGGTGATCCTCTGAAAGGCAGGACTTGTGTCGAGTTGTAAGTAGACTTTCACTTGGAAAGCAAGAGAGAACATATATCTCTTTTTTAGTGCATATGCGCAAAAGAAAACTGGGAAACAGACCTTAGTGTCATGCAAAAGAGGAGGTCCAAGGAAAACTGTCTTATCTTTAATGTCCTATAACTATAAGGGACACATTTTCAGATTAGCATAACCATTTCATTCGCTGTGGTAGGCAGCTTCTGAATAGCTCTCACTGATCTCTTCTTCCTGTTCAGGCCCTTGTGAAATCTCTACCCCTTAAGTGGGGCTGGACTTAGGACTTGCTGTTAATTAGTAGATTATGGCAAAAGTGATGGAATGTCACTTCTGAGATTAGCTTATATAAGACAGGGACTTGCAACTTGTTTGTTCTCTCTCCGGGGTTCTTGCTTGCTCATTCCTGATGAAGCAAGCTGCCACACTGTGAACTGTTCTCTGTGGATGGGCCTGCATGGCAAGGACCCAAGGGTGGCTTCAGCTACATCCTGCAAGGCAATGAATCCTGCCAACATCTACATGAGTGAACTTAAAGTCAGGTTCTTCCCTATTCAAGTCTTGAGGTGACACTGGCCAATATCTCAATGGCAGCCTTGTGAGAGACCCTGAATTAGGGACCCAGCTAAGTAAGTCATGCCCAGATTCTCAACCTACTGGAACCATGAGACAATAAATGTTGTTTTAAGCCACTAAGTTTTGGGCTAATTTGTTACACAGCAATCGATAATGAATACACTCACTAAAGTAGAAAATCCGAGGGGAGATAATAAACACAGGACATGTGGGAAGGACCAAAAACTCAAGAGTCTTCTTGCTGGCTACAGTGGGCATCAGAATTCCCCTTCAAACCTGGTCCGCCCCACTGTGAGAATGGCTCTCACCAAACGGCACACTGTTATCTTTGTATTCATTATATGGCCAAATCTTTCAGTTTAGGTCGTAAGCGAACTACAGTCCTCTTTCCTAAGAGTGATATATGTAGTGGGAGATAAACCTAGAATGTAACCTTATCTCAGGGAAAGCTGTAAATGCATTTCTGAGGTGTTTGGATTGTTTTCCATAGGTGTTGGGCAGCCATGTAAAGATGATGGACATGAGATAGTCTGGACTTTTAGGAACTACCCATGAAAACTGTTACAACCAGCAGCGCACAAACTGCTCTGACTTAACAGGCATCAGGTACACTCAGCACCATCCAGGTCCATCTTCCCCCATTCCACCAAATGCAAGATTGAGTGTCCTCAAGACCTCACGTGTTTTGTTGTTGTTTTTCCCCACAGTCTGTGCTCTTGTGCATCTCAGCCTACTAAAATGCTAATCACCATCCCTACTTTGTCTCAGCTTCGGCACCAAACTCTAGAGCAGCAAATTGAGCATTTCTCCTGTGTGTGGTGTGGGAACACAACCGAGGCTTTTCTCACTGTGCCAGGATGAGGATAAAGGAAAGCGTGTCATTAAGTTCAATTTTGGATGAGATTCTTCCCAAGGTCCATTCAGTTCCCTCAGTGAAATGTACCTCCTTCACACAGAACATCACGCAGCTACTGGTTTTTATTTGTCTCTCAAAGAAGAGCAAGACCACCTCCAGAGGTCCCTGATTGTCCATGCAGTTATTACAAGGAGCAGAGTGTGGCAGGAAAATACACTGGGAGGGACAGTCTGCCAATGAAGGAGAATTCCTTATCTGCTTCTTCCCAAGTCTTTGTTGTCTTGAATCAGCATTACCGGTAAAGGGGGGATTGAAAGGAGCCTGCAAGTGTGAGACTCCTGAGAGAGAGAGAGCGAGCGAGCGAGAGAGAGAGACAGAGAGACAGAGAGAGATTAAAGAGAGAATAAAGAAAGAGAGAAGAGAGAGAGAGAGAGAGGAGTGCATTTTAGGAAGTTTTGCTCCATGTTATGAAAGGACCCACTCTATGATATTTGAAAGACCGCAGGAAAGATTTCTAATGTCCTCCTATTACTGTGGTTGTTGAACTGGTACATCCCTGCTTGTGATGCTGAGATGTGGCCACATGGAGACTAATTTTATAGGGATGACAATAGAAATATTACCATTCTACTGCCTTTTAAAATCGGCCAATTTAGTGAAAGCAATAGATTTTAACTGAGAGGGGGGTGAGGTTGCCTTCTAAAAGGCATATGCGAACTCCTTAGAGGCCGACCCCTCCGAACAGATGTTCAGGAGTTTAAGGTTCAATGCATTAAGCGGCCAATGGAGACAGTGTAACTCAGCAGGAAAGGCACAGACTCCAGAGCTGAGCAAACCTGGGTCCAAATCTCAATTCTGTCTCTTATTTTTTGAAAACTGGTAACTTATTTCTTTATACCTTTGTTTCCTGAAATAGAGTAAAGGCATAGCAGTAACTACATCACAGGGCAATGGTAAAGATTATAAGGATAATCTACTGATTCTGATACATGGTAGGTATTTAAAACATCATAGTCATCATTATGGTAACGTAATGATGACAAAAAGCTCTGAACTCCCTCCTGGCCTAAAACAATAGCTTTAACTAGAAGAGATACAGAGGCAGAGAGCAGAACTCTGGACCAGCTTTTTCTAAGAGAACCTATAAGATAAACTGTTGAAGGAAAGATAAATGATCTAGAAATTTTAAAGGAATTTGTAGGCTGTAACCCTAAAATATAACACACTGATAAGTGTGAGCTCAGACACACCAGTGCCAATCCCCAGTTAGGATCTACATGAAGCCACTTCTTAGCAGGGAGATACCCCAAACACATGGGACTCAAACGCACTGTGTTGCTACCTTCCTAAAATCATAAAGTTTGCATAAAGGCTTTTTGCTCCTGCTACTCGGTTTTCAACAGCTTCATATATTTGCCTTTTATCCAGACAATATATTTTATCTTTTCATATGTGGAAATCTCTACTGCCTTTTCATCATTTTCCCTCCTCAGATCACCCTCAAACAAGGAAACATAAACTGTTCTGGTATCCGTTTCATAAAATAAAGCAGATACCTTTTGAAAGCTTCCTAAAATCTGCAGAGTTTATAACAAGTTAACTTTTTTTTTTTTTTTAATCCATTTCAGGAAGCTCATCTCTAAAAATATTTGAAATCTTATCTTTCGATGAAAGAAAAATACAGCTTTTTTCTAAAGAAGATGCTTTTGCGTGGGTTAGAGTAACTAAATAGTAGGATAATTCTACCAGATACATTCCGGCTACATCCTGCTGAACTTCAGCTAGAATCAGATTTCCAAAATTCATCAGGCAAAGAGACATTCCATGAAGGGAGGCCTTTCACAGAGCTTGGAGAGATATTTTGAAGGTATTGGCCAAAAGGAAAAAAGAAAGTGATGAACTAAAAAAGTGAGTCTGTTTCCCCCTCTTTCTCGCAAGAGGTAAAATAATCTGTCATTTACACATGTTCCACTGTCAACTGGGAACGCTTGTGAGTAACACAACCAAGGAGAAGGGTGGCCAGGGCTTGGGAGCTATCTTAGCTTTTACGATTCCTATGGTGTTGAGCAAATAATTCCTGTTTATGACTGTATCTAAGATGCCCTTTTAGCTGTAGCATCCTCTTTTTCTCAGATTGCTTTTATGCTCCTGGACTCACATGAAAGATCAAGCAAATATTTAATGATAGCTCTAGGAAGATTCAGCCCCCGAGGGCAGAATCCCTAAATATCATCTATTTCCAATTATACTTTACACGTGTGTGCACAAACACATACACATACAATGGCTATTACAATTAAAATCTGGGCAAAAGCAAGCTTAATTTCAAAATTCATATTGTAAGCAAGAATTTCAGACATTTATGTTTCTTGCACAGCGTCTAACGTTTCTGGAATGAAGCAGTTTAGTATGATCTCCGATGACCATTAAATTGAATTTCAGGATGTGGCTTGATTGTGCAATACTAACGAACTGGCAGACTAAAGGGCAGGCAGCATTTTTTAAAGTCTTTGGTATGCCAAACCCTAAATTTGAGGTCTTTCTCTCTGGCAATAGCTAAGAGTATCACTAACACCTAAAAAAGAATGCAAGCATCTGCAGGCAGTCACCACACGGCTTCATATGTCAGCAATCGTTACAGAAGAAATGCAGACCCGGATCCAGCGTCTTCGCATTCTTGCCAGGAAATGATTTTCAACTACTTTGTTTTAACACCTTCACCCCTGAATTCTTTGTAACCACAGCTCAACTCAGGGGCTAAAATACACCTATTCAGGCCTTTGTAAAATCTACACATGTTTATAATTTGGGATGTCTATGTGAAAACACACTTTTCTACTTATCTTTAAGTCAAGCGGCTGGGCCACCTTAATGGATTCTTCTCAACACCAGGCCATTAGGACACATGGGTGTGGATTCCAGGCATGAAAAACCCTTTGATGATGCTTCTTAGCTCTCCATGGTCCCTGCTACTGAGGACTCTTGATCAGTGTATGGCCAGTGGCCTGCCAACCCCCTGACAAAGTAGCAACCAACCTAGGTCCTGACAGTTACAAATGCAGGAGGAAGAAAATGTCATGTGAAGAACACACTCACATAAAAGGCTGCATCTCTACTAACACAAGGTGGTCTCTGCTATCTTCCGATGTACTGTGACACTTTGTCTCTAAATTCTCCAGTTTGCACATCTCCCAACATTAAAGGTATTCCCCTATATATGCAACTTTTTAAAAAGGATTTTATTTATTTATTTTTAGAGAGAGGGGAAGAGAGGGAGAAAGAGAGGAAAAGAAACATTGATGTGTGGTTGTCTCTCGCACATCCCCATCTGGGGACCTGGCCTGCAACCTAGGCATGTGACCTGACTGGGAATTGAACCAGTGACCCTTTGGTTTGCAGGTTGGCACTCAATCCACTGAGCCACACCAGCCTGGGCAACTATTTTTGACAAGATTATTATCACATGAAGGAAATTCAACAATGAGAAAATACTATTATTTAGTATTCAATCCACACTCAAATGTCCCCATTGACCCAATAATGTCTATTACAGATGTTCTTTCTCAGTCAGGGATCACACATGGCCTTTGGCTGTCCTACCTCTTTATCTCCTTAGTCACTCTAGACTTTTAGGGATGGGAAGGTATCTTTAACGACACTGACACTGCTAAAGAATGATGGCCAGCTGTTTTACAGTATGTCCTTCTATTTAGATTTGTCTCTTTCCTCAGCATTGGATTTAGGCTAACTGTTTTGGCAGACATTCTATCAAGGTGATGCTGTGACCTCTTAGTGTATCACTAGGACACTTCGCATCATTTGCACCCATTAAGGGTGTTGACAAGTTTGATCATGGCAAATTTACTGCTTAAAGCTATAATGTTTTAACATGAGTACTAAGCCATTTGCAAACCTTTATTTTAAACTGCAAACAATTATTCAAACTCTTACTCCCTGATAGCATACTCAACACAGCTCTTTTATCTCGCTAACATATTAACTCATTTTCTCCAAAACCCAGAAGTGCTAACTCCATTCTATAATAAAAGATCACATGAACCTTAAACACTAAAGGCTTTACCAAAAAGGTGGTTCTGCATTGGATCTTGATAAATAAATAAATAAGATTTTGCGAAGAAGAGCAGGGGGCCCAGTATTATATTGATAAGAAGTATCATGAGAAAGGCATCATACGTGAGAGTAAATAATGTTTGAAAAAAATGTGAGCTGACTATAGTCAATCAGGCGAGAGATGAGAACATCCTGCTCTGGGCCTTGTCTAGTGGCCAAAGACATGTGGACACATAAGGGAAAGCTGCCAAAGTCTCTGACAGCTGAACTAGGACAACTGCATGTCTATGATGCCTTTACTGATACAGGAAAGTAGGAGGGACAGGAGCGGTCATTATGTTAAGTTTGATGTGCTGGTAGGACATTCAGATGGAGCTGTCCAAAGCACAGAACAAGAGGTCTGGAGTTCAGGAGAAAAAAACTTGGTGAGAAATAATGATTTGGGTCAATGCTATGATGAGTTGAAGTCATGAAGACAGACAAGAATACGAATGTAGAAAGAAGACAGTCAATAGGTTTGAAGAGAGAAGTTTGGAAGAGCATTAACAGAATGGGATATGAGGAGAAGGGGGATAAGTCTGTTTCTTGCCAAGACCCCAACTAGTGCACTCATTTTTGGAGACGTTGATCTGAAGGTAATTGAAAGACAGGAGAAGGTTTGACCAGATTTGCAGATTCAGGACATCAGTATATGGGCAGTAATTAACTATACTTAGGTAAGGATTTTTTAGACTAAAGATAATTTCATTGTGTGTTTTTTTAAGCAACATCAAGCAATTAACCCAATTCTTACACCATTTACCTGGGGATAGTATCAGATTGTACAAATTAAGGGCTCAGTCCCACAAGACTGCCCCCACTTCAAACAGCAGTTATAAGTACAGATTGTCACCTGTGCTTCTGACCAGCTGACTATTAATCAGAGGTTCCAGTGACCCCCTTCCTGGAGATGGGGTGTCGGGTGGGACTGACAGTTCCAACTCGCTAGTCAGCTGGTTGGTTTCCCTGGCAACCAGCCCTCAGCCTTGGGGGATGGAGGGCTTTCCAAAAGTCATCTCATTAACATAAACTCAGGTGTGGTTGAATGTGGTTCGCTATGAATAAAAAAGACATGCCTTCAACATTCATGTAACTGAAGCTACTTCAGGAACCAATGACAAAAAAATAAATATTATTAGAAAAAGCTCCCATTGCTCCTATTGCTTAGGAAATCCAAGGCTTTTAAGAGCCAGGAGTGAACAAAGAGCAAATATATATTTCTCATTATAAATCACAGCATCACATTAACAAACTGGTATGGAGAATATAAAGATGAAGGTATGTGGGAAAGTGTTAGCTGGAAAAGGGCAAAGAAAAGGAAAAATGATGGAAAGGAAATTCAAATGAAGAAGGAAAGAGGGAGAATAAAAGTGAAGGATATAAATGGAGGTAAGCAACCGAGGCCCCCTTATAATCTTGAATCAAATTGCCTGCCGCTCCAAAGTAGAGGCAATACGTAAAAAACAACATTGGATCTACAATAAGAAATTATATAAAGGTCAATGCGCATGTCCCAAACCCTTAGTCTCACTAAAATTATTTACGATTCACTTTTTAAAGTTAGGGTTCAAAATCCTTTCCCCCACAGCTTCTGCTTTCAGAGCAGTTTGCTTCTTTCTGTCCACATGGATTTTACAGGCCCCTTTCCTGACTTCACCCTTCAGGCTTTGCTACTGTAGCACTAAATCACAGCGCTCCAAGGTCTGGAGCCATCACAGGCCTGGGGCCAAACAGAAGTTTGTTAGTATCATTAAGACTATGGCCTTAACATTTGGAAGAGAAGGATTTAATATAAGGTTTTTAAATTATATATTATATATTAATACATGCAGCATATAATACACATGTATAGATGGGTTATTCATAAAAGTTTCAAATTCCTTCCTTTCAAATTTATCTACCTATCTATTAACTTATTTGGTTACATGATTCTGACACACAGAGTTGGAAGGATTTTTAATGATGAATCATTAACTTACTACTAGCCAGTATGGAAAATAAAATGTATTCACAGAAAAAGAAATTCTTACAATAGAAAAAAAAAATCCATTTCATTCAATCTGTTAAAACCATGTACTTATTACCGTGACCCTCACAGTTCTCAAACACAATTGTTTTTTTTTAACATCTATTTTCAATTAGTCATCATGATATGGCTACAAAACTTTTTAACAACAATCAGTAAGGTCTATGTAGGAGCCTGCCTAAATTCTTGACATTCTTCTAATTGTTTTCTGCAAAACCACACACATAGGAAGCGGTCACAGTCGAAACAGTCAGTGAGTTGTTAGGAGGGCACATACATTCTCAGCTTTTTGTGAACACGTGTGTGCACGTGCGTTTACATGTGCATATGCCAAGTTCCTTCCAGAACTAAGATGTGTTTGTCTTCTTGATCTTCCACCTTTTCCCCTTCTTTTACACAAAAGGCAATATCAATTAAATATTTAAAATTAGTTGCCAAGAATTCTGAAACATGTCAATGCATAAAAAACAATCCTGCTTCTGACCATATGTGAACACACGCATTTCTCTGTTTTGGATGGAGAGGTTCAGAAGGGCAACAGCTTTGCTTCAACAACTCTCCAGATGACATTAGGATCATCTTAGTGTCCACTATGTCTTTAAAAGACTTGGTTCACAAGTGTGGTATTCAAACACAAGTAAATTTTTAAGACTGAAAACAGCAACTTATCATGAAAGTGCTGCTGGTTAATCATGAAATTCTCCTTCTCTCTACCTCTCCAGCCCCCAATTCCAGGGGAATGCAGTGAAACACTGAAATAAGAAACCATAATTACAATCACATTCCTGCCCTGGGGTCAATCTAATTATCCACCTCTCAACCCAAAACAAATTTACTTCTTTAAAAATAAAGGCCCTTATCACTCATGGGAAAAATACACACAAAGATTAAGATGACATTTAGGCATAACTGCAACCTTTCATTTTTAAGTGACCTCTTAGTTTAATGGCTTCAATGTATTCTCATTCAAGTGTAATATATATTGCAGGAGAGAATTGTAATAAATGGCACTGTCATGACCCTTAGGTTAGAGCAAAAGAATATTGGAGAATAAATCTCCATTCTGAATACTCACCAATCCTGCAATGGGGGTAGGCAATCTATTGATCTTTTTAACAAGTCCGGGCTTTATAGCATTCAGCAACCTGTCATGGAAAAGGCAGAATGTCAAAGGAGACATAAAGCAAGATGGATCCCACAAATCACCTTTATCTGGGGTTACAGTTAAATTGCTGAATAGGAAAAGCAGAGAATTTAAAGCATGTGGTAAATCTCAATAACCTATGAGCCTTAGTGCATACAAGTGAAGAGCTTTGCCAATATCAAGTTTGTCCATGGCAGGTGAAGTTTTGGAATTTGCAAACGTTGAGAGAGAAGAAAATATGGAGGCTGGGAGATGTTTCAAGGGGAAGGACAAACATGGAGCTGGGTGGAGGTTGGGAGGGAATTGGCTAGGACTGGTACCAGGTATTACTATACAGGCAAGGCTTGTTCCCAATTCTCCTGGCTAAGGCAGATCTCTCCAGGGATGCACTGAGTTCAGAGACTGACATCTATCTTCCCAAATAATTTGCCAATACTAATTCTATCTCTAGACACTCTTGCTCTTTGAGGAAAGTAGCTTGTTAAATGTGGCTGAGCCTCCCTTAAGAAAGGGAAGAATACATTTAGTAAGAGGTTAACCAATCGTGTCCTGAAGATTTTAAACAAGGCTGACCACAAATCCCTAAGTACAAAAGATATGTGAGAAAAACATTTTCGGGATAAAGGTTGAAATCACGTAAAAATGGTAATAGCAAGGGGAATGCAAGAGAAAAAATTATAATTACCTGTCTTCAGCAAATATAGATTCAGAGTGAAGAGAAAGAAGAAAGGGCAACTTGTAAAACTAAAACAGGGTTGGCATCTGGGTGACGTGGTGGAATGTAGCATTGGCAAACTAGGCTATTCATAAAGGTAACGAAGGGGTTGCAGAATGAAAGCATTTATTCCCACATTCAGGAATCCGAGGACAGACAATCGGGTAACTTATCTTAGAGCAGGGATTTATTATAATTCAGGGATCAGCAAACTCTAATCCACTGCCACCAGATATTCCCAAGCTTTTTGCTAATGAACCAAAGTAGAAAAAATAACACTCTACCAAAAAAATAATAATAGTAAGTCAAAAATCGCCTTTTAAAGAGGCACTAGTTTGGTCATCTGTATCTAAAACTGTATTAGAATTTTGAGTATGATGGCTCCACCAAGTCCTCTTTTATACATGTTTTTAGTTTAAGTAGTCTTAAATATTTCATTATATTCATCCTTTGTAGAATTATTCTTATATGGCAGAAATCTTTCCCGTCACATGAAGTTGTAAAAAAAAAAAAAAAAATCAAACAACTATAATGCTAGACTGTAATTAAAAGAGCAACAGAAATCTATGATATCTGTCAAAAATTTTAAGCACAAATTAAAAAAAAAAGCCTAAGTGTTCTTAAATATTTGGAATACTTTCAAGATCAAGACAGCTGTAATTCTCATATAAACATTGCCCCAGTTTCACACATAGTTTACAATACACAACAATAAAAGGTACATTGAATTCACATTTGCAGAAATGTCCAACACCTGCTTGTCTTGCAGTCTGCATTAAACTGAGGGCATTTCCCATATATAATGGGAGTCAAGTGAGAAAGCTTAACAAAACAGCTATGAGTAAGAGTCAAGGCTACTCACTTGCAATTTTAGTTAAAACCACTATTGCCTTCCTGTGCAACTTAAAGTATAAATATTTTTAATAAATACTTAATGATAACACACTTTGAAGCAATGATATTTTATATTTATGAACCCTTTGAGATACACTGTCCTTAACTGCCCTGTCCTATGCAGACAGGTCATGTATTCATTTTTACAGAAGAAAAGACCAAGCCCTGATCGGATGTGAAGACTTTCCCAGAGACGTGCACAGCTAGTGTACAGCACATAGAGACAGTCTTCAAGTCTTAGGCTGGTCGTTTAAACCTGTAACTTGGTTCTTTAGAAAATCAGCTTTAGTATGCAATCAAAAGATAAATCAACACACACACACACACACACCCCAAACAAAAAACAAACACCCAAACAAAAACTGTCTTAATATAAAGGGATAATGTCAACAGTAAAAGAAAATGGAAGAGGGTGCCCGCTGGGAGACAGTTAAGTATAAGACACATCAGATCCAAGTTTTGGCTATGGATGATCTACCTCATCATAAGGGATTTCAGAGAATACAAGATGGCCATTCACTTCCCACTGAGTAGAACCCCACACCAATTTCCCACCTGTGGTCTGTGCTCCCCAAAACCTATAGCTAGGAGGCCTGAAGGAGTAGTTTGCTCTTTCCATCTGTTAACAGCTTATCTTTGAAGAAAGTTTCAGATAGCATAAGCACTGGGGAAGACAAGCATAGCAAAGATCAGGCAGGTGATACTTCAACTGGGTGGTCAGAAGGCTGCTCTGGGAGGTAACATTTGAGAAAAAATGGAATGATACAAAGGTCTTAACCAAGGAGAGATCGAAGGCAAGAGTTTCTGGTGGACTGAATATTAGTAGAAAGGCCTGAAGGAAGGAGTGGGCTCGGTACACTCAAGGGCCGATGTAGCCAAGCAGAGAGAGCGAAAGGAAGAGACATATGGCATGAGAGCCAAGGTGTAAGCAAAATCCAGGGCTAAGTAAGGTGTCTAATTATTTCCTAAATACAATGCACTCAGAAGCACATGTAAAGATTTTTAAGACAGAGATCAAGATACTCTGATTTATCACTTTAAATCACCACTATATGCAAACAGATCAAACATAAATTTACAATTAGATTTCTGTAGGAAGTTTTTGCTTATTAAAATATGGTTAGCCCTGGCTGGTGTGGCATAGTAGATTGAGCGCCAGCCTGTGAACTGAAAGGTCCAGGGATCAAATCCCAGTCAGGGAACATGCCTGGGTTGCCAGTCAGGTCTCCAGATGGGGGCGTGCGAGAGGCAGCCAACTGATGTTTTTCTCTCAAATTGATGTTTCTCTACCTCTCGTTCTCCCTCCCTTCTCCTCTCTCAGAAAATAAATAAACTTTTAAAATATTTAGAATAATATAGGAAAGGGGGAAGCCAAAGAACTTATATGCACAACCCAAGGACATGAACTAAGGAGGGGTGGGATTACTGGAGGGAAGGGGTGGGTACTAGGTGGAAAGGAGCAAAGGGGAAAAAATTGGGACCACTGTAACAACATAATCAATGAAATATGCTTTAAAAAGATGTTGAAAATATAAAAAAAATTAAAATAAAAAATAGGGTTATCAGAAAACATAGATAAAGGAAATATCACAAATAACTTATAACAGCTTAATGAAGAGGAAGGTGCAGTGAATTTGGATTAAGTGGTCACGGTTTTAACAGGTAAGTTCAACATACATTAATTATAAGCTACTGTACTGGGATGCAGCTTGATCAGAGCCACAGTTTTCCCTTGAATAAAATGAAGATTAAAAAACAAAACACCAGGACTTCCGGCCAAGATGGAGGCTTAGACGGACACGCTAGGTCTCCCTCTACAACTAGAGAGGAATACAACTACTTCAAAACAAAGGATAACTAGAAATTCCAGAAAATAAAACTACACGGAAGTCCAACATATGAAGTTATAAACCAGCGGTGCCATTTGGGCAGGTAAGAGTTAAAGAGGGCAGTGCTGTTTGCGGTCGCACCTGGGACAGCGGCGGGCGGCGAGGAATCCCGGATCCGTCAAGCCCCTGGCGGTGCGCAACCCCGGCGGGGAATCCAGGCTGCGGCCAAGCCCCTGCCGGTGCGCGACTCCGGCGCTGGGGAGAGCGGCCCCCGCATCGCCTTGAACAGTGAGGCCCAGGGGGGCGGGAGGACGGATCCCGGTCTCCTAGCTGAATAACTGTGTGAATCCATCTTGGACCCCCGCCCCCAAAGAAAGCACCACAGGGCTGCGAAATAGGTCGCGGACAGGCGCCGGCCGGTCGCCGATTTGTGACGCGTACACAGGCACTGCCCCCGACAGCCGACAGCCGGCCCAAGAAAACAAAACGCATCTGTCAAAATGAGGCAGACAACTATAGAGATTCCGGTGACACAACTCACCAGACAGCAGATAAAGAACCTGACAGATGAACAGATAAGAAACCTGTCAGAGGCTCAGTTCTGGGCCATTGTTATCAGATGGCTTACAGAATTCACAAAAGAGCAGGAAAAAGATATGAAAGAAGTGAAAAACTTTCATAACGAAAGGAACAAAACTGCATACGAGACAGAAGGAAAGGAAATAAAATCCAGAGTTCATTTCAACAAACTGGAATATGGAGAAGGAACAAGCAGTCAACCAATGCAGCGAGAGGAAATGGGAAGCAACAATGAAAGGATCAGAAACCTCTGGGACAGCCATAAAAGGCCCAACATAAGAATCATTGGTTTGCCAGAGAATGAGGAAGATGAACTAGAACTTGAAAAATTGAGTGAAAATATAATAAAGGAGAACTTCCCAGACTTAGGGAAGGGAATAGACTTGCAGGTCCAGGAAGCAAGGAGAGTTCCCAAGAGACTGGACCCAGGGAGAACCACTCCAAGACACATTATAATCAAAATGTCAAAAATTAAAGATAAAGAGAGAATCTTAAAAGCAGCAAGAGAGAAGAAAAGAATTATGTACAAAGGGGTCCCAATTAGACTATCAGCTGACTTCTCAAGGGAAACCCTACAGGCAAGAAGAGACTGGCAAGAAATATTCAAAGTAATGAAAATCCAAAACCTACAACCACGAATACTCTATCCAGCGAAGCTGTCATTCAGAATAGAAGGACAGAGAAAGTGTTTCCAGGACAAAATAAAACTGAAAGAGTTCATTAGATCCAAACCACTGTTATATGAGATGTTAAAGGGACTGGTTTAAAAAAAAAAACAGAAGCTAGGGAGATGAAACAAAGGCAAACTAAATAGGCAACGAGAGCGGAAAAGGAGCTGTGGGTACGGGAAGCATATTGGGGGGAGGTCAACAGGGAGGGGGAATGGGGAAAGGGAGGGAGATGATATAGGAATTGGGGATCAAGGTAGGAGGGAATGGAATAGACGGAGAGAGGTTGGGAGGAACTGTATGCACAACTAATGGACATAATCTAAAAGGGGGGGAC
This sequence comes from Furipterus horrens, assembly GCF_987537825.1. Classification (NCBI taxonomy): domain Eukaryota; kingdom Metazoa; phylum Chordata; class Mammalia; order Chiroptera; family Furipteridae; genus Furipterus; species Furipterus horrens. Next base: position 192,203,260 of record NW_028327172.1, read on the forward strand.
AACTGGAGGGAGGGGGGCCACCGGGTGGAGGGGAGCAGAGGGAAGGGAAATTGGCACAAATGTAATATTTTAATCAATAAAACACATTAAATCTGAAAAAAAAAAAAAAAAAAAAAAAAAAAAAACACCATCTTCCATCTAGGACTGTGGTGAGAAGAGAGTGGGACAATGTTGCTGGCGTTTGGTAAACGGAAACTTGCATACTCACACTCATTTACTATACTGAGCATGTCCCTTTTTGCTAGGTAAGTGCAAGTTATTTTAATTCCAACTTTTCCATTGGCCAGCTGCCAAAGACTAAAATAAGTTTCCCTTATTTTCTTTTTCTGGCCACTTTTGGATAAAAATCTCACATAAATGAATCACCTCAACAAACCATATAGTTTGCCTAATATGTCTGGTGAGAAACATCTAGAAACAGGAAAAAAATGTTATGATCTTGGATAAGCTTTGATTATGAAAAAAGGTAATGGCATTCAAGGTAAGCAAAAATACATGTGTTTCTTATACGATACAAATTAAATGGTGTCTTCTAAACTCTTATACTCTAAATCTTCTAAATCTAAAACATACTGTGACCTGTTTCCAAAAAGGCTATCCCATATGTTCCTTCATGTGCTCCACAAATATTTATCGAGCTTGCATAATGTTCTGGCCCGAAGTTGTGTATGGGGGACCCAAGGGGAGGCAGGCAGACCCCAGCTCTCTCCCTCGTGGGGCACGCTCACTAACAGATTCAAAACCCACAGGAAGACCAGAACTGTGCACACACATGGCTCATTGTCCTACCACCTACTGCACAGCCATCTTGAGTTTCTCAGAAGGCGAATTAAAGACATGCTCTGAACGCATTTTATGGAATACAGTTCTTAAAAGATTAAAGACTAGATTCCTTAAAGAAACAATTGTTGAGACATCCAGGAATGAAGCTGATGTTCTGACTAGACCACAGGCTGCATTTGATAACTCTTTGGAACGCATCGTGGTTGCCTCTCAATCATTCGTTAATGGTTATAAAATACAAACTAAAGACATTTGTTTCTATTTGCAATTTTTAAAAGTCTCAGATGCCTGTTCTGGAACAGAGTGGCTCTGTTTCAAACGGACTCTTCCAGCAGCCAATATAATAGCTTTTCAAAGGGCACAACATTGAGAATACCACTACAAAGGGTATGTTACAAGACCATCCAGATAGTAGGCATTATACCAACAATCAGCTTATTTGTTATTGGACGGTAATATACATATTAAAGGTATATTTTTTTAAAGGACTGCAAAATTCAGCTTATTCTTGAAGTCATTCAATTCAGAAATTCAAGTCTAATAACTATTCTAGAGTTTGGGGAGAGCAGAGATACTATCTGGACCTTGAACACAGGGTGGGGAATTCATGCTTAATCTCATGGGAAAGCACTTTATTCTTTGCAACAAAAGATTACATCATCATGTCATTTAGCTTGGTTTATACAGCTGCAATAGGCAACTGTGATCACAAAATTACCTACTTTGTATCCCTTTTAATTTGGCTCAATGGTGTTTTTCTATGTGGTTTCCTTGATCACTTTCTGGGTTTGACTAGGTATCTTAGACAAATGTATATACTCTTACATATAATCTAACATGGCAACTATTTTTTAACCTAAGCATGAGATCAATTTAACCTTGACCATAAACCTGTTACAGATGTCATTTTTAAAGCTTTCTTTTTAGAGTTGCCTTGGCAAAAGCAGAAAACTTAATAAACCTTTTGAGGTCAAGAAAAAATTGACTAAAATAAGGGGAAAAGTGAAACCTGGACCAAAAGTAAAAACCTGGAACAAAATAGCGATGGAATGCAAATTGCCATCATTAATATCTACCAAATGTTTGAGGGCTGCTACGCATTGTCCAGAATGTGTGAAGTATAGTTCTATTTAAGCCACTTGCCTTGAACATACCTAAAGAAGAGATGTAAGAGCTTTAAAAGGCTTTTGCAGACTTGAAACTACAAGAAACTGGGCCTAACTCTTGTGAGTTCTAGGGCTCAGCAGTGCTGTTATTATTCAATATAGCTCTTGCAGCAGAGACTACTTACCAAACTTTCCCTTCTGTCCTGAGCACACAGGTAGGCGACATTTCCCAGCCTCCTTTGCAATTTTCCGTAGCCATATAACTGAGATTTCTGGCTAATGGGGTGTGGGCAGAGTAATAAATTTCACCCAGGCCTGCCCCTAAAATCTTTCCCAGGCAATTCTTCATTCTCTTTTTCCTCCTCCACTGGCACCAAGGGAGACCTCAGAAGTCAGGTGTTGAGGATGGCGACTCTGTTAGCTGGGGTCCCTGAACAACTGTCTAGAGCAGAGTCATTGCCACCTTTCCCTGCTGCCAAAGCTGGGCTACAGGAGAATGAGCAGTACACTTCTATTGTATCAATCCACTGAGAGATAAGGAGATACATAGCACCCAGCATTACCTTAATTATTAGAGTTCTCCATATGGTCTTTTCCCATAAAACCCCTGTTCCCAAGTGCAAAATTAAACACCTGGGCCCAGCCTTTTCCCCTGGGTCTTGCTGGGAAGGCAGCAGGAGAGAGAGGAGGAAAAATTTAGGACATTACAGAAAAATGGACCCAATTTTATTGTCCTTCTTACATACCACTTGTTTTTTTATACTAAAACAAAACAAAAAAAAAAAAACAAAAAAAACCCTAACACTAACTAAATAATCTCTAAGCATGGAAGGGCACCTACAGCAATTATCTGATATCTTGGAGTCCTTTTTGCTTCATTTTTAATCTGTGTCACAGGCCAATCTTTGCATGACTATTCTTGCTGTCTGGAAATTATAGGATTTTTGGATTAGAAGCCTAAAAATTAATAAAATAATCTAGATAAGGAACCTGTCTCCAGGCACACATCTGAGGTTTCTATGTTTGAGAAGGGGGCTTTCCCATGATGCTTAACTTTTTGCATTTCAATAACTCATCTCCAGCCACCAGTCTCTGTCACCTTCATCGACCTGCCCACCACACACAAACTGACCCCACCTAACCCACCTCTTAGGCTGTGCTGCTCCCTCCACCCACCCACGCAGCTCCTGCCCAATGACTTCCATGGCGGTCCTCCTGATGCCTTCACCTGGTGAGCAAGCCCCATCACCCCCAAACTGCCTTTCCCACTGGGCCTCCCACCCTTATAAGCTACAAGTTTAAGATGACACAAGATCCATGAACCATGAAAACAGAATTTAGTATAACAAACAAACAAAGAAGAACCCAAAAAACTGGAGACTCAAGTTACTGTGACACAGGCAATGATACGTGCAATCATCATTGTGCTATGTGGTAATTACAGATAAATTATTGTAATTAGTATTTCTTTTTGCACAGCTAAAACATGGTGTTGCTGAGTTTACTGTCAGGAGGGTGGACAGATATCTTGGAAAGTGAAATTGCAGTCACGTGGCTCTGAACACTTCTTTATCCAGACATGAGAGGGGTAAGCAGTCAGCCCCTCACTCTCCATACTCCTTGAGCAAGTGCTCAAAGCCAAGAGTTCCAGAATTGGGACCCATAAAATCTCAAGAGTAATAAGAGCCTCCTGATACAGAAAGACCTGGGTTTGACTCGAACTCTGCCACTCACTAGGCACGTTATGTAGAAGTATTCAACATCTGTGAGCCTCAGTCCCTTCCTCTGTAAAGTGCAGACAGTAACATCTCCAAGCCACGGCATGAGAGTGTGACGCGTTCAGGGAATGCACTTGGCAAGGCTTGGGGTGAGCACACACTTCATAAATGGCAGCCATTGTTATCCTCTCTTCCCCTCCAGGAAGGTTTCAACCCCAGCCCTGCCCACAGGTGGAAATCCGATGTGTCAACTACTGGCTCACGTCTCCTCCTAAGCATCCTGTCTGTGGCTCTCCCTAGGCTGGGAGTTGGGAGAGGTGAAAGAACGGAAATGAGGAAATGAGATAACGTTAGTCCTGTTGGAGGACAGGCTCACAGGGATGTAGCAAACACAGCAAGAAGCTCCAAGGACCATCTCCGCCACATTGCAGCTGTGCCCGCACTACCTCTGGTCCTGCTTCCCTGCCAAAATCTAGCTTTATCCCTCGCCAAGGGTCCTGGCTCCCTACCTAACCTGCCATCCTGAAGGTGACAGGGAAAGGTTAAGAGACCCTTGGCTATCCTAGAAAGGGTAAGCCAGCTTCTAACGTGGCTAGTTGGAGTTTTAGACTGAGTTCCTATCCATTTCACATATTGCTATCACACACCCCACTGGGCGCCGCGCTACGCCCTCACCCTCTCCGGGGACTGGCTTCTACAGTGGGAGTGACACAATCTCAGCTGTGGTATGGGTTACCTCAGGCTTTGTGAAGAATACCAGTTCTACGGGGAGATAACGTCCAGGTTCTAAACAAGTGTCTTGGAAAAGAACTTTGGAAACACAGGCTCTGCATAGTAAGGTTGTAAATTAAGGACAGACGTAGCACAACAAGTGTAAGAAGCATTTCTGTTTCTCCTTGCCATGGCATTTTACTCAAATATTTGCGTTTGGTGCACAGCAAAAGATAATCAAAAGTCTCTGCTGCCAACAAACGTCATTTCCTCAAAAGTAAACTTAATCCCATTGCCCTTACGTACAGAGACTGTGCTAGCTGCCTGTTGTTTTCTGGATGCTGTTGAAACTTTTCAGCATGCTATTCAAGGTCTTTCTCAAACTGACTTTTCTCAGACTGACACTCATCTTTCATGTCCATTTCATCCTAGGCTCTGGCCACAATTCTTCCCTTGAGTATGCAAATTGCTGAGCACTTTCACAAGCTTGCTGCTCCCTCCGTCTAACTTGCCTTTCCCACAAGCCTCTCCCCACCCCTTTGTGGCCTAGCAAACTCCTACTCATCCTTCAAAACTGAGCTTAAATATTACCCTTGTCTTGGGACCATTTCCTAGGAAGGTAGTATATCTCCCCCCTGTAAGTCCCAACATTCTTTGGCTTCTCTGTTTATCATACATCACTGAAACTGTCCCAATTCCCCACCAGACAAAGGGTTAGTCCTCTCCGTAGGCCCAGTTCTCCTGTAAAGGCCAGTCTTTGGTAGGGCCTAAACTTGCATTTGGTGAATACATTGATAATAGAATAAACAACAATCACAAAGTATTGGGAAGCCGAAAACATCAGTCTTGAAACTGCAATGGACTTCAGGTTCCTTGGCCATTTTGCAACTGTTGTGATTGTGAATCACATCTGAAACATTTTCTCAGCACCAAGACTAAAGGTGGGTTCAGGTAACCACATAAGGATCATCTGACAGGCTTCCAGGTCCTTCCTACCAATTACTGTCATTTCATTAAGTTCCTGCCAGTCTGGGGGATGGGGGGTGGATGGGAATTAATTGAGTCACTGTGTTCCTCTTTGAAGGACGGTTGTGAGCAGACTGGCTCCAAAGGAGGCAGTGATGTCTCTGGGTTCTTCTCTTTGATGTAGCACAGGACACATAAATGAGAAGGGGGGGGCAGGGGGGTCGTAGGCACCATGGCTGCTTCCTCTTCAGCAGCACACATCATTCTACTTGCGGCAGCAGAAATACAAAATGCAGTCTTATTCAGAGGAATGCAGAATGTGTTCTTGAGGCCAGAAGCTTGGACAGGGAAGGACTAAGACTAAAAGCAAAGCCTTTTCATCTGTGGCAGAATAGGGGCTTTAAGTAAAGGACAATTGCAGTATTTAAGCAGTAAAGTCTCACTTCACCATTCTGTGTCCTTTCTTGATCTGTTATGCTTCCCGATTTTAATGAGTGTGCCTTTGATTTTTAGATTTAATTGTGTTATTTCCTTTACATCTGGCAGCATGTTACAATGTGATACTAGCACATCTAGAAATGCACTGAGATGCCATTTGGAATGAGTTTCCCAAAGGGCATAGTAAACATCTTGAAGTGAAATTTTAAATATCATAATGTGAGTGTGTGTGCGCGCTTTAACAGCTTGAGATAGAACATAGTGCTCACCCACTGAAACCAGAATCTGATTTTTCTTTGTACATTCACAGGATTATGCAGCCATCACTACAAACTCATCTTAGTTTCCCTTCCCCCTAAAAGAAACCCATACCCATTAACTCTAACCCCCTATCCCACCCATCCAAGCCTGTAGCCATAACAACCCAGATTTCACTTTCTGTCTCTGTAGATTTGCCCATTCTAGACATGTCACATAAATGGTATCATATAATATGCAGTCTTTTGTGACTGCTTTAATGGTTTTGTTCCATCCACATTGTAGCATGTATTGGTAGTTAATTCTTTTGGGGGGCCAAATAATATTGCATTGTATGACTATACCACATTTTATCTATCCATTCAGCAGTTGAAGGGCATTTGGGTTGGTTCCATCATTTGACTATTGTGAATAATGCTGTCATGAATATTTGTGTACAAGTTTTCGTTTGATCATATGCTTTCAGTTCTCTTGGATATGAACCTAGAAGTATAATTGCTGGGTCATATGGTAACTTAACATTTAAAGCTTTGAGGAGCAGCCAAATTGTTTACCAAAGTGGTTATGCCACTTCACATTCCCACCAGCAATATATGAAGATTCCAACTTCTCCACATCCATGACAGATTTACTGTCTTTTTTAATTATAGCTATTTCAGTGGGTGTGATAGTATCTCATAGTAGATTTGATTTGCATTTTTCTGAAGACTAATGAGGTTGAGCATCTTGTCATATATTTATTGGCCATTTTTATGTCTCCTTTGGAGAGATATTTATTCAGATATCTTTTCCCATTTTAATTTGGTTGCTTCTGTTTTTATTATTAAGTTGTAAGGGTTCTTTATGTATTCTATCTATAAGTTCCTTGTCAGGTATATGATTTGCAAATAGCATATTTTCTCCCATTCTGTGGGCTGGGATATGATATCATTTGCAGGATAAAAGCATTTAATTTTGATAGAGTCCTATTTATCTACTTTTTCTTTTCTGGTTTGTACTTTTGATGTTATATGCAGGAAATCATTGTCTAATCCAAGGTAACAAAAATATACTCCTGTATTTTATTCTAAGAATGGTACCATTTTAGTTCTTACTTTTAGGTTTACAGTCCATTTTGAGTTAATACAGCATTGTCTGAATACACAATGATTGATTATAAACATGTTAATAATTTCAATTTTTTAAAAAATTTGGAATAATCTTTCTTCTTCCATTCTCCTCCAACTTACTGCATTCCTGCCATGTACAAGTACCATCAAGCATGGAAAATTGTATGAGTCACTGTCACTATGTCAAGGAATTTATAATCTAATAGAGAGTTAAAACAGACAACCTCATGAGTAGTGCCATGTGTGAGACAAATTACTTGCTCTAGACAAAGCCAAAATACTTTTAAATCAGAAAAAAGAGGGAGGACTTGAAATTACAGTGTCACCTCCACCCCAAGATGTTCTGTTATCACTGCCATGTGCACAAAGAAAAAGAAGGAAGCACTGAATTCAGGCTGCAGGTAGTGGACACCTTAATAGAAGAAAAGGTGCCCAATGTGCGGGTTTAGGATTTAGAATGGTGGAAATGGACAGGGAAGCGAGCACTCAAATGGCTAGAGCACAAGTGGGGCAATGCAAAGAGAATCACAGGAACAATAATCATTCTCTGTGGGCAGTGCGAAGGGGTGGTTCAGATAAGCCACATAGAAACACTGCTCCCAGACAGTGAGGGCTATGCAAAGGAACTTTAGTTATATCCTGTCTTGTGAACAGGGGCACCAGGAACAATGAAGCATGTTTGGGAACGTTAGCCCCGTGGCGGAGTCTACAGTGGCTTATGGAGAGGCAGGTACAGAGCTAATCATTCAGCCATAAAGTCTCAACCGTCTATGTGCCTTTCAGTCACTAATTCTTCTTCCCCTTAATGTAAAGAGGGAAGTCTATTTCTGCACAATTAACTGGTAAAAGAAATATTTTATAAACTGGGTCCTTGATGGGATATTTAAGAAAAGATCCTCACTTCCGGCCAAGATGGAAGCGTAGACAGACACACTGCATCTCCCTCCACAACTAAGAAGGAATACAATTACCTCAAAACTAAAAACAGCCAGAAGTCCCAGAAAATCAAACTACATGGAAATCCAGCAAACAAAGATATAAAGAAGAAATACTCATCTAGACAGGAGCGACAGCTCTACCTGGGAGGCAGAGGCAAACAAACACAGGAGCCTCTAAGAATGAGGAGACAGAGAAGTATGGCCCAAAAGGGGAAATGGATGAAGGTTCCAGTGGGAGAATTAAGTGACAAAGGATAGCCAACCTCACAGATGAGGAGATAAGACAACCTAACAGATGCAGAATTCAAAACACTGGTAATAAAGATGCTCACAGGCTTGACAGATATGCTTGAGTATGGTAAATGCATAAGAGAAGAAGTGAAGGCTATGCTAAGTGAAACGAAGGAAAATCCACACAAAACCAATGGTGAAGGGAAGGAAACCAGGGTTCAAATCAATGATTTGGAATGTAAGGAAGAAAAAAGCAGTCAACCAGTGCAGAATGAGGAAGCAAGAATTGAAAAAAAATGAGGAAAACTCAAATTTTACAAAGAAAATAGACATACAGGTCCAGGAAGCACGGAGGGTCCCAGGCAAGCTGGATCCACAGGGGACCACACCAGGATACATCATGACTGAGATGCCAAAGGTGAAAGATAAAGACAGTCCTGTGGACAGCAAGAGAGAGGTGGAGAGTTGTCTACAGGGGGGTGCCTATAGGACTATCAGCTGATTTCTCAGAGGACACTTTGCAGGCAGGAAGGTACTGGCAAGCAGTATTCAATGTGATGAAAGGCAACCTGCAACCAGGATTACTCTATCCAGCAAAGCTATCATTTGGAATGGAAGGGCAGATGAAGTGCTTCCCAGACAAGGTGAAGCTAAAGGAGTTCATCATCATCAAGCCATTATTATATGAAAGGGACTTACTTAAGAAAAAGATCAAAACAATGAAAACAAGAATGACAACAAACTCACAACTATCAACAACTGAATCTAAGAAATAAAAACAAAGTCCAACTAAGCAAATCAGAATAAGAACAGAATCATAGGTATGGGGATCATTTGGAGGGTTATCAGCTAGGAGGGGGGAGGGGGAGAAATGGGAAAATGGTGCAGGAACTAAGAAGCATAATTGGTTGGTATGAAATAGACAGGGGGGTGTTAAGAATAATATAGGAAAGGGTGAAGGCAAAGAACTTATATGTACGACCCATGGACATGAACTAAGGGGGGGTGGGATTGCTGGAGGGAAGGGGGTTACTGGGCAGAGGGGAGCAAAGGGGGAAAAATTGGGACTACTGTAACAACATAATAAAATATACTTTAAAAAGAAAAGGAAAGATCCTCTCCTATGGATAACCAAAGGAAACGTTTGGAATGGAGCACCTGAGACAGGAATTTTGCACACTTCTCTGTGGGAAGCCAGCCCACCTAGCCTGACAGCCCAGCAGACACAATTAAAAAATGGATCATTAAAGAAATACAGTTAAGGAGGTACCAAATCCTCTCAAATGCGAGCAAATCCTAATCCCACATGTAACCCCACAGGCAGGCAATGGGATAGGCCAGTTTCTCCTCCACCACTCAAGCAGCCCATATTTAAACCTGCTGTTACATTTTTAAAACTCAATCAGTCATTCTAATAAATGTGCAATAAATTTGTTCGGGAGAAAAGAGATTAGGCCTGTGATTTTAATAAGCAGAAGTTTAATATTTATTATGGCACAGATTAATGGAAGGAAATCACCTATTTTGAAGGAAGTGGTTTTACTGCACATTTTGAGGGAAGTGGTTTCTGAATGATAATTTTGCTAAAATAAATTTCAAACACATTTCTTTGGAAGCATCAAAACATGCTCTGTAATAGCTCTACTTGGTCTAGGCCATGTAAAACTATGTGTTAGGCGAAAAGAAGTTGTAACAAAAATTACATACTTTTAAATAGATAAAATATTTGCAAAGATGGATGAACTTGAGAATGTTTCAAATGCACAATGCTCAAATGCACACAGAGTCTTGTGTAGTCTCTTCTAATTGATGCTAAAGTGCAGTTTGAATGGGAACAGTAACCCCACACACACTGTGCTAAGAGTCCTTTTGAATAGGAAGCAAGGGCTCTTTATTTGGTGAGGATTTTTTTAAAGGGGTAACATTGGGAGTCCATTCTGTTCATTCTGAGTCCCACCGATTTGCCTTCCATGTTCTTCATCTGTTTCATCTTTCCTAACAGAAGGCTGTCGAGGATAGGATACTCAGTTCTTGCCTAAGTTCCCGCCTAAGCCAGGTCAATCTTCAAACAAAAAGCAACTTTTCACTGGAGACCTCTAAAAAAAAGGAGTGGGTTGAAATGTCCTCACTTGAACTTAAAAGCTTAATGAGCCTTGGTGCCAAAGAGCTGGAGACAGGCCAAGTCAGGGAGGCCAATTGTGATTTGGCAGAAAGACAAGGGAGAATCCTACATAGAAGGCCTATCAAATTCTTCGCAGCCTGCTAAGGCCAAAATCAGTAAGCAAAAGGGCCCAAGTTTGCTGAGATTTGAGTGAGCACCAGGGTTAGAGAAGGAGCTCTCAACAAAGAGCTCTAGACACACTGAGATCTACCATCTTGGGTCTTCATCTAATCACCTGCAAAGGTAGGTGGGAAGATGGGATCCAGATTGTTCACCCCTCAGGGTTGCTGAGAGAAGTAAAAAAGGGATTTCTGAATACTGAAGAAAGCAATGCTGATTCAAAGGCACCAGTCTGGAGTCGCCAATAACTGTAATGACCATACAGCCCGGTTAGCCAAGGACAGTCACAGATTTCATTTGTTGTTGCAGCATCTTGGCTGGTTCATTCCCCCACTCACTCTCAAAAGAGTCTTATTTGAATGACAAACTATTATAGGTCACTGGGTCAGACTAATCTCATTTCTTTTTCAACAGTTAAGGAAAATATTGCTTGTGTAGTTTATATTAGATAAGGCCTCTTAACAATAGCCTGTTGAAATGATGCAAAAGCATGACCAGACCTGAAATCATTAGGTTAGATCATGATCAGTTGACTGGCAGTTTCCAGAGATGGTTATTAAGGTCTCTAGTGCCTTCCTCTACCAGGGCTATGAAATACAGGTGACCTCAAGCTTCTCAAAGCTCTACTTAGATCCCTTGGTTTCCATGACACCACACTTCCTGGTTTCTTCTCCTCTCTCTGATAACTCTTCACGAGCTTCTCTTTCACCTCTCACCCAGGGTTGGGACTTCCTCAAACTAAGACCTTGTTCTACTGTTCTTTCTTTTTCAAATTTAATTTAATTTTTTATTTTTAATTGAATTTATTGGGGTGATATTGGTTAATAAAATTACATAAGTTTCAGTTCTATAATACATCATTTGTATATTGTATTGTGTATTCACCACCCAAAGTCAAGTCTGCTCTCATCACCATTTAGTCCTCCTTTACCCTCTCTTACCTCCCCTCACCCCCCTTTCCCTCTGGTAATTACCATACTGTTGTTTGACTATAAATTTGTTTGTTTTTTTCTTAATCCCTTCATCTTTTTCATTTAGCCTCCAGGCCCCTCTTCTCTAACAGCTGTCAGTCTGTTCTCTGTACCTATGCATTTGTTTCTATTTTATTTGTTAGTTTATTTTGTTCATTGGATTTCACATATAAGTAAAATCATATGGTATGTGTCTTTCTCTGACCGGCTTACTTCACCTAGCATAATAGTCTCCAATTCCATCCATGCTGTTGCAAAAGGTAAGATTTCCTTCTTTTTTATGGCATAGTGGTATACCAGTGTGTAAATGTACCATGGCTTTTTTATCCACTCATCTACTGAGGGACACTTGGGCTGCTTCCAAATCTTGCCTATTGTAAACAATAATGCAGTGAACATAGGCGTGCATATATTCTTTCAAATCAATGTTCTAGGCTTCTTTGAATATATTCCCAGAGGTGGAATTGTTGGGTCTAAGGCAGATCCATTTTTAATTTTTTTGAGGAACCTCCAGGCTGCTTTCCATAATGTCTACACCAATCTTCACTCCCACCAACTAAGGTTCCCTTTTCTCCACATTCTTGCCAACATTTGTTTTTTGTTGATTTATTGATGATAGCCTAACCTCTCCTCCTGCATGTGTTCCTGGGCAGGATATCCTTGTTTCTCCCTTACTCTATTTTCACCTAATGTAAAATTCACTTGATGTAACATTTTCCCCAATAACTATCTCCCAAATTATAAAATTCTCCCCTTGTTTAAATTATTAAATTTGGGGAGTTAAATCTTAGTAACTTTTGCATTTAGTCATACACAAGTTGACACTTCAATCACTGCTTTGTGTGTGTGTTCAATCGGCACATTATAAAACTCTTGAAGATCAAGGATAAAGCCTTGTATTTCCTTCTTACGCCCCCAAGTGCCTAATCTGGGGCTGTGCGGAACATGGTCGATATCCAACAAAACCTTCTCCAAATGACAAAATGTATCCATGGAAAGCTACACCATTCACTCCCAGCCTGTCCTAGAGACTTGTACATATCTGTGCACACCACATCTTATGCTGAAATCAGGACAAGAATCCAAGACAAACCCTCCTTCTGAGAATAAGCAGCTCATTCATCAACGATGATATAAACAAGTGTTTGCCAATAGATTTCTTATCTTCAGAAAATCATTTCAGCAACATAAGAACTGAGACAAAAACCCACTAAGGCATTCTTTATTGGTTACTTATTTGCAGAGTAACATACTCAGACACCGCACTCCATGAAAACATGTCTGCAGAACAAACCCATAAGTTCACCTCTGTGACTCCAAAGAAGATGGCGCTGTCAAGGAGCATCTTACACATAAAGAAAGCAGGTATTTCCAGCCCTTGACCTCCAAGTTTTCAGAGATGAGTAAAAGTGTGTGTGTGTGTGTGTGTGTGTGTGCGCGTGTGCACGCGTGTGTGTGTGTGTGTGTGTGTGTGTGTGTGTGTGAAGGAGAAGGGGAGGGACGGGGAGAGGAAGGGGAAGACAGAAGAAGAGAGGGGACAGAGACAGCAGATAATATTGAGGATGACAGTTAAGACTGGGAGAAAGTTAAGGTCAGTTATGATTAGATAACCTAGGTAGAAATCTTACTGCTAGTCAATACGTGTTAGTAACAGATGTACTATGTGCTACATGTGTGTCCAGTGAGGAAAACTCAAAGGGAAACAGAAGGAGTCTTCAGGAAGTTTTCCACCTGGGACAGGAAGCAGATGTGGGACAAAGAGCTGAAGTTCAGTGCCAGCAGTAGAGGTGCTCAGAAGCCAGAGAGGAACCCACTAACTCTGCCTGGAGCATTCTGGAACAGCTTCTTAAAGACAGAGACTGCAACAGACTTGGGGGGTGGGGGGCAGGAGGAAATGACATCACCACAGAGGTCAAGGTTACTATTTTCAAAACAATCCCTCTAGGCCTCCAGCTCTGCCAGCCAAAGCTCATTACATACAGATGATCAAGTCTGTAAGGGACCCAAACTGTCTTGCCCAGTTTTTGATCATAGGTTGGGCACGAGAAGCCAGAAAGTAAAATCTCCATTCGTTCATCCTGTGGCTTGTTGGCAGCTCTAGGCAGAGAGCTGATGGGCACACAGTGACACTGAGTTCCACTGACTGTTTCATATCTGTAATTGATTTTGGGCCTATTCCTAACAATAATAATGAGAATAGCTAGTGATCCAAAGTGCCAACAAGAGCCAGACACTGCTGAGCGCTTCATGGTATTCTCTCACTGGAATCTTGCAGGGACCATAAGAGGCAGTAACTTCCCCATTTCACAGACAGAGGGGGAAAAGTTACCATTTGAATGTCTGCTAGGTTCCCAGCACTAAACAAAAAGTTTTATACATATTTTCAATTCATTTAATCCCCAGAACACCCCTATGAATTAGGTACAATAATATCTGTTTTCATAGGTGAGGAAAATGGTGCTCAGGGAGGTTATGTAACTTGCCCAAGGACATACAGGAGGGCAAATTCAAGTTCTGGACTGTTCACGAGGTTGAACCATATAAAAATCACATTTTTCTGACTGATTTGGTCCACTAATACATTTTCACGGAATTCAACCTAAGGTTCCCCAAATCCATTCACTTTTCACTATGCTCTCTCATCAACGGATTTGCACTGGCTTTGGTTATATATGTAACATATGTAAAGCAAGTGTGGTGAAATAATAATAATAATGGCTTTTAGTTGCAGGGTATATGGGTAATCCTTGCATTATTCTTGTAACATTTTTTTATAAGTTTGAAAATTTCAAAGTAAAAAGTCAGGGCTTGGGGATGGGGGTGGAATTATAAAGAAATTCCTGAGAAAACTTTTGGTAAAAATTACTTCATTTACCCAGAGAGCATTTTTGCACTGCCCAAACACAATTACTTTCCTTTATGAGAATAAACAATTTACATCTAAAATTAATTCCATAGCACTATGGGCTGGCCAACTTTTTCTGTGGAAGACTAGATAGTAAAGAGGCTCTATGATCCCCGTGCAAACTCTAGTTATGTTTTATTTACAATCCTTTAAAAACGTAAAAGCCATTTTTTGCAAGAAGGAAGGCCAGTACAAAAACAGACCAAGGGTCATGATCTGCCAACCCCTGATACAGATGGAATTTCATAGAGTTCTAGCTAAATAGTACAGTCCTAGTCAGGAACACAAGTCAGAAACTTTGCTTTCTGGAATGATTTCAAGACAGTCTGATCCAGGTACAGAAAAGTGAATGACCATCATCAGGGACTCTGTAGGGAGAAGAGCTTCCTTAGGGAACGTTTTTTTTTTTTTTTTTTTTTTTTTTTTGTAGCCTTCCTTTTGAACCTTGGAGTCCTCAAGGACACAATGCCTCATTCAATTAACATTTCTAACAGCATGACAACTGTCACACATTTGCAGCTTTGTCACACTTTGACCCCAGATCTTTAATACTCAGTGGAGGGCTCATGTCATTTGAGCATTAACCTCTCAAACTTGGCAAAAGTAACAGAGGAAGAGAACGCATCCACGACAATTCTATTTGGCATATGCACTCTCTTTTATACTTGCTATTACTGTAAGTTATGCATTTATGCATAAGTATTACTGTATATGCGGGGGTGCATATGCGAAGTCACAGGCATTGCACTTCAGAGGGGAAGTAATAGAGCTCCCAGGGTGATTTGGAGGCTAGTCAGTTTCCATCTGCTGTGCTGCCTGTAGGTGCCAGTCTTTTCTCCTCTCCTGTTGACGTAGTTTTTATTTTTAGTGCAGGTCCACCACTTCCATTATCTGCGCCTAGTTTTGATGGCTCCACCTAAGAACACTGAAACCTACATCCTCCACTGACCACGGCTTCCTGTCCTTTCATGCCCTCACTCTTATTGGACTTGCCTTTGTATCTTAAGAACAACCGGGCCCTTGATGCTTACATCTTCCAAGACAGCCAACCCAGTGAGACCCAGCAGTTATTCTCTGCACTACCCTTTTCCCTGCGCTCCAGGTTTCCTGGCCCCAATTTCATTCCAACACTACCCCGTAATATCTTGTTTTTCTCTCCCACTAAAATCCCATTTCTAGACACAGGGCAGTAGGGAACAGCAAAAGCTAAGAAATCAGACTTCTGCATTCAAATCTTTCTTACCTGTATAACCTTAGCCAAGTTAGGTAATCCTTTGTGCCTCAGCTACTTGCACTGTAAAATGGGTGTGGTAATAGTCCTCACAGGCTGTGGTTAGGTTTAGAACCAGGCTGGTAAGAAGAAAACTAGGCCCCAGCCCCTGATGGTGCCTTTATTTAGTTTGACAAGAACTATTAATTTATTCCATGCTCATTAAAAACTCAGGAAATTTTTAGTGAACAAAAAGCATGGTGTCCCTCCACAGTTGCAACCAACATTTAGAGCCAGTCCAACTCAGACAAGGAGATAGGACTTTGTTGAATAAAAGGAGGAATAGTTTTCAGCTAGGGTCCTATATTTTTAATGAGGCTACATGAATGGTGTCTATGAGTTAGAACTCCTTAATCACCAGCATCCATGAAACTCTCTGATTCTAGAGAGTGGCACAGCCTTGAGCATTTTTTAAAATTTTATCAAATTTATTGGAGTGACATTAACAAAATTATATAGGTTTCAAGTGTACTCTACTTTCCAAAGACAGGTGTTTAAAACCTGCATGGATCCACTGTCTGGGAACCCTCCCTTTCCTGAGACCCTCCTAGCTGAGTTTCCTGTCGTTGGGTCCCTGCCACCAACCAACCACACACCTGAAACAGTGCAAGTCCCCCTCCTGGCCAGATTGGTCTCTGGAGACAATTCCCAGAAAACGCAGCAGCCCAATATGCTCAGATCAAACCTAGCTATGCCCTGACCAAAAAGGTGAGGGAAAATCTTCCTCCGTTGTTACCAGCCTTCAGTGCAGGCAGCTCCTGGGCCATGTTTTTGTGTCTCATTGCTCTGTGGGTCTTGAGCTTATGAGTTTGTTTTCATCTGGTTTCTCTGGCTGTTGACCCAGCCTTCTCTCCAAGGCTCTGGCTGGAATCATGCTACTGGCTTTCCTTGTCTCTGGCTGCCAAGGCAGTTCATTTCACCTTAGCAAACTCTGTGCCAGGGCTGCCCACTGGACTTGACCCTGGTCCTCAGACTCCTTCAAATCCCCCATATTTACAGCACTTAGACCATAACTCATTTATCTTGGGTTGTATCCTGCCTATCCAGACAGTAACACATGCCCACATCCTGTATTGGCCGGTTCTCTCAGTTTTATCACCAGGCTGTCTGCTGTCCATGCCCTTTATCTAAAGAGACCTCTGCTATAATCTGTGCCTCTGTGTTTTCTGACCATACTACTTCCTAATCATGGGCTGGACTTAAACCCTATCCCTCTGCTCTGATACAGCCCTAACATTCATTTATGTGTTTGCAAAAGGCCAAAAGATAGCAGCACTGCACACCTGACAGAATCCATCTCCTACCTCAACATCTTCATTTAGATAAAAATCAAATTCTGTGTGTGCAAATGTCTTTACATCAAGAGCCTTACCTTCAGATGAGCCTACTCAATCCAAAGTCAGGCATTACCCCCGATAGATCTATTCGTGGGGATGTAGTGGAAAAGCAGAGGCCTACAAGAATCTTTGGAGTAATTGTTAGGTAAACAAAAATTGGTATCAAAGACCCACTTCCACAGATTAAGCATTAGGGGAATATATGAGATTATATTCTGGCTAGTCTGTTATCACCGGGAGAGGGCTAAGCCCAGAATCATTGGAGAAGCAGGTGCTAGAATACAAGTGAAGTGGTCGGAGTCTGTCCAGACTTGTCTCTGGTGGGATGCTAAACCAGTTATGATTCACCTATGAGATGAGATCTGACTTAGATTTAATAAAGAAAAAAGATCTGGTGAGAGACATAAATAGGAGAAGACTTCATAAGAAGGAAAGCATGAAATCAGCTAGCAGGGGATATAAACTTCTCTCAAAAAGGAGATTTTCCATCTCCTTTTTGGTTGGGGCATAGCTAGGTTTGATCTGAGCACATTGGGCTGCTACAGACTGAGATTAGCAGGTGCACTTTCTGGGACTTGTCTCCAGAGACCAATCTGGCCAGGAGGGGGACTTGCACGGTTCCAGGGGTGCAGTTGGTTGACAGCAGGGGCCAAATGGGAGCAGGGGGCAAAACAAAAAAAAAAGGCTGACATGAAATGTGTTGAAAGATGCTGCATAAAAATCAACATCTGTACATGAATGTACATTTTAGGGCATTAGCCACAGGATCTTGTTGAAATTCACACAAACAAAAAAAAGGTGTATGGAATAGGCAATAGGTACAAACGTTTTATCATTTTTTTAAACATATTTTTAAAGATTTTATTTATTTATTTTTAGAGGGGAAAGGAGGGCGAAAGAAAGGGAGAGAAACATCAATGTGTGTTTCCCTCTCGCACACCCCCAACTGGGGACCTGGCCTGTAACCCAGGCATGTACTCTTGACTGGGAATCGAATCAGCTGCCTTTTGGTTTAGAGGCCGGTGTTCAGTCCACTGAGCCACACCAGCCAGGGCTATTATCATTTTAGAAAGGGGAAAAAAGAAACTAGAGGAAGTTAACTTACTTAAGGGGTGAAGTAGGGACCTGACTATCTAGTTCTCAGGCTACAAAGCCCATGCTCTTTCAGCTACATCGGTGGGTGGGTCCCAAAAAACATTCTGAAAATCACTAAAATTAGAGTGCATTTTATGTGATTCCATTTACATAAAGTTTAAGAAAATATAAAATAGATGTTATGATGACAGAAATCAGAACAATGCTTTCTACAGGTGGTTGAGACTGACTGGGGAAGGACATGGGGGAACTTTCTGTTCTATATCTTGACCAGGATGTAGGTTACATGCATGTACACTGTTTCCAAAACAATTTAGATCATAAATTTTGGAGCTATAGATTTCATGTATAGACATTTCACTTCAAGAAAACAAGAAATCAGTACTGCAATTAAAGAACCTATTAAATAAATTCAAAATTTGAAATATTGATTTGAAGTTTATATCTATCCACCTATAAGTATCAAGGTTCTAGTTTATTTTGTGTCCAGAACCACTTCACAGAAAGCTCTTGAACAAGTGGCAGTCTATGACAAAGCCCAGGTTCAAAACATAAAAATTAAACACTGCAGTTAATATTCATACTTGAATTTTGCCAACAGCACAAATTAAGTCTATAAAACCAGTTCAGGGAAGCAGGCCCAGTGAGGAACATTACGTGACACGCTTGTGAGTAAATAGAAGCACTGTTTGCACTTGGCACAAGCTGCTTTTGTTGGGCGGTGTGGGGGGGGGGCACAAGGGGAGAAAAGTTGCTACTTTTACAACAATTCAGTCCACATCCTTCCAACTACCTGGGCTCGAACTTTTACCTAGTGAAAGAAGTAGCAGCTACCAGACACTCCTTCCACATCTGGCCTGCAACTGCCACGGTGCCTGCCACACCCCTTTGACCGCTGACTCCCTCACCTACTTGTGTTTACTGCTTAGCCCCGTGATTTTTTTTTTTAACTTCAGATTCAAACTGATTAAGTTCAAAACAAAATACTGGAAGTTTTACCTACGAACTGAATAGCAATAATAACTTTTTAAAATGAAAACCAACTGGATACAGGCTATACTTACTCGCAGAGAAGGATTCCGTTTTCCAACCCTGTCCGAAAATCTTTATCACCAAAGCTCCTGCCGGTTACTTGCTGGAAAAGAAAAAGAAGAAAAAAACAGAGCATAAGTTTTTCTTTTTTTAATCGGGAAGTGCAGTGATCATATATTTATATATACTTAAGAGCTTTGAAATAACTGGTGGCATTTTAAGAATGGGAAAAATCAGCTCTGAATTTCCTTTCCATGTGTAGTTTTGCTTAGATCAGCTAATATTAAATTTAGACCATTTTTTTGAAGGTTTTTTCCCTATCTATTACTGTTAAAAATATCTGTTCTTCCTGATAAGAATATTACTTTTTGGGTTTGGCCATAAGTCAAGACGACAGCCTCTTTCATCCATACACTTTCAAAAAAGCCTGTAGGAAATACCAGTTATGGATCAAGTATCTATTTGTTAAAATGTTAAGGGGGCAGGAGGGAAAGGAAGGCAGACCCCTAACCTTGAGAGACTAATATTAAAGCAGAAAGGTTAAAGCTAATATCCACAGTAACATGATGTAGGAGAGGAAAATAATGGCTGGGGAAGAATGAACTTTCACAGCACAGGTCCATGGGCCTATCCTAATGCCTCTCAGCAGCCCTCTGGCCTAGGCTCTAGGGCATTCATTCACTCATTCAATACATGTTGTTTGATCATCTACAAAATGCCATGTAAATATGCACACTATAAACTCTAAAGCAACTTCTTAAAACAGCAAAGTTTTAAAAAATTACAGACCAAGAAAGAGATAAAAAGAAATCATAAAACACTCTAACAATTAAGAAAGGCAAAAAGAACAAAAACAGAGAAAGGAATACAGAACAGACGGAATAAATAGAAAGGAAATAGCAATGCTGTAGACTTAAATCTAAGCATATCAGTAAGTGTATTAAATATAAGTGGCCCAAACGTCCCTAATTAAAAGACAGAGATTGTCAGATTGGATTAAAAAAAGCAAGATTCAACAATGTGATGCTTATGAAAATTACACTTCAAATATAAAGATAGAAATAGGTTAAAAATAGAAGAATAGAATAAGATACACCATGCTAACACTAATCAAAAGAAAGTTGAGTAGTTACGTTGATGTCAGACAAAGGAACTTTTAGAACAAAAAATAATTCAAGGACAGAGAAAGTCATTTCATAACGACAAAGGGTTTAACTCATCAGGAAGACAAAACAATCCTAACCACTTTTGCACCTAATTATTTTTTAAAAGCTTCAGAATATATAGGCCAAAATAGATGAACTTGTAAGGAGAAATAACAAATTCACCACTAGAGTCAAAGATTTAATTTCTCTCTTTGAAAACAGAATAAGCAGGCAGAAAATCAAGAGCTTCAAAATACATAAGCCAAAACAGATGGACTTGCAAGGAGAAATAGACAAATTCACAACTAGAGTCAAATATTTAATATCTCTCTTTGAAATCGGATAAAGTGAGCAGACAGAGAATCAATAAGGATAAAGAAGAGTTGAACAACGCTATGCACTAAGTTGATTTAATTGACATTTCTAGAATACTCCAACCTATAACAGCAGAATACACATTTTTCTTCTTAAGTTCACAATGAACATTGATTGAAATAGATCAATTCCTGGGTTAGAAAACAAGTTTCCACCGTGGAACTTAAAAGAATTCAGTTCCTAAAAAGTATTTTATCTGACTGACCACAATGGAATTAAATTAGAAACTAACAACAGAAATATCTCTGGAATAATCCGCAAATAATTTTAAACTAAGCAGCATAATTCTACACAACCCTTTGATTAAAAAAGGAATCAAAAGAAATTATAATGTATTTTTTAGTGAAATAATGTGGCAATATAAAAATGTATAGAGAGACACTATAGTAGTATTTGTGGAAAATGTATAACACAAAACATCTATATCAGAAAAAAATCTCAACTCAGTGAATTTTGCTTCCACCTTAAGTAAATTAAGCCCAAATTAAGCAGGAAAAGGAAAAAAAAAACTTTATATTAGAATTGAAGTCAATCAAATAGAAAAATCAATGGTATCAAAAGCTGTTTCTTTGAGAGCAATAAAATGATAACTCTTCAGCCAGGCTGATAAACCATTAGCTAATAAAATTGATAACCTTTGTTTTTTAGCCAAAAAAAGAAAGACACAAATTATCAACATCAGGAATGACAGAGATGACATCATTTCATATTTCACAGACATTAAAAGGATAACAATAAAATAGCATAAATAAATTTGTGACAATAAATTTGTTAGGTAGCAGCTAGGAATGTGCAACCAGATGGGGAATAAAGGCAACAAAATAGCACTGGAGGGGATAGGGGGGTCCTTGAGATTCTATGCGGGGAAAGGGAGCCTCTATAACAATTTCACTAACTAAGATTATTCCCAAGATTTAGAAGGGGGCAGGGAAGAACCTAGAAGTTGAGTAAGGTATATACCCCTTGGACCCCAATAGTTGGCATACTTAGATTAGCTAGGTACCCACTTGTAGCCTCGGCTCAAGTGTATAGAAAAAACTTACTAACAATTTCCTTTCCTCTATTTGTGGGGCATTTAGACTTGTTGGGTGCCTGCTTGCAGCTCCGTGCTTGTATGTGTTTCATAAATAAACTAGCTATCTCATTTCCACTATAGGTGTTCGTCTGTCACTTGAATCATTCTCTTGCAAGTGAGACAAGAACTGAGGCGAGGTGGGGGGCAGAGGAGCCTCTTGACCTGAGTTTCTTTCTCCTGTCATCTGTAACAAATTCACCAACTTAGATGAATAGGATAAATTCCTTGATACAAACAATGAAAGTTCACTCAACAAAGAAATATATCATCTCCGTCCCAGCCCCTCCAAAAATGCCAGGCCCAGAAGGCTTGCCTGGTAAAACATACTGAATATTTAAGGAAGAAATAAGGCAATTCTACACAAACTCTTCCAGACATCTATTGAGGAAAGAATACTCACCAATTCATTCTATTAGGCCAACATCACCTTGCTTCCAAAACCAGACAAAGACATTATCAGACACAGACACACACACACACACACACACACACACACACACACACACAGGAAATATGTCAACATGTTACAACTTCATGGTGGGAATCAGATGTGATTTTTATTTTCTTCTTTATAATTTTATCTATTTTCACCCTGGCTAGTGTGGCTCAATGGGTTGAGCACCAGCCCGAGAACTGAAAGGTCACTGGTTGGATTCCTTATCAGGGCACATGCCTGGGTTGCAGGCCAGGTTCCCAGTTGGGGGTGTGTGAGAGGCAACTGATACACATTGATGCTTTTCTCCCTCTCTTTCTCCCTCCCTTCACCTCTCTCTGAAAATAAATAAAATCTTTTTTAAAAATAATAAAAATTTTCTATTTTCCTAAAGCTTTCTACAATTAATACATGTTACTTTAATGAAACAGTTTTTTTTTGTTTGTTTGTTTTCTAAAGAACAGTATAAGGAAACTAAGTGGTCCCAATCTTCCTTGTAAACCAGAGTTCCAGTTCTGTTACAAAACATTCTCATTACCACTCATACCAGAAATGCAATTCACAAGCCAATATACCTACTCCCTGGAAAAGGAAGGAAGGAAGAGAGGGAGGGAAGGAGGGGAGATGAGAGGGAGGGAGGGAGGGTAGATGGGAGGGAGGGAGAAAGGAAGGAAATCCCTTTGTTAATATCCTCTTTTGCTTATTTGAGAGAAGGTGAGAAAATTTTTTTTTAAAATAGTTTACTATTTACAAATATCTAGCTTATTCCCAAAATAAAGACATTAAGAAAGATGCCCTTTAAAAGCTAAGATTTTAAACATAGACTTTATACACCTGTCATGAATCTATTAGTCCTACTTATATTCTCAAAATATCACTAACATTTTCTGTAAAACTAACCTCATTCACCAAGAAGTGATTAGAAAGTTTTTAAAACATTTCCCCCTCAGCTCTTTACATTTTTGTTAAAAGTATTATGTTTAATGCAAATGGTGCTAACATTGAGAACCCAAGACAGTTCAGTTCCATTTTTTACAGAATCTCTGGCTAGGTTATCACAGGCCCATCTCCATTTATTAAGTAGCAATGATGAACAAGGCCTAGTGATAGAAACTCAAATGAGACATGACTATTGCATGCAGAAAGCTCACAGACTGGTGAAGAAAGCAGATATCTAAAATCCTACCATAAATCGAAGGTAACATAACTATTGAGATTATAAGAAAATATTGGTGGCCCATAGACCACCTAGAAGGCCCATGAACCATTTAAGATTATCTTGCATATGATGCATAGGCAGTAAAAAATTTCAAGTAGAGTTTATTAATAATCCAATGTCAGCGTGCTCATCAAGATCCTCCAAGATGCAGTTTGATTAAATTCACTTTCCTAGACTCCCAATTCTGGAGACAGAAATAGGTACCATGCATTTGGAGGAAGGTGCTCATTTCTGTGCCTGTCCCCCATCCTTTTCTTCCTTCCCCTCTCTCCTGTGTTGAATTAGGTCCCAGCACAGCCTTCACATTGCTGTCACTGATCAAATGCCATCCATTCTTCCAAGTCCAAATTACTGAGTATAGAGGCACATGGATCTTTGTTAGGAAGGTCAACAGCTGAATACACTCCAGAACTCAACGAGGACCCTGCCACTAAAATCTCAGTCCTTAGATCAGCAAGAGCAGCATCTTTACATAAAACTGGTGTTAAAAAACAAACTTTCATTCCTCCCACCCTCTTCAAGACCAACTTAATCAGAACCAGCATTTAAAATAGAGTCCCACGTGATTCACAGGTGCAGTAAATTTTCCAAAGCCCTGACCTATAGCATGCTTAAACTAAGCCAGCATTTGCAAATCAGAAAGGCAGGACCTTCCTTTCGAATTGGGAGTTTGGATGACCTGTCTCATCAACCCCTCTCAGCAACATCTTCATTATGTGTTTACAGTATTACACATTGTATATTTATCTATAAAGACTGCTAATTACTGTTCCCTTTGTGACAGTATAATCCATTACTATAAAAAAGAAAATAGCTGCCAAGAATCAACCATCATTATCCAAGTTCATGAGCAGGGGAAGTGAAAAATGACTCCCCAAACTCTCACTAACCTTCCCACCTGAATCCCGACTGATGGAGGACTCTCGGGAACCTTTCAGACAAGACACTGGCCAAGCCATCACTTTGGGATCACTCTCCAAGGACACAGAGCAGGATGGGAAAATTAGCAGAGCTCTTAAAAGGAGCCTGAGATGGGTAGCTGGGACAGGACATGGTGGGGAGAGAGTGCAGGTTCAGGAGCATTCAGGGGCTAGCAGGGAAGAGCAAGCAGCATGAAATGTCAGGAGCACTATGTCATTTGCCCAAATTCTGCTCTCCATGCCTTGCTGATCCTCGCGCATCTGATCAATTAATGCTTGCAACTCTAGCCTTGCAATTGTTCAGCTTAGTCCTGCTTGACCTTGATCTATCCCAAGCATACACACCCACAAATCCTGTTGATTATCCCTTCAGAATTTAGCCAGAACACAACCTCTTCTCACTGCCTCCAAGCTAGTGCCTTACTCCACCATCTCAGACCTGGGTAAGTCTCTTAGCTGGCCTCACTGCTTCTAACCTTGTCTCCCTTCTATCCTCAACACAGCAGCCAGGGTGATCCTGGAAAGTTATATCTTGCCACCACTGCACCCAAACCCCCCAATGCCTTTCCATCTCATGCAGCAAAAGCCAAAGGTCCTGAAGTTCCCTAAAAGTATTCAACATAAAAACAAGCAAAACCCAAACAGCAACAAGAAAACACCAAAAAACTAACTAAGCGCATGGACCAGACTATTCAATAACACCATGATTTGAAGGGCGGGCATAATGAACCTGCTTGTGAACATCTCGCCATTCAAGGGGATCCTCAGAAGTACTTACGGTGGCAGTTATGTCACCAACTATGTCCTGTGTGCCTTTCAGATTTTTTTTTCTGCCTATGGGTTAGGGTTAATTCCTTTTCTTGACTACCAATATGTTTGTTGAAGGGACATTTGTCAGATTAAAATATTCAATGAATGGATGAGTTATCAAAACCTTGACTGTTTTTAAAGGAAAAAAAAAATTTCATGTAGTTTAGCAATTAAACCAAAAGCAGAAACAAGAGGACATTATGATGTCTTCTCACACTATTTTATGCAAGTAATTACCGAGTAAGCTCATCTGTGTTTTAATTTTTTTCCCATAGAACTAAAAGATTATTATGTTTCTGAGTTTGTGTATGTTAATGGCGCTGCTCTGAACCATTCAAATAATTGAAATATGAAGGACTAATAAAAAAAATCTACTTTCTTTCTAATAAAACCACACAACTTATGATAACATCTTTATGATGTGTTTATAATGTAACACATTGTATATCACAATGCTATACTTCACTAATTATTTTGTTACCATTGTTATGTAATTGCCATGAACAGGCAAAGACTGCCAAGAATCAGTCTCAGCCTGATAATTACCATTTAAACAAATTGTATTTTAGATATGTTTTCATTAAGCTTAGTTTCTTTTCTTTCTTTCTTTCTTCCTTTTTTTTTTTTGGAAAGCAATCTGGTGGATAAACTACAGTCTACTAATAAACTGAAGGCTTGAAGAATATTTTAACTATATAAATTTTGGAAAACTTATTATAATGATCTTAAGAGGAGATTCTATAGGCTGACAAAATACTGGTCCCTGGATTCAAACAATTGAAAAAATACAAAGGTTAGTAGATTTTTTACTTAACTTCTGAAAGACATGGATATTTTCTCTCAATTGTACAACAACAGGTACATTTTTCAGAAGGTTGTGGTTTCTTCCTATAAACAGTAAATGAACATAACACCTCTTTAATTCACTGGAGACAATTATTTGTAGCTTATCATGTTCATGTATCTCCTGATCATATTTGGTTTACCTAACAAGAACATTTCTGCATGTTTTTTTTAACCTAAATTGTAAAGTAAAACAGAACAGAATTGCTCTTAATTTTCACATTTATTGAGAATAAATTCACTGCTATTTCTGTCTCCTTTATGGGGTTTCTAGAAAAATCAAATCAAGATTCTATTGAAACTTTTTGTAAAGAATTATAAATCATATGCATCTGAGCCAGAATTAGCAATCAACCAATCAATCATCTACTGAATACCTATTTCATGCCAGGCAGTGTAATAGATGTAAAGCCAAAATAACAAGATCTGGAGCCTACCCTGTAAGAATCCACAATCCAAGGGAAAGATAAAACACTGTAATACAGTAGGTGTTGATAGAGAAATATGGACAGAGATCTACAAGAGTATGGAGGAAGCAATTAACACAAGTTGCATAACTGAAGAAATAGTTGAATGATAACAGTTCACATTCATACGCCATATGAATATTCATACCATATGCCCTCTCTGTTCTTCTAAATGCTTGCTGCATTTTAATTTATTTAATCCTCATAAAAACCCAATGAGGTGGGTCAGATTATTATTATATCCACTCTAAAGTCAAGGAAACCTGGACACAAAGAGACTAAGTAACTTGTGCAACGACACAAAGCAAGTGAATAGCAGAATCTGGACTTAACCCCAGACAGTGTGACTGCAGAGTTCTTGCTCCTAAACATGATTCTGTGCAGCGTCTGAGCAAAGGAATGAACTCTCTGCCCAAGAGAGTCAAGGAAAGCCTCTGAGGGGCTGACATTTGAGTTGATTCTGGAGGATAAGAAGGGATTCCCCAAAGGAAGGAGATAAAGTAGGGCACTCCAGGCAGACACAAAGACCTGTACAAAGGTTTCTTTGAGCAAAGAGGAAAAGTTCTAAGGGCTGAGCATGGGGAGCAGGCAGGGAGGGGCAGGAGGGCGGTAGGAAATGAAGTGCCAACTAGGCATGGCCCAGACAAAAAAAGAACCTGTGTGTTAGAACTATGGCTTGTACTTGATCCTGAAACAAAACAGGTCTCCCAAAAGATGCGGGTAAGAGAAGGATTCTTCCAATCATTCTCCCCATTTTCCACTATTTCCCCATTTCTAAAGAGAAATCCCAAAATGACTTTTGCTTGGTGCTCACAATTACTTTCTCCTGGGCTTTCCCAGCCCCGTAACATAGCCAATGACCTCACTGTTGGGATCACAATGAGACTGAAACCATCTGGCCCGGCTTTCCATTAGCATCACCACGCCCATCCCTGCACACATCGTTCTATCTACCATATCTACACCTATCTTTTCATTTTTTCCTGCCATCTCAAAAGGAAAAAATATACCTTCTCTTTCCTCTATTCAGGTGCTGCCTTTATCTCAACCTTACCTCTTGGTTCATAGCATCCTTCATCTTTCTGCTGGTAGAATGAGTCCCTTCTTTTCCTAAAAACCCTCATTCAATCCAACTCCTTTAACCTCTATCCTTCCTTTCACAGTCTGAACTCCCTCTGTGAGTATCTGGTACCCATTACCCTTATCTTCATAGCCCAGCCACCTACAAGCTGTCCTCTTTTAATTCACTGAAAATTCTTAAAGGGTTAAGAGTTGAGATGTGTGATTTTGACTCTTAGCTCCACCAGCATAAGCTAAGTCATAAGTAGATTAATGAACTTCTACCAGTCCTCAGCTTCCCTACTTACAAAATGGTAACTGTCTCTACTCCAGGTTTGCATGAAGAGTAAATGAATTGGTGTATGTCAAACCCTTCCCACAATACCTGACCCACAGTAAGAGCTCAGTAAATTTCCATGTCAATATTGGCAACAATACTAGAATTGTCATAGATTTCACCCTTGATTTTTCTCTTTCCAAGATTCTCTGCAGGCCTTTCCTCCCTAATGCCATGCTTTACTGGCTCTCCTCTTAAATTCCAGTATCACCATACTGCCTGACCTAAAAGACATTTTCTCCCCTGACTTGAATCAAGGTCTCAGCAGCAGGAGAGTCAACCACTCCTTATTTTTCAATCACGTGCCTCTCCTAGGCCTCCTCCACCACCACCCCTAGACACTCCTGGCTTTCCTCTGACCTCATTCAATAAATACTCCTTTCCCTGCTGCCTGAGGTTCCTATACCTCATTCATTTCCTAATGTAAAACATGATTCTTTTTTCTCCTTTCTTCATTTTTCCTTTGTTCTCTCTCCAAGTACACATTCCCCTTCCCTGCGTAGTCCCATACCCTTAAATATCTCATATATGATAACTCATACATTTTTATGAATTTAAATCTCTTGCCTTTAAATACCTTGCATATAATAACTCACACATTTTTTATATGGCTCTGATCCTTCTTCCCTGGAGTCCAGAATCAAATATCCAATTTCTTACTCAACAGCTCCATTTGGGTACCTAATAAATATTTCCCGTTTAAGAGCAAAACAAAATTCATGATTTCTGTCCCCTGACCCAACATATTGTTCCACTTCCCTGGTCTTCTTTATATCAATGACGGGCATCACCATTTCCATCCCCAATAGCACAGAGATGCATTCAAACCATCAAGAAGAGCAACGCTCCTCCCTCCCAAATGTAT
Organism: Furipterus horrens; assembly: GCF_987537825.1. Taxonomy (NCBI): domain Eukaryota; kingdom Metazoa; phylum Chordata; class Mammalia; order Chiroptera; family Furipteridae; genus Furipterus; species Furipterus horrens. The sequence goes on from NW_028327172.1 coordinate 192,231,957, forward strand.
CTGAGATCTGTCCTTTTTCCTCTGTCCCAACATGACCACACTAGTCCAGCCTCCATCACTTCTCAGAGGAACAACCGCAGCAGCCACCTTCGTGGTGGCCCTGCTTTCATGCCAGCCCCCCCCCCCCAAGTTGTCTCTCACATGGCATCCAGGAATCTTTCTACCGATCCATCTCGTGTCCCTTCTCACTACACCACAATAAGTCCAAGTATATTCTCAAACTCTTGACTTTATAAATGAGATAAATAATGTCCTGCAAATTAAGAGATTTTCTCAAGGTCATGCAGCTAGCTATCAGCAAGACAAAAATCAGGTCTCCCTCCACCTATGCCAGGGTTTCATTGCCCCTCAACATTGCCTTCTGAAGGCCTGTCTTCTGGTGGCACTTCTACTGCGACACTCTCTCTGTTTAACAACAACAGCCCCTTACATCTATTCGGTTTGGCCTGACAAACAGCACAGAAGTCCAGGCCTGAGGTTTCTTAATCAACGTTATCGGACCATGATCCTATCCAGCACTAGCTCTGAGTGCTTAATAGCGAGGATAATAGAATGCAATCTGCAGAATCCATTTATATTTTCATCATGTCATCAGAAAACCAGAAGGCACTGTTTATAGCCACACATTGACAGACTCCACTAAAAAAGAAAAAAAAATCTAATTAAGAATACAGGCAAGGCTCAAAAGCACCCTGGGAGCAGTAAATCCTCTGATCCAGCCATTGTATGCGCTAGACACAGAAAGTGGGTCAGCCCAGCAGCATGTGAGTGGGTTTCGCAGGAACTGTGGTTGCACATCCTCAAGCTGTTCTCGCCTCACAAAGAGACAGCACAGAAGCTGCAGGGACCGACAACACGCAAAGTGAGCTTTAACACAACATAAAGTGTTAGCAACTGATATGAGAGCAAAGAGAAAGAAGGGTCCAGAAAGAAAATGATCCAGCGGAGTAGTTCTGGGCTAAGTGTGTTTTCTCCAATTCAAGGAGCAGACACATGCATCAGCGATGGTGTGGTTTTTACCTGGGTGTCATGTAGCTCCATACACATTTCAGTTCTGGGATAGTTTTGGCAGATCAGCCTATGCAACTGCCATCTAGTCCTCAGCACAGTGAGATATAAAACCTTTGAATTAGGCCAATGTGGATCCAAATTTCAGGTCTGACACCGAGAAGCTATGTGGCACCGGCAAATGGCTTCATTTCTCTGAGCCTGCTCCCTCATCTTCAGAAGCTGGTTGCACGAGTCTGTTTTATGAGGTTAGAGGTTAGGAATCATGACTGGAAACACCTAGTAAGACACTCACTACTGATTGGAACACCTATTACTTTTTTTCCCCCAAGCTTCACAGTTGCCATTTTTCTTCAGAAATGCTGCTCGAGACGAAGAGAGCAGAGCTGAGGCAGGTTTGCTGCTGCACAATGGATCCGGGCCTGTGAGTGCTGGGTACAGAATCCTACACACTGTCCAGGTTAAATGAGACCACGAGGAAACAACTGAGCATCTTCAGAATATAATACATTTTAGAAGAAAATTGGCCTTCAAAATGCCAATGTAACAAAAGGGGGAGGGTTGCTATTCTATAATAAGAGACCTAAGAGATATAACAACCAGGGATACCCCGCATGCTCACCCTCATGGAGCACGGGAGGCTGGAGAGTAGAGGGAAACACCGCCCCCCACCCGCTTGCTCCACCACACTCCCTCCTCAGGACCTCTGGGCTTGCTGGTGCCTATACCTGGAATAGTCTCCCTTCAAATGAGTGATGTAGAAGCTGGGGGCTGTGATTTCACCCAAGATGCTACCTCTAATGTGGTGGCCTAGGTAAATATGGCTCACCTCCTGGCACAACCACATCAAAATTACAACTACACTATAGAACAACAATCATTCAGAACCAGCAGAAATCAAGTTGACCGGGCATCCTGCAACCACAGAACTAAAGAAGAAACCACAGCCATCCAGACTGGTAGCTGGGGCAGAGACATGGAGATGTGGAGACACAGAATGGGCTGGTCTGATACCATATGTGATGGATAAAAAGCAGAAAGGTTCCCAGTCCCACACCAGGCCCCCCAGTCCAGGGTTCTAGTGCCATAAAAACCAGTGGAGACTGAGTTGGTGGAAGACACTGCTGGATTCCCAGGCAGTTCCTCTGAAAAGACCCACACATTAACTTACTCATACTCACTCCCGCTGAGCTCCAGCACTGGGGCAGCAGCTTGAAAGGCACCAGAGGTATATGAGGAAGAACTGAAGTGTCTGGCATCAGGGCGTGAGCTGGGGGACAGCTTTCTCCAAGACAGAACTGCTGGCAGAGGCCACTGCTCCTCTTCTGAGCCCTCCCCAAACACAGCCACAGAGCATAGTAGGCACCATGTATGAGACTCCATCAATCTGGCTCACACTGTTTGATCTGCCCTGGTGATTCCCTGAGACTGCGCCCTACCCAATTTACAGGCCCACCCAAGTGGTTAACAGTGGCTTATCCTTTGAACAACTTGTCTTGGCCCATGCTTCTGATCTTCCTAAATCCTCTCAAACAAGCAGCAGCTGGCCTCAGTGAGCCCCTGTACCTTGCTAAGAGGCACCAGGCCCGGCACTAGCAGTAGCTGGTCTTGGTTCACAGCCTGGCCTCACGAGGTCACCTCTAAGCCCAGCACAAGAAGCATCCAGCTTAAGATTGCTTTATAGCTTATGCCAAGTGGTTCCAGACAGAACACAAGTGGGCACTAGAGTCCTGCAGAAGTAAGTCCTGCTCTGTGGAGTGGGGCCCTGCACAGAGCACAGAGGTTGGTGTTCAATGGTCACAACCAGTCCTTGCAGCTGACTGGCCTGGGGAAATCCCTCCCATTGACCTAACAATGGCAACCAAGGCTCAACTACAAGAGGAAGGTATACTCAGCCCACACAGAGGGCGCAGCTCAAATACCCAGCTTGGGTGATAGAGGAAGTTGTGGGACCCTACAGGACACCTACTATATTAGGCAACACTACCAATACACGGAGTCATAGCAACTCTACCTCATACATAGAAACAAACCCAGGGAGGCTGCCAAAATGAGGAGACAAAGAAACATGGCCCAAATGAAAGAACAGATCAAAAGTCCAGGAAAAAAAAGCTAAACAAAAGGAGATAAGCAATCTATCAGAGGCAGAGTTTAAAACACCGGTTATTAGGATACTCCAGGAACTTAATGAGAACCTCAACAACATAAAATGATCCAATCAGAAATGAAGGGTACACTTATTGAAATAAAAAAAAAATTTACAGGGAATCAACAGTAGAGTGGATGAAGCTGAGAATCAAAACAATGATATGAAACATAAGGAAGCAAAAAACAACCAAGCGAAAGACAGCAAGAAGAAAAAGAATACAAAAAAACAAGGATAATATAAGGAGTATCTGGAACAACTTCAAGCATACCAACATTTGCATCATATGGGGTGCTAGAAGGAGAAGAGCAAGAAATTGGAAATCCATTTGAAAAAATAAATGAAAGAAAATTCCCCTAATTTGATGAAAGAAATAGACATACAAGTCCAGGACACACTGAGAGTCCCAAACAAGATGGACACAAAGGGGCCTATACCAAGACACATCATAATCAAAATGCCAAAGGTTAAAGGTAAAGAGAGAATCTTAAAAGAAGCAAGAGAAAAGCAGGTAGTTACCTCCAAGGGAGTTCCCATACAATTGTCAGATAAGTTCTCAAAAAAAAAAAAAAACTTTGCAGGCAAGAAGAGACTGGCAAGGAATATTCAAAGTCATGAAAAGCAGCAAACTACAGTCAAGATTGCTCTACCCAGCAAAGCTATCACTTAGAATGGAAGGGTAGAAAAAGAGCTTCCCAGACAAGAAAAAGCTAAAAGAGTTCATCATCACCAAACAATTATTATATGAAATGTTAAAGGAACTTATTTAAGAAAAAGATCAAAACTATGAACAATAAAATGACAATAAATACGTATCTATCAACAATTGAATCTAAAAAACAAACTAAGCAATAAGCAGAATAGAAACAGAACAGATGGAGAACAGGTTGATGACAGCCAGACGGGAGGGGGTTTTGGGGGAATAGGTGAAAAGGTGAAGGGATTAAAAAGCACACATTGGTAGTTATAGGATAATCATGGAGATATAAAGTATAGGATAGGAAATGAAGAAGCCAAAGAACATATATGCATGTCCCATGGACATGAACAAAGGTGTGAGGATTGCCTGAGGGAGTGCGAGGTGCTGGGTGGAGGGGGGTGAATGGGGAAAAATTGGGACAATGTAAATATCATAATCAATAAAATATAATTAAAAAAAGAGATATAACAACCAACTGCACTGGATTTTCCTTAATAAAATCTTAGCTTAAAAGAAACTTTACAGAGGACAATTTGGGTACAATTGTAGAATCTGAATACACACTAGTCATTTGATAATATTAGGGCTTCACTTTATTAACGGTGACAATGACATGATGCTTATGTGGGAGAATGCTTTTTGGAAATACACACCAAAGTATACAGAGGGAAAGGAGTCTTATGTCTGTAATTTATTTTTAAATGGTTGCAAAAATCCTGGGGGATGTGTGAGTGTGTGTGTATGTGTGTGTAAGAAGTAAATACAGAAACTGTTAGCAATTATTGAAACTAGGTGGTAGGTATGTGGATTTCCTTGATTCAATTCCTTCCTCCCACCCTTCCTTTTAAATATTCCAAAATCTTCATAATAAAATGTTGGCTGGGGCTAGGGCTGAAGGTCATTCAGCTGCCCAGATAAAGTACTCAAGTCAACCTGTCCAGTTCCTCCTCATTTATTTCTAGGAGCATCTGCTCATATTTGTTTTCACTGATGACAGTCACTTACCAGTTCACTATCGGTCATTTCATTTATATTCAACCCATTCCGTCAACTTCTTACTACACACAAATGGCACTTGCCAGCCATCAGATCAGCATGACGTTAGCACTGAGGGTGGGAAGGAAGGAAGGGTCAAGCCCCTTGGCTTCCTGATTTTGGGCAAAGAACTGGAACTAGAGGCTCTGCCAAGTACACACAGTCCAGTGACAACAGGAGAGCTGTCTTAAGAACTGATCAATTTCACCATTTGATATTCTAATAACTAAATAATTTTTAGCTAAGAATCCAAAGTAACCACAAAACCACTGTACTTCACCAGTACTTGGCATTTAAAAGGCATCAAAATCAAATTAGAAAACTACCAGAATTCACCCAAACAAGTTATTGCATTACCAAACAAAAATAAACCATGGTAAAATGCTTACGATACAGATAGGACAATGACATTTTAGACAGCGTATCCTTTCAACAGTTGTATGACTTGGGCAACACAGCCAGGAAGGAAAACAAGGAAGTGATTAACATAAGATGAGGAGAGTGACTTTCAGAAGGGGGGAAGGAATTATGATTGGGCCAAGGATGGGGTTCCAGGGCGGCAAAATTTTACTTCTGTATCTACTTCTTGATATAGTGATTCCAAGACTGTTCACCTTAAATAATAAATTGAGGAATGTATTTGCTTTATGTGGCTTTCTATAACTGCGTTATATTTTATAGTTAAAAAGATTTTAAAGGGAGGGAGGTAAATACATAGGTTAACTTCCACAGTGGCTCAACGTCACTTTTTTTCTCTCATTAGTAATTAAAGCCATTTCCATTTGTTTTACTCAGAAAAGACTTTGTAGTGAGAACACTACACTTTTAAAAGGTTTTTCATTCAAATGTAAAATATACTTCCATCTAATAATATTCCTCACGTCCACAATTAAAGTGGTAGCTGGGATCCACATATGCCCACTGTCTAGTATATTTTAAAACAAACATTTGAATATTGAACACAGGAACCTATTGTCTAAAAGAACTGTAGTCTTCAGAGAGTTTGTCACTTAAGTGGCTCTAGGTAGGGACTGGGAATGGTCAGAGTGCCCCTTCACCCCCATCTTCTATCAACAGTTCTTTGGTTTGAATCACACAGTTGTCTAGTGACACTTTGTTAGGACTGGTAAGAGGCCAAAAGTCGAGATAACTGGGTTCTAGTCACATTTCTGCTAATAACCAAGGGCTTCCAGCAAATCACTTCACTCTAAGTCTGAGATAGCTCCACTCAAAACTAGACTCTTTCTGAACCCTTTCCACCCTAGCATCTTTATTGAACCTTAATCGACTCATTTACTTTTCAGTTCCCCAACGTGGTAGTCAAGCTACCACAGCTGGTCACACAGATTGTGCCCTGGACAAGGCCCCCCAGCCAAGGAGACAAATCGAATCGGCAGCCGTCCGTCTCGAGAGACGATGGCGTAGCTTCTTGAGAGTCTATCTGCACCGCCGAGAATGGCTGTGCAGTCCGACTCGGGAGTGACAATCCCTGCCACACTTGTTACAGGTGAAGGCAGATGGCCGTTGTTGCTGCTGTTGACGCTGCTTCCGCCTCGATCTTTTCTGGACCGCCTCCTCGTTGCGCGCAGCCTCCGCGCGTGATGTACCTTGCCTGACCGCGAGCCTCCAGGCTAGGCGGTCGTCTGCTTGAACTTCCCATGTGTTGAGATTGATGGAGCATTGTGTCATGTCCTTTTTGCAGATGTCTTTGAACCGCAGTTTTGGGCGCCCTGTCATCCTCTTGCCTTCTGCTAGCTCGCCGTAGAGGAGGTCTTTGGGGATACGGCCTGCATCCATTCTTTTGACATGGCCGAGCCACCTGAGGCGTCTCTCGCTAAGAACTGCATGCAAACTGCTCATATTGGCTCGCTTCAGCACCTCGGTGTTGGGGACCTTATCCTGCCAGGCGACATGCAGGACGCGTCGCAGGCACCTCATGTGGAAGCTGTTGAGTTTCCTTTCGTGCCTTGCGTAGGTGGTCCACGTCTCGCTGCCAGTTATGGCTAAAAGCCAACCTGAGTTCCCTTTGTCAAACCATGAAGACTCCTAAAGAAAGAGTTCTGTTTCCCTAATTCACAAAAAACCACTCTCCCCATTCTGCACTCATGCCCATAAAGCCACTTTAGATGTCTTTTTCAGTTTATGCAAAGGTGCTCAGTGGGCTATCAGAGGCCATGATGTAAGTACAGTTATTATTCTTGGTTACCAGATAAACTGAAATACAGACCATTAAGTAATTTGCCCAATTTCATATAGCTACTAGGTGGCAAAACCAGGACTCTAAGCTGGACAGTCTGGCTCCTGACCTACATTCTTAACCAATATGCTATGCTGCCAAATACATCTGTGTCCCTATTGATTTTCCCCCTATTATTGGCTGAATTGTAAATAAAAACCTGACTTCCCACTGCCTGTGCCACGCTCTCTTCAATGAGTCTTTTCCTTAAACTGAGGAATAGAAAATAAACCCCCAACTCCAGAAATATGACAAAATGTCTATACATTTATTATCAATTCACTCAATACCATGGGGGTGAAATACTAAAAATCTTTGTGATGTCACTGGATTTTATCTCTATATTTTAATAATCATCACAAATATCCAAACAATCCAAATTAAAATAATCCTACATACAACCTGACCATCTGTGGAATGAAAACTAAATGTCCCGTAATGGGGAGTGAAGGAGACAAAAAGAAAGGAAGACACCATGTCTCATAAGGCCACAGGCATTTCTACAACAAAGTAGTTCCCGACCTATTTTCCTCTGATTCTTTTGGCTGGTCTGTAACGAAGACAGCGGGTGGTAATACCAGCGCACTGAAATGCCATTCACTGGGCCTCATCGCTGCAGCGTGGTGGCTGCCCCAACCCCCACCTCCTCTCGCCCTTCCCCGCTCCCCTTGCTTCTCCCTCCTCCCCACACTGAGGACGTGGCCGCCATCTTGGCCTGCCCCGGTGGAACATAGCTCAGCCTTCTATTGAATACTTAACTCTCCTTACCTCTCCCTGCGCAATGTGCACATCAGCAAAGAAGGAGTCCAGTCTTCTGGGTGCTACAAAGAACAGTGTAACCCTGGACTACACAAAAAGAAAAAGCAGGAAGGCGAGTCTTTATAAACCTAATAGGTGTGTGCCACGGTACACCAAACCAAACCAACAGCGGGACTCTTCTGCCCACCCATCATGTTGAAACACCTTGTTAGCGAAAAGATAGGGGAGAGAAAGAAAGGAAAAAGGTTGAAAAGGTAACTGTTGTTGTTAGAACAAGTGTTGCATTCTAATAGGTCCTTGGTTATTTTTAAAAGCATTTATAATCAAGTCATCTTGCAAGATGGCGTAAACCAAAGGTTCTGCTAAATGCTTAACAATCAATTCTCAGTGATGGGGGGAGGGGAACCCTGACGTGTCATTTGAGAATCTTTGTGGTGTAAAAACTCCACTGCTGGCGATTTCAAGCTCACCCAGATGTCACTAAGCCCAGAATGAGGAGGAGATGTGCACCCATGTTTCTCCTGAGCCATAAACTGACTCCAAAATACCACTGTAGACTTGCAATCTGTGTTACATATACATCAGATCCTTGAATAATATTGTGTCTTGTGTTGTTCAGTATCATTTCATTAAAACATTGATGACATGATGACATGCTGTAGATATCAGGTTGGTGCAAACGTAATGTCTGACTTTTTAAAAAGGAAGTTTTAGATAGTATTTATTAAATTTGTGCCTCTTATAATTTTTTGATGTCACAGTGACTAATTTATACCTTATTTTTTCAGATTATCAAAGTATTGTTCATAATCGTCCACAATATTTGCACCCATGTTTGTCCCATCTAAAGACCACATTAGAAATGTTTTACTCTATGAGTTTCATAAAGGTGCCAATGCAAATACAGCAGCAAAGTCTATTCAGAGCACTTATGGGGATAATGCAGTGACTGAAAGAAGTTACAGGAGGTGGTTATCCCATTTCTGAAGTGGGGATTTCAGTTTGGAAAACGAGCCAAAAGAGGGTCGTCCAAAAAAACTTGATTCCGAAGTGTTGGAAGCTGTTGTCACAGAAAACCCAACCATTACCTCTAAGGAACTTGCAGAATAATTTAACGTAGCCCATTCAACCGTGCTACACCAACTGTAAAGGATTGGAAAGGTTTCAGTAGTTGGAAAATGGGTCTCACACGAACTGTCTCCAGAGAATCTGCAACAGCATGTTGATTGTTGTGAATCATTGCTTTCACGACACCTCCAGGTATCATTTTTAGGTAGGCTTGTTACAGGTGCTGAGAAGTGGATCTTTTACCATAACGTTAACTGTCACCAATCGTGGATCAGTCAAGGAGGAAAAAGAGTTCAACAACCAGGAAGAAGGCCTTAATCCAAAGAAGATCATGTTGAGTGTATGAAGGGGTATGGAAGGAATTGTCCATTATGAACTGTTGGACAACAATCAAACAATTACTGCTCATCTTTACCGTGAACAACTTCGTCATTTGAAAGCAGCTTTGAACCGAAAGCGACCCTCCTTAGTCAACAGAAAGGGTGTCATCTTTCATCACAATAATGCTCATCCTCACACAGATCGACTGACCCAAAATTTCTTGAAAGTGCTTGGTTGAGAAATATTGCTTCATCCTCTATATTCTCCTGACCTTGCTCCTTCTGATTATCACTTGTTTCGGGGACTACAGAACCATTTTGATGGTCTTAGGTTGACATCAAGCGAAGAGGTTGAAAATGAGTTGGATTCATATTCTGCTTCAAAACCTAAAGATTTTTACTAGCGTGGCATTTATAAGCTAGTTGACAGATGGAATGAGGTTCTAGAAAGCAAAGGAGGTTATGTTAATGAATAAATATTTTCATAATCATGGGCTTTTTTATTTTTAAAATAGACGTAGAAATCGGACATTATTTTTGCACCAACCTTATACTTAACTTTTGTTTATATCAATTAGCCTATGGTAAAAATAGTTTCACTGTATATTGTTTTGCCTAGAGTGGCAGAACCTACCCAGCATAGGAAGTGAGGACTTGCTATACATTATGAGGCTTACATCTTAAATGCAGTGTTTCAAGTGTATTACAATTTCTAAATATCCATGACATGGAGAATTTATCAAATAATTGAAAACAAAGCATGCAACTATGTAAACAGTTAAAGGTTTCTAAACATTCATGTACTCTTGTTTATAAACAGTTAACATCTTACAGAAAGACATAGCTAATATGATAATATAAACCTGTGATGCTTTCAGATTGCTTTTTCCAATTTCCTGGCTAAGGAAGCAAAAGGTCTCTACTAAATTCCTGAAAATTGGAGCAGTAACAACAATCTAAAGGAGAGGTCTTTCTCAAGCACTTAAAATCAAATGTAAAAACTTTTGTCCTCCTGAAGTAAATACTTCCTAGCTATAGGATATGCTCAGGTTCTCAAAAGACTGTACCCTCTCTAGTCCTCAATTTGAAAACATACTGCTTTTTCCTCCCTTTAGAGGGGAGCCAAGAATTATGTATAGCAAAGCTTACAATTGTCCCTAATGCATTCTAGTGTGCAGTGATATAATTTTTAACTAAGTAAGTTTGTAGGCAATTAACCAGGCTGTAATAGCCTTTTAGAGGACAAGAGAAAAACACAGTCCAACAACTAGTGAAACTAAAGCAGTAATCAAAAAACTCCCGGCACACAAAAGCCCTGGAACAAATGGCTTCACAGGTGAATTCTACAAAACGTTTAGGATAGAACTAACTCCTATCCTCCTCAGATTATTCTAAAAAATCCAATAAGAGGGAAGACTCCCAAACTCATTCTATGAAGCCAGTATTACCCTAATTCCAAAACCAGGTCAAGACACAACAAAGAAAGAAAACTACAGGTCAATACCACTGATGAACATAGATGCTAAAATCCTCAACAAAATATTGGCAAACCAGATCCAGCAACACATTAGAAAGATCATACACCATGATCAAGTGGGATTCATCCCAGGGATGCAAGGATGGTTTAATATTCACAAATCAATAAACATAATACAACACATATACAAAATGAAAGACAAAAACCACATGATCATATCAATAGATGCAGAAAAAGCATTTGATAAAGTACAACACCCATTTAAAAAAAAAACAAAACACAGTCTACTTTTAACATAAGGACACAAAGCTGTCCAAACCGGAGTGTTGACTGCACTGTTGAGAAGGTAATAAGTACACAGAACTAGCAAGGCAGACCAGTTGCTTTTTTACCACTGATTGACACAGAGAGCTGTTGTTTGCAAAAGGAAGAGAGGGAAGACTAATGCTGTTTGCAACAATCAAAGGCTCTGTTTTTTTTTTTTTTTTTTTTTTTTTAATTGCTAGGACACCTGCTGCCTCAGTCTCTTCAGCCTCATCCATTATGCCACATAGTGGTGGTGATGGGACCGGGATATGCCATTGCACACAATGACAAACCTGAGGAAAGACAAAGGAGCAGACACAAATCTCAGGGAACAGGCAGGAAATGGCTGATACATTTCCTCTTCCCACTCTGGGTGGGGGCAGGTCCTCCAAAGATTCACTCACATCGGAATTTATTGAGTCACCACTTTATGGCACTGGGAGCAGTGAAAATGCAAAGACAATACTTGTTCTTCTGATTATGTCCTTCGAGGATTAAATTATTGTTTAATGGGAATTGCCCTTCATATTTACTCTTTGGCCCACCCAAGAGAGGAAATTCAGAAGCATTTCCTAAAGTGTCCCATAGAATCTTAGTTCCACAGGATGTTAAGAGATGTGATGTGAAAAACAGGCTCCATGGTCAAGTAAGTTTGGAGAATGCTGTGTGTTTTTTCTAAAAATATGGTGTGTGTTTTTTTTCTCTCAACTTGGAGCTACTCAGAGCCAGTAATATGCCGTTGTACACTGAGGTTCTCCAGTGGGGGATAAAATAGTGTTTCCTGGTGTGTCTAACCAAGACCTATTTTCAAGGAAAGTCTCTGGTGAGTGGGAACAGTGTTCAGGGAAACCTGCATTAGGAAATGCTGGCTTTTTGCAGAGCTGGTTAACTCCTTGCTTGGGGGGGACTAATAGGTCCTCACACATGTTGTTTGGCTTTTATCGACGGGATCACCTCGCACTGTCAATAATTTTAATAAGCTACCACAATTTAAAAATCAGAAAACTAATATTTAAACAACAACACTTTTTTTTATAGTTTATCTTTTAAAAAAAGCAGAGTAATGGGGCACATTGTGCTCAGAGATTTGCCTTCTTTGTGTAGATTATTTTAAACCATAAAGAAATTCAAAAACAAACCACATAAGGCATCTAGGTTATAGTAAAGTTATGGAAAGAACAATTACAAGTGCACTTACTTGTGTGTAAATGTTCAGAGATGTGAAACAAGGCAAGTGGGAGTCGGATAGTAAGAGGCCTTCTGAACAGGTGGGGTGAGCTCTGATTGGCAGGGAGAAAGGAGGGATGCGTGCAGAGCTAAAGGAAGCTCCAAGAACACAAGCACAGGCTGGAATCAATGTCAGAAATAAATCATAGGCTGCTTTGAAACAGACACAAACATGTCTGATTTAAATTTCCAATTTAATTGAGGAATATAGCAGTTAGGAATTTTAACAATTAAGTAGCTCTGAGCCATAGATAAGGACAAGTCAAGCCATTTGGCTGTTACATATAATCTCTAAGAGGATAAACACTAGATATTTCTTAGCGATATGACGAAGTAATTCCCAAAACAATTTCCATCAGATGCCAGGTGTGAAAGGAATTACATCTAAATCCTCACCGGTTCCACAGACCTGTAATAGCGGGGCTTCCAAGAACCAGTAAACCAGTTCAAAAATAATTCTGAAACCTCAGAGATCCTATTACTAAGAAGCAGAAATAGATTTTCAAGTGCTCGCTTTGAAATATTAAGTATTGTTCCACCCATATATTTCCAACATCCTAGAACATTTATTAAAAACTAGTTCCAAGTGAGTCAGCTTCTAAAATAAAGCTTCACCTTGCCTGAAGTCATGATGCGTAGCTGTTTAACTTCACCGCAATGTGATTAGCATGTTCTAAAAAAACAAACAGTAAATAATATTTTCATAGTGAGAGGTTAGATTTAACTATGGTAGGAGCTCAAAAACATGGTTCTTAATCTGAGTTAATGTTAAACTGTTGCTGTTCTGTAATTTGTTACTTTTCACATAATGACTCTTCCAAGATTCCTACTAAGAACTCAAAATCCAAACCCTCAGACTTGATCAATCTTCTATCTATATTCTCAAAATAATGCCTTGCTTTGAAAAGTTTGGCATCTTCAGACACAAAAAAAGATTACTCTCTAAAATCTTGGGAACTACCAGAATCTTCCCCAATTTCAGCACTCTTTTTTTTCCCACTTCTAAGCAAAAACTGCCTCTCTTTCTTCCTGAGCAAATCCTTCCAAGCCAGAACCTTGCTCCTGCTTCCCCTTCCTCCGATCTCCACCCCTTCTCCTCTTTGCACTGCTGATCAAGCTGGGCGATCTTCAGAATATCCCTTTGCATATGGCAGTCTAGATTCTAATATTTTTAAAGGTTTCCTGCATCCTTGAGCTCAAGTCCTAACTCCTTAAGACTGCTGATCAAGGAATCTACTATATGGGTCAACTCATGTGTGAAGTGACCGCATGTATCTATGCCTCTTTGCATTTGCTCATGCCACTGCCATATCTGGAATGCCTTCACTATTTACTTATATGTCCAATCCCATGTTCAAATCTCAAGATACAAATACGATAAGATTTCCCCAAAGCACCCACTAGCCTCTATATCTCTTAATAACCCAAATTTCTCTCCAACTCCCAAAGCACTTATTGTCTGAAATAGAAGATCTGGACTTAAGTCCTGCCCCCACCACTAACTAGCAATGTAGCTCTTTCCTTACCTGTAAAAGAGGGAAAATGATAACACTGATCTTAGGTAGAGATTAAATGAGATTATGTATATTGAGCGCACATGAAAATTATTAATGTAATTTACCTTGAATTATTATTAATATCTGTACGTTTTGTCCCTGTGTCCCTGAGATTAATTCATTCAACAATTATTTACAGAACACATGTTTTGTCCCTAATAATGTTCTAAGCATCAAGGATTGTGGACCCACTTATTAGATAAGATAGATAATAAACAATATGACACATAATATGATAGTGATGACAGCAATGAAGAAAAATAAAGCAAAACAAGGGGATAAAAAGTGGCAAAGAATAGGTTGCCACTTGAGATATTTTAGATTGGAAAGGCTTATGCAAGAAGGTGACACACAATCAGAGCTGAATGAAGAGGGTAGTGAGCGATGCTCATTTCTATGGGGAAAGCTTCACAGATGGATGTGAGCATGGACTGTCTGGTAAAGAAAAAGGCAAGTGGAGCTGAAATGGAGCCAAGAGTGACAGGATGACAAGATGAGGGCAGCGAGGCAGCTAATAGTTTTATGGGCAGTAATCAGGACCTTGGAAGTTCTTCTCAGTGCTGTTCAAAGCCGCTGAAAAGAGTTTTGAGCTGGGAAATTGATGTGATTTGACTAACACTTTAAAATACCATTCTGGCCATTGAATGAAGAATTGACTTGGGGGGAGCAGGTGGGACTGGGGACAGGAAGACCATTGAGGACACAATTGCATAGCCTAAGTGAAAAAGATGGTAACTTGGACTAGGGTAGTGGCTGAAGGGACGCTGAGACATGGTCGGTCCTAGTTTATTTTGAGGGTAGAAGCTAAATTGTTTGCTGTTAGACTAACCAAATGTGAGGTATCAGTAAAGGAGAAGAGTTGGGAATGTTGGTACATTTTGACCTTGAGCAATTGGTTACATAGTAGTACAGCTATTGAGATAGGGAAGACTTGAAGAGAGGCAACTTTGGGGGAAATCAAGAGCTGTATTTTGTTCCTACTAAGGTTGAGAGGACTGTGTGATATCCTGGAGAAACAGATATATGAGAGCTCAAAAGAAAGGACAGAGCTAAAGATACATATTTGGATGTAGACCACAAGATAAAATCACCCAATGACTGTGCAAGATAGCAGGTCTAAGGACTGAACCCTGGGCCAGCCAACAATTAAAAGTCAGAATAAAGAGGAGACTCCAGCAGAGGAGAACAAGAAGGAAAGGCTAATGAGTTAGGACGCCAATGAGGATGTTATGGAAGCCAAGGAAGGAAAAAATGTTTGAAAAGGGAAAGAGTGGCTAATGGCCCAATAATGTTGAGAGGTTATATAAGAACTGTGAATTGTCTGTTGGATGTCGGCAATGACAGACACAGGTGACTTCGACATGAGTAACCTCCATAGAATGGTGAGGATACAAGTACACTGTGTGGATAAAGGAAGGAAAACATAGTCAACTCTTTGAATGAGTAGATATGGAGAAGTAGACAGAAATGGATATGCAGCATAAAAAAGGCACATGCTAATGGATTTATCCACCAAAAAAAGTGAAGTCAATGATGTAGAAAAGAGAGGGATGACCACTGAGGGAGCAAAGAGTAAATCTTTGAGTATGTGAGGGGATGTAGATCACAAGGGTAAGGAATGACCCTAGAGAGAGATCATATATCATAATTGGGTACAGATGTAGGGTAGATGCTAGGTTGGATGGTGGGAAGATCAGCAGTTCTCTTCAGATTGCATTTTAGAAGCCATCAGTAGAGGACGAGAAAAGGAGAGTGATGGTGGAGGTTTAGGAAAGAAAAACGTGAAGGGGGGAAGTAAACTGATAAATGGGTGGTGAAAAAGTGTGGGCTACCATTTGATGGTCCATTCCTCCCTCATCCCCTCCTTCGGCTCTCCTTCAAGAATGTCTACAGCTTTGCAGCCATTATCCATAGCACAGAATCCTGGGCCTTGTGCTTAAAGATGAGCCTAACTTCTCTGAGAAACTCAAAACCCGAAAGCCAAAAGAAACTCAAAGCCAGGAGATTTTTTTGCAAGTTTTCCAAAACTAGGAATGATATTATCCTGAAAAAGGATATTAAAACTAAAAGAAAAGTTTTTTCTGAAATATGTGTAGCCAGCTATGCCTTGGACACTATGAAAAAAAGCCTAGGACAGAAGCGTGGCCTGCAGCCCACATTTAGAGTCACCTTCGTCTCTCATTTTGACAAGTACATGGAAGTCACTGATGAGTGGAAAATTCCAGAGGACCAACACTTTGAAGACTTGGGAAATTTATACTGACTTAGAAGAGGCAGGAAATAAACCAGCACGGTATGATTTTTGGTTGTGACCACACATGTACATTTTGGAGTAATATAAAGGATCCTGTTTCTCCTGATGAAGAAGCAGAATTAAGAGAGGTGCATGACTCTCAGCCACATGTGGTCAGCTTCATGTCAGCTGTTGTTGTTGGGAGGGAGGAGATTTAAAATTATCAATGCCCAGCTACCAAAATGTACAGCTTGCTAATTTCCACCTCCTAAGAAGTTTCATGGTCTTCAGCCAAATGGAATAATAAGATGACCCTTTGACATTCTTACAAATGTTATGGTGAAAGCTGCCTATTTGACTATATTTAAGTGGACCCATGTTGTGAAATCCTCTGCTGAGTCTTGGGAAGAAAGGTTTGAAAATCACTAAGATATATACCTTGGCCTGGGTTTCCTAGGGCAATATGACAACTTTGTAGCTTCTTAAAAATAAGAGTCTCTCCACAAGTGAGCTTCATGCACATTCCCCACAGACAAAAGCCCAGAGTTAGCAATCTGAGCTGCTACCTACGTGCCACACTGGCCAGATCACAGACAGTGTATAAAAGTAAACAGACTCCAAAAGTTAGCTGGAGTGTGGTTGCCAACTTTGATCTTATCTGAATGAGAGGAAAAAAGATACCTTACACTGCCAGGCTACAAGCCTTACCAAAAACTTCTGAATTTATAATTTTTTTAGACTTCAGAACAGTAATAAAATATATGCATTGTTTATTATGTAACACTTCCAAGGGGTCTAGGGAACTACCCTGTAATCAAACACAATATTTATGTGGTAAAATGTTTGAAATGTCACATCAAAGGGAACAAATAAAAATAATGAATAACCTGAAGTCATTGCAGATCAGGTCAAAGTTTTGCTATTAAATGAGTTACAAAATGAAGAAAGAAAGGGAGCGAGGGAAGAAGAAAGGAAGAAAAACTCCCAAAATTAAGAACCTAAAATTAAAAAGAGAACTTCCACTACTCAAAGATTTTTGGTTTTGTAATTGGGCCCAGAATGATTGTGGACTTGTAAGAATAAAAGCAAATATGCAAGCTTTGGCCTGTAAGTTTGCTACATTGGACTACCAGGCTCCTAAAGGGCTATCACTTACCACATGAAAAGTAAATTTTAAAAAATGGAGATTATCAAATTGTTGGATACCACCAGGCAAGCACCATCTTCAGAGTATGATCTGTGACACTGTATGAATAGAGCCCAGCATGTGTCAGTGCTTCTGAGTGTCTTGTGATGGACACTGCTAAACAGTATTTGGCCTCTGGGTTCAATGGTACCTGTACACATGATGTTGATACTCGATTTTTTGTTTGTAGAGCTGTAAGATGTAAACTGCTTATTGACCACTGACCTTCCCCGAACATCATCTCTTATGTGAGAATAATAAGGACCATGGGTCAGATCCAAATTCTCCATAGACAGGATCAGATATACCAAGTTAAAAAAAGAATTTCATAGACTCGAAGAGATACTTACATACTCATGTTCATAGCAGCATTAGTCACAGTAGCCAAAGTGTCCATCAAAAGATAAATGGATAAACAAAATGTGGCACATACATACAATGGAATACTATTCAGCCTTAAAAAGGAAGGCAATCCTGTTACATGTTATTAAATGGAGGAACATTGAGGACATAATGCTAAGTGAAATAAGCCAATCACAAAAGGGCAAACATGGCATGATATCACTTATATGAGATCCCTAGAATTGTCAAATTCTTAAGAGACAGAAAGTAGAACAGTGGTTACTTGGGGCTGAGGGAGAGGGCAAGATGGAGTTATTGTTTCATGAGGACAGAGTTTCGGTCTTGCAGGATGAAAAGGACTCTGGAGATGGATGTTTGTACAACACTATAAATACACTGAATGCCACAGAACTCTACACTTAAAATGGTCAAAGCAGTAAATTTTGTGTTATGTATATTATACTACAATTAAAAATAATAATAATGATGGTGAGGATGATGATGAATTCACTAGTAAAAGAAGGCATATTCTGAAAACAGTGACACAAGAACTATACAAGAAGCAGCCAAAAGAGTTCAAAATTACAAGGAAAAGAGTACAGTGACAAATCAGAAAGCTATGCAGAAGGCTAGGAAGAAAAGACTGAATTGTTTGCCTCTGAATAAATTATCTTGGGAATTTGCCGTGACCTTTAGTGTGCAGGTTGGTGGCTTTCAATCTGATGTGCAGCATGGGCCCATTCTCTCTCTTAGCTTAGGCTAAGCAACTGAACTGTTTCTAAGCCTTGATAAGGATCATAAATTTGGGAGGCCCCAGAAGCAGAGTTCATCAAGTAACCAAGAAGGAAGAAAGGGGAACCTATTAGCAGTGCTTCTCAATCTGATTGTACTCTACAATCACTGGAAACACTGCCCCAGCCAGAGACGCTAATTTAATTGTTCCACAGCAGGGCCTGGTCGGTGACTTTTTCTCTAAGCTTCTCAGGTAATTCTGATGTGCAGACAGGGTGGATAACCATTAATCTCAAGCAAGTCTGCAAAGCTTTTGTGTAAGGGGCAGGAAGGTAAATCTTTTAGACTTTGTGAGCCACTATTATCTCTGTCACACCTATCAACTGCCTTAGACAAATATTAAAAAATAGGCATGGTTGTGTTCCAATAAAACTTTATTTATAAAAACCAGGAAGTGGGCCATAATTTGCTGATCTCTGCTTTATAGGGGAAAATGTCTTCAGATATTCGAAGTGGAGAAAACTATCATGTGGGCTTTGGAAAGAGAGTCTCAAACACAAAGAGGAGTAGGGTCCATATAAAACACTAGTTTTGAAGTTAATAACAAACTGTGGGGAAGAAAATAAAAAGGGAGGAAACCATGCTGACCCAGTTCCACATGTGACACGTAGATGGGAACAAAGTAACCTAAGAATCAGGTGGGAATTTTGTGTCCTTCTTTAAAAGAGAGTGCTACAGAGGAAAACAGACATGGAGCACGGGAAGAAGAGGAGTTACGGTCCAGGCTGCAGAGAAGGTCATAGACGGGCATAACGTCAGATGAAAGGCAAGCCTTGGAGAGTGACCATTTGGCTGAGGACATTTTGGACCTCACTGGTGTGCTGGCAGCAGTGACATAGGAATCTCTACCGAGAGCACCACCAGTTCAGAAACCCAACAAGCTAATTTATCAGATGGGAGCAAATGTGGGGCAGGTAGGAAGCACCCCCAGGAGACTGGCTCACAGGTGTCCGAGTTCCAAAGAGGAAGAAACAAATGGCAGCCCTGGCATAGGAAAGCTTGGGGAGTCTGCTGAGAATGAAAACAGGGAAATGAGCCGGAGGAAGGATGGTGTGAAATGCCTCTTGGAGATCGTCGGCAGCCGTCCGTCTCGAGAGACGATGGTGTAGCTTCTTAAGAGTCTATCTGCACCGCCGAGAATGGCTGTGCAGTCCGACTCGGGAGTGACATGGTATCTGTCTCCTCCCGTGTTGAATCGACATCTTGTGATGACGCTGAAGCTACAGAGCCTGGGCAGGGTAATATGGAGGGTCTGCTGTTGCCCATGCAGCAGACCCCCCCTCTCTTCGCAGCTGAAGGGTCCAAGGGAAAGACGGAGTCGATACAGCTTGGGTTCAGGTGCGCCGCAGGAGTTGCCGGTGTTGACTACAACGTCAAACCGCCTTAGGGACTCCGGCTCCGGATTTTCTGTCGGGGTTTACTCCCTTAGCCTTTCCCCTGAAGAGGTATGCCGCAAGGCAGCGGAGGTTTTTTGGAGTCAGAGTTTTCCTTCTCTGATGTACCCTGACTGGAAGATCGAACCAGCGACACTTAGCTCGCAGGCCGACGCTCAATCCACTGAGCTAAACCAGCCAGGGCAAGCCTCTTGGAGAAGTCCCTCTAAATTGGGAGTAGCCTGCTCAACTTCGTCCTGGGTTCCATGAATGTAGCAGTCCAAGAGAAAAGTTTGGAAGTTTGAGGTTTGAACATACAGAACATGTACCAAAGGGTAGACTGAGATCCCAGAAAATGCAGAATTGAGAGGTGCCACCACTGTGAATTTCTAAAGTCTTCACCTAGATGAATACGCTTCTGATCACTGTGATCTGGGAGTGACATTACCCTGCAGAATATTCACTGAGTCAACAATAACTGTGTGTACCTACTGTGAGAGAGACATTGTGCTAGATATGGGAAAGACACTGATGAGGCATGTAGAGGGGAGAAGACAGTCTGTTGAACTGCACACATGTAAAATTCCAACCGCTCCAAGTTCTAGAAAGGACAAACACATGGTGTTAAAATAGCTTTGGATGAGGAGGCGACCTACGCAAGAAAATGACTCCTGAGCTGAGATGGAAAGAATAAGGAGGCGGTAATGAAGGAAAGAGAGAGGGAAATGGCATGGGCACAGCCTGGGGTGGGGGTGGGGGACCTGGCAAGAGTAAGACTCAGGAGGAAAATTCTAGCAGGAGCTCGTGGAGCAAGGCGAGCAGAGCCAACACCTGGGCTGAGACGCGGGCTGAACAGGACCAGCACAAAGTCTTGCGGGGCCACTGACGACATGTCAGCTGAGCGTGGGAATGACAGGCAGCATGGACCCACATTAAGCAGAGTTGGGAAAAGGGTTAACAGGTCAGATTAGTGTCTCAGGAAGATCCCATTGTGAAGAGAAAGGATTGAGAGAACGGGAGTGGGGAGAGGACACAGAACAGCGCGGGGATGCTTCAGTTGTAGACCCCTAACCAGAAACCATGCCGTGATGAACACAATAGCGGCAGATTTCGACAAACTCAAAATGCCCGGGACCTAGATTCTAGACATATATCAAAGGTTTACTGGCAAAGGTAACATGTAGCCTCTCTTGTTCTCTCTTGCGCTGTCTGAGCCCTAAAAACAGGTACAGGTTCCGCTGCCCCTTCTCGCTACCCAAAAGCAGAGCGTTCCTATGAAACCTTGCCTAACTTAAGTGGCGAAAGCGAAGAAGCCGTTGCCTCAGGACACAGCTTGCTGAGGTTGCACAAAATGAACGGAGATAAAGCGCAGATGCTCACAGACACCGTTCGCAGTCCTGGCGGCCTGATGCCGAGATGCTGAGTGTTGTTCCCGGGGCAGGAGCTCGGCGGGGCCCCTCCCACTGCCCAGGGTACTGCCACCTCTGCAACAGCTCACTGCAAAACATGCTGAATGCTATTTTCACTTTTTGCCCCCCCATCTTTTTTTTTGTAAAAGCAAACATCCTCTTTGGATTTCTTTCACTTAGTGAAAATAGGCACTAATACAGGTCTTTCATAAAAGGGGCTAACGCAAACTTTTGAAAAGTGGGGGTACCTGTAATATAGCCTTTGTTCTAGGCTATCGTTGGTAACATAAATGTGGGTTTATCATAAAAAGAAAAAGTGATCTCTACGAAGTCAATTGTGTCTCTATCTTAAACAATTGACAGTTGGGTCAACCTGCCCAAGATCTTCAGAGGGCCTTTGGGATTGGGGGAAAGAACTTAAGAGTAAAAAAAAAAAAAAAAAAAAAAAACGTATGAATTTTCCTCAACTCCTACTCTGTATGTATAAGTTCCTTTGAGACCTTCCAGGGGGTAAATGATTGTAGCCACACAGAAGACAGCATTCAGTTGGTTCAGTATTTGGTTCAGCATTCGGGGGGTTCAAGATCCTGGATGCTCTCCAAGCAGCCTCGTCCCCAGAGAATTGAGTTACACCATGTTGGTGCTCAAAATTGCTCTGGCCTTTCACATAATACAAACTACACAGGAGAGACCAGTGTGT
The DNA here is from genome assembly GCF_987537825.1 of Furipterus horrens. Lineage (NCBI taxonomy): Eukaryota > Metazoa > Chordata > Mammalia > Chiroptera > Furipteridae > Furipterus > Furipterus horrens. Next base: position 192,253,830 of record NW_028327172.1, read on the forward strand.
GCTATTAAATCTATGTTCACTGACTTCATGTAAAGATGGAATTTCAATATAAACTCTGAAAAAGTAAAAAAGGTCTATTTTAAATTTCCGGGCAATTACAAGTGAGGTAAAATGTTGCCTTTGCCAGCTGTATTCATTTTTGGGGGGGAAAAAAAGCCAAACACACTTTTCCTCTTTTTTCACATCCAAGCCACAAGCCAGCAAACACTGGTATTTATTCCAATGTTAATAAAAGTAAATTACTCCGTGGTTTTGGGTCACTGGTATAAAACTTGTATTCTTTTTAGTTTATGTTATATACAAAAGTTCAAAATTTCAAGATGCATCCAGCACAAACTGATGACTTACTTATGTTTTTCCATGTGATTCAAAGCATTTTTTTAAAGTTTATGTTTGAATTACTTCTGTTTTTACTGTGCCAAATGCTTTCATGATTCCTGTGGGATTCTTTTTCTCTCTTCTGTCTTTTTACCTTTGCGATGTTAGGAATTTTTTTCTGCTTGAACCTCTCTCCTGGATTATAATCTACCACAGAGGAGGTCAAACCCATGAGAAGTTACATCAGCATTGAAAACTCCCATCTCAAACTTTAAGTTACCAACAAAGATTTTTTTCCTAGAGATACAGAACCTAATTAATCCTTTTTGCAGTTGCCTACAGGGTACAAGTCAACTGGGACCAGCACAAACAACTTGAAAAAAACATCCGAGGACCTACTACACAGATGCCAAAGATACTGCCCCCTTCCCAAACCCATTGAGTCCCCACACCAGATGTTGGGGCTGCATACATACCCAAAGTTCAACATGCTTTCAAGTCAGTCTTTCCATCCAGATGCTCAAGTTGACAGTTCTCTTTATAATTATTTATCATACAAAGAGAATTGCACAGACCCATAGCAGCAACCCCCTTGGCTTACTGGCCAAAATGCTAAATAAGTTGGTCTTCTGCTAGCTGTCCAAAAACATGCTACTGATTTAGACAGTTCTGCAGAACAATCAATCATGGTCTAGGCCCCGCTGAAGAGCCGGGGTCTGCACATGTTCATTTTATTAGGATCTTCCTTATGTCTGAGGATGTTTCTCCTTTATGTTTTTAAACTAAGGTAATCATTTCCATGCAAAGCGAAGGGACAGCATGTGAGGGGAAATGCCACTTGGGCTAATGTTTTGCTGATGGCTTTCAAGATTCTAAAAAAAATCTAGATTATGTTAAAGGCCTCCGAGGCCTTAAGACATTGCCAGGCTTTCAAGAACCTAACAGAAATCAGGCACTGGCCCCCAAAGCAACCCCAGCAAAGTCTGCTTCCCGTTTCTGTTATTATTGCGCTAAGTTTGTCAGAGCTGAAGGGAGTATGTCTGTAAGCTCTGACTGTACTTTCTTGCTCTTGTGATTTGAGGCAGAGATTAGGTACCAATACAATGAAATAGAACCACGGACCCTCAGCTTCTCAAAAACCATCTGTTATTTTCTTTTACGCTTTTCATCTTTGTCTTTTTTAAGCAAAAGGCAATAAAAAAAAATATTGCAACTCATGAAAGAACTGTACATCAAGTGAGGCAAAATATCTGTAGTCATTTTAAGCAGTCAGAGAGAGAAGTCCAAACAAACCGCATGTAGCATCGTTAGGCCTCCAGTGAGAGATGTGGCCAAGAGCATGGGTCCTGCAGCCAGGCTGCCGGGGTTTGGAACCCCGTTCACCCACTTTCTAGCTGTTATCCTTAAACATGCTTTGCCTCAATTTCCTCATCTGTAAATTGGAGATAACAATAATGTTATCATCATGTTTTTTTGTGACGATTCAATGAATTTGCAGTGCTTAGCAGGTACGAGTGTTTAGAAGAGAGCGTGACATAGGAAAACCACTATATAAATGTTTGCTCTTCCTATTTCCACAAAACTAAAATCAAAACAGACTATTATGTCTTGGTCAGGAACAAATAGAAGTGAATTAGGAATAAGACGGCCACTCAGAAATGATTTTTTTGTTTGTTTAAAACAACAACAACAAAAACCAAGCAACTTCCAAATGGCCAGTGTGCATGGCCTGCCACACACCGGTCCTGGGGGAACTGAGGACAGCAGGAAGTTCATCTGAGCAGGCATTTCCTTGCCACCACGCCTGTCACTTTGGTTCTAAACATCAGTCACAAACTGAAATAAACGTCTTATCTACAAAGGGAAAAGCCCAAAGGACACACCTTTTTAACCACTTGTAACAGCACACAAATAAATCAAGGGAGGGCCAGTGGGCAGAGGCACTTGTGACCAAAGTAGATAGCTTGTTCCCAGGACAGAGTTGAGCAGGAGTATATGGTGGGATGGGTCCAACCTAGCTGGGCACACAGGGCATCAAAACTGGCAGCCTGTTTAGGAGGAACACCAAGCCTGCTAGTCACAGCTACAACATCATGACCAACCTACAAGGACAGCCAACTCATTTTTTGAGTGCCATGATCAATTCACCTTACATCTATTCTGTAGATTGAAATATTTAACTTTATTAAATATTAGCTCAAAGTATGGGTAGAAAAAGGATGCATAGGATTTTAGGGCTGGGTGGTTCTGTAAACTCCCCCAGAAACAAAAACCTGCCTCCTGGGAATTCTTCCTGCCTTCACATGGGTGAAGGACCTGCCTGCTGTCTCTTTCCTACCTCCTTCTTAACCACCTCTGTGGCCTAGGCATGGGTCGGCAACCGTCTGCGCTCAGGACCAGCATCACTGCTGCTCTCCGTTCTGCTTCAGCCCACACTCCACGCCCTCTTTCCTCCAACCACCACATCTCTCAGACTCTACGGATGGGACCAGCCCCCACAGTTTAAACAAGACCTCCCCTTCCCCAGAAGATTCTTGGTCTAGTTCAGACTATGCACCCCTTGAAGTGGTGGGGCTGTATCTTTTCCATGCTATGTCCAGTGCCTATCACAGTGCTGCGCACTCAGTACATGCTCAAAAACATTTATTTAATGGACAAATCCACAGCAGTTTCAACTTCTGAAGGAACCTAGTTCTTCACATCTTTTTTGTAAGTGAGAGGTCCCTCCATTCCCTGTCTGCCTCGCCTCAAGCCTCATCTGCAACCTGCCCTGCAGCATCTCCTGAATTATCTTCAACTCAGAAGGTTTCCTAATGGCAGTATCTGCTTCCCCACCATCCTTTCACTCTTGACACTACCTCACACCTACCTAATGTATCAACTTTTCATTTCCATCAAGATCTCCAATCACCTCATTTTCCTAATGTCACTTCTCTTTTAGCTTTGATGCCCATCCTGTACACCTGGACTGCACGACTGACAACTTCAGGTGGAATCACCATCTTCTGATCCACCAAGGCATGGACCACATGGTCTACATTGCCTGCATCTATACCCTGAAACAAAGTCACAGATCCTTAGTGGTGGCTCTCTTCCCAAACATTCAACTATCATTTCTATGGGAGCAACTTTCAAATGTATATTTCTAGCCCAATCTGTAACCACAGCCAAAGACACAACTACCTAGGTTGTTTCACAACATACAGCTTTGCTGGGTCCTCAAACCCACCATGGCCCAAAGCATACTTAGTATCTCCCCAGATTCCTCTCCCAGTTTCCCTGCTGTTCCTAAAACTACTACCAATGCATTTGCCACAGAAACAAACTCCAGTACCTGTCTTCTCTTTAGTCCAACTACCACCCCCATAACTTTATAAGGTCTGTTCATCTTCTCCACTGCCTCTCAAATCTGAATCTGAATCTACCTTTCCATTTATACAACCCTAATGCATCCTCATGACAGTGTATTGACCAGCACTGTCTCACAGAACTTTCTGCGATGATGGGAACGTTCATGTGACCACTGAGCAGTTAAAATATAGCCAGCATAACTGAATTTAACATACTTTAAATTGTAACTTAAAGAGCTATTGTACATAGGGCCAGTGGCTCTCATATTGGAAAGCACAGAGAAAGCCAAGTATAATGTCATTTGTACCAGTCATTTGTTTGCTCTCAGCTCCATTCTCTATTGCCCACACCTCTTATCAGCTTTATATCACAGGAGACTTCCAGTTCCCAGGCTCTCTTGACAACTGCCTTCCAGCCAAGTTCAATCAGCCAGAGGCTGCGGTAAAGACCAGGAGGAAGGAAAAAGCCAGGGAGCTTTGCCTCAGGTGGCATTGCCAAGAGTGACCACCTCCCCTCCTTACCTCCAGTTTGTACAGGTCAGCCCCTTCTTCCACACTGACAGTTCCCCTGAGTGGCCTTCATCTCTGGGCTCAAGTGACCCTATCTTCTCCCTGTGTCACTTCAGCTCTAAGAGGAGTGGTAGTTGTCATTGTTCATCTCTGGGATGTTGCATTTGGCTTCTTAGCCATTAAAGCATCCCTGTAACCAATTCTCTCTATTAAATCCCCTCCACTGAAATATCTAGTACAACTTTTGTTTTCCACACTGAAAACTAACTGATACCCCATCCTAATTGGCATTTCCTCTGTAACTCTAACTCATCCTGAAAATTGCTGCCACGAGGCCAGGCCAGACATTACCATCACTTTCACCATTAAAATAGGATATGATACAAAAGTACAAAAGCCTCCTTTCTGCAGTGCTTGCACATGCTAAGCATTACAGTGGGAGTTTTACATATCATAGTTCTTCGTTTCTTATAAAACCTTATGAGGCCAGTATTTTTATCCCCACTTTATAACTGAGAATAATGAGGCTTAGAGAGCAACTTACACTGGTTAAACAGCAACTAGGTGACTCAGCATGCCTCCAAGTTCATGCAAGTTCATGCAAACTCCTTCCACTCTAGTACACTGTTCAGAAACTGTCAATTACTGCCCATTGTCTCAGGATAATTTCAACTTCCTCAGCCTGATCTCCAAAAGGACTCTCGGCAAGCTGGCTTTAAACTCGGCTCTCCAGCCTTGGCCCTACTTCGTCCTAACCCATATCCAGATTGACTGTATGCTCTTTCCCTCACATAACTGATTAGTGTCTTCCCACCTCTATTCTATGTCTCAGATGCTTCTCAGGACCTACTCAAAATCTGATGAAATTTCAGCATAATAAATATTAACTAACTGCCTACTGTTTCCAAAACTTTGTCCTCTTGCCTTTCTCTGAGGTTCACCATTGCATAATTTCTCATTCATTTAGCCATTGTTTGGCTTGTTTTCTAGTCATGCTCTTGTTTTAATATCTTTACTAAATTGTAAAGTCCTTGAGGGAAAAGATGGAGTTTTAAAGACTTTTTAAAAAATCTCCCACTAGCATCTGAGTGACTTTCAGAAATCACTCTTAGATGATTTGCAAATATTTGTTCAATTCATTGATATAACTCTTCACAGATGCAGCATCCAGTGCCCGGAACATACCAAGTGCCCAATAAATGTAAGTTCTCATGAATATAACATCACCTCTCAAATCAGTGGTACGATGAACCTAGTTAAAATGCACATAATTCCCAAAGTCATGGAACTAAAAATCTCAGATTCATAATCACCCTCGAAGTCTCATTCTGGTCTCCAGCAAACAAACAGTCTATACTGTTAAACGAGATAATCAAATTGATTGTAAGCAGAATGATGTCAATAAACCTGGGAAAGCAAGATAAACTTAATTGGCCATTGAGAAGTTAGAATATTTTATAAAACATCCATAAGTGGAGAGTTATGTGTCCAATAAAACCAACAGATTTGTTGCATGATGCCTATTGTAGAGAGTACATATGTAGTTTCTTTATACCTAAGCAATGCATGGATTCTGGACTTTTACGTTTGCTATACCCAGTTTCCAAGGAGTACTGACCCTTCGTGTGTTCTAGCTCGGATGGTCTTAGCATCAGCAACAGAGTGCTGGCTGGCCTCCTCTTCTTACATAGTAACAGAATATTGTCCTTGTCCTTGAAACCCAGTCCCATATCATGAGGAAGCCCAAGCCCCATGGAGAGGCCACATGTAGTACTATGGCGACAGTCCTAGCTAAGGTCTCAGCTGACCTCCAGCATCAACCATGAGACGTGCAAGCAAGTGAGTATCACACAGTTCTAGCCCCCAGCCTATGAGCTGATACAGCTGACGCTGAATGGAGCAGGGACAAGCTATCTCGGCAAGTTCTGACCAAACTGCAGGTTTCTGAGTGAAATAAATTCAGTCATTCTTTTCAGCCACTAAATTTTGGGGTGATCTGTTCAGCAGGCATAGTAACCAGAGCAGAGGGTTTGTTATGCAGCGATAGGTAACTGATAAAGGCAGTACCTTCTACCTGCCTCTGCCTTGGTGTATCTCCCTCAAAACTGCAACCCTGGTCCAAGAAGATGGTCCAAGACACACAGTATGGTTTTAAAGCTACAACAATCTGATAATAAAGCTCATTTTTAGCTAAAATTAGCTAAAACTACTTGTCTAATTAATTGCTTAAGACAAGGCATATCACTTGCTGAACCTGAGAATTTGCGGTTGCTCTTTTAGCCAAGAAAACATCACAAAAAAAGATCAAGTAAACATAACAAGAGAAATGAAAAAGTGCATTTAAAAATGGTACAGATTTCCAAAAACTACAAAGGCAGAGAATCTAATTGGATTATTTATTTTCTCATAGTGGTGCAGCTACTGTGGAAAGTAGTATGGAGTTTCCTCAAAAAATTAAAAATGGGAACTGCCTTATGATGCAATGATTCCACTTCTGGGTATACATTCAAAGAAACCCAAAACACTAATTCAAAACATATATGCATCGTTATGTTCTCTGCAGTGTTATTTACAATAGCCAAGATCCGGCAACAGCCCAAGTGCCCTTCAGTACATGAGTGGATCAAAAACCCATGTTTCAAAATATAGCTGATAAAGGTCATGCTGCTATTGAGTCATAAGTTTTATAAACTCCCACAGACCAAATATTCTCATGGACAAAATCGTTATTATCATAATAAAAGATATTGATCTAGCTGTTTCACTGATATTATAAGAACCCATGCAGGCCAAAAAAAAGAAAAGCAAAGAAAAGCTGGTGTCTTTGATCTAGTAGCTAAATAAAATTAGAAATAAAGGAATATTAAAATATGAACTCACTAACTGGATAAGTATGATGCTAGTAGATCTAAGGGAACAAGGAATTTCTATGTTTCAGCACCAAATGAGATGGCACTACCATTGGATATCTTGTCTGAAGCCTAAGAGTTCCTTCTGAGCAAAGGTAAATGCAGCCAAAATGATCAACAAAACTCTTGCTGTTATAAACTAACCACAGCAGTAATTCACCAAACTCAGAGTATTAAATATATCTGTGTGCTGAGTCAAAGCAACCAAATACAAAAGTCCGTATCAGCACATTTAGAGTATGGCTGTTTTTAAAAAATCATTTTGGGCTTTGTATGAAATAAATCTTTAAAAAAAAAAAAAATAACTAAATGGATGCTACCAACCACCTGGAAATAGCTGAGAGTTTAAGCCACATTCTTAGAAGCTGACTTGAAGAAACAACTCAAGATCAGGTGCTTCAACCTTGCACACAGCTGGACACAAATACCATGCTCGGTTATAAGGACCAATCCAAGCAGCGCTGCTCTCTGCTCTGTGAAATCCAGCCCCACCTGCTCTGCCCAAGGACCGGTTCCAACCACATCACTCCTGACTCCCTCCTCTTTTCTTAGGGTCAAGGGGAACACACCCAGAGGGGGTCAACCAGAATTTTCTCACAATATTGTCTGATATGTTAAATAACAAGTTATCCTTTTATCTAAAGCCATGTTTTTAAACACTATAATTGATAGCAGCCTCCCCTTCTTCATCTTTCGGAATACTCAGCTATTGTTTTCCTGCTAATTTGGGAAAATTGTATTCTAGAAAGGAAACTACACATAAATATTTATAACAGTCAAACCCTCAGAGAAAATAGTATATCTCAGGGCTATATCTATAGTATTCATGTCAGTAACCCCAATTAATCAAAGTAGCAGGTTTGCATTAAATTTGACCACAGACATGTGCACACATGCATACACATATGTACACAACCATGTATGTGTACTCACACAGCTGTAACACCCTAAGAAATCCATTTCTGTGCTACCAAAACATTTCATGCAGAATCAGAGAGGGTCAAGATTTACATCTCTCATTTTTACACCATGTGCATGAAATTGCCCTTAAAACACACCTACCATGTGTGAAAATGGCCTAATAATCAGATCAGATTCACAAGTGCTCTTGAGAAAATATAGCCTGCTGTGAATGTTGCCGTGCCTTGCATAACTGCCTTCTCTGCCTTATCTTTTAGAAAGAGCTATAAAATGTGCACTGCCACTAGAGACACCACCTTGAGACACACACTCAGAGGGCTGTTTGGATGCTGTGGATTTCTCCAGAGCCTGCGTGGGCAGACAAACCAGGAGGGGCGTGGCATCCTGGCACAGGGTGAGCAGCTGGCCACACCTACTCCCAGATAGGCAGCTGTTTGGCTCCCAGATGCACATTCTCTCTCTTGATCATCCACCCACTTGAAATAGCTCCATTTTAATTAATTTCCATTTAGCATATATAAGTATTTTTCAGAATGAAAGTCTTTAAACCAATTGATGAAATACAAATTAAATTTTAGTTTGAGTTAATAAAATAGCGATCAAAGAGAAGCATTTGTCTGTTTAATTTACTCATTCCCTTATTTACCATACAGGTTCTAACCCAGCCCTTGAAGACAAGGTCTACATGGCAGTGATGGATAAAGACAGGAAGCATGCATGTCATTGCACATGATGCTGGGGTCCATAAGGGAGCATGCTGGCAATTATGGACGTGGTTAATGGGGGGAGAGTTGGCTTACATGAGGAAGGGAGCAGGGTGGAATATGTGCCTTCGTGTCAGTGGTATTTAAATTTAGCTATGAAGGGTGAGTAGGAATTGGCCAGGTTAAGAATGTTAGAGGGGCTGGGGCAAGGAGAGAAGAGTGGAAGAGGAAGAGAATTGTGGAAAAAGGAAGAGAGATCCTTCCAGAAAAACAATATAAGTGGAGGCACTCAGGCAAAAAAGCAATAAAACAATACCCCAAAAGAGAAAAGGACAAAGGACATGAACAGAAATCTTACAAAAGGAAATATATATGTGCTACTATTTGTGACACTTCCAACTTAACTAATGTTCAAAGTAAGTTGAAGAGATACCATTTATCCCTGTCCTACTAACAAATATGAAGAGACTGGTAATCCCAGCCCCAGGTCAGGTGTGGGGTGAAAAGTTTTCTTGTCTCTACAGTCCTTCTAGACCACCTTCTGGTCACAGATCAATGGCCTACAATAAGTGGATATCTTTTATCAGCAAGCCCACTGAATATCACAAAGTGAAAAGTGTGTGATGATTTCCCAGAACAAACCACGCATTAAAGTATTTGCACAAATATTTACCAAGCACCAAAAACATATAAGATATAGGTGTTGTGGGTGCTGCAAAGATGAGTAAGAACTTCTCTATCCTTAAGAACTAGTTAGTCTATTGCCACCCTGGCTGGGCAGCTCAGTTGGCTGGAGCATTGTCCTGATACACCAAGGTTGCTGGTTCGATCCCCAGTCAGGGCACATACAAGAATCAACCAATTAATGCATAAGTTAGTGGAACAACAAATCACTGTTTCTCTCTCTCCCTTCCTCTCTCTCTCTCTCTCTCTCTCTCTCTCTCTCTCTCTCTCTCATCAATAAAAAAAGAAAAAGAAAAAGAACTAGTTAGTCCGTTGGGGACAACAGAAAATTTCACATTTAAGTACGAGACATGGCAGGCAATGGTACACATGAAAGGGGTACAAACAAAAGTGTTATAGGTACAAACAATGTGCTTTAGGCTCATCCCTGAAGAAGTAAGAGCCATCTGATTTTGAGGGACCAAGGAAGGCTTTGTGGAAAATATGACATCTTAAATTGGCCTTGTGGTACAAGAGGGAGAAAGAGCTGGATTTAAGTAACTCCTGAGAGTGAAATGGTGAATAAGCAGCTTCTTTGAGACTATAATTTGGCAAAGACATTAAACAAGTGTGATAAGAAGAAAACATTTCAGGGAGTTATGAGAATATCATAAAGGAAACTACCAAAAAAGACAACATAACCCAGTGTTAGTGAGCCTCTAACGAACTGAAACTCATATACAACACTGGTGAGAGAGTAGGTTGGCATATTACTTTAAAGAGCAACTAACTGATCAAAATTTAGAAAGGCTGAGGGTGACACAGATCATATGAGGCAACAAGTACATAAATAGAACTAAAGAAATTCTTGCATAGGGACACATGCAAAACTGCTCAATCCATCAAGGTTTGCTACAGCAAAAAAACTGAAACACGTTAAAGACTTATTAACAGATGGCATGCATAAATAATGGAATTTTCACACAATAAAACACAATATCAAAAATTATGAATTAGAAATTATATGAATAAAACTCAAAGGCAAAGAAAGTTACTAATTAGTGTTACCACTTCCAGAAAGTTCGAAAACATGCAGAACAACATATACATAATTTATGGATACATACATGTGTGGTAAAAAATATAAAAGCATACACGGAATGATAAAATCCCAAATCAGGCTAGTGGTTGCTTCTAAGTATGGAAAGAGGATAGACTTAGGGAGGGGTATAGAGTAGGCGTCAAATATATGCAGGGTGGGGCAAAAGTAGGTTTACAGTTGTGAGTCCACAAAACAGTTTATTCCTGTATTATTATTTACTGTTTGTTGTATTATTTTCATATGAACAACTGTAAATCTACTTTTGCCCCACCCTGTATTGTATGTACTTCCTTCCCTGAGCAAACTGGAAGCTCCTGAAGCCAGGGCAATACTAATTGCTTAGTCCTCAGTAACCAGCAGTATGCCCTACAAGCTATCCAGTCCTCAAAAGTCCGTTGAGTAAGTTGACAAGTCAACATTTCATCAGAGCGTTACTTAGAGGCTCGCCTCTATGCATTGCTTATCCACATCATTCCTTTCAACTGTTTCTTCCAGCTACACAACAACAACGCAAATGTTTGCATACTTCCCAGGGAATTTAAGCTGACACAATGAGAGATCTTAGAAAGACAGTTTTAATACAAAAGAGATGCCTAGTAGAAAACTGCCAGAAACAGAATGGGATCCCCTAACAAAGAGGGACTTTCCAGACCCTGAAGGTATTTGTAGGGGAGTGAGAAGTCTCCTTGGCACAAAAGATACAAAAGGGATTCAGGAATCATGTGACCTCAAAGACTTAAGGATTTTTGCTTCGATAATCACCCAAAAGAAGTGACCTCAAATTCCTAATCAAGTCATTAGAAGCCATCTGTGTGCTCTCCTTCATTGCCTGCACTCAATTCTGTGTTTTCCCACAATCTTCTGGACATCTTCACCCACACAAATGGTAGAAATTAAAGCAGTACCTGAGAGCTCTTGGTAGGCCACCCATTGTTAGGACAAGTAAAGAATTTTCACTTTCACAATGGCCCAAAGTGAGCTATCACGTGCTGTTAAGACCGCACTTTTGAAGGGACCACCCTGTCTTAGGTTTACAGCCAATTCACCATCCACCAGTCTGCCAGAGGATAAGTTTCCAGCTGAGAGTGCTACCAAGCTGATGCCCACCTCACACACAGGCCCTTGCAGGTCTAGAGACAATGAAATGCTCTAGTAGCCATTGGCTGGGAAAATAGCCTAGGCGTGTGCAGTGGAGAATCCATGCGCCGGACAGCTATAACAAAGGGCTGCGCAAGGAAGCAAGGCCTTGCCCTCAAATGAGGATTAGAACAGTTATATGCATTTATCAGCTATGGGATAGCTATACAAATTCACCCTCACAACTACGAAAACAACTTCAAAAGGAAGCGAAGATGGGGCAGGCAGTGGTTGCCATAGTAGCAGAAGCACACTTTTGCCTTTTCTTCAGTTCTTGGGTGGGGGCGGGAGCTTCTGAGGACTGGTGCCTGAGCCCAGAGGAAGCACCAAACAGGGTCTGGGTTGTTTGATCCTGAGAAGAAAGGACTTCATCCAGAAAGTGTGTCCTCAGGCTAATGAGGAAGCAGAGTGACAAGCGGAGCCTCCCTTCAGAAACAGGCCCTAAGCCAGTAGAGGCTTCCCAAAAGGTGGATGCAATAACTGAATATGGAGCACTGCCCTGAAGGCTGATGTTTTAACTGAGCACTGTAACAAGACAGGAACATCAAGCAACTCTTTGAAACCAGGAACTGCAGATATGTGAATTGCAAAGGCTTCCCATGCTGTCAATAGTTAAAATATTTCTGCTTTCATCTATAGGATCTGAGATGAAATGTTGAGTGTGGACACAATAGGCCCATCCTCAAGTGTCCCTGAGCCAGTGCTCACCTAGGGAGGGAATGGCCCAGGAGAAGGAAAACTGCAAATGCAACAGGGTCCAGCAGGAGGTGGACTCTGGGTTTTCTACTGACCATAAGAACAAATGTTTTAAGTAATTACTTACCTCTTTGAGGGCGTTTCCTATTTTTTCATGTAATGTGAATAATTTTGAGTCATCTATATTTCTGAGGACTATAAGAGGAAAAGGAGAACTTCATAGTAACAAGTTTATTTTATGCAAACTCTTTTCTCATAATAGTATTTCAGTTTCTATACTTCCTCTGTGATAGGGTATACACACAAAGTGAGTTACCATGTTTAAAACCCAATCCATCCTGAAAAAGGACAATTTTAGATGAATTCAAATATGCAAGTACTCCCAAACTATACAGCAATATCTGTGACAACTTTTACTTTGCAAAATTAAATTTTTGCCTCTAGTTATTAAACTGATTTACTCCACAAACATTTAAGAAGTGCCAACTATATGCCAGGTACCCTACTCCATTCTCATAACTTCCTAATTTCCCTGATACAGTTTACCCAATATTCCTATTCTGATGTTACTTTCCAAATATTGTAACTTTCCAAGTGCCCCAAATCTAATAAATCTATAAATTTGATAAAATAGGTATAAATAGGCCTTAACTAAAAGAAAAAATATATCTTATTTCTCATTAGAAAAATTGAACATCATAAATATATCAAATCTCCCTAGATAAAATACAAATTTGATTTCGTATCAATCAATGTTGTGAGTTAAATTGTTACCTCCAAAATTCACATGTTGAAGTCCTCCCCACTAGGACCTCAGAACGTGACCTTTTTCGGAAATAGGTTCATTATAGATGTAATTAGTTAAGATGAGGTCAAACTGGAGTAGGGTGGGATCCTAATCTAATACGACCGGTGTCCTTATGAAAGGGGGAATCCATACACAGACACCCATGCAGAATGCCATGAACACAGCCAAAGAGAAAGACCTAGAACAAACCAAAGATTTGAGGGCCTCAAATCCCTCAAATGGAACCAGGACAACATCCTGACTTTGGACTTCTTGTCTCCAGAACTGTAGGTCAATAAATTCCTGTTGTTAAAGCCACTCAGTTTGGAGTACTTTGTTATAGCAGCCCTAGAAAACTAGTATCAGCAATATCGCTATAAGCAAGCTCTGATGCTTGAAATTGTTCCAATCTGATATTCAAGTCATTCCACAATCTAATTCCAACCTATTTTTTTGTTTGTTTTTTTAAACTATGACCCAAAAAAATGACATCAACAATCTAGGAATCCATCAGAAGACAAGCGAAAAAAGGAAATATTCACGTACAAGGAAAGCTGTCCTTCACAATAACATTTATAATAGTAAACAGACAAAAAAAGCAATCTACAATTCTAATCCTAGCATGGGACACAGACCAATAAATTTATTTAGTAATAAATAGGCACAGGCTGTTAAGGGAAGGTAGAGCTGGGACACCTAACTGCTTAGGAGATTATTAAGGAAGACCAGTAGAGGAGATAAACCAGGCAAATTCTTCATGAATTAGAAAGAGTTCTCTAGAAAGGTGAATGGGGGTGGGGTGGGGGGAGACCACTCAAGGCACAAGGAACAGCTAAGACACTACGTTGGCATTGTGAAAAAACTCAGCATCTAGAAAAGCTGCCTGGAGTTTGTGAGAAGAAGGCTGGAGGATGCTGGAAGGCAGAAAAAGAGGCTAAGAGGTCTTCTGAGCCTAACCAGACTGGGCTGGGTATGCTAAACTGAGGGCATTGAAATAGGGTGGGGTGTATCAATTGATCCATGGGGGTGCGTGTGAAAATATCATCTTCTCTACTTCATGCCTAATTCATTCATGTGTTTGATAATACAATATTATAATAGTGGCATATATCATTTATAAATTTCTTTCTATGTACATAAATTGGGAGTATGTACTCAAAAACTTCTTTTACTGAATAGGTAAGTGATTGAAAAAGTTTGGAGACCACTGTGTTAGCCTAGATGTGGAAATTAATCTTTTCCCTCAAGGTTTCTGCAGAGGCAGGAGATTTCCTTTTGGCTGGGGGTAAAAATGTCCAAAACTGATGGTGGTGATGCTTGTGCAACTCTGTGAATATACTTTAAAAAACACAATTTGCATACTTTAAATGGATGAATTGTATGGCATGGTATATGAATTATTTATCAATAAAGCTGTTACCAAAAAGATCTTTTAAAACTTAATGAATTTTTCTTCTTTATACATTTCAAACATTGCATCTAGTTTCTGGGTCAGTGCAGACCAAGGAGAGAGCAGGGGCAGCAAGGAACACTATGATAAATGGGAGAATTTTTTCTCCTGTGGAGGAACAGACCAGCACAGGCAGCTGAGCTTGCAGGTATTATGTCGCTTCAGAATAGGAAACTCAGAAGCTGTGGTTTAGTCTTTCAGCCCTCAGAATCAGACATCACCCAAGCTTGGACCAGTCAGCCGGACCTCTCCTATCAGGGGTGGGATTTTCTGATCTAGCCAAACCTAAAGCAGCCTCCCAAACGAAAGCTCTAGAATACAGGGGGGAAAATGCATCTTATATCATGACTGCCCACACCTGTGTGTACACACGCACACAACACTGATTCAAAGTTCACAGAACAGTATTACCCTGTACTATATTCTATATACTCTATTTTCTGTTCTATTTCATTTCTTTTAATGCTAGTGACAACCTTTCTATATCCATACAAGGGTCACAACCAGCAATCTGAAAGCCACTGCTCTATGGGGAAGAGGTGAAACAAACAGGTATGTGTCTCAATAGGCTCTTCATTTTTCCACATTCCCAGGATCTAGAATTAATCCACTTGACAAGAACTTTCCCTCAGTTTAACAAAAGATGTAGCTATTAACATATGTTCCATATTATAAAAAACAGATTTTTGAGAACAGATGTTCAAATCCCAACTCCATGACTTTATTAAAAAAGAATATCTGGTTTTCCTTGAAGATTCCATGAATCATATTCATCCAGTTTGGATTGACATCCCTGTAATAATAATAAAAACAGTATCTGCTGCATAAGAATCATCTCACTCATTTCCAGAAATAGACACAAAAGAAGCAGAAGTCGGTGCAGAACCCCAATTACAAAGACCCAGTACCCTTCTCTCACAATCCTCGCTCCTCTTGAAACACAGTGAATGAACTTAACCTTCACATTTGTCTCTGATGTTTTCATTACACCGATCCACATCACAATCTTTAACTCGGAAACACACACATACGCCCTTAAGTCATTCTTCCTTTTCCTCTCAGGCTGATTCAATTTCTGAAGTCACTTTCCATTTTTAAAGAAACTTTGAACGATCAAGGAAAGCATTAGGGAATTTATCACTTGTCTGTATATAATGTGTTGCCAATCGGATTTATATACAGGCTTTTACTAGTTTAATCATAAACGCATGGTTGAGTCCTCTAACTTCCCACTAATTGCCTTGGGGCCCGTGTTGTCGTCCAGCACTTACTCAGCACATCTCTCCATTTGCTCACCATTCCAGGGAGGTTAGAGGATGTGTGGCACATTAACTCACGAGCTGGTATGAAAATAAAACAATCAGCATTCAAAACTCACTTCATCCCAGCTATTCCCATGCTGTTCTCTAAATACTGACTTCCAACACTTACAGGCCTATTAAGTATGTGTATTTGGGAATCTCTTAGTATAGTCTTCCCTTCCCTATTGACTAAGGATATAGTCTTTTATCTACTTTA
Organism: Furipterus horrens; assembly: GCF_987537825.1. Classification (NCBI taxonomy): domain Eukaryota; kingdom Metazoa; phylum Chordata; class Mammalia; order Chiroptera; family Furipteridae; genus Furipterus; species Furipterus horrens. Next base: position 192,269,895 of record NW_028327172.1, read on the forward strand.
ACATACATGGTAAGGGGCATTAATAGACTCAGAGGTTCCAAAAGTGCAACAGGAATAGGAATGCTAGTCTAAATGCTCTAGACCCAGGCTGTACCACCTACCCCATAGCGCCCAAATCTCACAGGTCCCATCTGTCCTTCAAACAAGTAATGATAGCCCTGGCAGGTGTGGCTCAGTTGGTAGGAGCATTGTCCCATAACCAAAGGGTGGTAGGTTCAATTCCTGGTCAGAGCATATGCCTGGGTTTCAGTCCTGGCACATGTAATCCCCAGTTCCCCAGTTGGGGCAGGTACAGGAGGCAACCAATCGATGTTTCTTTCTTTCTCTCTCTCTCTCTCTCTCTCTCTCTCTCTCTCTCTCTCTCTCTCTCTCTCTCTCTCTCTCTCTCTCTCTCCCTCCCTCCTTCCCTCATTGCTCTCTCTCCAAAAGCAATGAAAAAAAAAAAAATGTCCTTGGGTGAAGATAAAAAAACAAACAAGTAATGACAGACAGAATGGCAACTTTTCCCGCTTACTATATTCCAATTGAAGCTGCAGTTTAGAATTGTTCCCCTCATCTTCAGTTTGGAAAATGGCCTGGCAGCAACCCTCAAACCGTTGGAAAAGAAACACCTATTTTAGAACAAGTACTCAATGGACTGAGGCTTCAAACCATAATTCTTCAGGGAAACTTTTGTTCTATTATTTTTGAACTCCTAATTCTTTCCACAATTGCACTTCTCTAAGAAGTCATTCATTGAGGAGAATAAAACCCACTCTTAGTTGATATATGTTTATCTCAGCCACAAAAAGCCAAAGTCCTCCAAAGATGGCATGTGTTCTACCAAACCATTCCGGAATGTGTCCTGGAAGAGATAGGTACTGCCAAGACCAACAGACAGCAAAGCAAGATATAAAGGTCAGTACCTGCCCATCTCCAGAATGCACAAAAACTCTAATCTGAGGCCATTGGTGAAAAATTAATATCCATTTTTAAGCTAAATAAATTCCATTTGAAATGCATTGTGGAAAGATGCAGGTCAGCAGACAAACAGATAAGGAAACTTTAACATACTTTTACACTGTCCTTAAATACCTAATTCAAGGAACTAATTGTAAAAATCTACTCCTGTTTTTCTTAAAAATATTAAAAGTACTTCAATCACAATTTTTATTGCCAAAAACTTGAGGATACAAACTTCACAGGTGCTGCCGACCTCCCTGCTTTGTGGTTACCTTACAGGGACTCTCATGTCAGGAGACTGCTCTCATTGTCTACCTACACTGTGTCAGGGAACACCGGATGCGATGAGTCCGCCTTCCACAGCCAATCAACCGATGGTCACCCAGGGGCCTGAGGTCTAAATATGCTCCTTACAAGTCAAGAGAATGGGAAAATGGTGAAGAGTCTCTAATATGTGCCTGCAGAAGCACAGAGTGGTTACTGAGCAAGCCGCTTTGAGCCAGAAGAAACTGGCAACAACACCAATAAATCACCCAGCACTTTAACCTCAGTCTGGTAGTCTGGTCATCACATCAGAGACTGTGGATGGGAAGATTTAGGCAAAATATAGTCCACAAGAAGATTTCTTTTATGGGGATGGTAACCCTAACCACCAGGGAAGAGAAGATTATCCTAAGAGATACTTAAATCTCCAGTGTTGAGCAAGAATGAAAATCCCTTTGCTCTAATGGCTGGCTTGAGGGCACTGAGGTTTCTAGGGGTGACCTTCCTTAGGGCAGACGGGACCTCATGTTGTTGTACTTGGAAGGGGTCGATGGCTGTGTCAGCTCCTCTGTTCCCGGGGTTATTTGAGGAGGGAAGAGTTGCTGTGATATGTTGACTGCTCTGGTGAGAGGTAGAGATTGCCAGGCAAAGACAGCATGGTGGTGGGCAATGAAGCAAGCGCCACAAGCCCAAGCTCTGAACTGGACTGACACCAACCAAATGCATTAATATAGATCTTCCCCCAAACTATAATTGTGTGTCATCATTGCCACTTCTCAACTCCAAAAATATAACGCTATGCCCTGAACAATAGGAATATATATATATGTGTGTATATGTACATGTGCATATATATGTATTTCTAAAAAGTCACCCTGTGGCTCTTTAGGAGTCTCAAGTAGAATTTCGTCGAAAAAAAAAAAACCTGCCAGAACTTAAACTTGAAGTAAATGAGTGTCGTGTCTAGGTTTTGGAAACGATTCAGACTCACACAAACTGAAGGAGCTCTTTAGTCTCTTAGTCATCTCCTGCACACATTTCAACTGCCTGCAGTCCCACTGACGATTGCTATCCACATAGAAATATCTGCACTGTCTCTGATTGCAGGGTTTTCTCTGGCAGATGCAGCCTGTTCTATTAATCACAGCTTTAGTAGGTCTAGTCAGCTTGCATTTCCTTGAGTCAATGAGTTTTCTGTAGGCCCATCCTTCAAGAAAAAGCAAGCAACGTAGAAGGAAATTGCTGAATTGCTTATATTAATAGTTCTCAACCCTGGAGGCCAGACAAATCTCCTCACATCCTTTGCATACTGGAATTAGAGGTCCAGCAGCACCTGCTCCGTGAGTCTTTCCCCTCTAAACTGCTCCCTTGGTTAATAAAAAACATTCAGTTTTATCTGGCAGGAGAGCTTTCCTCCACCAGGTGCATTTCTGATGTTTCCAGAAAAGAGTTTAGCCATTGCTTACAAATACTTTAAGCACATTACTTTCTGTACATTAACAAATCTTCATTTCTCCTAGGAAATGGTGCTTTTGGATCATGTATGAGGTTTCAAAATATACAGCTACCCTTGGCTTCCTGAAATCTGGAAAGCTTTACTACATGAAAGAAGCGTGGTTTCATTGGGTAATAATCCAGCTGCAATATGAACAAGGTCCATACTACTATTAAATGTGTTTATCCACTGATTCATCTACATAGTCCTTGATTTGCTTTAAATACTATAATCAAACATTGTTATTTAATTCAACATAGATTCAGGAAAAGCAATTTGGAGTCTCACAGGTGGTCTGAACTCACTATGTTGGTCACATTTGATGTACTCTCCAGAGCATAAAGAAAAAGACATCCAATGTGATTTTTTTTTTCTTTATATTGGAGCACAGGACACAAAGCTTTCATAAAAGGACTCGTCCCTCAAAAGCGAGACTGTTGCTTTCTAGCTTATGTTTCCATTTAAACAGATCTCTAACTAAACACACAGGAAAAATGATATGAACCTTCCTTTGATAAAAATCTAGCATCCAACATTTGCAGGCAAAATTTAAGTCACTTCCTGAATTGCTAAACATACAGTTACACAAAAAGAATGGCTAAACACAACACATTTGTGTTTTCCTCTTTCATTTATGGAACAGTTCCTTTCTTCAAATTCAAAACTGAAGTTTTCCAGCAATTATTGTTTAAACCATTGATGTCTAATAACATAATGAAATAATAAGAGGAAGGAGGGAAAGGAGACATGTGCTGCTTACATGATTAAAACTCATTCTGTTTCTACTTCCATATTGCATCTATAACAGGAGTGCTTTTGTGAAAAGCTATATTTGGACTTCTGGGTTTTAGAGAGTCTCTTCCCTCATTGGCATAGTCAACCAAAATAAGTACAGAGGAAGCTTGTTTGGGAAATACGGGTGATTTCGACCCACAATGTTGAGCCACACAAATGAAGTTCCCAACTGTCGTTAAAGTCGGTTAGTTAATTGGTCAGTTATCTACCCAGTTTCTTTCTTCACTCATTCACTCCACAAATATATACTGAGAGCCACGGATGTGCTAGGGAATAGGCTAGGCATGCACATAATAGTGAGCAAATAGAGACACTGACCTTAAGTGGCCAAACTCGTATCTTTTGTAAAATACTGTTTCGGGTTTCTGTTTCTGACCCACCTGTCCTCTTTTATTTTGAAACTAATGTCTTTGAGAAGGACTCACATCTCTTGTTTCATGTATGGTATCCACGTTCCTGCTAATCCAAGAGTTTAGGGACAGAGAGAAACAACAAAGCAAAACTATCTCTGATTCTAACTTCTTTCTATTTCCTTAGCAGAGGTCCTAAAAAAATGTAATATTAATATATTTTTAGCTTACAGTATTATAAGTTTACACTAGCAAGTGAGTTTAAATTAGCAAAGTGGATATTTAATATTAATTTTTAATCAAATACTGTTAATTCTTTCGGACGTCAAAATAAAACCCAAAGAAAAGAAAAACAGAGATTATTACATACAGTGCAGCAACCGCAGCTCCTCAATAAAATAGCACTACTTAAAAATAAGAACTCTTGAGCATTTAAAAATATTTTTTTTAAATATCTGTGAAAGAGCCTATTTCTAATTTGTTTTCCAAACCGCATTCACATTTTAGATATTGGGGGTGGGGAGGCAGAAAATATCCAAATATTTAATACAAATTCCGCCCCCACCTTCATTTTCCCTCATATTAAAACCAAGGCACAATGATGCCTTTATCAAAGTAGGAAAAAAGTAACAGATTTGAGAGACAGTACACCCTAAGTTTTTAAGTCTTTCTCTACAGAAACTCAAAAACAGAAAGAGCAAGAGAAAGAACTAAGCCAAAGAATCAAAACAAATACCAGTATTTAAAAATATATATGTTAATTAGATCTTTATTTAAGATATTACTAATGATTTTATTCATGAAGAAGCTGTTCAATTTTCATTTTTCATTAAAGCAGAAGCAAACTTCATTTTCATTGATTTCTATAAGAATTCAGATATGCCTTTCCATATTTTCTCCTGGTAAATTAATTTCAATTCAAAAAGTCAGCTGAATCAAGAATACCTAGCAGCCTGTGTCATCCTTGCCTTTCCAAGACAAAAAGTGGTGGGAATAGGGACTGAAGTCATTAACACCTACACATGCAGCACCCAGTGAAACACACCCCTCACCCACGAGGCCGGGGCGACCGCTCATATGCACGAAAACAATTTGTGAACAATGAGAGTCAAAGACTTCAAATCAAACTTACTGTTCTACCACTTCATATCCAATATCATTATAAAGGCTTTTAAAAACTTCATTAAATATTTTTTTAGACTTAGTCACGGTAGCATTAGATCTGCTCATATTATTAAAGATAGACAGTAATATTTTTCCTTTATTTTGTAGGCACTAAAATTTTAGGAGATTATTTATAACGTCATGGGCCAAAGCAACCCAAATGGAACCATATTGCATTATTTAACCAGTACTGGCTCACATAAATTATTCTGCTACATCCAGGCTGTTTTCACACTTCTGTCTGACAGGTTTTATTCTTGAGGAAAGTGTAAAAGTCAAAAATATTTCAGCAAGATGTGATGTTGCCCACAGAAATACTGTTCTAATCAGATGTTACTTTCCTGACTAATACCCTTAAAAAAAATTACTACCACAAATACCATTTTAATCACCTATAAAGGATAGAATTAAGCATTAAACATTTTATTTTTATTGTATTTTTTCCATTACCATTTATCCTCCCTTATCCTCTTCCATCTCCACCCATTCTTCTCCCCTGCATCTCACAATCACCTTAAAACTGTTATTTATATTGGACCAATTAATAATAAAATTAATACTAAAGTTTATTTAATTCTATTTTTATTAGATTTTTTAATTAATTATTTATTTATTTTTAGAGAGAGGGGAAGGGAGAAAGAGAGGGAGAGAAACATCAATGTGTGGCTGCCTCTGGCATGCCACCAACCAGGGGCCTGGCCCACAACCCAGGCATGTGCCCTGACTGGGAATCAAACTGGCGACCCTTTGATTCACAGGCCAGCACTCAATCCACTAAGCCACACCAGCCAGGGATAATTATATTTTTTGAAGTGTCTTCTTGCTTCTTCCCTTCCTCCACCAGCAGTAAAGTACAATATAGAAACACTACTATAATCAGGAAGCTTCTACCAAGGTGCCTAGCATACAGGAGATGTTCCATACATCAGTTGAACAAGTCACACAGGACTTTAGGAGCAAGTACTGCAAAAAATAGTGTTCTGATGTTTTCCCCTTATGAATTGCCCCTTCTCACCCCCACATTTAAATGTTGTCCTAGGTATTAGAAATCACTTGGTGTTTCTCCTGCAGAGGAGGTGGCAATGTTTTCCTCTCTGATTAGACAGCATGACCTGTGGGAGAATGAGGGAAACCACACCATCTGCCAGCAGAAGGGCCGATCTCCCACACCCTAAGCTTTACTCCCAATGTTCCTCTTCCATCAGCCTAGCCTTTCCCTGCCATGTTCCCCTCACCCTTACACCAAAGCAGCCCTACCCAAAGAGTGATCTGTGCATTGATCATCTCCAGTCCAAGGCATCAACAATTATAGAAACTGAGAACAAGCATTTAGAAACACGTTGGCCAACTGGCCTGGGTGAGTTGTGGGAAATGCAAGTTGTATACTAATTGTATGGCCAGGATTACAATGTGTAATACAATGTGTAGGGTATTACAATAATGTTTAAAACAAAACAAAAAAATGTGTCTTTCTCTACAGAAGTGTGAGAAGCCCTGCAATAAAGAGTACAGGCATTGGAGTCAGACAGACCCCAAAATGAGTCCTCCTGCTCTACCACTCATCAGACTCTGTGACCTGAATAGGTTACTTAACCACACTGAACCTGGGTCCTTTTATCTGAGCAGATCTGGATGTTGGAGGCCGTGTCTCTGTTAAATGAGCCACTTCCTCCCCATGTCGTGAAATGGACTACAATTTCAATATGTTCCTTCCAGAGTCAATCACACACATAAAGAGGCTTCAGATGTGGTTTGTTCCACAGCTGTGTGAACAAACCGATAGCTGTTCTGGGCATCGGCTCTCCTACAATAATATGGTGAGTGGCCCAGCATTTTCTCATACCCCAGGTAGAAGACGTTTTGGCAACAAACTCTATGCACAATGAACTGGGTGTGGGTATGATAATCCTGTGGTCACTGCGGGGTTCAGACTTAACCACATGTGACAATTCACCCTGGGCCATTGTCAAAGCAAAAATTTCTCAACCCCATCCAACAACAGCTGAAGACCTAAGAACAGCTTTCCGGAATGGCTTTAATGACTTATAGTCACAAACGTTGAAGAAACTGTCCAGGAGAACAAGAGGGAAAAATATAACTTATGTGGAAAATAAAGAGAAACACACAGATAACTTCTAACTAGCATGTGTAAGGCCATTCTGGCCACTTGATAAATGAAAAGCCAAAACCTTTTCTCATTATTGTGAAGCCCAATTCCCCAAGTACAATATCTGGCTAAAGCAGATAGCAAATAAATGTTCCCTTTTGACCCTTCTGTGCAATTTTTGCCTGTAAAATTATGCTTTCATTCTTCATTCCTTTCCTTAATTTAATATCATTACAGTTTCCTTTCTATTTGTTATCAATGCCATCTGGATGGAAACCTAACAATATACCTCTGACACTACTCACACCGGTTCTGAAACTTTTTCATGCTCAATCTGCAGGACAATCAGCAGGAGTTCTTGAGAGGCTGCTGGTTAAAAACAGGCAAGTTCCAGAATGCCCGGATTGATTTCTAACTCAGTCGTCAGCTCAGGCTCTTTGCACACTCCTGGCTCCTGTTTCACTGCTTGAGGGAGAGGTCACCTGGGTCACATAGGACCTTACAAGGTTTCTGGGGAGAATAATGCTTTTTCTGTATCGCTTCCTTATGAAAAGCAACTGATCGGCCCTACTGTCTAGACATGCAAAGATATTTTTTTATGAACACAAACTAGGGTTTTTGGTTTTTTGTTTTTAAGTGAGAAATGGATTTACTTCTATTCTAAAGCATGCACACAGCTACCAGAGCCCTTCTGGAAATCCTTCTTAAAGGAAGATTTTTAAGTCAGGCTCATGTTCAGAAATAACAAAGAGCAAAATAAATAAAGGGCTCTAAGCCCCATGACAGTATTTGACATGTTACCTAGGGGACTCTGGACATGGATTTCATTTTTAGATTAAAGAATTCACTTTTCAGATAGGGAGTGCAGAAGACCAGACAGAAATCATGTATTTGTACCCTAATTTTCCACTTTATATCTCCTTAATGGATTTTTTCCTACCAGCTGCACACTTCCAATATCTACCTGGATACTGACCAAATCTGAATTTCCCGTCCTCCCCAAACAAAGCACTGAAACACATATTAAAGTTCCCTGAGCATGACTAAAGCTTATGCCCCAAAATTTAGAAATGTCTGACTTCCATTTCCAGTTCTGACAGCATCTCTCACACAGCTTGCCCTGGCGCCGTCATTTTAATTACTCTACATACTGCCTCCATAATCCCGAAGATAAAATGGAAAAGCTATTGTGCTGGAACTTGTGCTGCAAATAGCACAATGACAATGTGAGGAAAAAATCTCGCTGTATTAACTGGCTCACAGAGATTATTCTTAACACAAGCTATCCCAACATATGGATAGTATTTCTGAATGACGCAGACTCAGGAGCAGGCCCTGAGTAAACCCACAATCCCAATCCACCAGTGGGGGCAACTGCCTACCTTTCCTAAATCAGAAAAGCTCAGAGACAAGTGAAGTGGAGGGGTGCCCACATTCAGGCAGCTGTTCAGTGGTACCACACAGGTGGAGAAATGCAGAGGGAAGGAACCTGGTGCCCAGGTATCCAGCTCAAGCTGAGAGATGAGAGGCTTAAACCACAACCACCAATGTCACCTCCAAAGATGAAGCAAGGATTCCCGGCAGCCTAATTTAGAAGTCAGAATGCATTTTTTGTTTAGTAGAAAAACAAAATTTGAAGAGGTTTTCTTGTGGCTCTATGACCATCCCCACCAAGGGAAATTAGAACAACTGAATTTGTAAAAATCTGTAAATGAATGGAAGACTGCCTATACTATTAAGAGTACAATAAACATGGTAAACGGGTTATTTCTTAAGGAGACAGTTAAAGTCTTCAAAAGTAAGGGTGACTGGATGGATCATTTAATCACGTAGATACATACAGTTGCTTTCATATTATTTCTAGCAGGCATCATGTCAGTCAGCTGCCTCAATATAGAGCTTTTAAGATAGGATTTGGAGACTCTGAAAGCTTACTCTGTGTATACATTTCTATTTGATACATGATATTTGATATATTTTGATACAAGACCATGCTCTTGAGTGATCAGGAGAGCTTTTCTATGGCTCTGAAAGAAATGAGTTCTAATCTTGGTTTAATCATTAACCGCTCAATCTGGACAAATTTACTGAACTTCACTCCCGACCCCTCGATGTTCTTATTTCTCAAATAGACAGAAATAATATCTTACTAGGAGGATAAATGGGGGGAAAGAATAAAACTAATTTTAGCTTTATTTTGCACTCACAAGGACAAAGGAATTGCAGTGTCAGTGTTTCTAAGTGACTTTGCCTGGGTGTGGGAAGGGTGAGGGTTTCCTATTGCTGCTAGAACAAATGACCACCTTAAGTGTAGTGGTTTACAACAACACAGATTTATTCTAGTGTGGTTCTGAAGGTCAGAAGCCTAATATCAAGGGCTTGGCAGGGCTTCACTCTGTCTCCAAGCTTTATAGGATCTCGTCTTGCCTTGTCCAGCTTTCAGAGGCCACCTGTATCACTTAGCTCATGCCCCTTCCTCCATCTTCAAAGTGCATCACTCCAACATCTGGCTCCGGCATCATATCTTCTTTTTCTAATTCTAGTATTCTATTTCCCTTTTATATGGACCCCGAGATTGTACTGGACCCATTCAGATAATCTATGATAATCTCCCCAACTCAAGATGCTTAACTTAATCACATCTGCAAAGTCTCTTTGGCCATATGAGATAACATACTCAAAGGTTCCTAGGATTAGGATGTGAGCATATCAGGGGCCCCATTTTTCAGACTGCCAGAAGGAGGGAGACCTAATTGTAGATAAATCTGGCAAATATTTAGTCCAATACAATAAATGTTTAGGCATCATGACTCATTGCTCAGACTTCTCATCCTCTTCCTGCTTATCTCCAAGGTAATAACTAGGTCCGTGGAAAGAGGGGCCATGTCTCCATTATGGTGTGACATGGGAGGCCCAGAACAAAAATCAGGGGTGCTGTCTGGGTCCTGGCTGCCTACTGCTGCAAAGCGGCTGATCTGGGCTGCCGCCGGGACTGGGAACTATGGAGATGAGACTGGCTAGAGCTCCAGCCGTGGATATTTCCGTGGGCATCCACTGTTGCCCACCACAGCTTCTGGTCAGGGCCTTGAGTTGACAGTAGCTGGTCTCCAGGAGGGTGACCCTCAGCTCTGGGCCTCATGCTCCACCCAGTTCCTGGATTAAACCCTCTGCCTCTTAATTCAGCTACCTCCTAAGTCCTCTCTTGAATAAATTCAAGAACTTCTGGCTCCTTCTGCCACCACACAGGAGCTCGCAGAGTACTGTGAGAGCACCTGAGGACTCACTCCACCTGACCTTACCATTCTGCCTTCTGATGGTGCTGTGTACCCCTTCCCCGTTGTCCTAATGTTACTCTAGGTAACATTCTCCACCCAGAACTCTAACAGGAAGTGGTACAAAACTTGCCTCTATCTTTGGCGTTTCCATCAAGACAAGACACTCTGCCCTCACTACTCCTATCTATCTATATTTGGTCAATTCCTTCCTTCCCTTCCATCCATCAGGAGATGGGGTCTACTACTTCCTTTCCCCTTGAATCTGGACTTGAGTCATAATTCCCTTTGACCAATAGGATATGACAGGAATAATGTTCTTGGACTTGCATGCTTTAACCTGGCAGCATCTGCTCTCGCTCTCCTGGAAGCCAACTACCTGAGGAAATTTCAAGTACCCAGAGACCACTGTGCTATCAGGGAACCCTGAACCAGTCAGGTTAAGAGACCATGACAAGAAGGTATCAGACATGTGGGACCTCCCAGCCCAGCCTTGACACCCGCTGAATACAATGACCTGCCAACACCCCATGGAGCAGAAATACCATCCTGAGAATAAACTCAGAGAATCTTAATAAATAATAAATTGTTGTATTTTAAGCCAGGAAGTTTGGAGTGGTTTCTCACCCAGTAATAGGTAACAAACACAGTCATAAAAATAGAAAAACAATCTACACAAATATATTAAAGTGTTTCCTAAAAAAATGCAGTCAACAGTGGCATAGTAATGACAAAAATATGGTAAGCAGCCATTTCCACAGAATGCCCACTCATTTGCAAGAGTTTTGTTGTGCTTTATTTTTTTAACTAAATGCACTCATTTAATTCACCTGTAGCTAAAGAACCACTTACACTACTTTTTTTCTTCCCCAACTAGCATGCAGAGATTTCCCTCCTGAAGAGAATGTGATATGCAAAATCACTGGGCCACTGTCTTGCATAACAAACCAAAGTCTTTTGACATCAGTGAGAAAATGCCTCAAGAATGCAGAGGACATAGTGCCAATTGTTAAGTGTGAACTTCCAGGGTATTAACCCTTTGAGAGATGCTGTCTGGTTTCATTTTATTTGGGGTTGATCAAAAGGACCATGAAATGAGATTAGAAAATTATGCACCAGCCTCCTCCCCTGCCTACTTAAAAAATAAGCATTATAATAAAAACCTTGATCCTTTTAAGATCTGCCAAATGTCCTGTGTGTTAGCAAACAGGTTTTAAGTCATGAGAGACCACTATCATTTAAGAATGAGATCCAACCAAGTCAGCCTCATTGTTCAAACTAAAAATCTCGACTGACAGCTGTCACCTAATTCTTAACATTTACCTAAGGAAATGTTTCTAAATGGAAAACTGCATCCATGCACAAACGATACTGTTGCAAACAATAAGAAGAGCCCCTGGATTTACTTACCAGGCCAACTTGTTTAGAAAGTTGTCAGGGGTAAGAATGACAGAGTCACTCGGGACAGGCAGGTGCAGCCTATTAGTTTTTCTGGTTTCCATTTTTACTCTGTCTCCTGCTCATTACCAACCCTTCCACTAGAGATGCAGAGGAGGGGCCCACACTAACACAAACTCTGAGGTTACATACGGACAGTTGCACGAAAGACAGGCTTTAGGTCTGAAAACTCCCTGTCCGGAATCCAGAGCAGCAACCATGCTTATATTTTAAAGTCTCCCAGACAAGCAAGTTTCAACCGTACAGCAAGGCAACAGTACTGTACACCCTGTTATTTTTAGTTTCCACAATTCATCTACTCAAGTAGTGTTCACACAACCTTCGTCAGCCAGAAATATAACCTCCCTGTTTTGAACTCAAACTTCTCTGTACAATAGAGCTCAGGGAGGAAAAACAGGCTATTTAGAAGTTAAACTGTCCTGCATTCGAATTCCAGAAACAGTGCTTGTTACAAGCATTTACTAAGTATGTTGCCTAGGGCAAATCACTTAGCTTTCGGGACTGAGTTTCTTCATCTGTAATATACAAAGAGTACCCAGAGCCACCTTACAGGGAGCATTAACTGTGATTTCATATGAGAAAAGAAAACTTTAATTACAAGCTGGGTACAGATTCAATTAGTGTTAGTTATTATTAAAACTATCAAAGTTTTTGTTTTCTTTTCCTATAGTATGGGCATCAATCCCTCAGCCCTTAATCATTGCTCACTAAAGTAATCACTCAAAACTCAAAAGCGTATGAGGAAAAAATTTGTAAGTTAAGAAAGATAGTTAAAGGAGCTCAGTCTATATGGAATACAACAAGATAAATAAAGAGAAATGGGAACAGAGGAGAAATCAGACACGTGTCATAATTAAATAAGATCTTTGCTAAGTCAGCAGTGGCTGTGACTCCAAGAGAATTCAAAGTCTTTCATTTATTTATTTATTTTTTTGGCAAGTTAATAGAAAACCAATTCAGGTATATGCCTTTCGCCTCCTTGATTTAGTCCCATGAGATAAAGTGCAATGAAATCCTTTGAAAACCAGTAAGCCCTGTGCCAACAGGGAATATTTATCGGGTGCTTATTACATGTCAGACATTGTTGGCATTTTATATAAACCATATTCTTAACTCCCACAACCCTTTGAAAAAGTTCTTATTTCCTCATTTTACAAAGAAGGAAACTGAGACTTAAAGAGATTAAGCAACTCGCCCAGGGTTCTACAGGTAGCAAGAGGCAGGCCAAGATTTCAACTCAAGTCTCTAGAGTCCAAACGTCTGCTCTTTCCACCGAGTAAGAGGAGGTGGTCTGTCTCCAAGCTTTGAGACCTTCCTCTGAATTTCGCAGAGACAAACGGGAAATAGATTACGCAATCTTTTTTTTTTTTTTCATTTCATGTCTAGACTCTAGGAAACAACCCATAACCCACTAGGAAGCAGACAAGAAGCATGGGGCTATGAACCCAGCTTTGAAAATGCCTCTGACGAGGATGAAGAAATAACAGTCTGGACTTTCAGTTGCAGTTTAGAAGGTCAGCACCAACTTCAGACAGATGTCTGATATTTTAAATGACAAATTTGCTTGTGCATTGTGTAGAATTGCTACGCTTTGAGTTATGAAGCCATAATGCTGGTTTATTTCCAATTTCAGCACTGAAGGACACAGGGAAAAAAAAAACCAATAGGCTTTCAATGGAATTTTGTCTGAGTTTTCAGCCAGCATGTAATAAAGAAGTTATTCTCCTTAGGCACATTTTAATTTTTAGACTGCAGAAAAAGCATGGTAAAACCACAAAAACTGTGTGCTTCATAATGGTTCAAAGGAGGACCCTAAACTATAGAAAATTAAACAAAACCAATTTTTCTTAACCAGATTCTAAGTTTTGAGGATTATTTCATAGCTATTTGTAACTTTTGGAAAATATGAAAACTGGAGAAATGGGATGATAAAGAAGACATTTTGAATCTCTTCTGACACAAAGATCATTTAAAAACTATTTTAGCTTCATCATAATTTTGAAATCTCATATAAAGCTGTTTGCCCAAAATATAATTTCTCTAGGATGAGGACACACTCCATTCATTTTTGTGTCCCTAGCATTCATTACAGTATCTGGCTAAAATTTCTGAGTCTCCTCCCTCCAAGGACACGAGATTATGCTTTCCTACCCACTTGAAGTTAGGGATGGCCATTTGACTTGTCTTCACATGCCCTTGCTTGCTGGCTAATGAAATTTGAGTGGAATTAATATTACTTCTAAGCCAAATCCCACAAAATGTGATATATAATTCATTGTGTATCCTTCCTTCACTATGGTAACTTGCAACAGTCCAGATGGGGGAAGACTCCATCAACCTGCATCCCTGAATGAGCTCTACATGGATATGTAATATAAACAATAGTGAAAACTTCTCATTTTATGCAACTGAGATTTGAGTTGTTACTGCAGCATAGCCTAGCCCAGCCTGACTGATAAAAACAAACAAACAAAGAAAACCTCTGAATGGAACTTAACTGAAGAGAAATCAAGAAAGGAAAACTTGAAGGTTATAGGCAAAATGACCATTCCCATTGAATTCATTGTCTTTCATTGTCCTTTTTTCTTCTTTCCAGGTTCAAATTTGAGAACACTGAGCTTACCACAGCCTGATACAAACAGGAATACAACCAAGTTGAATGTTTGTTTGAATAGAGCATCATGTGGCCAAATACCTTTGGAAGGTGATGGCAACACCTCTCAAAGATACTAAAATCTATAGAGAACAGTCTGTTCAATGTATCTTAGACCAGAATAACAGGTTTGTTTTTCAGACATGAGTATCCAATGGCTAAACATGGTAAATCCAAGTAACCCAGGGGTCAGAGCACTGGAGGAAAGAAAAAAAAAATGCTGCTTTATAGAATAGAAATAGTTAAAGCCCAGATGGACTACCAAATCAAAAATACACTATCATAGAAAGAATTCAGCCAGCAATTTAAGCACTCTCCCTCTGCTGGAGCTCATCCGGAATATTTGCACCTGCTATTTACGTTGCTGCTTGTGTCTTAGGCATACCACTTCCTTCCCAAGGAGAGAGATTTCAGACAACAAGGCCCTTTCACTTGCAGCTTAGAAAGCAGACAAGAAGCCTGGGGCTATGACCCTAGCTTCTTGAGAAAGAGTCAGAAAAGGAAAAGGGACCAAATGCTTGAGACAGGAGAGAAAGAATACATGTAAGACCACCCAAGGGAAACTGCTTATTCCCCAGTGCAAATTTTGGACAATTCTATAATTGCTGAACATGTGGAGAGGGAAAAAAAAAAACCAATAAACTTTTTTTCCAAACAGACTCGCCATTTAGTGGGTAAACAAGGTGAGGAAATGGACCGAAGCCCTGAGGACTAGACAGTGTGGTATAAGCTAAAGATAAAGCAAAACGTACACTGAATTCATCAGGAATGATTGATTGAAGCTTAACTGGGGGGCTCAGTTGTTTGTATAATCAAAAGGAAGGAGTCCTGTTTTGGTAAGATAACCTTAAGTATGGCTTCTGTTTTATTTTTGTTATGTATTTTTGTAATCCGAGGTGGGGGTGGTGGTGTATGAGCAAGAGTGCAAAGGTCTTCTGGAAAAAGCTCCTTTGTTAAAATCCAGAAAAACAAACAGCCAACACTGATGTTTTGGAACAGCCCCACAGCTGCCCTACTTTCAAACATTTTACCTTCCACTTATTTAAGGAAATGAGTGCACAAAGGCTTCCAGAATTGCGTCTGACTGAGTGGAGGTCACTGCACGGGACCAACTGATTGGTTGCATAAGACAGAGAGGGGGACATCGGGGTAGGAAGGAGGAAATGACCATGGTGCCTGATAAATACAAAACTGCCCACTCTCTTGACCCTCAGGCAGAAGAAAAACAAAATCCATCATTTGTGAGCTTGGCAAAGGAAGCTTTACTTGGAAGGCAAACTTCATGTGGTACTTAAAGCACACACGATATAGCACCTTCCGAGTGGGAAGAAATGAATAGGATGTCCTGCCTGGGAGACCCTGGACAGTTTATAGTGGAAAGAGGAAAGGAGCAGGAGGAGCAACGGAAATTCTCCAAAAATTCAAATTATGTCAAGCCATCAGTTTCAAAACATGCCCCTCTGCAAACTTCCCAGGTTATGCTCTGATGTCAAATAACTTAGGTCTGGGCTCTTTCTCTGATTATCCGATGGAAGCCAGAAGTACTGATGGTCAGGCATTCATTGATTCACCCAATGTGAACTGGATGCCTCTTTCTGTGCAGGTCTCCAAAGCAGCCGGGAAGCTTGAAGTTTAAGTGTCTACCTATGTGAGCCGAGTCCCAGAAAAGCCTCTGACATCAGCAGTAAGTTAGAGGCAACAGGCTTGTTAGGCAACTGTTTGTAGACAGTGGAAAACGATTTTCCAATCCAATGCTCACAGACACCAGGTCTGTAGGGGAAAATAACTAAAGGTTGACATAACTGGTTAAAAAGTAGCAGGTAAAAGGAACAGAGGTGGGATGGTAGGAAAAAGACCTCCTGAAAGTACTGAAAACTGAAGGTGGGAACTGAGCCCACGGAAAGGGGAACAAGGCAGAAACGGATGATGCTGGACCAGTTCATGAGATCACAACCCTTTACAGACATGAAGCCATTAGAAGTCCGTATCTCTCTCTATGAAAACAAGTAAATTATTCTTTTCAATCTGTTTCATGTTAAAAATCTTTTTAAAGGTTCAGAAGAAAAACAGATATGCTCTTCTCAATTTAAGAAACCATTTATACCTGGCCAAACCCAGGTTGTTAAAAGCAATGAACAATGTCATATTCTTCGAGCACTGATAAGAGAGAGACCAGGAGGGTGACTAAGAAACTTGGTGGCCAAGAAGAATATTTTCATAATTGAGCCACAGAGTTAGCTAATCAGGATCTAACACAGACACCCAGAGAGATGACCAAGGACAAGTTTTCCTCTGATTTTCTCTTTGACAGTGGAGCATAAAAGAAATACAGATTTCCTGCAGGAAACAGAAGATAAATGATACTGATAGCCACTCTGAGTGACCCAGGGGAATACAATTTTTTAAAGGCAGACAGTGCAGCAGCATAAGCAGGAAGTAGCTGCAGAGAGCTACTGTGGCCCACAGTTCCTTATCTCCAATTCCAGAATCGCCAAACCTCTGAAAACCAAAAGTATGTAAGTGTGGTAAAAACTCAATTAGTGATAATATCAGACTTAAACTTCTTTGAAACCACGTAATTGCCTTTATTTATTCAATGTAAACATTCATACATTTCATTAGAAACAAAATATTAATGTGTTTAAATATAGGGTGTGGCTACTGGAGATGTTTCATAACATATATTATATGCACTGTATTAACTTCTTAAAATGAAATACAAAACATATTTGGCTCCAAGAGTTTCGGGTAAGTATGTGTGGGTCTGTGCATGGTGAGCTTACTTTAGGCTGCCAATGAGAATGTATGAAAGAGTTTTTAACTTTGACCTAGGTTCTTTCATTCAACCAACATTTTAAAGCACTTGCTATGTGCCTGAAACTGGGTATTGGTCTGTTTCCAAAAGGCCTCAATTTTATTTTTGTCTTATATGTAAAACAAGATCAGGAATAAACATCACTATAGCTGCTTAAATTATTAACAGAGTTCCAAGTTTGTAGGAAGAGAAAGACATGAATGAAAGGGAGGAGGGAGGAAGGGAGAGGGAGGGAGAGATGGAAAGAGAGAACAGCACTACTGGCAGACTCTACCCTAATTATTCTGAGGCTCTGAACATCACTCACAGGGTTAGAGTAATCCACTGACTGGTCCTGACAACCGGAAACATCACCATGCTACTTCACAGTTTTTCTCCAACCTACCTCCGCCTTCTCGCCACCAAACTCTATATGCTAACTTTGGCTTAAAACGTAACTTCTGAATCCTTAGCCTTCAACCACAACTTCCAGTTTGGGGTGATTACAGCCACCACCAGGATATATTGGAATATATCTGTTTATAAGACTGACTTGTACACAGAAACACACACACACACACACACACGCACACACACACAGACTCTCTCTCTCTCTCTCTTTCTCTCTTTTTCTCGCTCACTCAATCCCAGGCTATATGCTTTGGGAAGGCAGGAACTTTGGACCTCTGTGTCTAACACTGCATCTGGCACATAGTGGAGCCTTTTTAAAAATGTTGGCTGAATGAATTAAAGAACTTGAGTAAAAATGAGATACAGTGTATTGGTAAACTTCATTACTCATTGCTTCACCAAACATGGTTTCTGTCTTGTACTTAATTTAACAATTGTGTCCAAAAAAATATCCTGAGTCCTGCTTCAAAGATTCTTATTGGCTGCTTAAAGTAATCGCTCCAGGTACATGGCCACAGAGCCTTGTTTGAAACCCCTGGGACCAGATATGTTTCATCTTTCACGATTTTCGAGACTTTAAACATTTAATATAGTGCATATACCTATATGACATAAGTGAATATGTTGGCCTGCTCTTCACAAGCATTCACTTTGCAATTCTGGTGGCTGATAGCAGAAAAGGGGGGTGTGATCCCTCCACCAAAGCAGAAATCAAATTTAGTATTGGAAGCTGAAAGTAAAAACAGAGTACATGAGCCAACACTAAACCAATAAGGACAACAGTGCTGAGAATAAAGTTGATAATAATCAGCATTTCTTGAGCATACACTGTATGCGGGGCATGGTGTAAACACTTTACGTATTCTGACTATTTAAAGCTCACACAATCCCATGTGTGGAAACCAGTCTTACTCCCATTTTGCAGATGAGGAAAGTGAAGTACAGAAAGGTGAAATAACTTGTGTAAGCTCACTCAGCTAACACAAGCTAACAGTGCACCCAGAGCATGATATTCAATAAAATCTCATGAAATTAAAATTACTATTTGCCGAGTGATACTGAACAGAGGTTAATAATCAGAAAAAAATAAGTTCATTCGGAAGAATATGCACTTCTGCAGCCATAAGGCATCTGGTCTGAATCCCAGCCCCGCCATTACATACACATGTGGCCATGAGAACAGGACTTGAACTCGGATTTGTCACTTCCCCAGAGGAAACGAGGGTGACTGCCACTTTCTTCACTAGACTGTGAGAACAGCACTTTGCATTACTTTTTAAAAAATGTGTTCACTGAGCACATATGCCAGGTGCTATACATGTTTTGTTTAATTCTCACACAAAAACCAATGAAATAAATATGGTTATTAACCTCACTTCAGATACGAGGAGATTAAAGCTTAGAGCAACGGAGTACTAACTGAAGGGCACAGAGATCTTTTTCCTTCTCACATCCCAGCTAAGGCTACAGTCTAAGTGAGAAAGAATGACGCTCCTCGATTTTTTCCTGGATGGAAGAATGCTCTTTCCCAAGTAGAACAGGTACCTGGAAGAGTCTTTTCCATTTAGATGTTTGTGTAACATTTTCCTGGCTTGTATTCTCCAGGATTATGTCAACCTTGAAACAGCAACTTATTCTCATCTCAAACCAAGTTAAAATTGTCTCCTGATGCTGAAATTTCCTGAACACGACCATGCATTCACATATTTCATGTTTGCAAAAATTATTGCCTTGGACTCAATTTTTAAAATGTAAACAATATAAGTTATCGTCAAAGTTAACCAATGTCCCAACTATGACTGGAAATCCTAGATTAAGTCAGCTATAAAACAAACACCGGACTTGTATATAAAAGTTTTAGCAGAAGGTATAAGACATTTGCTAAGTCCACAGTCTCCTGGTTCAGGTGAATTAAGTGACAGCGTTCAGTCCTGAATAGCTAATGAAAATGGGTGACTTTGTATAAGTTTCTACTGAAGCAGGGAAGTGCCTGCCCAGTCTGTAACTCCAAATAGACAACCTCCTGTCTTCCTGTCTCCGTGGGTCCACGTCTCCGTGGGTCCACCTGAAGACAATTGGGTAATTACATCAAGCTGGTCTGGAGGCACTCTTAGGACATCCCCCCCTTGGCTAGTTCTGCCTCTTCCCTCTTTCAGGAAATTCTCTAGAAGGCCCCCACCTATCCATTCCTCTGTGTCTCCCAACAGACCACCTGACCTCCCACTGCACTCCCAAATCAATACGCCAGTGCTGTCATCAGAGCTCTGCGGGATTCATTCTCACCCCCAGACAACATACTTGCATGTGATTCAAATCATTTCCTGCTCCTTTGAAAAATTCATTTTAACAGCCTCTTGACCACATCAGTACACATCCCACCCAAAACTCTTCTCCCCCAGACTTCATGATGGCTATAGTCAAAAACCCAAAAGGCTTTCCCTTAAGCAATAATCCTTGGAAAGAAAGGTTATTCCTTCAGGCCCGATGATACATTTGCTGATTCTTTGTTACTTCTTCATATCACACAGAGTGTTTCTCATGAGGTTTATCAAGCATCCCCATGAATACTAGCTTTCAGAGCGGTCCTCTGAGGAAGGGACTCATTTCCTGCAGAGGCTGCCATAGTGACAGAGAACACCAACTGAAAACCTCCTCTACCCACTATAATAACCACATAGGAAAATCACAACCCTGCCACATCTTCCACTTTTAACCCCAAATTGATTACTCGCCTATTATTTTTTTTATTTTACTTTTGGAGCCACTTTCTGCTTCTAGAAAAAAAAATAACTATTGAATGATTTTCTCCATTTTTTTCTTATTAAATGTGTCCTTAAATAAAAAATTCAACCCTGGCTGGTTTGGCTCAGTGGATTGAGCGTCGGCCTGCGAGCTAAGTGTCGCTGGTTCGATCTTCCAGTCAGGGCACATCAGAGAAGGAAAACTCTGATTCCAAAAAACCTCCGCTGCCTTGCGGCATACCTCTTCAGGGGAAAGGCTAAGGGAGTAAACCCCGACAGAAAATCTGGAGCCGGAGTCCCTAAGGCGGTTTGACGTTGTAGTCAACACCGGCAACTCCTGCGGCGCACCTGAAGCCAAGCTGTATTGACTCCGTCTTTCCCTTGGATCCTTCAGCTGCGAAGTGAGGGGGGGTCTGCTGCATGGGCAACAGCAGACCCTCCATATCACCCTGCCCAGGCTCTGTAGCTTCAGCTTCACTGGAGAGGACACTCCAGCATCATCGCAAGATGTCGATTCAACACGGGAGGAGACAGATACCGTGTCACTCCCGAGTCGGACTGCACAACCATTCTTGGCGGTGCAGATACTCTTAAGAAGCTACACCATCGTCTCTCGAGACGGACGGCTGCCGACGAAATAAAAAATTAATATTATCCTTAAAGTTGTATTTAAAATAAGGCAATGTTGATTGTCCAGGCACTTTCCAAAGAGACACTCGAGACATATTTGAGGAATGACAGAATCGCTGAGAAAAGTCTATAACCTCATTTTAGAAAGGAAAATGCTTATCGTGATGGATACATTTCTACTTCATCTTTTAAATCACTTTTTTTATAGTTTTGCCTCACAGGAAAGTTCATTTAATATTGGAAATATCATTTTTAGTCTTATGTTTTTCACATTCGTTATAAAATTTGGAACAACATATGTAAATACTGGTGGCATAGGAAAAATATCAACAAAAGTAACATTAAGTCATTTCAGAATAACTACTATGTACCTCTGTATATAAAGCAGAGTTAATAGCACCACTACTGCTAATGGTGTGCTATTTTATTACTATAACCTTAATACCTTAATATACTATTTTCTGAGTTTATGTGTTAAAAATGATAACCAATAACTGTTCAACACAAGAAAAAGTAGGCAGAACACTAGATTTAGAGTCATGGGATTCACGTTGGGTCCCAGCTCTGTAAATCTGCTCACTCGAACCAGCAAAGTGACCTCTGGACTCTCTGTCTCCCTCCATATAGAGTCTTGGTTCACACCTAGCACTACTCTAAGGGGATTACATACATTGACTTAAATCATCACAGCACTCCACTGAGATGAGTACTACAATCCTCACTTTACAATGAAAATTAAGGTACTTCTGGTCAAGATGGAGGCATAGGTAAACACCCGTCGCCTCCATGCACAACTACAGCAAAAATTATAACTAGGCTACAAAACAAATATCACCCAGATTTATCAGAAAATTGAGCTGTATGGAAGTCCAATTTAAAGAAGTCACATTCATCCAGAAGGGTAGGAGGGGTGGAGGCATGCAGAGAGGCACGAAGAGGCACAGAGATGTGAAGAGGTGCAGAGAGGCAGTGGAATGGATGGTCCCACATTCACATGTGGTGAGTAAAAATCGGGAGGAATACCTTGGGAGCGAGTGATCCCAGCCCCAGTGCAGACCACCTAGCCCAGGGTTCCAGCACCAAGAAGATAAGTTCCCATAACTTCTGGCTGTAAAAATCAGTGGGGGGTGGGAGGGTGGAAGAAACTTCAGGATTTACAAGACATTCCTCTTAAAGGGCCTGTAACAGACTTAGGACTCACGCAGACCCACCTCCTCTGGGATTCAGCACCAGGGCAACACCTGGAAGGGCACAAGTGGCATATGGGGAGAAGGGGAGAAAAGTAAAGTGACTGGCGACAGGGCAAGTGCTGGGAGACAGCTTCCTCCCAGGCAATCTCCACAGGCCGGGCAGCAGCAATGACCCCTCTCTGAGTTCTCCCTGACACAGGGCCACAAAGCAGTGAAACGGATGGTCCCACCCTGGCGGTTACCTAAGGCTCCACCCCACACAATTTACAGGTGCCTACTAAGACAGGGAGTCAAAGAAGCTCTACATAATACACAGAAATAAACACAGGGAGGCTGCCACATTGAGGAAACAAAGAAATATGGCCCAAATGAAATTATAGATCAAAACTCCAGGAAAAGAACTAAATGAAATAGAGATAAGCAACCTATATTATGAAGAGTTCAAAACACTGGTAATCACGATGCTCAAAGAAATCACTGGGTACTGCAACAGCATAAAAAAGACACAGGCAGAAATGAAAGTTGCATTAAGTGAAATTAAAAAAAAAACCCACAGGCAATCAAAATTAGAATCAATAATTTGGAACATAAGGAAGAAAAAAACATTCAAATAGAAAAGCAAGAAGAAGAAAAAATAATAATCCAAAGAAATGAGGATAGAATAAGCAGCTCTGGGACATCTACAAACGTACCAACATCCAATTCATAGGGGTGCCAAAAGGAGAAAAGTAAGAACAAGAAATTGAAAACTCAGTGGAAAAAATAAGGAAAGAAAACTTCCCTAATTTGGAGAAGGAAACCAACATACAAGTCCAGGAAACACAGAGTCCCAAAGAAGTTGGGCCCAAAGAGGACCACACCAAGACACATCATAAGTAAAATGCCAAAGCTTAAAGATAAAGAGAGAATCTTAAAAGCAGCAAGAGAAAAGCAGAGAGTTACCTACAAAGGAGCTCCCACAAGACTGTCAGCTGACTTCTCAAAAGCAACTTTGCAGGCAAGAAGGGACCAGCAAGAAGTATTCAAAGTGATAAAAGCAAGGACCTACAACCAAGATTACTCTATCCAGCAAAGCTCTTATTTAGAATAAAAGGGCAGATAAAATGCTACCCAAACAAGGTAAAACTAAAGGAGTTCATCATCACCACACCATTATTATATGAAATGTTAAAGTGAACTATATAAGAAAAAGAAGGTCAAAACTATGAACATTATAATGGCAACAAATTCACAACTATCGACAAATGATTCTAAAAAAAAAAAAAACTAGGCAAACAAGCAGAACAGGAAAAGAATCATAGATATGGAGATCATTTGGAGGGTTATCAGCTGGGAGGTGGAAGGGGGAGAATGGGGGAAAAGGTACAGGGATTAAGAACTACAAATTGATAGGTATAAAATAAACAGAGGGTGTTAAGAACAGTTTAGGAAATGGAGAAGTCAAAGAGCTTATATGCATGACCCATGAACATGAACTAAAGTAGGGGATTGCTGCAGAGAATGGGGAAAAGGGGTAGAGGGGTCAAAGTTGGGACAACTGTAATAGCATAATCAATAAAATATACTTTAAAAAAGAATTAAGCCACAGAGTAAATAAGTCAACTAGGGTCTCACAGCTGGTGGTAGAACCCAGACGCAGCCCCCAGGAATCTGGCCTCACAGCATCAACAGCCCTCGTTGATATGTGCCACACCACCCGAAGTGTATATGCTATAAAAATGTGAGCACTAGTTATTGTGTTATTTCAGTAAACTTGAATGCAGCTTTCGAAATAAAGTCTACAAAAATTATGAACTAGTAGGAATAAATTCAAATTGGCTCATGTCCAGTAAAATGTGCTTTCTCCAGCATTCTTGCAATGAGAAATCTCTATCATCTATCACTTGGCAGCCACAATGTAACACCTGCCGTCCAATCTTCCCAGGCCAAAGCCATGTCTTCCATGCTCTGCGCTGCAGAACTGGGGAATTTCAGTGGTGGATCTGCCAAGAGTTGAGCATATCTCAGGAGCCTCCTGAGGCTAGCATGCTGGCCCTGCCTTCAGGGCTTCCTGCAACTCACCTCCCTGGGGAGGAGAAATCTAGTTAAGTAAACCTAAGGCGTGGTTCATATTGTGAAGCCCCATGTCCAACTCATCTATCAAATAACTCTGTTCTAGCCAACTCTTGAAGTAAAGTTGGCAAAAAAATGGGACAAAATTAACCCCTCTGGGAATCTCAAGAGGTCAGGCACCATCTTGTTTGGTCCTACACCCTAAATTCAAAGCATGGCTATGGTAGACCTTTTATTCTGGCTCTATGGCCAACAGATTTTTATAGAGATAATATTATGACTATTTCAACTAATAGACATGCAAAGTGGTATGGGGGGTATTTTTTAAATCCCAATTATTACTATAATTCAAGACTATTATGTACCAAAGCACACTGCTGGGTACTCTTGCATGTTACCTCAGCTAATCCTGATCAACCTAGGAGGGAGATATCATCATCCCGCCGCACCTGCCACCATTTATGCACAGGGAACACAGAGCCCCTGATCCGACCACAGTCTCTCCCATAACTTCTCATCCTTCAGGTCTCACCTGAAAGGTCAGCTCCACAGAGAAGCTTTCCCAGACCACCCAATCTAAAAGAGCAAGACCTCTCCCTAGCCCACTCCCCAGACACCCTCTCTATTATATGATCTTGTTGAATTTTACTCATAGCACTTAATATTATCTGAAATTCTTATCTAACTTATTTATTGTCTGTCCCTAGTACAAGGTCAGCTTCTAAGAGCAAGAGAACTCATCCATCTGGTTCAAGGTTGTAGCCTCAATGCCAATTACAATACCTATCAAAGAACAGGCACTTAAGCATGGGAGGGAGGGAAGACAGATGCCTCCTTATATTTTAGAAGGAGAAAAGCTTATTTTAGACATTAGAAAAAAAATCTTGGTGACTTAGAAATGATGTCAAATTCTGAGACATTACTGAAGAAAGTGGTGAAGTAACTGAAAATTCAGAAGTGAAGTGAGCACTATATCTTTCAGGGAGAAAAAAAAAAAACCAACAGTTAACTGCAATCCTTTGTAAAATACGGATAACTTAAAATTCTATGGCCATTCGACCTTTCAAAAACCTTTGTTTTTCACTGCTAACACTCAAGACCTCTGTAAACCAATATATACATTTGTTCTCCAGTCATAATTGCATGTTGATTGATTTTCATTACTGTCCCTTCCCCAAACACACACACACACACAAACACACACACACACACTTCCAGCCCTTTAAAAGCCTAAGTTAACAGGGTTTCATGGTTGTAAGCAGCATTCTAAAACTGGAATTTGGCTGCTTTACCACATGCACTAACCCCGGAGTTCGACGAACATCTGGGTCAGTAAGTGTGAGAAAGTTCTGCGGCAATAGAGGCAAAAAAAAGAGTTAGAATCTCATGGGCAGCAATGTACAGGTGACATGCTTAGAAAAGTGGCCAACCCGACTGCAGGAGCCATGGCTACACTGCGCTGGTGTGGCTCTTGGCAGCCCGGGGAAGTCACTGGCACATACACATGTAGTGACACGTTCCTGTAGCACACCTGGACTTTATTACAGTCTACATACGTTCATGGGTGACCAGCTGCTCAGGGGCTCACCCAAGATGAGGACCATCTCAGACCTTGGGTATGGAGAAGGCAGATTTAATTAAGTTTTACAACGTCCATGTAAGCTAGGATAGCATCGTTTGGTATATTAAATTTTTGAAAGTTCAAGAGTCTGTTCCCTAATGGAAAGAGGCATTTGCTGGCTAGAAAGCTGTAATCCTTCTCACAGTGACTGAGGTTTCAATCTATATTATTTACTAGCTTAAACTTCACTCTCCCTCACAAAGATCGCAGATGAAAGTCCAAAGCAAGTGAACTGCTGAGACCCAGGAACAAGGAAAATGGTGGGGAAAGGGGAAGAAAAAGAAAAGCACTCTTGGGTATCTTTTGTTTTGAATTTTAGAAGATTATTTTGTTTAGAACTGTCATTTATTGCTTTATTGCGTTGTTTTATTAACTATAAAATATACATGCTTGTAAAAAAGTTTTTTCCAATTAAATGGAAAAGTACTCAGAGGAAGTAAAAGTCCCCAGTGACCGACACTGTTAATTCTTTGGTGGATGGCCTCTCGGGGCTGTTTCTTCACTGCTTAATAAATGTACGCAACATGCTACACACTGCCCTTCAACTTACTCTGTTCATTTCCAAAATGTTTTGTTCTTTCTATGCTGATCATATAGTTCTACTTCACCTGCAAATTGAGAATAATGGCATCCAGATTTGAAAGGAATGCTGTAAGGATTAAATGAGACAGAATTTCTTAAATCCTTACAATAGGACCTGGCACATAATAAAGAATTCAATCAATAGCATTATCAGCTGCCCACTATTAGGTTGTGTGTCTATGTAGCATCGTATTCAATAAATGCCCCAGTGATAGAAGTTTCAGTTGTGTCTAGTTCTCACCATTAGAAACCACACCACGACGAAGATTATAGCTTAGGTTACAATATTATGACTAGATTCTTTAATGATCTTCTCTTATCCAACATTTTGAAATTCACAGAAAACATTTGTTCATTTGAGCTCACATCAATGATTTGTAGGAGACAAATCAGGTGCAATGCTCATTTGTGAGACAAAGAAACTGTGTGTTTAAAAAGTGAGTCAATTGCTCAAGCCCACCCAGGAAGAAGCCTGAAGTCATGCCTTGACCTGGCTGTGTGCTCATTTGACAAATCTTTGCTGAATCAGTATTTAGCGCCAGGCTCTATGATGGGCACTGGGAACGTAAAGATTTATAAAATATCCTCTAAGAACTCACAGTCTAGTGGGTAGGCAGTTACTAATTTTTCAAAAATAACCATATGGTGCTCCAAGCATGAGAGCAGATATGCGCACAAATTCAATACCAGACATGAAGACCAAGGGGGCAAAGACTAACTGGAGCCAAAGGTCGAGACAGATGCTTGGGCCAGGGTGGGTCTCAGACTTCCCACTCCAGTACTGTTCCTTTCTCCGGCAGCATGCTGTGTCACGAACTCAAAGAATTTAGATCATTTATGCCAGCAAAAATGAAAAATCATGTACACACTATTGCTACCAAATTCTTTTCAAGGAGGGAAGGGGGCAAAGGTGGGGATGGAAAACTTAAAGAACATTTCACGTCAACTAGATGTTTAAAAAACATCAGTATCAGGTCACCTCCCAATAATAAACCTTCCAGCCACACAATTAACATTCTGCACATTGCTTTAAAGAGCACTAAAGACAAAAATCAATATGTTCGACAACATCAGTAACAATAACAGACATTAATCCCTCTGTATTTTCAGGAAGGTACTATAAATTCAAGATGTTAACAGTGATAATTTTATTATTTATGTTTATCATTATTAATTACAGCTAGCATTTCTCGAGCACTCATTACATAGTAGGCTAACAACTGTACATGCATCATCTCAATTAACTGTCACACGATCTCTATGAGACAGGTACTATGCTATCCCCACTATAAATGGGGAAAATGAGGTTGACAGAGATTAAACAACTAATAAGTGCCTGGACCAAGACTCAAACTAAGGTTTTCTTCCAAATCCCATGTTCCTGATCACTCTATTATGTTCACTCTCCATTTTATCAATGACATTTTCTTTTTTTTTATACTGTGAGTACAATAAGTAAACAACACTCTTTAAAGCATTGAACAAGATTATTCTTTATATATCGAGAATCATTTGTAAAATTAAAGTTCCTTTAAGACACACCTTTATAAAACCTTATCATCATGGCTGGCTGACATCTGAATTTGAAATTAGCACCCTTTATTGCATTTCATACTCCTGAAATTAGACAATCAGGACCTACATCAAACAAGGCTTCCGTGATGATTAGTTGACATAGCACCATAATGAATAATTTTACTCTGGGCTTCAGGTCCCACATAATTTATGTTCATAACAAAAATGGCAACAGACCAGTATCTGTCATAGGGATTTATAGTCTTGGCCGTGGCCAAGTCAAAGCACATTAGCCTAGTGTGTCTAAACATCTGACTCTAATCATTACAGTGAGGATCAAGTCAGGCATTAGAGGCTTATAAGTATATTTCACTGAGTGTGGGAAGTTGAGAGGAAAATAGTTTTTAAGGGGGAAGTTGAAGTAATGTTTTCTTAAAATTTAAGATCATCCACTATCAGTAGTATGTGAGGTGTCTCCTCCTCCCATCTCCTTTCCTCACGCTGAGGATTCAGCTGTGTCCACAGTTGTCAGCCAAGGTCAGGCAGAAGATAGAGGAGAAGATACTGTGGGAGTCTGTCAGCAATCAGTGGTTTTTATATTATTCACTGTTCTATATCATCCACACACACCCTCTTCCTGCCTCCCCCATCCTGTTAATATGAGTTATTGAGGATTATTCAGTTTTTTATTTACTCCCAGATATTTGGGGGGAAGGAATTATAATAAATCTGGAATCTAATCTTTCCTCACATAAACATAGAGACCTGAAGTTTAAACTAAATATATTTATTACCCTCTAATGATATTTCCCATTCTACTAAGAAGGAGGGAGGCACATCCCCATCACCCCTTGCCCTCAAGGTCTGCATCAAAACCCGGTACCAGCTCTCGCTGGTCTATTAATCCTCGGCCATCCATCTCCTGCCCCAGCCTCTTCCTTTTTATAAACCACAGCAATCTCTACGAATCTTTTTTTCTCTAACCCATTTATCCTCATTCTCTGTGAGGTCAGCTTTCCATTAACCACTCCACACACAAATCTCAACCACGCTACATAAATATCCACAGCCACAAGTATAAATGGTATAAGATGTTAACATTTCATTGTTTCTCTTGGTATGTACAGTACATCTTTGCTGTTTCCTTAAAAGTTAACGTGTAGAGAGCATCTTCGTGATTCCACAAGACTTCAAACCATTTGACCAGATAATAATCTCTTGGAAGTCATCATACAACACGCAAAAGCTCTGTTTTGTTTTTGTTTGGTTGGTTGGGTTTTACTTATTATGTCTACATGCTGATGCTACATAAAACAAAATGGTTCTCTATAAGGTTTATAAAACAAAGAGGACTCATCAGGAAACAAATGTCATCAGGAAAAAATCAGACAACTTATAGATCAATATGTAAAGGAAGGAAAGAGAATTTTACACTTATCAAGCACCAGATATTATCATGTACATGATTTTAATTCATCTCAGAGGTGGTAGGTAAGCTCATCCTCAAAAAACCTTTCAGGTTAGATGTGAGGAGCTCCAAACTCAAGGCTCCAGGTCCAGTAATTTATACAGCTTACAAAGTTGGTAATGCCAGTGTTGTACTAGACTTTTAAATCCAGAATCAACTGTACTACATTAGCCCCAAGATGCAGACCTACTCTTTCAATTTTTTTCTCCTGACATAGGAGAACCTTCTTGCCATCTGTTTAGCCAGAAGGCAAAGGCCAAGTGTACTTGAAGCCAGAAGCACGTGTTTCAATCCTGGCTCTGCCCTCACTCCTTGCTAGCCTCTTGGTCGACTCATTTAACCTCTCTAAGGCTCATTTCTCCAGCCACAGATAGAAACAAGGAACAGACTGACAGTGACCAGAGGGTAGGGGGGAGGGGGAAGGGGAGGGGGGAAAGAAGGGAAAGGGTCTAGTCAAGGAACTAGTTTAAATGACCCATGGACATGAACAACAGGGTGGGGATTGACTGGGGGGGAGGGGCAGGGCAGGGGAAAGCAACAGGGTAAAAATGGGACAACTGTAATAGAACAGCAATTAAAAATAAATTAAATAAATAAATACTGGAGTATTTCTGTGCTTGAAAAAAAAACAATATGTGACAGTATTAGACTATTAAAAAAAATTTTCCTTTTCCCAATGCATGAGTCTTTCTCATACATACACATACATATAGAACTGACCCAATTACCATATTCTTTTTTTAAATACTGCCCTACATATTAATATTTTAGAGTTTCTCATTTTACCTCTATTTCCCCCTATGACTATAAAGCCTCAAGTTCCTTAGTATCCTTAAATAACCTCTATATATCCTGGGATTATCTAAAAGTCTTCAAATTTAAGAAAGAGGAGGAAAAATGTGGATTGAGATAGGCAATTCAGCACCTAGAACAACCGCTGTTGGATATCTTCACTACATGATTATATTTCATATATTAATATCCTCTAATTTTCAACTGGACCCTTTCTTGGGCACAATTAAAAATATTTGGCTACATGGGGCAGGAGGAAAACTAAGCTCCATATGAAATTGCCAGTTTGTGCCTAATGAATCGCGGCCCACTGCACCATCTCCACTGTGCAACTGTGAGGCGAGCTGTGGATCACAGCCTCGAAAGAAAAGAAGAAAAAAAAATTTTTTTAAGAATTTAATTTGAATATAGCTAATAACCTCTGCCAGTAGAGTTGTTTTTCTTAGAGGCACATTCCCTGCAATCTACTTTTTAATTAATTTGCTTGCTTGTTTTATTTTATTTTATTTTTCAAGTATTTCACCCTGCCTGAGGGGTACCCTTTCCTTCTCTGGGAGCCGAGCTCATTGGCAGGTGGTAGGCGGTGAATGTGCCAACCAGGCAATGTATCCCATTGTGGCCAAAGCAGGGAGAGAGGAAAAGTGAGGCTGGTCGATCTCTTCAACTTCCAAGGCAACTCACTGAGCAAATGCAAAATAGCAACATAGTAATTTCTGGCTGGTAAGTTTCCATGATAATTTTTACCATCACGAGTTTGAATGTCATGCAAGCAAAGGATTTTGTGCAAGTTCTTATCACCCTATTATCTCAAGTATAAAACTTAGTAATTTTAAAAGATAGGCTCTGGAACCAGATTATCTGGGTTCAGATCCCAGCCTGACTGTCCTAGATACATTTGTAAGCTCCAGCCACTTAACCCCCGTGTACTTCAGTACTCAGAGGGGTGTTCTGAGAATTAAGTAATAAAT
Organism: Furipterus horrens; assembly: GCF_987537825.1. Classification (NCBI taxonomy): domain Eukaryota; kingdom Metazoa; phylum Chordata; class Mammalia; order Chiroptera; family Furipteridae; genus Furipterus; species Furipterus horrens. Next base: position 192,301,159 of record NW_028327172.1, read on the forward strand.
ATATATAAAGTATATAAAAGAGTGCCTGGTACATACAGAAGGCTCAGTAAATGTTAACTATTACCATTTCATATTATCATCATTATACTTATTATATATTGTTAAATATTCCCTGGGTGCCAATTGAGTTTAGAAAATTTTAACTGATTTGTTGTTTTGTTTTGTTTTAAATACACATACATAAGTTTCTTCAATGAATATCCAACTCGAGAGGAAAAGACAAGAAACAGATATATCAGGTTGGCTAATTCCATATAGCTATGAACTGAAATAGTCAACAGAAGCAGAACAATACAGAGGATAATATCATTTGTAATCCTGGAAGGCACAGAGTGAAGAGAGAAGAGTCCCCAGGTTCCAGGTGATGTGGCTTTGACAAGCCATTTAACTCTGAGAAACAGTTTCCTTTCTCGTCTGTAGAAAAGTATCTACTGTTGACTCTACCTAGAACACTCCCTTCTTTTCCTCCCCCAACCACTTTCACCAGATCATACAGATCTTCTCTTAAAGCTCTCAGCCTCTGGCCCTCTATGCTAGGTCTCCAGGCTGTACAGTCACATAGCATGTCTCCATCATGTCCAAGCACCTGTATCTATACCTGGCACATAGTTGATTCTCAATAAATACTGGATGGATGGATGAGATAATAATGTATATCTTTCCTCCCTTTTAAGGTCAAGTGAGACATCGAGGAGAAATTACACACTGTAAAAATGCTTTACAACTGTAAGCTATTATTCTGTGGTTGAGTTTGAGAAGACTGGGCGTCTTAAATGAACAGAAGGGAAAAGAAATAACCTAAAGGTGTCAAAGAATTTCTTGGGCTGTATAAACATCTACAACCACAATAGGCAAGACTAAAGAATGGGGTTAATTTGTCTGACCCCAGGGTCAGGGCATGGTCAGGCCAGGGAAGAGCAAGGACCAGGAAAACAGATGAACAGACAAGGTGATACCATTGTCCAAAGAAGATAAGGGTTGTGGTACAGGGAAGTCAATTAAAGCAAAAGGTCAAGTGGGCACCATACATTAACGGGTAAGAGTCTGTGGATCACACTGAGAGTGTTCATGAACTTGAAAGAAAAAAATACATTTTATTTCACTAAATTAATTGAAAGCCAACATTTCTTCCAATTAAACCAGAGTAGTATTCGCAGAATCTGTGACTTTGTCACCAAAAGAAATCAGAGATTTTTTTTGTCCCATTACAACTTTAGATATCAAAAACATCTTTTACTGTCACCAATACTTTAAAGTCATGGTAGTGCTTAGACTCACTGCTGAATCTTGTCATTTTAAAAAAAGAACTACATATATGACTGTAAGTTTAATATTTTTATAACTTAATGCAACATAATTGGCTTTTCTGTAACACTATATATCTAATTTGATACATTTAAAACATTATTGTCAGAGAAGGTTATAGACTTCACCAGACAGTCAAAGGGGCCCGGGGCACAAAACAGGTTAAGGGACCTGGGCTGTAAGACAGTTCCTACAGAGCAGAAAAAAATCAAGTTTTTTGTTTTGTTTGTTTTGTTTTCAGATATATGTGCTCCAACAACAAGATGATAGTAACTCTTAATTTTTGCAGCAAGTAAGGAAAAATTCAGAAAACCTAATAACAAACCCAGGGATGAGCTGACTAACGCCAGAAGGTGGGCTAATGAACCCATTGTGTAACAGAAATAGCAGCACATGACTTAACCCCAGAAATGTGTGGGGCCCAAATACCTCTCACAGATGGCCGAGGATGAGAGAGGGGACTGCTGCAGTGACAACACGGGGCAGAGGGGCTGTTTTTGCAGGGACTCAAGGAGCGCTGATTTCCACCACATTTTATTTAAGTGCACCCAGGCAGAGCTCTCCCATCCAGGTTGAGATGTAAAGTGGTTTGAGAGCAGGTTCTTCAGGGAGAGGCAAAGAAGGACCATTGATAAAAACAGCAGTACTGGGACAGGAAGAAATCATTTTCGTACAGCACCAGCAACACAGGCCCCAAGGGAGGAGGAGAAGTAAACTGAGATGCGTGCAAATCTTCAGTGGAGCCAAAGAGCTGTAGTGAAGATATGAAGACTGGGTTCACCAAGACAGGAGATTGGGAAGGATGCAATCTACAGGTCCTGGGAATCAGAAGCCCAGCCTCCTGGGAAGGTATACAGGTGTCAAGTGGGCCTTGAATCACCACTTCCCTCATTTCTAGAAGGTAATTCCATGAAAATGCATTCATTTTCTAGTAATTCTGCTAAAATCAGGTCCAACCTTTTTTTTTTTTTTTTTTTTTTCCCCCTGGGATTTCATTCAGAATCTGATGGACTTTTTTCCCTCCCAGTTTACATAAAAGGATTGTGGTAGCATAAGAGAGCCCTTTTATGACTTCGTTTTTGGGAATTCCTACCACAGTACTCTTCCTTTGCTCTTCTGAGGCAACTAAAGAATAAAGAAGTAAGTTTTAGAATTTTTTTCCTCTTTTGTTTTTAAAGCACTCAAATCAGAATGATTGCACTGAGGAAAGGCTTTAATTAAAAGGATCAGAGAAGAGTGAATAAAGTTGGCTATTCCTCAATTCCATCAACTTGTAACCTGAAAACTAATTTATCATTAGCTCTTCTGCTTGGTAAACAGGGAAGTTTTCTCATAGTTTCAAATTATACTGCAGCTGTAAAATTTGGCAACATTATTAGAGTAAAAGAGCCAAGAATGGACTTCTAAAAGATTAATACAGTGTTACTGTATTGTGACATCATTTATAAGAACCACCCATAAGTTAATTTCAACACAATTTCTGAATAAAGATCAGACCAGCTTACAGCTATCAAATCATCACCTTTCCCCATTTAGGTATAAATGATAGCTTTCTAATGACAGCAAAGATGTCCAGATTTTCAGAAGATTAGTCAAATCAGTCAATATTAACCCAATATCAAGATATCACTAGTTACCGCTGGGTACACTTTCTGACTCACCTAAATGGTATATCACTGAAATCTGAAATGTCAAAATGGAAACAGTCTATTAACTGTTTTAATCTTCTCGATACTCCATGCCCAGAAGAGCCTCAAGGAATGCTGTTTGCTGAGTATTTCCTAATGAGCTGACTCAAAATGCAAGCCACTGACATCAGGTGCTTGTGAGTAATAATGAGTCAAATACAATTGCTTACAAACAAAAAAATTTTTAATTTGGCATGAAAAAACAGGTCTAGTCCTGGCCTCACTTCAGGAATACACAGTCATATCATAGAATTTCAAGGCCAGTTTCCAAGCTTATATAATAAAAAGTCCTCAAAATAAAGTAAGCACATTCTCCCACACTGACCTGCACACAACCCATGTGCTGACCAACTCAGGGCTAGTAAATATTGTAAAATACTGTTAATCAGGATACAGATGCCAACAAATTATTCTGAGTCATTGGTTTCTGCAGCTAAAGCACCTTAATTCCAAGACCAAATCGTTGATTGCCCTTGGAATTTATTAGAACATCAGGACCAATTTAAGTACTAGAAGATTTCATGGGAATAGTTGTTGGGGCCAATAATTGTCCCTTCTTGGAAGCTTACCCTCAGTAACAATCCAGTTGAACTCCCAAAAGGTCAAACCATCACAGTTGTTTAAGGCAGGGCTAAACAAAATGAAGACGTTACTTCAGACAGAAACAACACCTATTGATTTGACTACTCTTTCTGACTCCACAGAATCGCACAAGAAACAGCTCTACTCAGTTCTTACTGCTCATCTGCTCCCTACTTTTGCTCAGGGCAAATAGACACTATACAGCTGACTGCAGGAGGAAGATGGGAAAACCCAACATTTTGAACATGAGAACATACATGTTATGAGTGCTGGCAGGGAGGTTCTGGCTGTGAGAATGTGGACAAATTTCTTGACTCTTGTGAGTCTCTGCTTCCTCATTTCTGAAATGGGATAGTAATAGCTGTTGTGAAGCTTGTCATAAGCACAAAATATACACAGTGGGGTTGTGTTATATTTGCATTAAATTTGAGAAATCCAACTATCCAGATTCCATAAAAGGAGTTCCCATGAGGAATGGGATACAAGCATTAAAAGGAATCACCTTTTTTATACAATGAGCCCTTCAGTGCAAATCAAATGTTAATTCATTCAACAAATATGTTCTGATCACTGTTTCAGGCCCTGGGATGCAGCAGGGGACAAAAGCAAAAAAGACCTTGGAGTTAACATTCTAAACTTCAACTGAGGAAGGGTGGATATTAAGGTGTTTTAAGGATAATTGATACTATATATGTTTTTCATCTTATTTATTGACTTCAAGTTTAAAACTTAATCCCTGTGTAAGGTGAGACTTGAAAGTAAATTTAAAATATCACAAGTGCTTGAGGACATCATAGATGTTTAACAAGCATTAGCCAATGTAATTATTCTTATATGCTGTCTCTAGGGAAATCAGGGTGCATTTGATCACAGCCAGGGCATTAAACACTGTGGTAGTGCCCTTCATTTTCATGATGTCTTACAGTTTACTGTTTTCATGCACATTTTCTCATTTATCTGTTCCAGCTATCTGCTGAGAGACGCATTTCTATTTTATTTTAAAGAAATTAAGGCTAATAGGCTAAGTGACTAATATAGCAATATAGCTAGTAAATACTAACAATTTAACCCTCAAAATGCTCTAAGTATTTTTTTAAAGAGGGGGTGGGGGGGCGGGGATAGATGCCAGCTTTGACTAAAATGAAAGTGACTCAGTAACTGTGGTAGTTCTGCCCTAATGTCTAACCAACACTGATACCCATGGTAGGAACTGCAGTGGAGAGTCCTGTTGGGCTATGAGCATCTGGAGTACTGGCTCCTCTTACACTGCCCGAGTTCACAGTCCAGCTCCACCGTTCACTAGCTGGATGGGCATGTCATGATGCTGGCCAAGCAAGAAAACATCTAAGTATCATTTAGGTATAAATTATAGCTTTTTAATGATAGCAAAGAAGTCCAAATTTTTAGAAGATTAATCAAATCAGTCAATATTTACCCAATATCAAGATATCACTAGCTATCACTGGATACATTTTCTAACTCACCTAAATGGTATATCACTCAAATATGAAAGGTCATAATGGAAACAGTCTATTAGCTGTATTAATCTAAAAAGCAAGAAAAATAACACCAACCTAACATGTTATTGCAGGGACAAAATCAGTTAATACTTGGGAAGTATTGTGAACACTGTCCAGCCCCAAGCAGCATTTATAAATTATAAAATGAAATCACATATGTATATACATATATCTATATCTATCTATAAACACACATTGTTACTCACTTTCACATGCATTATTAATTCTCAAGATAATGCTGAGAAAAACATAATCTTATCTCAATTATTAAACTTGTACATAAGGCTCAAAGACACCATGTGGCCAGCTCGAGATCATAGCCAGTAAGTGACAGGGCTGGACAAAGCCCAATTCTGTTGCACAGCAAAACCCTATCCTTTCCACAGCATTGCTGTGTTCTGAAGATTTCACAGAATGATAGCTTTAAGAATATCAGATATGCTTCTGTCTCCTCAGATATACTTCTTTCTCCAACCCGGCCATCTCTGTTCAGCCTTCTCTGACCTCACCAGCCCAGAGAGCCTTTTATTCTCCTTAACTCCCTCAAGCACTCCCAGGCTAGTCCCCCTACTCCTGTCCACTTGTACCTTGTTCACGTCATTGCCTTCTATTAATAAATCTGCTTGGAACTCCTTCCTCATCCATTCAACCTGGCGTTTTGAGCACCAATTATAGACAAGACACTGAGTGAGGGAAAGTATGAAATGAAACCAGGCCGATAACTTTATAAATATTCTGGTCTGCATTGTTCCCAGGAACTTTTAAAATGACACCTACAAAAACTAAGCCCAGCAATAGGTACTTAGCAGATCTGTTGAGTGACAGATTGAAATATTCAAAACACTAGTAAGTAGCCTGGAGTTTGAATCACAAGGACCTGGGAAAGTATTCAATAGCTGCAATTGGCTAATGCCTTTAAATACTCACATATTCAAGTCTAGACTGGGGCTGTTTGGTTTTATGTTGTTTTGTTTTTCTTAGCTGATCACCTTGCTCAGAGGGCATAATAGGCCAAATGACAACAGTGTGCCTCTCACCTATTGACACTGACTGGTCCCTCCAGGACTCCTGGGGTGGAGGATAAGAACCACAGGAAGCACCCAGTATGGAATCCAAACTCACAAAAGCATTTTTTCCTTTTACCTAAGTCCCAAGAGCCAACACAAGGGCCAACACAAAGCCTCTTCATTAGAGAGCTGGAGGGACCCGTTTTCATGAAAGTGGGGCTGGGCTCCACTGAAGGATCCTAAAGCCACCAGCACGTTGACTTGAATACCTTAGAACAGCCAACAGGGACAGTCACATATGCTTGGAACGATGGAGATAGCACATGCCTAGGCTCTCAAACTGCCAAGCATGCCTGTGACTTGTGAACAAATGTCACCAACTCTTAATCATATTTTCTGAAGCATGGTAACTTTGGGAGAATCTTTTCTTGGAAACATAATATCCTTATCACTTTGTACAATGTAGATTGGAAGTACAGGGGTGAAAACATTAGATGGGACACTTGAAAAAGAAAAAAAATACCTTTGTTGGGATCTTTTATAATGAATATATATGCTGCCTCAGTTTGCTTGAATAATTATTACCGTGCGTACCAAAGAAAGGTATGATTACCCAGTACTTTGTTACAATATTTTTATGACAAAAATCTTGTCAACATCTTTAGCATGTTACACTGTACTCCATTTTTAGACTCTTAGGGCAAGGCTTCAGAGAATCTAAGTCACAAAACAAAATTCTTGAGGTTTCAATAATTTTTCTCAATAATACCCAAAGCTTTGAGTAGGAGGGAAATCAATTACTGGTAGCTATCACCCCCAGTTCCCTTCTCCTTGTGCACATAAGCATAACCTTCCCATTCATTGCGAAATATTTTCTTGTGTTCAGCCTTCCAAGTACAGTGAAGTAAAAGTCAAGCTTCTGATAGCATCACATAGCAGTTCTAGATAATTTACTGAATAAAAATGAAAGCAATCAGCTAAAAAAGCTACCATAACATACACCCAAATTCTGAAAGGAGACTTTACATAAACTATAAATCAAGTAATAATCTTTGCCCAGACTCGGGACAGGACTATAAAGTAGCTTTTAAAATGTCAGTTAATTATTTTTCTTCAAGGCAGAAACACTGGAGTTGGTCCCAGAAGAATTTGCTTCAACAACCTTCCTGAAAGGAAGATACTAAAGTTAGTAAGAAGAAAGTACAATACAAGTGATTGAAGGAGGCTTTGTTACGTCAGAAAGCTTTATTTCTTTCTTTCTCTCTCTCTTTCTTTCTTTCTTTCTTTATTTTAAATTTCCCAAACAGTAATTTTATATAGGCAAAGTGAAACAAATTGCTCCCTTAATACATGTCAAGATGATCTGAATAGGCTAGAACATTTCATACAAAGAACCTTCAATGTAGTCTCTCTTGTTTCATCTCTCCTCAGACTTAGTTCCACAACCACTTTCTGTATTTAATGATTATGGCTTCGTTTTTAGCACTGTATCACTTCAAAAGTTCAATCATTATGGAGAATAAAAATCAAATTCATTTGGCAAGCTTTTATTGAACTGCTGCTATGTGCAAGGTATAATGGGAGGCTTAAAGGGTAGCAGGCAGGCTAGAAAGATAAATAAGGCACTTCCTGTGCTTGCCTGGTTCTAAAGAAGAAGAAATTGGAGGACCACATTACAAGTCAGAATGCACAGTGGAAATGTAGATGATAAAGCAAGGATTAACCCAGGGGACAGTAATCACTGAAAAATATATTTTTAGTTGCACTCCAGGACCATGCCATGTTTCACCGTCTAAATGATATCCGTCCTTTAGAATAATTTTACCCATTATTCAGAGGTTTTTGGAGTCACCTGAATGACATATAATAGAGTCATTTGACTTTTCAACTAAAACAGCATGGGAAAAATTATCCTAATATTATAGGTAAAATTTTAAGATGTTAATTAAAATGTTAATAAACTAGGACAGTTTTTTTTTTTAATTGAAATGGCTTCGTAGAAATATTGAGAAAAAGTACAATCAATACACTATGCTTACTCCCTGGTTTTCAAATATTTAGTAAGAACACATCTGGTTAGTCTGGTAAAGAAAACAGATCAGATTCATACCCCAAGAAAGTTAAAAAATAATAGACTCAAAATAAACACACATACAAGAGATTGACGAGACAGTAAAAAATGTGTTAAAGAAACAAACACCAAAGATTATACAAGTAAAATGAAAATCAAGAAAATAAATAAATCAAGGCTTACATTATGCACTTGATATATGATAGTTCAATAAATATTTATTGAAGGGATGAAAGGAACAAAGAATGAAGAAAAGAATGAATAGACAAACACACCCTGGAATCACTTATTTGACCATTGCCTCCATATGTAATATTGGTTTATCAAATTCTGTCCATAGCTTTTGAAAAAGAAGATTCTGAGAGGGGCGGAACCTGACTCAAGTGGTTGGCACTGCATCCAACTTCAACTTTATTGCTCTTGCTCTTTCTTGGGAAAAGGCAGGGAGCAGTAAGTATTACCTGTCATTGGTTTCTGGCTTTCCATTCAGACACGTGGTTGGATGGCTCTTACCTGGCCCCTCTGTATTCAGGCATCCTATAGGATTGCTTTGGCCAGTGAATCACTTACTGGCAGAAAGTTACTTTCCCTTCCCATTGTAAGGGCAATCATGGTAGGAGATATAGAGGAAGTCCCTGTCAGTCTGAATGCCAACCCGTATCGGATATATAGCATGAGTGAGAAGAAACTTGCATTATGCCAGCCATTGAGATCTTGGGGTTATTTGTCACTGAGATATAATGTAGCCTATCCTGACTCGAGCTCACACTACTAAACACCTAAAAACCATTCTCATTTCCCCTGTACCTATACCCCATATCAAACACTCCTTAGTTCTCCCAAGGCATTAAAGCTCAAATATTTAAAGTCAATTTTTTGTCATAAATTATTTTATTAAGTAGGCTTATGGAATGTGTCACAATAATCATTCTGTCTTTTCTATTCTTATTGATATGGTAAATTTACAATTCAAATGAAAATGATAGTTGCTAAATTCACCTTAGCTCAGTCATGTGTTAATCTTCCAACCACTTATTTCACACTACAATACACTTTTTCTTTTCAGTCTAAACCCAAGAGACACGTATCACCTAATCATCTTAATTCTTGAAGCAGAGACTTTTTTTTCTAGAAAATACATTATTTATAATCTGTTTATAAACTGTTCTTATAAGTTTGTTTGAATGAGTTTATTGAAATGGAAACTTGGTCAGTAATCTGGCTACTAAACTGAAAATTCAATTTATTTTTATAATAATATTCCCTTACAGTAAAGTATTTTGGGAGCGAGAGGACAGGGGAGGGGAGGTAAGGGGAAAGAAAAGAAGAGGAGCTTACCACTATTTCATCTTGTCATCCAAAAGAATTCATCCCAAGTCTAACTTTTCTTCTCAGCAGTTGACAAGGGCATGGAATTTATGACATCAATGAAGTGTGCCATGGGAATTCAACATACAGGTAGGTCAAAAGAAATGTATTGGGTTGAAAACTATATATGATCAAATGCAGGAGCGAGGTGGCAATTATAGGGTTACTACTAGAGAGGAACCAAACAAAAAACTCTGGTGGGTCTTTTAAAGTAGAGAAAGCAGCACAGTTCTTTACATCTTAAATTTCATGTTATAAATCACATAGGAAATTCCATCTCCCACCCTCACCCCAGGAGAAAATTCAGTAATAAAATGTCTAATAAGCAGTTGAGGCATTTTTACAGCATCCAGTCTATTTTCCTAGATCTGATTCACTAGGTTTATTTGATTTTGGACTTGAAAAATATTTAGGTTATGATAATTATGTAAAATCATCAATGTAAAATATTTTATCTTTATATAATTCCTACTCATTTCAACATTTGGATAGGTCTTTTTTAATAAAACAAAAAGTGGGCTCAAAGAACACCTTAAACATACCTTGCTTCAAAATTCCTATTACAAATTTCAAGGTATAAAGTGCGATTTTGTGTCTAATTTCTCACATTCTCACCAAAATATGTCCCAGAATTGATATTCTAGGATCAATTTTCTGTACCCCAATTTGTTTTATATTGGTATCTATTTTACTATCTAGGTACAAAACACCAAGTAATGTTTAAACTATATTCTAGAGCCTCTGGCATTATAGCATAATAACAATTTTAATTACTGTTAGTATACTACATGTGCTAAATAAACTACATTAGCACTCTGTCCTTCTCCTCCTATGCATAAGAAAGATAATACAAGACAGAAAATGTCCTATATCCCAGCTTTGCATTCAGTATGAATTGCCAAGTACATGTAATTCTTTAAGCATTACTCATGACAGAGTCCAATTTAAAATAGATATCTGCCCTGATGTTCATAATGAACAAGCTGGAGGGAAAAATTGACACAGAAGAAGATGCATTTTATCCTTTCTAGAGAGTCAAAATATAGGGTGGAAGTTCTTCCAAGGTATCACATGACCAGTTTAAGAACTTTGAGACACTCTCCCTGGACTTCAGCTTACTCACCTATAAACTGACCTCTAAAGAGGTCATAGAAATAAAAATGCTATTATAGTTTCTATTGCTACTGTTTTTTAAAAAACATGCAAAATAATTGTGGTTGTACATTTTGTTTTATTTTCTCAAGTATTCAAAGGCAGTATAGGGTAGCCCTTAATGACACGGCCTTGGTTTTATTACCTATCAACTGAGACTTTAGGATAGTTAATCTCTCTAATCTTCAATTCTCTCCTCAAAAAAAAAAAAAAAAAAGGAAATGAAAACTGTACCTACCTCATTGAATAATTAAGAGTAAAATTAGCTGAAAAACATATATGAAGTCTTACTTCCCACCAATATGGGCACATACATGATGAGTATTCATTAACCATTAGCCACTGCTCCTATTATAATTACCTCTTTTCTTGAAAGGTATGTGTAGAATCTACCATATTTGACCAACTACATGAAGATCTTGTGCTAGGGCCTCCTGCTTCTATCAACTATTTATTTATTTTAATTGAACACATCTCCACTTTTTCCATCTCCTTACTTCCCAGCATCCTTCAGGCAAGTCATGTTATTTCTTCTCCTTCTAAATTTCCTCCCTTCTTCTCTACCCCCTTCATCATCTCTATTTTTATGTTTTTTTTCTTATTTGCCCTACTGAGCAGTCTTACTATAAGAAACAAGCAAAGAAATAAACCTGTAATGCATAAAACAGCATGATTTGCAGAATAAACAATGAGACAAAGTAATGAGACTGAATTGTACTAATCCCCCCATGAAAATCAATCTGCTTACTTTCTGCTTTCCCTTTAAGCAGGCAAGGAGACAAAAGACAAATTTCAGTTGATCTCTGCAAAGCTTAAGTAATATACCCAGTAGTATAGCAATGAGCACCCTGTAAATGTTCATTAGCTGAAATCTTTTCAAAGAATTCTCCTTATATGTTCTGGACACCATACAAAAGCAGTTCCTAGATTTTGCCAAAATAAGAAAGGAACCATCTTTCTGTGAGGCATTTGCTGTTGTTTGCTTGTTGTTATCCTCAGGTGGGAAGGAACAAGAGAGATTAGTAATCTTAAATCTGTCAGAATCCCACAGCAATGCTATGCTTGGGATGGGGAACTTGGGAAGAGAATACTTATTTCACACTCTTTTGTCCCTCCTTCCCTAGAACATTTTGAAGAACAGTGTGTCCTTTGGGATTGATTATCAGAGGCCTGTCAGGTAGCTCAGTCCAGACTCAGCAATCCGAGAAATATGCACAAAGCTACCTTGTGCAGAACCTCTGAACCTCTCAGATTTCAGTTCTGATGCAGAAAAGACACTCACTGTTAGCATTTTCCCAGGGTCTCGGCCAAACCTTTTTTATTTTACCTGCTCACTTCTCACTCCTCTTTTGAGAAACCAGCTTCCACTGCAAGTCTGTATAACTATTAAAAGAGATATGTGAGTTAAGACAAAACACCAAAAATATTGGTTCAAAAGAAAGGAAGCGGCCATGTCCTTAACCCACTAAACTCAGTTGGATGATGGAAAAGTACAGACATTGATGAGACTTCACTTCCTGCCACTTTAAAACCCTTGTATACTGATGCCTCAATGTGCCAGTACCACCTGCGCTCATGACTACTCTTAATAAATGAATGGGACAAAGGGATAAATCCAAAGTCCATAAATGATATTTTTAAGTTCTTAAAGTATCTGGGTTTATGCAAGAATAGCCCCCAGTGAATCTGGCCTATGGGCATGGGTTTGTATCTTAAAATTGACCTCTCTTTTTAATTATTGTCATTTCCAATGTTGTTAAAGAGCAGAGTGATGATCATTAAAATAAATTAATATTGCCTAAAGAGTACTTTCAGCTCTTCAAATACAGAAAATTATCATAGCCCTTTCATGTATACCAAACTCCAGATATTATACAAAGACAGTTTCCATTGCAATCTTCTAAATCATTTCAGTAACTTGAAGGTCCAGGAAGCTGGGTATTGCTGGAAAACACTAAGTGTAAAACCATATAACATATTCTGAGAAGGGCTGAGGGAGGAAATTAACAAATCTTTACCCCTTAGGATGCTTTCAGCTATAAATGAAACAAACTTGCCTCAAGCAATAAGAATATATTATATCTCCCACCATAAAAAGCCCAACATGGGTGGGTTCCAGAGTTGGATATCACCATCGCTCAGAAAACTACAGACTCCTTCCTCTGGCTGGTAGTATCATGGCTGCAGTGGTTCGGGGCATCACATACAGACACAGCAACAGCCAGAGTAAGAAGGGCAACCTTTATGTCTTTCTCAGAGGCACAGAAACCCTTCATAGAAGTCCCTCCCACTTTGGCCTTGACCATGACTGACTCCCCAGACCATTCCTTAACCAATACCTGGCAAGGAGAACAGGAGGGACTGGACATACGCGACTCAACCACAGTGACCATGATGGGGTGAGCCAACCATAATAACCATTTTACTAAAAACATACTTGTCTTCCCAGAGCTTACTTTTTGAAAATGTCCTGATGCAGGTGAACATCAAAGCCAGACACACAAACAAGAACACACACAATTCCATCATGAAACAAATAATACATCAGCCTTTTATCCCTGCAGAGGTTAAGTATACTTGGTTGGACTGGCAAGAGCACAAGCTCAGCATTTTAAGTAGGGGAGTAGCAAATGTTGCTTTTCCCAGCCAATGATACATATAAAGAAGAGGGTTTTAACCGAAATACCTAGATTTCAATTGCTTGCATTGAACACATTGTTCTTCAGGTTGCTTTTGTTGAATTCAGGTATTTTTTAACCTTGACATGTCTGGATGGTGAAACAATGGGGGATCATATAGAAAGAAGACAGAAAAGTGGGCAGAAGACATGCCAGTGATCACATTAAGATATATCTTGCCGTTGGCCTGTGAGATCCTATAGATCTGGGCCCATGACCTCTCTAAGGGGGTCTCCTATTTATTGCTTCCTCCACTCCCTCCACTCTGGCTTCCTTCTTGTTCCCATTATCACGGGGGCTCTTTTCTCAGGTGTTGCTATGGCTTTCTCCTTGGTTCCTTTCAGGTCCATGCTTGCATGTCACCTCCCAGGGAGACCACCTTATATACACCGCATATTCCCATTCTAAATATTCACTGTCCTGGCTGCCTTGCTTTCTTTTTCTCCATAGCACATACCTCTGATCTCTCTCTCTCTCTCTCTCTCTCTCTCTCTCTCTCTCTCTCTCTCTCTCTCTCTCTTTGTCACCCCACCTCTCTCCTCCTCCTCCCTCCTCCACCACCCCACCCCCAGAAAACTAGTTTAGAATGGCAATGGTACTGAAGAATTCATTTCTGATATTTCTTGTCTCATGCTGACAGCTTTCTAATATGATCTTTCAATACATTTGCCATTCGGTTTCTCAGATGTCCAGCAGAATGTCCTTATCCCTTTGTCCAGAGAAGGAAGAAGGGTGTTAACGAAGGTTTAATGGCTCATTCTACACAGACTTTAAGGAGGACTCATGCTAGGTCCTTAATTTCTTTCTTGACATGGACTCAGGCAGTGCCCCTGCTCTGAGCACTGCACACCAACACCACATCCTGCTTCCTGGTCTTCAAGCGCTCAGATTCCTGCAGCCACGAAAGATGCTCCCCGAATCATCTGCCCTGCCCTGAATACCTCACAATTACAGGACCAATGAAAACTATTTAGGGGTTCCCCGACACAGGTGATTTCCAGGGCAATATGAAGGTGACTCATAACAGAAAATCTTGAATTAAAGGTCACAGAAGCCTCAACAATTGCAGATTGAGAAGCGCAGTAATTTCCTTGGCATTTTCACATCCACTACCCATCACAGGAAATTCAAAGATTTTATATGCCTGGACCCAGAGCACCTGCACGGCGTTTCCAGCTTGCAGGGAGTATGACAGAGATTCTCAGATTAGGTTAATCCACAATAGGTCTTTATTCTGTACCTCCTATATGAAATTTAAGAATTTAACAGGTTCCAAGCCAATGAATATTTCATTCTCATTTCATAGTATTAAAAAAAGTCTTTTCACTGGGAGGGTTTAAGTGTAACCCAAGAATCCCTCTTCTGGTTCTATCAGCAAGCCACGATCAGGGTCCTATTGAAAGTGTTCATTCCTTAATGAGCCACACAAGGGACTCACCAACCCTCTCCTGCCAGTGTTCTTGGGACTCAATCGCGAACTGTCAATAATGCATAAAACAGAACCCACTCTGGTGCAGTACACTTTGAAAATAGGGAGAAAATTCTTTATGTAGTTACATTAAAATGACATGAACTAAGTTTACATAGACAAGGAATATAGTCCCAAAAGCAAGAATAAAAAGCTGCCCTCAGATATAAAGTTTCTATTTAAGCCCATGTATTTCAGAGTTGAGAACATTTCATGTTATTCCAAAGCCATTGTTTTTTTCCTAATGACATAGTAAAAATCGTTCGTTCGTTGGCAGCCGTCCGTCTCGAGAGACGATGGTGTAGCTTCTTAAGAGTCTATCTGCACCGCCGAGAATGGCTGTGCAGTCCGACTCGGGAGTGACACGGTATCTGTCTCCTCCCGTGTTGAATCGACATCTTGTGATGACGCTGGAGTGTCCTCTCCAGTGAAGCTGAAGCTACAGAGCCTGGGCAGGGTGATATGGAGGGTCTGTTGTTGCCCATGCAGCAGACCCCCCCTCTCTTCGCAGCTGAAGGGTCCAAGGGAAAGACGGAGTCAATACAGCTTGGCTTCAGGTGCGCCGCAGGAGTTGCCGGTGTTGACTACAACGTCAAACCGCCTTAGGGACTCCGGCTCCGGATTTTCTGTCGGGGTTTACTCCCTTAGCCTTTCCCCTGAAGAGGTATGCCGCAAGGCAGCGGAGGTTTTTTGGAGTCAGAGTTTTCCTTCTCTGATGTACCCTGACTGGAAGATCGAACCAGCGACACTTAGCTCGCAGGCCGACGCTCAATCCACTGAGCTAAACCAGCCAGGGCAAGACATAGTAAAAATAGTTGCTGAGATAATTCAGCTGAAAGGGTTCCACTTTATACAGCTTCTAAAAATGAAAAAGTCTGAGCCAGATGATAAAAAAATACATTTTGAATAAAAGAAGTTATTTCTTTTTGTACAAGCATCTTCAGGCCTCTCCAAGTTTAAAGTTTATATTCACACATACAAGTCTAGATGACTCAGAAAGGGACCCATGTTTATTGGTTGACATGGTCAAGATAAAAGTGTTTTTTCTTTTTCTTATATGGTATTAGAGCCATGGTATTTGTTATACAGTATTAAAGCTCTAAATGAAACAATGGTTCTCTCTTCCATAGGAGAAACTCTCATTTTCTTTTATTTCCAGCAAAGTTTTTAGCCAGTCAGCCTCCCTCATAGGACAAACTAGCTAGATATGAGTGAGTAACTAGAACACACATTTGTATAACTGGCCCAGTACTTCTCATGTTTAAAGAGGCTGCTTTTTAGGACCCTATAATAAAGCAATCCTTTATCAAAGTGCACACCAAAAACCAGCTGCAACAATCCCATGGACTCTACTAATGTACACGTGACTGCCAACGAGAGCGACACTCACAGAGAGCAGAGCAGAATCATCGTAATTCACTGCCTGCAGCAGCTGCCACACTCCCGGCCTCTACCAAAGGGAATGAAGACCGAGCACCCTCCTCCCGGCCACTTCTCTCACAAGCAGGGTAGGGGAGTGGGCACTAGGTGAGGAAAGTCAGAGGAGGTTGGTAGCCATCAAAGAGAAAGTCATACTTCTCTGGCAACGTTCAACGTCTTGATGATGAATGTACTATGTCGTCACATCCAACTTGCCTTGAACAAATTCAATATAAACCATATGTGCTTGACCAAAAATGAGAGAGAGAAAAATAACATTTTGAATGGTATGGACATTTTACTGGATAAGCATGTAGCACTGGATAAGATTTGAAGAAGACTGCCCCTTCAGTCAGGCTGAGTTCCCATATGCCTTTCATAATAGAGCATCTCACCAAGCTGAGTGTGATTTCAAGAGTTCAGGATATGCATTTCTTTCTACAACATGCCCCCAAATGAAAACCAGTTACTCTGAGGCTGAAACAAGCAAACTGCATTCCTTGCTGTTCATCAAATATAACAAGAATACGATACCTTAGGACACTTGCACATGCTATTTGCTCTCTCTGGGAGGCTTTTTTCCCCAAAATATCTATATGGTCTACCTGGCTCATTTCCTCACTTTATGTCTTGATATTAAAGTCATCTTCTCAGTGAGGTCTTCTTTGATCTTTAAATCTAAACTTTTATCAACCCTCCAACGCTTTATTTCTTCCTTCTCTGCTTTATTTTTCTCCCGTAGCACTCAAAACTATTTAACATAGAGTACTATGCATTTTGCTTATTTCACCCCCTACTAGAATGCAAGCTCTGAGGGCAAAGGTGCTTTTTCTATTTTTTTAATTTTTATTTGTCTGTTTGTTTGCTTGCTTGTATGTTTTTTTACTGTTTTATTCACTGCTTTGTATTCAGTATGGGGAAAGGGGTATGTTAACTATCTACTGATCAAACAGTAATCTGCTCTAATACTGGAAGAAAAACAGACATACAAATCTTTCAAGGTAGCACATGGATCTCATTCACAAGGTGGGACATTTTCAAAAGAATTTCAGAAGTATTTTTTTTAAGCATTAAAAATAACCTTAAACCCTGGCTGGTGTGGCTCAGTGGATTGAGCACCAGCCTGTGAACAAAAGTGTCACTGGTTCAATTCCCAGTCAGGGCACATGCCTGGGTTGCAGGCCAGGTCCCCAGTTGGGGGCATGAGACACAACCACACATTGATGTTTCTCTCCCTCTCTTTCTCCCTCCCCTCCTCTCTGTCTAAAAATAAATAAATGAAATCTTTAAAGAAAAGAAATGTTAACAAAATAATTTTTTTAAAACCTTAATTCATAATATAAACAAGCAAAAAGGGGGAAATGGATTAATGATTATATGTTACAGAGACATAAGAAACATATATACATCAATGCTGTGTGTAGATATTGTTGAAATAATGATTCTTACTAAATAATTCAAAAAATATATATTTAAGATAATCAAGAAAATTAGGAAACCATAGCTTACATTTAGGAAATATTGCTAATTTTGTTGCATTAATTACATAGTTACCCTGGCTGGTTTGGCTCAGTGGATTGAGCGTCGGACTGCGAGCTAAGTGTCGCTGGTTCGATCTTCCAGTCAGGGCACATCAGAGAAGGAAAACTCTGACTCCAAAAAACCTCCGCTGCCTTGCGGCATACCTCTTCAGGGGAAAGGCTAAGGGAGTAAACCCCGACAGAAAATCCGGAGCCGGAGTCCCTAAGGCGGTTTGACGTTGTAGTCAACACCGGCAACTCCTGCGGCGCACCTGAAGCCAAGCTGTATTGACTCCGTCTTTCCCTTGGACCCTTCAGCTGCGAGGAGAGGGGGGTGTCTGCTGCATGGGCAACAGCAGACCCTCCATATCACCCTGCCCAGGCTCTGTAGCTTCAGCTTCACTGGAGAGGACACTCCAGCGTCATCGCAAGATGTCGATTCAACACGGGAGGAGACAGATACCGTGTCACTCCCGAGTCGGACTGCACAGCCATTCTCGGCGGTGCAGATAGACTCTTAAGAAGCTACACCATCGTCTCTCGAGACAGACGGCTGCCGATGAATTACGTAGTGCTTATAGAAAAAATAAAATTCCTTGGTTAGGGTTGCAGCTACTTTAAAATAATCTAACCACAACGGGCAAAAGCCAAGAAGAGAGAAAGAGGAATAAAGAGACAGAGAATAGGAAAATGTGTGAGATGGATGGGACAAGGTCAGCAAAATAATAACTGAGGCTTGCCAAAGTGTGCCTGAGAAATCATTATACTACGTTCTCGGGTCTGCACATGTTTAAAATGTTTCATTTTAAAATATGCTACTGAAAAAAGATGTAGTATGATATCAGTTTTTAAACAGTTCAGAAATAAAATTAATTTCAAAGTTCAAAAAATAACTTTAGGGTAGAGGGACTGAACCAAAAAGAAAAGAGAGAGAGAACTCATGGACACAGACAACATGTGGGGATTGTGGGGAGAGCGGGTGGGCGGAGGTGGAAGAGAGTATAGGGGGATTAATGGTGATGGAAAAAAATAAAATTTTTAAGAAGTTCCACATGCTTTCCCTAATGTTAATATCTAATATCTAACCATGGTGCATTTATCAAAACTCAAAAATTAACATCAGTACAATACTGTTAACTGAACTACAGAGTTTATTAACAGTTGCCAGTTTTTCCATTAATGTCCTTACTGTATTTATTCATCACGACCCCTTAGTCTCCTCCAATTAGTGACACTCTTGTTTTTCACCATCTTGATGCTTTTGGAAAGTACTTGGCATATATTTTGTAGAATGCTCCTCAATTTGGATTTGTCTGATGCCTGATCATGATTAATCTGGGATATGGATTTGGGAGAAAAATAACACAGAGATGAAGTATCCTCAATGCATCATATCAGAGGGCATATGAATTCAACCATGATTATTATTAATGATTATTATTATTATTGTTACTGGTGACATTAACCTTGAATAGTTGGTGAAGTTGGTGCTGCCAGCTTTCTCCACTATAAAGCTACTGTTTTTCCCTTTTGATATCCTATTCATTGGAAGTGAATGACTAGGTCAGCCTACACTCAGGCCTGCCTTTAACTACACATGATGTTTGCTTTATGTACTGAGTTTAGAATCTAATACCTGCGAAATGCATCTCCACTTGCATGCACTCAGTCACCAGTGAAGATGAGGTCTCTATAAAATGTGGGTGATGTGCCAAAAACAAATCAATGTTCGATCATATAGTATGATTATTTCTGTGGACTAAATCAATATAGACTTTGCTTTTCTTTTTGACATAATATGACCGTCGTCGTCGTCGGCAGCCGTCCGTCTCGAGAGACGATGGTGTAGCTTCTTAAGAGTCTATCTGCACCGCCGAGAATGACTGTGCAGTCCAACTCAGGAGTGACACGGTATCTGTCTCCTCCCGTGTTGAATCGACATCTTGTGATGACGCTGGAGTGTCCTCTCCAGTGAAGCTGAAGCTACAGAGCCTGGGCAGGGTGATATGGAGGGTCTGCTGTTGCCCATGCAGCAGACCCCCCCTCTCTTCGCAGCTGAAGGGTCCAAGGGAAAGACGGAGTCAATACAGCTTGGCTTCAGGTGCGCCGCAGGAGTTGCCGGTGTTGACTACAACGTCAAACCGCCTTAGGGACTCCGGCTCCGGATTTTCTGTCGGGGTTTACTCCCTTAGCCTTTCCCCTGAAGAGGTATGCCGCAAGGCAGCGGAGGTTTTTTGGAGTCAGAGTTTTCCTTCTCTGATGTGCCCTGACTGGAAGATCGAACCAGCGACACTTAGCTCGCAGGCCGACGCTCAATCCACTGAGCCAAACCAGCCAGGGTGAAAATAATAATATGACCACACAAGTGGAAAAAGTAGAGCATTTAAGGATTAAAATAGGGTGGACTGGGGGGGCGGAGCAATGGGGGAAAAAGTGGGACAACTGTAACAGAGAAACAAAAAAATAAATTAATTAAAAAATAAAAGGATTAAAATAGTTTCCTGATACGGCAGGATAAAACCACAAGTGAGTTGAATCCCAGAAAAATCCACTATTCTGTATCCTTGGCAATGATCCAAACAATTTCTTGTTTGTTATAACTGGGTAATACTCTTTGTTCTACTAATTGTGTGTAATGGATAGTATTTATTTAATAGTATTGCAGAGAGAAAACAAAGTACGTGGCCAAGTTCTTCCTGCAATATTAATAGAATCCTCAATCTGTAGCTTAGGCACATGGGTTTCCCAGAAGGAAGACCATATCCAAGCCACCCTTGGAGCTAGCTGTGGTCATCTGATTAAGTTCCAGACAATAAAATATAGACAGAAGTTCTAAACTCAGCACCTAAAGCTAACCACACTGTCGCCATGAGCTTAGCGCCCATTGAGAAGGAAGAGTGCCCACTCTTGTAGATAATATTACCCTAATTTTCAGATAAAGAAATCAATGTTTAAAGCCTGGCTGCTGTGGCTCAGTGGATTGAGCGTCAACCTGCGAGCCAAGTGTTGCTGGTTCGATTCCCAGTCAGGGCACATGACTAGGTTGCATGTCAGGTCCCCAGTTGGAGGTGCGAGTGAGAGGCAACCACAGTGATGTTTCCCCTCTTTCTCCTTTCCCCTCTCTCTAAAAATAAAATAAATAAATAATTTTTTTTTAAAGAAATCAAGGTTTAAAAATGTCAGGTAAATGGCTGAATTCCTAATTAATTGAGTGAAGCCAGGTCTGATGGAGATGTTAGGGCTGCCCAATAAAATACAGGATACAAAGCTAGATTTAAATTTCAGATAAAGGGACATATAAATACAAAAAAAATTGTTATTGTCCTGAGCAGTGTGGCTCAGGTTGTTGACTGTTGTATCACAAAGTGAAAGGTTGCTGGTTCAATTTCCAGTCAGGGCACATGCCTGGGTTGCGGATTTGGTCCCCAACTGGGTCATGTGCAAGGGGCAACCAATCCCTGTATCTCTCGTATTGATGTTTCTCTCCCTTTCTTTCTCCCTTTCTTCCCCTCTGTATAAAACTAAATAAAATCTTTTTTTTTATGTGTTATTTATTCAAAACTCAAATGAAACTGGGCACCTTGTATTTTTATTTGCTAAATCTGGCAACCCTGGTCAGACACCAAAGTGCGGCTACCTTCATAGCATCCGATAGCCCGCAGCACGGCAGCACCACGCCCCGTGACACACAGAGCCCCCTACCTCTCACATGCCCTCTGCAGCTCTGTGATGGCATGAGATGAACTAAGCAGGACACATGCAGACAAAAGGAACAAGCAACAACGAGTCAACAAAATAAAGAAAACCTATATTCTTCAGAATTCCAGGGAGGCAGAGAGGCTGCCCAGCCTGGGGGGCCTTCCCCCTCCAAGAGAAGCTGGTGGAGCAGGAAGGTAGTGGAGTGAGAAGAGTATGGTAACACATTGGCAGAAGGGCCACAGGAAAAGGATACCCAGGAGTTAGGAGGAACAGAATTGTTGTTTGCGCTGTGGCTAATATTTCTTTTCTGTCTTTCTTTCCAGAAATAAACCCATGACATTGATTCTTCTAAGGTGAGTCAATTCCCTGTGGTGAACCAAAGATTCACCAAATCTGCTTTAGGTACAAGAAAGGCTGCAAGGCAAACCTTGGGAATCTGAGCTTGGGATGGGACCTCTATTTAACATGGATTGACTATGCATGTCTTTGTATTTTTATAACGGCTCAGGATCTCAAGCCACAGAGCAGTGATTTCCAACCCAGCTGGCCATGACCATGACCTAGGAAGGCCATAGAAAGCAGGGCTGGAAGTAGGCCCAGAGCCTTTTTTTTTTTTTTTTTTTAATTTCCCCAAAGACCATGATAAGCAGACAGGTTGGGAACTTCTGCTGAAGATGTTTTATCAATTTCCTTTTTAAACTATTGATAATCAAGCATTAAGCATCAAGCTTTTTTTAAACAGCTTTATGGACAAATTATTTACATACTATAAAATTCACCCATATTAAATACCTAATTCAGTAATTTTTAGGACATTTATAGAGTTGTATAACCAACACTAACAACCAGTTTTAGAACATTTCCATCACCCCAAAAAGCTTCCACACTCCCACTTGCAGTTAATCCCAACTCTAGCCCCAGACAGCTGCTGATTTAATTTCTGTCTCTGTAGATCTGCCTTTGTTAGACATTTCATACAGAAGACATAGTACAATATACAGTATTTTGCAACTTTTTTTTTCCCTTAGCATGTTTTTGAGATTCATCCAGGTTGTAGCACATATCAGTAGTTCACTGCTTCTTATTTCTAAATAGCATAGCATTCATTCCATGGCAATACAACCTTTCTTTATCCACTTTCTAATTCATAGACCCCTGGGCTGTTTCCACTTTGGGGCTATTATGAATTATGCTGCTATGAACATTCATGCACATGTTTTTGTGTGAATATTTGTTCTCAATTCTATTCTATAGATAACTAGGAGGAGAATAGCTAGGTCTGTAGTTAAGTTTTTTTAAAAACTAAACATCAAGTTGTAATTGGAAAATGTTGTAAAACAGTTACCTGGAGTAGAGTAGATTTCCAAGGTAATTATCTTCTCTTACTTGTTCATCACTTATATCCTCCCTGAACACTGACATACTGAACACTAACCATGCCCAGCTAAGGTACATACACAGAGGGCTGCTGCTTCTTTTGTTCTATTAAAGTAAATAACCCTTTAAGTTAAAGGAGTGAGTTGCCAGTCCTGGTTATTTAACAATATGTTTGTAGAAACTGGAAACAACCCATATGTTGATAATAAGTAACAAATAATTTTATTGGTCTACCTTTTTATTTTTTATGAATTGCTCAATGATACTGTAGATGTATACTGATTGTAAAAATGTGTTTACAATTTACTTTAAATATATATGAGCCCCTTTTAAATAAAAGTGTGTATATGTACCTAGAAAATGGTTAGGTAAGTATATTTCCATGTGAAAGGAATTATGAACACTTTTTCTTCTTTGTACTTATATATAGTTTCTGATTTTCTGTATTTCCACCTATTTGTAATAAGACAAATTAAAATAAAATTTGTTAAACTTTTAAAAAAGAATACAATATGCATGAATACGTGTTTGTCACAGATAAAAATTTATGTCTCAGAAGTAAAATACTGTTTTATTCTTTTTGCACCTTCTGATAGATGTTCTTCATCACTCACCAGAACTTGGAGAAATGAGAGCCCAGATAATTCAAAAGTCTCTTTTGGACCAAAAGCTGCAAAGTCCACAATAGCACAGAACTATAACAGCCATTTTAGCTTAAAAAAAAGAAAAGGTATACAATTCATTTTCCTAGTGCACACCAAAAGACCCACCCCTAAGTATGATGCACATCAGAAATCCCACCCTTGAACTGATGGTTATCCAGACTGTCTCTTTGCCATATCTCTGCTAACAGCCACACTTTTCCTAAATCCTTAAGACTAGGATGTTCTGTGTCAACTACGTATATCCCAGCATTACACATGATGCCACATGTTCTGCATGATAAAAACAGGATTTCAGTATCTCCTCTCTTAATTTCTATTCATCCCATTTTAACTCATCAAAAAGCAATTGCTTCCCTGGCTGCTGTGGCTCAGTGGACTGACTGTTGGCCTGCAAGCCAAGTGTCACTGGTTCAATTCCCAGTCAGGGCACATGACTAGGTTGCACGTCAGGTCCCCAGTTGGGGGCATGAGTGAGAGGCAACCACACAGTGATGCTTCTCTCCCTCTCTTTCTCCTTTCCCCTCTCTCTAAAAAAAAATAAATAAATAAAAGCAATTGCTAAAAAACAACAACAAGAAGTAATTTCTTGGGTGGCCATTTTGTAAATATATCCAACTCAAAAAAAAAAAAAAAAAAAAAAAGAAAAGAAAGGAAAAAGAAAAACAAGTCACAGCCAAAAAAAGCATTACTTGTGGATTTTCAAATAATCAGAGCTAATAATGGGTACTTACTATGTTCCAGACATTTCTCTTAATGCTTCTTATATACTAACTGATTTAGTTCTCAAAACAGCACTATGAAGTAAGTGCTATTCTCATAACCATTCAGTAAAGACTCTGAAGTTTGCAGAAGTTAAGTAACTTTCCCAAGCTTCCCCCACTACTAATAGTGAACCTGGGACTCCCACCTGGTGAGTTGGGCTCTCCATCTGAACATTTCATCCCTGCTCTATTGAATGCATGCACTGATGCCCCTATAGGACTGAAGGTGCTTCCTCAAGAGGGGTCACAGCAGTTCCAGTGTAGCAGCCTTTTGTTGGAGGTCAGGCACTGAGATGACCAACTTGGTGTTGCCACCGTATGCCATATTGACAATTGTCTTGCCTACCAGTCTTTCTACAAAAATGGTTCCAGGGATTATTCTATATTTTAGTTCTTATTCATCAATGCATCAGTTCCTTAACACATTGTATGTGGGCGTTTTTTGCCGACACATGATGATGGGAGCCGGAGGTTTTTTGAAATATGCGCTTGAATTTTGTGATTACATAAAATCACTATAAATTGAAAACTACTTTGAATTTTCTTTATAAAACTTTAATTTTATTACCTTAGAATGTATTCTTCATTGTACTATGAAAGGTAAAGGCACTCTGTGGACAGTTCGTGAAAAATGTAATTTTCCATGTCCTGCATACTTAACTACTGTTGTTTCTTTTTTGACATTTATCTTCCCTTCTCAAAATCACTCTAATCAAACTCACACTGGTAGCGCTAGTTCAGTGTTCAAGATGCCAAAAATTGTTTAATGGCACCTTAAGATTTCTCTTCAATCTCTGCAGCTCTCCATTCACCCTTGACCCTGATATTTGCAGGTAGCTCCCAAAAGGTTGCATTACACAGAAAAATTCATCAGGCTATTTGCTGGACCTTTTCAGAGCTCTTCCTCATGAGATGCTAACTAATAATGATCCACACAGGGCACGAAATCCATTCTTTTTTGAGCTCACTTCCTAGAAGCCAGCTACACAGTCTGCACTGCTCTTTTTATACCTCATTACCCAGTTTTATAGTTTTCCTTTCCAAAAAACAAATAAAGGTGTTCTACCACATTTCCATGGTCATTTTTTGCTTTCCTTTTTGGAGTATTCCTTATATGCAGAACAAAAGTGTGTTATAGCACTCTAACATATTTATTCTAACATCCATAGTATAAACTTGGTAGTCATCATCCATAAAACTACATTTTTAAAAAATTTGTCACATGGCAATAATTTTAGCATCACTCAAGTATCAGAAAAAGAATTCTGAATGATCAATTTCATCCATAGAAGGTGTTCAGATACCAAATACTCTCAATCCAAAATGGCTTTATGTAAAGAGGGCTTACTTGTTTGCAATAATTTCTTAGCAAAGAAGTCTAAACTGAAGCACAGTGGAAGAGAAACAGATGTTCAACCCATATATGCTGATAAGAATTCTTCACTTGCCTGCTTATCACTAACAGATGAAGGAAGTGCATTCATTAAGGAAGCAAAGCTTGCCCAAGTGGAACAGAGCCAGATCACAATTACCCATTGGGTCAGAGTACAACTGAATTTTCCCGATTTCAAAAGGAAAGAGAAGTCAAATGCATTGAAAAATCAACTGTGCAATTTGAAAATACCATAACAAAGGCAGTTCAACTTGTTCATCCAAAGAGGATGTGTTCCCCCTTCCACTGGTTCTAATTCATTTACACACAGAATTTGTCATTCCTTTTTTTCTTAAATTCCTAGATTTATGACTTTTTAAAATTTAAGCTATCACATTCCCAAGCTTATAAATTTGAAGGGAAACCCCAGTTTTGGCCAAATGCAAGTAATCCCTGGTTGTATTTAGAATGGATTTTGAAAATAATGCTCTATTTGCAGAATGACCAGAAAAAAGAGCATCAAACTCAACATAACCAAACCCCATCTGCATCCTTTCCCTCATCCATCTAAATCATGTGCCCTGACTGGGAACTGAACCAGGCGCTCAAGCCACTGAGCCACACCAGCCAGGGCTGAGCTGTTTTAATAATAGTTCTTAACATTTTGATATCTATGCCTCATCTTATTTGTGTGCCTGCTGGTCTCCCGCTCTAGATGGAGAATAATCACTTGAGTCTTCCTTGGGCATTCAGTGCCTGGCACAGTAGCTGGCACATTGTAGGTGTTCAAGAACTGTGTGTTGAATAAATGAAGGCATTCATGAAAAGGACAGTGGCTATGATGTGAACTTATACTCTAGGACATCTGTGTTTCAACATAAAAAATAGGAAGATTCTCCTAAAGAAACTTGTGAAATTTGCTCAGATATCTGGAATTTCATACTGTTCTTCAGATTCCACCATCCAATATTGAATATTTATTCCATCATATGTACTAGGAATGATGTTGTTGGCAGAAAATATAATTATATTCCCTAGATGCACATCCTTTCACACGCACCCACAGAAAGTAATCATTAAAGTAAGTTTTAAATTTTACATCTGCTAATATCATCCTGTGCGACTCACTTGTTTTGTCATCTGCTCGGCTCTCCACCCTGGCCACACACTGCAATCACTTGGGGGAAACTTTTATGAATAATAATACCCAGGCCTTGATCCAGATCATTTTAAACCAAAAACTCCCAAGTGATTTAAGCG
The DNA here is from genome assembly GCF_987537825.1 of Furipterus horrens. NCBI lineage: Eukaryota > Metazoa > Chordata > Mammalia > Chiroptera > Furipteridae > Furipterus > Furipterus horrens. The sequence continues at coordinate 192,328,071 of NW_028327172.1, forward strand.
CGCAGCAAGGGTTGAGCACTGCTTAGCTGCAGCTCTCCACTAGCGGGAGGCAGAAATGATTACTGAATGCTTATTTAAAAAAAATAAAATTTCAGCCCTGGCCAGTGGTTCCGTTGGTTAGAGTGTTGTCCCGTACACCAAAAGGGTACGCGTTTGATCTCCAGTCAGGGTATAGGGTGTGTACGGGAGCCAACTGACCAATGTTTCTCTCTCACATTGATGTTTCTCTTTCTCTCTCTCTCCACCAACCACCCCCCCACCCCCCCCTGCACCCTCCCCCTCCCCCGCCTTCTTCTCTATCTCTAAAAATCAATAAACATATATCCTCAGGTAAAGATTACTTTTAAAAATAAATAAATAATAAAATTGGAGAAGATCCCAAATCTCTGTAAGATTTTGCTTCAGCAAAAGGCTCCAGAATTGAGTAAAATTTTGAGCAAGATGGGTTTCGATATAAAAGGTGCACATTACCAGTGACTGCCTGTATCAAGTGAGGTTTGGTGGCTCTTTAATCCTATATTGTTTGCTATTATTATTGTTGTTTAGAATCTTATAAGTTAAAAGAGTAGATCTTTTTTGGAAAATATATCTAGAGAGAACACCTTAAACTCACTATTTGTGCAAGTAGACTGGATTAGGACAAATTATTATTATAGATCAGAATATCTACTATTGAATCCCTTATATACAAAACATAATACATGAGCAGATACAGTTCTAAGTACATGTTGATTCTGTAGCCACTTACAGTGGTTTTAAATGATATCCACAAATTATTTGATGATCCTCCCTTTGAAATATGAGTGTGGGCTATACTTGGTGATGGGTATTAACTTTTTAATCCCAAACACAATTCATGAGGTAGCTACTGAATATACCCTTACCATTTTTAAATTTGTAAAATACTTAAGGTGCAGAGAGGCTAAGCAAAGCTGCCCACAGTCAAGTTTTGAATCAAGCTGCCTGACTCCGGAGTCCTGCCCTTTTAGTTCTGGCACCACACCCCAAGGCACAAGGCCTCCCCAGAGCCTTTTCTCCCAGTGGCCCTCTCCAAATGCTTTGTGCCAGCCCTGCTGCTTCCTAAAGGTACCTGCTCCTGCAAACCTCCATGCCTCTGCTCAGCTGCGCTCACAATTCACAGAGCGCTTCTCCAGCCCTGGCTCTCCTCACCTTTATCTTCCCCAGCCAACTTAAAACACTTGCTCGTTTTTCAAGACTCAACCCAATGTCTATCTCCTCAAAGATGCTGATCCCTCCCCAAGGAAAAATGTTCACTCTTCCCAGGAACTCCGCACAGACCTGTTCCCTAGTGCTTTGTGACAGACTGGAGTATTGTTTGAAAACTAGTCACTCCTCACTCCCCTCTCCTCCCACTATAAGCAGAATGCCTTTCTCTGTCCCACTGACTTTAGACTTGGCCACATTACTTGCTTTGGCAGTGGAATGTGATAGATGTGATGTAAGTGGAGACTTGAAATCTGTGGCATGATTTGGCTGGGCTCTGGGGCACCTGTCATTCCTTTGCCATGAAGACAACACCCTCAGGTAGCCTCTTGTCCAGGAGAACAAAGACCCATGAAACAGACCTGAACCCAATGCCCAACTTTGAGCCAACCACAGCCAACCCAGAGCCGGAAGCAGAACTGCCCCAGCCAACGTTGAATTGTGAGCAAGGGGAAAAAAACATTACTGCTATCTGCCACTGCATTTTTGGAGCAGTTCGTTACACTGTACTATTGTACCAAGAGCTGACTAATATATACCCAGAAGTTTTCATTTCATATGTTCATTTAGATATCTTCAGGGCTAAGAATGATACTTGGAGCATTAAGAGCTGTTAACAGATTTTTGTTGTTGTTGTTGCTAAGATATAATTCACATACCATAATTCAGCCTTTTGAAGTATATACTTCACGTTTTTAATACTTTCATTAAGTACCATCATGACTACCTAATTCTAAAATATTTCCCTCACCCTCAAAAGAAACCCATTGCCACTAGCAGTCTCTTAGTTGATTTTTTTGTAAATGAGTAACTTAATGAATGAAAATGAAAGAAAATTCTTTGAACTCTTATCAGAACTAGTGTGCTAATGTAAATGTTGAAGAAAAAAAGTTTTTAGAAATATATCTCCACTAGGCATTTTAAAATCATTTTATTTTAAAAATATGTTATATGGACATTCCCATATACTTGAAATATTAACATTTACTATTATTTTTAATTGATATTACAAGACAAAGGCCCTTTGGGGATTTAATTTTCTGTCTACAGACTGCAGCGAGATGCTTACATTAGAAGCCACAAAGCATTCAGGGAGGGAAAAAAATCTCACATAGTTCAAAGCTATCAGCAACTGAAGAAAATGTGATAAAGGATCTTCCCTTAAAGAAAAGAAAAGAAAAACCTCTTGGCCAAGTACCAAATATAAGATCTCAGTTGCCATTAATATGGACCAGGGCTTCAAAAATTAGAAAACGCACACTTTTAAAACACAAATGTTAAAATCTCCCAAAATGGCAGGATTGAAAAACTATTCTCATTGGATAATTAGTATCATACTTAAACCCTGTTACTTATTTTTTTGAGATAACAAAGAAAAATATATTTTGCAAAAGAACTATAATAACAAGCTCATTTCATTCTATTAATGGTTGAAGAGAAAGAGAAATTGTCTTGTTTCAGAAAGTCAGGACATAAACAATGTATAATGAGAAAAATAAGAACTCAGATCGAGGGCAAAATCGTCTAAAAGCTCACAAAACGTAATTTCTACATATAGAAAAAACATCCCAGAACTTTGTTCTGCTGTGCTGTATGAAACTATTTTACCATGTCTAAGAAATCTAGAAAACTGTTATCCTAACCACCACTATCCTCTTCAAAAAAATAAGTGAAAATCGGACCAAAAACTAGCAAAATAACAAGGGAGCTTCCAAGTATCCCAACACCACCCAGCTAGCTATTCAACCACGTTTTATTTTTACCTCCCTCTTCCCGTACAGGCTCTGTGCAGGACCCAGCTGCGCTGTGCCAATCTGGGTCACTCAACCAGAGGATCAGTGGGTGACAGCCGCCCTGTCTACTTTTAGAAGGGCCCCACATGCCTGGGGAGTGTGCAGGCACCGCGCCCAGCATTCTCCAGCCCCACAGTGGCCAGCGAGCAGCAACTACATGGTGCTGTTATTTCTAGGCATGAGGCTCCAAAAAACTACATCCTTACCTGAGGAATATGAAATTCAACAGGGAAAGCAAATCAGATTCTAGTACTGGGTACTTTCATGTCTAACATGTTTTAAGAGCCGCTATTTTATAATTCAGTAAGAAGGTGCATTTCTTGGGAAGAAAGGAGAGTTGTAATACCCAGACAAACCTTTTTATATTTTTCCAGCTTTATTGACAAAATGGTTAGATATTTAAAGTGTACAGTGCCGTAATTTGATATACATATACATCGTGGAAGGATTCTTTCCATCTAGTTAATTAACATATCAACCCATCACCTCACTTTTTTTTTTTTTTTAGTGGAGCAGAGGATATTTTAGTTGTACTTTCTCAGCAAATTTCAATTATACAGAACAGTGTTATCAACTATTGTCACCACACTTTACCTTAGATCCTAAGGCTTTATTCACCTTATAACTGAAAGTTTGTGTTCTCTTACCAACTTCTCCCTATTTTCCCCCACCCCAGCCCTAGGCAAACCACTTTTCTACTTTCTGTTTCCCCAAGTTTGACGGTGTTTTTTAAGCTTCTTCATGTAAGTGATATCATACAGTATTTTACTTAGCATAATGCCCTTAAGATCCACCTATGCTGTTGCAAGCAGCAGAATTTCCTTCCTTCTCATGGCTGAATAATATTCCTCTGTGTGTGTGTGTGTGTGTGTTGCATTTTCTTTATCCATTCATCTGTTGACAGACAGTTAGGTTGTTTCTATGTCTTGGCTATTGTGAGTAATGCTGCAATAAGCATGGGAGTGCTAATATCTCTTTGAGATCCTGTTTAATTTCTTTGGCTAAATACCCAAAAGTGAGACTGCTGGACCATACGGTAGTTCTATTTTTAATTTTTTGAGGAGCCTCCATACTGTTTTCTGCCAACAGTGCACAAGAGTTCCCTTTTCTCCACAACCTCGCCACTTGTAACTTGGCTTTTTGGCGATAGCCATTATAACAGAAGTGATATCTCATTGTAGCTCTGATTTGTGTTTCCCTAATGATTAGTGACATTGAGCACCTTTTCATGTTCCTGTTGGTCATTTCTATGTCTTCTTTGGAAAAATGTCTACTCAGTTCCTCTGCCCATCCTTTAATCAGATTGTTTGATTTTTCTGCTATTTAACTGTATAAGTTACACTATTTTTAAATTAGCACTTTAAAGTCAACTTGATTCACTCAATCACATTTTTTTTACACCTAGAAATCAATAGACATACCAAAATCAGTACAGGATTGGACAACTGACATTCAATCATGCCTCTAACACTGACTCTTTTCTAGTCATATAATAATAGGAATAAAATGATCTATTAATGTCTTTTTACCCAATCCCAGATTATAACTCCATGCTCAACTCAAAGAAGTAGCCATCGTTCTGAGTTTTTATTTTAATTATTTCTTTGGTTTTTTTTCCTCTACAGTCTTACCACCCATGTATGTTTTCCTATATGTTATCACATTTTAATTAAAAACTGGTAACATATGTTCGTGGCCTCCTTAGCATCCACCTCTCCCACATTTTCCTTTAGGGAATTCACTGCTTCTCCATTGGGTAGCGGCCAGAACCTTTGTTAGGGATGGACCAGGGTGGACCCTAGCTGGCTTAAACTTATCAACTTGTCTATTCTCCCATGGATCATGAATGAGGGATGTGTCCCCTTTCTCTGGCCAGAGAATGTAAAAAGAATATGAAGACCAAACTTGTTCTTGCCAAGGCAGCCATCAAGGGGATACTCCTGGACTTTCTGGGATGGCATAGGACAGGTGTGGCTACACTACAGAAAGCCTGGCATAAAGCCACACAATATGCAGTTGAAAAGCTGAGAAAAAATCAGGTCCTTATTGATATCATTGAGCTGCTGAGTCAGCCTTGTCTGAAGTGGGGATCTACCGCCAGCCAGACTGTCAATGAGTTATGTTTATTTTTTTCCTAAAGCCAGTTTGAATTGAATTTGTTAATCATCAAATACTAAAACACACACACACATATTTTGAATGAAAGACATTATTGCACAGATGCTCACCTAAAACTAAATGAATAAAAAAAAATGTTAACACAACATACAATGTACAACTCTTAATGGAAGTGTAAAGTCACTGGCTCATCATGTCAGAGCAACCTAAGGCCCCCCTTGGGAACCCAAGTCCCCCTATGCATCAGAAGGTGGGGTTGGAGAGGTGCCTGGAGCCTCCTTTGGAGAAGATCTCTCTCCTTTCCAGGTGGCAGCAGCTATCAAGCAATATATTGGGTGAAGAGATTCACTTGGGGGGTTTCTTTTTTACTGAATTTATAGGGGTGACACTGGTTAACAAAATATTACAGGTTTCAGGTGCACAACTCTACAACACAGCATCTGTACAATGCATTGTGTGTTCGCTACCCCAAGTCTGCGGGTTCCTTTCTAAACACTGAAACATATTGAAAATCAACAGTGATCTGCAGGATCCTTAGGCTACTCCCAACCCTATCCCCAAACTCTTGCTCCCCCTCAATAATACCCTTCAAGGATGCCTCTAGTGAAGAGCCTGTATCATGCCCCATAGCATGGTGGTTACTCACACAGGTAAATGCAGGCAGACTGCCTGCATTTGAAGATATGTTCCATCATCTAATGACTATATGACTTTGGCCATTTATTTACCACTCCGCAAAATGGGACTAATAGGAGCTTGTACCTAGCTCACAGGATGGTTGAGAAGTTAAACGTTTAGAACAGGGTCAGCCAAGCTATCAGCCCTTATAAATTTTTGTCATGATTTATGGTAACTTAAAGGAGTTTAGAGAAAATCTGATTGCTCTCCTTTAGGTGAGGGCCAGCCATGGCCCTGGGCACAGGCCAGGCAGCACTGGGACCCTGACCTTCTGAGGACTGAGCTGCCCTCCTGCTACCCACTCCAGCTTCATTCTGCACCTCCCTCACCCTGACTCCCAAAGCTCTTACCTTCCACTGACTCTTTCTTTAGTCTCTTTACACCAACAGTCCCTGCTTATCCTTTGGGTGTCTGCTTAAACAGCACTTTCTCAGAGAGATGTGCCCAAAGCCCCTAAACCAAAGGCAGTCCTGGCCCCTCCATATTCCACACAACCTGCTCCCCCCTTTCTGAGCAGGCAGCACACACAGAATTTGATGTCCGGGATCTGTGATTTTTGGTGGGATGTAACCCCACCAGGGTGGAAGCCACATTTGTGTCATATACTACTGAGTTCCTAGCATGTGCTCAACAAAAACATGAATGAATGAAGAATGTCACAAACCGAGAAAAGCTGCCAATGCACATACACTGGTGGAGGGAGGCCACAGCGACCATCAACTGCCTGGAAATGAGTGAGCCTCAGACCAATGATTTATCATCAAGTCTGTTTCCTCTTGTCCAACCCACCTCCCAAGAGGGTCTCACCCACAACAGATAACTGCTGTAGTTAGTTTCCTTTTGGAGAAGTCTGCTGTTTTAAGTACTACTAAAGCACAAAATCTCAAAGAAAAATGCCTTAGGAAAAAACTTTATGGGAACAGGCAAAGTAAAGGACAATATTCCACTATCTCTCCAAAGGCAGTAGGAGTTCTTTTGGAAAGGTTGTCCAAGGTCTTCTGATAGTAGATAGAAAATGTGAAGTTCCTTTAAAAAAAAAGTTTCCTTATTACTCAAGATCCCAGACTCCAGTGTCAGGGATCTTCAAGCTGTTGTTCTATGCATTTGTGCATATGAGCATGTAAGTGAGAGATAGTAAGTCTGCACAAAACATGAATAGCCAAGTATATTTACTATAAAACAACATGTACATGCCTGAAAAGAAATTAATAATGTCTCCAAGTAAGACAAGTAACCAAAAACCTCATATTTTGCAAAATCACACACTAAAAAATAACAGGGCTTAGGGAAAACACAGAGTTGAGGCAGAAAGCGCAAATCCCGCTCAAGTTTGTAACCAGAACATTAACAAAAACACCAAGAACACTGAAAATGACTAGCATGGATAAAAAGATCTTTTCTCTTTTCCTATTACAGAATAAATATGGGACTTTTACCAAAAAGGTGGGATGGTGGGAAGAGGGCAGGGTGAAAAGTGTGCAAGGAAAGACAGGTTGTTGCGTTACAAAGAAAAGAGAAAAATGTAGAAAGATCTGGGACGATTAGACCTTGGAATCAGCACAAAGCCAAATGGAGCCCAGAACAAGAACATTGAATGATCATTTCCCTGGTTCACCTGCACCAGCCTGCTTTGCTTCAACTGCTGCTATTTGGTGATGCAAAATGCATTGTTTTCCATTATAATTGACACACAGCAGTATATTAGTTTGAGGTGAACAACACAGTGATTAGACATTCTATGCATGACAAAGTGAGTTGATGAAAAATATTAAGGTGCTGAGAAAGATCTCATGTGAATCATTGCAACCTGTGCCTTACAAAGAAAGCATCATTCCCTATTCTCTAATTGCATACGCAATAATCACACTGCAGAAAAATAAATTATAGCAGAGCCAGCTGTATCTGCTCAGAGCACCAGGGGCCTATCCCAGGTGAGAGTGGAGCTGCAGCCAGGAGGTACCACAAAAAAAGATGCTCAATAAACTCCTGTTAAGAGAAAGAGGAGGGAGAGAAAGGGTGGTAGGTCTTCTGCTTAGTTAGATAGTTAGGTTGGGATCATGATATTTTTAGAAGTTTTGCATTTACTTCTAGAGCATTGCAGTCACCAGCCAAAGTTTAAACTCTGGAACACGTCTGCCTGGGTTTAGATCTCAGCTCTGCCATTTATTGGCTATGGAACTTCAGGCAAATCAGTTAACATTTCTGTGCTCCACTTTTCCCATCTGTAAAATGGGCATAAAATGGTGCTTATCGGAGAAGCACCTCCTATGCCAGGCAGTGTACCAAGTGATAGACAGATACACAGATATATATCATCACTATATATATATTTTTTTAATTATATGTGTGTGTATATGTATATTTATATCATGTCATTCACTCAAACAAGCACCTAGACTAGCACTGACCCACAAGAAATGTGTAATAATAACTATTATTATTTTATTTGGCAGTGAACTAACCATGTTATTGCTTTATATTATCGCATTCTGTCAACTCTCGAGACATGATGAATCAGGCTTCCACTTGTCACCGCCCCCCTTATGACATCTTGCAAAGTTCCTGAGGAAACAGGCGGCAACCACATCTGTTGGTGGATGACAACATTCAGCTCCACAAGCCCCTTTTTTTATTTTCTGTGAGAAAGGCAGAGAGGATGCTACTTCTCAGTGTTTCCATTGGGTCATGACAGCTAATGGTCACTTATGAATACCAGCTTCTAGTCAGTAGTTTGGGTGGGGTGTTTTCTTTCTAAAAATGCCTCATGAGAACCCATCTAGGTAACCACTATAGTAAAAATTCTTCATTTTTTTTTCTTTTTAGATATCCTATAACTGGAAGTACTCTGATCCTTCACTCCTATTAATATATGGGAATTCCCTGAACTCCCACCGCAGCTGAGAAAGAGGAGGCTCACTGGCTGCTGTGAGGTGAGGAGAGGAAGGGAAGGTGGGAGTCCTGCAGCATGTTTATTTACAAAACAGAGCTGTTTGCTCCCCCACCCTGCAGAAGGGACCTCCAGGTGCAGTGAGCCCTATGTGCATCCAGCCTGAGAGGAAGGTTGGCCTCCTCCATAATTCCCTCAACTAATAACACCTACCTAAGAGCCAACAGTGCACTGTCCAATCACTGACTATCTCCAGGCAACTTTGGGTAAACGGCTTTTTATAATCAGTCTTTAAAAAAAACAACACTTAGCTTCCTGTCAGGGCAGCAACAGAGTCTATTTTCTCTGCCACAGGGAGTCCAAGTGCCAATCAGGCAATTATAGCCAGGCACAGGCTCACCAAGAAATCTCTCCGGCAGTGGGTAGGATGGCCCTGGCGCCCTGAGAGGGAGCAGGGGGACTAAAGCAAGGATGAGGGGGACTGTGACTAAGACCCAGCCCTCGGCCACAAGAGCTCTGAGCTGTATCAAAGGAGGCAGATGCTACACAAACATACATGTGTCCCAGGGCAATGTGACGACTTTTCTAACTGAGGTTAACGCTAAATGGCAGGCGTGCACAGAGAAGGAAGGATTAATGGGCCTAGCTAGCAAGCAGGGGTCCACCTCAAAAGCAGTCATATTTAATCTCTGTCTCGAAAGGATCTGTGTCTGGAGAAGTAGAGAAGGGACACACCAAGGTATCCCTACCTTGACATCCTGACTCATGAGGAACAGAACCCAGACTATTACCTGGGGACATGGCAGCCTCCCCTGCATTCAGGAGTGACCATGTTACTAAAAATTCCGGGCAATAAAATGGAAACAGAAGTGTCTGTTAGAATTTTCTAGAAGGCCTCTTAAAGGGGAAGGGCAGGCCCTTAATTTTCCATTCCTCCGTCCTGCTTCCTGGAATGGTGATGCGACGATGAATCTCTAGCAGCCATGCTGGACCATGAGGAAGTGGGGTCTAGAGATGATGAGTCTGAGTGTTGAAAGAAACCTAAATCACAAACCTCCAGAAGTTACAACTTACGGGCCCCCAGATGGCATATGACTTTATTAACTTATAAAGCTCCTTCTTTTAGAGGAATTCGGGGGCAAGTTCTCCAATCAGAGGACATCTGTGGGTCCCCCTAAAGTCTCACACAAAATTGCTCTACTCACTCACTGAGAAGCAGGCAGGTTTCTTATAGCCCCTTCTTACCTCAGAATGGAATGCACTCTCTACAGCCCTACATTGTATAAAAATTTTCACCCCAGAGTTCTCTCTACCTTTTCTCCTAGAATTGTTGATTTCTCTGCACCTTTGTCCTGAGAGGTGCTGTGGATCATCATGCAAACCCTTTTCTACTGGCCTGCACGAATATTTGAGAACTTCTGACTCAGCTCCCTTCCCACCTCCTCCCCTCCCCCACACACACCTTTAACACACCTGGAGAACTTCAGGAGTGTTTCCACTTTTTCTCAAAGCATGACCATGATAAAAGCATGTGTTGCATGCACACAAAAGCCCTTATCTCAATAAACTAATACCAATCTTATTTTCCTGCTCAGCACGCTTCAGTGGTCCTAGCTCAGATATTATTTTCTCTCAGTCCTTGTCTGCCTAAGTACTTTTCTCTTAATCCCCTCCCCCATTTTTGTCTTCATAGTACTTATCCCAATTTGTAATTACACATTGATCATTTAAGCTCTCTGCCTCCCCGCCCCCCACTACATTGTGCATTTCATGTGGGCAAGAATTATGTTAATTTTGTTCACCATCTAAACCTGGTTCTTATAGCATGCCTGGCACATTGCTGCAGCTTCGTAAACACTTTTCAGGAAATGAATTTTTAAATTTGCTTAAAACAATTAACATATTAATGATTATTTACACCACTAATGCTTATTTTTAGTGTTTACACTAAAGTGAGTTAGCAAATAAGTGGTAGCCAAGCATCCCACATAATAATTTTCATATTTTAAACCATTTCACTAAGCCTATCTTAGCCTTCATTCAGTTACCCATTAGAATAAATAATTGTATAAATATCATTTTTTTAAATGTCTCTTGGGGAGAAAAAGAGAGCTATGTATTCATCACAATAAATGTAATTTTAATTAATTACTTGGTGCACCCACTTGGTAAAATAGAAGACAGAAGGTTTTTTTTATAATAGTATTGGATCATGAAAATAAAAAAAGCCACAAGCCCTTCTGCCGTTGACCTTTATTTTAAAAAAATAAGTGCAGGCCTATTCTTACATGGCCTCCTAATGGGTTATTTAGGGATGGAAGGGTGGGGTACAGCCCGAACGTCTAAGGTTGACCAGGAGGCCAAGCTGCATTCTACAATAACGGTGCCAGAGTAACCGTCCCGGGCAGAATGCAGAGCTGTGGCAACATGGAGCTTTCTCAGCCTACCCAACATTTTACTCTTAAGGTCCCAGTAAAAATATAAGGATACAGTTTAGCCAGTGGTATAAGTTTAGTGGAAAAGGTGTCAGCCAAGATATTCTTTAGGTACATATTATCAAACTACATCACCTCATTTTTTCCCCTTATGCCAAAGATAATTCCCTGAGATTGGGCAGCCATCCCATCACAATTCGCCGCATGAGGACATCTCTTTGGGAGTGTTGTTTTCAGTGCTGGACACATGGAATCTTACCACAGCAGAACTGTACCCATGACATCATTCTTCCTTGTAGAGAAAGATATAACATCTCCTCCCGTCCAGGCAGAAGTCCCTCTGTTATTCTGCCGTCCTTTTTATTTTTTCCCTGTATTATTTAGTAACCCCCTAGTGTAGGCTATTTTTATATTTCTCTGTCATCAAAAACAACGGTCTATTATCGCTTCCTCTCATGTCATCACAGTGAAGCCATCCTTTTTCCCACCCTACTCTCCCGCCCAAAAACAGATCATATCTGATACCTTTCTTTTACTTTAAATGTAAACACACACACACACACACACACACACACACACACCCTGAGGAACAGATGAGGGGAAATATTATAAAACTGTATTATACATTTTTCTAAACCACAGAGTAATAAACTGGGCTTTAAAAAAATCTAATTCCAATTAGAGTAGTTTAGCCAAAAATCAAACAGTGTTAAGTGAGTCAGTCCTCAACCATGCAAATGAAGGCCAAAATGATTAGGGATAGACTGGAATGTAGGTGATAGGGATGCCGCCTACAAGCCAAGATTCCCAGAAGTCACAGAGCTGCTTTGTTCAGACCCTTCAGTATTACAGATGGGACCTGGGGACCTGCAGAGGAGGCTGCCAAGCTCCTCTGAGCAAAGAACCTGCCTCTTGGCTGAACTCAACAACAGAACTGTTCCCAGGTGTGATCTTGTCCAGATGGGAGAACTCTCAGGTAAAGGTGACAGAGCTGTGGTAAAGGCCTCGGACAGATGTGCCAACAATGCTCAAACACATCAGCACTGAGAAGAGATATCCCTTCACACCCATATTTGCAGAACAAAACAGACCACACAGGTATTAGGTCTTTACTCAAACTCTCTGGGGAATGTAAAATACAGAGTAATTCACCTTCTCTGTTAGAACATCTTAAAAGCACACATGGACTATGCATTTACTCATCCTCATATGAAACAGGCTCTAGAGATAAAACTATATATAACAAGAGAGTCATGGTCTCTAATACCATAAACATACAATATGCTAGAATATCTGTCCTCTAAAGAAATCATATATTAACAAATCAGCAAACTTTAAAAATTTAAAAACTAATTACTTTGCCCTCATAAAACCTCAGTGGAGTGATTGAGGGCCGTGGCAGTAACAACAGGAGACAGAAGCCAGATTCTAGCAACCCCGGACTACAGACAACCCCAGTGCCCAATCCGCCTGAGCAACGTGAAATCTGAAGGCTGCAAAGCTGAGGAACCTGATTCTTCTTGCCTGAGAGCCTGGGTGGCACCACCTACTTGGTCTCCTGCTCCCCACCCCATGTAGCACTGAGGTGGTCTGCCCAAGTGAGGAGAGCCCCTCAGTCCTGCAGCTGAAAGAGATGGACTATGGGAAATAGTTTAGGGAGCTACAGCTTCTGAAACCCACATCCTGCCTCCACATATGGGGGCAGGGAAGCACTTCTGCACAGTGACAGGATTTGAGATTCAGTCCTTACAGGAATGTTTACACACAGTCTTAAATATGGGGAGCAATATAAGGGCTCAGATCAAGGATTGCAAAGACTGCAAAGACTGCCTGGGTTCAAATCCTGACTCTAACAAGTACTTACTGACTAGATGAGCCTGGACAGTCTCCTAACTCCTGAAAAGTCCGGTTTTCTCAACTATAAACTTTGGATATCTTGGCTATATTTGTAGAAGAATGCTTTAAATTAAAGTCCTAGTTCTGCCACTTGCACGTGACTTTGGGCAAGACATTAAATTGCTCAGAGCCTCCATTTTCTCAGCTGTAGAAGGGGATAAATAATAATATTTATTTATAAGGGATTAATGCATACACAGACTTTTTAGCCCAGTGACTGTCACATAGTAAGAATTCAATACATATCAGCTTTTCACTTGAAACCTATATAACCCTATTAACTGATGTCACCCCAATAAATTTAATTTTAAAAATACATAACAGCTTTTGTCTATGATCATTAACCTCATTGCCATCATTATCATTATCTTGTTACCCATAACTATGGTCCAAAGCAAAAAGAGAAGCTGCCAGGACAATTTCCAGGAGCTGCCTGGTCCCACCCCTCACTGACTGCCACCCTCAGAATCATAGCCAGATGTCTGCATCATGGCTCCATTGTCATCTGTTGGCAAAGAGCAGGGGACAGAGAGATGTAGTTGCTGGGAACACATGCCCCACCCTAACCCTTCCTGGTGGCCAGAGCTCAGTCTGGCCATTTGGAGCTCACTTGATGCAAATTTGGTTTCCAGGGAGATGGTGGAGCAAGAAGTGCCAGCTCCACCTCCCATTTCATTTCCCCTTTCCCCAAATCTGTGGGACCTCACTGTTCTCCTACCACGTGACAGCATTGTGTCACAGCAGCCCTTGTATACAAACAAGCCAGACTATTTAAATGTCATTGTGAGAGAGATGCTGCCTATGCTAATTTACATATCTATTCAGATTGCTACTCCTTTCTTGATCTTGCCAGAAAAAGTTTTCTTCCTTTTCCTTGACTCTCCATGCAGAGCTGGAGAACCATATGCAAAGTTATATTTCTGTTGTAGTATAAAGACATGAATCATCAAGTTCCTACAGAGATAGAGAATTAGAATGACTACATAACTCATGGCATACGCTCACTCATCATCGCGTCACAAATGTCATATGCTGCTGGCCACTAAATGCTAGATTCTCTCAAAGCCTACTCATAAATTCTCCCTACTGCCAAACAATACGATATTTTTCACCTTGGAAAGTTTAGGTACCCTTAGTGCTTTTAATCTTCAAAATCAGGTCCCAGTTGAATAAGAAAACAGTTCTACGTGGGCAGGGGAAATGACCCAAAATGATAAAGTGCAACCAGTTCCCACTCATGTGAAATATGGATTAGGTCACAAATAAGATTATATTCATCACCAAGCCCCACAAGTATGCTATGATTAAGTTAAAGGAGTCCAGAAACTCAAGTTGAGAACTAAGACTGAGTTGGGTTGAAATTTCCAACCCCTCCCTAAAGACTTGGCAACCTGTTCCAAATCACAACTGAAACCAAGTGGAAAGAACATCTGTTTCTATGTGTTTGGCATTGCTGAGAAGAATGACAGCTTGGAGATAAATATTGTTGTGGATGGGAGGGGGGACCAAGAAAACTAGAATCATCTACCTGTCTCCAAACTCCTGTAACTCAGGAAATACCATCAGAGAAAAAGAAGGGAAGGAGAAGGAAGGAGGGAAGAGGAATGAAAATAAACGGGGGAATTATTCTTTTTCCTGCAGGAATTGAGACTTCAGTGAACAATACACTGCTGCATATTGGATTGTCTGCAAGAGAGACAGGGAGCATTCTGCTGGAACTTTGGTAACAAAGGCTATGCATTAAGCTTGAATATTCAACACCAAGTATCAAGGCACCATTTTCTAAGCCTCACTGGACTATCATGATTATTTTATGAGTAGATATTAGAGGCTTTCCCTTGATTCCTAATTCTGTTCTAATGCAAGTTAGAGTAACACATAGCATGTATGTAACTTCTAGTGCAGGCATCCAGAGTTAAAAAGGGAAAGATAATAAAATGATATCAGTGGGTAATTAAATTATCTTCTTTACACTAGAAACTTAGGGTTCTGAATTTTTTCTTTCAAAGCCAGCTCTGGTTATTATTAACAATAGCAGTAATAGTAGTATTAACAATGATAGGCATGGTGATGGTGGTAGTATGGTAGTAGTACTAATACTTACAATGGTTGTAGGAAAATAATAGCAGCCGTAATATTAATGGTAAGAGTAATACTAACCATTAATCATGCAGTACTTCCTAAGTACTAGGTACTATTCAAATATTTTAAATATAGTATTAAATATAGTATTAATTTATTTAATCCTTCTGTCACTCCTATGAGGTAGATAAGCTATTATTAGTATTCCTGTTTTAACAGATGC
Organism: Furipterus horrens; assembly: GCF_987537825.1. Classification (NCBI taxonomy): domain Eukaryota; kingdom Metazoa; phylum Chordata; class Mammalia; order Chiroptera; family Furipteridae; genus Furipterus; species Furipterus horrens. The sequence goes on from NW_028327172.1 coordinate 192,343,407, forward strand.
TTTCAACAATATCTCTTTATTACTTCTGTTGTTGTTAACAACTAGAGTTAGCTTTCAAAGAAAATATTTAGAACTAAAAGGAGAGGAAACGCCGCCCCTCCAAGGTCACACAGCTAGAAGGCAACAGATCCAGCATTCAAACCCAGGTTGTCCAGCCACAAAGTCTGTCCTCCTAACCACTGTGCTGGACACTGTAAGTACACTGGCCCTTTGCTCAGGAAGCCCTTCTAGAACAGGAATGTGGACGGAAGTTAGGCCCCCGCCTGCCGGTGTCAGAGTTAATACTTGAAGTTTGCTATTTCCTTTAGGAGTCTCCCCAAACCCACATTAAGACAAGCAGCCTGCTCCTACAGCTATAAAAAAGTCACTGCAAGTGTTACTGAACTGTTCCCACATGGTCTGTGACCTCCATTAGGGCTTTCACCTTTGCCGGTTAAGGCAGAAGCTGGGGGTGGGGGAGGAGTGAGGTGCAAGCAAGGTTCCCAGGTCACCATTTCCTGCCCAGTAGCACAGCCATCAAATAGCCAAGGCTGCAGGCTGAGAAATTCCTCACTAAGAAGTTCTCTCCCAGAGCTTGTTCCTTTAGTTTTCTCACCAGCCCAAAAACCCATGACTCAAGGAAGACTCAGGCCCAACGAGGAGAGACAAGTGGCCAAGTTTGTTGATTAACCTGCTGCACCCAAGGGTACATTTTTCTGAAATGGTGAAATTCTTGACTACTCAAAAGAAAAAAGAAAGGGCCTGTGGGAAATTTAATCACCAACTGAACAAAAGTGGAAAACAAAGCCCTGCCAATGAGGATGTTGCCGAAGACAATGGGGCCCCTAAAGGAGATGCAATTGTCTCCAGATAACAATCCCCGAGGGAAGGCAGCTCGCACTAAGTCCTACATTATTGCCATATTAGCCCAGGAATCTCTGTTCACCCGGCAACTGCCCGCCAGACCATCTGTTACTGCTCCTGGGTTCCCCCCATTTGCAGACACAGCATTTGCATTTCAAGAGGAACCTCAGGGAAGCAAGGGGGGAAGGTCTCTATCTCTCCCTGGAGCAAATACCTTTTTATACAGCCTGGGAGGGGAAGCTCTCCTTTCCGTGAAACTGAACTCCTCAATTGAAAGCAGATAGGCCACTTCAATAATGCACAGGCAGAGCAGATCGCCACGGCCCCTATCCTAAAGCCACACACATCCCATTCCGGTTTTCAGGTTTTCACATGCTCCAATTGTAAATTATTAAGAATAATGCCAAACTGTCTCTAGGGCATGAGGGGCCCTTAAGGAAGTTTTAACCCACAGAATCAGGACAAAAGCTGATAATCTGTACTGAATGTTTAGCTTGAAATATACCACCACTTAAAAACAGACTGTGATCTTCTGAGCTGAAGGAGATGTTTTAGAGTTTGATCTAGGTGGGGGCTAGAGTAATATAGACATGTCAAAATTCAATAGGACATGTGCACTTGAGATTTGTGCACCTTCCCGTATGTAACTTATACCACAATACATTTTTTAAAGCAGTGTGCCAATGTCACTGACAATTAAGGGTATTGGAAATAAACCACTTGCCTTCTAGAAGTATAAAATTGCTCAGCTCTTGTACCCTCCCCTCGCTATCATCCACACCCAAAATCTCTCCTGAGAATTTTCAAGTTCAAGAACATGAAAAATACAGTTCCCCAATTCTTAGCTAAGCCAGTGACTACAAATGTCTCTTGTGTGTCCTGTAAGCCCAAGTATGCAGCACAGAGAGAGCACCTGTCACACCCCAAGCCATTCCAGCCACATATCAAAAATAAAAAGCCAAGGTCTTTTTCTCATCTGGTCATGAGCTATCAAATTATGAGGGACATGGTTAGGGCTTTTAGCAATAGGGTCTCGGATTTATTCTTCTGTTTATTTAACCCTATTTTTAAATAGATGTTTCTAAACTCTGCCTAACACTCCTGCTTGCATGAAGCAGGTTAACCCTTTAAGGGGCAGGCCTTTGGTGGAGCATTAGAGCAGCATTCAGGGAGTGTGGTTTCCCCAGGCAGATGAACAGGTTTAAATCTGTACCATGGTAGCTCCGTTATCCCAGCAGCATCCGCAGTGCCACGGGGTGGGGGGATATCACTAAGTGACAGTCTGAGCACTGACAGGCTTCGCCATTGCTGGGTCACGACTTAGCGGTACATTTCTTCCTTTGAATTACCAGTCGAGGAGGGTTGTCTGCCACTGAGGAGGAGAGGGCCAAATTGGCTGCCCAGAGAAACTGGCTCATTGCACAGATCCCCAGGGGGGTCACCTTTACCCTCTCGTGCCCTCCAAGCATCCCGACCCCCCACACACATACACACACATGTCATTTCGGGAGCGCAGGGCCATCAAGCTGCATCTACAGATAGCCATCGAGAATCAGGATCACCCAGCTAGCTAGTGCTTGCTTCCTGGACTGAGCTGAGAGCTCCAGTGATTTCCCTGGCCTGCCACCCAGTCATTTAAGAAGTAAAATATGCCAACGGGGCCAGGTACCCGGCACCTGGGAGCCTGCTCCCTCTGGGCTGGAGCGGGGGCTGTCAATGGCTGGGCAACGTCTATGCGGATGGCAGGCTCGAAGGTGGGTCTTGCAGGTTCTCTGGCCCAGTCCCCTGTGCCACCCTCACACCTGACCCGGTGCCAGGAACACAGCCAGAGGCCCCGGTGGGTATGCGCTTCCGTGGAGACACTGGCAACTCCGCTCCGGAAGGGTATGGTAGGGGGCCAAAAGGCGGAAGGTAGGACCTGGGGCAGGAACCCCGAAATGCAGCGTCCTCAAGGACTCTGGGGGCTCTCGTTTCCTGCGCCTTTGCGGCGCTTCTGCTCGAATTGCGCTTCCCGTGGCAGCGCCTGGAAGCGGCGGGAGCTGAGATTTGTGCGGCTGGCGGACAGGAGGGATGGAGGTGCAGGGGACCGCTTCCTGCCCGCAACACGCACAGCTAGACTGCAGTGTCCCCTATTCGCGCCCACTCTCGCCAGAGACTCCAGTGCCAAAGCGCCAGGGGATGAAGCTAGCCCGAGGCCCTGCGGGGCGACCCGAAGCAGCTGGCAAAAGAAAGCACAGGAGGAGGCGAGGCTGGACCTGTCGTCTGTGTGTGTGTTGTGGGGGGCTGTGGGGGGGGTCGCTGACTCTGGGAGCCCCTGCCAGGCCGCCCACCAGCCGCGGGCACCTACCTCGATCCACTTCTGCGCCTCGGAGAAGGCGGGCTCGGGAGGCGGTTCAGGCTGCAGGGGCTGAAGAGCTTCCAGACCGAGAGCGGGACAAGCCATTTGCGAAGCCCCGCGTCCACTCGAGCGCTGGGCCGCTTGGATGAGAACCGCCGCCGCCGCCGCCGCAGGAGCTCGCTCCCCGCCCCTTCCCGCCCGCCGGCTCGCTCGCTGTCCCCGTCCCCGGCGCGCCCCTCCCCCGCCGGCGCAGGTCTCCTGGGTGAGCGGCGCTCGCTGCTGGAGGACGCCGAGGCAGCTGTTCCCAGCGCCGCCCGGGCTCTGCCGCGCCGTGAGTCCCCCGCGGGAGCGAGCGCGGAGGCGCCGGGAGCTCCCCCTGCTCCCCACCTTCTCCGGCCGCTCCGCCTCCGCTGGGGGCGGGAGGAGTGGGGTGTCAGCTACCGACTAAAAATAACGCAGAGGGAGCTCTGGGTGTCTCCCTCCCTGCCCACAACTGGATCGGGAGCGGGAGAAGGACTCAGTCAGCTGCCCCGCACGTCCCCGCGCCGCGCTGCTTGCGGAGGGCCGGGTGAAACCGGCAGCACCTGGGAGATGCGCGCCGAGCCGGACGCACACGTCCCGGGGGAGCCGGCACTGCCGCAGCGAGGCGAGAGGTCGCGCGGGCAGTGGCCGCGCCGCACCTGCTGTCCCTCCGACTGCAGAAACGGGGGCAAGAAGGCAGCCCTCTAACCGGGCACCAGGGAGTGTTCGGTCACCCGATCGTTTTGTAAGAAAAACGACCCTTACAAGCCTTTCTCTCTCTAGGCAAGTTGCGTGCGTCCCAGCCTAGTAATGCATTCCACCCATATGTATTGTGCACTGAGGTGGTTACTGAGAACCCAGTGATAAGAAAAGAAAGAAAAGAGAACAACTTCAAGTCCTAGCCTTTAAAATAATTACATTCTAGAGGGAATTGGAGGGGGGAGGTCAGGTAATCAACATGTAAAAGAAGGTAATTGTGGAGAGTGGTACATATTAAGACTATAGAAGAGAAGTATGACCTGGGAAGAGAGAATGTTGGCTAACGTCCTGGGAGACTAATCTGTGTGTCCAAGTTCCCTTAAGTAGAGGGAGGCAGGAAGGAGATGGGGCGGGGGGGCGTGGAGAAGAGGGAAGTGGGTATTTATGCTGCCCACCCCACCCCCCACCCCTTACTGCAAAAGTCAGGGGATTAGACAATCCCCATTCAGGTCAAGGTTGCACACAGCTCTGTTTGGGGCCTTTTTGGGTTCCATGGTGGCTCCCTGTCTCCTCTTGTCACAGCCCACTTCCCCAATCCTGGCAGGGGTAAAGGCTTCCCCATCCCATTCTGGTTTTTCCACCCTGCCCACTTCCTCCTAATGGTCGCTTAATAACTCTTCCTAGCTGCCCCTATTTGAGCACGCCTTCTGTTTTGCATGAGAGCCCAAATGATGGTCAAGGGGGGTTTTTCTGACAAGATGATGGGATGAGATGACATGAATGGGAGAGAAGTTAACCATGTAACAATCTGGGGAAGCATTTCCAGATGGGTGGGAAAGCCTTCAGGTAGGAATGAACTTGGTGGGGGATCAGGGACCCCACAAGCTGGAGCTCACAAAGCAAAGAAGCAGGTGGGAATGATAGCCTGGGAGAGGCAGGCCAGGTCCGCAGAAAGGTGAGAGCGGGGGGCTGTTTTGTGAGACCACCGTGAGAATTTATTGCGTGGGCATCCTCTGCTGAGCCCAGCGCTGGCTCAGTACTCTCAGCTAACTTAAAGCAAATGGATTCACATTTTAGAATGGCTGTTGGCAAGATGGGTAGGACAGGGCAGGAAGTCCCATGGGTGCCTCAGCAGTGAAGTCTCTGTTCCTGTTCACAATCTGAGTTCAGCCTTTGTCCAATTCTGCTGCTTTAATAAGGGGATGGAACAAAAAACAGACCTGAAATTCCACCATTACCGGCTTTGGAGTCAGACAGCCTTCAGTTTATTTACTTTTAAAACACTTATATGGCACTTGCATGGTGCCAGGCACTATTCTAAGTGCATTACAGATCATTGACTAACTCATTCCTTATTCCAGCCCTGTAAGATAGACTATTATCATCCCTGTGAGGAAACCAGGAGGCAGAGAGGGGTGTCACACAGCTGGTGAGCAGTGAAGCCCGGATCCAAGCCCAGACAGCCTGGCGCCAGCTCTGCTCTTAACCTCACACCAAGCTGCCTCACCAGTCCCGGTCCAGACTCTGCCACTTACAATTTGTGCCTCAGTTTCCTCATCTCACATAAGGTTGAAATGGCAACATTTCAGCATTATCATTGCAAGAAGGAAACAGTATTTCTGAACGTGGATGGACGAAAGCTGGGCCTGGGAAATGGTTAGTGCCCAGTGCAGGTCAGATGACCATCCCTTCTGTCCTGCCTTCCAAAAAAGAGGGGACGGAGAAGTTAAAAAGAAAGCTAAAGAAGGCAAGTGGAGGAAAAGGGCTAATAATATATAGTCAGAAGATGACCTTGTCTTCAAGAAGAAACATGGCAGAGTAAGTAATCCACAGATTGACTCCAGCACACTAGCACAGGAGGCTGCACTAACGCAAGTTCCGGCACATGCAGTAACTAGGAGAGGGAAGCCAGGTGATCTCAATGACGTACCTGAATCCATTTGAAAATGAGCATTAAGATTAAATCTATGATATCTCGAAAATATCTGCTATCAAAATTGGCATTCAAACTAAAACATTTTTTTGCTTTCAGTGAAAATACTTATGTCTTTTAAGGTTTATAATCACAGAGTAACATCTGCTTTTTCTGAACCCTATAACCAATAACAAATTCATGTAGGTTACCAACCAAAAGACTTACAACCATAAGAGAATTCAACCCTAATGCCATCATCAATATATTTTACATGGCATTGTTAAGCACCTACTAAGTGTAAGGGACTGTATAGCATCAGAAGAATCCACAAAGGTACACAGACTTTACCCATTCAGAGCTAATAATTTTGTTTGTGAAATGATATTTTCATTTCTGTATAATGCAGTTTTCAGATATGAATGTAATGTATATATCCATTGGAGAAAATTTGAAATATGTAATGAAGAAAACAAATCCAGAAGAAAACCCACAATTCAAGTATCATCACTATTTGGGAAGTATGAAGAAACATTTTAACTGGGGAAAAAAATAGCCATAAGACAAGGTACTCTATGATAAATGCCAAATGGAAGATACAGTGTAGTCAAAGAGCATGGATTTTTTGTAACAGATTTATTGAGATATTTACATACCATACAATCCACTCATTTAAAGTGTATAATTTAGTGCTTTTTAGTATATTCCCAGATTTGCGCAAGCATCACCACAATTAATTTGGTATATTTTCATCTTTCCAAAAAGAAATCCCATGCATTCTAGTACTCATCCCCCAAACCTCCCTTGCGCCCAAGCACTCGCAACTGCTAATCTACTTTCTTTTTTTTTTTCTGTCCTGTAAACAGTCAAACATATTTTACTTTAATAAACCTAGATGAATACATTGGCTATTTTCCAAATGCCTACTTTCGTTTTCACAGATTATCACTTCCATACTATGAGCTCTTTTTTTATTTTTACATTTTTTTAAAACTTATATTTTCTTGATTATGCTATTACAGTTGTCCGAATTATTCCCGCTTTGCCACCTACAACCAGCACCCCCCACTCCCTCAGGCAATCCCCCATGATTGTTCATGTGTGTGGGTCATGAGTATAAGCTCTTTGGTTACTCCATTTCCTATAGTGTACCATGGCTATTCTGTAACTACCTATCTGTACATCTTAATCGCCTCACCTCCTCACCCATTCCCCCACACCCCCTCCCATCTGGCAACCATCAAAAACACTCTCCGTATCCATGATTCTATCTCCGTTCTTCTTGTTTGCTTAGTTTGATTTTTAGATTCAATTGTTGACATATATGTATTTTTGCCATTTTCTTATTCATAGTTTTGATCTTCTTTTTCTTAAATAAGTCCCTTTAACATTTCATATAATAATGGTTTGGTGACAATGAACTCCTTTAGTTTTTTCTTGTCTGGGAAGCTCTTTATTTGCCTTCACTTCTAAATGATAGCTTTGCTGTGTGGAGCAATCTTGGCTGTAAATTTCTGTTTTTCATGACTTTGAATATGTCTGGCCAATCCCCTCTAGACTGCAAAATTTCTTTCGTGAAATCAGCTGACAGTAGAATGGGAACACCCCTGTAGGTAACTGACTTCTTTTCTCTTGCTGCTTTTATTTTATTTTTATTTTTATTTTTATTTTTATTTTTTATGGGGAGGGGTATAGGCCTGGCCTCAGTGTGGGAGGCTGGCACGGCCATGCTGTCCGCCGGCAACTACTAAGACACAGAGAAAGAGAGACAAGACAGACCAGGTGAAGGAGCAATGAGAGCTTTGTTAGCACCCAGCAGACAGGCCAATGGTTGGATGTTTGGATGGGCAGCAGCGAACATGTGGGCAGGTGAGCATGAATCAGTGAATCAGGCAGGTAGGCAGGCAGCAAGCAGGGAGGATGCAATTGGGGGCTGCCCTGTGAGGGGTGTGGCATCCCTCCAGCTGCTGCCTGCTGGGGCCTGGGTCTGTGGCTTAGAACTTGGCTTAGAACTCGGTGTCCACCACATGGAAAGCTGGCCTGCCTGAGTCAGGCATCGACGAAGAGCGAAGGCTGGCCTCCTTTTGTAGCTGGATCTCCTTTAGTGCAAATATGGAAGTAGTGTCAGGAAGTTTGTGGATCCTCTCCCCAAGACTGAGGAAGAATGGATGTTTCATGGCGTCTTCTGCGGAGATCCGATTGCGACCTTCAAACTGCAGCAGCTTGTTGAGGAGATCAGCTCCATCGCTATCAAGTCGGGGTGCATGGCTCAAAAGAGCTTCAGCACGATACTTGGGGTAGTTGTGTGCTTTAAACTCTTCATTGGACAGGATGCCTGGCCATGTCTCCTCAGTTGGGGTTCCTAAGATGCGGAAGATGAAGTGCAGCTGCTCCTCCACTGTGGAGCCTGGGAAGAGGGGCCGGCCCATGGCCACCTCATAGAAAATGCAGCCCACACCCCACATGTCGATCTGGGTGGAGTAGTCTGTGGACCCGAGCAGGATGTCGGGGGGCCGGTACCACAGTGTCACCACCTCATTGGAGTAGCTCTTGGTTGGAATTGACTTGGCCCGGGCCAGACCAAAATCAGCCAACTTGAGCTCTCCCCTCTCGTTAATGAGCAAGTTCTGGGGCTTGAGGTCTCGGTGTAGCACCTTCTGCTGGTGGCAATAGGCCAGGCCACGGAGAAGCTGGAACAGGAACAGTTTCACGTTGTGCATGTTGATGACATTCCCACAGTCATCCAGGTACTGCTTCAGGTCCTTGTCCAGGTACTCAAAGACAAGGGTGAGGGACTTCTCCGTATGGATAATGTCATGTAGCGTGACGATGTTGGCATGTTTGAGGTCCTTAAGCAGGGACACTTCCCGGATGGCGGTGCAAGGTGCCCCCTCTTCATGTTCTAGTCTGATCTCCTTGAGTGCCACCAGGTTGTCTGTGAGCTTGCTTTTGCCTTTGTAAACAGTGGCATAGGTACCCTCGCCTAGCTTGTCCAGCTTGATGTAGGTCTCCAGTTTCCCAAAGCCAATCTCAGACAGGCTGACACGGCGGAGGCGGCGGCTGAGGGGCTTGTCAAAGATGGGGCTATTGAGGGTCAGCTTCTCAAGGTAGCCCTCGGGCAGCCGGATGTCAGCTGATAGTGATAGGAGCTTGTTGATGTTCTCAGTGGAGATCTTGCGTGGGGGATGGTTGCGCATCCGCACCCTCACAGGCGACTGCACCTTGTCCGAGGATGTGGCTGAAGCCTGGTCACTTTCCCCGTCAGACCCCATCTTCAAGTCAGATCCTGTCTTCAAGTCCTCATGTACAATCTCTGGTGCAGAGCTGAGTAGTCCGCGTCCAGAGCAAGGTTCCCCAGGGGCAGCACGGGTGGGGGCCTCAACAAGGTCATTGCCGCCGCCACTCTCATCCAGGCCTATCTGTTTAGGGGCACTATTGGTCTTGTCTACACCTCGGCCCCCTCGGAGTGTCATCGACAGCTGCCGTTTGATCTTCTTCATCCGATCCATGGCGACCGGCGGGGGCGCGCGAGCAGCCTCAGCGCCTCGGGGCCGGCGCGGAGGCGCCTGGGGCGGCGGCCCGGAATGAGACCGCGCGACCTCCTTCTCCTCCTCCTGTACGCCGCAGGCGCCCGTCCCAGTAGTCTTCAGCCATGGCTGTTGGGCCCGGGCCACCGCCGGCTGAGGAGGAGGCGGCGGCAGCGGGGGCAGCGGCGGCGGTGGCGGAGGCGGAGGCGGAGACGGCGTCCCGCTCAGCCGTCCATGAGCTTGGCCGCTGCGGGCGGTGCCCCCGGGCTCGTAGGTGTCGGTTCGAACCCGAGAGCTCACGGCGGCTCGTGGCTCAGAGCCCACTGCTCGCGGAGACCCTGCGGATCCCAGGGCCGAACAGCCTACAACCCAACCACCGCACGCGCTGTCTCTTGCTGCTTTTAAAATCCTCTTTTTATCTTTAACCTTTAGCATTTTTTGTATAAGGTGTCTTGGTGTGGGTCTCTTTGGATCCAACTTGTTTGGGACTCTCTGTGCTTCCTCAACGTGTATGTCTATTCCTTCACCAATTTAGGGCAGTTTCTTTCATTATTTTTTCAAATACGTTTTCGATTTCTTGCTCTTTCTCTTCTCCTGGTACCCCTATAATGCAAATGTTGGACCTCTTGAAGTTGTCCCAGAAGCCGCTTATACTATTCTCATTTTTTTGTTTTGTTTTTTTTTCTTGTTGTTCTCATAGGTTGTTTTTTGCTTCGTTATGTTCCAATCATTGATTTGATTCTTGGCTTCATCCACTCTACTGTTGTACTGTTGTTCCCCTGTAAATTGTTCTTTATGTCAATTAGTGTAGCCTTCAATTCTGTTTGGATTTTTTTAATGCTGTTGAGGTCCTCACTAAGTTCTTTGAGCATCCTGATAACCAGTTTCTTGAACTCTGCATCTGATAGATTGCTTATCTCTATCTTTTTTAGCTCTTTTTCTGGAGTTTTGAGCTGTTCTTTCATTTGGGCCACATTTCTTTGTCTCCTCATTTTAGCAGCTTCCCTGTGTCTTGGTAGTGTGGCCGCATGTAGTAAGTGTCTTGTAGGGACCAGTGGCATAGCCTCCCCTATTATCCAAGCTGGGTATTTGAGATGCACCTTTTGTGTGAACTGAGTACACTCTCCTCTTGTAGTTAAGGCTTGGTTGCTGTTGGCAGATCAATGGGAAAGATTTCCCCAGGCCAGTCAGCTGCAAGGATTGACTGTGACCAGTTACCACCAACTTCCGCCATGTCTGGAGGATGAGCTGTGCAGGGGCAGGATGGTGGTTCTCCAACATGATCTGTAGATGTCCAGTTGGTGCACTGGCCCTAGGGCTTCCCAGATGGTGCAGGCCAAGGTCAGCCCCAACCTATGTTTTGCCCTATGCCACCCTGCCTGAGGCATTAAAGCAATCTGAGATGGCTGCTACTTGTGCTGGGCTTGGGGATTGCTGGATGAAAGTAAGCTGTGAATCTAAGCTGGCTGCTGCTAGTGCTGGGCCTGGGGCTCACTGAGGTCAGCTGTTGCTTGTTTGAAAGGATTTATGAAGTTGTGTAGCATGAGCCAAGACCAGCTATTCATATGGAAAAGCAACTTAGCAATAAGTTGGATGGGGCAGAGTCTCTGGGGAGCTACAACTTGGATCAAACAGTGTTAGCTAGGTTGATAGAGTCTCAGATATGGCACCAGCTAGCTGGCTCTTTGGCTCTGTGGAGGCAGGGTTTAGAAAAGGGACAGTGGCCTCTGCCAGACGCTTGATGTCAGACACTTCAGATTCTCCCTGTATATCACTGGTCCCTTTCAAGCTGCTACCCCAGTGCTGGAGCTTAGAGGGAGTAAGTCTGAGTAGGAAAGTCTGTGTGTGGGTTCTTTAAGAGGAACTGCTTGGGGCTCCAGTAGTTTCTTTCCCCGCCTCAATCCCCACTGGTTTTTGCAACCAGAAGTTGTGGGGATTTATCTTCCTGGTACTGGAACCATGGGATGGGGGCCCTGGTGTAGGGCTGGGATTCCTTGTTCCCTAGATATTCCTCCTGAATTTTTACCCATCACACGTGGGTGTGGGACCAACCCATTCTGCATCTGTGCCCCTCCTATCAGTCTGGATGGATATGGTTTCTTTAATTCCATAGTTGTCAGACTTCCCTCCAACTTGATTTCTGATTATTCTGGCTGATGGTTGTTCTATATTTTAGTTGTAATTTTGATGTGGGTATGCAAGGAGGTGAGCCATGTCTTCCTACACTGCCATCTTGACCAGAATTCCTACTTTCTATCTCCTAAATTTGCCTATTTGGGGCATTTCATATAAATGGAATCGTGCGATATGTAGTCCTTTGTGTGTGGCTTCTGTCACATGGTATAATGTTTTCAACCATGTTGCAGCAATTTTCAGGACTTCATCCCTTTTTATGGACAAATAATATGCCATTGATGAATATACTACATTTTGTATATTCATTCATCAGTTGATAGACATTTGAGTTGTTTCAACTTTTTGGTTATTGTGAATAGTACTTCAATAAATACTCGCATACATGTATTTTGTGTTGACATATGTTTTCATTTCTCCTGGGATTATGCCAAGAAGAATTGCTAGGTCATATGATAGCTCTATGTTTAACCTTTTGATAAACTGCCAGAATATTTTTCAAAGTGGCGGCACCATGTTACACTCCTACCAGCAGTATAGGGGTTTCAATTTCTCCACATCCTTGCTAACACTTGTTATTGTCTGACTTTTTTATTATAACTATCCTCATGGCATCTCATAGTGGTTTTAATTTACATTTCCCTGATGACTAATGATGTTGGGCATTTTTTATATACATATTGGTCATTTGTACATCTTCTTGGGAGAAATGTCTGTTCATATCCTTTGTCCATTTTTAATTGTCATTTCTTATCATTGAGTTATAAAAGTTCCTTTTACATTCTAGATAGGAATCCCTTATTGGATATATGATTTGCAAGTATAATCTCCTACTCTGTGTGTTGACTTTTCACTTTCTTGATACTGTCCTTTGAAGAACAAAAGTTTTTAATTTTGATGATATATATATATATATATTTCTTTTGTTGCTTATGCTTTTAGTGTCATATCTAAGAAAGCACTGCCTAATCCAAGGTCAGGAAGATTTATGCCTGTTTTCTTCTAACAGTTCTATAGTTGGTCACTCTTACATTTAGATATTTAATCCATTTTTAGTCATTTTTTGTAAAAGCATAAGTTTTGAAGTCAGACAAATGTAGTGTGATAGTCTGGGTCTCTTGAGAAAGACGAAATTTTAGAAATGCAAGAATTTCATTAGGGAAATGACCATGAGAGAAATGCAGATGGAGCCAGATTATGCTAGGAAAGCAGTCAGAACACGATGCAAGTCTGACCTGTAGTGAAGCAAGGGAAGGAAGATTAGGTAGATGCATGTAGGGTGCCCTTCAGTCCAAGGAAGATTCAGCAAGGCCTTTGGGAGGTTCATGAGCAATAGGCCACCAGAGATGTCCCAGGTCTCAAAAGAAGGAGCTTGGCTTTGGGTCTCTGCTATATTTAGTAACTGGCTGGGAGCCATCAGGAAAGTACATACAGCTCAATGCAAACATGGCAATGGACTTTGGGGCCCTTGGTTAGTTAAGCTCCCTAATGGGTTCATTTCATGGTTGCTACACTTAAGTTTGAATCCAGCCCTATCACTCATTACATTGCATGAAGGAAAATGTTATTTAAGCTCTCTGCATCTCAGTTTAATTGATAAAGCACCTGTTTTTCCTAAGTGTCTGGACCTTAGTAATCAGTGGTTATAAATAACCTTGATGACATTGTGTATTAAAATATTTATATCTTTTAATGTATAACATGAGATACATCAATTGCACAAAGACTAACTTTAAATTTCATTGTATGTAATACTTTGATGACTTATGGTTGATGGTAGATAAGCATACTAAATTTGTCATCCTCCAAGTCTGACTGAAATGTCACATTTCGGGTGACTTCCTTAGCAACCAAATCAAAATTAGTCACCTCTTCTCTGTTACCATAACATTGTGATTCTCAACATAACAGAGTAGGTATAAGAATCTTTAGGAAGGGTTTTGAATTCAGCATTACTTTGAGTTTTAGAGCCATTTAAAAATAATGCAAATAACAATTTTAGTTTCCCAGACTATGACAAACTAAATAACTTTCCTGCTATAAAACTCCTATAAATGCCACACAAATATAAAAAATATCTTTTGCATGCATAGCTGAGTTCAAAAGACATTAACAGAAATCCCCCAGGAGGCAAGATGGGGAGGAAACATAAAACTAGAGCAGTAAGCTCATGAATTGACCCATGAATTTCTGAGTGTAGTGGCTACTACACTCAGAAACTAAGAGCTAGGGTTTTAATACAAGAAGTCCAGGCCCTGGGCCTATGCCATATGGAGAACTGAAACTGAGCAGCAGCAACACACACCACACACACACACACACACACACACACACACACACACACACACACCTCCCACACTGAAAGAATGTACAAAAAATATTCCACCACCACTATAGAAGGAGATAATAAGGACAACCAGGAAGCTTCATTGTCTTGACCTCAACTCTAGATTGGGGGGCGGGGGGGTGGGGGTTAGTAATAAGTGAACCTCCCTTGAGAATATGTAAACAAAAGCCTGATCTTCTTTATAAAAACATACACACGATTCAGCCCCCGCCTCCCAAGCTAAGAAATTAACTTAAAATTTGGTCTAGGACCTCTTGAGCAGAAGAAACAAATATAAAATCCCTTTGGAAGACATGCCCTCCATCTAAGCCTCACAGAACTCACACAGACAAACTTGCTGCCAATGAGTGTATAATACAAAGGTACAAAATTCATGCAAAACCATACAACTTAAAATTCAGGACACACAACAAAGAACCATATTAGATTCCCCAGAAATTTATTTAACAGGAATATCACTTTTATAAGGGTTATAAAATAAATTTTTAAAAGATTAAAGATGCCATCAAATAATGAATCAAAACAGAAGAAATAACAGCATACAGTAAAAAAAAATACAGATATGAAAAAGTATAAAGAACTAAAAAAAGTGTAATCATAGGTTTAAAACTTAAAGAATGACTTAAAGTATAGGTTGACACATGTGAAGAGAGAATTTTTGAACTGGAAGATAGATCTTTGGAAATGATACAGAGTGCAGAAATATTAAAGAGGGGTTAAGAGAATATGAACACCCCACAAAACAGTTTCCAGGAATTATAGAAGGAGAGAATGGAGAAAATGAGGAGAGGCAATGTTTCAAAAGATAATGGCTAGAATTGTTTAGACATAATGAAATACACAAATCATTACATTCAGAAAGCATGAGTCCAGGATAAAGTAATTTACTTATTTTTAAAAGATATTATTTAATGACAATGAAAAACACTGAGATAACTGTGTATTTATACCTCTGTAATACTGTACTGTGGTTAGATATATAGTGGAAATCCATCCTTTTCATAGAGACTGGCACTGCCATGGCTTATCACCAAGTAAATGTGGAACGGGTGAATGAACGAATGACAATGGCGAAATGTAATCTAGAGCAAATCGTTTGAGCCAATCTATAGTACAGGTCAAATTCATTTCTAACATATTTATTCTTAATATTTAAAAATTTTAAATTGTATTTGTTTTACCAAATTGTAAGGAGATTTCCTAAGAGAAATACATGTAAAAATTATAGTGAGATAACATGTCTAAACTTTTGATTTTTCTGGGTTCTACAATAAGTGACTCCTTAAAATATGAAGTCATGTCATTCTTTAAATTTAAAAATTCTTATTTCTTTCAAAGTTTCCTCCCTTCTGTTTTTTCTTCTTCTAGGAGTCCTGTTTGTTGGAGTCATTCCTATTGGCAGTTCTCAATGTCTCACCTTTTCTCTGGTATTTTTCATCTCTTTGTCCTTTTGCTCAATGTTCTGAATAACTTCCTTAACCTTATTTTCTGGTCTTTCTAATGAATTTTTTATTTCAGTAACCGTAATTTTATCACTAGGAGTTTATGCTCTTTGAGTATTGCTTTTGTTTAGCAAAATATTCTTGTTTTGTGGATATATTAACTTCTTAAAACTGAGTATCTTAGAAGTTTAAAATATTTCTCTTATGGGTGATGGACTGTTTGGCTGGTGGTTATACTGTTATATAAATATTCAATGAGCTATACATTTAAGATTCCTGCATTTTGCTGTCTGTAAATTCTACCATAAAAAAAAAAAAAAACAAAAAAAAAAACTGGCTTTGCTATTATAGAAGGAATGAGAACAAGTCTGGGTTTTGCTGGGCCTGAAGCTTTTACAAATTACAAATACAAAATTGGGTTTGAAAATGAATATTTATTTAGAATGATAAAAGAAATAAAACAAATTACACATTTTAACAAGTTGTCAAATACCATAACCTTTACAAAACTCAGAAAAATAACAAAATTATTTTTGTTAATTAACTGCCTGACACATCTCTGTAATTCTTTTTCCTACCATTTTTGAGGTTGCATCCACTTTGATTACCTCTTCATATGGCAACATTTTGTATCATTTTCTACTGAGAGAATGAGAAAGATTATTCGGTATCATCTCTGGCATGGTAAACTGACATCTGTGTCTTTTTTATCCACTTGAATGTTCCTTTATTAGACTGTACATACTCAGGAAAAATAAAATAATAAAAATCACACTGTCAACAACAATACAAAAAGACAAAAATAATGGGTGGATTAATATTTTTAGTTACATTACTATATTCTTTAAAATGGAAGGAAGGGGACATAAAAAATAGTTTCCAGAAAGAAGCTCTGCAAACTTCAGACGTTGATTTGCACTAGTAATAATAGAATTGAAGTAATTCAAGTTCTGTTCCTTCATTTTTATAATCACTATACTATTGTTGTTTATTTAGAGGTTATTGTTGAAATACAGGTTCCATATGATCACAAGGATAAGAGATACACCTGTTCTTGAAAGCAACTAAAGTGATTCAGAACCATTATGAACTTACTCTCAAAAAACCAAGTTTATCAAACTTAACTCCCATATGAAATTCAAAGCTTATTAAATTATGAGTAATAAAAATGGACTAATTTAAACCTTACACATATATTGTGTTAATAAAATCTCAAAGTAACATTAGTAGTTTGTTTTGAACTGAGACCAACAGAAGTTTTTGTGAGCGAGAGATATACTATCACTAACGATGAGGGAGGGATGCTAGCACATGACAATATTAAAATCTTGATTTTTGTTATTGATAGTTCAAAACTTTCTTTGAGCTGCACAGCTTATTGTTGATAACATGGTATACATTTTTAAGATTGTGATCAAATTTCAAAAAACCTCTATCATGGTTTTTACCCATTTTAAGTACCCTTTGAATTGACAGTTCTCATTAACCATTTTGTCATCAACATTCCTCTGGTAGTTTATGTATTGAATTTTATGTTACATTTGTCATGAGTATTTCATGTTAACTCAGCTGGAAAATTAATCATAGGAATTTGGATAAATTCTGAATCACATAATTCCTATATAAATTACACACTATGTTTATAACTACGTACATATACTGCATTGAGACTATTTCTGATCGCCTAGAACTTCCAATTTGACTAGAACTCACTGAGAACCAAATTCCCACTTTATAATTTTACACATCTGATGATGGAAAGAATTTTCCATAGAGTAGTTCCTGGCTCCACCTTAATTTTGGTTATTTGCCCACACCCACATTCCAGGCACCAGAGGCCATGGTCACATCTCAGTTCATCTCTGGTCCAGCACCTTTGTGTCGTGGTGCTGAGTGGACTGACATTGCGGGCAGGAGGAATATTACTAGAAGTTATTCCTATGACAGGACAACTGACAGTAACATATCCATTCACAAAACTGTGACCCACATAAGTATATAAATATACCCATGAAATCCATGCTTAACATATCCCCAACTCAACCTCCCCTTACCTGGACCCCAAAGATGACTGCAGCTATTTCGTCACCACTCAAGAGGAGGGAATTGTGATGGGGTGAGTGGAGAGAGATGGCTGTCTTAACCACTGCAGTTAAAGTATCTTTTATATACAAACATTACAACATTTTTACAAAAATATATGATCGTGTAAACATTCTGAAAGCTTGCCCCAGGGCCTTGGGAGAGGTCAATGGGAGCGAAGGGATGTGGAGTTTAGCTTCCTGGTTGATCTGCCTCTGGGTGAGAGGCAGACACAAGTGAGATGAATTCTCTTCAGCCACTAATTTAGAAAAGCATAACACTCTCCAGGGTTGCTTATCCCTCACATGTTGAGTGCCTGGAAGTTCAGGCAGATATCTATAATAGTGATATATTTTATTCCTTAAAAAGGAACACATTGACAGAAAAAAATCAAATTTATTTGAATGACTATTCATGATAGCAAAAGAAGATTAAAGCAATAAATTCTGCATTTTAAGGGCTCAGTTAGTAAAGAATATGGTTTTTGTGATGGAGATAACTAAAGCTTATTAATGATTTTCAGATTTCAGCAATTAGGTGCTAGCCCTTTGTAGTTTCTGATATATACACATTAACCTATTTAAGTATGTACCTGAGTATAATTTATTATCCTGTTATTAACTAAAGTGAAAGCACTTTAGGAGGGAAAACTAAATATATGTGGGGAGAGGGGTGGAATAGTGGGGTCATTTCTAAAACTATGCTGATCGGGAGCCTTTTCCTATTCAGTTGAAATGCCAGGCAGTATGGCGCTTCCTCTGTTCCCATGGAAACCTCAGCCTTGCTGAAGTTCAAGTTAATTTCTTACTGCCATCTGCCTGTTGAGCTACAGGGCTTCCTCCAGCTAATATCATGCAGAGGCCTGTTAGGAGAGTGAAGTTTGCTCAGGAACTCTCTGGGCTGTTTCCACAGGAGGTCATGATTGAAAACAGATCTAATCGAACCTCAGTGCTGAATTTGCTGAAGGATGAAAGGAGTTAAAATATACCATGTGAGCTTTAAAAAAAAAAAAAATTAACCAATGTTTAATGCAAATTGACTAGATGGGATATTAAAAGCAGTTCACATTACACTGGACAAAGTTTGTGTAATGTTTTCATCATCCCTTTAAACTCTGAAATTGACCACATTTCTATGAGCTTCTTGAAAATGTTAATGATATCTTGAATCAAAAGTCACAAGCTGGTGACCTGCAAATCAGCTCTGACCTGTAGACATGGTTTTTTTGGCCTGTACTGTGTTTTAGAAACAATGCTTGAATTAGTTGCCAACTTCTACAAATTAGAAAACTCCATAAAAATTTTTTTAAAAAACCTTCTAGATTTCCAACTTCTCTTGAAAACTTGGAAGATGTGGCTGGCTCTCCAATCCTGCATTGTCAAAGGTCAGTAGCAGAGGCCCCCTGGGAGGGGTGTGGCTCTCCCAGTTGCCACAATCCTTGTCACTCCTAACCTGGTCCCATGTGCCAGCTTCATTCAGTAGCAGTAGCTTGGCCTCTGAGACACTCACACCCACAATTCCTGCCTTCAATTCATGGTTTGCCAGCTTCCTAAAGAGTAAAACATAGACTCGAAAACTCAGTCATGTATGAGCTCACAGAATACAGAATTTTTACCAGCCACTGATTCTCCATATTTTCTAACTATTGCAATGGACATGGATTATTTGTGTTACTATTTTCTTAATTTTATTTTATTTTTAAAGAAAAAGTAGTTGAGGATAGCCAAAACATACCATGACCTGGATGAATGATAAGAGTGAGAAATGGAAAGGCTCTTAGGGTTCAGATCATAAGCTCTAAGACCGACATTTGTTATGCCTCGTATATGACAAAGGCATTTTTTCAACATTTCAGTAAATAGCACAACTGTACAAGTGACTGAGTTATTTCTCTTAGCAGGTACTGAGAGGTCTTGAGAATTAATATGAGAGCCAGTATCTTAATGTTTTTATCTCGTGTGCATAGCTTAAATGCCAATCATTTATTTTTCTTTTCTTATGTGACCTACACAACAAAATATGAAGAAACAGGTCTTTAAGGTGAGAATTATCTGCTCTCCATCCAATATATCACAGCTATTATCTGTACTACTGGGTCACCTACTTTTATTCAGAGCCAGCCCATTGCCAATTCCATGTACTCCCAACAACAAGGCTGTAATTTGTAAAGCAGAACCTGCTCCCCATTGTGTAGCCTCCTCCCTGGAAAAGAGACACTTGCAGACTTGACACCTCCTGCAGGTGATTCTCATAAATCTCCCCCAGACACTCACAGCCTAATCTGTACTCTTCAGTTGTAACAAACCACATAATACCGTGACATATCCTTTTTCTTGGTTTTATCTATATTAGTTTCCTAGGACTGCTGTAACGAATCACCACAAATGTGGAGCCTTCAAACAACAGAGATCTATTCTTTCAGAATTCTGGAAGCCAAAAACCCAAAATCGAGGTGTCAGGAGAGCCATGCTCCCTCTGATAGTCTAGCGGAGAATCTTTTCTGGCCTCTTCCTTTCCAGAGGCTCCTGGCATTCCTTGGCTTGGGGCAGCAGAGCTCCAATCTCTACCTGGAGTTTCACATGACCTTTTGGCCCCTCCACCTCCATGTTTCAGATCTCCTCCTTTCTCTTTCGTGGACATCTGCCATTGAATTTGGAAACCATCCTTAAGCCAGCATGCTCTTACCAAGAGATCTTTAATTTAATTACATCTTCAAAGAACCTACTTCTAAATAAGGTCACATTCACAGGTAGTAGGGATTAGAATTTGGATATATCTTTGGCGGAGACACAATTCAACTTATATCTGACTTACTTTTTAGATAAGGAGCTAATTATAATCATAGCTAACATTTATTGAGGCATCAAGTTCAGCATTTCACAAGCATTATCTCAATTAAGTTTCAAAATGTCTTTTCCCTACCCAACCCCTCCACCTCCCATCAACTATTGAAATATCCAGTTTCCATTAGTTTGCCTTTGGTAAGGAGAGTAGCATTTCAAAATTCCTGCCCGTGAATAGAGCAACAGCTTTCACAAGTGAGGAAGAATCCGCTCCTAGACAATCACTAGTATAACCTGTTTGGTTAGTTTTTGAAGCTGTACAGCTAGACTTACACTTGGTTGTACTTCCAATGTGATCTGCTAAACTCAATATCTGATACCAGGCCCTTTTTAAGGAATATACCTCTGTATGCTTCCCAGTATATATCAAATGCCTGTGTCAACTTAGACCATCATAATGCAGTGTTTTTTTTCCAATATTTTATTATAAAATACATCAAACATACATTAGAATTAAAAGAATTTTACTATTAACACCCATGTACTCACTGCCTAAATTCTCCATATGCTCATTGCCTAAATTCTATATTAATATTTTACTACTCTTTTGTTTTCTACAATAATGCATCAATATAGCCTATCTATCCATGAAGCCTCTTACTTTTTTTCTTTCCCCAAGTACTTCAGCATGCATATCATTAAACCAGCCAGAACACAGACTCTTTGGTGGCAGGCAGATCCCTAAAGAGAGAAAAAAGAGAGAAGGTTAGCTGAGCATGCCCAGTTTCTTTCTCCACACAATAAATTAAACCAGGCACTCTCTTGCCATGGGGAGGAATGGGAAATGGTAAAAGGTGCCAAGAATGTGAAGGTAGGGATCTCTCTCCACAAAGAAACAGGAAGAGTAGGGAATCTACTCCCTTACAAAGAATATACTGGGTGAGCTTCTCCAAAGCATCCAAAGAATAAACACAAGAGTGTCCTGCCATTGCTAACACTACTACCAAGAAACAATCTGGACTTCAGTAACTGTAGTGTCTTCTATTTTTCATAATTCCCTATGACTGCAGCAATCTTTCTTTCTCTTGGATTTTCTGTTTACCTGCTGCTTTCACCCTCTCATACTCCCAAAGTTCACTCTCCATGTGAAGAGGAATCTGGATGCCTATGATGACAGACTCACATCCCAACAGCTCCCTGATCAGAGAGGAAAAAAAAAAATTTACTTTCAAATCCAGGCTGAAAATTTTCAAAGAAGGACTAACATTGGTCAAGCTTGGATAACATGTCGATCCTGGACCAATCACTGGGGCCAAGAAGACAAGATCCAACTTCAGTCATATGTCAACCTTTGTATTCAAAGAAATAAGTTCCATCATAGAAAGCAGTCAGGGGTGCTGGGCTCCACTAGTAACAGAAAGGAATTCCAATGCTCTAATTTATTTATCCTTCTTATTCCACCCATAAACTGTGTTAAAAGTTAAAACTCCTGTTGGTGTTATAGTGAGAAAAATCTCTTCAGCAAACATTTTTTAATATTTTGTCATTGGAGAGCAGTGGTTTTTTTTAAAAATTTGTTTCTTTTAAGTGAATGATAAGTAAAAAATACTAACATGCTTTCATATCAAGGAATATTAATAGTTTTTACTAAGATGGACCATGAAATTTTTTGTTCTTGAAATTTCTGTTGAATAAAATAGAAATTTTAAGGGTGAATTCAAATGCCTAAGGAACTTGGTATGAAGGGGAGAATAAACTGTTTAACCTCTGTTTAACCTTCTCTAGAATGTTTATTTGAACATTCTGCCAGTGTTGATATGATTCACCCAAGAATGTAACCCAGGTTATGTACAGTTAGATTTAATTTATTTACAAATCTACAGAACTTTGGTGGCTTCTATAACAAACTTTAAGAAAATAAACTGAATGTGCAACTGCTTTAATCAAACAGTGTCGACATATAAAAGTAAAAACAAAATTGAGACAATTCCAACCCTTAACAACTTTGCTTTTCCAATTCAGAAATTTGACCAGTAGGCAAATAAAAAAATATTAAAATAAATAACACAAGTTCAGGGTCTTTCATATAAAAATCTCACCCATTTCTCCAACTTTTATATCAATAATCCATCCATTCTATCAAAATAAAAATCAAACCAACCAAAAACCCACTTTCATTTACAAAAACTACAACCCTCTCTTGTGATAGCAGAAGTAAAAGTCTAGAACATTTTATCTTTCTCAGCACATGGGTTTTAAAATTTCAAATGCCCTGACGTTTCAAAGCACCAGGGCTAAATTCTATAAACAATTGAAACGGGTAAAAATGTGCTTTTAAAAATGTAATTAAAGAAGAAAATTGGCCCTGACTGGTATGGCGCAGTGGGTTGGGCATCATCCCACAAACTTAAAAGTTGCTGGTTCAATTCCTGGTGAGGGCACTGGCCTGGATTGCGGGCCAGGTTCCTGGTTAGGGGCATGTGAGAGGCAACTGATCAATGATTCTCTTCCACATCAATGTTTCTTTCTCTTTCCTTCTCCGTCCCATCCCCTCTCCCTATAAATAAATAAATAAATAAATAAATAAAATCTTTTTAACAAGTTAAAAAAAAAGGAAATGAACTATCAAATGGCTCCCCTGTAAGTCAGCCTCAGATAATGCACTTGAGGGTTGTTTCAGAGATGCTGAGTAGCTTCTGACTTGATTCTAAAGCAGATCCCTGAGTGCCTCCACACTGAATGTGAGGGTACGCTGTAGCACTATGCCTTGATCCTCTCTTGGACCCTTCCAGTGCATGCTCTGCTCCTGCTTTGCAGACAGCCTCTCTGCCATGGGAAGTACTGCCCATTAGTCAAAAAAACTTGGGTGGGGTTTCCCCACAGCTGAGCTAGCCTGCACCTATGGATTCTCTGGAACAGAAGATAGTCAAATTGGGCAGTTGAAACATAACAGGAAAGCAGTTCCTCTAGGTTCCTGTACCAGGAAATAGCTCCTAGTGCCAAGACTATAACTCCGATGCCAACACCACGATCATACGGAGTCTGACATTCTGTGTTTAATTCCACTCCTACCAAAGGAATAATGCTTTGTAAAAAAAAGGTGATATCTGAAGTGCATCCTGTTCGGCATAGAGCCTTGAGCTAACACAGAAACCCTTGTCCCTGCTTGTGCTGTATGGTGGACAAAGACTCCCAGTCATAACTCTTTTCTCATTCTTGAGAAGTTAATCCCAAGAAAAGAAAAGAAAAGAAAAGAAAAGAAAAGAAAGGAAAAAAAGAGAAAAGAAAAGAAGAGAAAAGAAAAGAAAAAATAAGACATTAGAACATTGGAGCCGCTGAGCCAGACCTGAAGGCAATTCATTCAGCCCAATAGTTTGCTTCTGAGAGTGGAAACTAATGAATGTTTTAAGGAATAGTATAATTTCCCTTCATGATATAAAGCCCAAAATCTATCTATGGCCCCCAAATATCTTTAATTTCCCATAATTGTAGCCTAGAAGTTCTGAGAAGCCTAACTCAGTCATATAACACTTCCACCTTGAACCCAGCCAAATAGACTGGGTCATGCATAAAAAGTCATTACTCAGCCTTGTCAATGTAAGAAACATCTAAACCTGTAGAGAATTCTTATGAGTTCATTTGAGCCAAAACTGACAACCATTGCTAGGAAACAAGGTCTCAAATACTCCCTAGAATGATAGTTTGCAGCTTCTTTTGTGTATTTGGAATTAAGAAGGGAACAAAGGGGAGATTACATGAAGGTGGGAGTGGGGGTTGAGATATAAGACATTCAGCAAGATTATGTGCTCTCTTGAGGGTGGTTGGTTTTTTGTTTTGTTTTTATTCCGGAGGGGTCTGAGAAGAGACATTTCAAAAGTGTGTTAACCTAGATGCATAGAATCAATGGACAGAGCTTGCTTAAGGCAAAGATAAACCTTTTACTAAAGAGGTTATATGCCTGGGGCATGACTACCCACTATGACCTGTCCAGTGAGGAATTTATGATCAGATCACCCTTGAGATTACTTTCTACAGAACTTTTTTGCCCACAGTAGTCAAGGAGTTAACTCCTGAACTTTCTGCTACTCTAACTTCCTCCTTTTCAATTGTCCTTAGACATCCTTAACACATTTTTTTGGCTTAGCCTCTTCATTTTAATGTACTGATGACTGCTTCTTCTGGATTCCAACCCAAGGTTCCATTTCTTGGTTTGTAAAGTCCTATGTCCCTCTGAGAGCTCTTTATCCTAGACAGAATGTTGAGAGCCACCTCCTCCTGTATTAGGATCACCACCTCACCCAGGCAGATCAGAATGAGTTCAGCCTAACCTTCCAGACAGACTCTTTGATAGGTAACATTCCTTAGGTTAACAGCTTCTCCCCTTTATAATGTAACGTATTTCCTTATTCAAAACAAACTACTTGGTTCAAGTGTCTAATCTATTAGTTTCCAACCTGCACATTGGAATCAACCGGGATGGTTTAAAAATCTTCCTATGCCCACGTCTCAACCCCAGAGTCTGGCTTAACAGATGTAGGTACAACAGGGATTCTTCAAAGGTCTCAAAGTTGAGAATCTCTAGACTTCAAGCATACATTTCAGTTCAAGCCAACTTAGCCCTTCTCCACATGTCCTTACTGACTGAAAAGTTTAAATCTTTTTAATATGACTTCTTACAGAATCCTTCTATCCTTTTGATTATTTTAACTGCTGCTCTCAGCTCACTAAAGTTTGTGATGTTAATTTGGACAGGTGAAAAGAATAATTGATACCACCTGCAGACCACAACAGCTAGCAGTCAAGCGGATGGAAACAATCATATTGTAAGCTTCTCAAAGGAAGGGACAACATGCCTTATCCATCTTTGTATTTCCACACCATCCACCATGTACTTTGATCAAAGTAGGTGCCTAATACATATTTAGGATGGAAAGTAGAATAACTTGTGTAGAGGATCTGCTTCCAATTTTTCAAATATCTGTAATATATATGATATGCATGTAGTTGGAAAATAGTTTGATGGGGAGTAACCAGCATTTTTTCAATTGGCTCACTTCTTTTAGCAGATATATTGTGATATAAATCATATACCATACAATACACCCTTTTAAAGTGTACAATACAATGTTTCTCAGTATAGTCACAGAGTTATGCAACCAACCTTACAATCAGTTTTAGAATATTCATCACCCTAAACGGAAACCCCATACCCATTAGCAGTCACTCCCCATTCCTTCCTAATCCCTTTTCCCCTAGACCTAGGCAACCACTAATATATTTTCTGTCTCTATAGATTTGCCTATTCTGAACATTTATATACATGGAATCATACAATATGTGGTCTTATGTGTCAAGCTTCCTTTACTTGGTATAATGCTTTCAAGGTTCATCCATATTGTAGCATGTACCAGCATGCCATACATTTTTATTGCCAAATAACACTTCATTGTATGGATATAAAGTATTTTATCCATTTATCAGTTGATGGACATCTAGGTTATTTTCACTTTTGGCTACAATGAATAATGCTGCTATGAACATTTTTGTGTGGACATGTGTTTTTATATGCAGGAGTAGAATTGCTATGGTAACTATGTTTAACCATTTGTGAAACTACAAAACTGTTTTCCAAATTGGCTGCACCATTTCATATTGCCACGCTCACCCCTCCCCTCCATTCAAGCAGCCAAGCCTTTCTTTGTGCATTGCCTCAGAGGAAGGATGAGACTGGAAGAAAGAAGAAACAAAGGAATGTTCCTGACTTTTATTTCCAGAAGCCTACACCCTGAGGGGACCAGTAAAGGTTTTAATGACACAAAAAGAGAGTAGAGAGGGACAGTGCCTCACTCTGCTCCACCCCATCCTCCATCACACAAAGAAAAGTTTCCTCCAGGGCTGGAAAGGAGACACAAGGCTGCAGTTACTGGGTCCCAGGAGGCAGTTGGTTGTTGGATGGACAGCGTGCTTTTCCTGAAAAGGGCTTTATTGAGAGAGTCTTGCAGACATTTTCTCACCCAGTGTGGCAAGAAGAGCACTCCGGGCTGACACACAAGGGCCAGGTTGGCAGGAGTGAGGGGACCCTCAGAGTCGTGCAGAGGTGAAGACCCCAGGGCTGCCGCCTAACACCTTAGACCTACAGAAACCTTCTGGAACTTCATTACGGAAGCAGTGGTGAGAGAAACCCAAACTACTCAAGATTCATTGCTATCGGTCAAGCAAAATACAAGTTCAAAATTAATTTGCATTGTGGTAAAGTGAAGAAAGGTTATATTTTTGGGTTATGTACTGAGATTAGTACTCATCACATAAGATTAGGAAAAAGACTAAAGAAGTCAAATATCCACTAAATAGATAAGAAGAAAACCCACCACTGGAAATACCAGGTGCAGCAAGGATGCAGAAATAAAGGGATTCTGAACGGCAGGTAAAAGGACCAATGGGAACTACCATTTTGGAGAGCAACTTAGGAGTACTTAGTAAAATTGAAGAGTTGCAGACCCTATGACCCAACAATTGCATTTCTAGATCTATAACTTAGAGAACTCTTGCACAGTTGTACCAAGAGATATGCAAAAGAATGCGCACTGTCATGTTGTTTATAATGGCAAAAATTTTACAAATAACCTAAAAGTCTGTTGTGGAAGAAATTTTCCTCTATTCTCAAGGTTCTTTGGCTGATCAAATAATTAAATCTGCCTCATACACCCTTGTCCCCCAAAATGTGATTCCTGACCAGCCTGTCCGAGTTTGGCTCCTCAGACCTCCAGACCTACTCACCCAGAATTGATATTTTAATAAGATTCCCTGGCGATTTGTATGCCAATAAAAGTTTGAGAAGTGATGTGCTGTGCAGTTAAGCAAATGAGCTTGGGCTACTTGTGTCAACCTGGATAACTCTCAGAAACATAATGCTCAGAGAAAAATGTACAAGTTTCTAAAGGTTCATATAGCATGGTGCCAATTAAATAAAATTTGAAAACATGAACAATAATGCTATATATTTTTATGAGTATATTCATATGTACTAGACATTAGGATATGCAGGGAATTTTATAAACACAAAATTTGGATACTGATTACCTCTGGAGAGAGGGAGAGAATAAAGAAGCTACAGAGGGGATCAACTGCAGTTTTAAAAATGACTTGTTCTTAAGCTGCACAATGAGTATGCTTGGGTTTCTTTCATATATTTTAACACACTAAAATTGTTCATTTGAACAAGCTTTTTTTTAAAAAGAAAACAGTATTTATATCTGAGTGGGTGATTTTTATTTTCTTTGCCTATTATATTTTCCAAACTTCTAACAATGACCATGCATTGCTTATATGGTCTAGAAATCTGTATTAGAAGTAATACTGAATTCTATATAGTTTTGTTTTTGATGAACTAGACATCTTTTCACTTAAAACATCATACTAATTGCCAGTCTTATTGCTTTCTAGCTGCTTACTCCAATCTCCCACATCACTCAGCACTTACTTAGCACACAGACTGGGGTTCAAGAGTCACTGGCAATGCCTATAAGAAAGTGCCCAGGGGGTGGCTGGCACATAGAGATGGGAGATGATTCTGAATCAGAGCTCTGGTGGTGGTCCTGACTTCCTCACTTAGGACAGTGTGAAATCTGGAAAAACATGTCATTTCTCAGGGCCTCTCTTTTCTTTAAAATAGGAGGAATAACTCATGCATTATTTATCTCACGGCATCCTTGTAAAGATAAAAGGAGAGATGGAGTATGAAAATGGTTTTGAACTTTAAATGCTTTGGGAAAGTCAAATTCTTCCTCCATTGCTAATTCCACTTAGAGATTAATGTAACAGTTCAATCCAAGAGTGTTTTCCCTTTTTTTTTTTTTTAATGTCTCTTCAGTATGATAGTCTTTGAAATTGCTCCCCAAATTTTTCTGGTCTCCCTCACCTTTCTGGGCACACGATAGACACACTTTCCTGCTTTCTTGAAATTAGTTATGACTGTGAGACGTGGTCTCTCTAATGAATTTTGAATATAAGTGATGTGTATCACTTCCAAGAAACTTGAAGAGCAGTTTGGGAATTGCCATCTTTCCTTCCAACTGCAAGGTGATGTGAAAATATACATGGTGAGGCAGCCTCAGAGACCCTGGTCTGTGAGTGACTAAGGTGAGCAGAGCCTACCTATAGTAATGGACAAGTGGTACGAGGGAAAAATAGACTTTTGTTATAGTAATTACCTGATATTTGAGGATTATTTATAACCACAGCAAAACTACATCTAGCCTGACAGACACAATGTCTAAAATCAGTGTAGTATACATATTAAAGGAAAGTATGGATAACGACACAATCGTTATCAGAAATAAAAGTAACAGGGTAGCAGGATATGGATTCATGATTCTCCTTCAGTAACTCTCTCAATGACTCAGACTTACTGGGTCTTTCTCACTTAAGACCAGAACAATAATTTCCAGTCTCTTTTGGCCTTTGAAAACAAGCATTCTCATCTCTTTCAGAGAGGATTTTACACTCAATGGCCAAATCAAGAATTGTGATATCTATGGGAGCTATTTACCAAATATTTCAGGGTTTTCTCCTTTCCAGAAATATGGTAGGATTATTCTTCCTATTCCTCTTGGGGCTGAATGTAACTAGTTCTAGGCAATGAGTTATGACCAAGTAAATGCCCATGCAAAACCCTCGAGATCTTGTTCTCCTCTGGTCTGAAGACTCACAGTGTTAGAGATGGTGGCTGCTCCCTCAATAGATGTTCCTAGGCATGATAAGCCAATACCTCCTGCTCAGCCCAAAATGGACACGTAGTGTTATGTGAAAATAAACCTCTATTGTTTGAAGCCACTGAAATTGTGGGCTTGTTTGTTATACCAGCACAACATAGCTTTTTCTGACTGATGCAGAAGGAAATCCTGAGATAAAGTTACCATTTCCTTTGAAGTGGTCACAACCACCACAACCCTCCAATGAAGTTATACCATCTCACTCCATAACCTGGCTAATTGAGCAAAAACAATGAAAACAGAAACAAGGCAAAAAGAACACTGAGTCCCCAAAGGTTTTTTTTTAGTGGCTCTCTCGTCATCTGGTGAGGGAGACCACATGTTCTTCCTGCAGCATTAAGTCTGGTTCTCGGGTACCATCTGCAGCTTAATCTCAGGGACATCTCTGAAGCTGGGAACACAGAGTTCAAGGAAGGATGTTGTTTTTCCTCTGGGGTCCAGTTCAAGGTTGAGTTCCCAGAGGTGAATTAACAATTGAATTTTTCTTAGTTTTTAAAAATAAGATATAAATGACATATAACATTATATCAATTCCAGGCATACAAGATAATGATTCAAGATATGTATATATTGTGAAATGATCCCCTCATTAAGTCTAGTTGATATCTATCACCACACATAGTTACAATTTTTTCTTCTTATGATGAGGACTTTTAAGATTTACTCTGTTAGTAACTCTCAAATATACAACAGTGTTAACTAAAGTCACAGGCTGTACATTATATGCCCATGACTTAATTTTTTTTATAACTGAAAGTGTGTACCTTTGGCCACCTCACCTATTTTGCCCACTCCTCACCTCTGGAAAACACCAGTCTGTTCTCTATAAGTTCAATTTTTTTTCCAGTTTTGTTTTGCTTTGTTTTAGATTCCACAAAGGAAGTGAGGCCATACAGTATTTGTCTTTCTCTGTCTGACTTATGTCATTTAGCATAATGCCCTCATGGTCTGTCTATGTTGTCACAGACAGCAGGATATCCTTCTGTCTTGTAGCTGAATAATACACCATTTTATCTATATACGACACCTTCTTCATCCATTCATCCATCGATGGGCACTTAGGTTGTTTCATGTCTTGACTATTGTAAATAATGCTGCCATATATATGGAAGTGTAGATTTCTTTTTTTGCATTACTGTTTTAATATCCTTTGAATAAATACCTAGAAGTGGAATTGCTGGATCAAGTAGTAGTTTTGTTTTTAATTTTTTTTGAGGAACTGCCTTACTCTTTTCCATAGTGGCTATACCGATGGACCCTCCCGCCAATAGTGTGCACAGATTCTCTTTTCTCCACGTCCTCACCAAGTGAATTTTAAAGGTCTGTCTAGTGCTTATGAGCTCTTTCAATCATTTTCACAGTATTTATCACTTATTCATATTCCATACCCGTGTGTTTTCTTATAAATGTGTTTGTTCTGAAAAATAAAGAGGAAGAAACGGCCTAATGCAGTCAGGTGGCCTCTAGCAGGTGATTAACTGTTATAACATTGACCTTCAAATCCCCAGTCATCTTCTTCAGTTGCCTTGTGCAAAGTACTTTATTTCAAGTGCTTGGAAGAATACCTGGAAAATTACTCATTTCATCAGCTAAGGCTTTCATCTCAGTATGAGGCACTTTTACCTTGGCCTTTATTTGGTTTTGCTTCTGAGACAGCAGCTCTGAAACTCTTGATTCATTGCCAAGCACATTTAAACTTTACTTATTCAATGGACTGACCCACAAGGTTTGAAAACATGTATTTATATGTTTTCATCTGATTAAAGAGACATTTAAAAGACAAAGGATTTTATTCACCAAAGGATATGCATCCATAGCAGGAGAACTTTTCTGAGGTTGATGTGCAGATGTTGACACTAGAGGTGGAGTAAATGGTTTACAGATTTTTAGAAACTTAATTTCAATAGCTACTTTGAGGGGAAAGAGGTGCCTCCAGAGGCACACTCAATTGGTATAAAATGCTGGGCTACTGTAAGCTACTTAAAATCTGGAATTCAAGTAGATTCAAGGTTCTTTCTTCTGCCTTTTCTCCTTCCTTTAGCTGGGTTACTGCACTCAGCCTCCCGGTCTCCAGCCAGATGTTGCTCCCTCAGCCAACCATCCCTGGCACCCCAACAGGCGGCTGCCTGTGCACCTCTTCAGAGCTCCATATTTTTCTGTTGTGGCTCTAACTATCATCATTAAAAAGCATTTCTACAATTATTTATTAACGGTCTCCTCCAAGAAATCATAAGCTCTATGATAGCAGTGATTGTATTTGCATTGTTTGCCACTGTCCCAACACACAATTTATTGATTCAACAAATATTTTTTATCATGTATGTGCCAGGAGACACTTCGGTGCTTGGGATGCATGGTGAACAAAACAGAGTCCTCCCCCAAGAGCAAGAACTCAAACAATGAATGATCCTCACAATAAAGTACATGTATGGTATGTTAAAAGTTGAAAAGAGCCCTGGCTGGTGTGACTCAGTGAATTGAGCACCGGGCTATGAACTGAAAGGTAGCTGGTTCAATTCCCAGTGAGGGCACATGCCTGGGTTGCAGGCCAGGTCCATGTTGGGGCATGTGAGAGGCAATCAGGCCCTCACACAGCAATGCTTCTCTCTCTCTCTGTCCACCCCCTACCCCGATCCCCTCTAAAAATAAATAAAATCTTTTAAAAAGAAGTTGAAAAGAACAATGGAGAACAGAAAAGGTAGAGCACGGTCAGGGAGAGAAGCTGTTTACAGTGTATTAGAGTGCTCAGGTTAACCTTCATGGAGAAGGTGGGATCTGAGCAAAGACTTGGAGTAGGTAAGGAAGTTAGCCAGCAGGTACATGGAGTAAGAGTGTTCTGGGCCCAGAGATCAGTTGGAGCAGATTCTTTAAGGCAGGCGAGTGGCTGGTTTGGTCTAAGAACAGCAACGGAGTCAGCGTGGCTGGGGTGGAGTAAGCAAGAGAGCAGAAGATAAGGTCAGAGGTGCTCAATAAATATTTGTCAAGGGAATAAACGGAAAAAAAACAAATAAGTACTTGTTTTTAAAATTCTCTTTAAAGGAGTTTCTCATGCCTTGCATATTCTCCCATAGGGGAGAAAAGAGTCTCAAGATTCATCCAGTCCACAAAGTGTAATCTCATGTATATTAAGTGGCAACTCTAGAAGGTATTGTGTCATTTTATTGCCAAAGAGGAAACATCTCCTGACTGTGTCAAGAGATGGCCTGGTGTCCTCTCAACCATAAGTCCCTGGACCCCTCCAGCCTGAACTCATGCAGGAATCTGAAGCTGATAAAGTTGACTCAGCGGCTCCAGTGTCAGAAGTCTGTGGTGCTGACAGGCCACTCCACCTTCAGGGCCAACTGATGGGAACCAAAGTGCAGCAGAGGAACAAGAAAGCATTCAAAAGGGCTGAGAAGCAGTATCTCACTCAGCACATTGAGCAGACGGAGGTGAAAAGGAAAATGGGCTCTTTGTGAATAAATGGCTTCCTCTCATTGAAACTCACTCTCTGGAAAGGCTCTGAAATCCACATCCATTAATGGTATAGATCAGTGGTTTCTAAGCACCACCGCAGGCTCAGTTGTGAAATGCTTGGCTAACTCTCTTCGAATCTCCTGAGAACTTTTCTCAAAACGTTGATTCTGGGGACACTTTGAAGGGTCTAAATCAGTGGCTCCAAGTGGACTCAGGAATTAGTAGCTGTAACAGCTTCCCAAGAGGCATAATGAGCAGCCTAGTTTGGAAACTACTGCTGTTGTAGTCTGATAATGTGTCTGTATTTGAGCAGAAAACTTATTTTGCTAATGGCATGGGTTTCTACTGGAGGTATTTCAGACATCAGTAATCAAAGGAAGAACTAACAAGCAAAATAGAGACAGACTCATCGATAGAGAACAGGATAACAGCTTGAGGCAGGGGGCAAGGGGAGTCGATGGGTGGGGGGATCAAGCAAAAAAGAAAAGGACCCACGGACACAAACAACAGTGTGCTGATTGTAGCGTGGGGATGGAGGTGGGAGAAGGTATAGAAGGGATAAATGGTGATAGAAAAAAATACAATAAAAAATAGACTAATGAAAGAAGAAGAAGAAGAAGAAGAAGAAGAAGAAGAAGAAGAAGAAGAAGAAGAAGAAGAAGAAGGAGAAAGAGAAGTAGGATAAGGAAGAGAAGGAGGAGAAGGAGAAGAAGAGAAGAAGAAGGGGAGGAAGAGGAAGAGGAAGAAGAAGAAGGAGGAGGAGGAGGAGAAGGAGAAGGAGAAGAAGGAGAAGGAGAAGGAGAAGGAGAAGAAGAAGAAGAAGAAGAAGAAGAAGAAGAAGAAGAAGAAGAAGAAGAAGAAGAAGAAGAAGAAGAAATAGTGAGGTAATAAGAACAGGAGGCCTGTCAGAATTTCTCTAATCACAGGCCTGAAAGGCCATCTTTATGGCACAAATGTCCCATGGGACAGTGATCAACAATTTGTCCCTCTTCTCAGATTTCTCCTCAAACCTACCAGTAAGTTCTTCCCGTGGGGTCACCAGTTTGAAAGCAGCTATAGATTTTTGTGTATGCTGATAAAATTGTAACAAGAGAAATAGTAAGTTTGGGAATCTTCAAATTTCTACAAATATTCTAGTAAAGGGTAGTGAGGTATACTGGTATGAGAGCCAGACACCAAGATGGCTCCCAAAGGTCCCTACCGTTTGGTATTTATGTCCCAGGATAGTCTCTTTTTACTGTACTAGGGTTGATTGGTATGGCCAATAGCATACAGCCGCAGTGATGGTATGTCACTTCCACAACTAGTTATTTTTTTAAAAAAAACATTGTGGTTTCATTTTGAATTTTCTTTCTCCCTTGGCTCTCTACATCTGGGAGAAGTGAGCTGCCATGTTGTTAGGACACTCAGGAGCCTCTGGAGAGGGGCACATAATGAGGAGCTGGGGACTCGGCTAACAGCTAGAGAGGAACCGAGGCCTGCCAGCAAGCTAAATGAGCTGGGAAGCAGATCCCCCCGCCCCAGTCAGGCTTTCAGATGACTGTGGCCCTACCCAGCAGTTGAACTGCAACCTCACGATAAACTCTGAGCAAGAACTACCCAGCTAGTCCACTTTCGGATTCTTGATCCTCAGAAACCACATAAGAGAACATTTACTGTTTTAAGCTACTAAGTTTTGGAATAATTGTTCTACCGCTATAGATAATGCCATAGGAGTTCAACAGCTCATGAGAAAATTATTCCTATAATCTCAACCTAAACCCTAGACTTTTCTCTCCAACCAAGCATTTTAATAAACTATTATTGTAGTATAATACATATACATATGTGTATATATGACGTACATATACATGTGTGTGTATATATAACATACATATACAGGTGTGTGTGTGTGTATATATGGGAAAGTGAACAAATCCTAAAAGAGTATATCCCCTTATACAGCACGCAGGTCAGAAAATAAAATATTACCAGGATCCCAGATGCATCTTCATGCCCCTTTCCAGTTACATAACCACCTTCTCCCTAAAGGTAACCAGTATGACACATAGAATAGTTTTGTCTGCTTTTGAATTTTATATAAATGGACTCATACAGTATTTTATATAAATGGGCTCATACAGTTTTTTAATAAATGAACTCATATGGTATGCTTCTGACTTTCTGACCTCATCATGTTGGTGAGATTCATATTTTGTGTATCCAAAATATATGTTGAATTGTGATTGATTTGTAGGAGTTAGTTATATATCCCGGACACCAATCCTTTGTTAGCTATATAAAATACAAATAACTTTTCTCATATTAATGCATTTTTGTTTTGTTTTGTTTCATTCTCTTAATGGGATCTTTAATGAAGGAAGTTCTTTGTTTTAAGTAGTTCAATTTATCACTTGTTTTCTTTGTGATTTGGACTTTTTGTGTCTTGTTTGAGAAATAATTGCCTATACTAAGGTCATGAAAATATTCTCCTTGTTGTCTTTTGGAAGCTTTATTATTATTTTTTTTACAATACATATGGAATTGATTTTTGTGTATTGTGTAGAATAGAGGTCATGTATTTTCCCAGGTAGAAGTATATCCAGTTGATTCAGCACTATTTATTAAAGACTATTCTTTTGCTTTACTTTATTGCCCTTTTGTCATAAATCTAATGACTATATATAGTCTGTTTCTGGACTGACTATTTTTTTTTCAGTCTCTTTGTCCACCCTTGCATCTTCACTGTCTTAATCATGATACATCTGGGCATAGTGGGTTCTCCTGCAAGATTGCCTTGCCCGTCTTGGTCCTTTGCACTTCCATATAAATTGGAATCATTCATTTCTGCACATAAAGCCTGCTGAGGTTGGGGGTGGTTACATTACATCTGTAAGTCATTTTGGTGAAAAGTGACATTTTAAAAAATTCAAAGTCTATCAGTTCATGAATATGGCATATTTCTCCATTTATTTCAGCCTTGTTTAATTTCAGTAATATTTTGTAATTTCCAGTGTAAAATAGGTAGCATATTTCATTGGCTTTTTTATGCTTTGAAATAATTTTAGGTTTTCAAAAGAGTTACAAAGATGGTACAGAGCTCCCATGTACCCACAGCTCAGCTTTGCCTAATGTAAATATCTTTTATAACCATGGTGCATTTATCAACACTAAGAAAATTAACACCAGTAAATACTATAAGTTAAACTACAGACTTCAGATTCCACCAGTTATTCCACTAATGTCCTTCTTGTCTTTAATCCAAGCTCCAATTCAGGTCAACACATAGCTTTTAGGTGGTTAGTATTTTTAAGAGAGCAAATTCCTATCTGTGGTCAGCATCGTCTTGTCTCCCTTTATTACCAGTCACTATAGGGTGACATTGTGGCAAGTTCAGGATGAGAGTCCATGTGCTTTACTCCCCAACCAGCCAATATTCCTTCATTTCAGCCAACACTCATCTCCCTTTTAAAAAATAGTCTTTCTAATAAGAAAGCTGCAGCCCTGCTTAAATGTCCATATAAATTTTTTACATCCACTGTCTGTGTTTGACAAACAGAAACCGAATGTCAGTATAATAAATGGAGTGCTTAATTAAGGGGGGAAAAATTCCACGTGTTTTTAGTTGGGTCTGTTTCCATTTTAAGGGGCGGGATTCAAATCAGCTTAAGTTTTGTTTTTTAAAGCACTTGGTATTTCATATAACTACAGAGTCCAAGAATAGTAAGCACAGCTAGATACAGGAGCTCCTATGATTAAATCAGGACCAGCCTGTCTATTTCTTAGCTCTGTTTCTTCAGCATTGACTCCCTTCACCTTAGAGTCTCCCTCAGCAATGAACAGTGGCCACCAGTGGCTCCTGAATTTACCTACTTCCTGCTTCACAACCATAGGGAAAGCATGAAACACCTGTGGGAATCCAGGCAAAAGCCATGCATTCAGTCTGATTGTCTCTGATTGGCCTGACTGGAAATCAATATCTGTGAACCAATCATTGGCTCTAGGGTAATGTCATGTGTGGATTAGTTTACATCCAGGATACACACTCTCCTCTGAATCAGAAATGCAGCCCCACCTGAAGAACACGGGGAGAAAGGGTTGGTCCCAGGGGAAGAATCAGGCTATTTGCTAGAGAGTGAATGGCTCTGAAGGACAAAAATAACTAACATCTACTGTGCTAGGCCTTCAAACTTATAGTCCATGTTCTCTGTCCAAAGGGCAACTTTATAAAATTGAGGTCATTACTTGGGAGGGTTAAACCTATCTTGTTGACTTCACTTCTATTAAAGCTGTTTTTTCTCCCCAGGTAGCTCTATTCAGGCTCACTGAAAGACTCATTTAAGCCTCCTTAAATAACTCTGCCCAGTTGCACAGAAAAATCTGAAAGAAGAGGAACTAAGTTAGAGAACAAGACAGAAAGTAGAGAGAGACACATGAACTGAAAATAGATGGAGAAAGAGCATAACTAAGAAAGCACATAGATGCAAAGCCCACCAGAAATTCCAGCACCTATTTGAATATTTTTCTCTACTTCTAGTTTGGGTTCCCTATTAGTAGAGCTGGGGAACGCTCCCAGGAGAAGGGAGCAAGGAAAGCTGCACAGGGCAAGGGGAGCCCTAAGCAAGGATGCTATCTCACCTGGAGGCTGATCCTACAGGAAAGCTCCAGAGCATAAAATTGTACCATTGATTCAATCCTACCCGGAGGCGGAGGCGAGGAGCCAGTCTTTTGTATTCTACGCCAATTAATCAGTCATGGGGGTGGGGCACCTAACCTCCAAGGCAGACAGCTCCTGTTCAGCCAAAGGCAATTTCCCAAAGAATGGGACAGCTGTGAGTTGTTATCAGCCAATACTCACAGCAGCTAGGGGATGGGGGATTGATTGACAGATGAAAGGGATGGAGGAGGGAGTACCAACAGCATCCGGTACACCTGCAATCTGTTCTTCACAAGCACTTGGCCTCTAACTCTCATCTCAGCTTTAATACAGTCTTCTATTGTATTACATTTCCTAAATATCTGCTTCTTGTACTCACACAACTGCTGACTTAGTTCAGCCCTTCACCATCTCTTGCTTATTCTTTGAAAATTACCTGCTAGTTTTGTCAGGTTCCAATAAACCATGCTACCCTATATTTATGTCTTTGCGAGCCTCCTTCTCCCTCATGACTTTGACCAAGAAACTGCACTGGAAATGACACTGTGCCATCTCCACGACGGGTCTTAAAAAGACTTTAAGATTCAGCTTTCACCTTCTTAGAGTGCTGTCACTACTATGTATGAAAACATGGCATGGACATTGAGTGATGACAACCACAGAGAGAAGGTTGAGACCACACAGATAAAGAAGCCTGGGCATCCCAGTGTCCCAGCTGGGTCCGTCCCTCAGATGACCCACCAGCTGAATGCTGTCATATATGTAAGCCACATGAAACCAGCTAAAGAGCCATTCAACTGATTCACAAAATTGTTAGAAAAAAATAAGACATCATTATTGTAAGTCACTAAGTTTGGGGGTCATTTTATTCATGGTGATCCGTAACTGAAACATTCGCTTCTTGCTTTTATTCCCTTACACGTATCCTCCACTCTACTTCTCAATTCGTTCTAAAGCCTGGATCTAACCATTTCTCTTCCTTGCTTCAGAAACCCTGGTGAACTTTGACTCTTTATAGAATCAGGTCTCAGATCTCTAGCCTGGCTTGTGGCATATGCAATCCTTCACATTCTGGCTCTAGCTTACTTTTTGAATCTGGTCTTCAACCATGAAAACTACACTTCAGCCCCCATGAGCTTCTCCCCTTCTTCTGGACACACTATACTGTCACATGCCATCTCCTGTCCACCACCCCTGACATGACCAACCCAACTCCAAGGACAGCTTCTTCCAGCCTTCCTCAGCTCCTTCAGGTAGTCATTCGCTCTTGTCTCTGTGCACCTTCTTACCTCGATTACAGCCCCATCGTATTGGACTTGTGCCTGTCTCCTCCCATGGTCAACAAATTCCTTCAGTGCGGGCCAGGTTGTATTCATTTGTGAACCCCAGAACCTAGTTCAATGCCTAGCATATAGTTCAGACATCAAATGGTGGCTGACTGATTGTGGAGTATGCCCAGTTATGAGCTTCTTAAAGTCAGTCACAGAATCTTATTCCTCTTGTTGTGCTTGGTTCAGAGCCTGGAATGTTCTCTGAATATTTAATTGAACCGAATGATGAGAAATAGGAAAATTAAGAAATGGGAAAGCAAAAGGATAGAAAAGGACAAAAAGTTCTGCGAGAGAACGCAGCTAGCAGACAGTCTTCAAAAGGACAATGTTAATTAGAACGGCTCAGGGTGGAAGAAGTCTTACATGCTCTAAATACTTTGGTTTTGGTTCTCAATGTATCCCTGTCTCTTTTCACACAAAGTGGCAAGTTTTCATAGAGGAAGAAGAAGGGCCCTCTGATGTGGTTTGAGGCTGATAGCGCTGACTGTTCTCAGACACCTCCCAGCAGAAGCCAGGGCACACACACCCCTGCTCACAGACTGGGTTTGAGTGAGGCAGTGCCAAGATGCAGTCCAGGCCTGCAGGGACAAACCCTTCTCAGTTATTTCCATAAGTTGTCTTATCTGCCATGATAAACTGGAGCCACTTCAGACAGGCCTGGAACATACACCTTCTTTTCTTGTTGGCCTTGGGGCAAGGAGGTGACAGACTTTCCCTGGATTTTCACACTTGGCTTTGTTGTTCGGAAAACTCAAAATGATTTCCATTTTCAATCATTTCAATTGAGGGTGGGGCACAGCTTTTCATTATAGTTCAGGTGAGTCACAAATTATGCCACTAGAGAGAAAGAAGATTGGGTAAGCAGGTATAAATCCCTAGACCAGCAGTTCTCAAACTTTAGCTTCATCAAAATCACCTGGAGGTGATGATCACTGGCCCTACCTTTAAAGCTCCTGTTTTATTTGCTTTTCTAACAAGTTTCCAGGCAATGCTGAAGCAGTCAGCTTTAAGACCACCCTTTGAGTAGCACTGCCCTACACCAGAAACTTCTTGTGGAGAAGGAAGTGGCCTATTATCTCTGTATGCTCAGTGCCTAGAATGCAGCAGGTGTTCAATGTATACTTAAAAAAAAAATTATATTAAAGTCAATCATCATTGTTAAAAAAGTAATTCAAAAAGCATTCCATCATGTGTCAGTGATAGTATCATTCTGTATTAAGGAAAAAGAACAAATCTTCATAGAGCTTAGTTCTCCCATTTCATCTTCTCCCACAAATTCTAATGAAGAGGGCAACTCAGATATCACTGTTTCTTGCAACCAAATAGAGTCTAGTGATACCAATCATTCAAGAAAACTCTGGAGGGAAATAAAAACTTTTCCTGGAGGTAACCATAAATTATACCTGATGTATTTGTTTGGTTTCAAGTGATAGAAACACTTCTCTGAGCAATAAAAAAAAATGTTTTTTAACAAGGTCACTTTATTTTTATTGTTATTTTTATTATTTTATTTTATTTATCTGTTTTTAGAGAGAGGGGAAAGGAGAAAGAGAGGGAGAGAAACATCACTGTGTGGTTGCCTCTCATGCGCCCCCAACTGGGGACCTGATATGCAACCTAGTCATGTGCCCTGACTAGGAATCGAACCAGCGATGCTTGGTTCGCAAGCTGACGCTCACTCCACTGAGCCACAGCAGCCAGGGCCCAAGAAGAGTTAGAACAACCAAATGGAACAGGAATGTTGCTGAGCCCAAAGAATGACTGGAACCAGGGTCCTACAACCAGCCAGGGCTCCCCTTTTGGTCCGTCTCATCAGCCTCTCTTTCCATTTTGTCTCTGACCTGTCACTGTAGACTGGCTTTCTCCATATTACAATAAGTAAAATAAAACTGACCCCACTCAGCTTAGATTAGGATGGGGGTTGCATAAGAAAATGGCGTAAGGCAAGAGCTCCAAACTGGGGAGCTGCACTGCACTTGTGATATTCCGCCAAAAACCACCTGGAGGGTAAGCAGATGTGGACATGCCATTTATTACTCACATTACAGGGGAGTGCCCGGACGGGGGCAGACTGGGTGTGAGAGTAACCACAGCCGTCTCTAGCCTTGGTGCTCCTTACAGGGTTAGAGAGGGAGAGTGGCAGCAGGGAGGGAGCCGCGGAAGCGTGTGAAAATGCTACAGGGTCGTGATAAATGCAGGGACCTCGAGAAGGCTGGGACTCCAGACACAGCCTGTTTTCCACGCTCTTTATGGCTGCTGGCCAGGCAGCCATCTGTTCTCTGAGTTGGAGGGGCCATGTCTTGAGCTACCCCACAAATGGCATCTCCCATCATGGCCATGTGGGTGAGGAAGGGGGCAGGTCCCACAGCAGTGGGCGTTAGAAACGTCAGCCACTGATGATTTTGAACATGAGATCTCTGTAGTAAACATTCTTCTCTATCTTCTGTTCTGAACAGTGGAAACACCAGTGAAACATAAATGCCAGGAGGCCACTGGAGAGGAGCTGAGGCCTCCAACCAAGAGAAAAGACCAGCCTGGAATCTGGGATGTACTTGAGAAATATTCTAAACTACCACTGGGGTGTTATTATAGCTGTGTGCTTCTTTAAATCGTAACTTCAAATGGCGGGGGGATGAGGGGGTGGGGAATGTAAGGCAGAAGTTCTCTGAATCTATCAGAACTGACTCGCTAGCCAATGCTTTTTCAAGGATGTCATTCATCATGGTTTTCCCAAATCTTTGCAAAGGATTTTTCTGTTCCATCTCCTTATTGGCCCAAAGACATGAACAATTCTTTCCTCTTTGGCTAATTTAAACCTGTGATTTCATATTGAAAAAATCCCATGAGACAGAGTCCCCAGTAAAATGACAGTCAGTGCTATACATTGTCTTTTAGACATACATGAAAATCAGCCCAGTCCTCTTACTCTGTGGTTTCTGAACATTTTGCATCTTAAATACTATAAAGTCAGCTGTGGTTTAGATGAAGGCCCAGGGACATAGATTCTTCAGAAAAAAATTAAATTGTAGCAAGCACAGTTGCGCTACTGTTACACAAGCTCATGAAACACAAGTTTACTTTGAAAATGAGTGGTGGTTTATTTTATTTTATTTTATTATTTTTTTTTTTTGGTTTTTCAATTACAGTTGTCCCCTTTTCCCCTAATTTCTCTCCCCTACCCAACCCACCCGGTGGTTTATTTTTGTTTTTTGTTTTTTTCTTTTCTTTTTAACTCTGACTTGGGTGCCATGTTGGGGGAATGCAGTAACACCATAGTTTGCCTCTGCCAAGCTGCATCACCACTGCTGATCCTCATGGACACCAACATTGTCAGCTGGTGACTGTTGTGATTTTTCTTTGTGTGTGGCACTCATTTGGGCGAAAATGTCTGGGGTTTTCTACTGTGTTTTTAGGCTGAGATTTAATGCTTAATTTTTTATATCCTCTACCTCTCTGTTCTCTTACTGTTGAAGGTGGAAAATCCAGCAGGTAGAGGAGTTCGAAATGTGACGCATTTGATGAGAACTCAAACTACAGGTAAATAAAATTCAACAAACAAAAAATTAGAAAAAATGGCAATTGACAAAGCACATTATGAAAAAGTAAACATTTTCTTCAAACTGTGCGAGAGTGGAACAAAAAATAAAAGGTTAAGTGCAAATAATATTTTCAGAGTACATCAAAGTGCATGGATTATTATCAATGCAGCAGTTTACAGTTTACATTCCCTTGTAAATTTAGGCTTAGCATTATTTTGTTATTTCCAAAAAGACAATGTCTTTGTCTCATTTATTAATGTTACCAGCCATCACAACTCTCCATTCTTTGCCAGACCCTGAGATAATTGCTGGAGTTATAACAATAAATAAGGTCAGACTCCTGTTCTCCAGAAGTTCTCTATCTAACCAGGAAACCAACATGTAAATAAGGAATTTAGAGGGAGATTACTAATACTTATATCTTAATTGTCTCCTTCACATCTGGAATAAGCATTAGATTGTTGAACCCTACCTATCCATGGCTGCCAAGATTCTAGGGGTCAACACAGGGAAAGCTATAAAGAAAATGGGGAAGAAATGTAACTAGAGAGAAAGATTAGGAAGAAAATTAATATAAAATACAGGCTGTAATTTTTAAAGGTTGAGAAATAAAGAGTATAGCATAGGCAAAAGAGAAAGAAAGAGGGAGGAAAGAAGAGGGAAAAAAGGAAGGAAGAAAGGAAATACATATTTATATTTATATATTTATATATAAATATTTGAGGGTCCCTTTTATTTTTATTTATTTTAATCCTCACCCAAGGACATGCTTATTTTAGAGAAGGGGGAAGGGAGGGAGAGGGACAGAAACATTGATGCGAGAGAGAAATAATTAGTTGCCTCTCGAATGTGTCCCATCTGGGACCAAACCTGCAACCCAGGCATGTGCCCAGAACGGGAATCAAACATGTGACACTCCAACCAATTGAGCCATACTGGCCAGCGTGAGGGTCCCTTTTATGGTGGCTCAAGACTGCAAAAAGAGACCCCTTGGTAAATTTTAAAAATGCCGTGACTTTGCACAAATAAGATGAACTAATGGCCTCTATGCTGCCATTATGTGTCTTTAAAGGAGGAGGAACATGGGCCCATGGCATCCCACAGAAGCAAACGCGCGTGAGATGGAAAAGCCAGGCCTGGTCTCTGAGTCAACTGTCACTCTTTATTTCAAAGAAGATTTTATGGATTTTAAATGTTAAAATAATTATAAAGCTCTCAAATATGGCTTCCATGTTTTCAAAAATAAAAAAGGGAGTCTTCCAGAATCAAGTGGCTCTGTTGGTGACATTTCTGAGCAGGATGGCGGGAGAAGGGAGCTACAGAAAAAAATTACCCCAGAAAGAGAAAGAGAAGAAAGTAGGCAGCAGGTCATACCTGAAGGCCTGCAATTCCTCACTGCACACAAAATGTGAATTTTCAGTATCATGCCTTTTAAGGACATTCCTTTTTAAAACACATTCATCCAGACTGGGTTTATGAGACCATCTATAGCGATGTAACATGTGTAGGTCAGATTTTAGTAAAAGATTAAGGTTACACATCACCTTTCCTGTTTATGTTTCACCAACGTGGTGCCTGGTGGTGTCAAGCACAAGAAGAGTTATGAATGTGTTCCTGAGGCATACACAGGCACAGAGCTAGACCAGGGACCCAGAGTGACCTTGAACATCCCCAGGAAGGATGCGGAATAAGGCAGTATTGTCAGCCCTGGCTGGTGTGGCTCAGTTGGTTGGAGCATTGTCCTCTAACCAAAGGGTTGCAGCTTTGATTCCTGGTTCAGGTATGTGCCTAGGTTGTGGGCTTGGTCCTGGTCGCATAAGGGAGGCACCCAATCAATGCTTTTCTCTCATGTCAATGTTTCTCTCTCTCCCTTCCTCTCTAAAAGCAATGAAAAAATGTCCTTGGATGAGGATTTAAAAAATACAAAATAAAAGGAGGGTTGCCAGTTCCTGGAATTTCAGTGCAGTCTTCACACCACCTTACTCACGGAGGCAGGGAGCACAGGGAACTGAGAAGAATCAATGTGATTTCTTCCTGGTGCAGCCACGGGGGGCGGTGGTGGAATTGCAATTGGGCAGCTTATAGAAGACAATCAGGGAAATCCAGGGACCCAGGGAACATGTTGCATCGCCTTATTAAGTTACCCGTGAATGTTCTTTTGCTGCGTAACAAATCACCACAAACCTACAGGCTTAGATCAACACCCATTTCTTTGCACAAAGTTCTGTCAGTCAGAAGTCCAGCGTGGTATGACTGGGTTGTGTTACGG
Organism: Furipterus horrens; assembly: GCF_987537825.1. Lineage (NCBI taxonomy): Eukaryota > Metazoa > Chordata > Mammalia > Chiroptera > Furipteridae > Furipterus > Furipterus horrens. The sequence continues at coordinate 192,387,536 of NW_028327172.1, forward strand.
GGGACTTACAAGGCTGAAATCAAGGTGTCAGCTGTTTCTTTCTGTAGGCTCTGGGGAAGAAGCTGCTTCCAAGTTCATTCAGGTTGTTGGCCACACTTGCTTCCTGCGGCTCTAAAACTTAGATCCTCCTGTCTTGCTGACTCTCAGCTGGGGCCTGATCTTGGCTCCTGGAGGCTGCCCACATTCCTTTGACGGGAAAGCCTAGTCCTAATTGAGGATTAGGACAGGACAACTAAGGATAATCTATCTTAATGTCAATTTATTTGGGACCTTAATTACATCTACAAAGTCCCTTCAAAGCAGCATCTAGATTAGTGTTTGACTGCCTGGGAGAGGGTGTCTGTACATACACCAGGGGCTGGGAGTGCTAGAGGCCTGAGAGTGTTGGAGGCCATTTAGGAATTTGGCCTATGACAAATGACTTGGGAAACATTCTCCAGCCTAGCTAAGTGATTCTCCAGGGTGGTGGTGCCAACCCCTAATGGATATTTTGGAAATTCGTGAGCAAATATTTTGTTGTAATGATGGGGACAGGGGGTAGGTTTCACTGGCATTTAGTGTTCAGGGCTGGGATGTGAAAGGACAACCACACACCGTGAGGAATCATGCTGCCTTTCACCCAGCTTTGGAATGTCCCGTAAGCACTCATGCCAATGAAAAAAATCTGTGTATAATTTTCTGAACTCTATTTGTACGCAGTTTTGAACTCAGACATAGAAGGGACTTCAGTGAGCTTCGAGTCTATTTAAATTTTTTTTTTTTTTTTTTAATGAGGAAACCGAGACCAAAAACCAAAAAAGAAAAAAGAAGTTAATGTCACACCTCTAGCTAATATCAATGCTGGGACCAGGCCCAGCTCTCTCAATAGAAAGGCCAAGTCAGTCTATGTGACACTACTGGAAAATAAAATTAAGTGTTGAAGAAAATGTCTTCCTAAAGATCTGATACAACAATTTAATGTTATACAGTTAACTCCACTGTTTTTCTAATGTTAAGATGGATTGGAAAGCAAGGTTGTACTAGACATTGAGTTGATTATATCAAAACACTTTTATTTGGGATAACATATCTGACTCAACATCAGCAGAGGAAGCATTCATTTAACAAACTTGCTGTTTGAAGTTATTACTGCTTGTTTCTATTTTTGCAATAAAATAGAACCTGGGCAAAATGATGAATAGCCCACAAAGCAAATCACAAGGCTGACTTTGGCTCTTGATCAGGACCGGTTAGTCCAGTCCAAAACAGTGGACCAGCACGAAGGCCTGAGAACTGCTATCACACCCACCTGGCCCAAAAAGGCCCGTTTTTCTTTCCTCGCTCAACTTCATTCAGATCTAATTAGCTACAGAATTGCCATACGCTTTCCTCTGCTGCCACCTACTGCATATAATGAGTATAGTTTTGAATAAAGCTTTTGTCTTCTATTATTCAGTGTGTCTGGATGTGACCAGGGAAAGGACACCATCAACGGGCTTTGATTGTTGAAATACAGATGTTTTGTACTAAGGAGGGAACATTATCCACACCATTTCTTCTGCTGAGATGTCTCTGTTTCTCTCTCCTTTGTTCATAAATATTTAAACACACACCCACTCCTCAACTCTGGATTAACAGTTTATAGTAATATAATTACTCAAGGTGTGCTCAGTATATACTAAGCTCTATGTGCCTTAACTTGATCTTTATAATCCTGTAGGAGAGGTCCTACTATTCCCATTCTACAGAATGGCAACAGGCAGCCTGACCTCAAAGGAACTTCACAGCAACCCATTCTTAATTATGTCACATCACACCTTGTCCCTTAGTGAATGAATGTCAAGCCAAGTCAAGAAATCAAACAGGTGAACAACTTAATGCTATTATAAAATGAATTAGTAAGATCAACTCATTCAAAGGACAAAGTAACTGCCAAATTAGCATATCAAGATGTTATTTAACATGGCAGGGTGCGCAGAAATAGAAACATGTTCCAAACAAATTGAACTTTAGGAGAACAGAAAATGATTTAGAGTTCTAAAGTAGCTTTCTAATGGAAGCTGTCAAAAACAGAATGTAGCCAAAGACAGAAAACTAAGTTAATAATTTGCACTGGCTTCAGTTCTAAAGATACTTGAAAGGTAAGCTAAAATTTACCAGCAGATGCTCATTACAGAATTCTCAGTCCTAGGGGAAATACTTAAGCTTTTTAATGATAAAAGTAATAAATATAGTAATTTTAGAAAGCTTAGAAAATGAGAATATTAAGTTAAAATCCCCTATAATCTCAATATCCAGAGACAGGAGGCCCACGCTTTTGAGAAAATGCGTATGTCACAAGGACACACAGGCCAGGATGTTGGACGCGTCTATCAAAGTGTGGAGCCCTAAAGCTTAAATTTCACCTTAGGTCCACCTCTTCCCAGCAATGATCATTATTGTGGGCTCGTGGAGCCAGTCTGCTTGGGTTTGAACATCAGCAACAACCTTTATAGTCAGGTGACCCTGGGCAAGTTGCTTTAGTTTCCCTGTGCCTTAGTTTTTATTTGAAAAATGAGGATAATGCCAATCTTATATGATGACTAAGTTTAACTTAGAATATAGTAAACAGTTATTATGGTCCTGTCTTTTCTAAGCACATTATATATATACACACTTTACAAAACTATCTCACGAGTTTCATGTATGAATATTTTTCCAAAGGGGTCTTTAAGACAGACCAAGTATTTTACTGAATAGATGTAAAACCTAGATTCAACGGGACATTCTGCATGTTAGTTACAAGGGGGGCATCCTTAGCACCAGGTGGCTTTGCCTGTCGAAAGCACTATAGTCACCTTCATCACCAAGCACTAAGTAACATTCTAAGGAGTAAGTTAACTGGACATAATCTTTGGTTAAGATTTAAATCTAAGATGTCAATTAAGAAGGCTTATTGGGCAAACAGGGCCCTGAGTTGCACAACTTCAGGGCATACAGCCTCCATATGCAACACAGTCAATGGTACCTCTGGGGCTATACATGGCTGAGGTCTTGGGAACAACAGCAGGGAAGCTGGCACTAGATGGAATCTTCTAAAGTACAGGCCCTGCCCAGACCCCCTCATTCTGTACTGTGTCTAGTTTAACATAAAACAATGAAAATGTGGGAGAGGGTACTTCCTTTGCCCAAAGCGTGGTTCAAAGACAGGCTTGATAAGCCAGAAAGCCTATAATAGTGACTCCCAGCCTAGGCTAGCTACCTTTAGAAAGTCAGTCCATGTTCCCAAGGCCTAGTGACTAACTGCGAGACCCTGGGTATGTTACCTAGTCTCTGTGCCTATTCCCCCAGTAAAACTGAAATTTCTCTGTACCTCCAGGGCGCAATTACCCACATACATCTGCCACTGTATAACCTTCAATGGTGCAGCATGCTAGGGCATGACAGCATTTGAAAGCATTTTAATAAATTTGCTTCTCACACATGAAGTACAGTCTTACAAACTACACCGCTACATATAGCTGTGTTTGAGACCAAAAGCAACCTTTACCAGCTATTAGCAGAAACAAGCCTTGTTTTGTTTCAAAGTCACACACCAAGTGAGAATTGAAAATGCATTCATCTGGTTTTAATTTTAAGTAATTAAGTTACCTGAATCCCATTTAGTTTTCCAAGTTAAAAGAATGTTAATAGTAGGAGGGCACTGGAGGGAGGGAGTAAAAGGGAAAAAATTGGGACATCTGTAATAGTATAAATAGAGAAAAGGGGGGGGCAATTTCCAACAGTTGAAAAAAAACTCTTAATAGCAGTGATCGCTTTACTCCTAGGAACCAATATGTTCTTCCCTGAGAAGTTGGAATTGCAGGTATCACCATAGAGTAATTGGAGCTGAAAACTTTGAGGCATCTGGGACCTGTTATCTGGGCCCCTGGCAATAAGAAGGATGATAAAACTCTTCTGTGCAGCTCACAGGAAGAGCAGGGTGCATGGGGTTTCTTCCCATGGTCCTTCATTCGTTAGCTAGAAAGGAATCATTACTGTACATTCAAGTATCCTTGTTGAGAACAAATGTCATTTATTCTTTAATGCAAGCCGATAAATTACCGTATTTTTCGCTCCATAAGATGCACTTTTTTCCCCAAAAAGTGGGGGGAAAACGTCTGCATATTATAGAGCAAATATTGTATCACAGACCGTGATGTGTATTACCTAACCTGTCAGCGGTGGCGACAGCTGTTAGAAGAGGAAGCGGTGGACCCATGCAAAACCCCTGGGGACTCTTAAATGCCCCACTTTACTGCTGACTCTCAGGGCATTTGGTCAGTATAAGAATAGCAAAGAAAGTGATACCAGTGATTGTGAGCAACTGAGCTTCATAAATTCTGACACTAGCGATAATGAGTTCTTGGGGTTCCCAGAAAACTAGACGAGTACTTGAACCTTAAAGTCTCTCATTTGTTAATGACAGTGATGATGGTTCTTAATACCACTGTCAACTGCTGTTCACTTTACATGGTTGAAATTTTATTCTATTTTATGAAATATTTTAGTACACCATTCAGTTCAGATTTTTTTTTTCTTGTTTTCCTTCTCTAAACCTAGGTGGGTCTTATGGTCAGGTGTGTCTTATAGTGCGAAAAATATGGTACACATTAGTGTGTCCTTATCTATAAAATAGTAAAGCTTAGCAAGAAATGGCAAAGACATTTGTTAAAAATCAAACAAACAAAAAAAAAAACACCTAATTTCTAGAAAGCAAAGAATTGCTGAAAAACAAAAAACCTACATTGATTGGAGTATGTCAAATGGACACAGGAAAAAACTGAAATAATTCTCAGTGGTCAAAGCTGGAACAAAATGTAGTATTGGATTATATCCATGAATTCATACTGATATAAATGATTGAATAAATAGCAGGAAAGAGACAAATCTCCCTTGTAAAATAATTGCAAATAATTTAGATATTCCACCCACAAATAGCTAGAGCATAATTCAAATCCCTACTCCTAAAGTACAGACTGTGCAGACATCCGATGAGTATAGTATGGAAGGTGTTGGGGGTGGGGGTGGGAAAAGTAACTTCAGTGGAAAAAACTTGACAACTGTCATCTCAGTCAAGTGATCCAGGTCAATATCAACAGTAAAAAATCATGTTAATAGTATATATACGCTTTATATGTGATAAAATGGCACTTTAGCTCTGTGGTCTTCCTCTCCCCAAACTCCTAAGTCTAGCCTACTTATGAGAAAAACATCAGGCAAATCCTAACAGAGGGGCATCCTACAAAATACTTGACCAGTACTCCTCAAAACTGTCAAGGCCATCTAAAGCACAGAAAGTCTGAGAAATTATCACAGTCAAGGGGAGCCTAGGAAGGCATAACAACTTAATAAAATGCGGTATCCTTGCGGGGTAGGTATTTTGCAAAAACTAAGGAAATTTGAATAAGCTATGGGCTTTAGTCATTAGAAATAATATTTTTATTAATTATAACAAATGCATCACACTAAGGTAAGATAACAATGGAAGAAATGCGCAAAGGATATATGGGAACTATAATCTCAATTTTTCTGTAAATCTAAAATTGTTCTAAACAATATTTTTAAAGTATTTCAAAGTTTACAAGTACACAGTAACATAAATGTATAGAAAAAAAGTCTAGCAATACCTCTGTTACTATCCAAATAATTGGAGACATATTAAAGGGAAGGTAAAAGAGAAAATAAAAACCAATTTAGGCTTCTCTCTCATCAGCAGAAAAGTTTTATTCTTTATAAGGACAAACAAGTTATACCACATCCAAGGCCTTACCTTACAGACACAAACCAAAGTAGCCATTTAAAGCATTAGATATGGAGGCATGAGACACACGGGGGAAAAATGCTTCGCTGTCTGCAGCTTACACCAAACTGCTCCATCGACAGGCAGCTGAGCTCTGCTAGCGCTTGGGTGTGGCTGAGGGGAGTACAGCTACAGAACCAAAGGAGAACAGCTGTTTTCTACAAGTACTGAAGCATTTTAAGACTGTATTGGTAGGGATATATTTCAATGGTGAAGGAAGAGGGGAAAAGAGCAGAGTCCCTTCCCACAGGGCATTAGGCAGCCTTGCACAGGGCGACGGCAGAGAAGCGGACTTCCCCTTGCTCACGCTCAGTGAATTCTCTGCAGACCTTGGCGGCATCCTGAAAAGGAGGCATCTCATTAATATCCACACAGCTCAAAATGAAAGTTTCAAAAGGAAAGCACCAGGAAAGCCTATGAATGCTCCAAGTTCACCCTGGTCATCTTAAACTTCCCCTTAAACTTGAAAACCAGGGTTTAAGGCAGGAGGTGAAAAAAAATCACGTGATGGGAGAAAAACTTGTATCATAGACCTGACTTCAGAAGCTTTGACTCCTTTATTACCACCACCAAACACCATGTTTCTCCCACCTTGTGCCCAGTTTTGACAAGGAAACTACACTATTGATGCTCTTTTCCTCAAACTGAAACTGATAGAAAACTGATCTCTCTTCCGAAGGGGAAAAGTTCTCCTAACTCAGATATTCCCAGAGTAGAGACAAATTTCTTTAAAGTAAACATTTTACAAAAGAGCCTTAAAAGTTTAAATACCTGGTACTCCAGGTATAAGACAATGGATGTGTTACTAATTCTAAGACCTAGATTATAAAGATTGGTAACAAAATTGATCCCAATATAGGCATACCTCATTTTATTGCATTTTGCTAGACCGAGCTCCACAGATGTTGCATTTTCTTTAATGTTGCATTCTTTTTTTTAACAAATTGAAGACAAGACCCTCCACCAGCAAAAAGATGACAACTTGCTTTGTGATACTTGTTTTATCGCAGAGGTCTGCAACCCCACCCGCAATATTTCTAATGTCTGTATTAGTTATTTACAAAATTATAGGTTTTAAAAATGACTGGGGATCATACATATCAATCACTCTGTTCCATTTGTAAGGGGTTAAGCTGAAAGATAGCCCCACAAAGCACGTTAATATAAGACCTCTAACAGGACAGATAATACTCCATGACACAAAACATCAGCTCCCCAAATCTAGAAATCACCAACTCAATAATGAAAGAACAATCATCACAGTTTCATTCCTGCTTTGAAACCACTTATAAAAACTACAGTGAGTCTAGATCGACATCCACATTTTATTGTCAGAATGTTCACTACGTTGATATTCCAGACCTTTAGGACTTCCTACAGCGTTGAAGAATACTAAGTGTGGGCCTCTAAAGACAGAATTGCCACCTCCTATGTAGACAATGAACTGTGACCTAAGTCATTCAAGTTTAGGATACTTGGGTTAAATGTATGTATTTTCTCTGGCTTAAGTAAATTTTGTGTACTTTGGAAAACCTAAAACATCTTTAACCATATAGTACCAGCCTCATTCAAGAATTTTCACTAATTAAGATACTGCTTTACATTCAGTTTTACATGAGATTCTCATTAGTTTTATTTTTTTGAACAAAAAAAATTTTACCTTTCCCACACCTCAAAAATTCTACCCATATAACAGTTGCAGGTGTCCTGTGTGGGGTGTATTTTATGGTATTAGTAGCATTAGACATGTTAGAATGTCCTTTAGTGTTTTACTGTATTTGGAAAGTCTTTCCCCCAAGTAGGTCATGACCAGAAATTTTGCCTCTGTTCTTATTTTCTCCCCTAAGTATCATAAATGCCAACTCTCTCATGTAAATTCCCCTCATCCTACTTCTCTAGGTCTAGTTCTCATTCTTTATTACTATTCCCATACACACCCATATACCCAAGAATCAGCTCCCACTGATCTCAGGTGTGTGTATCAGCAAACTGGAAAGTGACCCTCCCTCCTAGTGGCATTTGTTCCACTAGCACCTCACAGTCGTGAGGTCGATGATGGTCCAAACACAGGTCTATTATAAAGAAAGGCAGTGTTGTACAGTGACTAAGAGTACAGACTCTAGAGACAGACTGCCTAGATTTGAGTTATGGCTCCGCCATTTAAGTCACTGACCTTGGGCATCGTGTATCCTCCTCTGTAACATGTGAACAATAATACCTGCCTCACAGCATCCTTAGAGGGAGTCTCTAAAAGCTCTAAGTCACTTAGAGGAGCACCTCGCAGAGGGGTCAGCAAATTGCAGCCTATGGGCCAAATTCAGCTTGCTGCCTGTTTTTGTGACTCAAGTTTCAGTGAACAGCCACAGACATTCATTTATCCATTGTCTACGGGATGCTCTGAGCTGATACAGCAGAACTGAACACTTGCAATGGGGCTATATGCCACCCAAAGCTAAACCAAAAAGTTTGTCAACCCCCAGTATACACACAGCAAGTGGCAGCAAAAAATCAGCTGTTAGTACTACAAAGGCAGTCGCTATACGTTAACAATATTTTTTTTATTTCATCACAATTAAGCAATTTTTCTTTATAGCAGCAAAATGATTCAACTGTAGAGACTCATTTTCAGGGTGAAGAGGCCTAGAGCAGACTACCAGCTCAGGTCCAGAATTAAGAGGTTTCTGTAGTCACTTCTACCAGAATGGTGACACTGTGATCCTGGACCTTAAAGTTCTTGTCAGGTATGTTTTGAATCTGCTTCTCTCCTATAATAGCAGACCATGGTGGGAAGAAAATGCTCCTGGAGTTACTGCCTAATCAGAACCCATAATACACTACCTGCGAAACTGACCCAAATCCAGCAGTCAGGGAGGGATGAGGAAAGGCTCAGGCTTCTGTTCCATTAGCTACGTGGTAATCTGACAAAAGGACAATGGTCACCTTAATGCCACAAAGCAGCAAAGCAATGGCTTTCAGGCTAAGTCTTACTGTGGGCTAAAGACAGCACACGATACAGATTAGTCAGGGCTGCTCTGAAGGATCGTGTTTAAAACCTCGCTGTAAAATAAGGTAGATAAAATTACTAAGATGATCTTTAAGCCCCAAAGAAAGCTATTAACCCAGATGATTGCTATAAGCCCGGATGATCGCTATTAACCCAGGTGATTGGTAATAGCTGTACTGAGAAAAGCATTAGCACTTGACAACAGACACCTGGGCTGAAGATGCATGGGCCCTTCCAGAGATGGATGCCAACACTTACTTGCAGCAGCGAGTCCTCTGCACTGGTGCCATGGTTCACCGGAAAAGGCATTCGTCCATCTACAACAAAGAAGCTAGGTGGGTCCCTTTGCTCTGCACATTTCTGTCTACTGTGTTTACCCAGCCTAAAGGGAAGTTTAGGATTCTTCCAAACACCACTGCCTCTCCCAACAAAGGAAGCCTAGTTATAAAGCAACAGGCTGGAAGTGAGGGCCAGGTGCTCCTAAATATCCATCCCAGGCAATTCTCATCTACAAGTAACAAGATCACACAAGTAACAAGATCACAGCCCAATCCAGCTGCCCTAACTGGGCAACTTGCGCCCTATCTCTCTGGGAAGGACCACATAGCAAAAGGCAGATTCAGTCTCTGAGGTACAAGAAGGTGGAGGCAAGAAGGGCCCCTGGGGATTGCTTTTTGCCCCTCAGTGACTGCCAATTAGCTCTTCCGCCCATAGGCAGTGTCTTGACTTGAGACAACACAGCTGTCTCCATTAACAAAGAAGATGACTCTTACAAGATGGATGATCTTTCTTGTTGCCATATACCAGTTAACAGAAATTACCCCAACATATGCAAATCCTTTTTACCCAAACAAGTTCATTTTTAGGCATTTTATCTTTTTCCCAAAGTATTCTGTCTGAAAAGGAGGATGCCAGAGATCCTACACTGACAGTGCAGTAAAGGAAAGTGAGACGAAAAATTAACGCTCACACCTGAGTTTAGCCTCTCTACTGGTCTGTGACCAAAGCCATTCATTTGGCAGGTCGGTTTCCCAAGGGGGACACTCTGGGCAACAAAAAGTGTTAAGTCACCCCTTGAGAATACCCTGTTGTTCTAGCTTCATAAACAATGATATACTAAAGTGCTATCAAGTTACATACCATTACTGTAAGCAGAATTAGGTTTAAAAGAATGAAACAATTATTAAGATTCCAAAAATGGAATGGAACGTACCAAGTTCATAGAGGTGGCCATCCACGTTGTTAAACAGAATAAAATGGAAGTTCACTTTGTCATCTACCTGAAGAGAGCCAAGACATTTTTTTAATGAATATTTTATAAAGCAGAACTTAATTTGTTAAAAATAAATAATATATAGTAACCATAATAAGCTTGAACTAAATTGCTTGTATACTTTAAAAATTATTATAGATAATAATATTTATGTATTTCCTATATACTAGGCTCTAATCTAAGCCCATTAAAAGAGATAGAATGTAGCTATCAGAACTCTAGGACTTGCTTTTTTACTGGGGAGGAAATTAAGGCTTAGGGAGGATACGTATCTCATCCAAGGTCAAGACTGGAAAGTGGCAGAGCAGATTATCATTAGAGAGGCAGTGTAACTGACTTAAATCTAATTTAAGTTTACTAGAAAGCTCTGTTCAGATTAATGGTACACATAAGCCTTCTAGAAATTGCCAGTCCTTGTACATCTTACTGTACCCAACAGTCGGTCTGTGAGAAGAATATCTGGAATACTCAATTACTGGGTAGGGTGTTACTCTATTAGATTCATTTGGATCTGAACAAAATACTCAGTTTGAACCTACTCAAGACTACATCTACTGCCAGTTAAGATTTCTGAGAGCCATTTTTAGAAACAGGTCTAGCCAAAGCATTATTCCAGTAGCATTTTTAGGTGTCAAATGGCCTTGGGTGGAAAACAATGTTTGCCATGTCCCAGTCCCCTTACTTCACATATTTTAGGGACAACACAGGTGACACCTGGGCAGCCCATTCCCGATGGGCATTCACACTTACCCGACACTGGCCTTCCTGTGCCACGGCGTCATGGGCTGCCTGAATGGCCTGAGAAGAAGAGGATCATTAGCATAAAAACTGCGAGTTATTGAAAAAGTGATGCTCTGGAAGTTCTCTTCCTACCTCATTCTTCTCGAAGCATTTTGCTCTGTCTTCAGGGGACAACTTCTCGGTTTCAGAAAGAAACTGTTTCAGAACTGACCCATTCTCTTAAAAAAAAAAAAAAAAAAAAAAAAGGTGCACGTTAGTACAGATAATATAATGCACATGAGTGAACATCGATTGCTGATTTAAGCTGTTGCACAGCTGATCATGTTTAGCAACCTGAATTTTTACTATGGCCTCCAAGGATGTGAATAGTTGCACCTTCTGCACCAGCCTGTTTTTCCACCACTCCCTCAGCACTGCATTTAAGCCAGAGAACTCCCCGTTCCTCCCATGTGCCCCGCTTCCCAGCCTCTGCTGCCTGCCAGCCCCCAGCTGCCTTCACCTCCCATCTCGCCTTCTCTCAATCTCTCATCATCCTTTTGTTACAGCACTTCTCCATTTGTGAGGGTTTTAGTGCATAAAGACAGAAACTGTCTTGTCTATTGCCTTTTCTACAGAACCTGGCAATGTACAATTAATGTGAATTGCATACACAACATAACAATAACATTCTCATCTAATGACAGTTCTTAACCAAGATTTTTATTTCAGGATCAGAAATGGACACTTAGCAACACAGTCATCCAGGTAAGACATTAAACCTAAGGATCTTAAATAGAAATGTCAAGAGCCAAATAGTCTGGCCTAGAAACAGCTGACTGCCTGATGGTTGGTGTAAGTGTTTAGTCATTGCTCAATGTGGATCAGTCTAGGAGACACTAAGTACCCAGCTAGAGCAAGAACACTTATATTTCAAGAGACCTCAGCTTGAACTTTCAGCTCTAAACTTAAAAAAAGTAAATTTGTTAAACTGGGAGTATTCAAAATTTGGAAGGGATAGGAATCCTCTTCACTTTATGAGGGCTGTGATTCAGATTAAGCCTTGGGCACCACCATGACCATGACCATAAAAACAATTACAATATCTCTGCTGACCTCAAGAACACAGTAGTCTAAAGAAAGTGAGACTGGCTGCAAATGAAACAGAAAGGATTAAGCTACAACTTTCTAATATGGCTCAGTCAAGTTAATTTTGGGGGTGGGGAGGAATAACCTTCTAGAAGATCTGGATGTTTATGGCCAGGCAGGTGGCTGTCTGATGTTTTTTTTTTTTTCTTTTTAATTTCAAAAGTATACCAGTAGTAGAGTATTGGCCACACTTCCCTTGTAAAAAGAAGTATTTGACCTGCTCCAAGCAACAGTGTAGACTATTAGTTGAAATTATTCAGTTCTTAGCCACCCCATCTATGGTCTGAATCAGATTACTGCTGCCTCTTTCTGTAAATCAAGTTCTGCTGGAACACAGCTACATCCATTGGTTTACATCTTGTCTGCGACTGCTTTTGCACCACAAGGACAGAGACCATATGGCCTTAAGCCTGAAAGACTTACTCCCTGGCCTTTTAAGAGTCTGCTGACCCTTGGCCTAAATCAGACATAATGGCGATATATTTTAACATATTTTAGTGCTGTTAATTAAGCCTCTGACAAGCTTTAGGGCTGAGACTCACCCACCTCTTCTACATCTTCCACAGCATCCACTGAAAGTGGACTAACGGCTCTGACCTGACTTTGTTCAAAGCTGAATCCTTTCAAGGCTCCAACCTGCTGCTACACCTCTCTAAAGGAACACCCACACTATCTGTGCCCGCTGCTCTAGGCTGTCTCCTGTTGCTTATGAGACACAAACCTGCTGAAGACAGGCTCTAACTGTTGACAATTTAGAGCTTAACATCATCTCTAATTCTTCAGAATCACTGAGAACTGAACACATGAGAACATGACAATAATCAGCCCTCAAGTGTTCTTTATCCTTCACCTGAGACCAATCTGAGCTGTCTACAAATGCAGAGCATATACAGAGCTGCAGTACAGAACCGTACCACTCCCGCCCTGGCTGGTGTGGCTCACAGGGTTGGGCACCGGCCTGTGAACCAAAAGGTCACTGGTTTGATTCCCAGTCAGGGCACATGCTGGGTTGCAGGCCAGGTCCCTTGTTGAGGGTGAACCAACAGGCAATGAATCAATGTTTCTCCTCTCCTCTTTCTTCCTCCATTCTCCTCTCTCTAAAAACTAAATACAATCTTTGGGAATAAAAAAAAAAAACTGTATCACTCCCCCTTCCTCTCCAGCTGGAAGCCAAACCACACTTTTTAGAAAATAAGTTTCCTTCCCTCAATAGAGAGAAACAAGAATTCACCCACTGATAATGACTTTGCTGAGTAGACCACTGGGGGTTTTGTAATGGAAGAGTGATGGTTAATTAGAGGTCAACCAGAGGATGAGTGGCCTCAAAACTCACACTTACCAAATTCCAGTTTGTCCTGATTATTGGCCACTGCATGTATAAGTCCGATGGTACCACAGGAGTTCCCAATGGTCTGCTTCATGAAGTACACTTTAGGGCTGACTTCCTGCCCCTTCAGCTCTTCGATCTGTTTTTTCCTGAAGTTCTCATGCTGCAAGTGTAAAAAACATGTTAATATCTCCAAGTGAAAATGCAAAGAGCAGATGGCAGCACAATAATTTCTGCCACCTAAATGGAAACACAAGTAGAACGTATGACCAGGAGCCTTGGTTCTAGCTGTTGACCAATGCCCAGGGAATGGCCTGTCTGCCTCCCACACCCACGCCAGCCCGTGGGGTCTAAGAGGTTCTGACACTCCACCCAGATGCTGCAGTGCAGTATCAGCCTTGGATATGGCCCAAGGCTTTGTCTAGACATCACTGCAGAGCCTTTTAGCTGGAAATGGATGGTGTCACGAAGTCAAAAAAACAGACAAGTTCATTACATAACCTAAGGATCTTAAATAGAAATTGTAAAGAACCAAAGAGGTGTCTTCCACTAACAGCAACAATGATTGTATTTCACATGGGTATCCCAATCAAGCTTTGGTTAATTTAACAGCCAACAAGAATACCAGCCAGTTTATTGCTCACTCTTCTTTAACATTCTACTTCTATCCAAGTATACTTCGCTTCAAAAACAAAACAAGCCTTTACTGTTGAAAGGCACAATTTAAAGAAAATTATGATGCTCTCTCCCATTTTTTGAAGGAAAGACAACTGGACCAGGGTGCTGCTGGCTTGGCTGTGATTTCACAGAAACTCCTCCTCATCGTATAAGAGGAAGATGTGACTCGTTTGTCATTTCCAACTACACAAGTTTGAGGACAGATCAGCAATGGGAGGTGGGGTACAGACCAGTAAATGAATGAGACTAGAGGCAGTGTTCCTCAAAGCATCCATTAGCTCTTTGTACAGTCATTTAGTGGGCTTGTCTGAACCTTTCACTAACAAGTTTTAAAGACCCTGCAGGTATGACTTCTCAGTTAAAAGCAGGGTGCTAATGCTACAACAACACTATTACCCACCGGCAGTATAAATCAGACAGAAAAACACCAGAAGCCTATTGCCAGTTCTAGTATAGTAGCTTTCCATTACTGTACATGGAATGGAAGTTTAGGTCTTGGCTGTGGCACCCTCAGAAGAACATGATCCTTGTCCCACAAGATTAACTTAAAACTCCAACCAGTTGAAAGTTCCAATATCAGGTAGCTTTCGACCGAAAATTGAGTTACCCAATGACTATTAAGGCTTTCTACTTTTCTAGGTTAAAAATTTTTAAATGGAATAGCACCATTCTTTAGGATTGTTTGAGCTGTTGCCTGGAGACACTTATGTAAACACATCATTATCACTTAAAATTAATGTTTTAGAAGTGGTCCATTTAGGATTTCATAATATTCTCTTAGACAAAATTAATTGCTTTCTAAATTAACATTAATTTGTTGGGAAGTCATCCTACAAACCTCAACTTTTCTTTGTATTTGCTTTGGTGTTTAGCCCAGTGGGTGTTTCATGTCACAGACTAGGTGCTCCAATAAATCCGACAGACTGAACCGGAGCTAAAGGACTAAGGATTGAGCTCTTGCAAACACAAAATGTTGAAAGCAGAATGTTCTCTAACAAAAACCACTGGATCCAGCAAAAGGAGCCCAGCGGGCTTGTGGAAGACAAACACGCTGCACCACTGCCTCCCGGAGGCCTTGCCTCTGAGAGCTGCTGAAAACCTCCGAGTCATCATGGTTCCTCGACTAAGAAAGCTCTGTGAGGGGCTCAAATGAGAGATGAGGTTGCGTTTCGTTTGGTCAACAGGGAAGGAAGTTTGACTTGCAATTTTGGGGCAGCTTGGTTCTTACCTAAGTAAAAGCTTTGGCAATATAAATAAATAAATAAATAAATAAATAAAAACACGTCACTGGGATTATCCTAATAGCTTTAATAAGGGCTTTTAACCTATTTATAGGAGGAATGCCTGGACCTTCCCATAGGGCTTAATTGACACTGAGAATGCTTCTAGAACACCCAGCCTTAGGGCAGTGGTGCTTCAGTTAAGCTCACTTGGTGTTTGAAACAATGCCCCAAATGCTAATGCCTCAAGTTTTGCTACAGGAAATGTTCAACCACTCCCTACCCAGGACTTAAGTGACAGCAATAGGAGCTAGATCAGTGGAATTCCATACATCCCAAGACAACTATTATCCCTGCTACCTTTTTTTTTATGTCTGATGCTCAGTTTGAGGTACATACATCCATGCACACTTGTAGGAGGAAGACCATTCAAAGGGAAATGAAAAGCTGTTTCTAAGTTGGCTCTAATGCCCACCCATTTCATCTACCTACAAGGTCAGAGAGCAAAGCAGATGAGAGAGGTGGAAGGAGGTTCCCACACAGAAAACATACACAAATGATTAAGCTTTTTTTGAAAAAGCACATAGGTGAGGCTAATATCCAAGTGTGCATGCTGTAGGAAATAGAGGAATGGGAAGAATTCCCTGAGTCCACTGGAGACCAAGGCCCTGGTGGAGGTACAGAATTAAAGAATCTACTGTTTTCTTGTGGTTTAGGCAAGCCCATCCCCCTTCAGTTAATAGCAAGGTGGGAGTCTGAGAACCAAACAACACACTGGCAGGTGACAGTCCTTAAAGGGAAACACCAGCCATGCTTTGGCATAGAAGGCTCAGAAAAGCCTAGATTCAAAGGAACTTATCAGAAGGATGAATTATTTCCCTGGACAGTTGGGATGATGGAACTGAGATCCTGCTTCCCTTCCAAATTTGAGGCAATGCTGCATGGATGAGCAATAAGAGCTCCAATGAATAGATACCAAGAATTAGAGCTCCTCCCTCCATCCCCCACAGGGAGGGGGCAGTGTTGCCATGTCTGAGTGTCTTGGCCAGGTGGGGGGAAGCACCAGGAGTTTGGTTTGGGAGCGGGGCGCACCCCGGGCCCCACGCCCTACCTGGGCGGTGAGTGGAAACAGCAGCAGCAGCGCGCAGGCGGGCGCAGGCACCGAGCTCAGAGTCTCCTCCTCCAGCCCCAGCACGTCCACGAAGCGCCACTGGCCGGCGACCCCCAGCCGGGCCAGCACCTGCGGAGAGGAGACAAGGCGGCCTGGCTCGGGGCGGCAAGCAAGGGGTGGGCACGTGCCGGAGGCCGAGGCAGACTCGGCACCCACAGCGCCCCCAAGAAGCCTGGGAGGAGTCTCCGCCCGGTGCCCCACCCCTTCAGCGCGATGACACAGCACAAAGCGCGGTCCACACGTGGCTGCCGGCGAAGCCCGGGCACCGGAGTCGCACGGTCAGTGCCACGCCCTCAGGTGCTCGGCCGGTCGCTCGGCTCTGGGAGCAGCCTCCTCCGCCACCGGCATCCCACCCCCGCCCGCGTTGCAGGGACAGAGGGAGAGCGTCCCAACCGCGCCCCAGCCCGGCTCCTCCGGAGCACGCAGGGCGCCGTTAAGTCCCCGTGAAATCGCCGAAGCAGATGGGCGCCTCCGCACCCCCGGGGGGATGGGGACTGAGGCAGCACGAGACGCCACTCACTTTGTTCAGCATCTGGAAGACAAATGCAAAGAAAAACACAAAAATAAAACCAGTGAGCGATACGACTACCTGGCGCGGGCTGACCCTCAGTCAAGTGCCCCCGGGCCACGGTGCACCCGACGCTCACCTCGGGGTTAATCTCCATGGGTTTGAGCTGCATCTTCGCGAACAGCAGGTGAGGTCACTACTCAGAGAAGAGGAAAAACAGCGATGGAGCCGCCCAGGCTGCCGCTATAAAGCGCCGGCCTGACGCACTGTGGGTGCCTGCGCAGGGGGATCGGGTTAAAACCAACGAGGGGGAAACGGTCAGTCTCAGCAAAATGGGCACGAACTCCCCTCTGTGCATCGCGGAGTGGTACGGCCGGGCCCCCAAACCTTGCAGTCTCACTCGCTGGTGAGATAATCTGCCGATTGTTGGAGATGGGTTTGTTGGGGGGTGTTCCTTTGAGTGCATGAAGCAGTCCTTTTGCTGGAGTCTCATTTTTTGCGAAGTTTCCGGAAAGTCTTTCTTTCTGCCATCCCAATTACACGAAATCTCAAGGTTCCTGAAGCGTTGAGAAAAAGCCCAAATTCAACAGGTATATATTTAAGATAAATATGTCTCCCAAATCTCGCAGCAGTTTGCATTTACCTTAGACCTCCATGTTAAATCAGACCAGTACCGAGGTTCGTTTTTTACATGACTGACTAGAATAAAACATAGTCTGAAATATAACAGATATTGCAGTAGTAATGCTGATGTAATGTGACTCCCAGGGAAGAATTGGTTGGTCATGTGAAAGCTGTAGAAACCTGGGGAATGTAAGGTGGGAAACTAGGAAACAGGTCCAGGGAAAAACCAAGTATGATTTCGAGACAAAAGGATGTAAAAAGAAAAACACTTGGAAAAGAATGGAGACCTTGACAAATAAAATTCTGCGTTCAAAATAAAACTGAACAAGAAAGGGAATGGCAACTAAAGAAACCACTGCTCTCTAATGTTCTCGGGGGTGGGGGAGGGGCTTGTTTTTCCTACCACTGTATTAAGAAGACGGAGGGGAAAAGCATATGCGGAAGGGATAATAAAAAGAGGGACAAAAATCTGTAAGAATTGTGCCAAAAGGCAAAACCTCAGAATGAAGCAAGGTTTGCAGAAATACTAAAGAAGCAGGAAGGTTTGTTTGTTTGTTTTTTAATCATGTTTATAACAAAATATTGCCGATGGTGAAAGAGCAGACCTGTTTAGGGGGTCCAACGTTAATTCATAGATGACAGAGAGAAAGGAGGGAATCTACATCATTGGTGTTATTGCCTCTACAGTGGATCAGGTCTTTTGCGTGTCATCTCATTTAATCCTTAGAGTATGCAATGAAGAAACTCTTTTAATAGTGTAGTTTCACAGATCAGAATCCAAGGCTTAAAGAGGTTATTTGCTTATGATCACAGCAGAAAAGGGAGACATAAGTAAACCCTAGTAAACTGGGCTCTAGGAGCGCATACTCTACCCAAGGTTTCACCACTCTCCGCTTCTATATTCTTCCTATTTTATCCATCAGAAAAATGACCTTCACACAGAAAATAAGAGGAAAAAGCAATTATGCAAAGAATTTAATGAATGGACTTTAGGATATGTAAATTATGCCTCAATAAAGTTGTTTGTTTCTTTTTAAGAAAAAGACTGTGACTTGGAAGTCAAGACAGATGAATAGGTAATACAAGAACACCTGGCTACGTTGAATGAGTCCTTGCCTTCAGAGACAAATTACATCCCAATTTACTTCATTTATTCAACAAATACTGATTAAGCACATACTGCATGATGAGCACTGAGCATGGAATTGGAGATACAAAGGTGTACATAGTAAATAAATATGGAAACCTCCCTCATGGAGATTTTATTAGTAAAAAGAGTGATGTCAAAGAGAGTAGAGCTCAGGAGCACCTAACCTAGTGCAGGGGATCAGGAAGGCTTCCAAAAGTGAGTGACATTTAAGATAAGGGCTGATGGACAGGTAGATGGTTATTACCAAATAAATAGTAAAAGTGGTCATGAAAACACTATGAGAAATCTTCTTAAAGGCATTCATTCATTCACTCAACAAATACCTAAATTGAGTGCCTACTAGGTGCCAGGAAACATCAGAACAATGAATAAAATAATTAACTGCCTGCTTATAAGGTGATGGCAGAACCAGAACATGAACAAACCTTATACTGATATTTAAAAAGTGGGGGGACATATTGCTGAAACTACAAACCAAGAGATTTGATATCAGTCATTAGCCAAATCCCAGGACTTATAATTTGTGAATTCTTAAAAAAATAGAATGGTTGCATTTAGCCAGCACTTCCCTCCTGTTATTTAGGGGTTACTAGCTAGCTAGACGGGCAGAATATTTCTCATTATATTCTTCATGATGCCTGGATTGACATCAATTGATATTATAGTTAAGTGGTTTTCTTAGCTTTATTTAATTATTCAATCTTAAGAAAGAAAGAACAGCGTAATCCCAGCCTGCAGCCACCTAGTCATGGTTTTCACCCTGTCTTGTGCAGTTTCATTAGAGCAAAGAGATATAGCATGCATGCAAGCAAGTGAGAATAAGCAATCTAAATTATGAGATTTATAAAATGAGTTTAAAATAAACTGATGAAGTTTAATAGAGATTTTGGTGATGGTTGTATATCCTATGAATATACCAAAAAAAAACCTTTAAATGGGTGACTGTATCTCAATAAAATGGATAAAAAGTCAATAGAGATATGTGTGAAGCTCTGCATGTCAATTGTCATAGTACAATTGCTCCTCATATTCACTTTTTAAAATTTCTGTGGTTATAAAAGTAATATATTATTTTACATATAGTATATATTATAATGATGTTGCAAAATTGATTATTAATATGAATATGAAAAATCAAATGAAAAACAAATCAAAAAATTATTATTATAACCATTTAAAAATGAACACATGGGCATTTGGGCTGCTTCCATATCTTGGTGATTATAGATAATGCTGCAATGAACACAGGGTTGCTTATGTTCTTTCGAAATAGTGTTTCGGTTTTCTTCCGATAAATTCCCGTAAGAGAAATCTCTGGATTATAAGGCAGTTTCATTTTTAATTTTTGGAGAGTTCAGGTAGTCATAGGGAAGCATCAGTAGATAAATGGATAAAACAACTATGGGACATTTACACAACAGAATACTACTCAGCCATGAAAAAAGAAGAAAATTTTACCCCTTGCGACAACATGGATGGAACTGGAGAACATTATGTTAAGTAAAATAAGACAATCAGAGAAAGACAAATACCATGTAATCTCACTCATATGTGGAATCTAATGAACAAACTGAACTAACAAGCAAAATAGAGATAGACTCAGAGAGAGCAGGCTGACAGCTCTGGAGCAGGGGCTGGGAGGAGTAAAGGGATTGAGCAAAAAAGAAAAAAGGACTCATAAGCATGGACAACAATGTGATGATTTCCGGGGAGAGAAGGGTATAAAGGGGATAAATGGTAATGGAAAAAATATAATTAAAAAATTTTAATGAATACATAAATCAAAGTAGGAAAAACATTTTTAAAAATCAATTAAACATTTAAGGTAAACATGGAGCAGACCTGTTACAGGTGGTGATACAAAATCAATAAATTGCCCTTCATAAATAAAGATACCATTTCTGATTCACCAGCAGTAGAATTTTTATCATAAGTGTTGTTTATCTAGTAAAAGTGACAGTTTAGGATGGACATTTTGGAAACAACCTTATAATGCTAGTGACTAATAAGAGAAATTCAAATATCCTTGGCAGGTTAATCCCACAGTATTGTGGGAGTCAATCCTGAAAGCTCATCTCCAAGGTTCTTTCTTCAGCCCTTCCAGTGGTTCTGAAAGCACCCAATTCCCTGTATTAAGTTCCTTTCTACTTGAAATACCTGGAGTCGTTTTGGGCTCCCCTACTGGTACTGCATGCATAGCAGTAGTGATACATGAGGTCCTGCCATAGCATCTATTGGAAGTCAGAGGGCTCTGGTGAATCTATATCAGCCAGCAATGGTGTGAGCATAGGTAGATTAATAAACCTCACTCTCTCTCAGTTTCCTCAACAAGAAAAGAAGGGTTTCATAAACTCCATAATTTCTCCCAATTCTGGCATAGCAAGGGCCTTGAGCAACAGAAAATAAAAGATATATAAACCAAACCATATAAAAATTTGAGTTAGCTCTACTTTTAGCACTAATTCCTTAATTCTAGCCATTAGGTTTGTTTAAATGTCACTATGATGTAATAAACAAGGTTTGTCAGTTAAAATTTGTTTCACAAGATGCTTTATAGATCTTTGTTACATATCTTCTTTACCAGGAAATTGGTGTATGAAGACTATTATAAACAGAAAAAAACCTTAAGTCTATAAATACATTTAGAAGAAATGTTTTCTTGAGAACACTGCTGAGTCCTAAAACCTAACCAAGCATTTTTCCAGAATCTTTAGAGTGAATAAATCAATATATAGATGTCTAGTGTCCTGGCCTTACCCAGACATTTAGCTTCAATAGCCTAAGAATATGAAATAATTGCTTTTTAAAAAAAACTGAACAAGTTAAATTAGGGAGAACAAAAACCTCAACCCATAAATTCACTACCCTAAGAAATTTACGGTTTTATTTCTTCATATATTCCTTCCATTTGTGTAGCAAATTCAGCTGGATTCCCAACCAAAAATGTATTCTTCCTTGCTCACCTGGTTGCCCACTGTTCTAGCCCTAACTCAATACTGTTTTCTCAGTCCCAGCTAAAAAAATCTACTTTCTTTTGGGAGTGAAGGGGGGTGAGGAGGAAGAAGGCGGTTTGTCCTTGGAGATCTCCTTTGCCTCTTGTGAGACCAACAGTATTTCAATAATGTGCCTTGTGCGGTGAATTACTGCACGTTCAGTTGAAGGGCCCTGAGAGCATTAGGTCAGCCATACTGCCGGAGACAGATTTTCTGTTTGTTTCTGTATATCAGCTACCAAACCTTCATCATAGCCCCTACTCCTTAACGTCTGCGCTTGTGAAACCTAACCAGAACTGAGCCTCAAGCCTATCTCAGGAAGGGGACTCTGATAACTTAGGAGGAGGCAGCACTTTGTATCTCAAGAAGCAAAAATAAAAATAAATCCACCTTGTATCTCAAAAAGGACAGATTAAAGAAACATATTGTATCTCTAAAAGGAAAAAAAAAAAGTTTTAAAAGTCCATGCTTCGGTATAAGCAGTGAAACTGCAGAACACTAAGAACCAAGAAAGATTTTAGAATCAGCCATGAAGAAAGCATAAATGAAAATGACACTGGTCTCCCCTACAGCAACCAGAAAGCCAGATAACAGTGGAATAATACCTCCATGTGTTGAGAGAAAAGAATCATCATCTTTGAATTTTGTATTCAGCAAAACTATCTTTCACAAAGGGGAAAAAAATGTATAGAGAAACAGAAGCTGAGTTTACTACCTAGAGACTTTTACCTGTGCAAAGAAACTTCTGAAGGATGTAAAAAAGAAAGAAAATGATTCAGCAGATGGTCTGAGAAAAAAGGATGAAAATAATAGTCAGTGAAAGCATGTATGTGAATCCAAATAAGTAATATTTGTGTATAATTTAATAGCTAGTTTATGATATTAACAAAAAATAATCATGCTAAAATACTGTTCTACATAATGATGTGTGGGATGGAAGGAAGTGCAGTGAGAATAAAAGGTCCATTTACTTTCTGGCAGAGGGTAAGAAATTATTTAACTTTAGACTTCGTTAGGTTACATTTTCATGGTGACATATCAAGGGAAATTAATAAAGAAAAAGCATGGAAGTTCAAATAAGCAGAAATAAATAGAAAAGGAAAAAAAAATCAAACTCCTAAAATGACAAGAAAATAAAAGGTGGAAAATACAGGGCAAAAAGGAATAACAAGGCAAAATAGAAAAAATTGTATAAAAAGTCCAAATTTTAAAAATTTTAACTAAATATAAATGGACTAAACTTAAATGTTTTTATCAAATTTCATTTTTAAAATCTAGATAAGTGCTATTTTTAAAAGGGATGCCAAGGCATGCAGATATGGCAAGACTGAAAGTAAAGGGACGGGGAAAAGCTTCAAGGAAAAAAACAAAACAAAAAAATGAAGAAGCCTAGTATAACAATGTGTTGATATCAGCATAATAAATTGTTAAGCAAAAATATTATTAGCGATTGAGGGCATCAGTATGCTTACTTAATTTACTAAGAATATATAACAATTCTAAAATCGTGTTCTTCTAATGAAGTGGCCTCAAAGGTGTAAAGTAAAAATTAATAGGACCACAGGGGAAAATAGATAAGTCCATCATCACTATGAACCAAACTTTCTCAATTATAATATTTGTAAGTCAAACCAGCAATATAGAGAGGAGTATGGTTTCTGGTTAAAACCTATGTGTGATTTTTCAGGCCTGAACCATGGGCAATTACTAAGGCTTTACTTGGCAGACCTCCTGGAGAAACGTGCCCTCCCCACACCAGATGTGGGTGCACCTGCGAGTAGCAGCCTCCCAGTGGAGTTGCAGTGGAGGACTCAGGCACCTCTGGCCAGTCACCACCCTCTTTCACATACTTGCATTCCCAGTCCCAGAGCCTTTATTTCTAGGTCTCTTTATCTGGGCCTCTGGCAGAGGTCTTCTTCAGCTGCTGCTGCTGAGGCCGCCTAATGGGGAGCAGAGGGGAAACCTCGAAGACACTTACTCAGGCTACTTCAGTACTTTTCCACTCCTAGCCCTTTCCCTGCACCCTCACCTGACCCCAGTGTCCATAAAACTATTGAACTCTTTTGTTCCTGGACTCTCTCAACAGTGAGGTGACCCCCCACTGCCGACCCCACCCCCGCACGTCTACATTGATCCCCCTGACCTTGACCAAGTGCATCATTCAATGGGGGGAAATGAAACAGGAGTAGTCTGCACTTTCTCCTGTTTAGCCTCTTGCTTGTACCATAGCATTAAGTGATTAAAGGCTTAGCTCTTTCATTTTTGGCTTTTTGCTTTTATCAGCTACGCTGACACTGGCAGCTCAGGTCCCTTCTCTTCCTTCCCTCCCCTCCCCTCCCCTTCCTTTCTCTCTCTCCCTCTCTGTCTTTCTCCTTCCCAGTTGAGCTGGCTGAGCTCCTGACATAGATTTATTTTTTTCATTTTAAACATCATAATGGGCATATATAAAAACTGTGCCCAATAATTTTAAAATGTACATTCTTCTCAGACATTCACAGAGCACTTACAAATATAGATTAAGTGCCTAGTCCTAAAGCATGACTCAAGGAATTTTACAGAATCAGAGATTCTATAAAATCAGCAGACCATGTTTTCAAATTTTAATGCAATTTATTCAAATTAAAATGACAAATGAGACATAAAATAAACTTTGGAAACTAAAACGTCCACTCTAGTAAATCATGGGTCAATGTAGAAGTCATACTTGGAATTTGAAAATATTTAGAATGAAACAATAAGTTTAAATATCATAATTTATGAAGTGTAATGAAAGGAAATCTGAGGGAAATTTACAATTTTAAATGCTTATATTAGAAAAGAAGAAATGTGGAAATTTAGTGAGCTAAGTATCTAACTTAAGAATTAGAAAAAGAACGACACAATAAGCTGAAGACAAGTAGAAGAAAGCAGATAATCATGAGCAGAAATAAATTATATAGTAAAATAAATAGAAATGATCAACAAACAAAAGGTGTTTTTAAAGATTAATAAAATAGACAATCATCTGTCAGGACTAATGGGGGAAAAGTGATTATATACAAATAGACAATATTAAGGATGTAAAATGGGAACATAATTACATATACATTTTAGATTTAAAGATAATAGGAGATGCTATTGTTACAGAAACAGGGGAGTCCAAAAACAAACCCCCGAGTTTGCGGCTGGGAGATAGGGAGCAGGAAGCAGCTTTCAGGATGCCCTTGCACGCCTGGAGCTAGTGGCTGGAAACATTGTTGCAAAGATCGCTTCACTTCCAAGACTCAGGAAGATGCGAGGGATCTTGGACTGTGGGCTGGTACAGAAGAAGCAGACAGAGCCTACGTAGGGTTCTGTGAATGGTGAGAACTGTTTGCAACACCAACTGCGTGAGAGGACGCAGAGAGAGAGAGGAGGCAGGGAGGAAGAGAGAAGCAGCTGTGGACATTTTTTGGGCTGGCTCTGGCTCTAGGAGGCTCTCTCTCTCAGGCTCTCTCTGGCCCTCAGGCCCTCACTCTCTGGCTCTTGTGGGCTCCCTCCATCTGGCTTGGAGCAGGGGTCTCCAAGCGGCTTTAAGAAGAGGCTCTTGCCAGGCTGCTTGGAGAAGGAGAGGAGATCCACACGGTTTGCAGGAAGAAGGCAGTTTGCAAGGCGGTCCTGCATTGAGAGCTGGAGGGCACCACAGCACAGAAAGGACCTCCCCAATCAGAACTGAGTGATTGGCAACTACTGGTAAAGCTGAACTGTGCCTAGGAAGTAGGGAAACGGTGTTTCTGACTCCTAAGACTGGCCAGGTCTGGGAGGGGGAGGCAGGACTTTGTGTAAATAAACAATTCTTTTTCTTTTCACTAAACTCTGGTATTCAGAGTTATGATTCTGCCGGTGGGCAATCGGACCCCTAACTAAACAGCCTGTGGGTTCTGTTTCAATTGGAGCAGCCCAAGGGTTCTGTTACACTATGTACAATTGTATGCCAATGAATTTGAAAACTTAAGAGATAAATTTCAAATACGTAGAAAAAAAGTCTCCATTTTATGTGGAATTCCTAACTTCTCCAAAATTAAATTCCTCAATCTTCCCTCCAAATCTGCCCTTTTCACACTCTTCCCCATCTCAGGAAATGTCCACTTCAGTGAACTTCTAATTGTTCAGGCCGAAACCTCAGCGTCATCCCTGCGTCCTCTTTCTCTCATGCCCCGAATTCCATCTGTCTAGAAATCCTGGCAACTCTGTCTTCAAAACATAGCCAGAATCCTTACCACTGAGAAAATTACAGGGCAGTCATTAAAAATAGCACGCAGACCTTTTAGATACACCATGGAATGAGAAAATGGCATGCAAGTCCTGTCATGGTGCAATTCCAGCAATGTAAAAAATGCTTCTACGAAAGATATGAAAGTAGCCACAGAAATAATATCCTATACAAGCCACAGACATATTTTCATAGTGTTCCGCATTTTTCTTTGAAATTTTTTTCAGGCTACAAAACTGTGGGGGCGATTTCAGTGTTTATAATATTGATGGATGTTCATGGAGTACAGTACCATTTTAAATAGCCCTGTGACATAATTTGAGAAGGGAACTCTTATTTCTTGAGGCCAATTTGTACCATATAGTGCACCAATTGTTTTGCAGTATATTTAATTCTCTGACCCTTTTTTAAAAAAACATCTCTATTGAGATATAACTGACATACAACGTTTAAGTTAGAATTTGATAAGTTTTGACATATGTGTATATCTATGAAATCACCACATTAAGATTATGGACTTATCCACCACTTCAAATGTTTTCATGTACCTTCTTGAAATTTTTTCCTACTGCCCCTCTCTGCTTCTTGGTTCACTAAGGAATCACTGCTCTACTTTCTGTCCCTGTAGGTTAGTTTTACTTTTCTAGAGTTTTCTGTAGATGAAATCACACATTATGTACTTTTTTTGGTCTGGCTTTTTTCAAACAACACTTTTATGTCTTATTCTCATCTTATGGTAAAAGAAACAGATTCATAGAAGTTATGTAACTTCCCTAAAATCATACAGTAATAAGTTAAGAGATGGTCCTGGAATTCCAACCCAGTTCTGCTTGTCACCTCAAAGTGTTTAAAGTAAAGCTCCAAACGGTTCCATTAGTCATCAAAATTTAGAACAGCCATGAGCGGACAAAGTAGGACAGAAACCCACTATGCCACATGCCTCTCGGTTATGTATGTGGCCACTGGAAAGAGCATTATGACTCCTTTTAGGTTCCACTAAGACCACATTTTTGGAAGTCCCAGCTATTAACTTTAACTCGACCTTGATGGTGGCGTTGGATAGAAGACCCAAGGTGGTGTGCTCTGACAGAGCTTCCTTCAACAGTTTCTTTAGCTCCTCAGAACAGAGAAATCGACTTCTTCAGAGGCTGCCTTTGATTTCCTGTGGATTCTTGTCCTCTTTAGGAAGACACCTGAGCTGAGGTTTAAGGGAACTGCTATTTGGGCTCCTTCCCTCCCTTTTTCCTCTGCTCCTTCGAAGCCACCTCCCACCCTCTCTTTCTTCTTTCTCTTCTTCCCTCCACTTTTCTCTTTTGCAGTATTTATTTGCAATGAGTCCTCATTGTCACTTTTGTGACCATTGCTTTATATCCTCGGTGGCCTAGATTGCCAGAGTAATGCATGCAATTGAAGCAAAAAGGCTTGGTTTGTGATTTCTAACACTGCAACAGTATTACAGCTTGAATTCTAGTTAATATATTTATTAGGCTTATTTGATGCCTTGCTATCTAAGAGATCACATAAGTTTTACCTTGAATACCCTTTTAGAATCTGCAAAGTATAATTAGTGGGTTAGGAGTTGTTAACATATCGAAAAAAAATTTAAAAAGATAGAAAACAATTTGCAATAGCCCCCCACCCCCGCCTTATCCACAGTTTTATATTAAATGGAAAATTCCAGAAATAGACAATGCATACATTTTAAACTGTGCACCATTCAGGGTAGTGTGATGAAATTTTGCACTGGCCTGCTCTCTCCAGCCTAGGATGTGAATTGTCCCTTTGTCTAGCACCTCCATGCTGTAGATGTTCCCCACCCCTTGGTCACTTAGTCTCAGCTATCAGGTCCATTGTCAGAGAGAGATCACATTCATAGAACTTTTGTTATAGTATATTGTTATAATAGTTCTATTTTATTATTAGTTATTGTTTTTAATCTCTTAGTGTGCCTAATTTATAAATTAAACTTTATTACAGGTATGAATGTATAGGAAAAACATAGTATATATAGAGGGTTCAGTACTATCTGTGATTTCAGGTGTCCACTAAGGGTCTTAGAGTGCACTCCCCTCAGATAAGGGGGGGATTACTGTATATAATCAGCAATAAGATGATATCCTGAAAAAGGTATTAGAAGTATTAAATACTTGTCAGAAGGCAGGGAAAAGACCTTGATAGTGTTTTAAACCATCTGGTTAAATAATGATTTTATTGTGTGCACCTGTTGTTCTCTATGCATGTAAAGCTATGTGTCAGGAAGCATATGTTTTGACAAAACCTATGAGGCTCTTGACTAACTAACCTATGAAAAATAATATTCTATGTCCACTGGGGCAAAGTACATACAAATACAAGAACCTGTGAAAGCCGCTCCCATATCACAGATGCAAACTAGAATACACAAGGGAAATATGTGAAGATAAACATTAATTGATAGATGAAACTGAGACAGACTTACAAAGCTGCAAGCCGAAAAGGAAAAGAAATCATTGGGCTATGTATATATGCCTCATATTCTTGGATTTATGACCAATAACTCAGCAGAGCAGGAAGAAAGTACTAAACAATTTTTAAAATGATATCGATGAGGAGGGACAAGTCAACCTCTATCCTTTCTCCTCAAAAATTCCAGGTTATAGATCTGGTCTTCTATTTTTGAAATCTGGAAATAGCATTTAAATCTTATTTTAGAGGCAGATGAACCGTGCACATGGAACCTGGCAATTTTTTAATAAAGAAGTGAACAAAATGTAACCTTTACAAATAGATTTTTTTATTGACTTCTATACTTGTGAAACCTGCTTTTTCTTTTCTCTGGTGTGTTCAAACTTATCTTCTATTTATTTTTATGTAGATACCAGGCCTAAGAGGTTATACACAGGGCATAATGTGTGTAGGTGAGAAGAGAGAAATAAATGTATCATGATAAAAGAAAGAAGTCAAAGTTGACTAAAATATCCAGTTGCAAAACACGAAGTCAAGAGAAGTAAACGGAACAGTAGGGTAAAAGGTGGGAAATGAAGTGTTCTAAACTGGCCAGACTACCACTCTTTTGACTTCAATGGCATTGTATTCTGGAGATACTAAGTTCTTGGATTTCTCTATTTTTATATGTCCTACATCCTATGAGCACAAAGAGTGGAGAAGACACAGAACATACAGAAAGATGAGAGCACCTACATATATTCCCACCACCTGGGCAAGGTTATTTCATCTCTCCGAACTTCACTCTCATACATACTCTGCTACTGGGATGAAGTGAGTTCATGCATTTAGTGTTTAGCAAATACAGCTGGCATTCAACATTACATTAGTTTCAGGTGTACAGTGTAGTGGTTAGACATTCATGTAACTGAATAGGTGATTCTCCTGCTCCTGATAAGTCCAGTAACTACTTGGCACTATGCACAGTTATTATATAGCATTGACTATGTATCGTATGCTACATACCATCATTCTGTGGCAAATGTATAAACACATCATTTTACAATTTTCTAGAGGCATGCCTTTTTTCGTAGCACAACTTCCTGTGTTTATTAACAGACTGAAATATATGTTGCTTCTCTTTACTGTATAAGATGCCAAAATTAGATAAATAAACTTATGGTCAGGAGAGAGAGAGAGAGAGAGAGAGAGAGAGAGAGAGAGAGAGAGAGAGAGAGAGAGAGATAGAGAGAGAGAGAGAGAGAGAGAGGGAGGGAGGGAGGGAGAACTTAGCAAATAAAAAGTTGTCAAACATGGTAGTTACTATAAGGGGAGAAACTAAAAACCTATTTTAAGTTGGTCTTGTGGAAACTGGGTTCTCTCCTTTTCTTGTCTTGTCAGTTGCCCATGGGTTTGGTCCAAGAACACCATGTTCTATCTCCATAAATCTCTGCAAGTCAGGCTGCCTCTTTAGTGCCAATCTGACCTTGCTGGTTATTATAATTGCAACCCCTGGCTATATACCTAGGAGTAGAATTGCTGGGTTAAACAGTAACTCTATGTTTAAGTTTTTGATGTACTGCCAGACTGCTTCCCAAATTGGCTGCATTATTTTACATTCCCACCAGCAGTGTATGAGGGTTCCAATTTCTCCACATTCTTGCCAACACTTGTTATTTTCCTTTTGCTTCTAGCCATCCCAGTGGGTATGCAGTGGTATCTAATTGTGGTTTTGATTTGCATTTCCCTGATGGCTAATGATTTAATAATCTTTTCCTGGGTAATTTGACCATTCTTAAATCTTCTGTGAAGGTATGTCTGTTTGGATCCTTGGCCCACTTTTTAAATTGGGTTGTCTTTTTATTATTGAGTTTTAACAGTTCTTTATGTCTTCTAAATGCAAGTTTCTTATCAGATATATAATTTGCAAGTATTTTCTCTTATTCTGGGGGTTATCTTTGTGCTAGAACATCTAGCAGGGCCCTCACATCTGTTTGCTGAGCACCCATTAAATGACTGATACCACACGAGATGTCAGGAATTTGCAGATTAATAAGACATGTTCCTGGCTTGCAAGGAAGATGGAGTAACACAGAATTGGGACACGTGGGTCAACTCCTGGTTTTCCTCAGTCTTCTGGCCACTCCTCATCTCTCCAGCCTCTCCAACTACCCCAGAGCTCAGTCTTGAACACTTTTTTTTTCCTAATTACACCCATTCCCCTAATGACCTTGCCCATCTGTAAATGAATGACTCCAAAATTTGTCCCTCTCAGATCTCTTCCCTGAATGCCAGACCCCTCTAGACATAGTCCCCTCCCTATCTAGTAGACACCACAAAGTTAAAATGACTAAATCCAAACTTCTGATATGACACTCAAAATACATTCTTCCCTTAGCCTTCTCTGTTTCACTAAGTGGAAATCCCATTCTTCATTACTCAAACTGAAAAAGTTGAGAGTCATCTTTGATTCCTCTTTTTATCTCACACCCAATATTTAATTTGACAGCAAATCCTAACATCTCTATTTTCAAAATAGATCCAGATTCTAACAAGTTGTCATGCCTCACTCACTGCTAACAGCTGGGTTTGAGTCAATACATCTCTCATCTGGATTATTGAGGTAGCCTTTTAATATCTTCCTGCTTCTGCCCTTATCCACCTCCTACAGCCTCTTCTTAACATAGCAGCAAGAATGAGTTCATCAAAAATAAGTCAGATCATGTCACTTTGCTTATAACTCTTCTAAGGTTCCACCTCAATCAGAGAAAAAGCCAAAGCTCCTGCAGTTATCTACAAGGTCCTGCAATGACCTTGCCTCTCTCCCCTCTTACTTCTCTGATCTCATCTCCTTTTTTTTTTTTTTTTTAATCCTCACCTAAGCATATGTTTTTATTATTTGAGAGAGGGAGAGAGAGATCAATGTGACAAAGAAATATCGATCAGTAGCCTCTCACACACGCCCCTGACCAGAGCTTGAACCCACAACCTAGATATATGCCCTTGTAACAGAACCCTTGGGCTGCTCCGATTGAAACAGAACCCACGGGCTGTTTAGTTAGGGGCCCGATTGCCCGCCACCAGAATTATAACTCTTAATACCAGAGTTTGGTGAAAAGAAAAAGAATTGTTTATTTACACATAGTCCTGCCTCCCCCTCCCAGACCTGGCCAGTCTTAGGAAAGTCAGAAACACTATTTCCCTACTTCCTAGGCACAGTTCAGCTTTACCAGTAGCTGCCAATCACTCAGTTCTGATTGGGGAGGTCCTTTCTGTGCTGTGGTGCCCTCCAGCTCTCAATGCAGAACCGCCTTGATTCTTATCTCCTTGTAAACTGTCTTCTTCCTGCAAACTGCGTGGATCTCCTCTCCTTCTCCAAGCAGCCTAGCAGGAGCCTCTTCTTAAAGCAGCCTAGAGACCCCTGCCCCTCCAAGCCAGATGGAGGGAGCCCACAAGAGCCAGAGAGTGAGGGCCTGAGGGCCAGAGAGAGCCTGAGAGAGAGAGCCTCCTAGAGCCAGAGCCAGCCCAAAAAATGTCCGCAGCTGCTTCTCTCTTCCTCCCTGCCTCCTCTCTCTCCCTGCGTCCTCTCACGCAGTTGGTGTTGCAAACAGTTCTCACCATTCACAGAACCCCACGTAGGCTGTCTGCTTCTTCAGTACCAGCCCACAGTCCAAGATCCCTCGCATCTTCCTGAGTCTTGGAAGTGAAGCGATCTTTGCAACAATGTTTCCAGCCACTAGCTCCAGGCGTGCAAGGGCATCCTGAAAGCTGCTTCCTGCTCCCTATCTCCCAGCCGCAAACTCGGGGGTTTGTTTTTGGACTCCCCTGTTTCTGTAACACCCTGACTGGGAATCAAACCCAAAACCTTTTGGCGGATGGGACAGTACTCCAAGCAACTGGGCCACCCGGCCAGGGCAACCATTCTAACATAATTAATATTTTGTGTTGGTTTCTTTACTGTAAGCTGTGCCAGCTTTTGGTAGTTTATGTTTCAGGTTAACTGATGCAATGAGGAAGACTCTTAAAAGGTAACAAGCTCTCCTTCAGGAATGAGAATGTCCTTAATTCCAGGGAAGTAGTTTATAAACTGCTAAATGCTAGCTGTAGGTACCTTTGGAAAATAGATTATGAACTAGTAATAGAATTCAACAAAATGATTTCTGAACTAAGGTTTCTTAGACGTCACAAGTGTTTTGTTTTGTTTTTAAGGGTTTGAAACCATGCATAATCATACCAGAGTAGATGGGTTATCCTGGGGTAACAAACAATCCCCATACCTCAGTGGCTTCAAACAGCAATGGTTTACTAGCTCTCACACTACCTGTCCAAAGGAGGTCAGGGAGACTCTGCTCACTGGAGTCCTTCAGGGATCTAGTCTGAAGGAGATGCTACTTGGACATGAGCAAAAGGCTTACTGGCTCTTAAAGTTTCCCCTGGGCACTGACACACATCATTTCCACTCATATTTCACTGGACGAAGCAAGTTATACAGCCATACTTGATTTAAAAGGGGTTGGGGAATGCAATTCTACCCTGCTCCCAGGAAGAGGAGAACTGGAATATTTGTGAACAGGCCTCATGTCTATCATACCCCGAATGGCAGATGGCTATAAAAGCAAAAGCAATTCTAATTATTGGAAATACTCCAACTTAGTATCATAAAAAAGGGACCCCATTGTCAATGGAGTGTATGTCAAGATGTCAGTTTTCCTCAAATTAATCTATATTACATGTAATACACATCGAAATTCTGTAAGATGTGTCATCAAAGTGGTATATTTACTGTAAATTTTATAAGGAAGAGATATGGTGAAAGAAGAGTGAAGGCAGTCTTGATAAAGCAAGAGAAAGGTGCGAGACCTCCTTTACCAGATATCAAGATATATTACAAAGGCATAGACATTAAAATAGTACAGTAGTAGCACAATAATAGGATATTAATCAGTGGACTAGAATAAAGACCCTGGAAACAGACCAACGAGAACTTGATATATGATAGAAGTGGCATTACAGACAAGGATTATTCAGTATATTGCATTAGATCAGTAGGCTTTCTACTTGTAAAATTGTATCTGTATTTTAAACCATATCAAAAAGCAAATTAAAGATTTAAATATAAAAACATAAAATGAACAAAACTTGAAACCTACAGAATATAATAGAAAAAATTATCTTTGTGATGTAAGGATGAACAATGTCTTTATTAATCAAGAATTTTTTTCTAATAATATTTTTATTCAAGGGAAAACAGTACCATTTATCAAAGTATGTAGAACTGCTTTGAAAATCACAATATATGGATGACGAAACAGATGCATTTCCTGTTGCACTTAGTGTTTCCTCTTTTCCTAAGCAAAGTGCTCTTTAAGAAAATTCAAAGACATCAGGCAAAGTTTTTCTAGAACATTTCTAATTTAGTCCTTTCATTATAATAAATAACATTTGTACGATGATACCCTTTATTACCTCAAAATTGTTATCTAATTCAATAATACAAACAGACATAATTTCAATGACACTAAATGTTTTTTTCTCAATAATAACTTTCCAGACAGGATATAAACTTAAAACAAAAACATAAACACTGGTAGAATATTTCCTTGCTCCATCGTCACTGTTTTGGGGCTGTATCCTATATCTTCACTTCTTAGGTATTTTATTCCAAGACTATTGCTAGTGTATGATGGGAGAAAATATATTGTAACTTATTACGTTTACTAATGCTCGTCTATTTTTAACATTTGGAATGCAAGTAACAGAAATTATTACTTGCCAAGTTATTGGCTTGGAAATAATTTTCATGAGAAATTATATCTTATTTCATTAAAATGAAGATGGAGAATTTATTTTCAAAAAAAAAAATCATTTGTCTTCTAAGAAAAGCATTACAGAGATTCAAAGAAAATTAGAGGTGGAAAAATCAATTAGAGCTAATCTACCAGCTTGTCAGAAAGGATTGCTTTCTACAAAATACATTTTAGTTCTTTGTCCAGGTTAATTTTAAATGTCTCAAGGGATGAAACACTTGTTATATCTCTTTGAAGTCTTTCCTTTTAACTAACTGACCTTACCACCAATCTTTGTGCTCCTAATAGCTAACTTCCACATTAGGTATTAATTTGTGCTATTACTTTTAATTACACTTCTTTTTCCTATACTAATGCCCCTCTACCTCCCAAATTCAGTTTTTTAACTCTCAGAATTTTGCAAGGAGCTAGGTTTCATTTAACCTAATGACAGACATTTACTTATAACAATAATCTCTTAAAGACACCTCTAGGTCTTTTTCTCCATTTTCCCTTTCTGTCTTCCTTCCTTCCTTCTTGTAGACCTTATAAGAAGGAACTTAAAAGTGGAAGATACCTGACAGGAACAAATAGGGAAAGGAGATCATAAATTCTTTGCTTCATCAAAGATTCAATTCCTTTGCAAATTAGCAATATATTTCTTGCCTATCTCTGGTATGAGCAAAACATTTTTCTCTTGTTAATATATCCAGTTCTTTTATAACTTTTTCTATCTTTCAGCATTCTTCATTTCAGACTTCCTCCTTTCTATTTAATTATGTTTATATGAATTTTAAAATGAGTATTTTTTCCAGGTTGCATGGTCTTATTTATGTTATACCCTTTGAACATGAAGGTGATGGTTTTTCTCCATTTGCAAGATTTAAATTCTTGCCCTTATCTATGCAGACGATTAATTGTGAGACGCCATGCACATTGGTTCTCTAGACTCAAATTTCTACTGTTTAAAGGTAAGCAAAACAAGGTTCAGGGAGGAGTGAGAGGATACAACATAGACCGGGAAAGAGACTGCCCTGAGCATAAGAACATAAATTCTATGTAGCGACGGTCAGTTCAATAAAATGCCAGTGTCTGCAGTAACACCTCTTGGTAACCCGGGGAAGGGCAGAGACAAAGAGTGTGATGAATTTTATTGTGTGCTTTTGTAGTCATAAATTGAGTTTCTATGAATTCCTGTATAGAGCACATTATCACTGTTCAATGGATTAAGTGTTCATAAAATTTACTAAATATATTTTTAATAGTGAGAATTTACAGAGAAATTCAGTTAGCTTTCTCCTCTTACCAGAGGCTGTCAGAGCTTTAAAAAGAAAAAAAACAAAACAAAAAAACAATTGTGGTGGAATTTCCTAGAAAAAGGTCCATGTACTACACCTTTCACAGTTATAACATCTCATTAGGTAAGAGCCTAAGCTCTGCAGTGAGCCTGCTTTGCTCAAATTTTACCTCTGTCTTTTAATAGCTGTGTGACCTTGGGAAAGTAACTTAACATCTCTGTGCCTCAGTTACTCTCTGTTATAAAATGGTGATACAGCCTTTCTGAGGAAAATTGAGACTAAATTGTGTTAATATTGTATAGTTCATAGATCCTGACCCTTTTCTGAATCAATTCTCCATCATTGGGTTGATTCAGTGAGCTACCAGACATTGCTTCTGTAATTTTTTTTTTCTGAATAAATTAACTACAGAAGCTTCCTTTTGTTTGCAACCCAGTTCTCAAACAATAGAGAATTTAATCCTTTTGGTTTATCAGTAGTGTTCTCTAAATTTTGTTCAATGAATATCAAGTACTTCTATAATTTAAAAAACATTAATATATTTTGTTTAATGTAAAATCCAATGTGAATGGATTAAAAATATTTTTAGAAAGTTGTAGGTAAAATATTTAAAATGTAAAAAAAGACCTACATAAAGACAAAGGGATAAAATAGGTCATTAATCATAATAGTAAAAATTTTAAGCTAATATATATTTAGCTGGGTACACAATAATGAGCTTTATGCGTATTATCTCATTATGTACTTTCAACAACACTAAGTTGTACATGCTATGATCAACATTTTCCGATGAGGAAACTGAGGTTGGAGACAGTGAGTCATTTTCCCAAAATCACCAATGGGATTGCAAGTGCAGCCAGGTTTACACCCAGGTAGCCCAAATATATCATCTGTCCTCTTAAATCTATAGCACCACAGATGAGCGAGCTGGTCACCTATAGAAGAGATGCTACGTGAACCAGAGCTTAAAGAATACATGGGAATTTGCCAGGTAAAGAAGATATAAAAGAGTCAGTTCAGCCTGAGAAGGGCATGTGCATGGGCAGAAGCATGGAAAGCCATTACCTCTCCCAGGAATGCCTCATGGAGCACTGGTTGCTGGTGTAGGGGGGCATAATGCGTGGGTGGGTGGGGGAGGAGTATAGGGAGAGTTATGAACTGGGGGAGAGGTGGATGAAAGGGAGGATGGTAGTAAAGGAGTCCAAATGTAGATTTGAAATGGAATGGGGGGTTGGTCATGTGAGTGTTTAGGTTTAGTTAAGTTTTTATTCCTAAGCTACTTGAAGTCAGTGGTTTGAAAGGAGGGGAGTGACATCATCAGCATCTTTTTTAAGAAGGATCACTGTGGCAGTGACAGGAAGGAGGGCTTGGGTTAAAAGTGATGGGTGTTGCCAAGGCCAGTTAGCTGGATACTGACATCATGCATGAAAAGGCAACGACAGTGGGAAAGGGGACCCAGAGGGCGCAGGTTTGAGGGACATCCGTGAGGTGGGAGCAACAGGGCTTGATGACTAACTTGAAGTGGGTGGTTGAGAAGGAAGGAAGAATAGAAGATGACTGAGTTTCTAGTTGGAAAGCTGAGCAATGGGCGATGTCATTAACTGAAATGGGAATGGAAGGGAGGAATCTATGGGAAGCCAATGAGAAGCTTTACATGTGTCATTTCATTTAATCCCAAACACATGCATGATGAAAAGATTAAGATGCCCATTTTATGGATTAAAAAATTGAGGTTCATTGAGCTTAAGTTACTTGCTCAAGGTCACACAGACAGTAAATGAAAGAGTTGGGGTCTTACACCAAAGCACATCTTTCCATGATAGTTAGTATTCTATGCTCTGATAATCATTTTAGTTTGGAAAAGCAGGACTGGAGGTCAGGGGAAGGGCAGAGCTAGAAATGTGGTCCTCACAGAGGAAGCATGGTAAAATGTGAAGAAAGATTCCCTTACACTATTGGGATAAAGAGATACAGCAGCAGTGTCCCCGAAAATTTTCTGCAGGGATGGAAATGCTTTATGCTTGCACTGTCCACTACAGTAGCCATTAGCCCACGTGGCTCTTAAGTACTTGAAATGTGGCTAATTTGACGGAGGAACTGAAATTTTAATTCTAATTTTAACTAATTAATTAATTAAAAATTAAGTATATGTGGATAGTGACTATCATTTTGGATAGTTTAGGACTAGAGAAACCAGACAGACAGGGAGACAGTGCATCAGAGGGTAAGCCTTGCTGGTACTTCTGAAACATCACTAGGTATCTGATCATCTGCCTCACATCTGTGGCGTAAGATTGGTCCCATGTTTGGGGACCACAGGAAGAACAACAAAATGACATTAACAAATCTTATCTTTGGAAGGAGAGGCAGTATAATATCTCACCTCCTTTCTTACATGAGATAAAAATCACAATCATTTTCTCTGTATTTACATTTTTTGCACAGAGTGAAGAGCTTAAGCTCCAGGCAAACACCAGGGTTCAAATCCAGGTCTGCCACTGAATGTGTTGTATCTTGAGTTCACATTCTCAAACTTCACCTTCACTACCTGAAAAATAGGGATAACAATAGTATCTAACTCATAGGGTGGTTGTAAAGATGAAATTACATAACTTGTGTAAGACACTGGCACATGCTAACCACTCGGTAAAAATGAGCTATTCTGTAACTAGTAACTTGTGATGAGTTTGTACTTTGCACCTCTGTATTTCGACATTTACCAGACTCTATTTTTACATAAGTAAAGGCATTCTCCCAGATCTGTAAATGTTAGAACATTCTAAGAAGTACACATTCATCAAGATAAAAAAAAATAGACAGGATTCTAAAAAGTTATCTTATTGTGCCATGAGTTTTGCAATTATTTTTGTATTTCACTTTGACTTCCATTTTGCTAATGTATTTTAAATCAGTACAATGGCAAATCATACCTTTATTGTTTCATTTTGATCATCATTAAAATTCCCTTGGCTTCACCTCAAATAGCTCATACACCAGATGATCAAGCAAAAACACTAGAGACTCTACATGTTGACTCAAAAGATTCCTTGATGTCTTGAGGTTCTGAAGAATTTCATACTACTTTAATTGAAATACTTAATGCCTAGTCTCTGGTTATCTTATAAGTGCTTGGATAGATCAAGGACTACTTAAAGACTAATGACTTCAGAAGTACGAGCAAGTAGGATCCCTTTTGTTGCCATCGATTTTGTACTTTGTAAACCTTGGATTGAATAAACAGCGCTGTAATATAGTCTTGCACTCTGTATAGTGTTTGTGTAAAAAAATACATTAAAAAATTAAACTTAAGATGTCAAGATATGTTCAAGTGCCAGGTCTGCCACTGATTTATCTGTTAAGTAAGGATAAGCCATTTCCCTCTTTGGGCCATCATCTGTAAAATGTGTTGATCCAGACTTAATTCTAGAATGATCTCCTAAGTATCCTTCCAACTAAAATTTCTTCAATCTGCCTTTTCCTTTTTCCCTTTGGCCTTAAAGGTTTTCTGGAGGTGATTTTTACTTTCATGCTTTTATAAACATGCTCTTGGAATATTCTTGTAATATATCATTTCTTTGGAAAACAATTCATTGGTGAGTCAGCATAAAGGAAAAAAAACCCACTCACAAAAGATATCAAAATTGCATGAGGTGGAGAAACGAGAAATGACCTTTTAAAACTGAAATGATGAGGTATAGAGAAACCAATTATTTATAAAATGAGTGCATGGTGGAAGGCTTTATGTAGCAGCGCTAACGAGCTGTTACTTATTTAGCAAGACGGAGTCCTCTCCATACCGCCTTAAAACTGCTATTTACTATAAACGTTCCTTTCAGTGAGGGAGAAGGAAAATGTGTGTTGGGAGGTGAGCGATGAAGGAAAGGAAAGAAGGAAGGAAGGAAGGAAGCAGGGAAGAAAGGGGGCAGGGAAGCAAGCGTAGGAAGGTTAAAAGCCTCCTCTCCACCCCCCGCCAGACCCCGCCCTCCTTCTCTGGAAATACAAAATTAAGGAAATTTCCTCCTACAGTCCCGAACGTTCGGTGGTCCTTTCCACGTCCCTGTTGGGGCAGCCAGGGATTTTGCTTTCTCAGGCGGTGACTTCCCAACTGCTCCTGCAGGTCCCCTGTGGGACACCGAAAGTCGCCCTCCACCCCAGGCAGAATCCGACGACTAGCAGGCTCGCAACCCCGGCGGAGGGGCTGGGGTGAAGCGTCTGGGGTGGGTGCAGAAGCGTTTCCTGGGTGAGCGCGGGGGCCGGGCCCGTTTCCGGAAGGCTGATTGCATCAGGTGTGGAGCTGGGCGCCTCCTCGGCCCAACCTGGCGGCCACTGCGCCTGCGCGCGTCGCCCCGCCCAGTTGCCAAGCACTCCAGCGCGGGTTTTCCTCCGGGTTTGGAGGAGATCGAACCCAGGGGGGGCGGGTGCCGTTTACTGCCCCGGGACCCTAAAGAGTGGGGGTAGCCAGGCGGCACTCCTGGGGAACCGGGGGGCGCTCTGGGGTTCGAGGGAATTGAGTACTGCGTAATGGACCTGCCCGGAAGGCGGGAACCGGGTCTTCTGTCAGACGGGGTGGTTGGTCTTGGGTTAATTTCCGCACCTCTCTGGACCTGAAGACCTGGCTGGGCTAGAGCTAGAAGGCTTTCCAGTTTAGAGCCAGAATTTTCCTAAAGTGCGTTAAATTTCCCCAAGTGGGCTCCAGGCTGTCCATGGGCGGATCTTGTGGGCAGAGACTCAGCCCCAAGGGTGAGAGCACTTTGATGGATTTCTCAGTGGCAAATTGTCCTTCTGTTTCAGGAAGAAGTGACATGATTGTTGACCTCCAGATGGGTCTGATGGAAATTGTGCAAACTCAAGAGATGCACCAGTCATTGCTTCCAACTCTGTTCGGAGTCTGCCTCAGGCCCCATGATACACTGTTACACAGACCTAGTAGATTTCCTTCTAGCACTCTCCATGTTTGCAAGGACATTTTCGAGTGATTCTTTGATGGATTTCTGTCCACCTAGCTGGATTGTAAGCTCTGTGAAAGGAGGATCTGGGCTTTTTTACTCACTGCTATCCCAGACTTACTGTAAGACCTTGTGGATCCTCAATAAATTCACCATGTTTGAAGGAATAAAGTAATTCCCACTCCAACCTCATAGAGTCCTCACTTGAAGAACAAGGAACAGCTGGTGTGAGTTTATTTGAGGAAGGAGTGCATTCTGACTTTGGGATAAGGATGAGTGAGGAGGAGCCATCAGTTTGTTGTTGCTATGAATTTACTTTTAGCATACTTCTCCTGATGGAGATCATAGGTCAGGCCGTATGTACGTGTAGAGTAGTGGTTCTCAAACTCTGGTCCTCAGACCAGCAGCACCTGAGAGCTTGTTAGACATACGGATGCTTGGGCTCCACCAAAGACTTACCCACAGAGACTCTGGGAGTGGGACCCAGCAATCTGTTTCCCTAAATCCTGCAGGCGATTCTGACTCAGATTCAGGTTTGATAATCACTGCACTGGGAAAGAGCAACCCACAGGATGCTCTGGGGATGTTGTTCATTGTTTCTGGGCAGAGCACCGATTAACACTCAAAGAGTGCCCATTCTTATCAGGACCTTACTCGCCTGCTTGCAATTGAGTTAAAGGTAACTTTCCTTGGGGTGAAAAGTGAATTATGCTTTTCCCCTTCTGCAGGTGTGTCTTATCCCCTGAGGTCATCTTGCTCTGTTTTCAAATCAAGGAAGAGTGTGTGTGTGTGTGTGTGTGTATAATATATGCGAAGGGTTCTGGGTAAAGGAGACAGAAGGATGTCTCGCCTACAAGTTGCAGCTGGGAGTGTGTGGGCATCTCTCATCTGGGAACATTTTCCCATTATAAGGGAGAAAAGACTAGCGAGGGATAAGGTTAGCCAACTGCCTTCTAGTGCAGACAGATGCCAGGCCACAAGGAGGAGATACCCGGTTGCATCCTGACTCCCGGCATTTGGGTTTCCACACCGTAGGCCCCACTGCCTCCTTGCCATCTTCCCAGATGATGGGGTGAGGAGGGGGACCTTGCGTCCCGTAGGGCCCGCAGCCTCTGCCTGCAGAGGTCGCACTAGGAGCGTGGCCCGCCCCCTGCTCCCCGGCCTCCGCCCCCCCGCCCCGCCTTTCTCCCGTTCAGCCCCAGCCTGGCCAGGCCCCTCCAGCCTCTCCTCGCGCAGCCGCCGCCAAAGCCTGGAGAAGTGGAATCTCGTTGGCATCGCTCCCAGCGCGGGACTCGCGGAGCGGCACTGGGCATGCTCAGTCGCCGAAGCTTGTCCTGGTCTCAAGTAGGAAGCTCGTGTGCTGCACCCGCAGCTGATCCGGGGGCTTGGTGGAGGGCGAGACTGGAGCGGAGCTGTCGGGCGCCGTAGCCGAGGCGAGCACCGCGCGCACCACCGGTGAGCCTCTCTTTCTCCCTTGCTTCTGCTCTGGACCCCGCGGCGGCCCTGGAGTGCTGGCGAGAGACCCGGGCAGTGGCGTGCGGCGAGTGGCTGCATGTAGTGCCAGCGGCTGCGCCTCTTCGGGTCCCGAGGGCTGCGCGGCTACTGCTGTCCGCCCAGCCGCAGCCACAGCTGCAGCAGCTGCCGCCGCATCTGCAGCGGGTGCCAGCTACGGAGTCCCGTGCGCCGTGCGCCCGTGCCGCAGGGCCGGATGGCAGGGCGACTGCGGGCTCACTCCTTGACTTGCATCCCTCCGGTTTCCCGGCTTCCTCTTTCCCTTGGCAGCCCGGGCTTGGCAGGGCCTCGGGCGGCGGAGACCGGGTTGCAGGGGGCGCGCCAGGGTGGGGGCTGCGGAGGGGAAAAGTGAGGGTGGGTGCCGGCGAGGGAGAGCGCACACCCCCTAGCCCTGGCACCGGCCTTCGCTGTGCTGCTGGGCTCCCCCGCCTGGGGCGGCAGCGCGCTCCTGCCGGGAGTTGGAGACGGAGCTAGATTCTCCGGGGTTCAGAGACTAGCCCAAGAGAAATCAGAGGGGGAAAAGTTCATTTCTCCTCTCGGAGGCACAGAGGGTTTTAACTAGAAAATGGCTGTGCAAAGGGGACGAATCAAGAAAGCTGGCCATTGGGACCAGAAAGCCCCTGTGCTGGCGGGGCGGAATGGGGGGGCCGAAGGCTAGAAATGACATCTGTGCGGTGAAAACCTTGCTGGACCGAGGCAGGGATGCGGAGCGGAGACCCACAGAAACAATGAAAGGTGGTTCCGACCTTGGGTGGAGAGAGTTCGAGCTGAGAAGTCAGGGGCGAAAGGCCGAGGACATACGGGACTTGAATTCAAAAGAGAATAAATTGGAGAAATCAGATTTAGAGTTGTGGCTGTTTTGTAGTCAAGTTCTGCCCAGCTCAGAAGCACGACTGTCACAAACGTTTTTGGGCTGGAATGAGTGGTTGGAGAGGGCCGGGACCGAGAGGAGAATAATGTCAGTGTTCGGAGCCCCAACAAGACTAGACTCCGGGAGGGCACCGTTTCCTTTAGGAAGTCCCTCATCAGTGCCTTTATTTACATTGTGTGTGATGACTTAGGTGAAATTCCTAAGGGATTATCATAAAATGATGTCAGCAGTGGTGTTTGACTTCCAAGAAATGAGGAAACTTCGTGAGGTTGGCATTAGTTTGTCATTCGTTTTAATATTTCACTGATTAAAAAAAAAAAAAAAAACTGTGGCACCCTGATCTGTAGTTATGGATTTGGGTCTATTAAATCTTTGATTTTTTTTTTTTTTTTTTTACTCTTGTCATGGATTTCTATTTCAAATGTTGTCCTCACATGTCCATGATAATTTACCAGTCTCTGAATTCATGTAGCTGGCCTTTCAGGAGCAGACGGTCCTTGAGAGGGGATTTCTCTATGAACATTAGGTAATAGCTTTGTTGTGTTTTCAGTTAGCTTGAAAGCAATATTTGCTCAACACTTCTTTATCGCAACTTGCAGAATCCTATAAATGGTACTGTTTTGAAAAGATGACATTTGTGTAGAGGATGAGGAACCTCCCCGCTGGGGGAACTGCTGAGAGAAGACAGGTGGCAGCAGAGTGCAATGGGCGGTATCAGCACAACGTGGGGGTGGTGAACAGATGCAGGGTTTCTGAGTTCTCCTCTCGGTCAGAAACATCACTCCGGGGGTCTTCAAAACCTGGGATGTCCCTAGGTGTTTGCTCAGAGCCTTTGAGAGAGGACTCTAAAGTTGAGATTCTTTTGCAGGGAAGGTCTTTATGGCTTATGCTATTCTCTCTTCCAAAGTGCACTTTAAACTAAATGATTTGCCTCCATGGAGCCAGTGCCATCCTGCTTTCTGAAACTTTTATGAAAGTGGAAAGGCTTGATAAGCTTAAGTGTAAAAGACTGGCGCTTTACACTTAACCTGAGTAATGTGAATACTGACTACAAAGTTATTTAGAGGAAGACTACTAAACATTGCAAGAATCCACCTGTACAAAGGGAAACTGTTT
Source organism: Furipterus horrens (assembly GCF_987537825.1). Classification (NCBI taxonomy): domain Eukaryota; kingdom Metazoa; phylum Chordata; class Mammalia; order Chiroptera; family Furipteridae; genus Furipterus; species Furipterus horrens. The sequence goes on from NW_028327172.1 coordinate 192,431,334, forward strand.
GAAAACTGGTACTCTTTTAAAAATGTCACATTTAAACTTTTGATGACTGTTTTCTTTTCCTGCTACTAGAGAAACAATAAACGTTGCATTCTTTTTTTTCTCTTGTTACTGAAAACCTTGCCATAACATTGGAATAGTGTTATGTTGATTGCCCTAAATTGAGGATATCAAAATTTGTCTTTTAAGAAAAATACAATGTTGCCTGTCTGTGCCTTTTTCAGTTACAATATAAAATAAAATACCTGGATGATATGATATTCTAAATTTTCCAGGAGTGGAGGACAGACTTTTAGGAAAGTATATTAAGAAGATATTTCTAGTTATGTGGGTGATACTTATTTTCCTACCCTGGGTTAAGGAAACAAGCATTGGTTCAATGCTTACTATGTGTCGAGTCTGCTATTAAGCTCCGTACATATATTATCTAATGTGTCAGTATCTTTGGCACAAATGTCTGCTTCTCAAGAAAACCTCTCCGAGAAGGTGGGAGTTTTTTTATTGTACAGCAATAGAACTTTAAAGTTTTATCTCATATGAGAATATCTTCAGTTGGCTTTATTATTATTCAATAAGCATTCTCTTGTAAAACACCTTTAATTTGCAGTTTGGAATTAGATTTTATTAGAATGGCCTGTCTTTGAAATTATCTGAAAAATTTTAAGAAGTTTCCACCCAGATTTAAAAACTTTTGTATTCATTCATTTTTAACACTGTTATACTGCCAACAAATAAACTTAAATGTAAGGAAAATAAATCTACATTACCCATTTTCATTTTAATGTGTTATTAGTACATATTCTGCATATTGATATGTGTTGGTGGCATTTCTCTCAGTCAAAATGGTTTTTCAGAGGCAGAGTGCCAGACTCTTCATAATTCAGGGTCTCGTGGGATTTGGTGGAAGGACCACCAACAAGGGGCTCCTAAGACTTGTCTTCTAGGTCAGGCTCACCCACTACTTTAATATACTGTGTGATCTTGGGAAAGTCAGCACTCTTCTCTGGGCCTCAGTTTTTTCCCATCTGTAAAATATGAAAATTACTGTAGAATGCACCCTCTGGGTGTCTGTTGGGTTCTTCTTGTCCAGGTCCAAGGGTCTGTGATACAGTCATTTGATGAATGGGGACTTTATTTAAAGTATTAGATGCAGCCAATTTTGTGTTTCACTAAGTCTGGCCTGTCCAGCTTTGTCAAATGCCCTTCCTTTTTTGGCCAATTCCTACCTCCCTTTTAGTTTTTGCTTGTTAAAGAAAGATTGTCCTAAAATTAACTCTTTGTGCTCCTTCCAAGACTAGGTAGGAACGATTCGATTTGGGTAAAGCACATTGGATATTTAAAATTTTTTATAGCATGTGCTGAGGGGAGACACTGCTCTTGGGCAGAACCACCACAGGGGCTGCAGAGAAGGGTGTCCTGTGCCTTTTTTGCTGGGGCCCATCCACATGACATTTTGTAAGCCTTTCCCATGTCCCTGTCCTTTGTCTTCAGCCTTCAATCAGAAATGCAGCCCTTGGTCTCTGGCTTACAATGAACATTTCATGTTAGCACCACCACTGGGTTGGGTAGGTTTTCACGGTCAGCTGCTGCAGTAGCAGGAGTGATGGCTGTCGGAATGTGCCCACACATCATTGGCAAGATCATGAACTTTTTCGGGGGCAAGCTATGATGATAGGGCAGAGAGCAAAGGGAACTGATCCCATTTGGTGCTTTGAGTGCACTTTGCTTTCAAGATGGTCACAAAACTCAGCCTCGTTAACCTTTAAGTGAGGTAGGTGAGGAGAGAAGCCAGAGTTGTTACCCATATTTAAATAATTGATATCAATGGAATAGTGAGTCTGGAGCTTGTGAGCGTAACCAGGCTCCAGAGTTTACTGGGCCCCTGCTAGGAGTGGAGCAGTCACTCTTAACACTGGATGAGAGCTGGAAGAGAGGAAGGACAGAGAGGGCAGAAAGTCAAGTCATCATGGCTTGGCAAGAAGTGAGAAGTCTGAATCGGTAATTGCTATTAGAAGTCTTTGGTGTAGAGAGTGACAGGAGACAGTCCCTTTCTATATAATCTTATTTCCATAATATGTGAACCTTAGCCAGACTTCTAGGCACTGAACAAATGCTAGAACAGGCATTGCTTTCTTTCATCATCAGGAAGCAAGTCCCAATGTATAATTTATTGGTGTATAAAATATACAGATTCATATGGACAAAGAGGGGAAGAGAACATGGAAAAAAATGAAGGGGATGGAGTTATGATTAAAGTTTTTCTGTATTGTTTATTAATGATTTGATAGTGGTTATAAATGATGTGAACTATTCTGTCCTTTGCCTCTTATAGAAATCTTGCAAAATTTGGTCTGCTAAGTAATAGCTGAGGTTTTTGAAACCTATTTCTACCAGAAAGTATGCTCCAGGAATGCTTAGAGTGGGGGGAAGAGTGGTTTTGTTTCTTCCTTTTAAAGTTGCCTGAAAAGAGTGCAGTTTTGGAACTGAGCTAGAAGTGTGTGCTTAGGAAGATGAGGTTGGGGAGAACTTGCAGAGCTCCAGAGAGTGAATGGAAACGCCTTTGTTGAAGAAGGAAAGCCTGACATTACTGGTGGTATAGATGTAGCATTTACAAAGCTGCTGCCTGGTGAATCAGAGCTTAGACTCTGTACAATTTAAAAGTAATTGAGTGTCTACTGTATGCAAAGCGCAATGCTAGGCCTGATGGTTGTTGGCAGTCCTTATCAAAATGATAACGATGATGATGCAGTGACTGTTTCACAAGTGTGGTCAAATGAGAAGATAGGCCCTTTTTCTGAGATTATACCCTTCTGATTTGGGGTAAAAAAATTTTAAATCAATTGATGGGCATATTTTTACTTGGCAGCTTAGTGGTCCATGAAATTGATAAAGTCAGGGAATCCAGGCCTGAGATATAGACAGCCGAGCCCTCAGGATCAAGTTGAAGTGTGGAGGCCAGGTCACACTGGGGCTTGTGGGTGGGCTGATGCAGCCTCTGGGCCTTTTAGGAATCTAGTCACTGGTCCAGACCCAAGGTCCTAGGAAAACTGAGAAAAAACTAATTTTGAAATGGCTCTGGGAGCCAGCGAATAATTTTGAGTTATAGCCTGAAAATGACAAGGAAAGCGCCAAGATGAAACATGAGGGTCTGGGAGAGCAGAAAGGACTAGTGACTGAAATGTGCATTTTAGCAGGCCTCAACATGATGGATCTTGATGTTAGTTTCTTTGCATGCAGGCCTTTTTCTGCCAAAACAGTGCGCTTTAGCAATTGGGGGTTGGTGATTCTAGGAAATGCTGCTGGATTCAAAGCCATAGAACCAAGAGTTGTGGAATAGCCAGCATGGGTGGGACTTGAGCAGTATCATTCCCTGCAGGGTGAACCTTGATACATCTCTAGAGGAAGCTTAAGAGTAATTTGCTCACAGAATTGCAAAACTTAAATTATTTCTGAATTTTAAATAGTAGCTTAAGAAACCTGCTTTAAAAAATCTGGGCTGGTTATAGTAATATATTATTAATATTATTGTGCTTTAAAAACTCTGTTGGTCACAATAATATTATTATTAATACATTATGCTTTAAAACATCTGGGCTGGTCATCATATATTATTAATATTATTGTGGAGCTCTTATTTTGTACTAAGAGCTTTATAACTGTTATCCTATTTAATTCTTACAAAACACAGTGGTACTATTCCCATTTTAAAGATAAGGAAACTGAGGTTCTTTTCACTAAATACTGCCCAGTGAACAATGGTGCTTGCTCTGCAGTTGTAATCAATATGGAGGAGTCCAGGGGTTGCTGAGGGATGACAGGATGAAGTGATAATGTTTATTAATTAATTAAGGGTCAAGCATGTGCCTAGTGCTATATAAGAAATATTTTATTAGTCTTTTGGGTGACCTCCTTATTTCCTCTTTTATAGATGAGGAAGCCTTGGCTCAGAAAAGTTAAAGGACTCTCCCAGGCCTGAACAAAGCCTGTGTTCTTCTTTCTGCCACACCATGAAACCTTCCTAAATTCAGCATTTGGGGAAAAGGGGAAAATTTAACCTTTCGTTCATTTTCAAAACGGATGTTAACCTAAATCTTCATATTTAATGGTGAAACTATTTCCTCCAGATTATGGCCCCCGTGTGCATTTTTTTCATCAGAACACAAATTGAGTAGTAGGAATATTCAAATATAATTAGTGTCTGAAAGTTAGGGGTGCTGTGTTGAATCTCTCTAGGCAGATTCCAGTCTAGAATGTTTCTATTGTAAATAAAATACACTGGAATCTGATTCAATGTCATGTGCCAGTGATGAGGCAGCGTTGGGTGACAGAAACTTCTGGTGACTGGAAAAAGATGACGTGATGATTTCAAGGCAACCCCATGGCCAACTTGAGACTTCTGGCTGCTAGAGTGGTGGGTCTGGAGAGAGGACCCCAGCACCCCAGACGATGAGGCCTCTCTTTGGGAGCATTGGTGTGCTCCTGGGTGCTTCTGATCTTCATTTGGCTTCCCAAGTAGACTTCTGTCCTGGGCAAGTCAGGGAACCTGCTGCACTGAGAATCTCAAATTGTGGAACAGCACTGTTTGTCAGTGGAAGTGAATAATTAGAATTTCCTTAGCATGAGTCAGGTTTCTTGAGTTGGTTGGTTCATTACTCAGTATATTAATATAACTAAATTTTTTTTAATGTAATGGGCATGGTGTAGACTCAGAGTGAACTCAGTGGGGTATAGATACATCAGAAGCACTGATTCAACTTCAAATTTTTCTAATGATCTGATCAGCACCTCTTATCCTCCTCAAGAACAAAGTTTTATTTTTTTATACCTTTTTCACATCTTTAGTGAAGACAGAGATGCCTTCATTTGGTGACACCCAGAAACCTCAGCTTCATTTGTTCAGGCCTTTGAGCCGGGCACTGTACGAAGTTCAGGAAGACGGAGAGGAACGTACCAGAGCGCTGGTTGTAAGGTGTTCACACAGGCCCGTGCGTGAGGTTCTGGGGAGCGGAAGGAGGGCTGGCCCACTCTCGTGCAGTAGGGGTCCTCACGGAACAGGAGCGTGGTGAGGGACTTCTAGTGTAAACCCCCACTACAGAACACCCTTCAGCTGTCTCCTTTTTAATTTTCCCTTCACTCTATAGAGCTGTTGTAGCCTGTTTCTTCTACCCAGGACTTGCTGCTCTTTCTGTAAGGGACCTAGTGACTTGGCCTTTGGAACCTAGAGAGTTGACCTTTGAAATCTCTATAGCAGTGATTCTCAAGGCAGTTTTGCACTCCAGGGAACATGTGACAGTACCTGGAGACATTTTTGATTGTCATGACTGTGGGACAAGTGCTATGTCATCCAGTGAGTAGAGGCCCAGAATGCAGCTAAACATCCTAACAGCGGATGCAGAGGACAGCCCTGTGTGAACGGAGGTAGTAGGGATTTGGTGGTTACAAGCCAGACTCTTAGGGCTCCAGTGTTGCTCTGCAGTTGAATGGCCATATGACTGTGGACAGTGGAATTAGACTTGGACAACAGAATTCACAGTGCCTCAGTTTCCTCATCCAAAAGTAAGAGTGCTGATTATTCCTATATAATATGGACGTGAGAAATTCATGAGTTAATATATCATGCATGAACACTACTTGGCGTGAAGTAAGACCTTAACGGTTATTTAGAGTTTTAAGTGAAAACTTTAACTGTTGACTCTATAAAGAGCTTGAGTTTGGAGACTCCAGGGCAGCTGAGTTTGTGGCACCACCTGGCAGTAAGCTGGGGTGTAAGAACTGGCCAGTTTTTGTTTCTCTGGTTCCTTTTTATCCATGGGTTTTATTTTCCACTGTTTTCACCTCTTGATCCTAGGACTTTGGGCAGCTTTGCCTTTCTTTTTCTCCCCAGGGACTCAAATTTGTGCCCCTCATGAACTTCCCCTCCAGAAGGCTAAGAAATATATTTATGATTTTCCTTAGCTCTTGTCTATTTTGGGAATAGTGAGAAAACAGGAAGCAGGTCAGGGGAGATGTTGCATTACTTCCTGATTGTCACAGCTCCTTTCTTTATAAAATTCTGTGCAGGATTGAGAGGCAGGTGGTATTGCCTACTTAGAAACTCTTCCTTCTACACCCACCAGCTCCACCCCCAAGTTAGGTGCCTGCTGCTTCCAAAATACCCCATAATTGGGTCACAACATTATCTGCCTGCTTGAAGACATTTCCAAAAGTCAAAGCAAAGATGAAGACTATGTCAGCAGGATATGAAATGTCTCCATCCTCTACTTAGAGGCTTTGCAGAGTTGCTCTAAAGCAAACTTGTTATCTCAAATAGGTGACAGTCTGTGGCCTAGACCTGTGTGTTACTTGCTCTTACAAAAGCACTCCAACTGTGGTCCTTTCTGACTTTCCACAGGAAGATGAGTTTGTGGACTCCTCTCAACAGGTCAGATTTACTGTTGAATTTTCATAGCATATTGCCTTGAAAAGATTTTTATTCAGTGCTTTGAATAGTAGCAACAGACTAGAGAAAAATTAAGTTCAGTTGTTATAGCTTTGTATGGCTTGTCTGGCTCCATTCCTTCAGTTTGGCTTTCTAAGTGCCATGATGGGCGCTCTTCCAAATGCTGCATGTGGAAACTGACCAGGGTGGAAACTGACCAGAATGGCCACTGCCTCTGCCTGCTGGAAGCTGTCAGTCTACAGGGGAAGACTGACAGCTAAATAAAGAACTAACTACTATAAAGTGTGATGTGTGCTACCAGAGGTACTTAGTGCTTCCCAGACCAGACCTGCCCTGGTGGGCTGTGGAGGGCATGTCAGATAAGGCTTCCAGGGGAAGAGATGCTCAATCTATCCTACGGTATACCCGGCACCTCCAGCACTGCGGCTGTGTGAGGCACCCCTAACTCCCAGCTCCCTCTTGGAGCCCTGCTGGGTTTGATGCTGTCCTTCCACTTTCCTCTGACCACCACTGCCTTGTACCTAGGAGTCTGCAGATGCCTTCTCCATGGCCTCTCTGTGTTTGTTCTCTACACTGCCTCCAAGTTGATCTGAAATCTTCTGCAGGTCTGGGTATGTCCACCCCAACCCTTCAGGGCCTCCTTGCTGCCTTCTGGTAAAGTCCCAGCTCTGCACGATGCCACACCTGACGCCCTTCATGATCTGCTGTGCTCTCTTATCTCACGCACCGAGTTGAGCCACACTGTTCTTACAACATGCCAGGTTTCCTGCGGCCTTCAGGCATTTATCTTCTGTTCCCGTTGCCTGCAGCCACCCCTTCTGTCTGTGCTTTACCTGTTTGACTTGTGTTCCTCCTTCAGGAAGTAGCTTAATCATCATCCACCTCAGTGTGCGTCAGAATGACTTGAGGGCTTGTTAAAACACACATTGCTGGCCGCACCTTCAGCGTTTCTGGTCTCTAGCTCTACAGGGAGGCCTGATGAAAGTCTGCACTTCTAATAATTTCCCAGGTGATGCTGCTGATCTGCGACCATACTTGGAAGATCACTGGGGCACATCATCAGAGGGCAACTGGTTCTCCTTGCTCCCACTGTGAGCTCCTCACACCCACTTACCCCACACCTCTGTTGTCACAGTGCATTGCCACCCTTTCCTGTCCTGGCTTCTCTTCTGGTCTGTAAGCCTATGCAGAGATGCTCTGCTGCAATAATTACTCATCTTTGTGTTCCCAGTGCTTAGGAAGTCTGGGTGCTCAGTAAGTATTTGCCAAAGAATGCATATATGAATGAAAAATAATTTTTTTTCACTGCAGGCTTTAATACATACGCCCCAGGACATTTTCAGGTTGTTGATTTTCCTGAGAGTTTATCCCCAGTCATGATGATATAGTCTAAGAGCAGGGTTTTAATGAGGTCAGTATGAGTTTGGTTAACATAAGAGCCAGTTAACTTTGTGGTTTTGTGTACAAGTTCCAGAAAGGCCTAGGGGAGAAGCACTTTAAACTCATTATTGTTTCTGGAATGACTCAAAAACACGTAGTTTTAAAATTTTGTAGTGACTCAGTCTGAAAATCTGTGTCCAAAGGCAAGGTAGATGTTATTTAATTTAGTAACCATAACATAAGCATGGTCTCTTTATTTGAAAGAATAAAATCATATTGAACTGAACTTAAATATAACCAGGTGTTTAAGTAATCATTTCTCTAACCAGAGGGGAGGATAGTTAGAGTACTTCATTTACTTATTCATTCTGCATATGTTTATTGAGCATCTGCTATGTGCCAGTAGGCCCTAGGGATATGGCAATGAGCTAAACACTCTGCAAAGTGCCTAATGGGCTCCTTTAGATCAAGTGGTCTGTGTAGGTGGCTGTTAAGCTGTGTGTGCCCTGAGCGACAGAAACTGATGGCCATGTCAAGATCATGACATGGAGAGGAGCAATTTCAGACCAAAAGAATGGTGCAAAGGGCCTCCTTTTAAAACACCTCTTCAAGGAGTCCTGCTGTGCCTATAGTTCTGAACCCTAAATTAATGTCACCTTAATATTGTACCTGCTTATCCCGGTCTCAGCTCTGACCTTGTTTCCATGGCCTCTAAAGCAGTGCTTCCCACAGCGTGTTCATCGAAACCCAAGCGATTGGAAATATATTGTGAATAAAGGTGTCTGCCATCAAGTTCATCTTCTCTCCCCATTAACTGTTACAGAAGGCCTGCCAAAAAGGAAATTGTCAACTTCATTTAATTCATCCTTTGCCCATGGGCCTGTTTTGCACAGTTTCCTGGAACTGGTGTTTCTTGGTACACACCTTGGACAACCAGTTCTAAAGGCACTTCAAGTGATGGAGACTTCTCTCTACTCTCCACTTTTCACTCACCCTTCAGTGGCTTTCTGATCATTGTGTAAGACTGCAGTAGCTTTGGCAGAGACAGGATTTCTCATGTTGGTTTTCCTTGTGACGTGTGCCCAGTTAGTCAGTCCCACTGCCTTGGGTCCAAAGGTAAATGGCATGTAGAGTCTAGGAGATTTATGCTCATTTGCTGCATCAGGAAAGAGATGGCTGTAATGTCATGTGGGACTCAAGCCATTTTTTGTACATGCTTTTGACTCAGTTAATTGAACAAAGAATGGTTTTTGGCTTGAATTGTTCAAATTAGGACTGCATCCTATCTTCTTTTGGGTATTTAGATATTGCCATGGATGTCAGCTAACCCCAAGTAGAAGTAGGAAGAAGGGACTGACCTGTTGGAGTTGCTGAAGGTGAGCAGTAGGTGTGAGAAAAGTCAACTTGGGGTCAGACTCAGTTAACGCTGTACTGGGTTCCTGCTGACATTTTGGAATCTTAGTCCCAATGTACAAATACTAACTTTTAGATTTCCTTTTGGTTTATGTATGTTTAGTTTTGGCCCTTCCTGAAGCCAGAGTAGATGGTATGGATCAGTCTTTTTGAAGAGTTTTATTCTCTGATAATCTTGATGGTTCTAGTTTGGCACAGCAAACTGCAAAAGGGATGAGGTGGGGCAAGCTCACTAAAAATAAGGACAGAAGCCTTATCCTGTGCCTCTAATTTTTTATGCTTGGGGCAATTTTCAGGAAAATGCTAGGGTACTTAACTGAGAAGAGGATTAAAAGAAGCTGCAGATAAAACCCTGGCCAGGGTTCATTTTTGGAGCGTTTGCCTGTACACCAAAAGGTTGCAGGTTCGAGCCCCCCTCATGGTGCGCTTGGGAGGCAACTGATGGATGTTTCTTTTTCACGTGGATGTTTCTTTCTCCCTGTCCATTCCTCTCTTTTTAAAATCAGTAAACATATCCTCTGGTGAGGATTACAAAAAAAGGAAAAAGAAGCTGCAGTTATAGATGGAACACCCAGAAACAGTCCAGGAAGGAACATGGTCTGCAGTGCCAGGGAGAATTCAGGTGTGGCATCCCCAGGTTTCCTTGTAGCTCTGGGAACTTCGTTTATATTCGGAATGATTGGCCTTTCTTGGTCGCCCTTGTTGGGATGCTCTCTTTTCATGGTGCTTGTGCTCTCCCTAAATGAGATAGAAAATTTAGTATATGAAGAGTGGGTATGTGGGATACCATTACTGTGGACAGGTCTCTGTGATTTCAATGACCTAGTACAACAGTCCCCAACCTTTTTGGTGCCAAGGACCAGTTTCACGGAAGACAATTTTTTTATGGGCCGGGATTTGGGGGGTGGGGAGGTTTACATGCAAGCTCACCTCCTGCTGTGCGGTCTGGTTTGTAATAGCCCCAGACTGGTACCAGCCTGCAGCCTGGAGATTGGGGACCCCTGATCTAGTATCCTAAAATCAGGGAAGAAAAAGCCCCGCATTTAAATGAAGTGTATTCCAATGATTTGAGCGGAAAATGTATGAGCAGTGGTGCAACGAAAGTAACACTCACTGCTCTTACTCATGAGACTTAGCAACTAGGTCAGTGTCATTTTCTAAAAATGTCTTTTTTCCAGGACTTGAGGTTATTTCTACTAAAATAAATAAAGGAAGTCTTTATTCCATCAGCTTATGTATAATTGTCTCCCAATCAAAGTCATCTCCTGCTGGCTTGAGTTTTATTTCAGCTTAAATCATTTTCCTTTACTGGTACTAGATCCTGCTATTATACACATGTATATTTTTACAAGCCACAAATAGAAATAAGAAACAAAAAAAAATGTGAAATTTTATTGAAGCTTATCTTTTCTCTCTTAGTTCTGAGACTATGTTGATTGCAAGGAAAATGAATTTTAAAAAACTGAGGAAAATGTTGATTTGTGGCAGTATTATCTCTCTTTCCTATAAAGAAAACAAGGTTTTCATTAGATGTTGTTGTACTATTTTCCACTGAGAGATATAATACTGGCATGGATGGCTGCATTTGGAGTTTATATACCTTTTTACTTAACATTTAAATGATTTTGTATGTACTTGTGAAGGTGTCGTCTTCTTTCTGCACTAACTATGTATAAACAACGTGGTACTGCCTTGCCAAGAACAATTTCCTTATATCAAAGTGAAGCTTCAGGCAATACTAACTTATTTCTCGTATTTGGAGAGCTCAGTAGATACACATTATCATGGAAGTACATTTATTTCTCTTTATTGTTGACCTTGACAGTTAATTTTGAAATGTTTGTAGAGATATAATTTTGATAGTTAAGTTAGAGAAAGAAGATACTCAATGTGATGTAATTATAAAAATTTCATTTATACAAAGGAAAAGATTATGAGAGAATAAGTAGACCTGAAGGTGGAGTCGTTCCATGGTGGGATTGTGGATGATTTTGCTGGATTTCTCTCTCTTCTTCCTCCTCAACCATCCTTAGTGTTTTTTATATCTTTTTAGTAATAAGTAAGTAAATGGGGAAAAAAATAATTCTCACATGTTCATTTTTATTTCCTCTAGAGGGTGTGCATTTTAAGGTGTTTATTCAAGGAGACTAACTTGGAAAAAAAGAGAACTGGCCTTATACTTGGTGACGTAAGCCAGTCACAAAAGGAAAAATCTTGTGTAATGTATTTATGGTACCTAGAATAATCAAATTCCTAGAGAGAGAAAGTAGAATGTTGGTTACTAGAGGCTGTGGCCTGGGGGCAGTGGAAGTAACTACTTGTGGGATCTAGAGGGTCAGTTGGGGGAGATTAAAAATTCTGAAGATGCATGGTGGTGATAATTACTCAACAATGTGAGTGTATTTTAGTGCCATAGAACTGTACTCTTAAAAATGGTTAAAATGGTAAAAAATTTTATAATATCTTTTTTTATTGTTGTTCTATTACAGTTGTCCCAATTCCCCCCTCCCCCGCTGCTCTCCATTGCCTGTCCCCTCCACAGTCCATCCTCACTCTGTTATCCATGTCCATCGGTTATTTATACTAGTTCCTTGTAAATGGTAAATTTTATGTACATTTTAACACAATAAAAACATGTTTATCCTAAAAGAAAATAAACAGAAAAAGAGAGAGAGAACTGATTCCATGTCCTCACCAGCCCAGGGACTGTGACAGAAGGAGCCTTGCCTTATTGTCAATTGAGAATCTGAAGGGGGGATTGATTTGCGTTGGACTGAAGCTGCCTGGGGCATGTTCTAACCTTGGTGCAATCTGCTGCAGGGCTGAAGCTCTGATGGGTGGGGAAGTCATGGTGCTGCTCACTTGAACCTGAGAGTGAGCTTCTAGCTTTACCAAAGCTTTTATGTGGGTGTGAAACTAACATTGACCCAGACAAGTTTGAAATTGGGAATTGAGTATGCTGTATGTGGGGCATGTTTTGGCCATGTCTATTACTGACTTGTACTTTGGAGATGAAATAATTTGGTACAAAATTAATCTTCATGGGGATGTCCTCAAAAACTGGATGCTTTCCTATTTATTCTGTTGAAATGGCCATCCAAGCCAAGCCACTAAGTGGCCTCACCTTTCTTTTGCCTTGTCCATGTTGTTCTAAAGAAAACATAGATTTTAGATCTAGGCAGAGCTGAGTTTCAGTTCGGTTCCTGCCCTGAGGTAGGTGGAGATAGGTGGGTGCCCTGCCTGTGCCACAGTTTCTCCACCTGTGAAACATCTAGAAGGACACGTACCTGGTTGGGAGGACTTACTATGATAACATGTGTGCATTCATGCTATAGAGTGATTGAAATATTTGCTTTCCTGATTTCCTGTGGGTGACATGGTCAGTAGGTCAGCAAGGCATTCTAGATTAAGTTCACATGTGTTATCTTGCTACAGAAGATGGTCCTTGATCAATAACTTACATACTACTTAGGATTAAAATATTTTTAACTTAATTCTTTTTGGAAAGGCTGACGGGAGACATTTGTAATTGGTTGTAAGTTTTTAATGCTTTATATTTAACTGCATAGTCTTGATTTTTATTGTTACCTTCCCCCTCCCCTTTTAGTACGCTGTCTTCAGAGAATGTGGATGCCAGTCTTGGTGTGTTGGATGCCTCTGATTGCAGTTTGATAGGCTTAGAAGACCTGTTAATGGGGATTTGAACCTGGGTTAATCTGTCAGCATGGTGACTCTAAACCAGTTACCTTTTTGCCCTCACCTGTAGGAGGATCCTGTAGAAATTATAAGGGTTGACGTTTACTGAGCACTTACTGTGACACAATGGTCGCTGTGACAAATGTGTTACATGGAGTATATTATTTAGCCTCACACCTCTATGAGGTAGCTGCTGTGATTCATCACCCTCCAATACAGGTGGGGAAACTGAGACTCGCCAAGGTTGTCCAAGGGCATACATCTGGAGCAGGTGATAAGATTGGTCTGAATATAGATTGTGAGCACAGACCTTGATATTGAGGAAAGTACTCTGTAAATGTGAATTCAGGCTGCCCTTATTCCCTTAAATTAGTATTTCCCTAAGACACAAGAGCTACTAGATTGCAAAACTGGGACTTCTCTCGGAGGGTAGAGAGTGTCTAAGGACCAACTAGTGTGAGAAATCTCCTGTCAGAAGCACAAACTGTATTTGCTTGTAATTGTAGCTGCTTTGCATTTTTCCAAATTGCTTTTTTTTTTTAAACAAAGAAAATCTCTACACTCTCTGTAGGTGGTATATACTTTTAAGGGATATAACTGGTGTTCTGATGTTTTTCTTTAGGAAAAATCAGTTATTTCTCTCATCATTGAGCATTCTGTCGTGAGAATGCACTCAGTGTAATTACAAAGAATAAGCTCCCACCACCAGGGGTAAGCAACTGGCCATCTCAAAATGTTCTGTAAATATATTAGACTGAAAATTGCATTTTAATGTGGTGTAGTAGTGAAACAGAATTTTACTTGCTAAGTTCGTCCACGTTAACCCTTTGAATGCCAATGTCGTTGTGAGCGATGCTGACAGATTTTCCAAAAAGTGCCAGTGTCGCTCCCAGCGACTCTTTTTTTCAATGGCTATAAATGTAAATAACAATTGGATAATTTATATTTTATGTTTTGTTCTCTTTTTTGTACTTCAGGTTATATATTGATATAATTTTTTCTCATGTTGATCCAAATCTCGAATTACGTATGATACTCAAAGGGTTAATAATGGTCTTTTTCTAGAGGAAGACTACTTTATTTTTTAAAAACCATGGGTCATTTATTTCTTCCAAACAACTGAAGGGTCCTTTGGACTAACCTGTTAGTACTTCCACTTCTATTTGAGTCTGGATAACAGACAGAATGCAAGAAAGCAGGTCAAATTTCAGGTCAAGAATTTGATTTTAGGAAATATTTTCTCTACAGTGTTTGCTTTGAGTATCATTGGCCTTCAGTGCATCCTAACTTAAATGCTTTATTTTAATTTTTAAAATGAGCTAAGTCGGTTTGTGTGGTCCTTATTGCCATCTACGTGATGCTAGCAAACTCTGTTCATTTATTCAGTTATCAGTGATGCCATCCGAAAAAACCATTTCAAAGAATAATTCCTGAGTAGTAATTGTTGCTTAGCAATTACTCAGGCTGGAGAATTTTCCCAAGTCTATCTAAAGGGCTGAATTCTGAATTAGTCTGTTTTGGAAATTTCTGTTGCTTCCCTAGCATATAGAAAAGATCAGGCTCTCTGTGTGTGGCAACCACATTTCTCATGATTAACAGAGGAACAAAGTACTGTTGAGGCATAAGTCTGACATTAGACTGTGGACTAGGGAAGCAGTCATTGGAAGAAATTGGAAATGAATTCATTTACTTGAATACTTGTTTCCTTTGTTTACATTTTCCCTTGATGGCTAATTTTTGTTAATACTTGAAGTTTGCATGTAATCTTAAACCATGAGCTGTAGACCCCAAAGAATCATTAGCTTTCAAAAGAAATGGGTATTTTTACTAAGAGTTTTAAGGATAAAATTGCAAATGACTTTACTATGATAGAATATTGCTTAATTGTTGCTCATTGCTCAAAATTCAAAGGTGTTGCCTCAAATGGAAGAAATAGAAGTGTATAATAAATTAAATTGCTTCTTTATTATTGCAGTTCTACTATTTGTGTTCTACTTTATTTTTATACACTCACATACATCTCACTGTGTGCATGCATATGTCTGTTCTCTCTCTCTACTCAGGCTCTTCCACTCTGCCCAAAGGCATGCAAAATTTTTTCTGACAGCTGCTGTTAACAGCAACGGTGGTCCTGGACCCAGCTGGGTCCTGGGAGAGCCACAGAAGTAACAATGCAGAGAACAGCAGCCTCCACAAGGGATTTGTTAAGCTTGCTGACAAAGCTAGCCTTGGGAAGTCCCAGGTTTCCTTTTGGAGAGCTCAGGAATGCCAGTGTGAGGATCACTGTCTAGGGGAAGGTCTGAGATCTGGTGTCCTTTAGTCCTTGCTTTAAATCGTAGCTCTGCCCCTAGATGTGATCATGGACAAGTTACACCTCAATTTTCTCATTCACAGACTGGAGACACTAATTGCCACCTTACAAGAGTGTGAGGATTATAGGAAATAACATATATAAGGAAAGTACCCACATAGTAGGCACTGATTACATTCATTGTTTTCCCCAGGTCTTTCTCCTCTTTGTCCTCTTTTACTGTCAAGGTAATTGGTGGATGAAAAAGGTTTGGAGGCATATTATTTAAGTAAATATACAGTAGTCCCTCTCTATATCATGGTTCACTTATCGCGGCCTCACTGTATTGTGGGATTTTTTAAAATATTATATTTAATTATTTATCGCGGATTTTTTGCTATATCGTGGGATTTTGCGGTACTGTATACGTATGTTGTTAAAGTTACATAGGTTTAAGAGTGTAGAATATGTTTAAGAACATAAGTAGTGTTTATAAAAGTGTGGAAAAGGTTAATAAGGGAGTGGGAAAGGTTAATAAGGGACTGGGATCGGTTTATAAGTGTGTGGGAAGGGTTTATAAAGCCTTAAAATATACATAAATACTAAAATAAATGTAAGGTTCCTACTTTGTGGATTTTCACCTATCACGGGGTGGGGGTGGGGGGTTTAGAACGTAATATCCGTGATAAGTGAGGGAATACTGTACTTTGGTTATCTAGAAAGAGGTATTGAGATCAAAGAATCTTACTGCATGAGGTAGCTGATCTGAGGCTAGAGCTCTATCAATTAAAAAAGAATCCAGTTTCTTAGCTAATAAACCTTGTTTCACCATCAACAGGTTTGTGGTTTCTGGAAGAGTAGCTAATGATCTGGTCTCTATCACTGTTGCGTTGCCCTCCCTATGCTAGTTTCCTGCCTCAGGAGAGGATAACACTTCAGAAGGTCCATTTCAGCATCAAGATGATGTGGTCTCAATTGTCAAAAACATCATTTGACTAAATGCCATCAGATATGGTTTGTGAAAACAGGCCCTTTGTTACTGTGGTAAAATGAAGGGGTTGATAAAAAGTGGGAAAATAACTTCATTTATTTTGTCATTGCTGACAAATAATGAGGCCTGAAAATGTGTAGTATTGGCCAAATAGTCACTATGATGCCTTGGCCACTGCACTTGGGGATGTAACTGAGTCAGATCACCCAACATGCCAGAGGGACAATCAAATGGTGCTCCCACCATGGTCCTCAGACTGGCCACCCCACTTGGTGAGGCACTTGCATTGGTAAGAACCATCTTCTTTTACACTTGGCTTTTTTAGGGAGGGTTGTGGGAAAGATGAAAATAAATGAATGCATACAAATAAAATTTAAAAAAATTAATAGCTGTTGATATTGTCAATGGATCCCAAGTTACACAGAGGAATTAAATAGGTTGTTGCTGAATGTTCATAACCATGAATTGATCACATTAAGCACACACACATTAATAAGGGGGAGAGGAAGCTGTTGACTGGCTAATGTGGACAAAGGAGGAAAAAAATGTATGTGGTGCAAGATTACCATCATCCAATCCCCTGTCCCATGAGCAACACATTTTCAGCCTGAGCATTCTTCCTGGGGTCTACAAGGCTGCTGTCAAGATCATGTTTGTGTCCTCTTGCACATGACCTGTCCATTGGGTTCCTGCTGAGTTTTAAAATGATCCAGTTGGGTCTCCAAGCTTCATCCACATAGAGAATGGCAGGCCAGCCTCACAGCTGGCCTGGGTTGCCCTTCCTCCAGTCTTTTGCTGCTCTTGTCCATCAGAAAGAGACCATCAGTTCCTTGCTGGTCCATTTCTCCAAAATTCTTTAATCAGAATTAGGAGATTCACTTTCACTAGCTTTTTCCTGAGACCTTTTATAGAAGGGTCTTACTTTTTGGAGTCTTAACTGTTGGCTCAACTGCTTTATGTTACTGGGAGGTAAAATATAGCTAACTCCAGGAATCAAACCATATTTTTATGGCCCAGTATATAAGACTAGTATGAAATGGTTTCTGATGTGTAATCTGCACAGCAAAACATTGGAAACCAAAACACTCCCAATAGCCACATCTGATTATATAAAGGAGCACCTGGGTTTCATTTGTCATGACTGATACTTGCTCTCTTTTTGCACTTCATCTGATGAGATGATCACAGGCAGAACTTTAAGAAAAAGACTAGCAGTAAAGCTGTGGAACATTTTTTTTTTCTTTTTCATTCAAAGATGATAATATGAGGGGACTAAGTCAACTTTTTAATGAAAAACTAATAGCATGTATAAGTTTGAACCTACTTGGATAATTATAAAAAGATGTGACACTTGATCATTAGCCTTGAAGTTTGAAGGGAATTTTATTGAAGGCCTATTGAACTGTTCAAACAGAATGCAGTAAACACGCATTGACCATCGGCCCTGTGCCAGGACAGTGTGTAAGTTGCTTAGGAGACAAAAGTGAATAAGCCCGAGGGCTGCTTCCCAGGGGCTTTGTCCAGGACATTTAATGACGTCCTCAGGAAAACTACATGTTACATATGTTATGTACAAATGTATATAAACCTACATGTACTTGTACAGCAGACTTCAGTCCTCAGTAATTGTAATGAGTACATTTTAATTACTCATTAAATTTTTAAATTAATGTATAGCTTCTATCCAGTGAAGTGCATAAATCTTAAGTATTCAGCTTGATGCATTTTCCCATGTGCTTGCCCCTATGTAGCCATTATCCAGGTCAGGAGAGAATATTTCCATCTGTCCTGCAACTTTCCTCCTGTCCCGTTCCAGGCAGAAACCCTCCCATCATACTTCTGTCACTATAGATGAGTTTTCCCTGTTTCAAGTTTCATGTAAATGGAGTGATTATGTCATACAATATATGCTCTTTCATGGTGGCTGTAAAGGGGTTTAGAACAGGCCTCCCCAAGATGTGCTATTTGGCACGTGAATTATTTTGAGCCAAAGGCAATCAAGACCCTGCAGGCTCCTGAGACACTTTTATATTTCTCTTAAAGGATGTGTTATGTGTTTTGCCTATAATAAGAGTAATCACCAGAAATAACATTTTATGCTCTATCTGAAAGGCAAGGCAAACTTCTAATTACTGAATATCTGCTCTTCTTATTGTCAGTGACCTGCCTCCCCTCTCAAGCCCCAAGGTGCATTATCTCATTCTTGGCTCAGAATGTTGTACATACCTCAATCCCCTCTTTTGTCTCTGAGCCTCTTATGTGTGTGGGGTCTCTGACTCTTGTATTTAGGGGTCTTATATGTAATTAAATTTGGTCATTTTCTCTTGTTAATCTCTTAAAAATTTTTTTTTACATTTATTGACTTTAGAGAGGGAGAGAGAGAAAGATCAATTTGTTGTTCTACTTATCCATGCATTCATGGGTTGCTTCTTGTATGTGCCCTGACTGGGGATTGAACCCACAACCTTGGTGTATCAGGACAATGCTCTAACCAACTGACCTATCCAGTGGGGACTGGGGGCTGTACTCCCCCTCTTGTTAATCTCTCTTAAGTAGATTTAATTATTAGACCAGCTGAAAGAGCCTAAAAGGGTAGAGGAAATTTCTTCCTCCCCCACAGCTGTCTTCTTCTCAACCATCCGTATTGCTGTCTGTAGTTCATTCTTTTCCATTGTGTGTAGTATTCCATGAAGTGACTGTACTTCAACTTATCTGCATTGCTGTTGAAAGACATTTGGGTTTCTCAGTTTTGGGCTGTTGAGAATAATGGTGATATGAACATTCTTGTCAATGCCTTTTGGTGGGCATTTAATGAAGTCTTTCAAAATGATTGTTCAGGTTTACATCCTCACTAGCTATGTATGATGCCATGACTTTTCAACCCTGCTAGGACTTCCTGTGTTCCACGCTATACTCAACAGCACAACCCTCCCTATGGGCACCAAAGCTGGAAACCTTCCTGCCTCTTTTCTTTTGCCTCATCCAAGTAGATCATCAACAGCAATAGCCAGTCTTCCAAAGTGTCCCTGTAATCTGCTTTCTCTTTTCAGCCCTCAGATGTCTTTGTTATTTTCTCACCTTGATGGTGGTAAAGCTGCTAATTGGTTGTTCTGTCTCTAGATTTTCTTTTCTACAAGTTGATCTCCAAATATTCTCCTAGAATATTAAGATATATAACTCTAGCACCCATCACAATTCATAGGCACTTAAATGTGAATTGAATGAGAATCTAATTTAAAATTGGCTGTCATGTAAAGTTTAAACTCCTTTGCATAAATATATATTAAAAAGAGTTAAGGAGCAATGATTTTTCAGTCTACTGGCGATATCATTTAGGAAATACACACACACACACTCTTTCTCTCATTCACTTTTGCACTTTGCCTTTGCAGTAAGATTTGGCTTATAAAAACAGTTAAAATAGGAACAGATAAATTCATGTCACAGAAATGAATGAGAATGCTGTCTATTTAAGGAGCTTTCAGTTTAGATTAAAAAATCTTGATTGTTAAAAATAACTCTTAGGTGATACTTTATAGCTTATGCATGTGTATGTTTGTACTTAAATTATATATTTCTCATTTAATTCTTACAACAGCCATGTTCAATAGGTAGTAGCACATTATCCTCTTTTTTAAAGTAAGGAAATGAGGTCTCTGAGGAGCTGAATGACTCGCCCAGGGTCACGTGGTTTGGTACGTGTAGCCAGGCCTTCTGACTGCAGAGCATGCGGTCGTTATATTCAGTTTTATTCTTTCTGTGTGTGGCTTCTGTAGACAAGATCCGAACTTAAGAATCACTCGTTTATTTCTCTCAAACTGAAATACCCTTATTGTCTTTTCTGATGTTATAAAAATGTTCCAGCTTTTAGTAGAAAACACAAAAATATAAAACAAAGTATAAACAAGGGATTTTAAAATCTCACCTGAAATAAATAGGTTTTTCTTTTTAATATCACAGAAAATAAAGGACCAGTACCCTCTAATACCTGAGATTCTATTTTGCATCATCATGTCTTTACATCATCAGGAAATAAAATTCTGGCCAAAGCTCATAGCCTGACCTGACTTCATATCCGTGTTGTGGTTATTTGAATGCCAACACTTGAAATATTATATTCTTAAATGAGACGACATGATACCAAATAGCATTCTCACATTGACGATTACTATGCATGTGCAGAAGCCATGAATTTTAGTGATAAAATTAGGTTGTTTCTATGTACCTTAAATATTTGTTTTCATTTGCAATAATTGTCCAAGGAACATATAGTGCAGTCAAATGTATGGGGTTTAGAGTCTGACAGGCCAGAGTCCTTCCTATTTGTATGGCCTTGAGCAAGTTTCTCAATTGCTTTGAGCCTCAGTTCTCTCATCTGTCTAACTGGAATGGTACCACCTCCTAGGGCTGCAGTGGTGTGGGATCATGTCAGCGCTAAGGCAGTTGTTGTTATTTTAGTAACAGTATGATGGTCCTTTATTTATGGCCACCAGTAATGTGTTCCCAAGTGAAGAGGAGAGCTGAACTTCAGCAGTGATAATAGTGAGTGTCTCGTTAGCATTGCACAGAAGCTTCGTTTTGTGTGTGTGTGTGGTACAGGTGTTGGCAGAGTGGTAAGAGATGGCACGTTGTACTTTGGAACTCCTTGGGTTCTGCTCCGTGGCCACCGGGCAGCAGAGGACTGAAGCTCGCGGTTGCAGAGTGCACACGCGCACACAACCCTGTGAAGTTAGGTGCATACCAGACAAATGAATAACATACTAATTACGATCCTACCTTGGAAAACGTCTGGTAGAATTGTAGCTTCAGGCGGCATGTAAGACCTAGCTTTTTAAGTTGGCAAAATAATGATTACTATTTTTAGTTTAATTTCTGCCCTTTAAAAAATATAGTACTATACCCCTTGCTACTCCTGAATGGTTGTATGTATTTTAATTAATGTTCTCTTACTGCATTTGTGCCCTGAGGCTGCTTTAGCAAAAGATGTAGTTTCAGAAGGTTGATGAAATTAGATAGGTCTGACTGGGAAGACTCTGTTATTCATATTTATGGTTATAAAATATTTTGGGTACACCTATGTATGACATTTCTATGCTGTAAACTTGCAGTGTTCTGAATCCATTTGTTGTAGAGTGGGTTCAGACCAGTAAAGTAATAGTAACTCCACGGTGGGTTGATTTTGTCGTTTTTTGGTGTTAACATGTCTTTACATTTTTCCCTTAGACTTTTATCATGCAAGGATATGTAAAGAAATGAAAGTGATTCTATAAACCAAACATACACAACTTCCCTCCCCCCAACTTTATTACTTTATAGTCGGACCTCACATATTCTTGATTGACTTGGCATGAGGTACATGCCCAGGTAGAAATCAGCTTTATTTGGGTCTGAGTGAGTCGCCAACTACAGAGCATGGAAAATGTATTTAAATTTATTTGCCAAAGCAACACAATTATAGTCTTGCAATAAAGTGAAAGACAATTCTCCAAGGAAGAAAAAATAATATTTGAGTGAGGCTTGAAATAAGACACAGTCAGTAAAGAGAAAAGCTATAATAAGCTGTTTATCATGATAAAATTCAGCACAGAGTTTTTTGTTACTGGGAGTTAAGAAGTAACATGTCATAAAGCTATTGAACAGTAATTACATAGTATCTTCCATACCTTGAAGGTTAGGATACTGAAATTCTCTTGGTGGTAGACTTGAGTTGCAAAATTCAAAATCCTAGGAAGAGGGGAAGAATGGGGAGTGTCAAGATGATAAGTGAATCTTAGAAACTTTATACACATATTTTGTTTGTTTCCGCTAAAGTCAAACAGCAAAGTATACTTTAGAAACCTCATGCAGTTTCATTGTAATAGTATGTATTCCTTTTGCTATGTGCCAGATAATGATCATGTGAAGAGGCTTTTGTTTTATCCAGGGGCTAGTCTCCAAATAGCACCTTTCCCTTCCTCCCTCCCTTCTTTCCTTCCTTCTGATTTGCATTCAGCCATTTCCCATTTTGTACCAGGTTCTATTTTAGGCTTTGGGGACACGTCAAAAAAAAAAGTCCTTGCTCAATAAGATTCCATTCTAGTTGGGGGATGTTGATAAGTGTCTCAAGGTGGGGGTCCTCAGAAGCATATGCTGAGGTGGAGTTTGGGGAGCAAGATGTTTGGGATCAATGCTGTGAACAGCAAGATTGGGCAGAGGAAGAAGTTTGAACTGTGCTGCAGATTTGACAAGGCCTCCATGAACTCACCAGTGAACTCTGGAAGGAGTATCACCTGCTAGGACTAGAATGAAGGAAGGAAGCAGAGCCATGTAAAGAATCCAGGCAAGAGATGATGGTAGTTGGGCCAGGGTGCTAAAGGTGGCGGTAGTGAGAGGTTCTGGAGTCTGGAGTTAATGAGATAGGAAGAGAACCCATGGAAAGGAGGTGGTGGGGAGCGGAGCGTGGCTCTCAAAAGGCACGCGGTAAATGTGCTACAAGACGGAGTCATCATCCAGTAGGATGAGGGTTTGGATGGACCCACTGGCTTTGGCCACATCTGGGAGCCTTGACAGAAGCAGTTTTGCTAGATCAATGGGCTGAAAGTCTGACTGCAGTGAACTCAATGGAAGGGGAGAAAGCAGAGGCTGTAAACACAGACAGCTCTTGAGTTTGTGACTAAATCTTTGACTAGTTTGCTGAGGACCCATGGTCACCCCAGAGACGCTGAGAAACTAGATGCCAACGATGTGAAAACCTTTGGGAAACCTTTACAGAACTGGCTTAGAGTGGAGGTAGGTGCTTCTTAGACTCCCCTTCCTTTTCTTTCACAGGGCTATTTCACTTTAACTCTGCCCAGTAATGATAACTTGATGCCAAAGTATGTAATGTTAGCCCCTCTCAGGCAAATTTTAGCCCTTTCCTTCTAACATGATGGTATATGATGCTGAGTAGTTCTCCTCCTCCTCCCCTTCCCCCCGCCCCTCCCCTTCCCCCTCCCCCTTCCCCCTCCCTCTACCCCCTCCCCCTTTGCCTCTCCTCCTCCTCCTCTCCAGAGTTTAGTATTGCAGAAGAGGCTGAATACATTAGGGCAGCTCCTAGATGCTTGTGGGGGAAGGAGACTTCATTGAAAGATCAAAATATGAAAGCGCTCTTGGAAACACTGAGTTCCTGAGGGTAAGGGAGTGTTAAGGGTATATAGGATTAGTCATAAGCGAAGAAGTATTTAACTTAAAAGGATATTTATCTGAGATTCACTTGCTTGAATAAAGAAAATGAAGAAATTATACATACTTAGCTCGCAGGACAATGTACATCCGAAAACAATTTTAGCTGCATTTCAATTTCTTTATTCACATATCTTAAAATCAAACGTTTAGAGCACCCTTGCTGCTGTGGCTCAGTGGATTGAGTGCTGGCATGCAAACTGAAAGGTTGCTGGTTCAATGCCCAGTCAGGGCACATGCCTGCATTGTGGACCAGGTCCCTCACACATCAATGTTTCTGTCCTTCTCTTTCTCCCTTCATTCCCCTCTCTCTAAAAACAAAGAAATAAAATACATATTTTTTAAGTTAAAAGCAAAATGTAATTAGCAGACTTAAGTATCATCTTCTCTCTTTCCCAGTCTATCAAGGTAAGGGAGCAGAAGACCTAGAAGGGCAACTGAGAGAGTGGAGTGAAAGATGAGGGCTTTGAGTTGTATCATCCCCCGGCCCCCAAATGCTCAGTGATACCATTTAGAGAAAGCTCTATACACCTGCTGAAATTGGTTGTGGGAGACGGTGTGAATAGAAACTTTCAGGAAGACCTGTACAATTCTGGAATCAAAGGAGATATTGAAGGCTTAGCCTCCACAAGGCCATATTAGGTCTGAATTTTTTAAAAACATAAATGATAGAATTAAATTTGATCTTTGATGTCCTTCCTTTTTTTTGAAGAGGGCACCATTTAAGAGCACATCTGTTAACTCACAGAATTCATTTGACCAAATGTGATTATTTCTGTGAGATGAAGGGGGCTTTTTCTTTCAGGGGTTTATTCCCTTCCACTGTGTTCACAGGGGAAAAAGAAGGGAAGTGGAATTAAACTGCACAAAGAGAAGAGCTTTAGATTTAATAAAGGGCATGCTTTTCCTGATGAGGCTCCTTGAGGATGGTTATGGGTTCTCTGCAGGGTTTGTAAATCACTCCCTCTTAGATGATCAAGTTGTGGGAAAGGCAGAGTTATCAGGAGACCTTAAAAGGGGCGGGGCATGGGGGGGCATGAGGAAAAGGGTGGGGTGGGGTGGGGAAAGGGCACATTTGTTCCATTGGAAGATACAAGAAAACATCTAGGCAAGTTCAACTTTACATTTAAAGACCCTCAAGCAAGCAAACAAGCCCAGCCACACCATCCTGTAGGTTTACTTAGACTTATCCAAGCCCCTCAGAACTGCATTGTGGGAAAGCAGTTGTGTCTGTGTAGGAGAAACCTTTGCCCACGCACACCGGTGATTTCTCAGGTTTCCGCCCGTTCTGAGCATTATTTTGTGCTTGCAGCTAGCTGTCCTCTTTGTCTTATCTGAGGTTGGCTTCTTACAGTCAGTGTTGAAAGTTAGGTAGGAGAGAAAGAGGAGGATTAGTTAGGTATTGTTTTTATTAAATCTTGTAACGCATTAACATATTATCGAATACTGCTTTGTATGCTTTCCCTCGAGACTGTAAAATATTGTCATTTCCAAGATAAGGAAGGTTCATTCCCAGGCTGCTGTCTTCCTTTCTTCTGAATTCATATATAATCTAGCATTATTAACCCTTTGTAGCTCCTTTGCATGGCGGCGTATGTCTTCTATGGGAAATTTTAAATAAAGCCAGCTGTGTTAAATATTCATAGAATCAATTTTCACTTGTGTAAAGTCTTGGGTGATTTATCTTCAGGGAATGTTAATATGGCAGTAATTCTGCATTGCATTTCTTGCACCAGTGTTTAATTGATACTATATTTCATGAGGATTATTGCAGGTTTATTGCTGTAGTATTTAGAGTTGTGGTTCTGTACTAGTAATTCAGAGGAATAGAATCCCTGAATCTGTTGTTTCCATTTTTAATTGTGTGTGCTTTTGAGGTGACAAGTTTGAGAAGGGCTGTTAACTGTTTAACAGATCAAATGAATAAAAAGCTTTTTGGTGGAGCAGACCTGGGGATACTTTGCTTGAGGATGTCATTGAATGAGTCTGTTTTTTTATGATGGTAGATAAATGTAATCTGTATTCCTTTTTAAATTGCTATAAAGTTTTATATATATATGTATATATATTTTTTCATTGTTGTTTGTTTGTTTTGACATTGGTGTTTGCTTTATTTCTCAGTTGAGGAACATCTCAGGCTGTGTGAATGGCAACAATTATGTTGCTCTTTAAGTCTGGTTGCCTTACATTGTTATTCTTTTCCGGAAATGTCAATAGTTTTTGAGACCACTTTGAGACACTGGTATCCCAACTGTACATTCTCATTGGAACCTCATAGAGTATGACACTCAGCAGGTGCTCATTGGTGTATTAAAAGAATAAGTAAATGTCCCTACAATGAAAAACTTGGTGAGAGAATACACAGATGTTCATTCAATAGAAGTGGCACCTATGGGACAGCAGTGGGCCCTGAAAGAAGAAGGAGGGTTTGCCCATCAATCACAGTCCTTATTGAATATTTGTTTGTTTATTGAATGAATGAAATGAATGAAAAGTGGGAAAAGAGGTAGGAAGCAGTACTGGGTGGGTGGAAGGGAATGGTAAAAACTGCGGAGGCTGGAAAATTCAATGTACAGCCAATACCTGAGTATTTTGTATTGGATTTAACTCAGGCAGCAGAATGTCCTAAAAGGAACTCGGGACCAGAAGTTAACGCCCTTGGGTTCTTTACCACTTGCTAAGAATGTGACCCTGGGTGACTCAGTGAATTTTGGACCTTGGCTTTTCTCCCTTGCCCGGCCTTACCCCAGGCTTACTGTGAGGCTCAGATGAGAAGATTTATATGAGAGTGTTTTGCACACTGTGAAGGGTCATACATATGAGGTGGTGGTTTGAACCTTGATGGATGATGAGGTTCATTCATCCATCAAGTAGTTACTGAGCACCTACGGCAAGCCATGGCCTGTGACAGACAGTGTTGGATAAAACACAAGCCTACCTCTTGGGCTTTCATTCTAGTGGGTGAGGAAGATATTAACCAAGCAATCACTCAAATATGTAATGACACACCGTTATAAGTACTGGGAAATACAGAGTGCTAGAGGCTCATTCTAGTCTACAGGAGGAAGTAGAGCTTGGTTCCGGGGTTTGAGGTTTATCTTGTACTATGTGGAGTCTTAAAATGTTCTTCTAGGGAATGACTGAAACCCAACCTTGCTTTAGTAATTTTAATCTGGAGGCTACATATAGGATAGATGGATGAAAAATTGCAGTCTGGGAAACAGTTAAATGAAGCTACAGTCATATAGATCCTATGTCTGTCCTATGACATATATATGTCATATCTATTTTTGGAATTCTTCAAATTATTTTGATATTTTAAATGTTTAATGTTGATATTTTTACGTGAGGTTTTTTTAGGGGCTTGATGTTTATGTGATTTTTCATTTGGTATATTAGTGAACATCTATTTTTAGTTAAATATGAAGTTACCATAAAATATCAGCAAATGCTTATATTGGTTCTGCTATGTGCCAGAGACACTGTGCTTAGTGGCTTATAAATATTAACTCCTATTAACTTTAAACAACCTCATGAGGTGTTGAGATCGTATTATCCTTATTTTACAGATGAGGACACTTAAACTTGCCAGAGGTACGCAGCTGGTAAGTGGGACTTTCACCCAGGCCACCTAGTTCCAAGTGTGTATTCTTAATTACTTCATTATCACCTTTTCACTTAAAAAGAATTAATTTAGCAGTCTGTAAGAGCAAATAAAGATGCCAATAAGACAATCTTAAAATAATCTCTTCAATCCCTTCATCTTAATGTATTTCCTTCTTTTATTTTTTTTTTAATAATTTTTTTGTTAATTACAAACTTAGGAAGAAAACCTATTTTAATACCAAATAGTTTTTAAGTTCTATTGTGGTTATATACATTTTGCCATGAAAAATTACAAAAACTGAGTAGTTAGTCCTTGGCATTGCTGTCTGTGCCACAAATCTCCCCATTTTTTCCCTTTGTTTCACAACCAGAATAACTATCAGCTGAGTCACTGAGTGTCTAGATCTGCTCACTGTGGTAGATCTTATGATTGCATCTTGCCCTTCACTGCCCATAGAGCTTAAATTCAGTGTCAGTTGTGTATTTACTTCAAGGGCAGTAGGATCTTAATGTGGATAGCACCTGCGGTATGTACGTAAGCTGACTCCCTGAGTTCACAGACAGGGACCCCAAAATTAGGTGAGCCACTTCCACGGGGCCGTGGAGCTAATTACGGATAGAGCCAGAATGAAGAGCAGGACTTGCAACATCAGCCCAGTGTCCCCCACCACCTGTGTGGGCCTTACATATGGAGGGTTGCAGGATATGCCAGACCAAAATGTGACTTAGGAGTTCAGAACATGCCACTTCAAAATATGCCACTTTGATATATTGGTTATGTTGAGCTGTGGGCACTTGAAAAACAGCAAATTCAGGGAGAGGCTTGAACTCTCCTTTTCTGCCTGCAGACAGATTCTCCCAAAGGAACTCAGTTGTCATTGATCCCTGGGAGTTTCATCAAGCAGGGAAGATGGGCTCTTACCCTAGGAAAGGAGATTAGAAGTAGAAACTTTCACACCTCCCATCTATTCTTTTAAGGGCCCATTTATCTTTTCTAAAAATCATTTAATCTCCCCTAAGAGATGTAAGTCCCCTTCCCCTTTTCCTGTTAAAATGGTTTTAAGCTTGAATTCTAAGCCACCTCTTTGAGTTATTCATTTCCCCCTGGGTAGCTCCCATGTATACATGAGGTATACACGTTAATAAACTTCTGTGTACATTTATCTTGTTAATCTGTCTCTTATTTCAGGAATCTCAGCTAAGAACTCAGAAAGGTAGAAGGGAAATTAATTTTTTTTCCCTACACTTGTTCCCAGGCCGTTTCCTTGCACATTATTTCCATTTTATTTCATTCGTACAATAATTTACAGTGAGATTTTGTATTAATTTAGCTAAGGCCCAATGCTGTGAAATAAAAATAGGACATACTCTGGCTGTTAGTTCAAAATAAGTTTGTGTTTAAATTATTTCAGTTTAAGTATTAATAAAATGTTTAAAAATTTTCTGTAACTTTAGTTTTAATCAACCCAGAATGCATTACTGAGACTTCCTGTGTCAGTTTCCCTCATCACACTATTACACTTTATTTTGCTTATTTTCCTTAACACTACATTAAAACTTTAATCCTAAACTATGGACCAGTGTGGATAAACTGCAGAAAAGTCAGAATTCAGAATTAAACCTAGACCCATGTCTTTGGATTAGTTCAATTTATTGTTCAGAATCACTGATACTTTTTGTATTTATAATAAGGGAAAATGTTTTACAGTATCTCAAAAAGCACATTTAATATAGTTTTGATTTATGCTTTTGCTTCTTGACCTCTCAGCTTTGCCTGGGAGATTTTTCCCCAAGGGCTCTGCTTTAATTTGGTTAATGGTGTTAACTGCTAAAAGGCATATTCTCTGTAGGAACTGGGTGTGGATATAACATCCCCATGAAAGAGACATATGCTTTGCAGTTTCACAGATTGTTTCATTTTCTTTATTTGGGTAGACTCTCGTTTTGGACTTCTTGCTCTTTTTGTGATTGGTGTGTCTTTCCATACATTGATTTTGTCCCTGTTTACCCCCTAGCAGTTACATTTCAGTAACAGAGCCAGGAGGCCAGAATCTCTTGAATATTCTGTGCAGAATTTTGTGCTTACAGTAAAAGCTCTCTTATCTGGGATTATCATGACCAGCAGCTGGTCAAAGTAGAGAAATGTAAAAAAGAATGTCATACTTATATGTAACACATTTTATTTTAAAATCAAACATATAAATGTACATCTGTTTGCTAGTTTCTGATGTAGGGCCCCGTTTGTGGTTTCAACATTGGTTTTTGCACATACACTGAACGTGTGATGCGTGGTCTACCTGGTTTTCAGTGTGGGTTGCTTTAAGGTGTTACTCAAACTTCGTGACTAAGTACAGAATCCATGCAGATTTTTCTTATTTGTCTCCTAATCCTGTGCCATTTCTTCCCCATGTGTAATATAGTGGCAATTATTTTAGTGTTTTACTTTTATTGAATTATTCCACATTATTCAAATATCCAACTTTGTTTTATAGAAACATTAACTTTCTGGACTCATGTTTTATGTGTTTATATGCAATTTACTATGTGTTTACCTATAATTAAATTAAATTATAAGAACAATTGGCATCGGTTAGGAGTAAACACATCTGTCATAAATAGGTTAGGAGTAAGCATGATACAGTGTGATTGGTGTGAGCAGATTTCCGCTTCCCAGTTTATGTGGTGAAGGTCTAGTCTTTTTATTTTGAATCTGTTATGGACCTGTAGTTTTATAAATAATAAAAAACACATACAAAATATAAGCCTTAAATTTTTAAACTTAGTTTTAGAAACAACAGAAATAAAATTACATTTCATTAACTATAATTACAACAATCATAGGGAAAGAAAATTACAAAATCTGTACATGTGCGTCAAAACTGTGCATATAGGCAATTCACATAAAAGATCACTATTACTCTTGTTGATTTGTTATTTCAGTTATAACTAAACAAAAAATTATGAATGAAATGTCAATTTCCCATATTAAAAATGTCATGTATACTTTAAACAGACTCCATATATGCATATCAACATATAATGTTTTTGATGTCACAAATGATCTTCTTGCTTGTTAACCTGTTTATTCTAGGCTGGGTTATTGACAGTTTATCAGGGTTAATGTATCTAAACTGTTTATTGCTTTTTTAAAAACTTTTTTTATTTTAAAAAAAATTAATTCTAGAAAAAGGGGAAGAGAGGGTGAAAGAGAGGGAGAGAAACATCGATGTGAGAGAGAAACATTGATTGATTGCTTCTTGCACGTACACTGACCAGGAACGGAACTTGCCCCAACCAGGGACGGAACTTGCAACCCAGGCATGTGCCCTGACAGGGAATTGAAACCACAGCCTTTCGGCTTGAGGGATGACATCCAACCAACTGAGCGACACTGGCCAGGGCAGTTTTGTTTTAATAACACTCATGGCGAAGGAACTGGTCTTTACAGAGGGATGTTGATGAGAATGATAAAAGACCTTGTAAAACAATTTCAGCAAGTTCAAGATCTTTATTTTTTGCTTTTTTCCAAAATGAAGCAAGTGATGCTGCTGTGTCAAAATGCACCTCCAGTCCTTCTTTACTAGCCAATTTGAACAGTTCTTTAACTTCATCATCAAATTTGACAGATCTTTAAGTGGAGGAAACGGGTTCTGTATTTTAATTGTATTACAGTTGACAAAGTACCCTTAAACTATCACTTGTGGTCACATGGCTCTACAGGGCTTGATTAGTAGGCAGCTGGCGCCACATGCAACTCACTTTACAAGGTCAACAACACCCGAACGAGCGAGAGTCTCCGCTAGTCGGTCAACGAGAGAGTCTCTGCTAGTTGGTCACTTGGATGTTGCAACCATGTCTGATGGC
Organism: Furipterus horrens; assembly: GCF_987537825.1. NCBI lineage: Eukaryota > Metazoa > Chordata > Mammalia > Chiroptera > Furipteridae > Furipterus > Furipterus horrens. The sequence goes on from NW_028327172.1 coordinate 192,462,210, forward strand.
TGCACACATTTCTAAATGCCCACCTCCATTTCTTGGGCAGCTGGTAACAAACACTTTGCAGGTTGGCCTCTGTCTGTTTCTGAACTGCACTTTGAGAAGCCCTGTGCTCAGCTATATGTCCTACTAGTCCTACTCATTGTGAGCGCCTCGTCTGCTCAAACATCAGTCATTATACTCTCCAGAGGGAATGGGATGTGCTGGTTAATTTGGCTAGGTGGTTAAATGGAGATGAGTTAAGGCAGCCTCTTTAGTATAAGTTCCCCTCCAGCCCTCAGGGAAAAGATTTGTAGGTTTCACGAGATTCAAAGTATCAGGTGTGTGCATATTTGCATATATAATGTATCTGTTTGTCTCATGATTGTGAGGTTATAGAGCTTGCTTTCAACTGAAGGAGTTTCGGACATACCACCCCAAAATATGCTGATTTGGTATATTGATTATTTTGAGTTGAAGGCACCTGAAAAACAACAAAGGCAGTGAAAGGGTTTCTCTGAGCTACTATTTCTCTCTTAAGACAAATCCTCCAAAAGGAAGTCAGTTGTTATAAATCCCCCCCTGGGAGTTTCGTCAATCAGCGAAGATTGACTCTTAACACACACCACACCCAGACAGACTATAACTAGCTGTCAGACTTCCCATCTATTCATCTAAGGGCCCCATTCATCCTTTCCTAAAATTCATTTACCCTCCCCTGAGACACCTATAAATCCTCCCTCTCCTTCCTGTGTTAAGATGGTCTATAAACTCTCAAATCTCACTGCTTTCTTGGATATTCACTAACCCCCCTCCCACATGATATTAAAATTAATAAATTTGTATACCTTTCCTCTAGTTAATCTGCCTGTTTTCGGTTTACTTCATAAACACAGCTATCAAACCTAGGAGGGCAGAAGTCAAGTCTTTCCTCCCCTACATGGTCTAGCTTTGAATTACCCACTGGATTTGGCATGTATCTGTGAGGTTTTGCTGCATATGATACATAGATATGGAATGTAGCCATTTCAGTGGAGACATTTTCGAAAGCCTAATTCTCTAAAGTGTAGTTTTCTGTGAAGGAAACCACACATCCTTGAATTCTCATTTCTCCTCTGTTCAATAGGAATCAGTCCAGTTATTTGTTCCCTAAGATAATCTCAGTGTTTGGTTTCTGTTTCCTTTGCTGAGTATATTTCCTTGGCCCAGGAGAATTTATCTGGTGTTACAGTGAAACATACCTTGGAAAAATCATTAATTTTTGTATTTTTATCTTTTAACTAAATTACAATTTTAAAAAACTTTAAATTGTCCTTTGAACAAGGACTGCTTGGGAATAACTGTGAGTTATCCTGCTTTTATTAGTTCATAGTTGAGACAGAAGCAAGTTTTTCATGTTTTTAAAGCAAATGAAATTTTAGCCATAGCGGAAGCTCATTTTTTATGAAGGTTATTAGTGGAGTCTTTGGTGTTTGATGAGGGAGCAGTCATCTTTGTACTAGTAATAACCAGGATTTTGAAAGAGAAGGAAATAGGCCAGGCTGCAGAGAAAAGTGTAGTGTGTTCATTTTGGAAGCATTTCCTTTCTTGATGTTATACCTTGCAATTTGAACTTTTTTAGTATCCTAAAATGAGCTGACTTGACAGTCAAAAATATCATTGGGGAAAAAAAAAAAGACGATTTGACACCTTTAGCCAGGCTTTTCTTCTCCCCCATCAGGTGAAAGGAAAAGCATTGGTAATTGTCAATAGTATTTAGAGCAAAGTTATTTGGATGTAATTCAAATAGCTATCGTTTATAGAATGCTTACTGTGTCCATACGCTTGGGACGCTTTATTTTCTTTAAATCTTGAAATAACTTGTGGACTTGGGGCGCATTCACCCTTATGCCTGAAGTGCAAAGGACTGCTAGGCATTCAGATGGGGTGGTTTGCACACCAGACTTAGTCCCTGGCTTCTGGATGCTGCTAATCTATTGGGGGACACTAAGAGCCTTACAAATATACACTTAGAATTGGGTGTGTGTTCTATGAAGAAGAATTATAGGGTGCCTTGAGAATGTAAAACAGAGGGTACTCATCTTGTCTGCAAGGTTGGTCAAGGAAGGCTTTCCTGATTAAGTGATATTTAAGCTGAAACCTGAGTAAATATCGATGAGTGGAAGTTAGCTAGGCTGAAATGTGTGTGTGTGGAGGGGAGGGGAGGTGGGAAGACATTCTAGACAAAGATCACCATTTGCGCTGAGTCTCTGAAGTGATGATGAAGGCTGACTCGGGGACTGGAGTGTGCAGGGGGCAGGGACGCTGATGAGGAGTGAGAGCAGCAGGCAGGGGCCAGGACTGCAGGTCATGACCAGGATTTTGATCTTTATTTTAAATGCAGTGGAAAATGATTTAAGAGTTTTAGGTCGAGGAAAGACATGCATAGATTTATGTTTTATAATGATAATTCTGAATCTCTGTGGATACAGGTCCTCATGGAGCGTTATAAAAGGGTTATCCAACTCAAAAAAACAACCTCCTTAGCCTTTGCTGAGTTGTGTAGGAATTTGGCTCCTAGCCCTTAGCATTTCTGTCCTCCATAATCCTATTTGTTGAACAAGATTCAAAGTTTGCTGTTGCCATTTTCCACTGCTTTTCAAGGTGACTCTACCTAGAATACATTTCTCTTTGTTGAAGCTAGCTGTTATCTTTGCTAGAAGCTGTGAAACAATAACATTCTATGGGTGTTACAGGTTTGCAGAATGTTGTTGGGCAGGGTCTACTGGACAAGTAGCTCTTTATTACCATAGTTTGGGGTTTGGTTCTTAGCTTTCATTACTTGGAAAATTAATCTCCGTATACCTATAAAGTCATTGAACTCTGGCGGTTCTCCATGGTTCTTGTTAACTCAAGTCACAAGAGATTTATGTCAACAAAAATACCAGATGGTCAATGTCAGAGTAAAGACTAGAGCTAGAAAGGTTTCTGGATACCAGTTCCGGAGGGGAACCTACATGGGAAGCCAACTGAAAATCTGACATCACCCGTTAGTTAGATCTCTTTCTGGAGTGTCTCTATAGAGAGGACCAGACATTTCATCAGCTGGACATTAATAGACATCGAACAGCTTCGTGCTGTTGGGGTTTCCTTTTTGTTGGTCCATACCATTTCTTATCTGTTAAAAAATTTTTTTTATTGTTCTTTTTTATTTTGAAATAATTTCAGGCTTTCAAAAAACTTAGCAGAAACAGTATGAAGTATTTTCTTACATTCTTCACACAGATTTTCTAAATGTTAACATCTTATATAATCACTGCACAGTGACCAAACTCAGGGAATAAACATTGATTTAAATTTTACCAGCTAATGTCCCATTAATGTTCTTTTCACGTCTAGGATCCAATCCAGGAGTACATGTTACATTCACTTGTTATGGTTCCTTAGTCTTGTTAATAGGGAACGCACCACACCCTTTGTTTGTCTGTCTTAACTTAGATACTCCTAAGAGTACTGTACAGTTCTTTTGTTAGAACGATCCTGAATTTGGGTTTCTTGGTTGTTCCTTTGTGACTGCATATTTTGTTAAGAATATTGCGGAAATGGTGTTGTGTGCCTCTCAGGGCATTGTGTCACTCTTCCCTGTTTTAACCATAATGTAATTTACTTATTCTTTCTTCCAAATGGATATCATGCAGTGAACTAGGCTTGAAATGTTGACCTCTGAGACCATGTCTGGGGTATCACAGCTTGAGAACCACTTGCTCTCATTTTAAGTTGTCTTGGTACCAGACTGCTTATAAATGCAAATGCAGGGATTGAGATTACATGACTATAATAAGGTTGGCATGAAGATGACCCAGCATATATTAATTTTAAAAATTATTATAAAATCAGAAAAGACACAGGAAGTTTCTAAATCGCAGACTCCTGGGAAAAAATGATCCTGGACCCCACAGTTAGGGAAACTTTGAAGGGGGCTCTGATATTACCCTTCCTGATTACCTCAGTCACTTGTGAATGTACCATTTTATTAAGGAATTTGGGAGTTTCTGGTCTTCAGACTGATTATTTAGGGTGGGTACTTTTCCCCAATGACTACTCAACTCACTTATTATACATGGACTTTTAACATAGAGTAGCCTCATTCTGTTTTAGAGTTGTTTTAGGTTAATAAAACCAGCATTTTTCTTAACAAAGTTCATTCTTTATTCTTTCCTAACTGCACCATTTATAGTTTTTATCTTTACTTTAAAAAAACCCAAGTAACATTTCCTTTTCCTTTTTCCCCCTTTTTTTCATTTTTGGCTTTTCACCCTGGTAAAGTACTATAAAAATGTCAGCTAAATTTTAGCATAAATACAGTGAAAGCCAGCCATCGAAGTGATTGCAGTTGGGGAAAATGTTAGATGGAGGCACTTGAGAAGAAAGATTTTACCATATCACAGGCTGCTGCTTTGAAATAACTCATGTTTCTTTCCCACCTCGAAATTGTCATTTTTCCAATTCTCCTTTTTGGAAGCTTAAGTATGCAAAGCTTTGACAACGATTTAGGAAACTGAAATCACTACCCACTGTGTGTGACATTTGCTTGAAGATAACTCATTTGGCCCCAGATGGGCGGTTGTTGAAATGGGCAAGACAATGCAATGCTTGCACAGGCTTATTGTTTAAAGGAGGGAAATCAGTGAAGGTGGCCATTTAATTGCAGGGCTGTGAAAAGCCTTTATCTAATTATACATCTTTGAATAGCTATCTTCTTCTTCAGTTTTATGTCATGATTGGGTTGCTTGGTCCCTTTGCCTGCGTTGCGTCTTACCTTCTTCATCTTTGTCCCTTCTCTCAGCTTACTTGGGGCTGGTCGTTCCCTGCATCAGAGGAAATAGTTTCCACTCTAAATGGCAGAAAAGTCAACTAAGACAGGCTTCAGCCACATACAACATCTGTTGGCTCATCTAACTAAAGAGGAAAGAAAGATTAAGAGTGGCTTAGGTATGGTTTGATCAGGGCTGAGTTCCCCTTCTCAAGGGATCTGAGGAAAGGAACTTTTAAAAAATTCCTAATCAATGCCACTTTTGTAAAATACAATATTAATGAATGACTAGGAAAGTAATATTTAAACATACAAATATAAACCCTAGACTTTTAATGACTAAATTCAACAGATGTAAAATTATTCTTTCAAATTGCTCTACATATTTCTAAACTAAACACGCTTAGTCTCAGATTCTGCTCTCACCTTGAGAGACTGTAACAGTCTATTCAGAGGCACTGCTCAAGTGCTGGCCTCCTCTGCCAGACCCCGCCCCAGTGTGATTCTCTTCAAGGTGACAAAGTGGCTGCCCATGGCTTCCAGAATGATGTGTATCTTTGTTCACATTTTCAGAAAACAATTTTTCCAATTATTGTTCAACCATGTTGAGCATCATGCTGGCTGGCTGAACTCCAAGCCCTTCACAGTGATTGGGAGAAAGCCACTGGGTCCTTGTTCATAGTTGAACAGTACTGATAGGACCCCGGGGTACAGCGAGGACACAGGTAAGCAACGTGTGCCCCACCTTACACAGCTAAAGATTGCACACCTGGGGTTCTTTGGATTCTGGAGCTCAAAATCAAATGGTCTTTCTCTACATGGGTGTATTGCAGACACTTCAAACAGTCAAATAAAATATAAAATAATTAATTTTTAGTGAGGGGAGTCTTAGATATTTAAATGGTTTAGAAAAGTGGCTTATTACTCCGATGGTGAAAATTTCCGCAAATGAGGCCAAACGGAAAATATGCCCAGTTAGGTTTCTTTGTAAAATTAGACTTCAAAAGGAAAAGGAAAATCCATAATTGCTCTTAGAAGGTGGGCATTATGTTAACCTTGATATGTACTTAAACACCTAGATTTAATCTAGTCCTTTTTAAAAATAGCCACGCTTTAAGGGGTCACTTTGGAATATTTCTAAACTACAACTTTCTGCTGGTTCTAACAACATCTGGAATTTAGTCTGTGACTATATTAATGCTAGTGTGATATAGGATTTGAAATCCAGAGGATAAAATAGCTTCTTTAGTTATTGAAGGGTTAAGATTTAAGGAGAAGTAATAGTATTTTACTTTTTCAGGCAATCTATTAAGTTAGGGGCTTTTGTTAGTTTTTTAAAAAGGGGTTTATCATCACAAAAAGTATTTATTAAGCACTTAATTAGGCTTGTGCTGTCTGGTATAAAAAGAAAGCATTGGGTTCTCAATTAAAGTGAAGTTTTGTGTCTTGAGGTCTTCTCTAAAACTAAGGAGACTTCTCTTGTGCCCTGTGTCAGTGTCTTGAAAATTTGTAGTCCTAAGATCCTGATTTTAATTTGTATGTACATTTAAAACCAGTTGTGGCCCTGCCCAGGTGGCCCAGTTGATTGGAGCGTTGTCCTATACACCAGAAGGTTGCAGGTTTGATCCCTGGTCAGGGCACATACCTAGGTTGTGGGTTTGATCCCCTGTTGGGGCAGGTATGAGAAGCAACTAATCGATTCCCCCCCCCAATACCGCTTCCTCTATTGAAAATCAACATATCCTCGTATGAGAATTTAAAAAATAAAATAAAATCAGTTGTGAATTAAGAGACTGAGATTGGGATTTAAATACAGTACTTGCTTACATTTTATCCCTAAATACAAGGGTGGGCAAAAGTAGGTTTACAACTGCGAGTATGTGAAACACAGAGTATTCTTGTATTATTATTTATTAATTATTGTATTATTTTCCATAGGCATAACTGTCCACTGAGTTTTGCCAACCCCTGTATCAATAGAGTGGGGCATGGGGAGCTGGGGGTGGGGGTGGGGTAAGGAAGGTGGGGGGTTGAAGGGGGTTGAAAACTAGGTGCATATGGAGGTAAAACAAGGTTGACAATGAGTTGGTGATTGTTGAAGTGCTGAAGTTGGAATGGTTGTAAGAGGTTCATTCATTCTTTCTACTTTTTCAACTGTGTTTGAAAATTTCTGTAATAAAAGGTACAGGATAAAGCAAGATAGAAGACATGGAGTCTTGTTTTTAAAGTATTGAGAGAACATGAAACTGGGATGTGGAGAGTCAGATTCTAGTCCTGGCTCTCTAATGACCCAAAAGACTTAGTGTCTCCCATTCAACATTTCTGCGCCTCATGGACTCTCCTGAGTTGCTTGGGTGGGGTCCTCATTGTCAGTGGTCACCTGGAATGCTGTCCTCTTGAAAGAGATTTCAGAATTAAGGAGCCATGTCTGTGAAGGGCATGGTTTCACTCAGGCTGGGTATTTACCAGGTTGTAGTTCCAAACTTGTTGCTTCCTCTTCCCCCCGGGAAACCAGCAGCGTTCTGTAACACACATTGTCAGTTTGAGTTGATAGAATTTCAGCCAAAGAGCAAAGAAGCATCCTATAATTAGCTGGGTCGTCTCATCTCTGAAGTTAATGCTGTGTGTGGAGTGATTAAGAGCTCAAGCTCTGGAGGCCCCAGCTTACTCACAAACGGTGTTCCCTGGACAAGTTCTTTAGCTAACCTTCCGAGTGTTGTGGTGAGGGTGAAATGAGCTAATACATGCCTGGCACATAGTAATAGCTCAGTAAGTGGTAGCTATCTTTTTTTTTTTTCTTTAATGATTTTTTACTCTATTTCTTAGAGAGAGGGGCAGGGAGCGAGGAGGACAGAGAGAGAAACATCAATGTTGAGAGAGAAACACCGACTGGCTGCCTCTTGCATGTCCCCAGTTAGGGATCTGGCCCACAACTGAGGCACATGTTCCTACTGGGAACCAAACTGGTGAGCCCTCCATCATCAGGACGACACCCAACCCACTGAGCCACACAAGTCAGGGCTTATTATTTTTATTAGGTCCATTAGTTTGGTTATTATTTTGGGTTTCCAGTTCTTAGAGGAACCATCCTTCCTCCCTCCCTCTCTTTGGAGACCTCTCTACAGTCTGAGAGGTGAGAGGGAGACCAAGGGAACACAGGAAGGGAGTGAGTGACAAGAACTTGCCTCTTACAGGCCACCCTGTTTGCCCTTCGCTTGGATGCTGATGGTTGGAGTTGCTGTGGTGACACAGCCAGGGCATGAGTGGAGCCCCATCTGGACCCGGTCTCCTGACTGCCAATGGCTTCTGCTGCCATCCTCAGCTTCCTGATGTCTCCCTGGCATTCTGATTGCTGACTGGGGTGCTGTGGGCAGGGAGAAATTTTTTTGCCTGTCTGGTCTATATGGTATTGGGTTGGCCAAAAAGTTGGTTTGGTTTTGTCCGTACGATGGCTCTAGTAGTGCTTCGTTGTCTTTAACTTTATTTGAAACAATTTTCTTAGCTTGCATTGTGACAACTGTCATATCAGCGTGTATTAAAAAAAATAACATCAAAATTGGTGAAGTTTTGTGCAGACATTTTAACATTGAAGATGGAAGGAAATATGCAGTGTTTTTTGGTGTTTTATGCTTTTTTATTCCAAGAAAGGTGAAAACGCAACTGAAACACACAAAAAAGATTGGTGCAGTGTATGGAGGAGGTGCTGTGACTGATCGAATGTGTCAGAAGTGGTTTGCGAAGTTTCTTGGTACTGTTGACAATTTGGCCAAATAATCCTTTGCTGTGGGGCTGTCTTACGCATTGGGAGATGTTTAGCAGCACCCCTGGCCTCTACCCACTAGAAGCCGATAGCGGGAAATATAGCTGACATACTCAAAAGATCAATAGTTATTGGTGAAAATGAAAATTGTGTCTTTATTTTATGGGAAAAAATGTCACGGGCTTTTTGTCCAACTCAATATTTTTTTAAAATCATGCCCCCTGTGGAGAAGAACTGTCGGGTCCGGCTCTAGCATGTGCAGGGAGGGGACATGGAAGAAAGAGCAGCGTCCGTCAGGCCCTGACTAATCACTTAAGCAGCAGGCTTCTGTCATTTCCTCTGTCCGGCCTGGTGATCGCAGGTCCCTGTCCTGGTCCAGGCCGGCAGCACCTGTGAGGTCCCCGTCCGTTCCTTGCCGCCAGCCTGCCTTGGGTCCTGGCTCCCTGCCTTGCTGTTGCTGAATCACCGTCCCGTCCTTGTTTTTCATCCTTGCCATTGTTTCTCCGGCACCCACAAAGCGGCATCCTGAGACTTTGTTTCATTTGTTTGTTTTTTCCCCTTAAGCCCATTGCTTTTCTCCTTAATTTTATTTCTTGATAGCCTCCATTTTCTTTGGGTGCTTCTACTTATTTTCTATTCATTAAGCTGAAAATAGGTTTTACAAGCTTCTCTTTTTATTTCTATGTATAGATTATACACATCCCTTTGCTTCTCCCGCAGTGTAGAGCACTTTATGGTTCATGAAATTTCCTAATATCTCTGTAAGACCTGACAGATTACATAGAGATTTTATGGGCAAAATCACATAATAAGACTTAATAGTTGAGGGGCTAGGTTTTATCCTGGGTTTGAATTTCCATTCCTACTCTGTGGGCCTTTGGACAAGTTATTTTGCCCTTTTTCTACCTCAGTTTCCTCATCTGAGAAATGGGAATCTCTGAGGGTGGGCAGGAGATGATGTGTTCTTGGCACCGATGATGCTCAATAAGTATTACCTTATATTACTGTGGATATTGTGATCTTACCTGAACTTCATAATAACATAGTTTTCTGAGGTAGATTAGGCCATTTTTTTTATTTTTATCTGACTATTTTCATTAATTCATCTATTTCTTTCCTTTTGGCCATTAAGAAGAAAAAAGGAGAGAGAAACACTTAAGGCTAATACATTTCTATTGGACAGATGTAGCATGAAGGTGTGTTGAGCTTGAGATTTGCCCTAAAAGTCTCTCCTGGAAAAGGTGAAGGGTGAGTGGAAGACTCTTTCTTGCATCTTTAAATTTCAACTTATTCCTAGTTCAGCACAATGTGAGAAGACCTGGGGATGGGATGTAGTGTCTGTGTGAAGTACCTCCTTCAGTCCCGTTTCATTGTCCTTGATTTAGAACCATGGGTTCCTGAGTGCAGGTTATAGACCAGGAGGCAGACACACCTGGGCCGGAATCGTGGCTCTGTGGGACCCTCTCTGCTCCTCCGTTTCCTCCTTTGCACAGAGACTGTGCCACAGGGTGCTCCTGAGTGTGTGCGTGTGCGTGTGTGTGTGTGTGTGATAGATATAGCCTGATACACTGCAGTTGCTCAACCAATGTTAGTTCCTTTTCTAGTTTAAAATGTAATTTTGATTTGTGCAGTGGACACCTCCTGCTAAAAGGAATTTCAGGCAGCAGCAAACAGGTTGCAGAGGCATTTTTGTGGGCAGTGGTACACTTCCAACACCCCTGAACTATCCTCACCCTGCCAAGAAAGGCCGGTTTTGCAGAGTTGGGACTTGCTTTCAGCCAGTATTTTCCATGTCCAGGTGGGCATGAGAGTGACGTTGCTTTGTTAAAATACACATTCCAGGTTCCAAACCAGACCTACTGCCCAGGCATGCACCTTTGGGAAGGCTTCTCGGGTGCTCCTGGTGCCACCTGGGCTTAGAGCCACTGCGTTAGACAGACCAGGATGACTTTCTCGGGTGTCTAAAATACGATTCACTTTATGGAACTTTAGTTTGGGCGTAGCCTCTTAGGAATACAGCAGTCTTTTTCTGAGAAGAGAGTATACTCTTGTACCCTCTACCTTATCAATGAGAATTGGGTGTATTTCTTTCATAGTAATAATAGCTTCCACATATATTAGTTCATCCAAGTCTCAGAAGAGCCCTGCAACTTAGCTGCTGTCATTGTGCCCCTTCTGCATGATATGTCCAAGGTCACACAGCTAGAATGGGAAGGAGCCAGGTTGTGAACCCAGCCAGCCTTGCTCTGGAGTCAGTGCCCTTGTCCTGGTGTTTACTCAGATCTCTTAATTACAGATAGGATTGCCTTGGAAGTGGGCTTTGGAGCATGTAGCTCTTACCCAAGGGCTGTGGCAATTTGGTAGGAATCAGTAGCCTCTTTCTGCACTGACCCTGTGTTGTTTCCTGGTATATCCTGGCGGGTTCAGATTCCCAGAGGATTCATTCCTCAGAGCAGTGGTGTGTGCCATCAGGTGGGGATGGAGGAGGTAGAGCAGATTTTCAGCCCTGACCCTCATATTTGCTTCTTCCACTCTCCACCTTATTTAAGTGTTGGGGATTAGCCTGCTCCAGAGGTGAAAGTTTGAGGGTCAGTCTTTTGGCTTCTTTCACTGTAGCTAAAAGGACAGACTGAGTGCTCTTCGAGGGTGGGTGGTCCTTTGAAGAAGCCTCAGGGGCGTGGCTTTCGTTTTATCTGTACTTGGGAGAGAGCAGAACACAGTTCCGGAGCCTCTGTGTGCTCACAGCACGACCATGCCTGGTGGTGGGAGAGCACAGGGAGACCCCGCCTGCAGTGTCCTCTGGGGCTCCTGTCGTTTTTTTCTGAGCGAGTCTGTTGGGGATTTTTATGCCCTTTTTTGTTCAAAATGCTGTATTACAGTATCTGGACCATGAAGTAGCAATTTGTATTTTTAGCTCCGTTTAATTCCTGACTTCTTTGCTCTTGATTCCCTGCCCCCCTCCCCCAATTGATTATGTCTCTGTCTCTCCCCTTTTCTTTTTTTCCACGTGTCCTTTCTTTTTTTTGTTTTTTTGTTTTTATCAGTACAGAAGTCTTTTATTATTTTTTCACACTTATCATGCCATGAATTCATAGGGAGAAGGTTCTAGGAGCTCAGGCTCCTTTCCATTAGTTCTCACAAAGTGTGCTTCTCTGGGTGGAGCAGGCTGACGCTTCAGTTGAACCCAGGTACCTTTCTCTTTGGCTTCCTTCTTTTTCTGATCATTTTCCTTCACACGTTTCAGGAAGCTATCTTGACTCTTTGAGTGTTTAATATGCTCAATACGTACATTAATTCTCTTGGCAAGAATCTTGCCCTTAACTTACTTGTTTACAACTATGCCCACTGCGTGCTGGGTGACATTGTAGACTCTTCCAGTTTTGCCATGATAACATTTGTGGGGCATTCCTTTCTGAACAGTGCCCATTCCCTTAATGTCTACAATATCACCTTTCTTGTAGATTCGCATGTATGTAGCCAAAGGAACAACTCCATGTTTTCTGAAAGGCCTAGAGAACATATAGCGGGTACCTCTCCTCTTTCCCTTTGTGTTAGTCATTTTGGCGAATTACTGAAAGATGGCGGTTCCCACGTGTCCTTTCTAGTAGAAGGTTTTGCTTGCCACTATTAGTTGGTTTAAGGTGGATAATGATATAATTTTTAAAAGTTCAGATTCTTCTGAAAAAAATCTGAAAAGAAGCCTTATCCATCAACTTAGGAGTTACAAAAATATAGGATGAGCTTTCCAACAAATGTTGTTATTATAATACTGACAGCTCCATTTCCAACTCAGCCATCGTAGATGCCCCGAGGAAACAAACACAGGGGGAAAATAAGATGTGATCATATTAATTATGATTTCACGTCTGTGGTTAAGTAAATTTCCAGCTAGAGCAGGAGTTGCTTCTTAATTAAACAGATATTTCTTGAGGGCCTGAAATCTGCCAAGCCCTGTACCAGTCTTTGATTTCACCTGTTCTTTGGTGGATGGTGCCATTTCTGCTTTGAGGTGGTTTTAAAAATTTTTAGCAGCAGTCTCAGCATAATTTAGTAGGCCAGAGTTTAGGAATGTTATTCCATAGAAGCCACGTTTCCACATGCTGGAAGGGTGACACCACGTCTGTTTGTATGCCTGCTGTCTTGTCTTATTCTTCTTCCTTTATTTGTCTTACTTTATTGACTAGATAGAAATAGTACCAGAGTTAGTTTAATTTTTAAAAACATTGACTAGATCAGTGTTTCCCATCAAGTGACCTTCAAACCATCAGAATTATAATCAACTTATGGTTGTTAAAAATGCATATTCTTGTGCCCTACCTCAGATCTGAAGTTGAGAATCGCCAAGTTAGAGTTATTAAAACCATCTGTGGAATGTTTTTATTTTTCCTTTCATTAAATTAAAGAAGTAATTTAATTCCCCCACCCCCCCGAGTTAATGTATTCAGATTAAAAAACAAAAACAACAAAAAATGCTTCCAAATAAGAATCCTGGAATTAGGTTTCAGAATTTGAGATATTTCCATTAAACTTTTATTGAAACACAAGTTGGTGTTTAATACAGTGTGGCTATCAAGTTATAATTAACAAAATATCAACTTACTTGACTTTATTTTTTAATGAAAGTTTAACAGTGACCAAAGTCATTAATTTGAAGTCCTAGTTCAAACAACTTATGATTTAAAATGAGTCAGATGAATCACAGAGTTGCATTGGTTGGCAAGACTAGGTAGAAGTGGATTCTGGTCTCTGCCCATCAACCATGTGGCCCCAGGGAAGCTCTTCAACGTTCTGGGCCCCAGTGTGCTCCTCTGTCCCATAAGCGATTGCATAGATATGCTGTGTCTCCCCCCACCCCGCCCTGCCCCTTCTGATTCTGAGTCAGTGCTTTGGGAAGAAAAAATTTTATCTTGGTGGAGGACTTTTAAAATGAAATATCTGCTGGTTGAAGGAACTAGAGTGTATCAGTCCATAAAGAATAAGAACATAGAAGTTAAAAAGAAACAATTGAGAGTTTCTTAGAATCATTTAGAACAACAATGCTGTGCGCACCAAAATTCCCGGTTATTGAAACCCAACCAGGAAGGGGACTTCCTTCAGTCAAGGACTGTGCTTTGTTTGACACATTTCATTTGCTGTACTGTTGCCAGGTGCATTGGTACCAATTTATAAATTCTAGTAGTTATGGGTGTTGGTAGCAGCTGGGCAGGGCAGTGTTTCTAGTGGTCTTACTTCATCACTATTAAAGGCAAGAAACAAAGCACGCTATTTTAAAAGATTCATTAGTATTGAGTTAATTCAAACAGCCTGAGAACTGGGGAGAAATCGGAGTTTAGTAAATGATTTCTTGCTTGTGCTATTGTGCTCCATTTCTGTGTATTTGTTTATGGAGAGAATAATGAATGTAACAAAAGTGGCAAAGTAAATAAAGACCGGTGTTCCTTTTTAAAGGAAAAATATTCTCACAAATCCCCAGTACTGATATAAATATTTTTATTATGAAGTAGCTTTAAGTATGCCAAATGTAAAACTAGATTTAAACTCCTTATGCTGTCAGTTCTTATATAACAATAAACCAATGACAAATTTAAACAGTAAATTCAAGCAAATCTATAAAAACAAACAAAAAAAAGAAATCAAAGTAACACTAATTAATCATGACAGATATTAAGTCTGTCTTTGAAAATATGATTATGATCTGATAGCCAGAGTTCCAATTCTTCTGAAATTCTGTGAAACTCACTTCTCCTTCCACTTACCTGTATTGGAGTCTTTTTTCATATAAAGCACCTTCATTTGGCAGGAATGCATGATTTTGGTTTTACTTCTCCCTCATTAATTTTTCTTACTCGTCCTTGATGGTTAAAATTATACTAGTAGGTGCATGTTGACTAGATACATAAATGCAAATCCATTTCTGATTAAGCAAGAAGATGGGACTTGGCGTCTAGTTGCGTATAAGGTAGTGGAGGAAAGAGAAGGATCATTGGTACCTGCAGTATTGGGTTTCAGATTTGGGCAAGAGTCCATGGTGCCCTTCAGCAAAATGTGGAACAAAAGAGGAAAATCAGGTTTTGAGAAAATATGTTTAGTTCAAGACTTAGGTTTCTAGCAGCATGGTGGACTAGGTACTCACTTCCACACTAAAGCATTGTCTATTGGATAGAACGTTTTTTATTGCACTCTGAGACTATGATCTAAGACATCTCCAATGTCTCCTGCCCCACAAACCACCAAAGCTGGGAGCTTTGTGTTTAAACAAACATAAAATGCAGGTCGTCTCAAGAGCAAATGCTGATATCACCACTGTGGCTGGAGACTAAACTTTGGATCAGTGGCAAGATAGAGCCTGCATTTTACTAGGACTCATAAAAAAAGTTACAGTGGCCGCGGGTAGATAGGGCCCCTTGGCTTTTGGCAGAAGCAAATGCAAATACTTTCTGGGGGAAGGCATGCATGCCCACTTTAGATCTTTGAATGCTCTGACTAAGCTCAACCACATAATGAGTTCAGAATCAAAGATCTCCAATCCTACTAGAAAACAAGCCACCGGAAGTGAGAATCACCAGATAAAAATTAAAAAAAAAAAAACAATAGATTTAGAACACAGAGGTCTTTACATATTAAAATGATCTGACTCAGAATATACAGTAACTATGTTGGAATGCTTTAAGAAAAACAAAACTGTAATTACAGGTGAGAGTAAATAGCATAAGATAAAAATTGACCAGGCATATTACTTAGTTATAAAAAAGAAAGAAATCCTGCCATTTGCAACAACATGGATGGACCTTGAGAACATTATGCTAAGTTAAATAAGTCAGTTGAAAACTAGACTATGTGATCTCACTTACATGTGGAATCTAAAACAAATACCCTAAAGTCATGGAAACAGAGAACAGATTGGTAGTTGCCAATACCAGGGAGTTGGTAGTAGAGACAATGAGTGGTAGCCAAAGTACAGACGTCCAATTATAAGTAAGTTCTGGGATATAATGTTCAGCATGGTGACTAGTGTGAACAATATTGTATTTTTGAAAGTTGCTAAGAGAGTAAGTCTTAAGTTTTCCTAACAAGAAAGAAAACTTTTATAAGTATATGAGGTGATGGATGTTAACTAAACTTGTGATAATTTTGCAATATATAGTACATATGTGAAATCATTAAATTGTACCCCTTAAACTAGTACAATGTTATATGTCAGTTATATCTTAATAAAATGGAGGGAAAAGAATGTGTACAAAGGCAATATACATCTATGTGTTTTCGTTGTTGAAAAAAATTGCCTGGGAAGATTTAAGAAATAGATTGGAAGCAGCTAAAGAAGCAATAAATGACCTAGCAAAAAGGTTTGAGGAAATTAACAAGAATGTAACATAGAAATGAGAAGAAAAACATGTAAGTATAATTGAAGGATATAAAGGCTACAATGAGATCTGTTCAAGGTCCCCAAAAGATAATAGAGCACATGGGAGGAATTTGTTCTATTGGAAGGAAATTTAAAGAGCTACCATATAAATAATTTCCAGAGAGAGTTTTTGAGAGCCATAAATGACCGGTATCCCTTAAACCCAAGTAATTTATGGACAGATAAAGGAAGCACAACATATACCAATAGGGATAAATAAGAAGCAATCTACATCTAGACATGGGAAAACTTCAATATATCAAAAATAAAAAGATGA
Organism: Furipterus horrens; assembly: GCF_987537825.1. Lineage (NCBI taxonomy): Eukaryota > Metazoa > Chordata > Mammalia > Chiroptera > Furipteridae > Furipterus > Furipterus horrens. The sequence continues at coordinate 192,478,417 of NW_028327172.1, forward strand.
TCTTAAGTACCCCAGAATGAAAAGATAAATTATTTATCAAGAGAGTAACAGACTGACAGCTAATATTTTAGACAGCTAATTTTTAAATAACAATAATGGAAGTTGGAAAAATATCTTCAAGATGCCAAAATACTGTTGATCATATACCACCAAAACTGTTATTCAAGAAAAAGGCAAAATATACTTCCCCAAAATACTAAAATTTACCCTCACAGACTTTTACCAAGGAACTTCTTAACAGATGTACTTTTGGAAAAAGAAAGTGATTCCTGGAGGAAGGACTGAGATGCTAAAAGGAATGATAAAGAAATTGGTAAACATGTCGATAAATCTCATTAATTAAAATTAAATAAAATTAAAAATTTTAGTTCCTTGGTCAGACTAGCCACATTTCAAGGCATCAGTGGATAGCGGCTACTGTGCTGAACAACGCAAATACAGAACATGTTCATCATCGAAGGAAGTTACATCAGACAGCATTGCTTTAGTGCAACCAATGGAACATACATGAAGATAATATGTACAATTCATTGACTGTAAGGGGTCATTGTTTGTAAAAGCCACCATTATAGTATATGTAAAAAATTGTAAGGGAAACACTGCCCAGATTTTTTAAGATGCTGTGTTTTTAATGACTCATCTCAATATTACCTGTGTGAAATGTGAAGAAATGTGCCTCTTCGAGTGGGTGCAGTGTGGGGTTGGAGCGTGAATGTTGTAGATGCCCAGGGGTTGTGATGCAAAGTGAGTTGGATATAGAGTAGTCAGAAGAGTCTGGCCTAGAGACAAAGCGTGGTGCTTACATGGCACAGAGTACATGTCAATAAATGCTCAATAAATGAATGACTGGGTAATTACTGGGTGGGTAGATGGTGGTCATCAGAACGCCCAGGCAGCTGTGACTGGCAAGGTGTTTGAAGTCACCTGAAAGGTTTGTATGTTGTGTGAGGAGGGTCTGGAGGAAGCCTTTGTAAACATCATTTATATTTTCATGGTTACTAAGAAGGAGCCTAAGAAAAGGCTTTCAGAGAGGGGAGGAAGAACCAGAAAGAACCTGAGACCAAAGGGTAAGGAGGTGAGATGTTGCTAAGACTATATCAAGAAAAGGCATATGAATTCCTGAATAAATATCAGTGTGCTATGAGTGATAGAGGAATCATTGAAAACCACAGTTATCATGAGGGAGGCAGTATTTGGGCTGGGCCTCAAAGGACGAATAACTGGCAGTGTAGGCAGAAGGAGTAGCATGTACAAAAGCATGAAATTGTGAAAAGGCGTGAAGCCCTTGGCAGTCATTCCTAATGGGTCAGACTTTACAGTGTCCAGCTTCTTCTAGATAAAGTCTGTGGATGAAGGAGCATATATTCCCTAAGATGAGAATCATTCCTTTTACTGATCTTAGGTTGGAATGGAAGGTAATTAAAATAACTCTTCAGATCTGACCAAATATCTCCCCAATGCTCTAAATAGACCACACATTGTATATGATTTTCACAACAGCCTCTTAAGTTACAGAATTTATGGTTGAATTTTAGGATTTAAGTTGTTCTGAAAACTTTAATGCCTATGGTATATTAAGATGAGCAATCATATGACATCCTTAGCATAGATAGTAGATCTTTTAGCTTGATGAAGGTCATCAGGTCAGAGTGCTAAGAAAATATAGGGCCGATAAGACTTGAGTGAAAGTATCATGTCCTTGATTTAAAGGCTGGTAACATCAGTCAAGTTATTTTACTTCTTCATGATTCAAATTTCCCTATTTAAAAATAGGCGTAATAAGAGTTCCTTCTTCAGGATGGGCATGAGGATTAATGGAAAGTATTTAGGAAAACAGTTATCCATTTTTATAATACATATATTCTAATTTTTTTCAATAAGGAAATTGAGTAAAACAGTGGTTCACAACCATATTTTTTGCATCAGCTGAAAAAAAAATAAAGATTGCCAGATGCTACCCCAGACCTAGTATTCAGAGTACTTGGGCTTTGGACTTCATATTTTTTATGGGCACCCCAGCTTTGGGAACCCTTGATCTGGAGTTAAGTAGCATTTTGGTCAATTTTCCCTAGATATTTTACTTTCTTCCTTGCTATACAGTATTTTGAACATTGGCTCTTAGTATTTGTTGAGTTTGTTATTAATCCTGACTACTCTGTAGATCTTCACTCCTATACCTTCCTTTCTCTTTGTATCTTTCTTCGCTTTCACTCCATCCCATATTGCATTTTAAAAACAGAAGATTTTGTTTATTTCTTTTTAGAGAGAGAGGAAGGGAGGGAGGGAAAAGAGGGAGAGAAACATCAGTGTGTGGTTGCCTCTTGCGTGCCCACAACTGGGGACCTGGCCCACAACCCAGGCATATGCCCTGACTAGGAATTGAACTGGTGATCCTTTGGTTCACAGGCCAGCGCTCAGTACCCTGAGCCACACCAGCCAGGGCCCATATCAAATATTTAGACAGTCGGGTTGGCTATGTCCTGGACAGCCTAGTTCTCAGGCCTTTTTACTTTCTTTTTTTTAATAAAAATATTTTAAAAGGAACTTATAAAGACAGACATTTGGCATGTAAAAATTTAACATTAGTTTTGTTTCTAAAATAAATAATTCAATTTAAATAATGACTGCAGGAAATGCCCCTAAAATAACTGATATTGCTCTTGTTAAAACTGTGGTTGTTACTGGATAGATTCCAGCTTATGTTCTTTTTCTTTGGGGTGGGGGGGACGGTGCAGGGGGAATATTCTGCTCCATGCCAAAACATACACAATTGTAATTCCACAAAATTAAGAGTGCCTTTTAAATGATGGCAGATATTTGGTATATTGTAAAATGTGGCCTGGAGATTAAAATAAATAAAATGCTTACTGTATCTAGATTAATTAGAATATGGCTTTTAACTCTTGTGTGGTGATATTTTGATTAAATCATTGTATTGCAGCAGAAGCAACTTTGCTGCTTAAATCTATTTAGTTTATATATTTTCCATTTCACAAGGATGAGGAATGACTGAAATGTCAGCTCCATGAGGGCAGAAATTTTGTTCAGTGCTAAATCCCTAGCACCTAGAAAAGTGCCTGACACATGGTGAATGTTCCGTAAAAAATGTGCGAAACAAATGAGCTAACAATTAGACAACCAAAAGTAAAAACCACATCTTCCACTTTTCACTACCAAATATTTGCCCGGTATTTGGATCAGAGGCAGCCTACATGTTCCCACAGCTCCCTGTGCCTCTTACGAACTACACTGCATCCCTTAACCCAGGTCCCTGGGATTGCGTCCACAGTGCCACAGCTGGCATTACTGCAGTTTCGTAGTAAATATTTGTTAACTGAATACATAGTGCCTTAAATTTTTCTCTTCTGCTTTTATATTTGGTTTCATCGATTGACCATCCCATGAAGTTGGCTGATAGTATCATCCCAGTTTTACAAAAGAGGGACTAGAGAATAAGTTAGTTTGTCCCAGAAAGCCTTGGGTCATAAGGAGCAGAACTGGGACCATAACCTGTATATGTGCTAATTTCTTTATCCTTGTTTTTTCCAGAAAAGTCTTTAAAACATTAAATAAGCACAAATTTCCACTCTCTGCCCTCCAGTTGAAAATCTCTTTACTTGAGAGTATGACAGGGCAAGTTACTATGTGAAACCTTTTTTAAATTGCCATGTCTTCATCATCAGCCACAAAATGTGTTGGGTGCCACAATAGGTTATTCATTAATAGATTCTTTCCCATTGCCTGTGATGGGTACCTATGATACATTCTTTTGGTGGGGGGGAACCTAACCTTTGTTATTCCATATAATTTATACTCTCCTCTCCCAAACATTTTAAAATGTAAATCTGTTGATACTATGAATCTAAGTCATTAAAATCATATTTCCAAACTATGAGAGGAATGTTCTTCAATGTATTCTTGCCTGCTCCCCCCCGGTCATTTTGAGATAGGAATTTCAGAAGTGTTGAATTGGCTTGGCTGGTATTTCTGGAATCAGTCCCTTTGAGGGAGAAACCTTCCCTGTGGCATTAGAATAGAATAAATAAAATGCTGGCCAAACATTTAAGATTTTGACACAGTGGCAACACATTTTCCCAAAGGCATTCAGTGAAGCTAAAAACCAAACAACACACAGCCAAGGTTCTAAGTAAGAAAAGATTTCAAAATCTGTGAATCTGATCTAATTCTAGTTTGTGTAGTCTATTAAGAAAGAGAATGTGGTAACTTCAGTAAGATTCTGCTCAATTTGATTAGTAGGTTGGACTTCATTCTACCAGACTGCTAGATTTAAATTTATTGCCATTATCTTTACCAATGACTTTAAAGTGGTACTTGAACAATACTCACCACAAAGCTTTAATTTTATTGTGAAATAGCAACAAGAATCTAATCCCTTGGACTTCTGGCCAAGATGGAGGCGTAGACAGACATGCTGCGTATCCTTCCACAACTAAGAAGGAATACAACTACCTCAAAACTAGAAACAACCAGAAGTTCCAAAAAAATCAAACTACATGGAAGTCCAGCAAACAAAGATATAAAGAAGAAATACTCATCCAGACAGGTAGGAGGGGCAGAGCCGGGGCAGAGAGGACACAGTGTGGCGGCAGCAACAGCAGCAGGCCGGTGGAAAGCACAGTCACAGGTTTTAAAAAGTTAGAAGGGACACCTGGGGAGCGTTCCCAGCTCCTCACCAGACCTCATAGCTTACGGTCCCAGCACCGGGGAAAATCAAGCCTCATTGCTTCTGACTGTGCAGACCAGTGGGGGTTGGGGTGGAGGCAGAAACTGCCGGTCTCTCAGCAGAGTCCGCTTGTTTAAAGGGTCCCCATGGTCCTAGAACATCTGCAGACCCACCCAATCTGGGAGCGATGACCGGGGCAGCAGCTAGAGGCGTGCCAGTCCGGTGCGGAAGTGGGAGAGGTGCCTGAAAAGGGGCGAGTGCTGGGCAGGCGGCATTGTTTCCACTAAGACCCCTCCCCCACATACAGCGCCACAACGTGGTGAAACAGGTCCCCCTATACTGATGAATCCCTAAGGCTCCACCCCTTACAACGTAACAGGAGCGACAGCTCTACCTAAGACATAAAGGTAAACACAGGAGCCTGTCAGAATGAGGAGACAGAGAAATATGGCCCAAAAGGGGAAATGGCTCAAGGTTCCAGTGGGAGAACTAAGTGACAAGGAGATAGCCAACCTTACAGATGAGGAGACAATCTAACAGATGCAGAATTCAAAACACTGGTGATAAAGATGCTCACAGGCTTGACAGATATGCTTGTGTATGGCAAATGGAGAAGAGAAGAAGTGAAGGCTATGCTAAGCGAAACGAAGGAAAATCCACACAAAACTAATAAAGGGAAGGAAACTGGGGTTCAAATCAATGATTTGGAACATAAGGAAGAAAAAAACCATCAACCAGTGCAGAATGAGGAAACAAGAATTGAAAAAAATGAGTAAAATTTCCCAAATTTTGCGAAGGAGATGGACATACAGGTCCAGGAAGCACGGAGGACCCCCGGTGAGCTGGACCCAGAGGGGACCACACCAGGACGCATCATGACTGAGATGCCAAAGGTGAAAGATAAAGACAGAGTCCTGGGGGCAGCAAGAGAGAGTCAGAGAGTTGGCTACAGGGGGTTGCCTATAGGACTATCAGCTGATTTCTCAGAGGACACTTTGCAGGCAGGAAGGTACTGGCAAGCAGTATTCAATGTGATGAAAGGCAACCTGCAACCAGGATTACTCTATCCAGTAAAGCTATCATTTGGAATGGAAGGGCAGATGAAGTGCTTCCCAGACAAGGTGAAGCTAAAGCCATTATTATATGAAATGTCAAAGGGACTTACTTAAGAAAAAGAAGATCAAAACTATGAACACTAAAATGACAACAAACTCACAACAGAACTATCAACAACTGAATTTAGAAGAATGAAAACAAAATCCAACTAAGCAAACCAGAATAGGAACAGAATCATAGGTATGGGAATCATTTGGAGGGTTATCAGCTGGGAGGGGGGAGGGGGAGAAATGGGGAAATGGTGAAGGGACTAAGAAGCATAATCGGTTGGTAGAAAATAGGGGGATGTTAAGAATAATATAGGAAAGGGTGAAGCTAAAAAACTTATATGCACGACCCATGGACATGAACCAAGGGAGATGGGATTGCTGGAGGGAAGGGGGTAACTGGGCAGAGGGGAGCAAAGGGGAAAAAAATTGGGACTACTGTAACAACATAATCAATAAAATACACCTGGAAAAAAAAAAAGGAATCTAATCCCTTGTGCCCACCATGGATATTAACCATTAGCATTAGAACTGAGGCATAGATGGGAATAAACTAACAACATGGTCTTTCCTCCAGGATTCAACCATGGAAATATACAGGATGGCACAAATGTAGGTTTACAGTTGTTCTTATGGAAAATAACAAAATAATTAACAAGTAATAATACAAGGAATAAACTATTTCATGCACTCTCAACTGTGAACCTACTTTTGTCCCACCCTGTATGGTGGGAACGCAAGGAGCAGTTCTGGGTGGAAAACATACATTTTCTTTTCTGGTCGGGTGCCTGACTTCTCCGAGGAGGCAGCACGTGGCCACTGTGTTTGTTCTGGCTTTTACAGAGAGAGATCGCATCATCCTCATTGTAGCTTTTTTTATTAGCAGCTTCACAGTTCCTGCCTTTGTTGTCCTGCAGCACAGTAGGCAAGGGTGACGAGAAGAGAGCTCAATAAAGACCTTTCAGGAGCGGCTCTGAGTTTGTCATTGCCATCTGTCTCTTCTCTCCCCTTCTTTTCAGGTTATTCCCGTTTTGTGAGACTCTTAGATCTCTGATTGCTGTGGTGTGGACGTTGTAGGTAGATGCTAAGAAAGAAGTGGAGGTGAGCAATATTTCAAATTAGTAATTTAGAAGAACAGAGAAAAACCCTGCTTACTCTCTAAATCACATCAGACATAAGATATGAAGCATTCGGATTATTTTATTTGCATTCTTAGTGACTCATGTCTTCTTAATTTTCGAAATCGTCGACGTCTGTCTCCTCACACTCATGGAAGGAAGGTGCCATACACATCACTTTATTTCCAACACCAGGGTGGGCGTGCATCCTACCTCTCTCTATCAGGTAGCTTGGTGCAAGTGTAGCTTTATCATGTTGAAAATCTTTTGTCCTGCTCTGAGCACTGGGAATGTGCTGTTGGCCACAGAGCCAGCACTGGGACCAGGGAGCTCTCCATGTGATAGGCAGTTTCTGTTCAGGACACCTGCCACCGGAGCACACTGCACCCATTGTTTCTCCCTGCGAACGTGTCCTGGGCAGTCTTTTATAGCCTGCGGTTGAGTCTTGGCTTTTTTTCCTGCATGCTTTTCATTTTTGGTGGAAGAAATTTCTGTCTTGTTCTTCTGGTTTTGCTGACATAATGTAACATGTGTAGGTGGTTCATCCAAACTTGTGTTTTGAAGAGTGAGTGCTGAGATGCAGAGGAAAGAGCACTTGCTCAGAGCACAGGCAGGTGATCTGGACTCTCATCTCTGCTCTGCTGACTGTGTGGCCTCAGGAAAGACATTTGACCTTTCTGGGCAGCAGTGTCCCTCTTTGTAAACCGAGGGGGTTGGGCTTCTTGGAGTGCTGCATTGCCAAGTCCGTGAATGTGAAGATTCCACCACTGTGTTTTGTGTTTTCTAAGTTGCTCCAAGTATCAGAAATGAGTAGCAATGCTCACTGAGGGCCCTACCCCTGTGAAATTGTCTGTAACACCAGGAGCTACTCTTTTTGGGTGCATTAGTTAGACAGGGAAATAACCATGGTTTTCTTGTTTCTTTGTGGCAAGTTGGCAGAATAACAAATAAAAATTTATTTTTTCTGGGAAAGCACTGTTAGCCCTGGAAGTGTTACTGGACACTTGGGTTTTGAACTTCTAAATTAAGAATTACTGAGTTTGGTGATGAAGACTTAATTTATCCGTGCTTGTTGCTGGGTAAGGGGAAGCCTACAGATCAGGCTTCTCGTATATCACACCCCATTTCTGATTTGTATTCCCACAGTATTTAATAAAAACTTTATTTGAAAATATTTGAATTCTATAAGCAATACATGTTAAATTTGGAAAACACAAAGGAGATATAAATATCTTCTAATCCCATGACCCAGAAAAAGCTTTTGTTCAAACTGTGGTGCCTTTAGATTATACACACTCAGTTTTGTAGAACAAAACTGGTATCAAACCATACATAGATAACTTGATATCTTGCTTTTTACTTGCTGTGTTCTTTTTGAACTTATTTTTGGGACTCGAGTTTCAAGTGAAGGTAGAGATTAATGTAATATTATGCTTGGCACAGGGTCTGCTTTGACTTACAGAAATAGAATTATGCACCCAGTATCTGAAAATAACATTTGTCCTGTTCCTTCTCTAATAGGCTTTCAAATTTAGCATGTATAGATGTTATCATAACTATTACAATAATTAACAAATGAAGACTTCCTAATCTATTAGTTGTCGTTCACTAATTGCTTTTATAAGATTCCCTCCCTTCAGATTTCTGCTCCAGAATCACTCACTGAACATCAGTGAGCATACATTACTTTAACACTGCTTTACTGGGAGCCCTGAGTCTGCAAGCTGAAGCATGGTAGGTAGTATGAGCCAGGCCACAGGTTTGGCATGAAGTAGGAGAGTTAAAAGATGAGTGTTTTTGATTGAATATATTTTACGTTTGATAACATTTATGATTCACATATTGAATATTGCTTTCATGTATCATTTTCCTTGATTAGGAAATGAAAGATGATTAGTTTTCCCTTTGGATTATTTTGCGTATTAAACTTGCTGTTGCACCGTTCATTTTGCATTGAAAATACATTCTAAATCCTGAGCTGCACTGGAATTTTTTTATGACCTTTCCCTTATGTGTCTTTTGGTGGTGCCCTTTGAAGTCTTAAAATGTTTTTATATTTGACTGAGATTAAATCTGGGTTTCATTTTACTTAAAAAAAAAAAAAAAAAAAACATATTGAGCAAGTTAATTTTCTCTTCAAGTTCCTAAGGGGAATGATTCCAGCCCTCTGTGTCCCAAGAATTCCGACTGAGCCTTGCCAGAACATTCCTGTGGTTTTCCACAGGGCAGATCAATGTGTTCATGAAATTTTAGTTGTAGCTTGTGTTTTCTGCGGTTAATTAAAACATCTGGCTTTTAAATTTTCCACAAACAGCACAATCATTTGACCAAGCTTTTTCAATAATGATTAAATATTTCAGTCCTTCCCTCACAATAGCCCAAGCTTGTCTTTGGGGCACTTTAGAAACTGTTGTCTGAGCTCATGAAGGGTTTTTAAACATTTAGGAGATGTTGGGGGTTATCCTACCAAATGTATATGAGGGAGAGAGAGAACGAGAGAACGTGTTTGTGAATCCGCTTGCTTCTAATGGCTTCTGTGGCCTTTGCCCCTCCAGGTTGGAGCTGCTTGGGTGAGCTGCTGTGGTCTGTAGCCAAGCATGCTGTGGTCAGATCTGCCCAGTTGTGGAACAGAAATGTTTGCTGGATGGAAAATCCATAAAAGAAAGCTGCTGTGAAAGCCTGAGACAGACCGTAACTTAAGCAAAATCAGGTTGGTATAAGATAAGAGAGGCTGCCCTAAGTGGCTTGCGTCAGACAGGAAAGAGTTGTTTTGCTCATTCCATAAAGTGTTTTTCAGAGAACTCGAAATAATCATCCCTGTTACTTGAGAGATTCCTAGCATCAGATAAATGGCAGATGCTGTACCCTGATGAACGTCTGTGTACAGTCTATTGTTGTGTTCCTTCTCCCTCTCCTCTGACCCACCCTCTCTCATCTTCCTCTTCCGGAGAGGGAGATTTCAAGCACAAATATGTGAGAAGCCACAACCAGAGGCCGCCCACAGCAACCCCAGTGACTCTTGCTTTATTTGGGAGCGAAAGCAGAGCTTCTGAGGAAGCGTGGACTGGCACTGGCCCTTTCAGAGACTTGTCCCCACTGGGGATTTCACGCTGAAGGGTGGATCCTGGGGACTTGCCATGTTGGCTGGAGGTGTGTCTGTGGGGGGGGGTTACGTCTGTGCTCCTTCAGTTTGCTTGACAAGTTTTTACTTTTATCTCCCCACAAACAAAAGCTGGCAGCACATCTGGCTTCAACAGTGTGCTTTTGGCATTCAGATACTCACACAGGACAAAGGAGAAGAAATGTCCTGAAAGTAACAGGAATATAAATCAGTGCAAAACAGTGGGGCCGGAGAATGAAACTGCGAACACCCTCATGTGTGGCACCAAGGTGGAAAAGGGTTCATTCTGAGAAAGTGTATCATGTCCCAGGGATGGGCACCGCTAATATTGTCTGGTGGTTCTTCCGTGGGGAACTTGGCATCAGACATAAGAAGCGGTTAATAAAGACTCACTAGAAGGATGTGAGCCAGCAGTCTTGAGAACCTGTGAGCTGTGAGCGTCGGTTGACTTTGTCCACCCAGCATCCTTTTCCTCTTCCTTCCACAGATCACCTTGACTTTCCCTGGGCAGCCACCCTTGCTTTGTTTTTAGCCCTTGTAGTTAGAGGAGCTGACCCCACTGCCCCTGTTATGGGCATAGGACATAAACTTGGCTAGTTAGGGTCACAAGGATCAGTTTATGGAGGAGCCCTATTTTCACTGAAACTGTTACAAAGATGTTTTTCCTTTTTGTGGTTTTGTGAAGCTTGAGCTGCTGGTTACCATCTTTGCTATGACTTAGGGAAAACCCTTCTGAGAATGAAGTCAACACAGGAAATCAGAGCCAGGAGCTGGAGGAAACGCAAAGGGGAGGGAGGGGGAGTCACCCACAACACGGAACACACCTAACACACACAATTTATGGTCCTGGATTCTGTTGCATCTAAAGTCAGCAACTCCATTTTCATTTTCCTGGTGGGCTGGCTAGTTCATCTGAGTTAGGTGTCAGTCACTTGCCTCGGCAAACATTTTGATTGGTGATGCCTTTTAGGATGAGGTCTTAGCATGAAATGACTGCGGCAGTCCCTGTACACTGGGGTTCACGGTTAGAGGCTAGACTAGATCCGAATTGGCTAGCTGACAATGAAAAGTGTATCACTAGAGGAAAGAACTAAGTTTTGTGGGAGTAGAAGAGATGGAATTATGAATTCTGCTGGGTGGTGGAGAGTCTAGCAGAGAGAGCTATTATTTAACACACGAGAAATAGGATTTAGTCTTCAAGAGCATTTTAAAAATATATATTTAATTCAATTACTTGCTTTTTGAATCTGAAAGAAGGGGAGGCTTTTGAGAGCCTATTGTTAAAATAAATTGCAGATAAGGAAGATAATTTCAGAGTTTGCTAGTAGTAGAATCTTTTTGCTTACTGTAAACACAGTTGTTTGGGGGCTGCCAAATGAGAGGGTATCAGAGAGCTGTCCAGAGTTTATTTTAATACCACAGGGTACCAGCTACTCTTCTTACCAAAACCTCAGCTGGCTTTCTGTTCTAAGCAGAATTCCAAGTCTGTCGTGAATTTTAAAGACTTATTTCCTCTTCTCAGTGTTAGACTTTATTATTTTATTTTTTTATAATTTACATGATTTGCTTGTTAAACTCATAGGCTTTATTTTGAGGAGGGCAGTTTCAGTTTACAGAAAAATTGAGCAGGAGTTATAGAGTTCCTACCCCCACCTCCCAGGTTCTCCCTATTATGAACGTCTTATATTGTTAAAATTGAAAATCCAATATTAATACATTATGATTAACTAAGGTCCGTTGTCTACATAGGATTCACTCTTTGTGTTGTGTATTTTATGGGCTTTGAAAAGTAATTAATGATATATATGAATCTATTGGGTTGGCCAAAAATTTCGTTTAGTTTTTTTTCATACAATGGCTCTAGTAGTGCTTAGCTGTCTTTTAACTTCATTCGAAACAATTTTGTTAGGTTGTATTGTGACAGCTGTCATATCAGCATGCATTAAAAAAATTTACCAAAATTGGTGAAATTTCGTGTAGCTATTTTAATATTGAAGATGGAAGAAAATATGCAACATTTTCCAGCATATTATGCTTTATTATTTCAAGAAAGGTAAAAAATGCAACTGAAACACAAAAAGGATTTTCTGCAGTGTCTGGAGAAGGTGCAGTGATAGATCGAACATGTCAAAAGTGGTTAGTGAAGTTTCTTGGTACTATTGATATTTTGGCCAAATAATTCTTTGCTGTGTGGGGCTGGCTTATGCATTGGAGTATGTTTAGCAGAACCCCTGGCCTTCACCTACTAGAAGCTAATAGTGGGGAGATAGTAGACATACTCAAAATATCCAAGTCAATAATGTTTTTGGTGAAAATGGAAGATCTCTTCTATTTCATGGAAAAAACTAAATGGACTTTTTGGTCAACCCAGTGCCATAATAGCATCACATACAATACTTTCACTGTCCTGAAAATCCCCTGTGTTCTAACAAATCATTCATTTCTCCCTCCCTCTGAATTCTTGGCAACTACTGATCTTTTTACTTTCTCCATAGTTTTCCAGAATGTCTTATAGTTGGAATCATACAGTATGAAATCTTTTCAGATTGGCTTCTTTCACTTTGCAATATGAACTCCTCTATGTCTTTTCCTGGCTTGACAGTTTTTCTTTCTGTTTTTTCTTTTTAATGATAATATTCTATTGTCTCCATGTAATACAGTTTATCCCTTTACCTATTGAAAGGCATCTTGGTGGCTTCCAAGTTTTGGCAGTTATGAATGAAGCCACTATAAACATTCATATGCAAGTTTTGTGTAGTCATAAGTTTTCAACTTCTTTGGATAAATATCAAGAAGCATGATCGCTGGATGGTATCCTGAGTATGTTTAGTTTTGTGAGAAACTGCCAAACTGTTTTCCAAAGTGTCTCTACCATTTTGCATTTGCACTAGCAATTAGTGAGAGCTCCTGTTTCTCCACATCTTCCCCAGCATTTGGTGTTGTCAGTGCTTCGTATGCTATCCATTTTAATAATGTGTGTTGTGGCATCTCATTGTTCTTTTTATTTGCAGTTCCCTAATGATGTATGATGTTGAGTATCTTCACATGCTGTTTGCCATCTGTATATCTTTTCTGGTGAGGTGTCTGTTCAGATCTTTTGCCTATTTTTTAAAATTCATTTGTTCATTTTTTTATAGTTGAGTTTTAAGAGTTCTTTGTATTTTGGATACCAGTCCTTTATCAATTAAGTTTTTTGCAAATATTTTCTCCCAGTTCTGTGGTCTATCTTTATTCTCTTGACAGCTTCTTTCCCACGGAAGAAAATTTTAATCAAAAAAAAAATTATAGTGAAGTCCAGCTTGTCAGTTATTTCCCTCAGGGATCGTTGGTTTTGTATCTAAAATGTTATTGCCAACCCAAGGGCATCTGGGTTTCTCCTGTGTTATCTTCTTCTAGTCTCATTGTTTTACATTTTACTTTTAGGTTTATGATCTATTTTGAGTTAATATTTGTGAAAGGTTTAAGGTCTTTGTCTACATTTTTTTTTTCTGTAAGTAGATGTCCAGTTATTCCAGCACCATTTATTGAAATTACTGCCCTTTCTTAATTGAATGACCTTTGTTCCTTAGTCAAAGATCAATTGAGTGTGTTCATGTTGGTCTATTTCTGGACTCTCTGTTCTGTTCCGTTGACCTATTTGTCTGTATTTTCACCAGTACCACACTGTCTTGGTTATTGCAGCATATAGTAAATCTTCAAGTCAGGTAGTGTTAGTCCTCTGACCTTGTTCTTTTCCTTCAATATTGTATTGACTGTTCTGGGCTTTTTGCCTCTCCATGTAAACTTTTGAATCAGTTTATCAATATCCACAAAACAACTTACTGAGATTTGACTGAGATTGTGTTGAGTCTATAGGTAAGGTTGGGAAGAACTGACAACTTGACAATATTAAGTCTTCCTATTCATGTATGTGGAATAACTATTTCTTTAGATCATCTTTCATTATTTCATCAGTTTTGTAATTTTCCTCATGTGAATTTGTATGTATTTTGTTAGGTTGATATCTAAGTATTCTATTTATTTTGGTGCTAATGTAAATATATTGTGTTTTTAAATTCAAATACCAATTGTTTGCTACTGGTATATAAGAAAGCAAGTAACTTTTGTATATTAACTTTGTATCATGCAAACTTGCTGTAAGTGCTCATTAACTTCAGGAGGTTTTTTGTTGATTCTTTAGGATTTTCTACATAGATAAACATATTATCTGTGAGCAAAGACAGTTTTATTTCTTCCTTCTCAATATGTATGGCTTTAATTTTTTTGCCTTGTCTCACTAGCTAGGACTTCCAGTGTGATGTTCAGTGGGAGTGGTCGGAAGTGACACCAGTTCCTCGTTCTTGACCTTAGTGGGAAAGCATCTGGTTTCTCACCATGAAGTCTAATAGCTGTAGGTTTTTTTGTAGTATTTTGTTTGTTTGTTTGTTTGTTTTTTAAATCAAGTTGAGGATGTTCTCCTATATTCCTAGTTTGCCGAGTTTTGTCATGAGTGGGTGTTGGATTTTTCAGATGCTTTTTCTACATATTGATATGATTATATGGTTTTTCTTTTTTAGCTTATTGATATGATGGATTACATTAATTGATTTTTGAATGTTGAACCAGCCTTTTGATAAGGTTTATACTGAATCTTCAGATCAATTCGAGGAGTATTTTCATCTTACCAATATTGAGTTCTGCTCTATGAAATGGAGTGTGTTTCCATTGATTTAGGTCTTCTTTAATGTCTTTCAACAGTGCTTTTTTGTTTTTAGGGAACAAAAGTTAACTTCTTGTCAACATTTATTCCTAAGTATTTTTTCTTTTTGATGCCTTTATAAATAAAATCACAATAAAACTTGAACAGTTTTATTTTTAGAGTATTCATTGCTAGTGTATAGAAATACAATAATTTTTGTATATTGCTCCTGTTTTCTCCTACCTTGTTGTTTATCAGTGTTGATAGACAATTTTTTATTGTGATTGTGACTTTCTTAGCATTTTCTACATACCAGATGATATCATCTATGACTAAAGTTTGTTCTATTTCTTGTGCAATCTGGCTGTTATTATTTTTTTATACTGATGTAAAAATTTCACTGTGATATGAGAAATATGAAGTAATGTGCTTCAATGAAGTCATCTTATTGTGTTGCTTTTGGAAAACAACAAAAGATGGTAATTAGGAAATTTATCTCTTCATAATTAAGCTAGTTATTCAATCAGCGAACATCTTAGCTACTCCTGTTGTTTTTTAGCGAAATGTATATTAAAATCCTTTGCACATTTTTATTTTAGGTTATTTGTCTTATTGGGTATATGGATTTGCACATATTTGCTCACGGTCTCTGGCTTGTTTTTTTTTTTTTTTTTTTTTTGCTTTCTTAATGGTGTTTTCTGAGGCTCAAAGTTTTTAATTGTAATAAAGTTTAATATATCATTTTTTTTCTTCCAAAGCAATTGATTTTTTGTTTCTAAATACTCTTTGGCTGACCAGAGGTCACAAAGATTTTCTCCGATGTTTCTTTCTAGAACATTTGCTTTTTAGCCCTTACATTTAATTCCATGGTTCATTTTGGATTAAGTTTTGTGTATGATGGAGGCTCAGGTATATGTGTACTTTCAATTTCATTCTCTTCTTTTTTGCATATGGATATCCAGTAGCCCCAAAACCATTTGCTGAAAAGACTATCTTTTACTCATTGACTTATTTTGGTACCTTTGTAGAAAATTAATTGACTATAAATATAAGGGTGTATTTCTGATTCTCAGTTCTGCTTCTTATGCCAGTAGCACACTTATATTTTTGCAATGCAGTTTTTCTATGAAAATGGTGTTTTCAAGAAATGGGATTAAGCTGCAATATATTTCTACTTTTGCCACTTTTCCTCTCCCTTCCTGTTTGAGTCACTCTGTTAAAGATACTTTAGTGTCTGGTTATTTCTCTGGGGGGATCTGAAATGGTGGAAGAGAATGCAAATCAATCTCCATGCAAGTGCAATCTCCATGCACTTCTAAACTACTACATACATTACTTTAAATTAGAAATACTTTCTTTCTGATTTCACTTTTATGTTTATTCTAAAAAACAAAATAAGTGAACAAACAAAACAGAAACAAACTCATGGACACAGAACAAACTCATGGTTGCCAGAAGGGAAGGGAGTTGGGAGTGGATAAAAAGGTGAAGGGATTAAGATGTACAAATTGGCAGTCACAAAAGAATCATCATGGGGATATAAAGTCCAGCACAGGGGATATAGTCAATATTTCAGTAACTGTATGGTGCCAGGTGGGTGCAAGACTTATCAGGGTGATCGCTTCATAAGATACATAAATGTCTAATCATCCTGCTGCACACTTGAAACTAATATAATATTGAATATCAACTGTAATTGAAAAATGAAAAAAAATTTTAAATATTTTTCATAAAAGTGGTAAGCATTTTTATCCTTGTTATCCATTTGAATAAAACAGATTAAATATAAAAATTTTATTATCTTTTTAAAATCATTGCCAGTAACTCCTGACTGAAGGATTTACAAATTTGGTATATTATTTCAAGAATATCAAGAATTTTCATTAATTGTTATTTGAATTAGGTCTTTTATACAGAAAAAGTTACATTTCACAAAACTGTTACTTTACTAAGTGGAAAATTATGAATTAAAATGTCTTGTGTTTGGGGAACATAGTATGGTTTTTATGTTTTATGAAAATTGGACAGTTTTCATAATATAATTAAAATGCTGGCTGTATTTTCATACTTACCTTTGCTGTTTTTGTCTTTGTATTAGTATGGTTCTCAATACATTACTGTACAGACATGAACATAATTATATGGAAAATGTGAAGACTAAATTTATGTCTCATCTTATAACTATAAAAATAGTGAATGCACAAAGGTTGTAAAGGAATTTTTATAAAAGTCAGTGCTTTATTGCAGCAATTTTTAACTGGTGTACCACAGAATCTTTAAAACATGCAGAACCTGGCAATTTAGTCAGGGGCACTGACCTTTTTCCCCTTAAACTGTCAAATAAAAAAAGTGGCAACAGCCAACACAATAACTGTCCAGTGTAACTTAATCAAAATTATACTTACTTTTTGTCTGATTAGAAAAAAGTACATTTTTTGGTATGCTGCAGAATTTTAGTAATTAGTTTATGTGTGCCATGGGATGAAAAAGGTTGAAATCGCTGCTTTATTAAGCTGTTTGGACTCAAGTTGGTCATTTTCTTTTAATTTGTTTTCTAGTAAAGTTATAATTTTGTTTGGGAACATTTTAAGTTGGGCGTTGGTGAAATTGAGAGACATTTCCCTTCTCTGGCATATGGCTAAAAGCTGATTTCTGCCACTGGGCTTTAATTGGATATTAAAATCACAGTATTAGATTTATAACATGTTTTCTGTAGTTCCATTAGTAGGTCAGGCCATGCCTCCCAGTCCCCGGAGGGCTCCGTTCTCTAGAATTGCTTATCTGCTTCCTGCTCTTTCTTTGTAATCTTCTCATTTCAACCTGGGTTGGACCAGCTAGCTTGATGGGAGCTGACGGGCCTGTTACCTGGCCCCGGTGCTTTTCTTGGCCGTCCTTTGGCTCATTTATCAGTTCTTGGCTGATAATATCAATTCATAAAAATGCATCCACAGAACAATGCAGAGGCATTCTTTTTATTGTTCATTTAAAAGGAAAAGGCATAGATAAACTTTCATTGATATCTTGAGGATCCTGGAAGTGGGTATCATGAATCTTTTAATCCAGTCACTCCTACAGATCTTCTTTCTCTTTGATGCCCTTTAAAAAAATCTTTGTGACCTATTTACAGAATGATGAATGACCCTATGAGGAATGTAGTATAATATTTGGGGAGGATTTGGTCTTGTTGGTCTTGTTTTACTTAGGGAGCGAAAACAAAATATGGCTGGGTGATGGTAACTTTCTAACTGCTCTTTCCTTTCAGTAGGGTGTTGTGCTTTGAGCCACAGAAATTTGAGTTGTGGTGCAATTACATTTGCGAAGGCTCCAGCCTATTTATAATCATTTGCTTGTAGATGAAGAAAACTCACATCAAGTTAGTCATATTCAGGGAGCCAGTGCAAAAGTAAAGAGAATTCCTAGGATTTGCTTTCATTAGGAGAAACCACTTTTGTGTAATTCCGTAATGAGGATGTTTATGATAAATACATTAATATTGTCGTTGACAGCCGTCCGTCTCGAGAGACGATGGTGTAGCTTCTTAAGAGTCTATCTGCACCGCCGAGAATGGCTGTGCAGTCCGACTCGGGAGTGACATGGTATCTGTCTTCTCCCGTGTTGAATCGACATCTTGCGATGACGCTGGAGTGTCCTCTCCAGTGAAGCTGAAGCTACAGAGCCTGGGCAGGGTGATATGGAGGGTCTGCTGTTGCCCATGCAGCAGACCCCCCCTCTCTTCGCAGCTGAAGGGTCCAAGGGAAAGACGGAGTCGATACAGCTTGGGTTCAGGTGCGCCGCAGGAGTTGCCGGTGTTGACTACAACGTCAAACCGCCTTAGGGACTCCGGCTCCGGATTTTCTGTCGGGGTTTACTCCCTTAGCCTTTCCCCTGAAGAGGTATGCCACAAGGCAGCGGAGGTTTTTTGGAGTCAGAGTTTTCCTTCTCTGATGTGCCCTGACTGGAAGATCGAACCAGCGACACTTAGCTCGCAGGCCGACGCTCAATCCACTGAGCCAAACCAGCCAGGGAAATACATTAATAAAGTTTGGAATATTACATGTTTTGATTTTTTTTGACTTTTTTTGCTTGTCGCTTGTCTTTACATTTTTATGTTAAATCTCTGAAGTATTGGGTTTTCTTTAACAGCCTTCTAAGATACCACATTCAAATGACATGTAGTCAGTTATTTATTTTAATGTAGTTACTGATATAAGAACACACAATAGTTTCTTCACCCAATAGTGACCTGGAATGAATAAAACATTTAATTTGATTATATTGTTCAAGTAAGATCTGTATTTATGACATGACTGTTCAGAATTTCTGAAATTTCCAAATTGATTATTTGCTTGAAAAAGATGAACCGCGGCTTCATGTGTAAACAAAAGTAATCTCTTAGATGTTGCATATAGTCAGCATCCAAGCCCAGGAATTTATTTAAAAAATGAAGATCAGCATCAATCTGGCTTCCCTTAGGAAACTTCTCTGTGCAATATGCTAGCAAACCCTTTCTAAGAATTAAAGAAAATAGTTTTCCTGCAATCATCATGGAGCTGAGGCCCTTTCAAGACAGATGTTAGCATCTTAGTGACTGTTCTATGCTTGGTTTTATCAGGGTGATTTTCTTGAAGACTTAAGGTTGCAAATAGTTCGTTAGTGCTGTGGCTCTTTTCTGGTGTCTGTCTCAAGTGTGAACAGTGCTCAGGGAAGTAGGAGGGTAGTGACTTTACCAAAGACTTCTTACAGAAATAAACAGTCTGGAGTTCCAGCCGTGACTTGAGGCCCTCAATGATTCTAAAACTGGATTAAAAATGACTGATGATCTTGAGCAGGCATTCATTTATGAGTGATGAGAGATGCTAAATTAATTTTACTAGTTCATTGCAATTCAGTTAAATTCCAAGTTAACTTGTTAGTGCTATCGTCTATGGAAGTCTACGTTGGTAGTGCTAGAGGGAATAAAATGTAATATCCTCGGGGAGAGACAGCCAAAATATAAGCTCTTTTGGGATAGCTAACATTTCATTGAGCGTGTCCCATATGTTAAGTGCTTAAGCACCTTCTCAGCCTCTGGTGGTGGTGGGGATGGAGGGAGAAACTTTATTTGATCTTCACATCAGTTCTGTGAGAAAGACAGTGTTACCCTGTTTTATAGGTAAAAAAGCCAAGGATTGGAAAGACCAAATGATTTTATCCAAGTCTCACATCTGCTAATTTAAATTTGAATTTGAACCTTTTCTCAAACTTTACAACTTTATTATATATCAGTATAAGTGAAAGCAATGCACATAAAGTGGTTTGACCTATAGAAAACTCTCTCTCTCTAAGTATCATTCATTATTCTTATACCCTATTGAGATAATAAAGGCTCAAAGTAATATATGAATAGAATGCTTTGGAATTTTCAAGGAGAGAGTGCTAATGAGAATGTAGATTAATCTGGAGAAGTGGCATTTTATTATTTTTGATAAATAAGTAGAGGTAGGAGGTTGTCAGTGAATGGGAGTTTTCAAGTCCTTTTACCTCAGAAAAGAAAACACCTAATTAGACCCTCAGAGGTGGAAATGAAAATGCAGGCATGTTCGAGGAGTCTGCCCCAGGTTTTACAGCCAGGTATATATGGAGCTCAGCCTTGCCTCGTCAGTGTGCTGTGTTGTCCAGAGGTATCTGGTCGTTGGGGGAATCAGACACTCCTAAGCGGCTACTTAGAGAAGAAAGGAAGAAGGACATTCTTTTTAAAGTATTCCTGACTGTTTCCATCCCCACTCTGCATTCCTTGATGGGGGAACTTTGAACCTTTTGGTTCTAGGGCTGCTGTTGTAGCGCCCTAGAATTTGACAATGGGGAGGGTCGAAGGTGTTCAACTCCATGAGGGTTTGTGACTCCTCTCTACCTACTGCTTTCCTAGTAGTTTCAACTGCTAGCATTCTTCATTAAAAGTATTACTGTGACCTAAATTAATGTGTCCCCGCAAAATTCATATGTTGAAATCCTAACTCTCAAAGACGATAGTGGAAGGAGGTGGTGACTTTGGAAGGTGCTTAAGTCATAAGGGCAGAGCCCTCATGAATCAGATTAGTGCCTTGTAAAAGAGGCTCCAGAGAGCTCCCAGCCTTTTCTGCTATGAACCAGGAAAAGGGCCCTCCCCAGAAGGCGACCATGCTGGCACCTTGATCTTGGATTTCCAGCTTCCAGAACTGTGAGCAATAAATTTCTATTGTTTATAAGCCACCCAGCCTGTGTGGTATTGTGTTATAGTGGCCGAATGAACTAAGGTAAGTACCCAGCAGCTGTTAATCTTCTTTGCCTTCTTTTCCTGCAGTTGTGTGTTAGACAAAGACTATAGAAAAAAGTAACAGGTCAGCCACACAGAACCCTTTACAAAGTCTTGATTGCCAACCTCCAGCTTTGCTCTGAGATGTTTCTGGTTTGGTTCAAAGTTGGTGTTGTTGAGAAGAGTTTGACATGGTCTGGGATTGATTGGTTGTCTGGTGGTTGGTGCTGTGCTGCAGTTTGAGACAAAGCAGGTCAGGTATAATACTTACAAAACATGCAGAAAATGGACTACTGTCTATAATTAAATTGTCTTCTAAAATAGACACCATCAGAGAGCAATTTGTTGATGTATTTCAAAACTGAAAATCACCAGCAATTTCATGAATAGGTTCACTTGAAATCATGCCAAGATATTTTGCAAATTATAGTTTAGCATGTTTGTAAAGAATGAAGTAGTAGCTCTGTATGTGTGCTGATTTGGAATTGTAATACACACACACACTTATTGCATATATATATATGTATATATATATATGTGCGTGCGCATGTGCGTGTATCTATATAACATGAAAAAATGTTTTGTAGAACCATATGAATACCATTTCTTTTTTGTATAATTTAAATATATATATGCTGGTAGATACCTTTTTTCTTAAAAAGATATGAACTGCTCATACACTGGAAAACTTTTTTTTTTTTTCTGTATTATTTGAGTTTTCTAAACAGGTTCATTTACTTTTTTCCTTTCCTTTAAAAAAAATCAGGAGCTAGCTGGGTAGTATGATCAAGGATCACTTAGCTTCATTATATTTTCATATAGTCTATAAAACCCTACTAAATGTTTTGAAAAACTGTAAATTTTTTTTTAATGTTCATTGGTCAGTCTTTCTTACCCTCTTTGCATGCAGAGGAAGTCGGTAATTTTTGTGGACAAAGTGGTAAACTATGTGCTAGGCCAGCAAACGTTCCCTTGAAAGCTTATAAGTTAAAACATTGAGTTGAGAAAGAGAAAGAGAAAGAGAAAAAAATACAGATGTTTACCAAATGTGATTTGAAGGACAAAGAATCCCATCTTGCTGAAGTGTGTCTGAAAGTGTACCTTTATGCTCAGTTTGTTTGCTTTAAATATGAGCTTTGGACTGAACTGTGTTTGCCTTTCAGACTATAAGGCTGGAGGTAGCCTTGGAAGTCTCCAAAATCTGATTGCTAATCAGGAAAGCTGTTTGCTAAGAAAGGCCTGCCTGTTTGGACTAGAAGTAATGACTGATGCACAGATAAAGGCAGTGTGCCTTTTAAATGTCTTTTGACTTCTGTGTCCAGATTTTGCTTTCCTCTTAATTAAAACCCCTAGACATAGGTCATAGGTCAAAGGAGATGACTCCCCTAAACTCTTCCAATAGCAGTAACTACTTAACTCTTCAACTCTTGATAGGTTTCTCTGGAAACTGTTTTATTCATTTTTCTGAGGTGTGATTTACCTCCTTTGGTCTTAGTTTGAACGCTGAAATTTAGTAATAGATAGGAAGGTGACAATTTTTCTTTAGAATATAGGCCGTGGAGGTATGGAGAATAAACTCATTTTGGCATCTCTTATGTATACATATTTCCATCTATTATAATTGATATTTTGTTTTTAAAAGTCAACAAGCCATATATTTCTCTAGTTTCAATTTTTTTAAATTAACTTCTTTTTCTTAAAATGGTCTGATAGATCATCAAAATTGGTGATATTTATTTTTGCCCTTTTTCTTTATAGCTTATGTACTGATATCTGACCCTCTTATGCTTAGGCATGAGAGGAATTATAATCACCATATTTTAAAGTTTTTGAAATATAGTAGAGGAATTGTAATCTATTAGGGAGATTAAGGAGACAGTATGCAAAATACATATATGTGTATATATTGTGTGTGAATGTAAATTGATTGTAATATAGAAAAGTCAAACAATTCCACTGTTACTGGGTATCAAGAATGACAAAACCTGGGGGTACTGGTGTGGGTGGAGGGCTTTGGAGCAGGTCTTTGCTCTTTGGAGAGGTCCACTGGGAGCAGGTGTTGCATCATGGGAGCACCATTCTGAACACCAACCCTGTGGCGGTTTGTAGGATGAATGGAGGAGAGAATTGAGGGTGAGGAGAACAAATTGGAGCCTTTTACAGCCACCTAGGAAGGAGGAGAAGGATCTGGGCAGCGGCTTCACCGTTATTAGTGAAAAGGAAGAAATGAAGACATGTCTCCAAGGTCCCCTCTGTCAGAAAACCTCATTGACTTTACCTTTAGAACATATCCATTGTTGGCACCTTGACCCAAGCTGCCATTCTGTCTCACCTGGAGTATTGCAGGGACCTCCAACTGCCTTCCTTAATTCTATCCTGGCCTTGCACAGGCTATTTTCAGTACAGTGGTTCTGTAAAAAGTCATGGCACTCTTCTGCTCAAAACTTGCAATGACGTCTCTGTCCTCATGATGAAAGATGAAGTCCCTTCTGTTGCCTGAGAGTGCCCATATGATGCCCCCCTTGCCTGTCTGACCTCATCTCCTCCCATTCTCCCCCAGCTTCCTACTGTCTCCGGCGCTGGCTTTGACCACACTGGGCATATTCCTGCCTCAGTGACTTTACATTCTTTCTGTTCCTCCTGTAGGCTCTTCCCCAGATATCCACATGGCTAAGTCTTTCTCTCATTTAATTTTTGATGAGATGTTCCGCTGTCTGTGAAACCTGCCCCACCCACCTGGAATGACATATTGAAAATGGCAAACCTTCCTGCTCATCCTTCCCAAATCCTTATCCTTTATTTTATTTTCTGTGGAACTTATCCCTTTCTTAAATGCTACATACTCTACTTATGTTTTGTTACTACCTCTCTCTCCTCACTATAATAAAAATTCTGAGAGCAATTTATATAAATACAAATTAAGAAATATAAATTCCAAGGGGCAAGGTTGTTTTTTGGTGTGTGTGTTCAGTGATATATCCCTGTTATCTAGAACAGCGCCAGTAGAAGGTGGGTGCTTGATCAATAGTTGTTGCATGAATGAATAAGTAGCTTTCAAGAGGCACTTAATATGTACTACAGGTCAGTCACTGAGAATAAACAATAAACAAAGGACACAAGCCCTGCCCTCAGAGCGCACACTCTTTTCGGGAGACAGCCACAAAGACAGTGTGTCCAAAGTTCTGTGCAAACTAAGTGAAGGAGCAAGTAATTCTTCCTTTCGGCCTCAGGCCTTGAATGTGGATTTGGACTTTCCAAGGCCTACAGGTGGGGGAGAGGCATGATGTTTCAGGGAGAGGCAGGCATGTGCCCGGAGATGTTCAAGGACAAATGAGCATGTCTGTGAGGCCCAGGAGGGTATGGTGTGGGGAGTGACTGAAGACAGGCTATAAATGGAAAGTGGCGCCAGGTTGAGAGGGGCCTGTAATGTTATGCACGTGAGTGTTGCCTTCCTGTATATTTCTTGAGCTCCTCCTGTGTGTCAGGTCCTGTGCTAGGTGCCAGGGGTTCAAAAGGGAGTAGTTCATTGTTCCTGTTTTATGGATGTCATCTTCTGGAGAAGATTTGGTAGTACCTGAGCAGAAAAATGACCTGGATTGTGGTGGTGGGAATGGAGAGGCCAGAAGAGACTGGGGAAGGATTCCATGGGTGGGATGAACAGGGTTTGGTGAATGATGAGGAGTGTGTGGGAGAAAATGAGGGGCGCAGATATTGAAAACTTTCCTCTTAATTTCTTTCTCGATCAGGTTTCTGAGACACCCAACATCAGGATATTTAAAACATCTGGAGACCAAACGCAAAGGGTTGCCATTCTCTACTGTGAAGCTAGGGTCAAATAGATGTCCTTCATGTTAATGATGCCTTTTCTGAGTAATACCAAGAAGAATTCTTCAGATTGTTTGTTTTCATATTTTGCTATTATATAACAGAGATGAGACTATTATTATAATTGAGAAAAACTTAAAATCTTTTGCTTTCAGTTATGAAATAACATGTTTTGGCCATGCCATCTCCTAGCATGGCCTTCTCAGCAAATTTTATGGCTCATGGGGACAGATGACTCTGACTTCTGGCAGCACCTGCAATCAGAATAGTTCTCATTCCAGAGCCCACACAACAGGGTGTGTTTAAAAGTACTTGAGAGCAACACATTGTACACTTGGTCATAAAACATCACACTGGAACTTGCCTTGCCCCAAAGCCTGGGAGGCCATCTTCTCTCTGAACTAAGATTTTATTACAGTTCCCCTTTCTGGTAAAGGAAGGAGGAGTAGGGTAAAATTTTTTTTTCAGTGGGGTGGAAGATGAGATACTTAGATGAGGAAAATTTTGCCATCAGAATTTGTTTCAAAATGACCAAAATCTGGGTGGAAAGACGGTCCTAAAAGTGAATTAGAAATGTTTATTCACCCAGTGAACTGTTCATCCGCTTATTATATTTTAACAAATACAGTTATTTCATGCTTAATTAATTGTAGACATCTATCAGACTGATGGACTACATATATTTTTGTATAGGAAAAAAAAAGCCACCCTTAGAAATGATGCATTTATTTATATTTTTCCTTTCTTTTTTTTAAAAATGGTATTTTCCCATCACTGTTTATCCCCCTTATACCCGCTTCCACCTCTACCCATCCCCCTCACCCCCAGGGGTCATGTAGCTCAGAGGCCAAATCCAGCTTGTTGCCTATGGCCCATGATGTGGAATGGTTTTCACATTTTTAAGTAGTTGAGAAAACAAAAAAAAAGAATAATATTTCATGACACTTGAATACTATATGAAATTCGTATTTCAGCGTCTGCAAGTAAAGTGCCGTTGAACACAGCTGTGCTCATTCATTCACGCATTGCGCGTGGCTCCCCTGTGTTACTGCGGCAGAGTGGAGCAGGTGTGACAGAGATTCCGTGGTCTACAACGTGTAAGTTATCTCTGGCCCTTTACCGAAAACCTTTGCCCCCCTGGTTTAAACAATTCTTTAAATTTATTCATATTTTTTATTGTTTACCGTGAATGGGGCTGGTTTTGATGTGCAGTGTGGAAAATCCTCATGTAGGATGGCTCATTATTCCATAAACTCCTCTTTTAATTTAAACAGAATCCCTTCTATAGCATCTTTAAAAGCTGGCCACTGGACATTTTCTTGGTCATGGGAGGTTTGGCTGCTGTCATTAAGAAAGCAGACCAGCAGTTCTTTTTCTTTTGCCCTAACAAAGTCATCCATTTATTCCACAAATGTTTATTGAGTGCGGACTGTACGCCACCCACTGTTGTAGGCAGTGAACATGAGTGGTGATCCTAACGGGGAAGGTCCTGGCTCCTCAGGGCCGTGCATTCTTATAGGAGGAAATGGACTGTAACAAATAAATATATAATGCATCAGGGTGATAAGCACAGTGAAGAAAAATCAAGGGGAGAGAGAGCTGGAAGCAAGAGAGGGCTGCTTAAGAGGTGGTGACAGGCAGGGGCCTTCTAGAGCAGTTATAGGTGAGCTGGAATCAGTGATGTGAAGACCCAGGAAGTGGCATTCTAGGTGGATGGAACTGCAAGGGCCAAGGCCCTCAGGTGGCAGTGATCCTGGCAAAGCTGCCCTTGAGGCTAGAGCCGAGCGAACAAAGAAAGGGAAGACTAATTCAGAGGTGAAGCCAAAATATAAATACAGAGTGGGGGCAAAGTAGGTTTAAAGTTGTATGTGAAATAGAGTTTATCCTTATATCATGACTTATTAATTATTTCATTATTTTCCATACAAACAGCAATAACCTCCTTTGGATGGAGTGAGGAGCAAGCTATGACGGGCACAACAAGGACCAAACATATATACTTCTGAGAGGGAGGACAAGGTTTTGAGCATAGAGCTGACTTGATCTGACTTATTTTTCTTTTTGTAAAAATCCTTACCCAAGGATATATTCATTGATTTGAGAGACAGATAGACAGCCAGGCAGGCAGACAGGCAGGCAGACATCCATGTGAGAGAAACGTCTATTGCCTCTTGTATGCGCCCTGATTGGGAATCAAACCCACAAACTTTTTGTATACAGGGCGATGCTCCAACCACTGGAGCCACCCAGTCAGGGCTGATTTACATTTTTAAAAGGATTACATAAACAGGTGAGACTACATGAAATGAGAAAGCTTCTACACAGAAAAGGCAACCTGCTGAATGGGAGAAAATATTCACAAGTTATATATATTGGATAAGGGGTTAATATCCAAAATATATAAAGAACTCATACAATTCAGTAACAAAATAACAAGCAATCCAATTAAAACATGAGCAGTGGAACTGAATAGACACTTTTTCCAAAGACATACAAGTGGCCGACAGGTATATGAAAAGATACTTATCACTAATCATTAGGGAAGTGCAAATCAAAACCACAGTGAGATATCACCTCACACCCGTCTGAATGGCTATCATCAAGAAGACAAGAGATAAGTGCTGGTGAGGTTGTGGAGAAAAGGGAACCCTTGTGCACTGCTGGTGGGAATGTAAATTTTTGCAACCACTGTGGAAAACAGCATGGAAGTTTTTCAAAAAATTAAAAATAGAACTACCATATGATCCAGAAATTCCACTTTTGAGTGTTTATCAAAAAAAGAAAAAATGAAAACACTACCTCAAAGAGAAATATGCACCCCCATGTTCATTGCAGCATTATTTACACTATAGTCAAGATATGGAAACAATCCAAATGTCTGACGAATGGATACAGAAGATGTGAGATGCGCACACACATATAGACAGACACATGTGCACATACAATGGATTGTTATTCAGCCACAAGAAAGAAGGAAATCCTGCTGTTTGCAACAACATGGGTAGACTTTGAGGGCATTATGCTAAGTGACGTGTTAGAGGAAGACATATAATATATGGTATCATGTGTATGTGGAATCCAAAAAAAAAAAAATGTCAAACTCATAGAAACAGAGTAGGAAAGGGTCTCCAGGGGCTGGGGTGGGCAAAATAGGGAGAGGTTGGTAAAAGGGTACAAACTTACAGCTGTAAGATAACTAAGTCCTGAAGATATAATGTACAGCATGGTAACTATCATTGATAACAATGTATTATTTACTAAGGGAGTGGAACTTAAAGTTTCTCACACACACAAAAACCCCAGATAAATATGTGAGGTGACGGATGTGTTAATTAACTAGATGGGAGGAATCCTTTCACAATGTATATGTATTATCAATTTACTATGATGTACACTTTAAATATCACTTTTATATGTCAGTTATACCTCAATAAGGCTGGAAAAAAAGGATCACGTAAGCCACAAGTATTCAATATATTTTCACTACTGTGTAATTTATTACAGATGATGACATTTTGTGGATTAAAACAAACACACAACAACCATGTCAGCACACCAGCCAAAGCAGTTGGCTTTATTTAAAAGGTTCTGAACTATTGTAGAGTGACTGTTCTCTGACATAATTGATGTCAGGCTGTCATAGAAGTGGGATCAAACCAGTACTAATTACAGGGCATTATCTTGTTAGTGAACATTCAAAGGCTTTAGGTCTACATATTAGTTCAGGTCCCATCAAGAAACAGGTGGCACATTCAAATTGGGAACTTGGGCAGGGTGTAGGGGAACCCCAAAGACAGTGCAATGCCCTGGGGCGTATAGCAGCCAAACTTCTTCCACTCGAGACCTGAGGGGTGAGGGAGGGGCAATTACAGGGAGACAGAGAGCTCTGTGGAGTGGCCACCTGACAGGACTGGTGACCTGAGAGGACCCTGCTGGGTGGGAGTTGTTCTCCCCTCTTCTGCTCTCCCCTGGGTGCCCTCCTGTGAGAAGCTCTCCATTGGCCAAACCCAGTCATGAGCCAGAGGGCAGGGGCGCCTCTTGTTAAATGGTCAGCCACCTGGAACAAAGAACAGGGTGGACAAACAAAGGGGCAAGTGACATCCATTCTTAGGAGACGCCTAAGACACCTCTTATGAGTTCCAGCTCTGATGCTTGCCCTCCCCCGCATTAACCCCACCCCCAGGCACAGCGCAGATGAGCACCTGTAAGAGTGTGCACACCACATGTGCTTGTGTACACACACATGCACGCACACACACGGACACACACACACACACACACCCTGTGTCTTCTATTCTGCGGTCACTTTTCTGATGAGAGCAGAGGAGCAATTTATTAACTGAAATTTGAGGACATTTCTAATAATTTCAGTGGTGTTTGATTCTGCAGTACGTGCCATTGGATATACAAGGAAACGTTTTGATCGGTCTACACACCTCATCTCTCATTTCTGATAAAAAAAATTCAAAGCACTTGTGTTACTGATGGTAGAATTAAGCATTTTATTATTTTAAAAAAATCTTCTAGTTGGACACAGAAGGAAAACTACAGTGAAGCAGAATTTAAAACCTCTGAACTATATTCAGTTTTGGTTATTCTGGTTAAAAACAAACAAAGCAAGCATTGAATGTTAGCCTCTTTGATCCCAGTGGTTTTAGTTTTCCACCATTGGACATAGTAAAACTTTGAAGACACAGAAGTCCTATTCAGTAAACTGCTTTTTTCAGCAACTGCTGGGATGTCCTGGCACACTGCAGGCCTTTGGTTTCCTTTTAGGCAGGAGCAGTTAACTCTGAATTAGTCACTCTCTGGGCGAAGTCAGGAGCTTTGTGTCTCATACCAGAGGACGGAGAAGTTTTTTTTTTTTTTTTTTTTTTTAAATGATTTGATCTTTTAAAAATATTTGACTTTTCATTTGATTTAGATTCTGAGAATCGAAGGTTCTTATAACAAAATGGTCAAGTTGGCCAATAAGTCTACAGTAAGAGAAACACGCATATGCCAGTTTTAGGTGTTATTTTGTAAGAGGAACTCAAGCTATATGGATGGGAAGACTCATTTTGCTCTCCCCCTTTCTGGAATCTGGATGAAAACCAGGACCTGTGGCACCTTCCCCAAATGTTTTTGGCCCCGAATTGGAGGCCTAGCTGAGGACTCAGAGGGAAAACAAAACTCTCTCTTTTCTGTTATGGTTATCAGCCATGTTGTAAAACAAATGTAATTTATTTTGCTTTAAGATCAGGGGAAAACAGTCATCTTGAACTTCCCGTTAGTTTTTGGGAACCAGAACAGAGTATGTTTCTGTTTAACGACTTTTGCCCCTGGGTAAGCTTTACAGCCCAGGATCGTTTGTGTGGACGTGGGCCATTTGGTTTGGGGAGCACCCACCATGGGGAGGCATCGTGTTAACATGCAGGGGCTGTAAGCACAAGCAAGGCCATTCCCTGGTCCTGAGTCGGTGTGTGTAATTTTGCTCAGGAGGTTGGATGCATGAACAGACAAATGACCTACCTGCAGAGAGAGAGCACCTCCGGAGATGAGGGCAGTACTGTGGAAAATTACAAGGGGAGAGAGCGCCTGTCTTGCTGGCTGGAGAGAGCAAAAACACAGCTGGCACTGAGCCATGCCTGGAGGAATCTGGAGTGGGGACCAGTCAGCAGTGGTGGACTTGAAGGAGTTCTGACTTCAATGATAAGCCTCAGTTTTCCTTATCTATAATATGGTGATATCTTTACCACCCTTTTCACAGTACTTTTATGAGACCAAGTTACAAAATGCACTGTAAACACTGAGGTACTCTTAATGCTCTTAGTTATTATTGTGGCTAATATTATCAAATGGTGTCTGTTAAATATTTACATATTTGTCATGCTCTGTGTCTTTCCTGGCTCATCTGTAGTTTTCTAGGAGTTTGATCTAAAATAGAGTTGTTGTCACTCATGGTGATTTATTAGGCTAACTCCACTTTGAGGTTTTTATATGTGGAAGTCTACCAGATCTCACTAATGCAGTGGAGAGCCATTTATTACCGTGGAGAGAAGTCCCTGGATAGGGGACCTGAAAGTTCTCTTCTTTAGGGAAGAATCAGGCATGGTAGGGTTGAGGATGTTAATTTGTAGATGCCTAAAGCTCTGGGTCTGAGATGGCTATGTAACTTGAAAACTGGGGCTTTGATTTTTAAGAAAAAAATACCAACACGATTTTTTTAAATTGAACTTCCTAGAGGCTTTCTGAGACTTTCTTTAAGAACTCGAGTTGTGCCCTGGCTGGTGGGGCTCAGTGGACTGAGCGCTGGTCTGTGAACCGAGGGGTCACCCCTTAGATTCCCTGCCAAGGGCTCATGCCTGGGTTGTGGGCCGGGGCCCTGCTTGGGGGCATGCAAGGTCTTTCTCTCTCCCCTTCTCCTCTCTCTAAAGTAAATAAAAATTTTTTAAAAAGTCACCATTCATTAACATTAAAAACAAAAAAACAAAAAACTTGAGTTGACTCAGAGGAGTGGGTAGGTGTGGTAAATTCCTTCCTGAGAATATTGATTAAATTGTAGTGCATTAAGCTGAAGAATTTGGACCCCGAAATGTGTTAGCATTGTAGGTGGGGATGGATAGAGATGTGTGGGATTAGGCTGTAAAAACACATGCCACCCATTCAGTTGGAGATCCTACTTGGAGTTCAGTCCCCACATAGGCCCCATCCGCGCATTTCAGTGCCATTCCCTTTGCTAAAGATGACTGGACCCCTCTTCTTTGGAATTGCTGTAAGAGGGGCTGTATGAGCCAATCAGGAAAACTAACCTCACGGTCACCTTCTGTTTTCTTTTTTAAAAATAGACTTTTTAAAATACTAGTTTTAGATTTACAGAAAAATTAAGACAATGGGACAAAGTTCTCATACACGCTCTCATTTTGTTTCTCCTATTTTGACATCTTGCATTAATATGGTACATTTGCTGCAATTAATGAACCAATATTGATACATTATTATTAACTGAAGTCCATAGTTTGTTAAGAATTTTTTATTTTTAATTTTATCTGGGTCAAGAACTGCCCTTTTCCACTCACCACTTTATTCCATCACATTGAGCCATTGTTTCCTGACAAGAGTGGCTTTCAACAAATACTGGTTGAGGGAATAAATAAATAAGGCGCTCTGTCTCCCTCGAGTTGTTATATGTAGTATGGAAGGATCAGGCCACCGAGCAAGTGACATGCACATTAGTGCTTAAGAGTTTGGGAGCCGTTGGAGCTGGAACTGCCACTTCCTCACCTTGTGACTTGGGTGAGCTACCCAGCCTTTCAAAGCCTGTTTCCTCACCTGAGAAAAAGGGGTGATAACAGTTCCCGCCTTAGCGGGGTAGGAATAAAGTGAGCAAATGAAAGAACACATGAGAGAGTATGTAGACCAGGGCCTTCCACGTGGGAAGTTCTCCGTAAATGTTAGCGTCTGTTTGTACCAGGCAAGACGGAATGTAATCCATGTGAGGGGAGGTGCCGGGTGTTATGGGGAGTCAGAAAAGGGAGATGCATTAAGTTGTGGGGGGGGAGTTTTCCTATAAAAGGCAGCATTTGAAATGGACCTAAAAGAATAAGTCAACTCCCACCAAAATGACTTTGACCAGAGAGAGAATACCAGGTGGAGAAAATATAATACATAAGGTTCAGTGGCGGGGAAGGTAGGACACAATGTCTCCTGGAGGAAAGAAAATCACCGACTCTGGGTGGATGTAGTCCAGTGTGGCAAGACAATAGAATCAGGGAGATAAAACTGTAAGGTCGTAAATGTCTTTTTATTGATAAAAATTTAGACTTTTAATTCTAAAAGTTTTCAAATGTAGGGAAAAGTAAAGAAGAGGACAATGAACACCAATAGACTCCCTATCTACTTTAAACAATTATTAACATTCTTCTCTGTTTATTTCATCTGTATAAATTTATACATATTATATGTATTTTGCTGAAATAAATTATAGATATCATGACATTTTACCATGAAAATTTTAGCATGTGTCTCCAAGAAATGAGGAGGCTGCTTTAAGTAAAACACAATACCTATATAACAGCTAACAAAAGTAGCAATAGCCCCCAACTATTTAATAACTGTCCATAATAAAATTTGCCAAATCTGTCCCCCAAGTCTTTGGCATTAAAAAATTTTAAAAATCAGAACCCAAGCAAAAGACCATGTATTATCTTTTTTTTTTTAAATTACCATGCCTCTTAAATCTCTTTAAATATAAAATTGCAACCAAGATAGTAAGACATTAAAGCTTTGCAGTACTGAGAAGGTTATGGTGCTTTCCCCCTCTCCTACCCTTTCTATTATCAATGTAATTCAAAATAAAAACAATACTGAATTTCAATAAAATACATGTAAGGAAGTCCAGAGAGATTCAGATTTCCCACCAGTGAAGATGATGACTGTGATGCTGGTTTCGAAATCTCAAGTGCTCACACTTTAATAACTCAGCATATGCTCACTTGTCTGGAGTAGTCTGGCACTAGGCTCCCTGAAGTCAGCAGAGATACGATGACGCATTGTTTCCAATGAGCCAAATGTCCAGTGTGTCTAAGTTTCCAAGATATGAAACCACCTCCTTAATACCACTGTGCAGACACACGGAAGTGATTTTCAGTTCCGTTGTGTAAATAAGTCTTCCAGACAGTAAGTTCTCATCTTTGTGGGTAATTTCACAGTGAGTTTCACAGTATTTCTTTAAGGCCAAAACTCAGGACTGTGGGTGGAATTGCCATATGAAAACCTGAAGCCTGTGATGGGAAACTCTTAATTGGAAGTTGGAAGAGAGTTGAGTTGGAAAGCAGAGGATGTAGAGCCTCGTTAGTTCCACTTTGACCAGAACAGCCTGGTAATGTCATGGGGAGGTTGGGCTTCTTCTTTGTTTTGGGTTCTTCACAGTCATAGACAGGAATGCCTGGGCAAGTGTCTAGAAATGAGGCAGGTATTGCAGTGGGTGTGAAATGCCCACCTGCCAGGTCTGTGACTTATACAACTTACAGAATAACCCCGGCATCTTTTGGAACTCCACTGAAAAAGAGTTGGGTATTTGGGGAATGTTTTCTTGCAAATGTGCACCCTAAATTGCCTTTCCCTAAGTATCTCTCCTTGTTATGTTTTGGAATTGGGGCTCTTCTGAGGATTTCGTTCCACCTCACTTGCAGGTGCGCGGGAGGGCTGCTTTAATTTATCCCATCTGGCCTTGCCCTGGGACCAGCCCACCCTGCCTCTGCCGGGAGGACACACTTTCACCTCCGGTTCAACTTTCAGGAGGTTCTATTGACCCACTTGGAAGGGGTTCAGTGAAGCGCCTGCTTGTTTTGTTCTTCTGTCCTTAATTTGTTTGCCTTCTATTGTATTTCAGCTGAACGGATTCTTTCTCTTTATTTTAAGGGAAAGGAACCTGAAACAATGCTTGTGGTAGTGTCTGCTTGTTAAGTGTAATTGCTGTTTTATGTTCATCTGCATGTAAAAATGAGTACATAGGGAATTGCTAAATTCACCAACCTGTTATCTCCCAAGTCGAGTCCTTCTAAATATATTTGTTGCTTAAATAAAGATGTAGCCATGCAGAGTGAAAATGCCCAAATGTACAGGTTTTTATGCATGTGTATATATAGCATTTAAAATTTTTATTTCCATCAGCAAGAGTCCTTATAGAGTCCGTGGGAATTATAGAAAAGCAAAAAGCAGAAATCCAGAGATAACTAGCATTAACACTCTGTGAACTTATGTCTTGTCATTTTAGCCTACATGCAGTATCTCTTTAAATGGGCATAATTTCACCCTAAATGTCTGGAACTTTTTGCTACTAAACAGTGGTCTGTAGATCACCTGCTTTGACGTCTCTTAGAAGCTTGTTAGAAATGCAAAATCTTGCTCTCCATCTCAGACGTACAATCGTAATTCGTACTGAGTGATGCTACATATGCGTTGAAAGGCGAAAGCTCTAGAACACAGTATCCCCAGGGCAGCATGTGAAGTGGACATGACCCAAAAAGCCAAGACCTGTACCCTCTCTTCTTTTCCATCCCCCACTCCCCCTCTACTCTAGCCTAAAATCATTTCCCTCCATATATGGTAAAGATAAGAATGAGATCAAAAATTTTTTTAGCAAGGCATAACAGCCCAGTTGAGAAACCCAACTGTCTCATGCATAAACGTCTCATTCAGTGAACACTCATTAAGTGCCTACTGTGTTCCAGGCCCACGTGTGGCTGTCACGCACTCTGCAGTTAAGGCTTGCATATATTGCTTAGAAGCATACAGAGAGCCAGGAGGACGGAGTGGTTGTTCTTCAGGGTTGGGGGCCGGAGGTCAGAAGGACAAATCATCTCTGCGCTGAGTCCTAAAACATCAGTGAACGTGAGTTATGAGTATGCTGGGCTCTGGAGAGAGCACAAAGATGGAGAAACTGGATGCCTTCCTTCAAGGGCGGTCTGTGGGATTTAGGGACAGGAGACAGTGTTTAAAACTGTGAATAACAATACAAAGCACTTTGGTATTAGGGTAGAACCTGAAGACCAGGTTCTGAATATTGACTTCACAACTCGGTGACTTTGGCCAAGTTTATTTCACCTGAGTAGCTATTTCTTTGGTAAAATAGGGATAAAGTAATGTAAACTACTTCACAGAATTACACTGATTTAAAGTGAGGTTAACAGAGAAAGCACTTGCTTACAGCAGGTGCAGAATCAATGCGGTATGGCAAAGATATTTTTAAAAAGTGCCAAGTGAGTGCCATAGACAGAAATACTGAGGAAGAACAAAGAAAAGACAGTTCATTTCGGCCTGGAATATGATAGACGTCATGGCTAACATGGCCTCGAGGATGTGGACGAGGAAGAGAGGATGTGAAGAATGGGCCACTGGAACTGAAGTAAAAGATAAAGCTGTGCTTTTGAGACTGGGTAAGATGAAGAAAAGAGGTAACAGAAATGAGAGTGAGTTTGCTGGGGGGGATTCCGTGTCAGACACATTGAGTTGGAGGCAGCTGCTGAAAGCTGTTGGTCTGGGATGCATGTTTGCTTCCGTGGGTTGTAATTCAGACGCACACACCCATTCTAGGCTTGTCCAGAGGCGGCGTAGGATGAAGGGCTCAGCCTCTCCTGGTCAGCGTGCTTGCTCAGTACAAATCTTGCAAAGCGCCTCTTTGTGCCTCATTGGAAATGTCCGCACCTGCACAGGGTTTCTTAAGGATGGGTTAAAACCCTGAGACCTAACTCTCCAAACTGGGTGGAGGAGAACTGAACTTTTCTGTTGCTAATTTTCACCCATTGTCATCCTCGCCCCTGGGTTTCTTTCTTTTTCTATTTCAATCTTTCTCCCAGCTAACAACCATTAATTGCTATAGAACAGAAATGAATTGGAAAACATTTTTTTTTAATGGACTAAATGCTTTACCGCCAGTGGACTGCATTTCCTACTTGTGTCAGTTTTCTTTCAACCGTAAGCTGCTTTATGATCTCTCTTTATAGGGACTAGATACAGCCTACAAGTAACCATGGTTACTAGTTTTTATATGTCATGGGTAGCCTACCATAGAAGATGCTAATAACATTTTTCCAAATTTGTTTTATCTGTTTCTCTCTGTTCCTTTCTCTCTGTTTCTCTCTCTCTCTCTCTGTTTCTCTCTCTCTTCCTCTCCCTCTCGCTCTCCCTCCCTTGCCCTCTCTCTCTTCCATACACACACACACACTTAAAATTATTTTTTGCTGAACCATTTGAGTTAGTTCTAGAGATAAGACCTTCAGCACAAGAATATACTCCCACATTACCCATAATACCATTATCACTAAGAAGTATTATTTCACATATAGATAATATTTGAACCCCTACCCAAACTTCCCCAATTATTCCAATAATGTCTTTATAACCCCCCCCCCTTCATCTAAGATTCATCAACAATGATTTGTTGCACTTTGTTCCTTTCATTTCCTTTCATCTAGAGCAGTCACCCTGTTTTTGTCTTTCATGGCACTGATACCTTGGAAGATGCCAACGCAGTTGTCTGGGTTTGTTTGTTATTTTACGATTAGATACAGAATAAGCATTTTGATACAGATGATGCATTTTGACAAATATACTCGTCGTCGGCGGCAGCCGTCCGTCTCGAGAGACGATGGTGTAGCTTCTTAAGAGTCTATCTGCACCGCCGAGAATGGCTGTGCAGTCCGACTCGGGAGTGACATGGTATCTGTCTCCTCCCGTGTTGAATCAACATCTTGTGATGACGCTGAAGCTACAGAGCCTGGGCAGGGTAATATGGAGAGTCTGCTGTTGCCCATGCAGCAGACCCCCCCTCTCTTCGCAGCTGAAGGGTCCAAGGGAAAGACGGAGTCGATACAGCTTGGGTTCAGGTGCGCCGCAGGAGTTGCCGGTGTTGACTACAACGTCAAACCGCCTTAGGGACTCCGGCTCCGGATTTTCTGTCGGGGTTTACTCCCTTAGCCTTTCCCCTGAAGAGGTATGCCGCAAGGCAGCGGAGGTTTTTTGGAATCAGAGTTTTCCTTCTCTGACAAATATACTACAGAGACACATAACGTTCACTTACTTGTCCTATAACTGATCCTGTCAACCATTGCTTGGGGAAGGTGCAGTGCCAGAGCTCAAGGTACAATACCTTCCCCTTAGGTAAGTGACAAGTAATCCGCGGGGTGATGCTCTGAGACTGTGAGGATCCTGACTCACAGCAACCCTTTTGCTAGTGGTTTTAGCATCCATTAATGATCCTTAAGTGAATTAGTTATTGCCTCCATGGTTGCAAAGTAGGATTTTCTATTTCTGCTATTCCTTTGGTGTTTATTAGCTCACATTCTTTATAACGGTGAGCTTCCCACTGTCTTCTTTTTCATGATTACCTATGGGTTTATGGTCCTTTATATTCAGTGTGTTATAATTCACCCCTATCATTATCTTGTTGTTTTGTTCAAACTGATGACCAGTGGAGCCCTTTCAAGGCAGCTTCTGTGTCCTTTTGCCACCGTTTGTCATGTGTGCATTAATATTGAAGCACTTCTTGCTTTCTGGCCTAGTAAGGTGCTCAAGGCTTATCTTGTACTTTCCTTGGCTCAGGCCTGTACCCAATTGTTTCTCCAAAGAGCTAAAGTATTTAGAAACCAAGATCTGGGTAATTTTCCTTAAAACTGCATATAATCCAGAGGAAGTTAAAAGTGATTAATCATTGGTTTAAGTTCCCTCACCCCTGAACTTCTGCTAAAATATTCCCATAAAGGCATTGGGAGTTTAGAAGTGGAAAGAAAAGGACCAGTGAGAGGAGGAGGTCATCAGAAGTCAAGGTCTTTGTGGCTTTGGGCCAGAGGTGGCACAGTGATGCACAAAATGATGCGCCAAAGACCAACTTAGATTGTGTTGGAATTCTGCCCAGGGAGAGACTAGAGAGCCTGAGAAAATAATTTCTGCTTATTTTCCAGGTAGACTCTGAAAACATTGGTTACCCTTTTTTTAGTATCCAGTAATGCTGCGAGGCTGTATTCCCCTGAGCTATACCTATGCTAATTCTTTGAGCAATTTAAGAAATATAGGTTTCATACTGAGAGTTCCTTAGTGCTCTACATTTTCAGTCAGTGTGAGGTATGTAGAGATAGGTATATATTTTAGCATGTCTTCTTTTAAAAATTAAAATTGATAGGTTTTTTTTGAGTACTAATAGTTGAATGTAGTATCTGAATTTATTTGCTGATTATAATATTTCATTACTAATTATTAAAAGTGAAAATGTGAAGCATTTTAGGCAGCAACTTGTGAAACCAAGAATTTGAAAGTTATTTTCCAAAGTAGTCAGCATGCATTTGATAAAATGATAGAGTCTCTGAGGGGAATCTTGAACTTGAACTTGAACTAACTAATTTTTCTGCAACTCAATATCTCCTCTGTGCCCTTTTTTCATGTATAATAGCATAATTAAAATGTTCATGTGCCTATTCTGTTCACTCAAACAAAACAAAACATGATGTCAGTAGCTTTTCTTTCCCTTTGATAGGGAACCTATGAAAATGCTTAAAAATACAAAAGCAGATTTGAAACAGAAGGGTTTTGTTTTTGTTTGTTTTTTATGGAAGTCAGCATTTTTGGAAGTAAAGCGAAACAAAAAAGCAAAGACTACTACATCTATGCAGGGATATGGTTATTATTCAGATATATACATTGAATGACATTGAATGTTTCAGATGCTTTGTAATGTTATGAAATAAAACTACACACAAAAACACACACATACAAACACTGACTTTTAAATTCACGGTACATTTCTGAGAATGGAGAGTCATAGTAAAGCAACTGCTCTGTACAAAATAGTTGCTGGATTTCTGGTACTTAAGGAAGGTTAAACTGCAAATGGAAAGGGACACATCATTTAGCAAGCATAAGCGAGTGAACTCTGGTGTGTGGTGACCAGGTTGTCCCAAATAGTCTCTTGACTTCTGAGTACTCTCACCATTCAGTTCTTATGTGATGTCAGTGTATGGGGTTAAACCAAGCACACTCATGACTAAGGAGTTGCCATTTTTGGCAAATGGATTATTTGCAGTCAAATTTTGTTGTTGTTGGGAAGATTTTAATATAACTGAGTTCTTTTGGAGGTCAGACAGATCAATCTCTCTTTTCTTACTTTCTATTTAAAACTGCCCAAGTGAGCATTCATCCCAATGCCCAAATTCACCGCTCTTTGTATGTCTTTAATCTCGATCTTGTTTGAAAGGAGCTTTAGCCAGAACACAATTTCTTCATTCAGAACAAAATTTCTTTCAGACATTAAGACAGCTTGTATAGAAAGATATAATTTTAAAAAAATGTTTCATCTGTATTTTACTAAGTCCATGAGTATTTTAGCTAGTAAAAGTAGATTATATTTTGGACTTTGTAATGGATTTATATACTTTGAGCATGCCTGTTCGGACTGGGTTGCCCTTGAACTGCGACATAGAAACTATATAATTTTAAGAGTTCAGTCATAGACTGGATCTGTTAATTCTCATGGAGAACGCTTCTGGTGTCAGAGTAAGGATAAAAGGGTTTTTCCACCAAATGCCTTAGTCTTATTTTTATAGAGCATATTGTTCTTTTTAATTGGAAAGTATTATAGATGTGATTATTGTGGAAAATTTGGGTACCACAGGGAGATGCAAAGAAAATAAAAATTATTCTACTCTAATTCTATTATCTTGAATTAGCAGCCATTTAAACATTGACATTTAAAAAAAATTCTAGTCTTTTTTTTAAAGATATAGACACTTTTAAACAAAATTGTTACCATATGGACCATATTGCATTATAGTTTGCATTCCCAATGAACACTGCTTTAAAACATTTTCCCATTTAATATCTTACAGATTTTAAAAATCTGTTTTTTTATTGTTGAATACTTAAATTTTTCAAACTGCTTTAAATGATATTTATAATAGAAAACTTAGTACATATTTTTATGCGTATGTATATCTTAGACTTTTTAAAGAATAAATTCAGAGTCTTTTAAAATATTTATTAGTTTAAAGGAATGAAAAGTAATTTAATTCAGTTTGTCCTTTCCAGCAATTATGGTTATGCCTTCTTATATGCAAGAATCTAAGTTTATAACACCGATATCTTCGTCTTTACAGAATAGTGCAGTAACTAACACTTTATCTATCTAACATCATTAGGGAGCGTCTCATAAATAAGTTTTTCACGTAACTGAAACTGACACTTAAGGGTCCATACTTGATCATTGTGAACACTGTGAATGAGAATCTTTCTAAAATTGTATTTCATATGCTGCTATTCCCTTTAACATAATGAAAAGATTTGAAAAATCAGAATTTAACCATGTCTGGTTTAAATCTCAAACATCCTTATAAACACTATTGGAAAGTATAGTTCTGCTAAAATATGATATACGCGCTTCTGAAAACCACCATGCTATACAAAATCATGCAGTAAAACTCACGACACTTATGGGATAAATAGAATCAGGGACACAGCACTTCAAAACCTTTATCAATGTTTACTAGTGATACATTAAAAAATTAGGAAATGAACAAAAATTGTAGCACCATTTTACACATACCAGGTGGTTAAGGAATGAATAAATATGGCACTTTACCTTGACAAACTCTGACCATTTCTTGTGAACTAAGTGCTTGGAAGGGTTGCAGCTTGTGAGTCATTCTCAGGTGGGGAAGGAGGGTTACCTGAAATTGGAAGGAAAGTTGGGGCACCCAATGTGGCTCGTACACGTCGGTGGAAACAGATTGCTGGTACATGTTTGAGGCACGGACTTCTGCATTCTCTGTATCGGTATGCAGCTGGGTTCTGCCCAGGCCCAGTCTCCTGCTATTACCTAGTGTTGCTTGCAATGAAATCACACATAAATATATGAGATTCAAGGTATGCTCAAATTGTTTCCTACCATATCAGTCTTGGAGCGAACACAAGGTTTACGTATAGCAGAACTGAGTATACCGTGGTCAAATGGTGATGTGTAGGAGCTAGTCTGCTTGTCTCCTACACAGAGTTAGTTCATGTAAAACGGAGAATCTGGCACGAGAGTCAACACTGTGTATGTGTTGACAGCAACAATGACAATAATAATAAAAGATGCATATTGATGTTTCTGGGATTCTGTCTGCTTTTCAGTTATCACTCCCTATCGTATCAGTTCCTTCTGCCTTTGTCTAATTGACCTATTTTTTAAGCTCTTGTGGCTCACAGATGAATTTATCATGCTTCTTAGAATTACATGTAACATAAGGCCCAGAATGGGAGAGCACAGACGTGAGGTTATGATTTACCTGTGGCATCTGTTTTACCTACTCAATTTGTGTAATCTTGTGAATGAGTTATTATCTATGCATTCATTCACAGGATTGTGGGGGAAGTAGCCTTTGTCTTAAGTGAGGTTACTATCATGCAGAATTTTTGGATTTCCTGTTTTATTAGATAAAAGTTAATAATAGGACCCTTCTTAGGCCCACCTGCTGCAGTGAAGAGTGCTTAAGTGATACATCGGAAGGGCATTCAAAAGTTGTTGGTGACTTTCTTTAAGTTATTGATCCTTCTATTGCAGCTGCCTCTGTGTTGCGAGAGGAGCTCATTTTTGGAAGGTGGGGCAGGCAAGCGTGATTTTGGAAGACCTTCCCTCCCAAGTCAGTATAATTAGAAGTCCAGATCCTCTCTCCGTTGCTTTTTATGACTCCCTGAGAAGGACATTTTTACCATGAATGGTTGCCAAGAAGTCTTGCGGATTCCTGCTTTAGTAACTTTAATAAGACAACAGATCAAAACACCATCTAGATTTAGCAAGCCTTGTTAATATTGTTCTGAAAGAAAAGGAGCTAACAAAGCTCATCATTTAGATATTCCTGTGAAATCTATATTTTAATTATGCAGAGAGAATCTGAATGGCCATGGGGTGTTTTGATTTTTAATTTCTCATCTGTGAATTTTAACTTTTTTTGTCTCTACACCATTTTTAGATATATTCAGGCTGCCAGATCTCATTGAGTGATTGCTGTTAACGAGACTTTGCAGGAAAAGGGAACTTGCCTTCTGAGCTTTGTACCAAAGACCTGGGAAAAGTAAGTAATTTTCTAACTTGCTTTAAAAAAAAAAAACTCTGTTGTACTTCTCTCAGAAACTTCACAGAGGTTCTGTGGCCTTTCTACTTTTTTTCTTTCCTGGCTTTGTAGTTGTATGTACTCTTATGGATTTGAACATGGAAAGGGACTCAGGAGACCTTTTAAAAAACCTTCTAAAGAGATTTGGGTGACACTCTGCATTGTGTCACTTCTTTTGGGTTTCAAAAAGTGAGTCCTCAAGGTTGCGATAAAACCTTTTATTGGATATGCAGTAGACAAATTAAATTTTAAAGATAAAGGAACATAATGTGGTATGACAGAAAAGTGAGTCCAGTTTTTCGACTTTTGGGTGTTTTAGACTTTTATATAGGCTCTTTGGTTCTGAATTTTTAGAATAATACTGAAATCCATTTGATTCTTATCTGGAAAGGAAAACAAAAATGTAGAGTTACTTGTTCAATAAGTACCCCATTCACCTGTCAGTTTTATTATTTTATACCTTTTTGAGGTATTTAAGATATGCTAATTGAGACACATGTATGAATGCTTTTGCTATCTTTTAGAAAAAAGTTGCTTGGGACTATAAAGTTCAGTTTTATTCTCTGACCTTTTTGAAAGGTAAAATGGGCTGTAAAGATAATAAAGCCAGTCTACTTTGTTGTAGCTACTATACTGTACTACACACACACACACACACACACACACACACCCTCCCTTCTGGCATGTTCCAGAGACAATATCACTGACAATAGGAACTGTTCATCCATTTAATTACTAGATAGTTTTCTAGACTAGGCATGCCTTGTGTC
Source organism: Furipterus horrens (assembly GCF_987537825.1). Taxonomy (NCBI): domain Eukaryota; kingdom Metazoa; phylum Chordata; class Mammalia; order Chiroptera; family Furipteridae; genus Furipterus; species Furipterus horrens. Next base: position 192,521,608 of record NW_028327172.1, read on the forward strand.
TCTCATAGTTCCTCTCCATTTCTTACAGTACAAATGAGCTAGTTGAAACATGTCTAAAATAAAGCAGAGCAGAAAAGAACTTTGCTCTAGAAATTATCTAAAGACATTCAATAATAAGATCAGATTTTATTGTGATATTGTACTTACTATAAATTAACCATAATTAAATTGTGTGTGATTTTGTAATAATTATGATAGTAAGGTAACCCTGTTTGAAGTTTAATAAGATATTTGTGCTGAAAAAAATATTATACACACACATACAGTACACACAAACAACAAATACAATTTCGGAGTGCTGTCAAGTTTCTGCTAATATAAACTCATTGAAAGGAAGGACTTTGAAATTTTTTCCCAAAAACAGTTAATTTGTTACAGTAAAATATTGCAGTAGTGAAATACTATTGGCAAGGGAATTTTTTTAAATGATAACAATTTTATGTAATTTTTTTAGTCTTATATTCACATATTAGCCTTAAAATAAAGGAAATCCTGTGTAGTGTAGTTGTTATTTTATCTTGGAAGGATATCTGAAAGAGGATTATGTTGGAAGTCACAATCTGTTCACAGAATGGAATGAAAAGAACAAAAGATTAATTCTCTGGGCTTCAGGATCCAGATACTTGCAGTGGTGTTTAGATTGGAAATATAAGTTAGCCTCAGAAAGAAAGCTGCTTAAACTGCTCTTCAAATTATTTAGCATCTCTTGGAAATTTATTAGTCTCTGGTGAAATATTTTCCTTCCATTATACCAAAATATTCCCTTTGTGACATTGTTGTAAAAGTCATGTTTCCATCCTGTAGAGGCAAGGTATCTGTAGGACTTTGGGTCATGATAATGAGCTAAAGACAGACACTGTGTTACCAGAGGGATCATGGCAAATGGATCTCTGCTTATTAAACTTGATGTCACAGTTGAATATTTATATGCACCAAGGGATATTCATTATTTGCCTTTAAGTTAAAAAATAGAACAAGAAGGTTATAGCGTGTAAGTATGCTCCACCTAAGTCTGGTTCTGAAGAAACAGTTACGTGGATGAAAACACTAAGGGAGAAGGAGGGAAGTCCTTTCTGAGATTTACAAGTCATGAGAGAATGTTCCTGACAGTAGTTTTTAGACTGTCCGGGTGTTCCAATGCGTTGGTCACTGATTTCTTTTTCAGGAGGCAAGTGCACAATTTTAGGGAAAATTCAGAACCACAGCCTCCACATGACCTTTGATCTCCTTTTTGTCCTCCACTTTTATTTTTTTCTTAATCACAAGTAGGTTTTCAGAATCTTTCCTGTTTCAAGCATTTTGTTTAATTATTTGAAGTAGGTTTTTGGAAACTTGAGTCTGTAATGTTGGCAGAATACAAGATGCGCTTTTGAAAATTAGCCTTGGGTTGTTAAGAGGTAAAAAACAGCTTCCATTTTATTACTTCATTTGATTTTAATATATACATATTTTTATGTTAATACTGAAAGAGTAGCTACAAATTGTTTGGTATCCTGTTTCTTTTCCACTTAACAATAAATGATGAACTCCTATGCTAATAAATATTTATCTACAATATTATTTTTAGTGAAAACAAAACTATCGGACCTTAGCTTTCTGTTGAATTTGAGGCTATCCTGGCTCTCAGAGAGGAGTATAAATATGTGAAGTATATGGTGTAGGTTTTTCATCTGGAAACAGACAACAGACTAGCATTCCCCTTCTGTAATCTCTACAGTGTTTACTGTGACCAAACATCTTCTGAATAGGAGACTTGGTGGAACTAAATATCTGGTCAAATCGTAGGTGTCACTGTCTGACAGGTACTATGTATACAGCACTGTTTCTTCTTTGGTCCCTTTGTTACATTACAAGCATGCAGGTGACATATTCCTCCCACTTAGCTGTCTTCACCAATATTTCTGTGCTTAAGGAAGGATTCACTTATATATTTCTTCCATGCAAGAAGCTCTAACTATTTCAGATGAGGTGACGGGTACAGAAGGAACATTTATAGACTTTGGCATATAATGGATTGGAGTAAATTGCAATTCAAATTCACTGAACATGCAAAATGTTTTATAGACCTTTGCATGCTTTCTCATTTTAAGTTTATTATTAAGCCACCATTTGTTGAGCAACTACTATGTGCCTGGTACTGTGTTAGGAGCTCATTTTTCAAAGATTAATGAGATATGCTCTTGCTTTCAAGGAACTTAATTTGAGTTTCAAATACAGAACTCAAATCACATATATTCAGCATGTACTATGTGCCAAGCAGTGGGCTTGATGTTCTTAGATGAGGTGTTTGGCCATTAAAATTCAGTAATGGTACTTATTGACCCCATCTCCTCCAAAATACGTTATGAATAGAATTTTCTAATCTTTAAGTATTTTTTTCTTCCATTATATTTTATTAAACTTTTGGTACCTTCAATTAATGTTAAGATAAATTAGCAAATGGAAAAAAGTTAAACAAATAACAAGCATTTAATTGATAGATTTAGAATGATGATTTTAAAAACATGTGTGTGTGTGTATATATACATGTCTTTTATATATAGAAACCTGTATACATATAATGTACCCGTAGCTTCTCTTAGTAGAGTAGTTCTTAGTTCACATGATACAATCATGGTGATTGATCTCTAAAGTTTTTGTGTCCTAAAATTTAGTAATTTTTTAAAAATCTTTTATTTATTTATTTATATTTTAGAGAGAGGAAAAGGGAGAGAGAAAGAGAGGGAGAGAAACATCAATGTGCGAGAGGTAGATTTATTAGTTGCCTCTCACAGGCCCCCAACCGGGGACCCAGTCCGCAACCCAGGCGTGTGCCCCAACTGGGAATCGAACTAGCGACTTCTTGGTACATAGGCCAATGCTTGATCCATTGAGCCACACCAGCCAGGGCAAATTTAGTAATTTTTAATTACACAAGTAAAGTTTCAGTTGCAGTTATAGTCAAGTACAACCTAAAAAGGAGAAGCTGGATTTTAGTTTGATATCCAGATTGAGTGCTAAAGTTTGAGGAAATTCCTGATTGCCATTTTATCAGAAAGATAAGTTGTGACTTGCTTTCAAAGACTGAAGCCAAGATTGAAACGCACTTTTTGCAAACCCTTTTGGGAGGCTCTCAAGCCACACTCGCTGCTGCATTGTTGTGCCAGGTATAAAATGCAAGTGTCTTAAGTGATAATTTTGAGTCCATAGAAAATGTTACACTATCATTCATGCTGGTAAGGACCTCAGTTTGTAAACTCACAAGGAACCATTTTGCTGAAGGTCACTCTTGTTTGGTCCCAGCTGGACAACAGATAGATGTGCTTTCCTAGGTCAGGGCAGATTGTCAGAGGCCCTGGGGTCAGACTGCTTCAGTTTGCATCCCAGCTCCTCCTGGTTCGTGAACTCTGTAACCCTTGACAAGAAAGTGTCTGCAGAATGAGAATGGATAAGACAATGGGTTGATGTGATAGGTTCACGTGTTGGTTCATTGGGAATTTAGGGGGGAAATCCGCACCCTGATGGGAGCCACTTTTGCTCAGAGATGCTTTAAAGGAATCCAAAAGTGTGAACTTGTACAATGGAATCTGACACTTCATTATTAGAGCGCATGTTTACCTCAGGATGCGCCTTTTCTGATTTTATAGCAGAGTTCACTGTCTCTTTGTGAACTCTTTGGAGGCAGGTTAGGTGGTGCTCCATGTTCTGTTTGCCCAAGGAGAGCAGGAGGGGATGGCTTTTAAGAAAATGGAAAATGCTAGTGGAGATCAACATTGCCTCTGGGTTTTTAAGAAACTCTGGGGTTTCTCTCATCTTCCAGAAGAGAAGCACAAGTGAGCTGTGAGAAAGAAAGCCAAACCCTGGGGAAGTTTCATAGCTCATCTCTGCTGCTGTTCCTGGAAAAGAGGAGGGCCCATAAATAGCTCCGGTAGCCCCAGTAGATGGTAAGTTCAGGTGCGCTTGAAATAGAGCACAAGGGAGCTTCCGATTGCTATTGCTGCTGCTGAGCCTGCCGGGAAGTACAAGGGCAGCAGAATGGGTCTCAGAACATTGCTCTACAGCAAAAACAAGCATGTGCCTGTCTGTCACAGAGTTTATTTTCTTTCTTAAATGTGAAGCTGCACCAAGACTCGTGATGTTTTCCCTTTTTTAGGTTTTATGTCTTGGATCACTAGAAGAGCAAGTGAGTCAGATAAAATTATTCCTCAGACCCAGTCTTCATCTTGGGGGTTTTGAGTGCTTGGTTCCGCACTTGAGAGGAAGGGCAAACTTGGCCTCTGTATTCTTCACAGTGAAAAACAGGAGCTATCAATAAACGTGGAATTTAAAAACCATTTCCAGGGTTACCTTCTCCCACTATGTGACCCCTGCAAAAAAAGCTCCCATCTGCTGTATACTGGTAATCCCTTGGTATGTGGATACTGCAGTGGGGAAAATAAAATCAGATTGTGCACCTTTCCCTTTTATTTGTAGGCTCATTGTTTTTCTGCATTTAAAAGCAGATGTTAAACTCTTCCCTTGATGTTCAACAGCAGACAGACTCCAGTTGTGTGTTATATAGCTCTTGGTACATAGCTATTGTTTGAATAAAGATCAGCTTTGGCAAATTAGATTTTGTTGGTTACATTTTGATCTGGAGCCACAAAACTGAATATCAATTTACTTCTTTATTCAACACACATGTGATTCCTGCTTGGCCCCTTACATAAATTGTTTTCAAATCTCACAAATACAACAAAAACCTTGCAAACTAGATAGTGCTATCTCTATTTTATAGATAAGAATAATAAGGCATGGGGAGTGATCAGAACACTTGCTCAGGGTTACATTGCTATTAAGAGGCTGGGGATTAGACATGGATTTTTTTTTTTTTTTTTTTTTTTTTTTTTTTTTTTTGGCTGACCCCAAAGCTGTTACTACATTGGGGCTGCCGTTTAAGAGGAGATCATCAATGGAGCAAAGATTTTGAGGAATTGGTATCAAGAAAAAGGAGGTTAACCATGAACCCTTCATTCACTCATTTACTCCACGGATATTTATTGGGTGCTTATTTTGTGCTAGGAACTCTGCAAGGTGATGCAAATTCAGTGGTGGGCAAGACACGAGCAATTCCCCATGAGCTTGAAGGAGGAAACAGGGATTGAAGAAAGTGTCTGCTCCCACTTTTGAGAAGTAGAAATTTTGATGGCTTAACAAAAGTTTAGTTTATTATTTTTTATGCCAGTATACATGCTAAATTATGTGCAAATAAACAGAGGGTTGGCTTCACTAGAATACTTTGCAATTGTACCCCTTGCTTGGGCTGCTTAGAACATACAGAAATAGAGGTTGGAGAGAAACTATATTGAGTTTTAAATAAAGTGTTGCAAACACAAATTTGAAAAATTACCCGGCAAGGACTGTATCTGTTTCAGCTTTGGATTCCCTAGTTTATATAGGAGACAGTGCCTGGTGTGTAGCAAGTAGCAGTACCTCTGGTTGTTTGGCTTAGTGACGTGAAATCAAATAGAGGAAAGGAAACTCATAGGGAGGGGATAAGTTAGGTGACACCAAGGAGGAGTGTGAGATTGGCAGTAAAATTAGCTGATAAATAAGCAAGGAGAGCACATGACATATTATGGACTTAATTCATACGTGCAAACCTTTTTAATAACCAGGGTGGGGAGGAGCTATGTTTAGGGAATCGGGACACGCCATTGAGTTGGGCGCTTGAGACACTGCAAGCCTGCTTTTGAGCCTCTGATGTGACTCTTCTGACTTCCTCTTCACACATGAACTTTTTATGCCCTCTTTCCTACCATGGTCTTTATTTTGTTCTTTGAAACTTTTGGCTTTTAAGTGTAGTATTTGGTAGGGTGACCAGACATGTCAGTTTGCTGGGACAATCCTGATTATGCCTGTTTTCTGTTATTATTTTTCATAATACCTCCTTTCAATATCATGCATCCTGGTTTGGACGATATATTAAATGACCGCCCTACTAAGAAGGGAATTTAATGACATTCTATATCTTTAAAGAAAACCCTTATAGCAGCAGTTAGACTACTTTAAAGAATTAATTGAATGTGGATGTAGTACCAGTAAAACTACATATTAGACCAGTGTCTGACTTCTTATAATAAAAGAAGAGAAAATGATCAGCAGCTGAAAAGAATCATATGTAGAGAGAAATAGGTTGATTTCAACCAAATGAACTTTAATTACAGTTAATGGCTGGCATAGCCACATGAGAAAGGGAATTTAAAGGTTATCATGCTGATGGGTAGTGTGTAGGGAATCTGGCGTGCTTTTAGAAAGTCTTGGCATCCTCAGCAGTTTGGATTTAGAGTTTCCGTGTTACAGCACTGGTAATTGAATTCAGATGCATTTTCATTTCTCTCTAAGTAGAAAGTAAAAGAAATAATATTTTAGAACACAGCTTTTGTCAGAGATAAAAAGAAATGGCTAGATGGGAAATTGTTAAATTCAGATTTTTTTCCCCTAAAATCTTCTGTTAAATCGTGTCTTTTGTTGAAATATTTTAATCAAATGAGACATTCACATAGGGACTTCAAAGATGTTAATAGAATGTATGTTGGGATTTTTTCTCTTAATAAATAAGGCTAAATTGGTTTATGTAGTTTATGTATATATGGATCTGAGGAAGCAGATTAGTATTTCGTAACACAGATGTGTGTAAAAGCCTTAGGTATTCAGGTAAAGCTCGACAATAATTGCAGTGTAAGAGTTGGGTGTAGGATTAAAATCATGCCTATGACCTGTCTTTTCCATGTTAATATTTTATGAGACAGTGATGCATTTACTTTAAGTCCTATTGTTTCTTGTTTCCTGCAGTGTTATTGTTCATAGGAGGGTAGATTTCTAGAGTAGAGGGATTATTTCTATATAATCCTACATTTCTGTTGGTTTTGGAATTAAATTTGGACTTTGCCCCTGGCTGTCTATGGATGAATTCTTTCTCAGAGCCTCAACTTTCTAGCCTATAAGTTGGGAATAATAATATATATTGCTTAGAGTTTATTAATATGATGTCTGTTCATTCCTGAATTTGGGATAAACACTAAGCATGAACACAAAGTTTAGTGTTCTCCCAGGCTTAGGAATCGTTAGCAGATACTGAGGATAGAGAGACATGTGGTATTGCTGGAAGGATGAGACTCAAAATAGTTGACAACCAGTTTCTGGCCAATCAGAATGGCTGCTGACTGTAAACATTCTAGATGGTCATCGTGGTTCTCACTCGTTGACTCTCAGCCAGTTATTGTCGGGATCAACAAGTCTGTGTTTAACCTGTGATGATTTGCAAGGAAACCCATGTGTTTCCTAGTTATAAATTAATGCCTTTGAGATGATCATATGCCACCTGCATATGATAGGGTAAGTCTAGCTTTCATGCCTGGATTCCTGTCTCAAAGGTTCCCTTTTTCTTTGGGGACCTTGCGAATCTTTGCTGCCAGCGTTGTGGTAGATCTTTGGGGACTGTGTTTTCCCACCCTCTACTCTAACCTGGAAACGTGTCCTTAATTCCCTATAGCAGATAGAAGTTGAGTTTGTGACTTTTAATAAAACCATGAGAGTCCCGTAAAATTAGTTACTGGATACGGCAGGCCTAACCCCATCTCACTGGGTCATGTGCAAGGCTGCCTCTCTGGCCTAGAGCACCAGCCCCGAACCTCAGAAGTGACGGGCAGCACATCTGGATCCAGAGCTCGGCATCAAAGAGATTGAGGCCCTGGAAGAAGGAAGATTTCCTTCTTTCTTCCGCCAAGTCTTTTCTTGCTAGTTCTGTTTTATCTCAGGCTTTGCCCCTTCCCAGGATAATTAACATTTGGAACTCCACCTCTCACAGGGAGACCCTAACCCCTGTCCACGGGGATGGGTTGGTAATCACCGTGGTTATGAAAAAGTTCAGCATCAGTACAGAAGCTCCCCTATAATCCTAGGAGGTTTCTTTCTTAGGGCAGGGGGGAATTGGTATAACCATACTGGGCATATACTGGTGTAATTTAGTCTTTAAGACATTGCTTTGTGATCACTTCAGACCTGTTTGCCTGTCATTAAAAAGACAAGAGATAAAAGTTATTAGTGAGGATGTGGAGGAATGGGAGTTTTGTGCACTGTTGGTGGGAATGGAAATTGGTGCAGCCACTATGAAAAATAGTATGGAGGTTCTTCAAAAAATTAAAAATAGAACTACTATATGATCCAGCAATTCTACTGTGGGTGTCTATCTAAAGGAAATGAAACATTATCTAGAAGAGATATTTGCATTCTCATGTTCATTGAAGCATTATTTTTACAACTGCTGAGACAGGGAAGCAACCAAAGTGTCCATTGATGGCTGAATGGATAAAGAAACTGTGGTACATCTATGCAATAAAATATCACTCAGCATCCTTGATTGGTAGCCTTATGATATGAGAGGTGTAGACATATTTATATCACATAAAATAAAATTAAAAACTAACAACCATGTGTATAATAGGCTTAATCGCCTGACAGAAAATGGTTCCTCTTCCTAGCCAACCTCTTTTTTCCCCCATCTAAGCCTCTAAGAGGTGTGTTTGCCAGCATTCATCCAGAGCTCCACGTGTCCTGTTTTCTCCAATACTCTGGGCTCCATTGCTAGTAACTGTGACACATGCCTCATTCCTGTTCCACACCTACTGCAAACTGCTGTGTTGGAAGTAAGGGTTGAAGGATTGTGGTTCATTTGACTCGCCCTCAGTGACTTCTTTTTCAAACAAAAGACAATATTTCCCCATTTTACACTTTTCTTAGAACTTCATCGATGATCAGCTTACATTGTGTGATTGATGTTGGTGAAATCAATGACATTTTATTAATTACATCTTGTATTTGTGTAGTTTAAAAAATTCAATGTAAGAAGGTGTTTGACAGGTTGTATAATCCAATAGAGATTCTTACAGTGAAATCTAAAAATCTGCTACTTCTGATGGTTGGAAACAGAACTTACACAGGACAAAATAAAACCCATCTATGTAAATTTCTGGCTGGTCCCTTAAGCCGTTGCAGAGGCGGAAAAACAGAGAGCTATTTCTGTTTACCTAAATATTAATTCAGACTTTGGGTACAATGAGTCTTTTTTGGAAATAGCTATTTAGGGTTCTACCATTTTGAAATTCATTAGCTAGCTATGAATTTGCCTCCTTTGTACTTGTGCATGAGAAACTGACCCTTACTTTTTAAAAGTTAGTCTTGGAAACAGCTTTTGAGACTGATTTCTTGGGATTCCACCTCCCCCCTTTTCCTTTTTTCAGAATTGAATGTTGTGTATTTACTTCGAAACACATACCTATTGCTGTGTGGAATCTCTGTCCATTGCAATCCCCAAATGAAAGTGGGGGGTACAGAGTCTGGGATTGACCAAGATAAATTTATCCCAGCTTTTCAAAACACCATGTGAAAATAGTGTAATTCATTCAGACAACTGGGATAAAACTTGTTTTAACAGCCATTAGATATTTCCTGGGAACTGACTGTGCAGAATATATGGTAGAGATGGTTTGGCAGTGGATAGAATTAGAGGGAGCATTTGCATCACCAACTGAGATGAAATTAATTTTTGGCCAATGTGATTAATAACCTAAATGCTGTGACTGAGGGATTGATCTCTTGACATGTTTCTATGAAATAACACCACAGGCAGGGAAAGTACATGCATACATCGGGCTTTGTGTTTATTTTGTAAGCTTTCTCTACGGCGTGTGTAGGGTCCTGTTCTGTACCACTAACAAAAATCATACTTGTACTTTGTCATGCCTTTAACTGTAGCTGTGGCTTGTCCTGAAAAACTTTCATGGCTTCCAGAAACAATAGGCACCACAAAGAGGTTTTCTTTCTTAGCATCCACATTTCTATTAATGTCATTACTGTGTTTGACTCTTTTATGAAACCCTTTAGGTCACATCAACAGTTTGTTCTAAGCTATCTATCTTAACTTCTAGCTTCGTCTGCAGAATTTGTGTGGTTAGCCTGAGACACAGGCAGATAAATTGCCTAGGGTACAGCTTTCTCAGACTTGGAACTAAATATGCTGCAGCTGAACTGATGCATGCAGCTTTTCAGCAATATTGATGTCGCTACAGTTGGATATAAATCTTTGTGTGCCTTGCTTTGCATTTTCATATTCATGTGCAGTTCTTGACCACTGGTTTTCAGATGGCTTCATCTCTCAGAAAGCTCTGTTTTAAGTAGAAAGACAAAGAAAATTGTTCTTCCTCACCCACTGCTCTTCTGCCCACTCATAACAATAAAAATCATAAGTGTAGTCTTATAGCCAGATGTAAATGGTGGCAACTCCCAATTCTCAAACTGATTACATTCCCATGGTATTGAACTTGGAGTGTTTCTCCTAATGAGAGAAAACAATTCAAAGAATAGATTAGCCTATCGAAATTGTTTTAACCCATAACATTCCAGCAGCATAGTTTTATTTGGACCTTAAAACCTGACCATCGCCCATCTTTCCCTGTGGAAAAGTGTTCTTGGTTCTGCTTTGATATCTTAAGGAACATAAACATTTCATTCTTAATTTCTGTGGACAGCCCCCTGTCCCTACCTGTGTATCCTGGGGCAGTATATCAGGCAGCGTTCTTATAGGCAGTAGAGACTGGCTGAATGATTTAAGCAGAGAAATAACTTATGGAGAAAATATTGAGTAGTTTCTTAAATTGCTGGGAGTTGGAAAAAGGGCAGGAACAAATAGAGACTAAACAGTCATATTGATAGCCGAGGTCCTATGATCTGATTAGTTCTATGCAGGGTGGACCTGATCACTGGACACTGGATCATGCTGGTTCACCTTGACCACACTGGTAGGTACCAGACACTGGCTACCAACTCTGACACCTGAGCCTTTGCTGCCTCTGGGCACTGGCTGTTGTTACCATTACTCTCAGCCTTGATGAGTTCCTTCTGCCTTTTGTGTCTCCAGCTCTTAAGTTCAGAGTTGGCCAAGCCTGAGTCACGGGCCCATGCCTTAGCTGCAAGGGATTCTGCCTCTGTGTCTAAAGATGTGGCTTTTGTCAATACTCCCATGTTGAGGAATCCCCCAGATACAGGGAGGGGCTTCAGATGCTGTATATTCTCCATCATTCCCCCTTCCGTACAGACAAATCTTCACTATGAGATGCTACAGTAGGGGCTCTGGTCGAGGGGGAGAGGCCAACATGTTTACCCACATGAAGCTGCAGTTAATGAAGTCTCGGAAAACAAAGCTGGCTCGTCTTTCCTGTGCATGGGTATCCAGCAGCCCTCCCACCGTGTGTTAATCAAAGCTAGGGGGCGACTCAGTGATTTAGGCAGAGTTGCCCTCTCACAGTATGTTCCATACTAGTTCAAGACAAAAACGCATTAAATTGACTCACAATTTGTTTAACTAGGAGGAACAGTTTAAGGTTTATATGTTTCCTTACTTATAGTGTACAGTGAAATTTCACATTATTAGTTTGTCTTACAGCATTGGATGGTTTGTATATTTTATTAATCTACCCTTTTGAACATTTATTTTTTATTTGCAATAATGCATATATATGGCTTCCAACTTCCTGTCTGCTTATTTGCATTATTTTTCACTTCTCAGGGGCAAACACTTTGAATTCCTTTAGCTCTTTTTCTGATATTTACTTCCATATAGCTAATTAATATGTTTATATTGATATTTCTTGAAATTTTTCTCAATTTTAGGCATTTTTATCGTTTATGCTGTGACAGTAGTCTTAAGTTTTTCCCCCTTCACCTCCCCCCTGCCTAGTTTACCCCCCTTCCATAATCAGTCCTGACACCATTGTCCCTGTCCATGGGTCCTTCATGTATGTTCCTTGATGATTCCCCTCACCTTCCTTCCATCAATCTCCACCTCCCTTCTCCCCTCTTACCAATGTAAGTCTATTCCATGATTATTATTAAGGAAGATACGGGGTTAGCTCTCTTTTATTCTTCCTCCATTAAATACCTGCCCTTAACTCTGTAAGACAGTTATGTCTCCATTTGTTTCACTGTAAATATTTTTCATAGCTGAGCTATCAGTGTACTATGGTTTTATTTTCTTTCTTGGGTAGCATATTAAAAAAGCTTTTTTAAACTCATATTCTATTTATGTACTATTTATTCACCCCCAAACTCTCAAATAAGGTCAGATACAATGGCTGGTCTCTCAGTTATTTCTGTGTGTGTGTGTGTGTGTGTGTGTGTGTGTGTGTGTGTGTGTGAGTGAGTGTTATGTTTTCCCCAGAGCCTTCTGCTTGCCTGCTTCACTTTGACCTGTTTACTCTAGAGACCTTATGCCCAGCTGTTGACCTGGAATTTTCCTTTACTATCATGTTGGGACTTACTGACTGACCTATTTATACTGGATGGCATCTCTCTTCGTTTCTTCTCTCTTTTGGGGAAGCATATTGCCCAGTTACTTCTTGAGAAAGAGTATGTATGGTGTAATTTTCTTGAGATTTGGCATGTGTGAAAATATCATTTAGTCTCTCCACATATATGATTGATGTAAAACTTGAAGTTGGAAATTATTTTCCCTGACAGTTTTGGAGACCTTGTTTTATTTTCTTTTGCTTCTAACTTTGCTATTGAGTTGTTGAATGCTTTTCCAATTCTGGTTCCTTTATATGTGATTGGGGGGGGAGCGCTTTAGAGGTTTTTTTTAAATCCTCTAATGTTCTGAGGTTTCATCATAATATGCCGTGGTGTATAACTTTTTTATTCATTGTGAAGATTTTTGCAGGGTGTGGTGGAGGATAATTTTCTTCCCACTGTTTTTTTGTATTTGTTCTTTTCAGGAACTCTTTATTTTCCAGATGCTTCTGTATGCTTATTGTACAAAAAAGTTCCTGGTCTTTATCCTTGTATCTTTTTGTTGTACTCCAGAGGAACATTTACCTCTATTATCTTCTAACCCTTCTATGGATTTTTTATTTCTATTATCATAATATTAATTCTAGGAAGTCTTATTCTCACAATATTTCTATTTTATAACATCCTATTCATTTTTGCTTTATGGATACAATATCTTTTGCCCCCTTGGAGTTATTAATAATGCATACATGAATTTTTCCTGTTCCTAGCATTGGCTCTGTTTCCTCCTGAAGTTCCTGTTTGTCATGTTAGACTCTTCATCACGCCCATTTATCCGGTGACCATTTGCTGTCTTATTTTTATTTATATGGAGGCACAGAAAACTGATTGGAAGCTTTCTGTGTGTGAGCAAGTTGACAGGCTCTCTCTTTTGTCAACCGATGGCCTTACCATGGGATGACTTCCTTTGTCCAGAATCCCCATCTCTCCCTAGTCTTTGGTAACTGCAGATCGCTTTTCTTGGGCCAGCTAGTTTTTCCGGGAAAGTCTTTCAGTCTTTTCCCTGGCCAGTCTCTAGTACCTGAGCAAGGGAAGGCGCTGTGGGCCTCTCCATTCGGAGTGTACACTTTCACTCAGCCCTTGCTTTATGGTGCCTCCACCTAGTCATTATCGCTAATGCCCCTGAGACCAGACCTTCTTGGGCGTAAGCTTTGCAAAGAGCAAACCTGTGAAGGAAAGAGTCGCCGTTGACAAGCTTCATGGCTAAGAAGGCCCTTGAGTTTACTCCTTCTGATGTCTTGAAAGCAATCCTCCAATTTTCAATGCCACCCTCATACCAGTGTCCCCTTCAGCCAGCCCCCACTTTAAGTGAAACTGTACTTGAACTTGCACTTTCCCAAGGTTCTGTGCCCCACACCGACTTGCTTCTTCTGTCTGTAGACATTTCAGATTTTTCTGTCCCTGCTTTGAAAATTCGCTCATCTTTGGCCCATCTGCTTTCCCTTTTTTCCCCCTCATTAATTTTCTCCTGTTTTATTGTCTTTCTTCTTGTGAGTTTCCTCTCTGCCTCTTGCTCAGTGTCATTGGGTGGAAGGAATGAAATTAAACACATGATTGTAATCTACCCCATACAACTGAAAATTTCTGTTAATGAACTTTTGAGATTTGTTTTTTCAATTTAGATATATGATTGTCTGGTCCATTACAGAAGAGTTAGTTTAGGACTTACTCTACCTTTCAGTTTCATTCAGAGATTTTTGCTCTCACTGTCAAATGAACTAGGTGTCACCCTTTCTTGATTTGAGTAGGTAACAGGAAAAAGGGTCACTTGTGTGTAAGGTATAAATTCCAAGTCTGATCTCAAACCCATTCACAAAAATAACATATAGTTTCCAACAATATAAAGAAATGACTTTTATCATCTCGGGTTTTCTATGACCATAATCCCAGTTGGGTTGATCTTTCTTAGATTTCCTGCTCGTTGGACTTGAGTTGTGTCCAAGCTGGAAAAACATTCTTTTCTAAGAACCATTCTGTCCAGTGGTCCCAGTTGTATTCTGCAGTTTACTGAGTTTCCACGAGGCATCTCTAGATTCTATAGAAGTTGTGGGACCATGTCATCCTTCTCCATTCCTAGTATAAAATACAGGTTTTATAATGTGCCAAAGGCTTACATTACTGAACATGCAAACACCACAGCAGAATCAGGACCAAATATAATCTCCCTTTCAACTTTTCCCTTAAATTTTATTAGTTCTCCAATTTTAACAGTAACAATTCATTTTTTGTACAATGTTTTATATATTATTAAGGTATATCAAGGATTACTGTAAATTACTATGGGTCTTATTCAACCATAATAAAGCAGAGGGAAGCCAATTCACATTTTAAAGGTTTTGTGTCCTGCAGGGTTTGAATATAGGGGAATCTGATCTGATTCCCAATCTAGAATTTACAGAATCTTTTAAAAAAAATAGTGGTTACCTTCACGTGATAGAATTATTTTTCTGTTTCAGACACCTCGTGTTCTTTGTTGGTAAATCAAGACTGAGAGTGTGTAGAGGTTCTGAGAGGACACATTTCTATTTGAAGGTTCCTGTTTTCATCATGATAAGTAAGAGTGCCAGGCATCTGTTTTCGTGTTAAAGCTTACTAGAAGTGTCGCTGCCTCTGAGCAACAGGGAGGAAGTTCTTCTGTCCTTAAAACCAAAAATAGGGACTCTTTCTCATTATCATAACTCAAAAGATCATCTTTTTAATGAGATGGGTATATCTCGTGTGGTTTTCACAGATTTAACGATCATATTATGTAATGCGGAGCTTGGAGAAAAAATAGCTCTGGTAAGACAGATAATGGAAATTTTACTGAAAGCTAAAACAACAGCAACAACTTTGTTCTTTTTCTTTCTGCAAATCTTTTGACCTCTTCTTCCTCTATTTTTCATTTATTATTTTTGATAATTATTGAAGGGATTCATCTGTCTTGTTTAATATATTTAACATGTACACATTTCTCACTATATTTTAACTTCAAAAAAATCATCACCAGGGGAGAAAAAATTATTTGCAGGAAGAATTGGATATGTCAGGATTTAGGTATTGTCTAACTTGAGTTAGACAACTCTGCAGAGTATTGTGTAGTAATGTGTTGGCTGTTAGAAGAAGACAAATTGACAGTTTGTTGATTTTAGAAAGTTCTTCCTATGTTTTGGAAAGTGGGGCAGGGATAATAAAGAGAATAAAGTAGAAGTAATTTAAGAGAAATAAGGTAATGCATATTAAATTGCTTTGTAAACTGCTAAATATCATAAGCATGTTAGATACTATTATTGCAAGACTTTAGCTTTGAATGAGAAAAAAAAAAGGCCACAAGGATTCAATAAAGAAAACTGGGAGAGAAAAGAAATAACTTGGATAAGAAAAAGTTAAGGAAGAAACAAGTGGGAATGTGATAATGGGGGAGTTTTGCAGTTTTTTCTTTTTAAATCTGAAAATGCACGAGTATTTGTACTTAACTATTTAAGCAGTTATATTAAAAATGTTTTATTTATTAACCAAAAGTGGGAATGTGATAATGGGGGAGTTTTGCAGTTTTTTCTTTTTAAATCTGAAAATGCACGAGTATTTGTACTTAACTATTTAAGCAGTTATATTAAAAATGTTTTATTTATTAACCAAAAGAAAAGCTTCATCGGAAATAATTTGGGGAAAATAATCTTGTCACACGAGGTGGTGAGGGTTGGATAGAAACCATCAGGCGGATGACTTTCTCAACTCTGAATAAAGATCTGTGTGTCACAGTGGGCGATGTACTGTGTTTACACTTAAGGTTTAACTTACCTTTTTGGATGTTGTCTGTGGGTCTTCATTTTGTTCTCATTCACACCTTTGCAAGGTAGGCATGGTTAACCCATTTAACCAATGAGGCGTGGAAGGTTACTTGACTTGTACATAGTCACTTACTTATCCAGTGACAAATCTCTCCCTTCTTTAAGTTTTGAGTTTATTCCCACATCTCTGAAGGTACAGTAATTCCCATCAAAGCAATAGATGTGTTGTGTTTCTGGTTATTCAGCTTATTGGATTTCTCTAAAAGAAGTTGTTAACTAATAGTGATCACTTGCAAATAACACCTCCAGGGCATGTTTGAGGCTTGGCTGTATTTATACTAAGTGGTTTCCAACTAGTCCTGCTTAAGGATTAGTGTTTGAATTCTCTAAGAACCAAGGAGTAAACAAAAAAAGACGCCTCGATTGCCCAAACACGGTTCAGAGTCTATGCACTGTGTGGACCCTTCAGATCTTATCTGAAGCTTGGTATGTTAAGTTTAGTTCTCTTGTACTTTTTAATTTTATTTGATTTCCATAGCTGCCTTGAAGAAGGGAGAGATTGGTACTCTGACAGCAATGAGACTTGACTCTTGAGGGCAAGGCCAAGGAGATAACTAAACCATTAAAGGCAGACAAAATATCTCCCAAAGCACAGCAGTCAGAGGCCTTTGAGTAGAGGAGCCGGCAGCCCTCTGCGCTGTGGAAGGTAGTCTTTCCTGCCTTTCTAGGCACATTTGGTCTGGCTACCCAACCGTGTACACATGGAGCCAATCTCATGCCCTGTCCCTCTGTTGCATTGGTGTGTCTTCCACTCAGATCCTGACTGTACTTGTTTCTAGACCTGGATCTAGAACTTGGATTCACCTTTGGCCCTCCCAAGAGTACTGTACTGTCCTTGATGTTTGACCTTAGGCAATTTCTTCCTTTTGACTTTCAAGAGTGTCCTGTTGCTTTGACAGGAACTCCGCACCCAGCTCTCCTCGTGGTGGTAGAAACTTAACTTCTGCCTAATGTCCCCTGGGCCAGCTCCTTTTCCTCCAAATCAGTGTTCTCATGTTCCAAGGGAGCACGATTATGGACAGTCATATTGATGATCCCATGTCACCAAAGATTAATTATATTCTAGGTTCTCTGAGAAGGCATTGCCTTTTAGAAAAAAAAGAATTAATCCAGTATGGTTGAAAGTAAATAAAAACAAAACAAAACAAAAAAACTTAGATGAGTTCCTTCACCTTTTAAGAACATCTTGATCATTCTCAATCTCTTACTCCTTGAGCTTTCTAAATAGCAAGATTATACAGTATAAAACTGCAGAGTGATTCAGAGAATTGTAATTTAATGTTATAGAATATATTATTTTTGAAGAACATAACCAACTTTTTTAGGAGCTTGCATAGCTTTCATATCAAAAACATGTTGCATTAAATAAAGCCCCCTTTAAAACATTTTGTTTACAAATTTGTCTTTTAAGTCAATAGCTGCAAATAACTCAAGTAGAGACAGTATGATGTCATAAAATAGTTAAAAAGAGAGATAGTAGAAGAAGTGGTTGTTGACATGAAATGTTTATTTTGGGAGAATTCTTGGCATTTTCCCCATCAGCATAATGAGCATTTGTAGGGGAGGAGGGAAGTATTGATGTATCTGTTAAAGATTAATGTCTTTGTAGAGCATTTGTTAGTGAATATATTATGGTTGGTACCATAAATATAGTAATTAAAAAGTTGCATACTAAACACTTTGTGGATTGGCATAAATATTCCTTTGTCCCTCTGATGGCTTACATTTGAGTGAATGGTGTACTGTTCATCTTGGTCTCTTTGCATTCTTTATCAAGAATAGAAAGAAGGAGGCAGTCCCAAAGTGTTGTTTCCTTCTTGAGGCCTTGCTGATTAGGTGGGCAGAAATTTTGGTTGCTTTCAGTACTGAATTATTTCTTGTAATTGATTTTTATAGAGAGTTGGAGGAAGGAGGAGAGGGAGAGAGAGACAGAGAGACAGAGGCTAAGAGACAAAGAGAGAGACAAGACAAATAACGATTTGTTGTTCCACTTACTTACGCATTCATTGGTTGATTCTTGTATGTGCCCTGACCAGGGATTGAACCCACAACCTTGGTGTATCAGAATGACACTCTAACCAACTAAGCTACCCAGCCAGCGCCAAGACTTCAGTTTTTTTTTTTTAACAGTTCAGAAAGAATGTCACATAGTTTATATAGCAATAACAACAACAACAATATTCCACTATTCGTCACTTTCGGGAAACTTATCATTGAAGTTATTTTCAATAACTTCTGTGGTGTCCTGCTGTGTGATGTGTGAAATGTGTTTAATATGATTCCCCCATAGCTTATGTGTTATAAAAGAAGTGAAATGATGAATAATATACATATATAGTAGGGCAAAACCATAGACACATAACTGAGTGAATTTTCAGAATTTTTGAAGAAGCGAGGCTAGATGATCTTATTACTGTCTGCTGCCCCAGTGGGTTGAACCTGAGCAGGTGGCTGTGCTGAGTGAGCATGTGGGCGGGGAGGCACCATGCTGTTAGAGTAATGATGTCCTGGCCTGTCCTTCCACAAAGGACAACAGAGAAGGCAGACAGCTGTGGAGTAGGCAATTTCTATTTCTTTGTGTGCTCAAAATGTTCACACCTACCTATTTTCTCGTTTAGGGGGCATTTCATTTTTCATAATTTCATTATTTCTGAATCCTCTTAACACACAATATTTATTTATGAGTTAATAAAGATTTTCTTCTGCGAGGAGGAAAAGAAATGCCATTGCATGCAGTTTGCAGCTTGGCTTTGAATCAATTGGGGTGGAAAAGGAAGAAATAGAAAGACTATTTCTGTTCTTACTGTTTAATTGCTCTCCTTCTTAGTTGTGCAAACTCTTCATTTATGCATTGGTTTATCAATTGATTCCACATTTATTGACATCCTTGCCCCGGAGATACCAAGTTGAATGGCCCAGTCAGTAGGCATCGAATGGCTCTGGAACCTTCTCAGTTCTGGCTCAACTCAATGATGATAACGTGTTTATCTAGAATTCTAAAATGCGGTCATCTTCCAAAGATGGCCTGGAGATGTTCACGTTAACAGAACAGACAAACTGGAGCAGGCTCAGAGATTCTGAGGTCACAAAGGCTGCCCGGAGAACGTTAAAGTCTGTTTCTCAAGGTATTTGTCATTGCATTAGATTTTCTAATGAATTTTTCTACTTTGGGCACTGTTGGAGTACTGTCCAAGAACTACATCAGTCCACCCACTTTTGTATTTGCCAAAACTCGAGGGCGAAGAGTGGGTAGGAGACTGAAGTGGGACGACATCACGTACGCTAGGAAGGGGAGTTGCCGTTGCCGACTTCGCTCCCCTTTGGCTGGCCTTTGATTTCAAATGTCTGACTCTTTATTTTCATTATGGTAGTCACGCTAGGGGGAATCTTTGAATTGAAGCATCTTAAGAAGCCTTATAAGATCGTGGGTAGTGGTTTCATTTAATGAAACTATTTGTAAACCTTTGGAAAGATTGGCACCCAAAACCTAAGATCATTTTAAGAGCATTCTCCTGAATCTGCATGCACAGTATTTGTTGATCCTCTTAAGTTCTACTATGGCTGTGCTTATCCCACCAATAACCCTTTCTACCGTGGCCTGTTCTGGCGAATATAGTGTTTATTTTCAGGGAAATGGGGTTGGACTACTTCAATTTTGGAAGGCAGCGTGCCAGAAACCAAGATTTTCAAGATCTGTGTCTCCAAATCATTTTATGTGTCAACTCGTTTCAGTAAAGAATCTCACCAGCTACTCTATCTACAATATTGATGTCATTTGGTCCGTTGCCTCCAACGTCCCAGTGCTGCTGCCTACACACTTACTATAACCAGATTTGTCTTTATTCCTCTAACTCTAATATTCTTCTAGCATCAGAGGGCTGTGGATTCTGCTTCCTCTTCAAGGCCAGCCCCTTCCTCTGTACTCCTTCCCCCTCCCCCTCCTCTTACGGGATCTTATGCCATCCTTTCCTCCTCCCTCTTGCCCTCTCAACCTTTCTCTCTTACTGAGTCCTTCAGCTTACCAATGTGGACGTCCATCAGCATTTAATCTCTTCCAATTTATCTCCTTCTCTTCCACTGGTTCTGTTATCTCTGCGTCTACCATTTCACCGAAACCGCCCTCAATGACTACTTAAGTGTCAAATCCAAAGGTATATTTTTCATTTCTTATCTTTATTCATGTCCTTGTATACCATGGTACTTCTCTTTCTGCCTTTCTTCCTTGGGCTTATTCAAAAGATCTTTTTCCTCTGCTCATTCTAATCTTCTCCTTCTGTCCGAGATCCTTCAGTGATACTACTCACTAACGTAATTTTTGCTCCTTTCTGTGTAATGAACACTTATATGCCTTGATGATTTGCTCAGGTTTCTTCCCCAAGCTTTATGCTCAAGAATAGATGGTATCCCTTTCTGAGTCTTCTACACCGTAATTTCTAATGCCCCATAGCAAGCCCCTTGCCTTCCTTATTAAATGTGTTCATTCTCCTGTATTCTCTACCTCAATTTGTCACTCCTGTCCACCCACATGTAGTCGTTTTCCAAGTTGTCCTGTGTCTGGCTGTTTCCTAAGTACTGCTTCTTCTCTCTTTTCCTCTTTCCTACCTACTTCTAGTGTCCTAACCCCAACCCTTCCTCTCTTACCCAACAACCAAATTGGCCTCATTGGTCTTCCTGCCTCCACTCTGTCCCCTTCGAATCCATCCAGAGAGAGTAACGCACGCATCTGAAACACAGATCTAACCCATCAGCAGCTGTCTGTAATCAGGATGAAGTCAGAGCTCTTGGATATGTGTTTAAGGTTATGATATGGCTCCAGGCTTCTTTCTTGGCCTCACCCCACAGCACCGAAAGACACCATGCAGTTTCTTACCGCCGCCTCTTCCCTAGTCTGTCCCATTACCAGCTTGGCTAAGTTCTACCCAGCCTGAGGACATGCCAGGCATCCCTATTTCTTGGAAGGCTTCCCTGACCTCCCCATTTCTGGGCTAGGTGCCCCTGCTTGACATGACTCTTAGTCACTGCAGCCATCCCACTGCCCTACTGGGCCTGCTGTGTGTGTCTCTAGGCCCCCATGAAACTTGACTTTTCCTAAAGACAGAGACTGTATTTTATTTACCTTTGGAGCTCCAGTGTCTAGCACGGTGCTTAGCATATAGTAGGTGTTCAACATATGGTTTTTAAATGAAAAATTAATAATGATAGTAAGTCAATTTGATGTTTACAAAAATGCGCAAAATTAATCTATGCAATACTGTGATTTATGGAGGCAAGAAAGGAGCTTCTGGGGTGCTGATCATGTCCTGGGGTTTGATGTGGTGTGTTCAGTTTAGGAACATTCATTGTGCAGTCTGCCTGCGGTATGTGTTCTTCTCTATATTTATGTTATACATCGGAAGTTTTTCTGAAAAATCAGTTTTGATGTCTTAACTGCCCAATATAGGAAATTTCCTTTTTTTCCTTTCAAGCTTTCAGAGTTTTTACAGGACATTAGTTCAGGTGTCACAGCAAAGAACCAAGCTACTGCTGTTCTTTTTCGTTAAGAGTAAGATGACAAAGCTTTAGTGAAGTATGTATAGGATGCCTGGCCTTCCAAAGGGGACCCCGGAGGCCAGCCCTGATGGATAGACTTGCAGTGACCTGCGCGTCTGTCACACTTATTACAGGGGCCACATGCTAATCATCAGTGAGCTCTGGGCCTGCCTGAAGTGACAGGGAGACTTCGTCTCGGATGTGACTATGAATAATTCATAAATGTAGTTATCTGGAAATTTGTGGTCATCATTAGCATTTTAATGAAAAAAATGCAGTCATTATTCTCAATCTCTGTTTTGTTTCTGCTTTTTCCCCTCCCCCCCGCCACAGCCAGCCCCCTCAGTCTTCCCTGAGTACTTGGAAACTGCCGAGGCCCGGGCTCATGTGCTGACTGGTCGCTATGGGCAGACGGTCCCCGGAGGCTCACTGTCGTCCAGGCAGCTCCCGTACGTATGGGATTGGTCTCTCTCTCTCTCTCTCTCTTTCCCTTTAATCTCTCATTATAGAATATGGCAGGGTGCTGAACTGGCAAAGGTTTGTGACGTTTAACTGGCAGTGTTTAGAAATGCAGGGTAGTGAATTGCTCTCGGGTAAGTTTTTAATATTGAATAATGAGAATTGTTATCTAAATTGGGATTTTTATAATCCCACGGCCTTATAAGACCAAGAGTGCATATCAGCAGTCTTCCTTTCAATGTGCCCAGTCATGTAAAGGTTTTTATTTTTTTTAAGCTTTCCTTTTTTCATCACAATATATAACATTTGCACCAACAGCAATGCCATAAATTAGAAACATTTCCTAGGGATTGTTTTAGTCCTTTTGAAATAAAAAGATGTATGGACCCTGAAGAGAAGTCCTTCGGGTATGTCATTGTTGAATACGTGTTAGGGAGAGGGCGTGTAACTCTTATTTCTTAGCATTCTCCAAAGGAGGAAACTCCTGATGCCCTCAGTGGTGGCTTTCGAGTCGCACAATACCAAGTTCTTCCAGTTAATCCTCTTTTGGGAACGGCTACAATGGCAGCCTTTTCCTATTTGCCACTACCCCTGCTTCCCTTAGGAGAAAAATGATTGTTGACCAAATGATCTCTCTTATTTCTATAAAGGAGAGTTTGTCTCAAATGTATTTTTTTGTTCCCTTTAGTCTTTCACCCTTGGGCCAGCTATTTAGATACCTATTTGTTTATGTTGCTTCCCAGAGAGCCTTGCTCCCGTATCCTGTCCAGCATCATGCTTATTTGCATCCACCTGTAAGTCCCCTTTTCTTGTAGAGTTCAGTTTTTTCTTTGTAGGGAAGTCCAAACCACCCTCGAATGCATACCCAGACCATTGCTTCTAACATCCTCCTAGCAGCGAGCTCGCTGGGAGCAGCTGGGGAAAGGAGGGCTGACAACAGTGTGTCGGTTTGGTCCAACCACCCGGTTAGAGCTGCAGGGCTGGCATGGACAGCTTTTGCACAGAGACCTCACTGTCCTCCAAGGGCATTACTGTGTGACTCCAAAATCAGCATCATAGTGGGCATAATCAGGAGAAGTTTGCACTTTATACTTTAGACCAGAGGTCGGCAAACTATGACTCATGGGCCAGATCCAGCCTGGGCCTGTTTTTTGTAGGAGCTCACAGTAGCTTCTATAGTTTTAAATGGTTATATAAACACCTACATACTCTCTATTTTGCCTCTTGGCCCTTAGAGCCTAATATATCTACAATCTGGCTATAAAGAACAAATTTGTTTATCCCTGCTGTAGAAGAAACTTGGGAGCCACGTTCTATGATTGCACCCTGTGAAAGTATTATTTGACCTACCAAAATGCTTATTTCATATGGTTTAATCTAATATACATTGAGGAAATTCTTTAAAATGGTTGAAATTCTGAAGTGTGGGCTCCTGGAGTGGCTGAAGTAAATTTACTTGGGAAATTCACAGCTGTGGACCTGCTCATTTTTCACCATCTTGGTGAAAGATTCATTGACCCTCTCCTCTCCGGAGTCTTTCAGAGGCTCCAAGCTGCAAAGGCGTATGCTGTCAAATAGTTGAAAGGAAGCCCTTCTTTTCACCTGACTTAATTTTTTTTTTTTTTTTTTTTTTTGCTATGAATTCTCTGAGAGAAAACTGTCTATTTATCTTACCCTCCCTGGGTGCAGGGATGCGCTGGCCATCCTCAGAGGCCTCTGCAGAGCGTGGTACCTGTGCTTCCTTCTGCTGGGAAGGCGGGTGAGTGGCTGCCTTTTCCACGGGCCACACATGTTGGTCCCTTGGCCTGCAGTGTGTCTGCGTAACATGTGGCTTGAAACGTCCTTCCTGGTAACCGGAATGTAGTTCTTCCCTTTTGTACTTTCTATCTTTTCCCCCATGTTGTCTGGTGCATTAAAACTGTCGTTTATTTCATGTGGTTTGTTTTCCACTCTCGCTTCTCCCCTTTGTACCTCCCTTCTCTGGATTTAATAAATTTGCTCATTGAAACCTCCAGCTGACCCTCTTTGTGGGAGGAAACACTAACCTCAGCTGCTCTGTGTCCTGTCACCTAAGACAAGAAATCTAAGATGACTTGGGGCCTCTGGGCCAGGCCAGGGTCTGAATAGGGCCACATTGTTCCCAGAGAAAGAAAACTATTTCAGGGGGGAAAATAACTCTCTGGAGTTTAAAATTCTGTTATTAAGTGTGGTCAGAACCATCAGGAGTTGGTAGTACATACTGCTGTGCTCTGAATTGTTCTTGAGTCTCCTATGGAAACTTGGAATTTAGATTTCTTTCCTTCGGTTTGGGACCATTGCTCCGCATTTCAAGGCTGTCTCCTTTGAAGGCTGCTGTCCTTCGGTGAGTGTGGAATGACACCCATTGAGCACCAAAATAAGAAGTTAAGAAGATATAGAGCTGACCTCCCCTGACTTTTCAACAGATATTTGTGTTTGCCTTAAGACTAGAGTTAACTCACCCTGGGGATTATTCATTTGATTGCATCCTTCATTGTTTTTACTTGCACCTGTCTGTTCCTTTGCATGCCTGCAGCCGCAGCTCCAATGCCGGCCCTCAGGATGGGGACTGTTGTAACAGTCTCCAGACTTCTGTCCTGAAGTCTCCCTCCTTGCAAATTTGATTCATTCATAAAAACCAAAGTAATGTGCTGAAGCATAGCTCTGATCATGTCACCTCCTGCCAAAAATATTCAGTGCATCCCTGCTAGTCCAGAAGGTCGCATTGACATTTGAGTCCTCCACATTTTCTTTCACTGCTCCTTTAATACCCATTATTCATGGTTAAAAATCGTTGTTGTTCTTGTTAGCAGTACGACTGCTCAGTAGACATCAGGCTAGCCTAAGTGGGTGCTCCTGCTAGGGCACACCCTTTGATTCGGGTCAGTGTGCCATTGCTCATGCTGTCCCCTCTCAGGAACATGGATCTGTCTGTAGACAACCTGCCAAAACCCTTCTTTGGCTTCAGGGGGCAGCAGCGTTGCCCTCTTTTCTAGGAAGCCTCGCTGGTTTCCCCTCTCTGGCAGCCCATGCTCCTGGAGCTTGTATCCCAAATGACTATGTGTACTTTGTCTGAATGCTGACGAAACATGTTCATCTCCTTTCTCTCCTCTGTGTGACGTAACATGTTCATTTCCCTTCTCTCTGTGTGACGGCAGTGCTTTATCTGTGGTCAGAGCTCAGATGCTTGTGGAATCACCTTGGCTTGGGGTGGGTGTGGATAGTCACCTTCCTCAGGAAGCCCTGGGAAGCATTTCCCAGAGTGCCGGGCAGAGTCCATGGAGAACCCAGGCGCAGTGGGCCCGCCCTCCGCCTTTCCTGCCCTCTCACTCAGAGGGCCCGGGTTTCCTCCCTTTCTGCACTTGAGAAATTTCCCTTTGAAAAGCTGAAACAGTAACAGGCACGTATGATTATTTTTTTTGGCCTTTCCTTCTTGACTTCCCCACACTCTCTGAGGAAAGGCATTGGCTTTCTTTGCGGTTCTACTTCATGCCACACATTGTGTCCTGATTTTACTAGAAGATTTTCACTTCTAACTGGATTAACTTTGAAAGGTTCCTTTTATAATTCCCATTTCACAGATGAGACAAGGAGGCTTGGAGCAGCAAAGTAACTTGTCAGAGCAGAGCTGCGGTGTGAGCCTAGGTGTATCCTGGGTTCTTTCTTCCCACCGGGCTTTCTACTCATCTGCTGCCCGCTCAGATGATCACCTAGTTAGATGATGTCTACTTTACGTTCTCACGACCACAGATTCTGGGAATGTGGGTCTTAAAATCCTAAAAGGTTCAGCATCAAAGGCTGCTGGCATCTGTTTCTTGTCTCCTCTTTTGTCCATTATTTAAACGTAGTAACCAGAGGTAATAGGACGGCCATAGAAGAGCACTTCATATAGAAAAAGTAATAATTAATACAGAAATAGTAACATTATACAAGTAATACATGTTTAATATAGAGAATTTTTTAAAATTAAAAATGTTCTCACAATGCTATATACCATGAGCTAACCATTTTTAAACATTTTGTTGGATGCTTTTCTATACTTCAGATATTCTCTCTCAATCTATTTGTTTCTGTTTAATTCTAGAAATGGGACAGTGTTATCCATTGTATTTACTGAACCAGGTGTCATAAATCTCTCTTTAGACCAGTACACTTACTTTCGCAGCAGCTCACAAGCAGCCACAGCCCATGCTGTCCCGGAGAAAGGCAGCAAAACCAGGGGCATGCAGGGAGGAATGTTTATCGTGGTTAAAGATCCTGGTCAGCACCCAGTGAATGGGTTTTCACCATCTGTCAATAGGTCTCAGTTCTCAGTGTGAAGAGCACTGGCCTAGAGGCCGTGCAGTACTGGAGGAGGGCGTGCTTGGGCAGAATCCGAGTGTGCAGGGTGTGTGTGGTGAGATTTCTGCACTTCGCCAGAGACTAAGGAAATGTTTGGAAGGTGAGTTAAAACCAGGAGCCTGAGTCCTGGCTGCTGTGGCTCAGTGGATTGAGTGTTGGCCTGCGAGCCAAGTGTCACTAGTTCGATTCCCAGTCAGGGCACATTATCAGGTTGCACGTCAGGTCCCCAGTTGGGGGTGCGAGTAAGAGGCAACCACACAGTGTTGTTTCTCTCCCTCTCTTTCTCCTTTCCCCTCTCTCTAAAAATAAATAAACACACAAATAAATAAATAAATAAATTATGTTTTTTAAAAAAGACTGGGAGCCTGAGAGTAGTGCTTGAGATCATTAACAGCCAGTGGGTTTCGCTGCCCAGAACAGCCAGGATATGATGTGGTATCCCAAGAGAGCGGCTCTCTGCTCCGGCTTTAATTGGTTTTCCTGGTGTGGGAGGAAGTCCTGTAGGATTGTCCAGATGCGGGTGATGCAGGGAAGAACCGCCGGGGAGTCTCACAGTTTTAGTAATAAAATTCTATGAATGAAGAGTGGTTATAGGAGTTGGGAAAGGTTAAAGGGAACAAGATTTTTAAAACTGATTGGATTTTTAATCTGTCTAAGGAAAAGAAAAAATTCATGTATTTAGAAAAATGTGTAAATACCAGACGATAAGGAAAAAGATCCTTAACATTTTTCATTTTCTTTATAGTCTGTGTGTATATGTGTATGCATGCATCTGTACCTTTATATGAAGCATTATTGTGATCATACATCTTCTTTTATGACCTCCTTTTTGTAGCTTAACTCATGATGGGAATTTCTGATATTATTGAATATTCTTCTAGCATGCGATATTTAATGACCATGTACTTTATTACATTGCAGGAATATACTGTAATTAACAATCACCCATTGTTGAACATTTAGGTTATTCCTAGCCTTTTGCTGTCCTTCTAGGTTAATTGTTGCTCATAACTCTTTTGTCTTCCTTCAGCAATGTCTGGAAGTGAAATTGCTAAGTTAAAGGGTTGTTTGCGCATTTTTAAGACATTGCTACACATGCCCAGCCTGCCCTCTGGAGATGTTGCATCCATTTCCATTCTGTCATCCTGGTGTGAGGACTGTCCATTTCCTCCTAGCCTGGCCCAGGGGTTTCTTTCTCACAATCTCGATTTTTTCTTTGTACTGAAAAAGTTGTTAGTTATATCTTACTCAGTTTTTCTGTGTATTTGAAACTGACAGAGTCCCTCCTTGTCACCTTGGCTCACCATATTGACTAGAAATTTTAGCACCACCAACTGATGATAAGGATTTTAAGACCTTTGACTCACTGGGTTACAATCCCTGAGTTCTCCAGAACTTTAAAGATAGATAACTGTTAAATAAATATTAAATTAGTGGATGGGTATTCTAGAAACTCCTCTATTGAGACACCTTGTACTTGATAACCACAGTTTTATAGTGTAGTGAGTACAGTCTTACAATGGCCACCTAGTCACTCATAGAACACCACTTTCTGTGCATGTCTCAGAACCAGTAAGTTAGGTTCTAGATTTTTACATGGCATGTGAACCCAAGCTGTGAAAGTGGTTCTCTGTGCTTGCCTATTGGCAGCATTTTTTTTTTAGATACTCATAAATACAGTGCTTATTTTCATGTCTAGTAAATAAGGTTATATCCTGGTGTTAACAGTACTAAGGAAAGGTTAGTTCTCTATCTGAAGAGAGAAATTAAAGCTCCACAGTCCAAGTTAAAAATCCCTTCTCTGTAAATTTTTGCTTTTTTACAAGTCTCCTCTGTAATCTTCATTTTTGAGGTTGAGATTTGAAATATTCTCTTGTAATGAAAAAATCTCTTCACCTGGATGCTCTGGATTTAGCGTGTGAGAACGCAGAACAAGCAGCGAACACCATGTTGTCTTCAGTAGCAAGAATTAGCACCCTGGAAAGAAACCTGCTAGGTATCTGCTTTTGTTGCAGAATGAGAATAGGAATAGTCCTTGGAGGGAACTAAATGTGGCTTCCTTTTCTCTTTGCATAGACTAACTTTCTTGTTGAAGGAAACCTGTGTGTAGTGTGTTGAGTACCAGTGGACCTCATGCCCAGCCAGCATTTGTGGGATAACAATTGAACAGCCTTTTCTTCACACTTCATATGAAAAGGATTTGAAAGGTCACTTCTGTGTATGTAGACAAGCTTATACTCCGAGAGAGGTGAGAAGCATGTGTTGTCCTGAGGGGAGAGAAGGGGCCAGCACAGCTTCTGCTCAAATGAGCAGCTGGGAGGAAATACCCCAAGCTTTGGGAGCATAAGACCTATCTTCTGGGAGCAGCCTCCAGAAAAGAAAGAAGAGAAATATGCAATTTTATGAGGCAATTTTGAAACCAAAGCAAATGGGCGTTATTTTTCCAGATTTCTTAGAAACTTTACTCAGTTATGAAAACCTGAAATTGTTCTCGGAGGACGTGAACGCTGGTGACCTGAATGAAGGCCACCAAAATCCTTGCAAAATGAAACCCATAGGATTCCTGAAGGAATGACTTGGCATATTTGAGAGTCATGACATAGGTCAGATTGTTGTTAGCCTCTGAGCTGTCTAGACCTTTCTTTTATCAATGAGTGTATGTGTTTATGTGTATGTATTTGGATACTAGGTAGGTCAGTTGATAGAAAGAACATATATATATAAGTTAGTAAGCATGCAATATTAAATATTCTATGGAGAATGCTTTATTAAAGATATATCTAGACTTTTTAGTTATTCTCTCTTTCAGGTCTATGGAAAATTTATGGGATTACGTTTGTTTTCTCCTTTGAATTCTTTCTTTGGGGTGTCCAGTTATGGGAAAACTCAATCCCCATGCCCCAGGGTACAAGAAATTCCCTAAAGAGCTTAAGTTACATATTGCTTATTTGGAACTCGATACCGATAAATCCAACACGACTTGGCTACATCCTGCATACCTGCTAACTATCCTGTTCTTGTGACTGGGGCTCATTTGGGGGTAGAGAGTTTCCTGTTGTTTGAACATCAGGAGATAGAAACGTTTTGTTTTTGAAATCATCATTCCTCACAATGAAGGGCCAAGTTGACGTAAAGCTTAGAAGAGCTTCCCCTTGTTCTGGTTAAGGGACAAGGTGGAGTTAAGGTTGGAGCCATGGTCAGACCCAATCAATAGCTCAGTTGCTGGCTTTATGCCGGCTTCTCTGGAGGACTGAAAAGACTTACATATTGTCCCCAAAGAGTTTATGTTTTCATATCATTTAGAATCAAGTTGTGGGGTGTAGCAGTTCAGAGAAGAGCAAGGCCAGTAAAGATATGCATAATCAGTGAATTTCAAGGAGGAAACAACAAGTGCAAAGAGCATCTTCCTCCACTAGGACGCAAAGCTCTGGGAACAGGTGTGACTCGGATCATGTAGTTGGAAGATCAGCTATGGAATTGCAGGTGCTGTGGGTGGTATTTGGAGGGCACATGACATGGGATATCATGCAGGGACCTAATGAAGTGGGGTCACACAGCAAGGAAGGGTCCAGGGAAGTGCATATCGTGGTGACAACAAAGAACAAGTTCCTAATGAGCTATTTATATTATTGTTAAAACTAACACATAGCCAGGAACTATTCTAAGCATTTTATCTGTATTCTTTTAATCCTCCCAACAGCTCTCTATGACATAAGTGCTACTATAATCATTCAATTATAGATGAGGACACTGAGGCACACAAGAGATAAGTAACTTATTTAAGGCTACATCATATGTGGTTGAGTTGGGACTTGACACCAGGCTGTCTGGCTCCAGGGTCTGTGCTCCTAACCACTGTGCTGCCTGCTTTGGTAATTGTAAGAGAAGTAGGAAGGGGTTACAAACAAGAGAAGTTGTTGAGGAGAAAGAAAATTCCAAGATCAGGATTGCAGTAATAGGAGGTGGGTTCAAATCCTGGGGGTGCAGTGTCCAGGGGTTAGAGATGTAGAGGGGAGTTAAAGGTCAACTGCATCAAGCTTGTCCTGGAAGCAGGAATGTAAAACTAACAGTCTAGAGGTTTTACTGTGTGCTGGGAGTTAGAGCAATGAGCAAGGTAGGTAAAGCCACTGCTCCCATGGAACTTCTATTCATTCCAGTGATGGAGACAGACAATAGGAAAGCCACCCAGTAGAGAAGATAATTATGGATTGTGGTACATACTGCGGAAAAACCAGTAGCATGATGGTGAATTACTGGCCAGGACCCCTATGACATAGGGTGTCATAGGGACGATCTCCCTGAGGAAGTGACGTGGGGTCTGTAATCTGAAGCATGAGAAAAGCACATGAAGAACTGAGGAAAGCTCATTCAGGTCCACAGGAAGAGGGACAGGTCAGGGAGTGGGAAGGAGGCCAAGGTGGCCCCGCATAGTAGGCATGGTGCGGCTTGGTGGGAGATGAGGTGGAAGAAGGAGGCTGGGCTAGATGAGACTTGAGGGCCTTGGTAAGGACTTTCTGTTGTTTCCTAAGAGCAGTGGGAAGGCAGGATCCTGTGGGAGATCCCAGGGGCTAAATAGGGTTAGGGTTAGGCAGGGGCAGGGAGGTGGACAAAAGCAGAGGGAAGGCAGGGTGGGGAAAGTATGTTTAGGATGCTTCTCCCCCATCTGGTACCTTAGAAGTTTGCGTCGCAGCCAACATGGCCTTTCTGCCCTGAGAAGGATGACCCTCACCGCAGGTGGAGCTTCTTCATGTTCAGGATGTGATCAAAATTCACAGCAGCAAGACCTCACACCCACCTTTTAGCCATTGGACTGCCAATTTATGCTTGTTTATGTATGTACAGGGTGGGCCTAAAATAGGTTTACAGTTGTTTATATGGAGAATAATACAATAATTAATAATATTATAAGAATAAACTCTGCTTTGTGTACTCACAACTGTCAACCTATAGCATATGACCTTAAAAATTAAACAAGTTTTGCTTGTTTTTATAGGCATTGGAATTTTAAAAATATTTCTTTATATGTAATATATGCTTTTGATATAGGGAACAGAAAACACTTTAGAAATACTGTTATTCCTTGGATGACTTTCTTATTCCTAAGGTGGAGGCCCCAAACGGAGGCACAATGACTTGCCCACTCAGTACCCATATCCTGCTCCATTTTTGCTAAGGGCCCTGGATTTAATTCATGGTAGCATGGAGATCAGCCTCAGACAGTAGATTGCGATGGTGTAAGCCAGCGTACCAGTCCTCACCCCTGACGTCCCAGCATTCCATTCAGCTAGTGTGGCTATGTGACCTAGTTCTGGCTGGTGAGACCTAAGGGTAAGTCCACTGGGGTGGGGGTAGGGTTCCTGGGAAAGCATTTATTGTCCTGATAAAACCTGACAAATGAACCAGTCACTGTCCTTCATTGCTTTCCCCTGCTTTCTGCCCTGAATGCTGATAAGATGTCTGAATGCACAGCAACCCTCTTGTCACCATGAATGACAAGCATGAAGGAAAAGCCAAGAGCATCATGGAGATGCCTGCCCTGACATTGTTCCTATTGAGTGGACACCAGCAAGCACCCCAAGCCTTCCAACGACTTCCTATCTGTCGAATCCACTGTTAGTTAGGCATCCTGATACTTCATGCTGAACACAGTGCCAGCTGAAGCAAATATGAAAATACAGATGCAATAAGCCTTTTCCTGTGTGCCATGATGGCCTCATAAATGTTCCTGGATGTTCAGGATGACCTTTAGCCTGTGTGAAAACAGTCTCTGAAAAGGAAGTTCTAACTTGTATTCCAGGTTGTTCACAGTTGAAAGTGATGAGTAATGGACTTAGAAATGCAATTTTCAAAATAAATCAACTTGTCCGTGTGAACCTGCCGTAGCATGTACCATAGAAACATCCTTTGTGGCCAGTATCTTCCTTATGGCCTTTTTTATGGTCGTCTTTGTCGGTATTCTGGTGAACTACACTGTGTATATTTATGACTATAGGAAACTAGAGCAATACTAGGGGTAATAGTGTAAATAGTCTGATTTCTTAAAAATGGGAAGCTCCAAACAGCTTATTGGACTTCAGGGTAATGGTATTATTAAATTTTCTGCTGCTTTTAAAACTTTTTATGGCTAAGTTCCACCCTCGTGATTTCAAGAAATTTGGGGGCTGGTTCTGTACTTTTATGAAAAATTATTTAACCTGTAATTCTCACTTGCTGAAAAGAGGGGTAGGGGAAATTAATTTGTATTTTCTTTTTTATTTTCTTGGACTTAGTGCCAACAGTGCATTGTTTCCCACATGAAGGGTAGAAATAGTTCTGTAGTATGCATGATGTAGGTAATATAAGGTATAAAATGAAAATCGTCTTCTAAGCTGTTGGGAAAATAGGGACTGTAAGTATAGAATGATCAATACATTGAAAAGAGAAAGGGATTCTAGATACTATCTAGTAAAACCTCACTTTTTTGTAACCTCAGAACTTGAGTCCTAACGTAATTTTAGTCATTCATTTAAAAAATAAAAATGTTTAATGATACAAATGGTTACCCTATGTACCTTCTTCTTTAGTGAAGGATTGTTCCATAGGGATGAGGAAACATTGTGTAGCCTTAAGGACCTTGTAAGTCATCTGTTGTGCTGCCTCATTTTACAGATAAGAAACTGAAGCCCAGAGAGGAGAAATGTAATTTCCATGAGGTGGAGCAGAACGTGGCTATTGGGCAGGTAGGGACAGGACCACAAATCCTGCTTAGGTGTGTTTATGTCTTCGGTGCTGTCTGCTGCAATTCTGCGTGGCTGTGCCTTAGGTGGGATCAGTGTTTTTGTCTTTGAGAGCAGGTGAGGGTTTGACAGGCACTGGTAGGAGGCAGGGCATCCCAGGCAGAGCAAATGGTGGGAGCATGCAGTGGGAGATTTTTAGTGGGTTTAGTAAAAACAACCCGGTCTGGTGCCCCTTAGGGATCAGGAGTTCGAGGAAGGGCTTGTGTGCATAGAGATTAGGGACAAGTTGGGGCCAGTAAGGGCCAGTGTGGGCCACTGTGTGGAGGGTCTTGAGAGCCTGTCAATGGAGTTGGGATTTTATTTGGTCGCCAGTGGGGAGCCGATGATGATGATGTTGATGATGATGATGGTGGTGGTGATGATAGCAGCTAACACATCGCACTGATTGTGTGCCACCACCATTCTTGGTGCCTCACACGCCCTCACCTGTTTAATTCCCACGAGCCTTTGATGCAGGTACTCTATCTCCTCTTTATAGTTGAGGAAATTGAAGCACAGAGAGATTAGGCGATTTACAAAGAGACACACATAGACAGTGATGGAGACAGAATTCGAACCCAGATGGCCCTCTAGTCCCATTTCTAACTGTCTGTCGTGTGAGTCGTCGTCGTCGGCAGCCGTCCATCTCGAGAGAACGATGGTGTAGCTTCTTAAGAGTCTATCTGCATCGCCGAGAATGGCTGTGCAGTCCGACTTGGGAGTGACACGGTATCTGTCTCCTCCCGTGTTGAATCGACATCTTGCGATGACGCTGGAGTGTCCTCTCCAGTGAAGCTGAAGCTACAGAGCCTGGGCAGGGTGATATGGAGGGTCTGCTGTTGCCCATGCAGCAGAGCCCCCCTCTCTTCGCAGCTGAAGGGTCCAAGGGAAAGACGGAGTCAATACAGCTTGGCTTCAGGTGCGCCGCAGGAGTTGCCGGTGTTGACTACAACGTCAAACCGCCTTAGGGACTCCGGCTCCGGATTTTCTGTCGGGGTTTACTCCCTTAGCCTTTCCCCTGAAGAGGTATGCCGCAAGGCAGCGGAGGTTTTTTGGAATCAGAGTTTTCCTTCTCTGTGTCGTGTGAGTAGGGTGGTGATAAAGCGGTGACTTCTCTTAGGAAGGTGAATCTGTCAAGTGTGCAGGAAGACGGGAGGGGGACTGGCGGGGGCGCGGGGCAGACGGGCATTCAGGAGGTGGATTACTGGCCTCCGGGAGAGTTAATAGAAGTGTGACTGTGGTGATGACCGCGGAAATGAAGGGAGGCGAAGACAGATGCCAGTAGCTTCTGAGCATGAATTAGTGGTGCCAGGTCCCCAGGTGGACACGGGGCTGGGGAGAGGCTGGGCCATCCCTTGGGTGTCCCTCTAAGTGGATTAGAGAAGCTGAGGAGGAGATTTGGTAGGAGGGTGATGATTTATTTTCACAGAGCCCTCTTTTGTCATTGTGACCAACCAGTGCAGTGGTTCTTAACTTGGGGGAAGTATCTTGAGAAAAGATCCACGGAAATGTGTCCTGACAAACTTCGGAGTTTATGGACCCACCCACACTCATATGTCTTAGGTGGCATTGAGTCCACAGTAGCTCTTAATAGCTTTTCAGGTAATTTGTGACCTTTGAGGTACTTGTCCTTATCCCAGCTAAAGAATATTGGCTGTGAGAACAGGAGAGGCGATGGGTGTGGTCCGGTCTTTGGGGGCCACCTTTGTTTCAGCATCCCTGCCAGCGATTCCTGCCTTCCGCTGCCCTGCCTGCCCTTCCATGTGACAAGCGGAGCCGAACATGCACGGCTGGAGATAGAGGGCATTGGTTTTCTTTGTGAATGGGCATCCTGTGTTGAGGGGAACGCCCTGTTCCTGGTGGCGCCCTCAGCCTTCTGGTCAGGGCAGAGTAAGGACATTTTTCTTCCCTCCTGCCTTTCTGAGAAATGTGATCCTGGGGGACTGTCTCTTCTGAGACCTGTCTGCGGGTCCCAGCTGAAGGGCCAAGGACCGTCAGGCTCTTCCAAGATCAGTAGCTGATACCCTTGTGGGAAAAAGATTCTGAAGTGGATGAGAGAACATTGAGATAACAATTTGGGTGTGTGTTTTCTTACCATCTCTGCAGTCTGGGACATGTTTTTCTCCTTCTCTTTTTCCCCTCCTTCCCTCCCTCCCTTCTTCCCTCCCTTCCTCCCTCCCATCCACCCTTTTTCTTTCATTCTACCATCCTTGCTTTCTTATTTACTTTTTGTTTGTTTGTTTGTTTGTTTTTAGACAGAAG
Organism: Furipterus horrens; assembly: GCF_987537825.1. Lineage (NCBI taxonomy): Eukaryota > Metazoa > Chordata > Mammalia > Chiroptera > Furipteridae > Furipterus > Furipterus horrens. The sequence continues at coordinate 192,557,165 of NW_028327172.1, forward strand.
GATAGGGAGGTAGAAAGAGAGGGAAAGAGTATCAATTGGCTGCCTCTCACACGCCATGACCTGACCAGGGACCTGAAATCCAGGCAGGTGCCCTCACTAGAATCAAACCTGCGGTGATTTTTCACTTCGCAGGACCACGCCCAACCAACTGAGCCACACCTGTCCGTGCTCTTCCCTCATTCCTTTAATCATGCCCCGCCCCCTTTTTTTAAATCAGAGGAGTTGCTAATTGAGCGGGATCAGTAAATAGGACTGCACCAATTTTTGTCTTTGATTCAGGTTTTTCATCTCACTTTCTCAGGGAAAAGTAACACTGGCAAGTCACGTAAGCATTGGTTGCACATGGAACTATACAGCTGTGCACTGTTCTGGGTGTGGCTCTATGGGAAAGGTGGACGAAACTAGGAGACTGGCTCTCCCTGTCCTCAGGCTCCTTAAAAAACATTCAAAAGACAGTGTAGTGTGCATGTGTGGGTTCACATTGTGGTTCAGTCACTAGCAGGAGATCCATGTACACATTCTCTGATGTCTCATCTGCAGGATGGGGTTGATGCTATTTCCTTCAAAGGGGTGTTGTGATGCACTAATGGGACACCACATTTGAAAGAATACTGACCATGTCTCATTTCCCTGTTCCAATCTTAAAAATTCTGGGTTGTACCTTGGAATGAGTTCAGAAATACTAGCGGGAGAAGGGGAAATACAAGTGTTAAACCGCCTGTGCATGTTTATTCCATTTCTGCTGAGTCACCATGTGATCCGTCGTCGTCGGCAGCCGTCCGTCTCGAGAGACGATGGTGTAGCTTCTTAAGAGTCTATCTGCACCGCCGGGAATGGTTGTGCAGTCCGACTCGGGAGTGACACGGTATCTGTCTCCTCCCGTGTTGAATTGACATCTTGTGATGACGCTGGAGTGTCCTCTCCAGTGAAGCTGAAGCTACAGAGCCTCGAGAGACGATGGTGTAGCTTCTTAAGAGTCTATCTGCACCGCCGAGAATGGCTGTGCAGTCCGACTCGGGAGTGACACCGTATCTGTCTCCTCCCGTGTTGAATCGACATCTTGCGATGACGCTGCAGTGTCCTCTCCAGTGAAGCTGAAGCTACAGAGCCTGGACAGGGTGATATGGAGGGTCTGCTGTTGCCCATGCAGCAGACCCCACCATGTGATATATATATATGTGTGTGTGTGTGTGTGTGTGTGTGTGTGTGTGTGTATTTTTTTTTTTAAATGGGAGAAGTGAAGTTCATGGAGGTTGAAAACAATAATTTAACCACCTGCTAGATAGTTGACCTCAGGCAGTTATTTAGTATCTTGTTGTTTGTTACTTCAGATAAAATGGAATAATGATAGTTCACTCCTTACATGGTGATTATAAGGATTGAAATGGCTAATGTGTATCATGTCTTAGGACAATGCCTGCTAAGTAGTCAATATGATATAAGTATTAAAAATTATTATCATTAAGGGAATTAATTGCCTAGTGTCTTTTAAGCCACTATATGGTGACATCAGGATTGATTCACATACATGATGTGATTTAACTGTCATTGTTGAAACACAGAGTGGATTTGGTTTTCATGGAGAGGGATTGGAGAGCTGAGGTTAAAAGCATCAGGAAAAGTCCAAAGAGAGAGAAAAAGGATTTCAAGAATGTGGGGTGGAAAGGAGCAATCCAGAGATAATTAGGAGCAAGTCAGAAGGAAAGTTCTATGTTGCGCTTGTGATGTGGCTGAAGATAAGCCATTTACGAATTGCTTGGTTATGACACCTTCTGGAACCAGTAGGTGAGGGATTGAGAAATTGCAGGTGGGGTCTTTGGAATCTCTGCCTCAACAACTCTGTAGAGGCAGTAGCATAGAATATTAAACGAAGGATTCTGGAATCAGAAGACCAGATTGGCGCCTTGGCCCTGCTGCCTGTTAGCTGCGTGATGTTTGGCAAGTTTCTTAACCTTGCCATAGCTCTGTGGCCTGTGTGAAATGTAGAGAATGATGGTGGCCGCCTCCTAGGACTCGTGGGAGCTGAGAGGTTGGGCATACTGTTTGTGATTAGCTCAGAGAAAGCCCTCAGTGAGTGTTCGTTACTCAGTGTTACCTGGGGCTTGACGTTATCACCTGCGCTCTGATTAGAAACTCGCTCTCAGTCCACGAGCTGTACACAGTGCCACTTCGGAGCAGTGCTCTTTCTGGATCAGTCCCAGCCAAGACCACAGAAGACGCCGGGCTCCTGTCACTGTCTCAGTCCAGAATGTGGCCTGGAATCTTGAGGGGCTTTTGAGGTCCATTTTTATTTCTCTCCTTTCTCTCAAAAAATTGTCGTAGAACTTAAAGAACAGAAATGGATATAGATCCTTGTTCTATTGGACTCAAAACATCTGAACCCTCATTTTCGTTTCCCTGATTTCTGCACTTACCGTCTTTGTTATGCAGAGATCTTTCTCCTAGCCTCATTTGTCCTCACTACGGAGATAGGAGAGGGGAATGGATAATGGGCTTCTGTAAGTTAACGTGACAAAGTGAAGAAGGTTTCTCAGAATCATGATCCAGAAGTCAAGTCCCATATGTCCTGACTCCCATTCCAGTGCTCTTTCAGCAAGCCTGCCTTAGCAAGGCCCGCCGGGGTGCTGCGTGCTGTTGCGGAGGCAGCTGCCCTTGGAACGGCTTTCCCTTTTAATACAGGCATCACCACAGGGCCTGTGTCAGCTCTGTGGGCAAACGCATTTCTACAAAAAAAAAAAAAAAAAAAAAAATTAGCCTTTCTTTAAAAACTCGTGCATGTTACTGCAAATGAAATGGTTTTCCTGGGCCAATTTAACAAGATCCTTGCTCTCTTTCATTTCCTTTAATTATCTTGTTAAAAAAAGAAGGAGAAGAAGAATTGGAGAAGACCATCTGCTTTATGAGGCAGTTCATCTCTTAGGTTTTCTCTAATAGATCTATGAAGGCCCAACCAAGCAAATTAAGGCTTCATCTCATTCTTGTTTGGGATCGTTTTCTTTGTTGCTTTTTGCGTCACTGCCATCAGCTTTTTTCTTGGTCGTGTATTTGAGATGTCTTGCAGTATAGATTTTATGAAAAGATGTTATCTTTCTTCCATAAATTGCAGACACTGGGAGCCATTTTTTATCTAGTGCCAAACCATCACAACGGGGTTCTTTGCTTTTTTAATCCCTTCCTCTCACCACGAGAAGTCCTATTAACATGTTTTCTGAGCTACAGAGTAAAAGCTATCAAATATAGCATGGAAGGCTGATGGGGGTGCTTGCTGTCTTCCTTTTCACAAACTCTAAGCCTAGTTCTCCTTACTAAAACTCAGCCCTGTCATTTTTTACCCAGAGCCTTCATTTATGAATAGGAGATAGATGCAGTGTGTGTGTGTGTGTGTGTGTGTGTGTGTGTGTGTGTGTGTGTGTGTTGGGGGGGAGGTGCTGTTCTTCCTTTATTTTTAAAGCTATATGGTATATACACATATAACTTCATGTACAAACTTTACTTCTCTCAAACTGGACATAAATCTTGCCCTGAATATGAAAATGTTTCATACTCATTATAAAAGACTTATATAAATCAGCAACATGTAAAACATTAGAAGACATTTTTCTAAATCCTGCCACCAGGGATTCCTGCTGTCAACATTTTGATGAACTTTTCTATTTATTTCTTTATGGACTATTTATTAAACATCTGCCATGTGCCAGGCACTAGGAATATATTGATGAATGAAACAGTCATAGTTCCTGCCCTCATGGAGCTTTTCCAAATGGGGGAGACAGAAACATTAGATGATATAAATTAATTTAATACCAATACCTCTGGACTTGTGATGGGGTTATGTCCCAAAAAACTCATAGTATTTGAAAATGTAGTAGATCGAATTGCATTTAATACACCTAACTTACTGAGCGTGATAGCTTAGCCAAGCCTACCTTAAACACGTTCAGAACAATTATTAGCCTGCAGTTGGGCAAAATTATCTAACCTAAAGTCTATTTTATAATAAAGTGTTGACTATCTCATGTAATTTATTATGCATATCACTTCTGCACCATTGTAAAATCAAAAAATTATAAGTGGAACCCCTAAGTTGTAGACCATTTATACATATTTTCTAATTCAGATGTATGTTGTTCTTTCATGTCTTGTATAATTTTTAAAATAATCTTTTATATTCTCTTGAAATAGTACATTATAGTTTTAACTTTTTAAAAAACATGTCATGTTTTCATTGTTAGGATTTCAACCTGTTCCTTATTCTTTTTTTTTAATTATTAATTTTACATGAAATTTAATCTTGTTAATGTTCTGTAATTTAATAAAATTTAATATCATAAAATCTTTCTTAAAAATTTATGAAAGAATGACACTATACATCCTCTCTTTATTCTAACTTTTTATTACAAATTTTCAGATGCACAGAAAAGTTTAAAGCACTGTGTGTGGAATTACAATATACTAATCATACATTTTTATAAATAGATTTTTATTCAATAATATTGAAAAAAGATCTTTCTACGTAACTATAGAAACATTCTCACTTTTAAATGATGACTAGTATTTCACTGCACAGATGGGATTCTTTATTTAATCCATTTCTTATTGATGGGCATCTAACTTGTTTCTGATGTTCCTAGTAGAAGTAATGTTGCTTATATGTCCTTATGAGAAATTCCTAAAATTTGCTGTCACGGGATGTTCTAATGTGCGAAGCATCAATGGTTGTAACTTGTCCGTGAACGACAGTGGAGACCACAGATGCAGCTTATCTTGAGGAAGACAACCCTGCGTGATCTGGGGAGGGCATAAATCTTCAAGAAAGAACTTGATTTCCACAGTATCATAGATGCAGATGACAGATCCGTGGTTACCAGAGGGGCAGGGAGTGGGGGGAGGATGAAATGGATAAAAGGAATAAAATATGTGGAGACAGATGGAAACTAAACTTGTGGTGGTGAGCACACTACAGAGTATACAATTATTGAATCATAGTGTTTAACACCTGAAACTTATATAATGTTATTAACCAATGTTACCTCAATTTAAAAATATAAATTTAACTTTAAAAAAAAGGGAAGGACTTGGTTCCCTAAGCAGGATCCTCGCATAGCATCCACCTTCCCCTTCATTGATTTAGGCTGAATCCCAATGGCTGTTCTGTTATTGCCGTCTCAGTTGTGGAGGGTATAATCAGTGTATCACTTACCTGTTGCCATCATGCCGCATAAGGAACCAACTCCAAATTTTGTGGCTTAAACAATAGCCATTAGTATCTACAGGATGGCTGAGTGATTCTCATCATCTCTCCTGGATTTGCTCACATGCTTGCAGTCAGCGGCAGGTATAGTGTGTAGGTCTTTGCAGCACACTCCCCCGTATGTCTGATGATCAGCTGGCTTAGGCTGGTCTAAGATGGCCTTGGCCGAGAGGATTCAGGTGTCCTACCCAAGTCTCCAGCATCCTTCCAAGCAGGCCAGCCTGGGCATGCTCTAGAGGCAGCAGCACAGATCATTTCTTTTTATGGGGCTGGAAGCAGGCCATGCTTTTCAAGCTTCTGTGTAATCTCATTTGCTAACCTATTGCCCAAAGCAAGTCACACAGCGAGGCCTGAAACAGTGGGAAGAAACTACAAAGTTACAGAGCAGGGTCCCAGGAGGCTATCGAGATGTTGATTAAGGCTGTTAATGCAGCATATTTTATTTATTTTTCTTATTTTTTAATTTTTTAAAAATATTTTTATTTATTTTTAGAGAGAGGGGAAGGGAGGGAGAAAGAGCGGGAGAGAGACATCAATGTGTGGTTGCCTCTCACACACCCCCAACTGGGGACCTGGCCTGCAACCCAGATATGTGCCCTGACTGGGAATCGAACTGGTGACTCTTTGGTTCACAGGCTGGCGCTCAATCCACTGAGCCATACCAGCCAGGGCAGCAGCATATTTTAAACTAGCACTTCTTAGAAGCATTAAATGTAGCTGTTATTTCTAAACTGCAGATGTTATGCCTTTGAAATATGAATTATGGGGATCAAGTATATTTGTAAGAGAAGCATGAAGCTTTCACTTTTATTTTAAAAAAGTCTTGTTTAAGAGTTATAAAGGTAACTCATAAAAGGAAAAATCTACATTTATTGTTCTACCTTGAAAATATTTCTGCCCCAGTTGTTGGTGTTTTCCCCCAGGTTTCATTGTAGGAAACAGGATTTTCCCTTCTAGGCATATTTTCGTTTGTTTGATAGTGTTTTAGAAATTCGTTTTGAAATCTGGCTTTGAAAACATTGAATCAAGTAAGATGGTAAGCTGGATAACAGTGTATAGTGTCAGATGGATATTAGACTTATTATTGGGGTGATCACTTTGTAAGGTACTATGTTGTACATGTGGAACTAATATAATGTCAAGTGTAATTGAAAAACAAATTTAAAAGAAAAAAACAAAAAGCGCATTGGCAGTTACAAAAAAAAAAAAAAGTCTGAAGAGTTAGAATCACAAATCAGACTCCTTAAATGTTTTTGCTTAAAATACAGACATTAGATATAGGATTAGACTCCTGTACCTTTATTGCTTTTTTCTCTCTCTACCTTAAGTGGTAAATTTAGGCTCTTTTAGAACAGTGATTCTCAGCAGAAGCCATGCAGCACCCTGGTAAACAGATGGTGAGAAATTGTTACTAGAATTATATCTCAAAAGTTTTTTTAATCAAGTTTATTCCCATAGAGTGCAATGTTGTATGCCACACCTCTCTCTTCTCTGCAGAAATACAAAATACTGAAATAAAAATTTGCATACACATATACTTACTCAATACTCTTCATTCTGTATGTATTATAAAATAACACACACTTCAGTTGTTTAACAGAAACTGTGTATTGTACTGAACTGGCAATTTAAAGGATTTTTCAAAGTAAGTTTGTTGTCGAGCTTTGCTTTATTTTTTGACTTTGGAACCCACCCCAGAGTAAGCTAAAATTTCACACACTTGTTCTTCATTATATTCCATTTTACTGTCTTGAGCTGTAAGGAAAAAGAGGACTTAGGTTTGGCTTGCCAGCAATAGAGAGCCCCTTTGTTTGTATTTTACCTGGATACCAGGATGTTGGATGTAAACTTCAAAAGAATAATAATGTGGCAAAGAATTGTCTTTCAGAATTAATTGATTCAGGTAATTTGAGTCAACTTCAAGAGAAAGGGCCCTGAGAAACATGGCAAGTGGTGATGAGTCTGCTCTTTGGAGGCAGATACTAGCTCTGTCACTTGCCTCCCTTGTGACCTTGAACATGTTACCTAATTCCCTGTGCCTCAGTGTCCCCATTAGTAAAATTGGTAAAATAATAGTGCTTCTTCCATGGGGTTATTGGAAGTGATCAATGAGCTAATCTGTATAAAGTTCCCACATAGAACGATGTCTGGCACATAGTAAGTACTCAATAAATGTTAGGTAGAGTGGGTACTGGAAGAAACTGGTCATCTGATGCAGCTGCTCTGTTTTATAGATCTGGATGGAGATTAAGTTCTTTAGGGAAAGAAATGTTCAAAACTTGAAAGTGAGATTGAATCAATATGAGTTAGGAGACTGCATTCTGGAATGCAATGTCTATTTTAAAAGTATCCACTAATACAACCCTGTGTAGTTCAAGAGCAAGGGTAAGATGATAGTTTTTTGACAGCCCTTTCTGTGCTTGGCACAGTGATTTCAGTAATGGCAGAAAGGGAGTTTTCATTATAATTGCAGTTCTTAGTTCCAGTCTTGGACTCATCTTATTATCCATGAAATATTTTTACAAGACGGCAAGACGGGGCAGGGAGAGAAGACAGAGGGTGTAGGCCACCAAAGCTTATTGAATACTAAATGGCAAATGTGCAAAGGTGTCCAAGAGACTTTGCTTTTCTTCAGAACACTTAAACCTCATTGAGAAAACAGATCCTATGTGTAAGAAAAAAAAATAGTAATAGCAGTTAGCATTATTGAATGTTTGGTATCTGCCAGGCACTAAGTAAAGCAAGCAAGCTGCCTGTCATATCTCATTTGATCCTCATTGTAACTGTCAGGTTGATAGTAACCACAACTTGCAATCGAAAAAGTCACGCTTCGGACATTAAGTACTGGTTCCTGATCATATAGGACCTAAGTGTTGAATAGGTTAAGGGGAGGAAGAGATATCTCTGGGCTGAGGTTAGACTTTTCAAAGTTGGGGATTGGAGGTCTCTAGAGCACTAATTACTTGCATTTTGGGGAGTAGGGACAAGAGATGATAAAGGTCTTGCTGTACCCAGGACTACCCTGTGTAACAAAGAATGTCTTATTCTGCAAAGCTTGCAGAGACCCTACCAGATATTCTTGTAGTTGAACAATGTGTGTATAATTATCTGAGCCTAAAAGTTCTAAAAATAAAATGTTTTTTTTTTTTTTTTTTTTTTTTTTGCAGCTTCAATACATATTGTACATTCCAGGAGTGTAAACTCCTCTGGTTGATAGATTATTGTATTTAATATTTTTGAGCTTTCTTCAAGTTGTTCAGCATTTTAAAAAATATTTTACTTATTTATTTTTAGAGAGAGGAAGGAAGGGGGAAAGAGAGGGAGAAAAACATCCATGTGTGGTTGCCTTTCACGCATCCCCAACTGGGGACCTGGCCCACAACCCAGGCATGTGCCCTGACTGGAAATCGAACCAGCGACCTTTTGGTTTGCAAGCTGGTGCTCAATCCACTGAGCCACACCAGCCAGGGCATCAGCATTTTGAAATTGATGTTATTGGCAGCAGTGCACATCATGGTGTCTGTGTTGACAACACAACACGTGCCTCTGTCAGTTTGCACTTATAGCTGTCACTCAGTGACTTTACCCATGGATGTAAGAAACTGGTTATCGAAGTGTACATCTCCTTTTATTTCTCCTTTTCTGGAACCCGTGTAGATATTTTCTGTGAATTTCACTTCAAGATAGTAAAGGGGATGTTAGAAAATACTTGCTATAGCAAGAGCATGTTGGATCAAATAGGATTGCACTGGGTTTGAGTTTTCAGGGAAATCGTAGCTATTTGAAGGTAATGAAGGATGTGGGTAAATGAGAGGCTCTAGAATCAGTTGGGTATTAGCCTGTCAATGGCTGAAAGAACTTTGCTCTGGAGGCTTTTGGATAAGGGAGTGACGGGGAATGGAACAGTATTTGTCTGGCACAGTATAGCTGGGGTAGGTCTGGGAGGAGGTGTCGGGAGGAACAAGACTGAGGCCGGGACAGGACTTATCCTTGTGGAGTACTCAAGGTCCATAGAGGGAGTGGACAGGACAGAGAGCAACGTAAAGTGAGAAGAATTTGTTAGACATTTTTTTACTGTATTTGGGGAAGATAGGTATAGTGAAAGTGTGTATCTGATTTTAATTTGTGTCTTTTTTCCCTCCTTGTCATAGTTTCAAAGCACATAGAAAGTTCTCATCACAAGATAAAAAAGAAACTTGTAACTATGTATGGTGATAGATGTTGACTGGACTTACTGTGATCATTTTTGCAATGAAAGCAAATATTGAATCCTTATATTGTACACCTGGAACTAATGTAATTTTATGTCAGTTATACATCAATAAAAAATAAAATAAAAATAAATAAGGTAGTTCTTTCTTCAAGGAATTTATCCTCTATTAGGAAAAAAGATAAAAATAAAATTTTTATGTCATGTGTTAAGTGTATTAATAGAAATATGTACAAAGTTTAGCAGTGGGATAATAGTGATTCAAAGAATATTTTATCAATGATATAATACCTGAGCTGGATCTAAATGAATGAACACTTATAGTTTTTATCTATTTCTTGGAAGAAAAAGGAATTACACCCAACTTGAGCTTTACTAAGGAATCAGTTCTCATCCTGAATGCCAAACGATCAGGCAGTGAGAGAGGAGAAGATGCCCTTTTGTACAGTTGTGGGGAGCTGGCTGTGACCCTCCACTGAAGCTGTGGCTGTGCTGGGCAGGGTCCTTGCAGCACACAGTTCTCTTCCTTCAGACCTGGGACTGTAACTTGCTCTTACTAGTTCTGGGGTCTGAATTATCCCTTCTAGTTTTTCTCTCTTGCCAGCCTTTTTTTTTTTTTAAATAGTCCCTTAATTAAACCCTCCTCAAATTGTTCAATTTGATGGGGTTGTCTGTTTTCTACTTGAAACCTGATGAGTACAATCTATACTTACATATTGAAAAAAAAGGCAAAGTGCACAATAAATATAAGGAAAAAAGTCTTTTTGTTCAAATTGCAAACACAATATCACAGATAAAAAGAGTAATCAGCAATATGAGTGGAACACATAAAGGCATGATTATAATGAGATAATTTACCATTCTGAGTCAGGGTCCTATTATGTTGACAAAAATAAAAACATTGAGGATTGGACTATCATATAATAAGTTGAATAACTATATATATATAATTTCAAATTTATATATTGGCGTCTAATGGTGAAACAAGTTAGCATCTTATACTGAAGTGAACTACAGGTGGGCGTTGAACTCATGTATTCACTCCTTTGTTTAATAGTTCTCTCATGAGTTCTGCTTGGGGGATGCTCCTCTGTGATTCTATTGGACTTTTATTGCGCTCCAGTAGTATTATCACAAGGTATATAAACATTATGGATTTCCATTAACAGGATACAAAAACACTGCTGGAAAAGGAAATTGTGGCTAGTTTGCTTCACTTACGTACTTTTAAGCTTTGTTTTTACACCGCAACTGTATTCTTAATGTGGAGCTTGTAGTCTCCTCCCCTGCTTCCTGGGACTTTGAACTCAGTATGTGATTTTTCAGGAAGCAAAGGCACTTGGTCTGAATGCTGACAAACCTTCTCTAGCTTTACAGCTGAGTTAGCGTTTCTGCCTGTCTTTGCTTTAATGGGAAGGGTAGACAATATTTTGATTAGGATAAAGTTTCAGAATCTATCTCTATTATCTAGATCAGCACTTCTCCAAATGAGATATGTGAGCCACATCTATAATTTGAAATTTTCTAGTATCCACTTTACAAAAAATAAATGGATGAAATTAATTTTAACAGTGTTTTATTTAATTTTCTGTATCCAAAATATTATTTCAGCATGTAAACAGTATTTTAAAATTATTAATGAGCTACTTTACTCCAAAATCAGCCTGTGGTTCATACTTACAGCAGTCAACCCGGATGCAGAATATTCACTGGAAATATTTGATCTGTATATCGATTTTCTAAAATTTATAGTTGAAAAGTAGATTCAGTACCCAGGAAGTTCTAAACTGACTTAAATGTCTCCCAAATATTAGTTTATAAACTTAAGTTAATTATAATTAAGTAAAATTAAAAATTCAGTTCTTCAGTTGCATTAGTCCCCTAAGTGTCAGTAGTTCCCTGTTGCCCCTAGTGGCTTTTATCTTGGACATCACAGCTACAGGTTATTCTTAACACTGTACTTAGGTGCTTTTATATTTTCTCAGGTTGTTAATGAATTAGAATTACTTCATGCCACAAACTCCCTGGAAACTGTTTTATTCAAGTAGATTTATTCATCAAGGATACCGGTGCCTAAGGAAAAATAGCTCTGTGTATTTGTACTTCATTCCCAGGGCCAGGGAGTGCCTTGCACATAGTAGGGGTTTAATAAGTGTTTACCTGCTAAATCCTGTTTTAGTCCTCAAGTTTACTTAAACTATACTTTCTCAGGGAAGTGTACATGCTCCTTTGTTCGATTTTTTTTCATAGAACTGAGTTATTTTCTTCCCAAACATATATACTTGTCCACTGATTTGAGTAATTTTGTGATTAATAGCCATCTCCCAGACTAGACTATAAGTTCCATAAGTTTCGGGAAGGTGTTTTTGTTCATTGAAGTATTCTGTGTCCATGGTGAGTATGGAATAAATATTAGTCAGATAATAATATCACAGGGCCATTTAAAATATGACATGATTAGCAGATTGTCTAGTTCTTAACTTTATAGAACTTGGAGTTTGTTTTGTGTTTGGGAAAAAATATATTTTATTATAAGGATTATGCATACTAAAAAGTATGCAGGTTTTTAGGTTTTGTTCAAGTATTTTCAAAATACTCCTGTAAGTATGCCTTTTCTTAGCTTTATTCTACTTGACTGGTCTTCATTTTCTTGAAATACCTATCACCTCACATCTGCCTCTGCTAATAACCTAAGGTGCACTGAGGCCAAAAACTAGAAGAAAGAAAAATAGAGAGGGGAAAGGAGAAAGAGAGGGAGAGAGGCATCACTGTGTGGTTGCCTCTCACTCGCGCCCCCAATTGGGGACCTGATGTGCAACCTAGTCATGTGCCCTGACTGGGAATCGAACCAGCGACACTTGGCTCGCAGGCCTATGGCGAAATCCTTTTAAGGAGCTGAGAAAGGCATGGGGCAAAAGTAATGGTGATAGAGGGAGCATCTCTTGTTTCAGGACAGTTAGAAATAAATCCATCCTTGTAATTATAGAAGAGTAATGAGCCTTACCCACAATATGTGAAAATATTATTAAAATGTATTGTGGGTCAGTAAACCAGGTTGTCAGGTCATTATCTGAATCATAAAGTTAGAGGTAATACCCATTAAAGGTTACTAGTTTGGAAAGGTTAGTTTGGAATTTAGTGTTTGCAAATACAGGGATGGGCAAAAGTAGGCTTACAGGTGTAATGCAAATTAATAATACAATAATTATTGAATAATAATACAAAAATATAAACTTTTGCATACTCACAACTGTAGATTTACTTTGCCTGCCCCTGTATAAAGTTTCTCCATGTGAATAATTCTCTAGTAAACCTCTAGCATTTACTTTCTCTTTCAACATTTCACGAAAGTGAAATAAACATACAGAAATGTGGACATGAAGGTACAGCTTGATGAATTTTCACATGCAGATCAAAAAACAGTACCGTACCATCACAACATCCCAGAGGCTGTCCCCTGCATCTTCCAGCTTTTTGCCCTCCAGGGTAAACCATTGTCCTGACATAGATAAGTTTTTCCTGTTTTTGTACTTGATATAAACAGAATCACTGCAGTATCCGCATTTGAATTAATAAAACAGATTATCATTCTAAGTGACATTTCTGATAACAACTCATTGAAAACAAGGTCTGTTTTCAGTTTTCCTTATTATGCATCTAATTTAGTAAACTGGCAGTTTCCCACTGTATTTAGTTCTTTAACATTCCTTTAAGAAATGGCCTATGTAAATGCAAGTGTGTGATGTGTGCATGTGCATGAATGTGTGTGTATGCACATGTATATTCTTTTAAAGATTTTACGCAGACTCAGTCATGCTATGCTATGCATGTCATTCACCTCTCAGTGATAGGTCTTAAAGCTTCATTTTTCCTAATAGCGGCCCAGTACTCTATTATATAGATGTATCATAATTTAGTGAGCCAGCTGTCCCCTGAAGAACAGGTAGGTTGTTATTGATCTTTTGCTTTTAAAACAATATAGTCCATATGAGTTTATCTATAAAACAAATTCTTAAAAATGAAATTGCTGAACAATGGGGTCATAGATTTTTACTTTGCTCAGATATTTCTAAAAGGTCATTTAAAGAGTTTTGCCACTTTTTACTCCCACCAGCAAGGTTTAATAACTCCTCTGTTTCCAGTGCCCTTGCCCTAGGTTATGTGTTATCCAGTCTCTTACTCTTTGCAGCCTCATATAGGAAAACCAATAAGTCATTATTTAATTTCACATATTCTTCATTTTTAAGTGAGGTTAGTTATTTATATGTTTATTGGACATTTGTATTTCTCTTGGGACTCGTACATGTCCTTTGCTCATTTTCCTACAGGCTTACTCATACTTTTCTTAATGATTTCAGGTTCTTTCCACATAAAAGAAATGAGCTCTTTTGTATCATTTTTAGTGTTTCTTTTTTTTTCTGTTTGGTTTTTGTCTTTTCTGTGTTTGTACCCATTTTTTTCCTAAACAGTGGTTTAAATTTTTATGTGGGGAAATGTACCAGTATTTTTCTGATTGATTTCTGAATTGTGTGTTTTTAATGAGAAAAAAGCTTTGGAAACTTTAGATAGATAATAGATAAATAAATAGGTAGATGTATAAATAAACTTAAGCCTAGAATGGAAAAAAAAATCTCCAATGTTTATGGGAAAATGTGGCTAACCAGGAATTCAAATTTTAGTCAAAAATGGTATATCCAACTGTAAGGAAACAAAACTTTGGACATTATCTATCAAAATTTATTTAACATTTTAAAATATCTTTTGGAAAGATTTTCAGTGATATGCTTTTTTCCTTGTGTGTATTCTTTGTTATTTGGGGTTTTAATTTCTCAAATGATCCCTCTTTTCAGATTTCAAATTATAACCGATTTCCTGCACCATTGCTGACGTCCAGTGATCCATGTCAGAAGTATTTCCAGGTCAGATACACTTTCACATGTTTTGACTCAGAGAAGCAGTTGAATGTTAAAACTTTAACAAATATATATGGTTGATGACTGTTTTGATGTTAAACTTATGATTTGCTAAAATAACATGTGGGTTTTCATTATTTTTCACTAATATAATAGAAAAATGAATCATTAAAATAAGATAAAAGAATCAATTGGGCTTAATTGTATTCATGTAATAATTGCATGACTCTCCTAATATCATCATGTGAAAATATTTTAGTTGACTATGATGGGAAATATAAAACTATCACAGTTTGCCATCTGGCATTGCCCATTATAGCCTGTAAACTATTAAATATAAACAAAGGAGGTATTGGCAGTGAGTCTCTATAAACAGCATCTTAGCCATTGTGGGGTTTGCCTAGAATAGAGCTCCCCAAATTAGTATTCTCCTTGGATTGAATGCTGATTAATTTCAGACCCTGGGAAAAATCACCTTAATTTTATTGTGTGTTCCTCTTTTTGTGACATGATGGATGCTAGTCTGCACACAACATGGTGTGAGATTTAATTCTTAGCTTCACAGTAATATAATAAGGAAAAAGTAATGGCAATGACATTTGGAATTATATTATAGGACTGTAAGTGGCAGATACACTTGGGTGGATCCCATATTTGTTAGGGCACATACCACTCAGAAAATTCTGAGTTTTTAAAGAAAAAGATTTTAACCATGGACAAATAGATATTAATGTCCCTAAATTTTAAATTAAACTCATTAAGTGTGCCCAAGCACCTTTTTGCTTTATATAATACAGTTCAACAGAGAACTAAAATAAAACGATAAAATAAACACTAACTTCAGTAGACGTATGTGAGTGTAGGAATATCCTATTTATAAAAGTCAGCCAAAAGCAGTATGACAAACCTAAGTTCATAGAGGAAAATTAGGAACTTAGAGGTGATTCTTAGAGGATATCTAACTCATGCTGGGAAAATTTGGGGACAGGAAGTAGATTTTCTTTATAAATACATATTTGAACAGGTATGTTAATTTTCGAAAATAGAGGCAAACATGTATGTCCTTTAAAAAATACTTCTTAAGTGTTGAGAATCCCTTTAGAAATTCTTTAGCATTTAAAATATTTATTACATTGCAAGATAAACATTTTAGAAACAAAGCTGGCAAATATATAAAATGATGTGTTTTCCTCTAAACGGAGGTGAATTAATCAAATAACTTGTAGAAATTTCTTCTAGCCATTATACTTTGTTATGCTGATATAGTCATTCTTTCTGTTGGTACTAAAATAGCATTATTCCTTGGTAGTTATATAAGAAATAATGAAACTGTTACCCAGCATGATTTTTTAATAAGAACTACTGCTATTATGCATTGGTATAGGATGTAATACATTTTGCCAAGAAAGCAGTATTCTTATTCCAGTCATTTTTTATTTGAAAATTCAAATGGCAGCTCATAAGGAAGAATCTGGACCAATACATAGCATCAGATATATCCAAACCCATCTTAGGAGCTGTGATTACCGAGAGCCTTTTAAAAAACAAACATACCAGAATCTATACTGTTATGCGCTTGAAAAATTCTTCCTGAACTTTCAAGATTCAACCTAGGAGTCTCTTCCGAATAGGTCTTAGCTATGACATAGTCAAGAAATTACCATATTTTAAGGCTTCTTTCACTGTTTTAATTTTTCCCCCTTTTGGAATGGACTTGAGAGCAGTTTATTCAAGAAAACCTGTGTAATAACATTATAACTTACGTACCTTTTTTCACCTAAACCAGCATCCCCAGGCTTGATCGGTACTAGAATCATCAGAGTTGGTCATGAAAGTCCAGAGCTATGCTAAAAAATACATTCATTTTCAGAAGACATTGAGGCTTTTCTAAACGAAGGAAACAGTGTAGATATGGAGCAGAGAAAATATCCTTGGGATAGCATATCATATCCCAAGGTGACTACTTCTAATGTCTTAATTCTTACTTGAATACACATATTCTGCTCGGTGTTTTCCCCCATCTGGAGTGCCTTTCTCTTTCTTGTCAACTGGTGGACTCCTACCTACCTTTCAGGACCCAGCACAGCTTTTTTTGTGCTGCTGTTTGTTTTTTTGTGTGGGAGCCATTCCCCCAACCTCTCTCCTCATTCCTAATACCTTCTTATAAGGCCCTCCGTCTGCTTTAGCTATTGGGAGTTTGTTTAATAAGTTATCCTTTGCACTGCCCTGTCTGAGTTTTTAAAAGAAAGCAGTTGTTACTTTTTTCTTTCTTTCTTTCTTTCTTTCAAATATTTTATTTATCTGTAGAGAGGGAAAGGGAGGGAGAAAGCAGGGGAGAGAAATAGCAATGTGTGGTTGCCTCTCGGGCGCCCCCATCCGGGGACCTGGCCCGCGACCCAGCCATGTGCCCTGACTGGGAATCGAACCAGCGACCCTTTGGTTTGCAGGCCGGCGCTCAGTCCACTGATCCACACCAGCCAGGCTGGCACATCTTCCTTGATGCTCTCAGTTCCACTTGGGATCTTGAACAGAGTGAGCCCTCAAGCAATTAAGTTGAATGGAGAATGGGAAACCTTTAGGTGGGCTAGAGCTAGCTCTTGAAATCACCCCTTTCTCTCAAAGAGCCTGGAGAAGTTGCCCTGTCAATCAGCTGTGTGAAGCTGCTTTCCGGGTTTAGAAACTTCCAAGGTACTAGTTTTGATCTGTCCGACCCAGCGGCCCAAGCTGCCTCCTAATAACCTTTGCTTCTTTTGTTCATAGAGAAGTTCTTATCATTTTTTGTCACATTGAGAGTTTGCTTTCATGAGTAATTTCAGGAAACCAGCTTTATTTTGCCTCTCCTTCCTAAAAGAAAAAAATGGGTTTATTTCATTTCCTTAATACTTTGAGGTCTAGTTCAAAAGGCAACATTCCTCAGGGTGGATGTTTTGCTGTTAACTCCTCAGTGGAAATAAAATTGTATAGTAGAAAAATAAAAATGAAGAACATGTGAAGTCTCATTTAAAAGCGCGGCAAACGTTGGGCTCCCCTGGGCCTTTTTGCCAACCCTGGGCCCGTTTGTCAGTTTCCAATTTTATAAGCATGCCATAGGAGCAGAAAAGAAGCAGCAGGTTATTGAAGAGAGGGTTTCCTGTCATGACTGACGGTTTCTTTTTCCTTTAACAGAGGACTAGAGGTCTCAGAAAGAGAAGGGAGCAGGTTTAACTACAGGCCCCGGCACAGGGTTGTATGAGGATGTCATCTGACTTATGGGCTTACAGCGTGGTGCTGAGATCTTTGTGACTCCAGATTTGAGGAAGGCTTTGTTAGCCGTGAAATTAAAATGACCCTGGTTTACCTAATATTGTTTAGGCTTTGTTAAAAAAAGAAAAAGTGTCTATCAACTAAGGCTCCTTTAGTTGTAAAAAGGAGAAAAACACCTTTAAGTGGTTTAAGCAAAAAAATTAAAATTGTTATTGGTTTTCAGGGATTCCAACAATGTCATTGCAGCTTGCTCACTCTGTCTCTTGAATCTACTTGCCCATTTGTTAGGTTCTTGCTTATATAGGATGCAGATTGTCTTCATGGTGACTCCGTGAAGCTTCTTATCTCCTAGTTTAAGAAAAAGAGAAAAAGACAGCACTTCTGATCATTTGGCAGAAGTCTTAGGAGTGGCTGTGTGTGGGTCACATGCTTTTCCTTGAGCCAGTCACCAGAGCTGTGGGGATTTGCTGCTCCTATCGGCTAGGCCTGGATCACGTTCGATAGAGTCATCTCTGCCTGAAACACAGGGACTGAATCCCTAGAATGTCAGCTCCATGAGAGGTATTTTTATTTTGTCCATTTTGTTCACTGCTGTATCCTCAGCAGGAAGAACTGTATCTGCCACATGGTATTACACACCAAAAAATCTGCTGAATGAGCGTGGAGGAAGGCTGATACCTCAAGGAAAATTTGGGGGCTTTTACGTAAAAAGGAGGAAGTACCTGCCAGGCTATCACAGATGTTTCTCCATCATACAGGAGAGTGACGGCTGCAGTCATACTAGTTCTTGTCAGACTCTTAATTCTGAACTGATACCCAGCTCTGGAATAGGAATCGATCCTCTTGAATTGAAGTTACATCTTCATAGGTAACACTCAAAAGAGCATGGTGAATAGATGTGGAGGTGATGGCAAAATCATGGGCCCTCTGCACCTTCCAGAAACCCAGGAGCAGCACTGCTGAAGACGAGCCCTTAGGGTTGTACCCAACACCTTAATTACACCCCGCTCTGAGACTCTGTCTTTCCTTTTTTTCCTCCTGTTCCATAGGTTGCCTTTTCCTTTTGTTGATGGTTTTCTTTGCTGAGCAAAACCTTTGTAGTTTGATGTAGTCCCACTTGTTTATTTTGTTTTTGTTGCTTTTGCTTTTGGTGTCAAATCAAAAAAAAAAAAAAATCATCACCAAGATGTGTTAAGAAGCTTACCCCGGGGAGTTTGATGCATTCAGATTTTTACTTTCAAGTGTTTAATCCATTTTGAGGTAATTTTTGTGTATTGCGTGAGAAAGTGGTCCAGTTTCATTTTTTTGCATGTGGCTGTCCAGATTTCCCAACTTATTGAAGAGATTATCCTTTCCCTGTTGTGTATTCTTGGCTCTTTTGTGAGAAATTAATTGACCATATATGCATGACTTTATTTCTGGGACCTGTATTCTGTTCCATTGATCTATGTGTCTATTTTTATGCTCTCCAAGTTCAAAAAAAAATTGTTTTAATGTCACTAACCCTGTGTTTTTTCCTTGTGACTATCTCTGAACTTTGTCCATCTCCTCAGATTTCCCAAGGCTGCTTACCCGCAGGGGAAGACTCTACCTTACTGAGAAAATTGAGGCTATCAGTTTTGCTTTTCCTGGTTTCCTGTCACTGCAGTGACATACGTGCCTGTCCCCATCCTTACTCCCCATCTTCTTTCTCACATAAAGAGAAAGGGCAAGGCCGACTCTCCCACATCTGCTGTGGTCCCCCCCTCTCCTCACCACCTGGATTCTTCCTTCTTGGTCTGTCCCTCTTTTGTGTTTCTGCTCCCCACCCCCCACCCTTCGCCAGACAAGGAAACTGAGTGTCTGATGTCCTAGATCACTCAGCTAGTAAGAATCACGGACAGGGCTTGAGCCCATCTCTCCAACCCTGAGTTGTGTGCTCTTATGCTCAGAGGCACTGCCTCTCACTCTCGGGGGCCTTTCTCCCTCAGCCTCGGTCTTTCTTGGATTTTGCTAAACCTCTACCTATTTCATGATTCTTCTGAGCCGAAATGACTGCCTAGCTGTGTATTAATTCCGGGAGGCAACTGTCACTTTGTAAGATTACCTTGGCTGCCTTAGTTCTAGATCTGAACCTTTATTTTGCTTTCAGATCGTACCACCATTTGATATCTAAGGCCCACTCTGCTTGTGTTCAGGCTTTGATCTATGACAACAGCAGAAGCAGTGCTGTCTTGCATAGGGTGGTCCTGTAGTTCTAGTCTAACCCTCCCAGATCTCCCCCTGTGATTTCTAGCAAGCACAAGGATTACAAAGCAAGGGCATAGGAAGGACATTGGGATCCAAAAGGCTGATGAGAACAGGGCTAAAAGTTTTTATCCATCACATTTAGGATATGAAAGCTATTTAAATACTAAACTACCTAGAAATGTGGATGGTGTTCTTCCTGAAAATGTTTATGGTTATAAACAAAGTAAATAAAAAATTTTCCTTAACACCATTGCTACAGTGTAGAACCTAACATCGTAAATTAGCCTCATAGAGATTTTTTGCCATGTCTTTTAAAAAGCCACTAGATTTCCAACTTTCTCATAACATCACTCTAAATACCCAAGAGTTTCAGTGTAATTTTCTCTTGTGTGCCTGTTATGAATATGTGTCTCAGGGAAAACTTCATGTGGGCTCAAGATGGGCTCTTCTTATAACAAATGCTGCACTTGAGTAAGGTTGAATTATGAAGGGAAGCATATGTTTTCCATAAAATGGTAGTAGTAGCCAAAACACTATTAAAATTGTTAAATTTAGTCTTAGAGTATTGTTTGAGAGGGAGAAATACACTAGATTCTCCGTTCCTGTAAAATGAAGCCCAAGTACTTGAGGTAGGCTGCTAGGTAAGCAGGAATTTTTTAATTTATTTTATTTTTTAGCTTTTACTTACTTAATTTTAGAGAGAGGGGAAGAGAGAGAGAAACAGAGGGAAAGAAACATCAATTGGTTGCCTCTTGGCTGCCCCCAACTGGGACCTGGCCCGCAACTCAGGCATGTGCCCTGACCAAGAATTTAACTGGTGACCCTTTGGTGTGTGGGGTGATGTCTAACCCACTGAGCCACACCAGTCAGGGCAAGCAGGAATTCTTACAAATAATAATTCTGAAGAATGGGGCCCAAGCTCTAACCACTTTGGATTACAGTCCTTACCTACATCTGTGGGCCACATGGTCATTCTGTTATAAACATGGACACTCCCTAGACTGTTCAGATGATGCCTAGTTTCCTAGAAGCATACAGACTCTAGGATGAGTGGGGGATTCTTTTCTAAAATAGCCCATCCTGTGTATTTGATGATAGAAAGAGATACCCAGATGGAACATTCTTGCCTTCCTCCCTCATGGAGGTCCCTGTTTTGCCTGGGAGAGGAAGAGGGAGTTGTCACAATGTAATTTTAGGAATGTTGGGAGCTGTTCTTTGGCTCACCCACTGCTGGTGTAGAACTCACTGAGGTCTCTGTGGAGGGCAAAGGATCAGAGAAGAAAAAAAGTCATTCCTCACAGGCTGAGAAATGTGAAACCTCAGGAATTCTTGCTGATGAATTTTATTCCCTTTTAGTCTGAGAAACCGTTCTTTCTTCCTAGCAAGAGACACATGGAATAAATCACTGATGGTGTGAACAATATTTGAGATAAATGCAACTGTCAGATAGTTTCCTAGGAGTTCTGCAAGGGCACGCGGTGACTGCAAAAAGCTGAGTCTGTATTTTAATTCACTGGAACGTATTCAGACTCCTTTGGGGCTCTAATAGGTCTCTAGTCATGGACTCAGTGCAACATTATTTATTAGTAATTGCTTCATGTGTGTTGTGTTTGCTCTTGAGCAGTTAAGGCGTTTTTCCAAAATTTCTGTGTAGCACAAACACTAAGCCCAAATCAAAAGTGTTTACAAAGACATTAGCAAAACACTCTAATGGAGGTGTGATTTTTCTAGGCATTCACAACACAGTTTCTAAACAGGGTTGAGAAAAATTACCTTGGACATATGGTGCATCCTTGAACAGTGACCTTTCAGGTTAATTAAGAAAGCCGGAGCCCAGAAGCATTTTTGAGCAACTTTTTTGCTGCCTGAGGGAAGAACAGAATAGAAATGTGGTAAACGTTTCGAAAAGGAATGATTTTTAAGGTTGTGAAAATGTTTTTTTACAAATTCAAAAGAGAGATACTTTTTAATTTTAGGGAAAACTTGGATCCTCAGACTTTGGTTTTTCTATAAATTGGCTTTTGGGCACCCACATGAAGCCTTCTGATTGCTCCTATTTGATATAGAGGCAAGTGGTGGAAATAAAGAGGAAAATGGGTCAATTTTACAAGAATGTATGTAACAGAAGCATTAATTCTCTCAAATTTCTGTTTAAAAATGTTTTTACTCTGTATGCTAAGTGGTTCAGTCCCGTCAGGCGTCTGATGACCAGTTTCCTTTTTTTGCCAGCTGACTCAGGTGGAGACACTTTGGCAGTGTTTATGGCCAGCAGCGGCGCGACAGATGTCACGAATCGGAACAGCCCGGCCACACCACCAAACACCCTTAATCTCCGTTCCTCCCACAATGAACTGTTGAACGCGGAAATCAAACACACAGAAGCCAAGAACAGCACACCCCCAAAATGCAGGAAGAAATATGCCCTAACTAACATCCAGGCAGCCATGGGTCTCTCAGATCCAGCTGCACAGCCCCTGCTGGGCAACGGCTCTGCCAACATCAAGCTGGTGAAAAACGGGGAGAACCAGCTCCGGAAGGCTGCAGAACAGGGGCAGCAGGACCCCAACAAAAATGTCAGTCCCACTGCAGTCATTAACATAACTTCTGAGAAGTTAGAAGGTAAAGAGCCCGCCCCACAGGATTCCCCGGGCTGTGAAATTGTACCCTCCCAACCCCGGAGAACCAAGAGCTTCCTGAATTACTATGCAGATCTGGAAACCTCCGCCAGGGAACTGGAGCAGGGCTTGGGCAGCCAGCATGGGGTTATGGAAGAGAAGGCCCAGCCAGGCCAGGGCCAGGCCGCCACCATCATTGGGAATGGTGAGTTGCTGCTGCAGAAACCAAACAAACCCCAGTGCAGCCCGGAGGACGGCCAAGTAGCCACAGTGTCATCAAGCCCAGAGACCAAGAAGGATCATCCTAAAACAGGGGCCAAAACAGACTGTGCTCTACACCGGATCCAGAACCTGGCCCCCAGCGACGAGGAGTCCAGCTGGACCACACTGTCCCATGACAGCGCCTCACCCAGCTCCCCGGACGAAACAGGTACCCTTGGGAAAGGTGGCGTAAGGTGGCACTTTCTTCTGGTGTATTCTGTTATTGATAGAATTTCTCTCTAGACTGGCCCCCCAAAATCCATTTGTAGCAGAGGAGAACAAGATCCTTTGGGGGTAGAACTGGGCAATTTGTGTGGAATATATTGTTAGATTGTTTAACGGTTTCATTTTGGTTCCAACGTAAGTTATTTTTTCTGGGAAGCATTTTTCGTAAAGGAAATAGGTCCTTGGTGGTAAGTACAGTAAAACAGCATCTTTTTAGAAACTATCTTGCCAGTCTTTGGTGAACTATTTCTATATACTATCAAGAAATACTGGGTTTTATTAAGCAAAATAATAAAAGACATACAGTTGCTGGGGACAGGGTATAACCTATAATCTGATTCAGAGAACCAATACAGTAGTCCCTCTCCATATCGTGATTCACTTATTGTGGCCTCACTGTATCGCGGGGTTTTAAAAAATATTATAATTAATTATTTATAGCACATTTTTTCGCTATATTGCGGGATTTTGCGGTACTGTATATGTATGTTGTTAAAGTTACGTAGGTTTAAGAGTGTAGAATATGTTTAAGAACATAAATAGTGTTTATAAAAGTGTGGAAAAGGTTAATAAGGGAGTGGGAAAGGTTAATAGGAACTGGGAACAGTTTATAAGTGTGTGGGAAGGGTTTATAAAGCCTTAAAATATATACAAATACTAAAATAAATGTAAGGTTCCTACTTCGCGGATTTTCACCTATCACGGGGGGTGGGGGGGGCGGGGTCCGGAACGTAATACCCGCAATAAGTGAGGGAATACTGTATTTTAAAGTTCTCAGCAGGACTTATTTATGCTTAAGCTAATGAAAGGTTAAAAATCTGTTTATTAATGACATTTGCCTTTTAACCTTTCTGGGAACATTGTATTGGCCTTGTTCAGGTGATACCGGAAAATGAGAAAGTGGTGTTTCTTTTAAAATATATTCAGGAGTTTAGGGTTTCAACTAGTCTAATTGACTTTTGTCTATATCTGTAATGTGTCCAGATGTGTCAGAGGAGTCAAAATTGAGACAGAAATGAACAGGGTCCTAAAAGTTAGCTACTTTTATCCTCAGTTCCTCAGAGCCCCACCCCCACCCCCCATTACACTGATCATAAAGTGAATTAAAAGATGTGGAGAACATTATTGTATCTGAATGCGGAGTAATCAAGCACTCGCAAAAGCTTATTTCTGTAACAACCTCACAACTACCCTAGAGGGTCCCAGGGCTCTGTGAACGTGATACAGATAGAACCACCAAGGAAGGAAATAACATTTTTCCAACTTACAAAGCAGAGATGCTACAAAGACTACAGATAAGGGAAAGAGATGGGCAAAGTTTTATAAAAAAAAGTTTTTGAAATGCCCTTTAAAATCGCAATACTTGAAATGATGGATTTCACCACCCTGCTGTAGCTGCGTCTGGCAGTAGGGAGGTTGAGATGAGTCTATATCATTTTGTAAATGTCTAGACCTGCACATTACTGGAATCATAATTATGTTTAGTGATGTTACTGAGTTCACAACTCTATTACTTTTTCCCATTGACAGAATTCTTATCCTGTAGCTAATGGACACTGTTACCTGTTAGCGTCTGAATCTGCATAAATAACTTGAGTATTTTACATCTAAACTCTACCTTCTGTTTTTACCCACCCTCCTCCTACCCCGTCCTGCTCTTCCAGACATGGTACTTTCTGTTGTAGTTCAAGTTTAAATTTTACTGAGAGTTATTTAATGAACAATAAAGTCTCACCTTTCCTAGTGGTTATCACCACCTTTCTTTCTTGAAGTATTTTCTTTCAGAAAACATTTAACACATATTTCCACATTTTTAATACATTTTTAACTTACCCAAATTTTATGATATTGTTAAAGAGTCCTCACTTTTTAGAGATATATTAATATACTGCTTTATATTATATTATAGTATAACATAACATAATATAGTATAAACTAATATACATAATATTGAGTATGGACTTTTCTCCAAAATAATTGTGGTGATGACTTAAAAAAAAAAGAAACAAAAGTGCCCATAAGCTAATAATTGTTAAAGATGGGTACATGAGAACTCATTATTCTGTTCTCTCAAATTTTATATGTTTAAAAGTTTTCACAATAACTACTTCTCACTGCTGAAATCTAGATTGTTTCCATGCAGAGCCCCTTGGCTCATTGAGTGCTGGGGTCAATAAGGGCCTGTGGAGGGCTCAGAGACTAGGCCGGACACCTGCATCTGCTCCATCTGCTGCAGCTCTCTCCCAGCCCCTCCGCCCACCACTCCTTTGCTCAGTGTCCGGGCATTCCTTTCTGTGGGCCTCGCTACAGAACTCAGTACAGTGCTTGACACATGGTGTGAACTGGATTCGAGTTTGCTGACATGTTGAGAAGATGTGTTCGCTTTTCCCTCTTAGTCAGTATTGAAGACCTTTGAATGTTAAAGTCAAGGTGATGGTACGGTGATGGCCCTTCACGGGTGGGTAAGGATAGACATTTTGAATCAAATACACTGGAAAGAATATACTGTTGCTGTGACTCCAAAGCAGCGAAATTGAGTTTTTTTATAAAACATACTAGAAGTCAAACCTGTATATCCTTCAAAATGGTCCCTTTGGGGTCTCTGTACCTATTTCAGCATGCTGCAATGTCTCAAACTATTAACATTAATAATATTTGAGAATTCTTTGGAATTTCCTGAGAGCCAGTTGTGAACTCCCACTGAATAGAAACCTCTACTTTATGAACGCACTTCAGAGTTGCACGTAGTGACCACTATATAATTAGTGAGTAAAATAAAATAAGCAATCATCTAGATTATTTCTTTTGGTTTCATATTTCCACTGAGGCATACCATTAGTATTTACAATGAACACATTCAGTTTAAATTAAACATTATATGTTTCACTTCTAATAGCAAAATTAGTGTTATTATATATATTTTATATGGGACATCCATGTTTATATATGTAATAAACACAAACACTGTTGGAAGAAAAGAAAACATAAAAGCAAACATTTGTAAGATACTAGTATGCAGTATGATAGTTCATATTTAAAAAGTGTATATATTTGCTTCTTCGCTGTGTGTTAAGTTCCTACTCATCACTGTGGTCTGTGTGCTATGACTAAATCATGATGACACAATTATCTTTGGATTCTAGACCATGGTCTGGGGAGCCTAGAAAAACGGACAAACTCATTTCTACTTTAGGGTATCCTTTCCAAGTTAGAATGCTATTTATAAAATAAAATATTCTGACTAACTCCAAGATTCACTACATTCTATTTTCCCTCTCTTTCCGCATTGCCCCCTCCAGCATCTTAGCACCTGTTTTTGCACAATGCTATGTGTACAATATGTTGCTCCTCTTTTCCTCCTAAGTAGTCTGTCCTTTGAGAAAACAAGAGGCTATTCTAAGAAAGGAGGGCATCTATGAAATGACTGTGTTTCATAAGTTTCAAAAAGTTCAACAGAATGCCTTCTCCTAGATTCTAAAAGAAAGGGTTGGTACTTGAAAGGGGGGACTTTCAGTCTGTTTGAGTTTGGCCAGAGATCCTTGTCCCTTGTGGCCCCAGGGAAGCAAATGGCTCAGATAAATGCTGATTGATCAGATTGTGTGCAGTCTCTCTGTTAATCACCTGGTGTTTTATGTTAGCTTCATGAAAACTTTTGAAAGACATATTTTGGTGCTACCTGGGTACAAGTTTTCAGAACCTTGTTGGTTTACTTGGGGGCTTAATAAAATTGAAGATACAGAATTTGAAACTGAGTGGATCTTGTGGAAAGTCATTTTTAAATGAGGTTCATTACTGAATGTAATGTGCAAAGGCAAGGTATACACAGAGAAAACCAAATATAGATGGTATGGTAGGGGGTCTAATGCTTGACTGACTTATCATTGAGAGCATGGGCTCCAGAGCCAGCTTCCTGAGTTGAAATTCCAGCTCTGTTTCACACAGACAGCTCACATAACTTCTTATCTGTAAAATGGGGGTGATAGTAGAGTTTTAGCATAGATCTATTGTGAGGATTAAGTGAGAGCATCTTCAAAGAGCTTTTAGAACAGTGTCTTGGCATGTAGCAAGAACTTAATAAATATTAGTGCTGATTATTATTAGTGATCATCAGTACAAAAGTGGGATATAAAAATTTATTTCTCTCTTCATTATGAATTACCTATATTTTGGATATTGATTTTAGTTAGGGCTTTCTGCACCCTAAAAGCAGAGATTGGTTTGCTTCATTTTTGTATTGTCAGTGCCTGAAATATAGTGGGTGAACTTAGTAAATAAATAATGATTAATTGAATAAAAATGGAGGCCATCTACATATTCTCAATGGCCCTGATGTATTGAGTAAATTATTTGATGTTGTATCTTAATGGCTGATTTTGACATTGGGTACATATTTTGTAATATAATTGATGACATTGCCTTGTAATAGGTGGGACTGAGTAACCATTTATTGGGGAAGCCATAATGAAATCCTGTGGGCCTACTATGTGCCAGATCTTGTTCATGGTACTTTCTCATGTGCTGGTGGCCAAGCTGGGACTTGAACAAAGGTCTACAGATCTTAGCATCTTATGTTTTCTACTGTACCACTGTCCTGAAATATACACATGTGGTCCCCAGGGGCAGAATACATCAGGCTTCATCTATTTCAACTGGATGCGTGTGGTAGTTATCTTGAGAACCTGGAAAATGGAAATTATATCTTAAAGGATCTTTCCATTCCTTTAAGCACTTGAGATTTAACTCAAATGGCATCTCCTCTGTGAAATCTTCCTAGACTTTTTGAGCTGTTGAAAGTCCTTTCTCTGTACCCCAATGAAATGTTTCCAAGTCTCTGTTATCATATTTCTCTCAGCAGTTTGTACTGTTATGCAAACCTTTTCATTTAGACATAGAGCTCGATGAAAGCAGGAGCCAAGTCTTCATCACGTGTAGATGTGGACCCCTTCCTACAATAACACATAGTAAGAGTCTCATAGATGTTATCTATTTGCTGGTTGAATGGATAGAGCCAGATAACAAACATGGATGTTCTTTGAGGTCTGCTACATCAGTACAACTATAAAAATAGAAAAAGTAGCACAGCCTGTATAAAATAATTGTTTAGAGCCCCTGGGTAGGGTGATTCTTATTTTTATATTCTATGCTCTTAGGAGGGATGAAGAATTGGGGTTATTCAGTCTATCACAAACATTCTTTGTATTGGAGTCTGTAGGTCTGCAAGTCAGAAAGGCCAGTGGCAAGGAAAGAGGCTGTTTAGACTTCACTTCCCTTCAAAAGTTGCCTTGCATTGCAAATTGATCCCTGTTGCTGGAGAGCTTGAATCCTTTGATGTTATAAATTGATTGGTTTTCACTTTCAAGTCAAGCAAAGCGGAACTCTTGCCAGCTGGATGATTGGGGAGGGGGGCAGCCAAGGCACAAACTTCATTCTGTCAGCACCATTGGCAGCACTTCTGGCCTTCGCTAGCCATGAGAGTGTTAGAGCTTTGGCTAAGTTTATATTATTAACGCTTTTAGGAACTTCTTCTAAATGTTCATTTTATGTTACATTGCTCTGGTAATTTCAGCCATAAATGATTTTTAAATTGCTTTTGAGAAGATCCCAATCCCTTTGAAAAGAAAAAAAGAAAATTCCAGGATAAGGAAAGGCTCAGTTTTCCGCTGGTTTGCCCTGTTGAATTAACTTTAATCTTTTAAACACCCTTTAGTGATTCGGTGGCCTTCCTGTCCTGTCTTCTCAGTTGAGAGTTCCATGACGTGACAGGTGGAATTCAAGAAGGCAGATGTGAGAAGTTTCTAAAATAGCTTAGACACATTGCATTCTGTGTTAGATAGTGTGATTTCCAAATTAGATTTTAGTGCCTCGGGAGTAGGACGTATAAAAAATATTTCTTATCTCACCCAGTGAACTTGGGGAAGAAAATGATTTTGCTCAATTAAATATTTTTAGGAAGTTATAGAGAAAAATATTTATTCCATTGAACATTCAAGATAGTTTTTGGTTGTCTTCCATTATAAACTATTATACTAGGTACTTCAGGGAACAAAAAGATAAGTATAATGAAATGAGTGGCAATAAAAATTTAACAGTCTGTAGTGAGCACAGGACAGAAGATATATATTCAAGATGGAACCAAGAAGGGGCTGTAAGAGACTGGGGTGCTGTGGCATAGAGGGTGGGTGCTCAGAGGAGGAAGAGACTGAAATGGATTGGGATGTGGAAGTTAGGGAACGTGCTGTTATCTGTGTTGAGAATTGAATAGACTTTCATTGGCTCACTATCTGGGGACATCTCTGCTGTTAAAAAGTAAGGAATCACTTTTATTTCCTTTTTATTGATCACTAAAGACGTTTCAGTCATGATTTTTACCCTACTTTTTTCTCTGCTTTACTTGCTTTGAAAAGTTGTTTCGCTTCTGGGGAGAGCATAGTGTGCACAGAGAGTGGCTGCTTAGGAAGTGACAGGACGGAGTCCCCTAACAGTTGTGCATGAGGTGCTCCCAGAAATGTCAGGTGATGCTCTCATGCCTCTAAGATTGTGACTCAGTGGAATTAGAGACACAAAAATACTGCTGGCCATGTTCATGCATTTTCTGGTCAAATTTCATCATGAACCGTCTGCCCAGGCTCATTATCTTCACAACAGAATCTTAAATTAATAAATACACAGAGAGTTATCATTGCTTGCTTCATTAGCTCATCCATTCTCCCTCATTTATTCTTTCATATATACATACACATGCAAGTAACTTTTTAATAGTCTATCTGTGGACTGTGCTAGATGCCCAAGACATAGAAATAAATTAGCAATAGTCTATGACCTCAAGTAGCTCACATACAGTTTCCTATCTCCATGGAGAAAGTTTCCACCATATGTAGAATGCCTTCTAAAATGTGTCCATGGGTTCTTTGTCCTATTTTGCACATGATTCAGTAAGAAAAAGAAATAAAGCCTACCCTCAGATTCCGGGCAGACTAAGTTTTCAAGTAAAGAAGAGATGTTTAGATGTTTTATTAGTGTCTTGGGCTGCTGTTAACAAATTATCACACACTTGGTAGCTTAAAGCAACAAAAATTGTTCTCTCACAGATCTGGAGGCTAGAAGTCTGAAATCAAGGTGTCAGCAGGAAGAAAGACTCCTTCCTTGACTTTGCCAAACTTCTAACAGTTCCCAGCAATGTTTGCTATTCCTTGGCTTATAGCTGTATCACTGCTAGTCTGTCTCTGCCTTCCCATGTCCTTGTTATAAAGGCACCTGTCATTGGATTTAGGACCCCTCTGATCCAGTATGACTTCCTATTATTTAATTGATTATATCTGCAAAGACCCTATTTCCAAATAAGGTCACATTCTGAGGTTGTGACTGGCCATGGGTTTTGGGGGAAACTATTTAACCGGTACAGCTGTCTTCATAGATAAAGCCTTAATGTATGCATAACAGAGGAAATGTGAGAGGGTATTTGTAAGAATTACTATATTCAATTTTCTCAAGAAGGAAAGATAGCATTTGCAGTTATTGTGAGAATTGATCAGTGAATAAAGTCTGCTGCAAGGGACCTCAAGATAGTTTTGGGTTATCTTTATCAAAATTCTTCATTTAATGAAGTGGAAATTTAGGTATGGACCTGATACTGTTGAATCTGAAACCACAAACCCAGCTGAGGTTGGGAAGAAGTATAGCAAAGGCAGAAAAAGATGATGAAGGTAGAATAAAGCTTAACATTGAACAATATGGCTCAGCTCTGGAAGGTGGGATAGTTCAATGCTCTTGGCATATGGAGATGGGGTCATTCTTTTTTATTAAGGCTTAAGAATAGACAGGCAAGGATATGCTAGTCATATTGTTTTTACGTCTATTTAAGAGACATTGCTTTCCAAATATACAGGATTTTCTTAGGAGCTATGTACAATTAAAAAAAAAAAATGACCCTAACTTTAAGGCAATGCAGAGGCAATATGATGCTGTGGGAGCTTCAGAGATCACCAATGGACAGCATTTGGAAGTACAGACAGGCTGTGTCCAGTAGGTAATATTTTAGAAAACTTTGAATTAGATGCCAGTGCTTAGAAATTGGAAACTTTTACATAAAAATATGGGTCTGTTATTTCTGTTGTAAATTCAGAAACCTCACAACACCGGACTCAGACACCGAAGGGGCAACAGTCACCGGTGCTTTAGATGCATCCCATGGCCTTCCTGGCAGGGTCCTGGGCGTGTGGATCCCCGCTGAAAGTGTCCCTGGACTCCGCTGTCGCGTACACATGAAACGATTGTGGTAGAAAGAGCTGGGCTGTTGTGGATCTTGCCCATTACCAGTGCATACAGGTGCAATGCCATTGCAGCAGCATTCTTGGATCTGCAGACTAGTCATTCTAGTCTCAGTCCCATGCCTTCTGCTAGGATTATAAAGTGTGACATGAACTGTTAAGCAAAAGGTGCTTGAAATTTCCAAAGTCATTTTGAGATGACTTCTCAGAGTTCTTCCATCTGTTAATATGGTTAGAGGAGGGAAAACATTAGCTTTTTAAAAGCTGGAGTGTGGGTGGTTCATAAATTTTGTACCTCAAGTCTGATTCAGTTAATATACTCAGTTCGTTTTCATAAATGTGAGGATAGTTAACAATTACTCTTCTAATTTACATAATGTGTTTCCCTGTTAAAACCCTTGGGTACATAACGGTGGAATAGAAGCTTCCTATTCAAATAGATTTGACTGGAAAAAATCAAATCATTAGACTATAAGAAAATTATCAGCTTTTATTTTTTTCTTTTTGTTTTGCTCTCCTTAGATTTGTTCTTGAGTATGATTGAATTTAATTCCTGCACGAATTCTTCCCTGGTATCATTAGGCACATTGACAGCTGATTATTCTTCTCCCTCAGTATTTGAAGAAGTTTTCATATAGACCAGCACTGAATTGGTACATCTGGGTATTACAAAGGTAGATCTCCATCGTATAAATGGCTTAAGAAGCTGATTTTAGTCTGTTGTCACCAGAACACTTTCTCTCATACATATGGTAGTGTAATACATGTGATGGTTAGGCATACGAGATTGCTAGCCCATGAAAGCCTTTTTAATCCCTAACTGATATGCAGAGCCATCATAACAGAACCACAGAACCTTCTCTCAGAATGTTATAGAAGAAAATGTTCCATGTGGAATTGTCAGAAAGTGAGAGAACAAAGATGACCGCCCCCCCCCCCAATCCCAATCATTGGGAGGGACTGACTGGAGGTATATCAAAAGAAAGTTCAAGGGCTGGGGATGTTGAGACACCTGGTGATGGAAGTCTCTAGGAACACTTCTTAGTAATGGGCTAAGTCTCCAGCTCCCACTTTGCTTTTCTGTGTCTCTCCAGTGATGTAACCTGTGGGGTCCACTAACCAAGTTTTCCTTTCATCCCTTGCTAGTGTGGACAAGGGACACATTCCATGACCTCCTGTGCTTTTCCTTTCTTTCCTCAGAACAAGCATCAGCTTCTTGCATGATTTCTGAGTGGCTTTCACCTTTTAGTTGTTGTCTTGTCCATCTGTCTCCTGTTTATTTTATGTCTACGTGTTATAGGACAGGGACCCTGAGTCATAGAATGGATTAGGGTTCATATCTTTAATGGAGTTAAGGATTATTGGATTGGTAAAATCTAGACTGTTTATTTTAAGGGTATTTTTAGCAAGGATGATAGTTTAGCCTTAATCCACTCACATATTTTCTATCAACGAATCTCTTCTGAGTTCCTAATATGTGTAAGGAACTGAGCTAGTGTTCTGGGTGACTCCATGACTGAGGCATAGTCTTTCCTTGAAAGGACTCACAGGCCCCTTCCTGAGATTCTTTTAAATCTCTTAAACTCTCTATAACATTTACCACTTTCTGGGTTTTAGAATCAGATGTCTTGACTTGTTCCAGCTCCATCAGTTTCTTAGTCTCTGAGCCTAAACTTTCTTATCTCTAAGGTGGGAATAATAATACTACCTACCTCATAAGATTGTTATATAAAGCCTCTTGGCACAAAATCTGGCCCACAAAAAAGCATATTTTTGAGACATTAGCTATCATTATAATTAGTCTTATCTTTCCTATGAGATGGGAAGCTTCTTAGGGATGTAGGTTGTTTTACTTTTGTTGTTTTTCTTGTAATCCCCAGAAAGAAATCCACATATTGGGTACTCCTGTTTGAGTGAGTGATTTGCATAACAAGTAAACTGTATTATTTATACTAGCAGTACAACAAATCAAAGGCAATAGTTGACCTCCAAGAAGTCTGCAGTAATTAGGGAGATGAATAAATCCCCTGCTCTTCAAATGTTAATGTGCAGGGAAGTCTCCTAGGGAGCATGTTGAAATGCAGATTATGATTCTGTAGGTCTCAGCTGTGGCCTGAGTTTCTGCATTAAAATGTAAAAAAAAAAAGTTAATGTGGACATCCTGCATTTTAAACAAGCTCTCTCAGGTGGTATTGATGCATGTTTCTGGTGCCTGACCACATTTTGAATGTATGTAACCTGTGTGTGTGGGGGGGGGGGTGTTTGTGCATTCTGTTTTGTTTACTGCTATATTCGAAGTATATAGAATAAACAGTGCCTAGGACATGATTGTGGAAAAAAATAATGTGCAATAAATACATTTACCTCAAAACACAACTAATGATACCAGGTAGATTTTTTGCCAAGTCTGTAGGGCAGATAAGGATCATAAAGTTCCAGATAAGGCATTTCTTCATTTAGAGGGCTCATATGATGCCAGAAGAAGACAGAATGGAAATATAGATGGCATTTAGAGATGTAAAGAAGTAGTGGGCACACAGAAAGAAACTGGGAGGGAGCAAGAGAAGAGATTGCTCTAAGGCAGTGTTCTTGAACTTTTTGGTCTTGGGGACTCCTTTTCACCTTCAGAGATTATTGAGAACCCCAAAGATCTTTAGTTTACATGGACTATATCTGTATTTACTATATTAAAATTAAAACTGATATACATATAAAAGTTATTTATTTTAAAAAGAATAAGAAATCCATTAATGTTAACAAAATAAAAGTCTGTGAAACATAACGATTCTTTTTAAAGCCTACAATTTAATGAGAAAAATGATGTTGTTTTATTTATTTGAAAATCTCTTTAATGTATGACTTACTCGGAGGCAGCTGGAGTCTCTTACCTGCTTCTACCTTTCTTGTGTCTCAATAAATTATTGTGGTTGAAGTAGATGAAGAAAGCTCTGCTGGCCTCTGACAAAAACTGAATATGTAGGAGGAAAAGGAGGAATATTTTAATAGCCCTCAGGCAATTATGACTACTCTTTTTTAATGTTACAACAACACTTAATAATTGGTAGTTTCTTAAAGATTAGTTGTAATGTAGAATCTGAAACCACAATGGTGAACTCTTTTGTACTCTGTTATATTAAAACCCATTTGGTCTGTTATACATTTTGGATGGATGTTTTGCCCATACATAATTTTGTAACATCATGCATTGGTGACTTGGAAAATATTGGTTCAATGAGTTATGAAGCTCTTCCAAATGTTGACACATTTCATTATACAATATGAAAACACTGCATTCGTTAATCTCACCACATCTCATCAGAAAAGTCATTAGTTATTGGGAAGCTGTCAAGCTTCCACTGGCGGATACAAGTTTTCCAAAATTCTAATTTTTGCTTGAAAGCTCACATTTTATCATTAGCAACAAATACTGTCAGTTGTTTTCCTTGAAGTGACAGGCTCACTTCATTCATTTTCAAGAAAATGTCTGCCTAGTACCCAAATTTGAATAGCCACAGTTTGCCAGTCATTCTTTCAAGTAAAAAGGGTGTTCCATGTGCTTCTCCTGAAACAACAATCATATCTCCGTTTGCTGCAGAAGTGCTTTATGCATACTTGCATTAAAAAGGCATCCAGTTGAGGGTTGAGGTTTAATAACATTAAAAAATTCTACTGCTTTGCCCTGGCAGGTGAGGCTCAGTGGATTGAGTGCTGGCCTGTGAGCCAAACGTTCACCAGTTTGATTCCTAGTCAGGGCACATGCCTCGGCTGTGGGCCAGGTCCTGGTTGGGGGCGTATGAAAGGCAACAAACTGATGTTTCTCTCACACATCGATGTTTCTGTCCCTCTCTTCCTCCCACCCTTCCCCTTTCTCTCTTTAAATAAATAAATAAGGTTTAAAAAAATTTTTTCCTACTGCTTCAACAAGGACATTGTTAAGTAAAGCAGACATTGTTTCCTGTGGGAGTATATAATATTCGGGAGTACTGTAATTTCTAGTAGAATTTCTTCTTTTTTTTCTTTTAAGAATTCTTTGCCTAGTGGTAGTTCTCAAAGATTTTCTACCAAGTTTATAACTAAGAGTTTTATAGTTTTAGATTTAACATTTAAATTGATGTTTATTTTGACTTAATTTTTGTATATGGTGTGAAGATTACGTAAAGGATTTTTTTACCTATCAATGTCTAATTGCTTCAGCACATTTGTTTAAAAAGCTGTTCTTCCTCCATTGAATTGATTTTACTCCTTTGTCAACAATTAAGTATACTTGTGTGAGTGTATATTCTGGATTTTTTTTTCTTTTTTTTTAAATTTTTTTAATGTGTTTTATTGATTATAGTGTTACATTTGTCCCAATTTCCCTTCCCTCTGCTCCCCTCCACCCGGTGGCCCCCCTCCCTCCCCTTGTCCCCCCTTTTAGTCCATGTCCATTGGTTGTGCATATAGTTCTTCTCAATCTCTCTCTGTCTATTCCATTCCCTCCAACTATGCTTCTTAATTCCTGTACCATCTCCCTCCCCTCTCCCTTCCCCCTCCCTGCTGACCTCCCCCCAATATGCTCCCCATACCTATAGTTCTTTTCCACTCTCATTGCCTATTTAGTTTGCCTTTGTTTCAATTCCCGAGCTTCTGTTGTTGGTTGTTGTGATGCAGTTTTCATTTTAGTGTTCACAGCTTTGATCCTCCTTTTTTCTAAACCAGTCCTTTTAACATCTCATATAACAGTGGTTTGGATCTAATGAACTCTTTCAGTTTTATTTTGTCCTGGAAGCACTTTCTCTGCCCTTCTATTCTGAATGACAATTTCGCTGGATAGAGTATTCGTGGTTGTAGGTTTTGGATTTTCATTACTTTGAATATTTCTTGCCAGTCCCTTCTTGCCTGCAGGGTCTCCCTTGAGAAGTCAGCTGATAGTCTAATTGGGACCCCTTTGTACATGATTCTTTTCTTCTCTCTTGCTGCTTTTAAGATTCTCTCTTTATCTTTAACTTTTGACATTTTGATTATAATGTGTCTTGGAGTGGTTCTCCCTGGGTCCAGTTTTTCCGGAACTCTCTGTGCTTCCTGGACCTGTATGTCTATTTCCTTCCCCAAGTTTGGGAAGTTCTGCTTTATTATATTTTCATTTAATTTTTCAATTTCTAGTTCTTCTTCGCCCTCTGGCAATCCGATAATCCGTATGTTTGATCTCTTATAGCTGTCCCAGAGGTTCTTGATCCTCTCATCATTTTCCTTGCTTCCCGTTTCCTCTCTCTGCACTGGTTGACTGTTTGTTCCTTCTCTATGTTCTGGTTTGTTGATTTGAACTCTGGATTTTATTTCCTCACCATCTGTCTCGTATGTGGTTTTGTTCCTTTCAGTATGAGTGTTTTTCAATTCTTTCTCATCTTTTTCCAGATCTTTTGTTAATTCTGTAAGCCACCTGATAACAATGGCCCTGAACTGAGCCTCCGATAGGTTTCTTATTCGTTCATCTGTCAGGTTTTTCATCTGTTGCCTGGTGAGCTGCGCCACCGGGATTTCTATAGTTGTCTGCCTCACTTTGACAGATGCGTTTTGTTTTTTGGGGCCGGCTATAGGGGGCAGTGCCTATGTACTCGTCACAACCCAGTGACGGGCGGCGATTCGCAACCTTTCTCGCTGCGCTGTGGCGCTTTGTGTGGGGGCGGAGGTCCAAGATGGATTTCCGCAGTTATTCTACTAGGAGACCGGGATCCGTCCTCCCGCCCTCTGGGCCTCAATATTCTGGGTGATGTGGTGGCTGCTTTTCCCAGCGTTGGGGTCGCAGGCTGCCGAGGTTCAACTGCAGCTGGGATTGTTCTCCCTGCCGCTGTCCGTGGTGCTACCGCAAACAGGACCGCCCACTTTCACTCTTCTTACCTGCCCAAAGAGCGCCGCTGTTTTATAATTTTGTACGTTGGGCTTCCGTGTAGTTTTATTTTCTGGAATTTCTAGTTATCTTTTGTTTTGAAGTAACTGTATTCCTCTCTAGTTGTAGAGGGAGACCGAGCGAGTCCGTCTAAGCCTCCATCTTTGCCGGAAGGCTATTCTGGATTTTTCTCTAGTACAGTTTCTGCCCTTGTCTTACTTCATGCTCAGATGCCAGCAGTTTCATCCATTATTTTTTGCGTCCTATCAGTGAAATGTTAACACGGTGGAAAAGGCTATGAATAACATCTTAGTGTTATGGAAAGAATGTCAGCCTCAGAGACCCCCTGAAATCCCTGATGGGAATTTTTTCTCTTGGCATGAGAATCAGTGCTTCTAGCAATTTGGTTGGAGAAGAAAGGCTATGGAGGGTCATTGTGAGAGAGGTCAGTTATGTCGGTGGAGGCCAGGATGGAAAAGGCTAATGCTTGACTGTGAACTTGCTATTGGTGGTGAAAAAGGATGGCCAGCTATGCGAAAAGGAGTGCTGTTCGTAAAGTGGAGTTAGAAAAAGGCACAGCTGACGTTGGTGCCTAGAATATGTTGGAGGCGCCAAGGAGGCGGGCAGTTGGGAAAATCTCACAGTAATCTGTGTGAGGTGATGGGGTCTGGAGCAGATGAGCAGCTTTAGAAATAGGACGGAAGTGGAAAGAAGGAGTCTCTAGGATTAAGTGATTGATTGGGTGGCGAGGGAGAGAGTAGAATGACAGATGTCAGATTTTCAACTGGAAGACTTAAGAAATGCTGGTTTTTGGAAATAATGAAGTTGGGAGGAGGAACTAGTTTTTTTGGAGGAAGATGATGTTTTTGATTTCAGATGTGTGAGTTTGAGATAACGTGTGGATAGCCAGGGAGTAATGTTCTGATGTTAGAGTTGTGGCTCTACTGGACACCAAACGAATTCTTCCACTGTGTCTGGGGCTTGTATATATGTTCTTCTGGTATGTCATTTTCAACTCTATTTATATGTAGAAGAGTGATGGATAGGGGTGGAGTGGGAAGGGAGATGGGTAGCTTAACCAGTTTGTATAGTATTAAAGGACTGCCAATGCACGCGCACACACACACACACACACACACATAACACACACACTGAAATGGTCATGATGATTTTGCCCAGTCTCTCCTTTTTTTCCCATTTTAACTATTAAACTTGATTTAGCTACCCTTATAGAATTATGGCTAGGTATCTCGTTCACCAAAGATCAAGCTGTTAAGTACAGGGATGATACATTCCATTTCTCTTATTTTTACTCTTTTCTAGGAAAGTGAAAGGGCCACATGTAAAAAGATAAGCATACTCTTCCACTCACAAGTTGATGTTGAGGGTTTCTGCCAGGTAAGATACCCAACAGACTTTACCAGGTGACATTCATGACCTTGGCCAAGCTTTAAAAGCAGATCTATGTCTTAGGGATGGATTCATTAGTCAAGTTCACGAGACTGAAATACTACAGACAAAATATCTGTTTTATTAATTTGTGATGAGAATGGTCACTCTCAAGTACTTGAATTCTTGACATGGCATTCTGAGTGCGTACGCTCAGTGCTGGTGTATGATTGTATTTCCCAACAAGGAACCATTATGACATGGCCTGGTTTGCCCTAAACTACATGACTATGCTTTCTCTCCCTCTAGAAAGCCACATGGGAAACCCAGGCATAAGCAGAAGGCTGCTTAGCGATCACAGTCTTAGCCAAAGGGGAGTCAGAGGAATCACGTGTTTAAATGGCATCAGCCTGGAGTTTCTGTGCTTCTTCCCCTTGGGGAGATGCTACCAGGGACTTAGACTCCTTGAAGTACATTGGCTAGGATTCCCTTTTCAAATTCCCTTGGCATTTGATTCTATGACCTCCTTTTTATAAGCTACCTAAGGTTTCTGATTAACAGTCTTCCATAAGATATAGTGATGTTTTCCACTCAGTTAAAGATAAGTCATTCCTACCACTGTGATCTGTTTTTCACCTGTACAGAACACTTCTGACACCAAATGTCTGGGTTTACCGCACCAAGCTATTCTCCAGTTCTCTGCGGACACCAACTGGGCATTCTACAATTTATTTTAATTCTGACACTACCCAGAGTTAGTGCAGAGCCCACAGGTTAAAGGCTCAGTTCCATAAGGCTGTCCTCCATTTCAGTTGGGTCCCGAAATTACCCACAGGTCTGTCCAACTGGAATATAAATCAGGAGTTCCCAGGACCCACTCCTCAGAATGACAATTTGTTTTAATGGCCCATGGAACCCAGGGAAACACTTCACTTACATTTACTGTTTTTTTACAAAGGATATTATAAGGATACAAATGGACAGCCAGATGAAGAGGGACATAGAGTGAGGTCCCAAAGCATCCTTAGTGCAGAAGTTTCTGTCCCTGTGGAGTTGAGGTGTGCCACCCCAATGGGACATGGGTTGGTTCACCAACCAGGAAACTCTAAACCCCTTCTTACAGAGGTTCTATTTCTTTCATAGGGGTGCTTGACGAAATCATTGGCCATTGGTGATTAACTCAGTCTACAGCCCCTTTTCTTCACTGGAGGATGAAACTGAAACTTTCAACCCTATGTTCTTTCTCTGGCAACCAGCCCACATCCTGAAGCTATCTGGGGTCCTATCTGGTGTCATCCAATTAATGGAAACAGGTGTAGTTGACAGGGGCTTATTATGAATAACGAAAGATGCTCTCTGACCCATGTCGCTCAGGAAATTGCAGGGATTTTAGTAGCTTTCCAGGAACTGGGAGGAAGAGCAAATATATATTTCTTATAATATCACAATATAGCAATCATACTGTGTTTAGAAATCACCCTGTCTCATTCCTATCCAACATTCCTTGGCATTGATCCATTGGCTGGTTCAACTGTTGTGTAATAACTCCAAGAACAATCTTATTTCCCTCACTTTAACTAGCTCTTCAAGGGGGTTCCTTTGCATGCTAAGCATGAGAAGCACCATTCCAATTCTGACACAGAATCTGCCTTCGTCAGGACTTTCAGCGGCGTTTAAAGTACAGAGTTCCTATTAGAGTCAACACTAATCTGCCAAAATTTAACAAGAATTGCAGTCCTAATAAAAAAATGTGCAAAACATTCACTTCCTTTTTAAAAACAATGCTTTGTTTTGCTTTTGGTATGGGCAAGAAGGATTCTTAATTGCTCTAGGCTCCAGAGATTTGACCACTGGAAGTCTTCTCTCTGGTCCTTGACCCTAATATTGTACCTGTGACGTAAGCTTGCATGCACCACAAAGGCTGACTATTTAAAATTCCAGCTCTGGCCCTGGCCAGGTGGCTCAGTTGGGTGGAGCATTGTCCTGTGCACCAAAAGGTTGTGGGTTTGATTCCCGATCAGGTCACATATTTGTACCTAGGTTGCAGGTTTGATCCCTGGTCGGGGTGCATATAGGAGGTAGCTGATTGATGTTTCTCTCTCACATCGATGTTTCTCTCTCTCTCTCCTTCTCTCTCCCTTCCTTTCTCTCTAAATCAATAGATATGTCCTCAAGAGAGAATTGAAAAAATAGATAAGTAACATCCCAGCTCTGTCATTCCTAAATGAATGATGGTGGCAGAGTCACCTTGTGTGAAATGGGGTAATGGGTGGTTGTGCAGGTTAAATGAAGTAAGGCATGCGGGGCACTTAGCACCCGCACAGTGCTGCATGTAGTAAGCCCTCAGCAGAAACTTGATTTTTACAAATATTTCTGTATGGGAAATTAACTACCACTAAATGAAAGGCACAGAAAGAGAGTTTAAAAAGGACTGTGATTGTGTACACAAACTTTTTTTAGATGTGCAGCAGAATAGAAGATGTAGACAAGAAGACAATTCTTTCGAGTAGAGAGCTTGAAAATGGCCTGCTTTCCATCAAGCCCTATAGAGTTTGGTTGGTAGGTCATAGGTCATTACCCATAAAGAGGAGCTTTCATTGAAAGGGAGGGAGGAAGGTAGGTCCTGAGGGCAGTGAGTCCCCTGGGTCTGGACATCAGGAGGCCTGCATTCTGCTCTTGACACTCCTGCTCACTAGCCTTACGCCAGCGTGGTTTGCAGTCCCAGCATTTCTGTCCAGCCATTCCATGCTTCTCACCTCACTGAACAATTTTCCACGTGTCAGTTTGCTCTCTTCCGCACTACACATTTATGAGGCATCCAAGAATGCTCTATGGAAGATAGCTAAAATGTCATTTAATTATATCAGAAGATGAATGTATAGCTGCTTACGTGAAGTAAAAAGCTGCATTGATAACCACTTTGGTGGTTTACATTATCAAAAAGTTGTTCCAAGTCCTGGCTGATGTGGCTCAGTGGCCTGAGTGCTGGCCTGCAAACAGAAGGGTCACCTGTTTGATTCCCAGTCACGGCACATGCCACGGCTGAGGGCCAGGTCCTCAGTTGGGGTTGTGAGAGTGGCAACTACACATTGAAGTTTCTCTCTCACATTGATGTTTTTCTCCCTCTCTGTATTCCTCCCTTCCCATCTCTCT
Organism: Furipterus horrens; assembly: GCF_987537825.1. Classification (NCBI taxonomy): domain Eukaryota; kingdom Metazoa; phylum Chordata; class Mammalia; order Chiroptera; family Furipteridae; genus Furipterus; species Furipterus horrens. The sequence goes on from NW_028327172.1 coordinate 192,598,787, forward strand.
AAAATGAATGAATAAAATCTTTTTTAAAAAGTTGTCCTAAGTATTAACTGCAGAAGGGTTTAGGAAAGATGCTTTTCTCTCTAGTATTTTTAATCTTAATTGATAGTTTTTACTTCATTAATTTCAGTATGAGTTTGTGGTATGTATGTACATGAGAGAGAGAGAGAAAGGGAGAAGGGGGAGGGAGGGAAGGGGTGGGGGGAGAGGGAGAGAGCGAGACAGGATGAGAATGAACGTTCTGCAGACCGGAGAGAGCTGTCACTGGTAGGACTTTCAAAACTTTTAGTTTCAGAGCGTTCTGACCATTCTCATAGAAGATTCTTAAGAGAAATTTTTAAGAGAAGCCTTAGCCCACCTTCTGAGAGACTAAGATGAGTATCATCTTCAGCTAAAAAACCTTTTGGTGTTCTGCAGATTCTAAAAGAAATCTAGCAAACAGAGGGATAAGCTGAATTTGAGAAGAATTTTCAAAGCTGAAAATTAAACCTTCTCTGTTTTGTGAAGAGGGGGTCTAGAGCTCATCCACAATTCTTCGTTCTTTTCTCTGCTCATTTGCCACAAACAAGCAAAATCACCCCAGTTCAAACTCAGGACCAAGAAGTAGGAGGAAATTGCTATAGTTAGAACTCCATGAATATATTTCTTGGTGTTCTTTGTATATATTTTTTAAAAATAAGCAGCAGCACTTAATATGTATTAACCTGATCCACCATAATTTCTTCAAAGGGGTTTGAACATTATATGAACAGGCTGATGTAAGTAGGGGTGTGAAAGCCTCAAAGGACGTGACATTCTCCAGGGGACCTCTTACTAATATTAGGAAGCAAAATAAGAAATTAAAAAATCAAACCCAATCTAGAATAACCAGGAGTCTGTGTAGCCAGCAGATGAAATCCCCCACCCTCCCCTCACTATTCAGGGTTCTCCGTTTCTCTTTTCCTCTGCTCACCTCCACAGAGCACATAAACCCAGTTTAAACCTTCAGGAGCTGAATTCCAAGGGCTTTGCTTTCTCTGGCACAGGTGGAAGACAGGATGCTGTGTACAGTTTGGAGTAGCGTGGTGAAACATAGTTTTAAAATGATGGATGTAGTTGGGTTGCAATAAATCACCGTTTAATCTGCATTCCTTTGCCCATATGGGTGCACTTGGACCCACCATGTACTTCCTGCATGATGATGACGTGTTTGTCTGGATTCCACTGCCATGAAGCGTTTCCCCGGAGCCTGCCGTGGTCCTGTCAGGAGCCTTCTGGAAGGCTGGAAGGTTTGGAATGGCAATCTAATGAGATGCTAAGCTATTTGCTAAGTTCTTTTCTTCTTCTTCTTCTTTTTTTTTCTGTATAAAAAGTGGTTATGGCTTGAGTGCTTTCATGAGAAATGATCCGCTTTCGAATCTCACCACTTGTTTTTGGCACTTTTTAAAAAACAGCCTTTTTCTCTGGTTAGATACGTGACACAGCTGGAATGTTCCCCTGATGCTGGGCATAGACTGTCAGTTTTAGGTTAAGTATTATTTTATGAAGCAGTTCTTACAGTTGAGTAAATACATGTGTATTTACTGGGTCTTGATGAGAAAATGTATTTCTTAGACTCAGCATATTCCTGTGGTACAGTGGAAAAAGAATGGCGTTTACGATCCAATACGCCCAAGTCCCAGGTCTGCCTCATTGCTCTATGTCCCTGGGCAAGTGACTAAGTATCTCTAAGCCTCAGTTTCTTCATTTATAAAATGTGCTCATATCACCTTCCTCATAAAATTCCTGTGATGATAGAAAGAGCTACTAATACACGGAAAGTATATGTGCTAAAATATGGGCAAAGTGTATAATTTGTGTATGAGTGTGTGTGTGTGTGTATCCAGTATATTCCTGGCACATGGCAGGAACAAGCAAATAATCTTTCCTTTCCTGCTTTCATTGGATCTCATTTCCTAAAATATTAAGTGATGCTTGTTGGGGATTCATTTGATTTGGTGTTAACATTGGTCCATTATTATCTTGGAGCCAGCGGAATGGAACTTGCACGAAAGTGGGCTCCATGGAGCTGGATCCTAGTGCCTGCTCTGCCAAATGAATGCCTGTGTTAGGCAAGTTGCCCGGGTGCCATAAGCTCCTCCTTCCCCGGCTCGCCCTCACCTGTTACAATCCATAAACCTTACTCTGTTCAATAATGGTGTGTGTGTCATGCCTGCCTTCTAAGGTGGCCTTAGGATCCACACTTATTTCTGGGAAGTCTAGCATTTTGCAGCGTTTTTCATTGTCCATCCTGATATTTGAGTGTACATACTGACCATATGTATATTTGTTTATACATCATGTACCTCCACAGTATACTAATATGTGCATAGATACAACACACAAAAGTAGAAATGAATGGATAACAAGAATAAATAGAAGATACACTTTATCTATAATCCCAGTGGGCCATCTTGTACTACTTTCATTTAAAAAATAATCATAGTAAAACACATGTAATGCAAAATTTACCATTTTCACCACTTTTAAGCCTACAGTTCAGCTACATTAAGTACACCTGTTTTGTTATGTGACTCTCACTACCACCCACCCTTAGAACTCTATGCCTATTAAACAATAACTCCCCAGTCTCCCCTCCCCCTAGCCCCTGGCAACCACCATTCTACTTTCTGTTGCTGCAGTTTTGACTGCTCTGGGTTCCTCATGTAAGTGGAGTCATATAAATATTTGTCTTTTTGTGACTGACTTATGTCATTTAGTATAATGACCTCAAGGTCCATTCATGTTTTACCATGTACAAATACTACATTTTGATTGTCCATTCACCTGTTGTTGAATTCTTGGGTTGGTTCCATGTTGCACCCCTCCCACTTTTGAGACCACTGGTGTATCAGGTGGTACCAACACCTGTGGCAGGTGTGTAAGACGGGTCATAAGAAAAAAGAAGTGTGTCATTGTCCTTGGCTAAGGATTCAATCCAGTGGTTCTCACTCTGGCTATGTGTCTTAATATTCTGGAGAGATTTAAAAAATGATCTGTGCTGGGATATTTCCACCATGGATTCTGATTTGACTGGTCTGTAGTGGGAACAGTACTTCTCTAAAGCCTCGGTATAAATATTTTTTCAAGCTCTCCAGGTTGTTCCATTGTGCAGCCAAATCTGAGAATCATTGATTGAGGTTCTTAAGTCTTCTCTTTTGTACCTTTTTTTTTCTTGATGACGTAGTTTTAGCATGTTGTATTTGCTCTTTCATTTTCTTATTTTCTTTTCCATTTGGACAATCCACTGAAGATCTCTTTAAAGCCAGGATTTGCTCTTCTTGAGTACCCAGTGATTGTTACCTTTGTTGCTATTGCATTGGAAAGTCTGGGTCTGTGGTACCATTCCCTAGAGCAGACAGATCTCCCTTCGGGTGAAGTCCTTGTGGCACAGTGACCACTCTAAAGCTCAGTGTCATGGAGACCAGGATTCCGTGGGAGGTTTCATGATAGTCTATGTGTTACACGCACTTCTCTAAGTTACTATTGTTTGTTAGCGTAATTAGAGAATAAATAAACAAGCAAATCATGAAGCCAAGTAAGTATGTAGCTAGTTTGAAAAACTGGCACATTCGAGATGGCTTGGGGAAAAATGTACTTTCCAGCCTACTCAAGGGAAATTAAAAACTCTTGTGTTTTATTGATTTCCACTAAGCTCATCTGCACGTCATTTTTATGAAAGCTAAGCAATGAAAGAAAGACCATAATTTTTGGAAGCATAGATTTTAGATGCAGAGATTTTGGTTTTGCTTCTAGGAAATGAACCCTTTTTGCAGAGAAGTGTCCCCCTCTGGAAGGCATTTTTCATGTCCATTCTGGTGCGCATCAGTGAATAGTCGAGGGGAGAAAGCATGCTATCTGAGCTGACCTTGGCTTTCCTTCTGCCTCAGACCCCTGAAGAATACAGGAAGAGGCAAGGCATCACGTGATAGCTGCCTGCGTTGAGAGTCCTAGCAAGTAATAATGATTACCTGACTGTGGAAACTGTACATCAATAACTGAAGCGGAAAAGAGGGGCTACATTCATTATCAACCTCTTCTCTCTTCTGTACTCCACTGAAAAATCCATTTGTTTCTCACCCACTAAATGAATATTGTAAAATCCAGAAGAATATGGACAGCAGAAGAAAATGCTTTCATTTATTATTGTTCATTATAGCAATAGTAATTGTGTGGACCCTGTGCTAGCGCCTGACATTTGAAAACAAAAGGGTGGGTTGTTGGGAAGAATGGAGTTTTAATTCATTCATTTGAGTATAGTGTGTATGGGAATAAGGGCTTTCAGCATAAGAGCCATGGGAATAACATATCTTAGGTTGAGTCTGGTTCAGCCACTGTTGGGGTTATATGTGTGACTATAATATGGCTCTGAAATTCCTGTGTCAGAATTGGCTTTGAATCATACCCAGGGCAAATTAGTTAGTCATGGTGACCATATGTTTCTCTCCAAATATGTGAATATCCATTATCTCATTCAGTTCATTAAATAATCCTGGATATAAGTATTCCCATTTTCTAGACATGGAAACTGAAGTTTGGAGAGATTGATATTATCTGATGAATGCTAATGTTTCTATGTAAAATTTCATTTTCATGCAATGGAAGACCACAAAATCTTGGAATTTGAAGAGACCTTAGATTTTTATCTACTCCAGTTCCCTTCTAATTTCCTTCTGTTTCTTCCTAGAGAGATAGTCATTCCACACATGCTTAAGATGAATTCACTGGGTTCTTAGAGAGATGCTTGATGGTTCACAGAGCCATTCACAGTAAAGAGTTCTAGAGCAGTCATGAACATGGTGGCACATACCTTACTTGCCAGATTTCTTCAACTTTTTTTATTTTGTGACTACCAGACAGAAATATCATGGGAATTCTCATGCCCTAGTTCAAAGGAATTAATGTGTCTTAAGAGGACAAGGCACATTAAAATAGAGAAATGGGTCACCCTGACCAGTGTGGCTCAATTGGTTGGAGTGTCATCCCATAGACTGAAAGGTTGTGGGTTCGATTCCCAGTCAGGGCACATACCCAGGTTGCAGGTTTGATCTCCAGTCAGGGTTTATATGAGAAGGTAACCAACTGATGTTTCCCTCTTACATCAATGCCTCTCTCTCTCTCTCTCTCTCTCTCTCTCTCTCTCTCTCTCACTCTCATTCTCCTCCCCCCCCCCCTCTCTCTCTCTCTCTCTCTCTCACACTCTCATTCTCCTCCCCTCTCTCTCTCAAATAAATAAATAAATAAATAAATAAAATAAAGAACTGGTTCAGTATAATTCATAACTGAAACCATCAAAGCTTCCTGCTAATTATTTTGTAACTTTAAGAAATTTGCTGTACTGAGGAAGAAAGCAGCTCTTTACAATTATATTGCCAAGTTCTGAAGAATGTTTTGTCTGTCAAGTTTCAAATCGATTTTTTAAAAATTGACAGCTAACCAAATATCTGAGTAATAAAAAGGATAAATTTATTATTGTTTTGATACATATCTTGGTATCGTAATGTTTAATGTTGAGCTTTGCTTTTCAAGTGAGTATATGGGCAAGCTGTGGAAAAGAGTTTAAGTCTTTATTTAATAATTCTCTTAGGAGTAATAATTCCTTAACAGACACTAATTTAATTTCACTTATATACTGTCCAAAAAAAAAAAAGTTTTCTTGGTCATTTGGCTGATGTGATTTTTGGCTTTGCTTTAAATTATTGATTATGTTTGAAAGGGGGAGGGACTTTGATGAGAACAGCACTCTCTTTAATAAGCTTTCACAAAATCAATTTCTACCATTCCTGCTGTGCTTCTATGGAGTATCGAAGGTTAAGAACCTCGGAAAGAATTTTCCTCCCAAATTTGTCTTTATAATATTTTTATTTTTAGCCCTTTTCTCCCCTCCATGTTTGTCCCAACAATTTCCAATAAAGAGCTTCTTTTTGAGTGGTTGCCTTTGTGCTTGAAAGAGTGACATGTGCATGTGAGGGTTTTTGCTCTTTAGGTGGCTATTTAGTATCCATCATGGGTGACAGCTAATAGAATAGATTCATGTTCCAAATGCCCTGTTTCTAGATCTCGTCTCTTGAATGGATAAGTCAGATCATGCATCAGTGTCTTTCAGACGGGAAGCAGGTCCGTGGTGAACGTACCTTTCTCGCTGCCTTCAATTTCATTTGCACGTGGAGCTCCAGGAACCTGGTGTCTGGGCAAGTGTGTATGAGAGAGAGGTGGTTTCATCCTCCCGCACGAAATCAGAGTCTATGGTACTTAGGCTAATTAGCTGAGTGTCTGTTTCCACCTGAAACTGTGCGCCTCGCTTTAAAACGTGAGCAGCACTGGAGGCACATGAAGGAGGACAGGAAACTACTGAGAAATGCAGCTCAGAGACCTGAAGGATGCTGGTAGCACATCATCTGAGCGTGGATTGCACTGTCACAGCTGGAGACTGTAAGTAATCCCTAATTATGCCTGGTATTTCAGGGGTAGTAAGCGTGCTTCTGGATTGCCTCAGGACTTCATTTTTCACATTATTATTATCATTATTATTATTATTATTGCTAGGCTGGTCGGAGAATCATAAAAAGAGAGAAATGAGCAATTTTGAATTGATGAAGTAGCTTGAAAAGAGTTGTCTCAAGTTAAAGTTCTCAGCTTTGTTGCGAAGTTTGTAAATTGTGGTCTGTGGAGCTTGCCAGTTTTCAAACAGAACCAGAATCTGTTACAAAGCTTCTGTTTCCTCCTTCATGTGTCACTAATTTCTTCTCTAGGATAGCCTAGTAAGTTATTCAAGTAGAAAAAGTCTATACTCAAATAAAGGAATCAGCAAGTTCACTTCAGCCAAGCACTATAGGACAAGGAAGAGGGACTTTTTACCATAACGAACAGAAACTGGATCTGAAGACTTGTCATTATTACCAGGAACGCTTTTCTTGCACTGTTCGAATTATATTTAGAAATATTTTCCTTAACTTCCCAGAAATTACTGAGGTTCATCTCTTTACCAGCGCCATTCTGATGCAAATGAATTCGTTTGGGTGCATTATCTTTTTATTGTTTTAAAACTTAGAAATTGAATGTGATTACACTGCAACAGAATGAGAAAGTATTACTTTAATTTCGGTATATCTGGTAAGGAATCTGCCTTTAATACTGAATAAAATTGCCATGATTTTAATCTTCTCCTTTATAATGGTCTGTGGATTAGCCAATATTATTGAACATGAACTTCAGTATAAGTTAAGTAGGTTTTACAAGATAATGAAATCATCACTAACCTGCAAAGACATGTCCTGGTCACAGTTACCACACAGCCGACATTGCGCTCAAGCCAGGTGTATACTTAGAGTCTGCAGTCCTGTATGTAGCTTGCTGAAACGGACCTTAGTTAACGCAGACAAACTTGCCACCTGGGGATTGTTTAATTATTTTTAAAAATGACTAAGTAGATAGCTTGAAGTTTTATTAATTTATTATATAAATCAAGGCCTGTTCATTGAAGACAAGATTAAGGCAAGATAGGTCAATATAAATATACAATTTAAAATCTCTTGTAAAGCACACATGGAATTTCAAACACATAGTGCAAGAGAAGAATGTAAAATGTCTTATCAATAATTTTTATTTATATTGATTACATGTTGGCATTTTGGATATACTGTAATAAATAAAATATGTTATTTTTTTCTTTTTAATTTCATTTTTTTATTGTTGTTCTATTATAGTTGTCCCAATTTTTCTCCTGTTGCTTAAAGTATGTTATTAAAATCTCTAACTCTACTACTGAGAGGTGAAAATTATTAAACATATTTTATGAATATCCTTTCAGACTTTGTTCTATGGCACTATCTCTAGCTCTTCAAATGTTTATATATCTATATTTTTCTTTTTAAAGTGAAATTGCTCAACACTTATTTGGTAACTTTCCCTTTTCACTTATTAGTCCATTAAATATTAGATATATTGATAAATTTTCATGTCAGCAAATATACTTCTATACTTTCAATGGCTGTTCAGTAACATATGTAGAATACCATAATTTATTTAGTTAGTTCCATCAGGCATTTAGGTTGTTTGTTTGTTTTTTTACCAACTCATTTATTTGACATACATTAACTTATTTCCTAGCATGGACCAGCAGTAGAATAGATTCCAGGGCAGTATGGTCCCTGCCTCATAGAGCTGATACATCTACAAGGACAGCTGATTAGCAATCGTGAAAAGTGCTTTGAGGAGCCCTGGCTGGGTGGCTCAGTTGGTTGGCATGTCATCCTGTACACAAAAGGTTGAGGGTTCGATTCCTGATCAGGGCACATACCTATGCTGTCAGTTCAGTCCCAGTCAGGGCACATGTGGAAGGCAAACAATCAATGTTTCTCTCTCTATCTCTCTCTCCCCTCAACCTCCACTTTCTAAAAATCAAAAAACATATTCTTAGGTGAGGATTTTTGAAAAGTGCTTTGAGGGGAAAGTTCTGGTAGCTTGAGAGTACAGAGCCAACAGAAGGGGTGGTTAGGGTGCTGGAGAGCCTTCCTGAGGAAGTGATGCTTATGGGAAGGTCTGAAGGTTGAAAAAGGGTTAGCTGTGTCAGCAGGTGGAGGAGGGAGGAGTGGGCAGAGAAGATGATAGGCGAAGTCCCTGGGCTGGGTGGGGATGGCAAGTTTGAGTTGCTGACCGGCAGCTGGTGTAGCTACAACCTAGGGAACAGGGATGTCAGGTGAAGCCAGAGACATGGGCAGGTCCAGATTATTATGTGCGTTGGTCTTTGTTAGCAAAACAATAGGAAGCCATGCGAGGGTGGCATCAGATTTGTATTTTGCGAAAATAACCGTGACTAGTGGGAGTTCTTGACCTTTATTGTGTGGTTGACCTCTTTGGTTATGTGATGAAGCTTAGGGATACCGTCTAAGAATAATGTTTTAAAATCTATAAAATAAAACACATAGGGATTACAAAGGAGACCTATTTCATGTAAATATAGTAGTCAAAATAAAATGTTAAACACATGTGTGTGCGAGGTAGTACTATGTGTGCTTGTTTTATTAGTATAATAACTAAGAATTAGGAGTCTGATAGCTACAGTAATAACAATAACAACAATAACGACAATAAACAAGACATAACAATTGTCATGTGATATGAACATACCTGATTTTGGTTGCTGGCAAAATCACAGTGGTATTGGGTACTAGTACTCCTTATACTAGTGTGGATTGTTGCTGATGCTCATGATTGAGTGAAGTGCTAAATTTCAGTTTGAGGTGAATGAAAATAAAGATGTAATTTTTTCCTTCCCATCCAAGTTCACTGGCCATGTGAACTCTATCCACAGACCCCTTGGGATGTGAGAGGAAGACAAGAATAAAGCCTGGAAACCAGTTAGGGCCCCACTGCAGTGTCCTGGGTGAGACTGTGTTTGCCTGACGAGGTCTGCAGTAGCGGTGGAGGGGAGGGAAGGAGACCGCTCTGAGAGATGCAGTAACTGACTATTCTAGGATTAGATTTAGGGGTGGGGGTTAGAGGGCTTTGTCAGGAAGAACCTGAAATGTGTGGCTTCCATAACGGAGTGGATGAGGTGGGGAATGATGGAAGGCAGAAGACGGCCTTAGACATGGTTCATTTAGAGTATCAAGTGACCATGCCAAGTGGCAGTTGATGTTGTCAGGAGCTGGAAGGAAGGGTCTGCAGTAGGGGTGTAAGCGGGAGAGGAATGTTCCTGGAGATGACAACCGGAACCCTGGGCACAGATGAGTCTGCCTAGAAGTTGAACCAGGTGAGCAGAGAAAGGGCCCAACACTGAGCCCCTAGGGGGATAGGTGAGGAGACTGAGGGGGCCACCAGAGAGGTTGCAGAACAGTCTGGAGGGTGTGGTTTCCTGGAAGAGCCATTTTTAAAACCGTGTTGTTAATAGCATTGAAAGACTCTTAAGAGCTGAAGGAAAATAAGAATTGAAAAATATACTTTGAATTTACCATCAAGAGGTCACTACCGACTAGAGGGGAGTAATTTTGAACATGTGACACGGTGGAATGCAATTGGTATAGGGATAGGAGTGAGCAGGAGGTAAGAACTTGGAGAAAGCCAGGTGATTCTGGTTCTAAAGGGTTCAGACAGCTCAGGCAGGCTTAAAAGTCAAAATTCCCTCTCATACCCATTCCATCTTCCCTAAAGATAAACTCTGTGTGTGTGTGTGCGCGCGCGCGCCTGTGTGTTTATGGTGTGTGTGAATGGGGGGGCAAGGGAGAAAGAAAAGAAGAGGGAGGGAGGGAGGGAGGGAGAGGAAGAGATGGGTGGACAGAAGTGGTTGGGGCTTCATTTAATTTTATATAAATGGGATAATCTACATATATATTCTCCCACACATGCATGTGAGAGCCACGTATTGGGGATAATACTAATAGCTCACATTTCTATGGCCCTTACTCCATGCCAGGCAGTGTTTTAAGCACTTTACTTATAAACCTCACATGAGCCCTATTATCTGCATTTTACAGTATCAGGAGATTGAGTTCCAGAGAGGTTACAAAGTTTTTCTAAGGTCATGAACCACTGTTTGTCACAGCCTTGTTTACCTTGGAAGGGGCCTCTGTCAAATGCGTGGGGGAGTTAGGATTAAAATACAGGAAGTCTGGTTCGAGACTCCATGCTCAGACCTCCATCATTCTCCTGCATAGTAATTTAGAATGTGGGTACATCCTTATTGATGGGCCTTTGGGTTGTTCTTTATTTTCCTCATGACACACTAGTCTTCTGTGAATATTCTTATACATCTCATGAATATGTGCAAGCTTTTTTCGGAGTAGTTACCCAGGCGAAGAATTTCTGACAGGTACTCCTGCCAAGAAGGTTTACCGCTATAAACAAAGCTGTGGCAAACAATGGGTTGATGAATCTTTTGTTTCCTGTGTAAGAGTCTCAGCAAGAATGTTAAATACAGTATTCACGAAGAAGATATACAAATTTTAAAAATCTAGTAAAATGTATTTTATTACCCTGTTTCCCCGAAAATAAGACATCTCCTGAAAATAAGACCTAGTGCAATTTTTTTCAAGCTTAGAAATATACAAGGCCTCCCCTGAAAATAGGACCTAGTGGCAGTCATTGCTACAGCGCCCCCCCCCCCCGCCCCCCCACCATACATTAGCGTTAGCAGATCATTTAGATAGATCTTACCTTGTGTGGGAGGCATCTGCTGCCCGGAGAACATAAAGGGAGAACACTGCAACCACTCCTCCAAGGACCATTGTGCATGGGTAAATGTACCATAGATTGTTGTACATGGAAATAGAGTCACAAGAAATTCCTGATGGAATTCAGAGTTTGGCTGGTTATGCTGATGTTTGTGATAACATGACTACAGTATATTAATAAATGTTGGCTTTTTGTTCAACAATAAATGTGAATTCTTGTTCATGGAAAAATAAGACATCCCCTGAAAATAAGACCTAGCTCGTCTTTAGGAGCAAAAATTAATATAAGACACTGTCTTACTTTCGGGAAACACGGTATTAATTTCATATATTCCCCATAATATGAATACTGCAATATAGTAGCATGTTTCCTGCAAACTATTCTTTACCCAAACAAAGAATAAGCAACATACTAAATTCCAAGCTTTGGGCAGATTTTCTCCACCTCTTTACTTCTTGTTAGTGTCGTTCTACCTCTCAAGGTCCCGGCGTCTGGATGGCACTTGGAGAACACATCACTACCGTGAGCCAGATGACATGTCTGCCTGGACTACTTTCACAGAGCAAGGTGCCCTTCAGTGGGGATGTTGTGGATGTCGGGGACTCAGCCTCTCTGACTCCTACCCGTTGCTCAGCCTTCAGCTTCAGCGGAGAAGTTCATGTGGCCAGTTATCACGTACCCTCTTTCATAATCCCCAATTCCATGCTTATTTTTACCGAATCAAGTTCTGTCCTCCATTTTCCCAGAAAGGAAGTCCATTAAAATCCCTGAAAGGGAAACAGAAAGCTCTGAACTCACTCAAAACTGATTCAAGGCTCAGTTACATGAACTTTTATCAGACAACACCAGTGCTGAGGACAGTGAGACTGGCCAGCTTCCCAGGAGCTCAGCCCCCCCCTGCGGGGTTCGTGCACCACTACTGCCCTGCTGCTCCTGAGAAAGCCTCCTGTGTCTGTGATTCATGTGGAGTGGCAGGCCATCAATTTTTAAAGCTCACCCAGCAATTCCTTGCACCGCTGCCTTCTTATGCCTCCAAGGACCCAAACGAAGTCATGAGTCTGTGGACTAGTCTACCCTGGCATTTTAACTAGATGTTGCTGATCCAGGCTTTTCTTTGGATCATTGCGTTAGCTGTGAACTCACCAGCAGCACTGCAAGCGGGAATGGCTTTTGTTGTTGTTGTTAGTGTTTCGTTTTGTTTTTGCCCTGCAAGAGACCTCATGATTCAGGGATCAAAAAATTATAGTAAACAGGACTCTGGATTTAGGGATACGGACTTGCTGTGACATTGTGCTAGGTCAGCTGTAGCTGTTTTGTCCATTAATGAGAGAAATGATATTTTCCTCTCTGCTAGAATGGTAAGAAGAGAATGTCTGTGAAACGTTTGCTAGTTTCCACTATTTTACATTTAAATTATAGAAATGTGTGTTTCATTTTTTTTTCCACCTAGAAACAGTATTCTTCAGGACATGGGTGGGAAGGCAGATTAACGAAACAATGCTTTTAAATCATCTTTGCTTTTGTCTGAGTTCTTAGGGGAGAGCAAATAGGGTAATTGTTAAGAGCCATGGAACATGACTGCTTGAGTTTGAATCCCAGTGGCACCATTTATTAGCAATACGATCTTAAGCAAGCCGCTCAACCTTCCTGTTCCTCATTTTCTGGGTCTGTGAGACAAAGTTTTGAGAATGAAATAATTAATTTTTAAAAAGTGCTTAGAACAGTGTCTGGCGCATGATAAGTGCTCAGTAAATCCCAGCCACTGTTGTTATTTTTGCAACCCCGAATATAAGTAATGTGTCTTGTCTGCTTCAGCCCTTAACCTCCCCCAGCTGATAGAGTGGGTCAGGCTAGAAGGGCGTGGCAAATGGCAGTTCCATTTCCCTGGAGAGGACAAAGTGACATGTCAGGGATAGTTTGCTACTTCCATACTTGCTGCATTTGAACCGATAGAAGGATTTTGGGGGAGTTTGATATTTCATCTCTGGGGAAGAGGAGGAGACACCTCCTGATGGTCTGTGTCCTGGTGGGAGTACAGGTACAGGTGAGAAGGTTTTGCTCCAGAGCTTCTGTTTGTTCACATGGGTTATTGTAGTTCATTCTAGGGGAGGGGAGAGTGGTGTTGCTCTTTTCTTTATTGAATTGGCTCTCCTGTATGTATATAGGTTTAATTATTAAAAATGAAGATTTATTTTTAAGTGATGAGCAGAAGTGATCAATATGCATTATATTTATGGACTCTTTGTTACTTCATGACCGCAGAAATACCCACATTTGAACACTTGCAGGGGAAATACAGATTTTTAAAAATTCATTGACTAAATATTCCCTCATCTTGAAAAAAAAAGTTGCTGTAATCAGAAAACAGATTGATTACCTGCAGAGGAGGGTGGCCGGAATGCAATCTCAGATGTAATTTGTTGACTCTGGTTATTGTTAAAGGGATCTTATCTTTAGTGAGAGTTGGTACTAGATGTGTGTGTGTTAGTTTGTTGGGGCTGCCTTAACAAAATATGGCAGACTTGCTGGCTTAAATAACAGAAATTTATTATCTGTAGTTCTGGAGGCTGGAAGTTCAAGACCAAGGTGGGAGCAGGGTTGGTTTCCTCTGACTCCCTTCTCCTTGACTTGCAGGTAGCTGCCCTCTTGCTTCATCTTCACACGATCTCCCCTGTGCACACACATCCCTGGTGTCCTTCCTCTTCTTATGAGGACACCAGTCCTATTGTAACAGGACTCACCCTAACACTCTCATTTAACTGTAATTAACTCTTTAAAGGCCCTATCTACAAATATAGCCACGTTTTATTGTAGTGGGGTTAGGACTTCAATTTATGAATTTTGAAGGGATACAATTCAGTCCATAACGATAGGTGTTGTTGGAAATTGAGTGAAATTGGGAGGTATTTTCAGGCATAATCCCAAACAGGAATGTGACTAGTGCAGGGGGAGAATTTTTGGGTGGCCACTGGCTTGCAGAGGGACAGCCTATACACGTCACCATGATAGCCTCATCGTCCCCAGGGAGCCAAGACCACATGTGCTGCCAGAATAGACACTCATGGTTTGGAGCTGGTAGTTGGTTGGGAGGGGACATTTAATGAAGAAGCTTCCTCACAAGCCATTTCTGTGATAATTTAGTGTATTGTCAAATTTTGCATGAACCATAAAATGCTAACTAATCACAGACCTTGGTGGAATGGAATTTTTTTCCTAATGTGTTTACATATTTCTGTCACTACAGTCATTTTATCTTCACTGCTTAATTATCTATACTAATGGAGGGGAATATAGTGAGGAAAACACAGGCACTGATTCATTTCCAGCTTCCTGATCTCTATCAGTTGCTTTTACCTTCTAGATTCCAATTCTAGCTCTCTTTCTTGCTAACCATATATCCATAAACAAGCTGCTTAGCCTCATGTTGCTCATCTAGAAAAGGATGGGATTGACCAAGTTATAATATTGGTTTGCAAATGTAGTGTACAAATGACTTAGCATGTTAAAATGTACGTTCCTGCGCCCACCCCATAGAGACCGGGGTCTTAGATGGGTTCAGGAATCTCCGGTTAGGAAGCATCCCTAAGTTAACCCCACATGGGATCCTCCTGTCCCACTTCCAGACCCTGATCTGGATTCTCTCATCGTCATAGAAACCAGTGAGACTGGGAACTGCAGTAGAGTTGAGAAAAAGCCTGAGTTTGAGAAATAGTAAATTTTGGACACTCTTTACTGCTTTTTTTAGTCCTTGCCCCCCGAAGGCACACAATTTACATTTTATTTCACGTCTATGTGCAGATTTAAAGCTATGAGGTCATAAACACAGTCTGCTAGATTGCACAAAATGGAGAAGGATCTCTCCAACATTAGGTCTATAATTTCTACTGTTTTTGATACTGTTCCAAACTGTTCCCTGTCTGGTGTTACAGGTCTTTGAGCTGAATGGTTGTGCCTTTATTAGACACTGGTTGGCTCAGCCATGTCTCCTCGTGGGTCATACATGGACATTCCTTTTCCTTACCGCCACAGTGGAATGGCTCCTGCTCTCTCAGGCAGGGCTGTAGGAGAGCAAATGGATCCAAAATGCATGAAGAAGGAAAAAAAAATTACAAGGGGGCAGAGAGTGCTTTCCAGGAAATTGTGGACTGAAGAAGACCAGGGAACGCCCAGCTGTTGGAGAAATGGGGAAACTGCCCTGATTTTTGCTCCAAAAACTTAAGTGTCCTGTATTAGCTTTCCACTGCTGAGTAGCAAATTACCACAAATGTAGCAGGATAACATCTATAGCTTCTGTTGGTCTGGATGCTGGGTATAGGTTAGCTGGGTCCTCTGCTGAGACTCTTAAAGGTTGAAGTCAAAGAGTCAGCTGAGGCTGGAGTTTCATCTGAAGCAGTGACACCTTCCAAGTCATTGGCTGGTGGCAGAGTTCATTTTCATGCAGTTGTATGATCGATGTTCCCCTTTTCTTGCTAGCTTTGGCCAGAACCACTCTTAGCTGTAGAAGCTGCCCTCGTGAAGGTCCTTGCCATGTGGTCCCCTCCTTTTGCACATGGTGGCTTACTTCTATGTGAGCACCAGCTGCTACTTGTACCCTTTAAGTGTTCACCTGATTAGGTGAGGCTGGTCCAGGATACTGTCCCTTTTGAGTTAACCTGGAATCAACTGATGAGGCACTTGAAATCTGCAGAATCCCTTCGCCTTACAATGTAACATCATCACAGGCATGATTGCCCATCATATTCCTAGGTCTCTTCCCCTACGCACAGGGAGGGAATCATGCAGAGCATGGATATCAGGAGGCAGGAATCTTGGGGCCATCTTATATAAGGCCAGAGGGGAGGGAGCTTGGGGGACTGGGAGAAAAAGGTGAAGAGATTGAGAAGTACATATTGGTAGTTACAAAATAGTCATGGGGATATAATGTACAGCATAGGAAATATAGTCAGTAATATTGTAATAACAGTGTATGGTGCCAGGTGGGTACTGGAAATATCAGGGGAACACTTTGTAAAGTGTATGATTGTCTAACCATTATGCTGTGCACCTGAAAGTACTACAAAATAATATTGAATATAAACAGTAATTTAAAAAAATAAAGGAGTAAGGCCTACTCCATGTCCAAGGATTGTTTATTGTCTGTTGGGCACTAAATCTTGACAGTTGGTTAGAAACTCTATAAAAATGTTAATTTCTAGGGATCTCAAATTAATTATCAATTCTAATCTGCTACTTTTTTTGAGAACTGTTGTTAAGCTGAATAACATAACGGAATTTGCAATCCCAGAGTGCTAGAAATCCTCAGAGCTCATCCCTTGTGCAAATGGGGGACAGTCTCAGTGCAGGCGACTTCTCAAGGTTGTGGAGTGGAGGAAGAGTGGAAGTCTGCTGGCCCTTTCAATCATTTCCTTTTCTATGTGTCTCTTAGGTTATTTTTAAAGATGAGCTCC
This sequence comes from Furipterus horrens, assembly GCF_987537825.1. NCBI lineage: Eukaryota > Metazoa > Chordata > Mammalia > Chiroptera > Furipteridae > Furipterus > Furipterus horrens. The sequence continues at coordinate 192,615,421 of NW_028327172.1, forward strand.
AAGTACTGTAATTAGTCTGGAGCTCACTGATGCTAATGAACAGTTTCTTTGTTTCCTATAATTGTCTTGTGAATGGGAACATTTTTCTTCTAATGTGTTTACCAATCAGTTACTAAATAAATCAAAATCTTGGATAAAATGAGCTTTTGGTTGTTTATTTGTATTTGTATAATCTTCATAATTTTTATGATATCTCACACAGTCAAGGAATTATAGAGCTGATGGTGGAGATAGGAACTAGAGAATGCTCTTATGATCCAACTGCCTCACAAAAATCCCCTTTTTTGTGTGGTTGACAATTTGACATCCATTAAGTAATTTTCCATGCCCCCCCCTGCCCCATATTCAGTGATACTTGGTAGGTATTTTTTTCCTTTTTTAAAAGATTTTATTTATTTATTTATTTTTTAAATTTAATTCTTTTTTGTATTGTTTCCATTGACATTTAGTCCCCTTATACCATCCCCCCAGCCGTCAATCGGTTTGAATGTAAATATGATTAAATATTTTTACATTTTTTTTTTCTGGAGTAGTATCTTATCCAATTTGTATTCAAGCTTCCTCTGCAGATGACCCATTGCTAAATGACCTCCCAGGTGGACAGACTCACTCTTAGGTTGAACAGTGACTGTTACCGAATAAGAATCTAGGTATTGGCTGAGTACAGAGACTACGGATGTGTCAAGTAAGCATAGAAAGTCCTTAGCCTGCATTCATGACTAAAATAATGTGTGACTGAGCCCAGCCTCAGAGCTAAGTGATAGGCTATTTGCCAACTTGGACATGTGTGTGGACTAAATTCCCAAGGTGGAAAAAACAATCTGGCCATAGGCCTTCTCTTTCGTCTTCTTATATCTCAGCGCTTGGTTACAGGTACAAAAGAGGACATCTTTTACAGTCACCTGAAAACTGCTCACCCATTTCACTACTTCTGCCATTCCTGACATCACCACATCACACCCTCCTGGGCTCTGGAGCCTGGGGTTTGTGTTTTACACTTTACCTTATATGAAACTCATTTGTCCGTTTGTTAAATCTCCATTAGAACAAAGGTTCTTTAAGGTCAGGGACAGTGTCTCCAATCTTTCTGGCGACCATCTTTGTATCTGTCACTTACTGTAGCAATTCCTCGTTTCTGGGCCTCAGACCTCTGGGAACAAGGAGATACATCAAAGTCTGCGTATCTGTGTACGTACCCTGTGTTTTATATGTGTGTGATTTTTTCAAAAGTATTTAGATCTTTATAGATGAAAAAAACACATATTTCTTTAAAATCTCACTTGCTCACTTGATTATCATTTAGGTCTTTTTTCAATCGGTATTTACTAAGAATACAATAAAAGATGCTCTCGTGCTCCCATGTTGAAAGCCACTGCCCATCCGCATCTTGCAAGGAGCTTTGCGTTTTGAGATATTTAGGATATTTCCATATGTGAAGTGTCTGGCCCCATGTTTCTTCAATGAGATATGCAAAGAAAGCCAACAGGGTATTATGCTGCTTCTTTGTAGCACTAATACCCATTTCTGTTTGTTAATTATTTGAATGAATAGCTGAGTAATGTTCACCTCCACCCTGAGACTGGAAACTCCTGACCCTCAGGATGGTGTCTGTCTATGACCGGCTGCCTAACAGAATATGTTAGTGGTTGAAGACTCTGTGATCACAGCTGAGGTGTGTTTTTATGAAACACTCTTTAATCTGTGGATACTTCTTTTTCTACTTTTTAGAAATTGGGAATTCCTATAGTAACTGATATGAGTCCCAAAGGTTTCTTGTCTCTGAACCAAAGGATTAAGAAGACTACCTTACCAAATTTTACTGTTAAAGCAAAATGTCTGCCACCTGGTGACAGATTAGGAATTAGCATCTTGCATAAAAACAGTTATGTAGATCAAAGGAATAGAATAGGGGGCCCAGAGATGAATCCTCGCTTCTCTGGTCGGTTAATCTACAACAAAGGAGGCTGGAGCATACAGTCCGGGAGAGACAGTCTCTTCAATAGGCGGTATTTGGAAAACTGGACACATACCTGTTAAAAAAGAATTAGACCACTTTCTACACCACATACAAAAATAAACTTAAAATACATTAAAGACTTCAATGTAAGACCTGAAATGGTAAAACCCCTAGAAGAAAACACAGACAATAAACTCCGTGACATTGCTCTTAGCAATTGATTTTTGGATGTCTCTTTGGACAAAGGCCAACAAAAGAAAAAAAACACAAATGGAACTACATCAAACTAAAACTTTTTTGCATAGTGAAGGAAACCACCAACAAAATAAAAAGACGACCTACTGAATGGGAAAAGCTATTCACAAAAACATCTGATAAGGGTTAATATCCAAAATATATAAGAAACTCACATAACTTAACACCAGCAAAACCAAACATCCGATTAAAAAGTGGGCAGAGGACCTGAATAGTCATTTCTCCAAAGAGGAAATACAGACGCCCAACAAACATATGAAAAGATGCTTAACATCACTAATTATCAGGCAAATGGAAATCAAATCATCAATAAATTAACACATAACAAGTATTGGCAAGGATGTGGAAAAAAGGGAACCCTCGTATATTGTTGGTGGGATTGTAAATTAGTGCAGCCTCTATGGGAAACAGTATGGAATTCCCTTAATTAAAAATAGAGCTGCCATACAATCTAGCAATTCTGTTCTGGGTATTTACTGGAAGAAAACAGAAATGCTAATTCAAAAAAATAATGCACCCCTATATTTATTGCAGCATTACTAGTAATAGCCAAGGTAGGGAAGCAACCCAGATGTCCCTCGATAGATGAACAAAGGTGTTTACAGAACAGCCTTGCTCTAAGAAACCACCCAGAGACCACTAAGGAAGCAGGCAATGGGTTTATTGAGGGAACAAAGTGGGAATGGGGTGGAGGGGAGAGGCAACTCCCTGACTGACTCGAGGACCGCAGGAGCAGGGGAATGGGAGAATGGAGACTCCCGGTCCTTCTCATGGGTCCAGAAGAGTCTCCTGTCCCGACTTCTGCAGGCGTGGTTTTTAAACTTGCCAACCACGCATTCCAGCAAATGTGAGTTTGCCCTGTTAGCATATTAAGTAGTTTGCTTGCATCTTGTTATTGTTGTTCTGACCAGGTTGACTAACACATCCTGTTGTTGTCTGACCAGGTTTGCATCCTGGCTACCTCTATATTCTGACAGGTGTAAATGGAATATTATTCAACAACAAGAAAGAATGAAATCGACAACATGGAATCAAAATGAAATGAGTCAGAGAAAGACAAATACCAGATGATTTCACTCATATGTGGAATCTAAAAAAACAAAACAAATGATTAAATAAAGCAAAACAACAGACCCGTAGATATAGAGAACAAGCTGATGGTTGCCAAGAAGTAGGTGGGTAAAGGGATGAAAATTCAAAAAATAAAGTTTATGAAAATAATACAAGGTTAGCTCAGTCCTCCTTGGCCAGCCCCCCCCCCCACATACTCCCCCCCTAACCCCAAAAGAACTTGCATCTTGGCTGATTCTCATACTGAGTGAGTCTCACTGATTTTACTATTTAGTTACAGTACATTATTATACATTTTACATAAAATTAAAGTAAACACCATTCTGGGTTTGTCCCTGACTTGTTACTATGAAACTGGGATCTTTGCATTTGTATTTAACATTGTTGTTTTTTCCCAGATCTAAAAAATAATTTGGAATTAATGTTTAATTGTAGTATATTTTCTATATAGTTTTAGCTGTGTAGCACTGAATTTTATAGAAGAAAGAAATAACTTTTCTTTGAAAGAAAAATAGCCTTAAACATTATTTGTCTCCTATGAGTGTATATAAACCTTGCTACTAATGATAGTTTTCTTAATAATTTTGGGTAAAAGGAGGTATAAAAATTCATTTCTAAAAAGTCTTTGCATAACTTAAATTTACTGGTTTGGATTAAATGAGAAGGAAGGATTCCTGAGATTCCCTAGAATTAGAGTAAATCCAAGTTTTGGGTTAAAAAATAAGTAGCAAATGGGTTTCTCTGTTTTGTGAAGAATAAGATTTATCTGGAGGAAAGTAGTTTTTTTTTCTTCCTTGCTGAATTCAAATCCCTTACTTATGTGAAAGCTGTTTACGTGCACTCTAGGGAGGGCCTGAAGACATCCCAGCCTCCTTTCTAGGCCAACCATAGATTATGATTATATGGGATATAATGTACAGTGCCTGGCATAGTGAGGAGTCATAAATATTAGAAGATGAAGATATTTATTAACAACATGTAGCATGTACCCAGGTATTGGACAAGATGCTAAAGATTCCACCGTTATATCCATTTGCTCCATTTATAGCCTCAAAGAGCTGAAATTCTGTTGCAGGAGTCAGATAGTAATTAAACATATAATTAGACAAAATTAGTTGTGATCACTGCTCGACACAGAGAACCACCCTGGTGTAGGGAGTAGGAGCAGAATTAGATCAGTGATAAGAAGCTGAAACAAGGGCAAAAGCCTTTTGGAAAGGCCAAAAATAGATGCCTCATTTTCCCTGTACCAAAACGTTTTCACTTCAGTTACTGAAGAAACTCCAGGCCCTCTCTCCAAGACTTTTACTTTAATTTAGACACAATTCTAACACGACTGCATTGTAGATAAGAAATTAGATTTAGTGGGTGAAAAGGGAGATGGGAAATGGAAAGAAGGATCTGGAGAAAAGGAACTGAGTGAGTCAAGCTTTCCAATATTAACTTAGCATTTGGACAGCGTGGGAGGGCAAGGGACCCAGACCACATTTTAAGTGTTCAAAAAATATTCAGTTAGCAATGATGTATGTAAGGAGTTGAAGTGTCTCATTGTAAAAGTTGGTATGTGGAGTAATGGCCTTGAATCACCAAAAAGAGGTAAAATCATGCTTGGGCACTTTAATAAAGCAGAGACATGAGCAATGAGCACAGGCCCTCTGCTTTAGGTTTTGGCCCCACGAGAATGGGAGTTCCGTGAAGGCAGTGCCCATATCTCATTCATATCTGTATCATCAGAACTTCTCTTAGTCCAGCCCAAAGCAGTGGGCTGTTCAATAGATGTCTTCTGATTGTGTTAGATTAGAGAGGGTTAGTGCTCTCGACAAATCTTCATGGAGATATCAGATGTGTGTAAAACTAGATGTACAGGCAAAGTGTAAATTCAGCATCCCTGCTTATAGTTCTGTAACAGAGAAGAAATGGTTCAGCAGCTTCTGTTCTTTTATTGTGTCTCTGTTGACGTGCTATTCTTAACTATAGTAAAACCACAAACCTCTTTTTAATAATGCTGTCTGCCATTCATTTACCAATTTTGAGGGACTGTGTCGTCGTCGGCAGCTGTCCGTCTCGAGAGACGATGGTGTAGCTTCTTAAGAGTCTATCTGCACTGCCGAGAATGGCTGTGCAGTCCGACTCGGGAGTGACACGGTATCTGTCTCCTCCCGTGTTGAATCGACATCTTGCGATGACGCTGGAGTGTCCTCTCCAGTGAAGCTGAAGCTACAGAGCCTGGGCAGGGTGATATGGAGGGTCTGCTGTTGCCCATGCAGCAGACCCCCCCTCTCTTCGCAGCTGAAGGGTCCAAGGGAAAGACGGAGTCAATACAGCTTGGCTTCAGGTGCGCCGCAGGAGTTGCCGGTGTTGACTACAACGTCAAACCGCCTTAGGGACTCTGGCTCCGGATTTTCTGTCGGGGTTTACTCCCTTAGCCTTTCCCCTGAAGAGGTATGCCGCAAGGCAGCGGAGGTTTTTTGGAGTCAGAGTTTTCCTTCTCTGATGTGCCCTGACTGGAAGATCGAACCAGCGACACTTAGCTCGCAGGCCGACGCTCAATCCACTGAGCCAAACCAGCCAAGGGCCGAGGGACTGTGTAAGCACACATTTATTACTATGTGTGCTTGGCCTTGGCGAGATCCTGTGGGGGCAGATTGGTAAAGAGTTCTCTGGATGTAGAAGATATCTCTACATTCATTAACTATTGTTAATGGGTTGAATTATGTCCTCCTCAAAGATATATTGAGGTCCTAACCCCTGGTACCTGTGAGTGGGACCTTATTTAAGAATAAAGCCATTGCACATGTGAGCAAGTTAAGATGAGGTCATATTGGAGTAAGGTGGGCTCTAATCCAATATGACTGGTGTCCTTATAAGAAGGGGGAAATTCGGGCACAGACACACAGGGAGAACGCCGTGTGAAGGTGGAGGCAGAGACTTGGATGATGCTGCTACAAACCAAGGAGTGCCTGGGGCTACTAGAGGCTGGGAAAGACTAGGAGAGACCCTCCCCTAGAGGCTTGGAGGGAGCATGGCCCTACCAAGGCTTGATTCTGGATGTCTAGCCTCCAGAACTGTAAGAGAACACTTCTGTTGTCATAAGCCATTCAGTCTGTGGTACTTTGTTATGGCAGCCCGAGGAATGGGATACAACTATGGTACATTTCTGTATGAATCTGAGTTCTGGAAGGAAAGGGATATCACTCCAGCAGGGGGACTGAGGGGGGTTTAAAGAAAGCACTGTTTACAGAGGTTTGGGCAAGATTAAGAACCTCCAAGGGAGGGTTCTCCCACCGCCCCCATCGCGGGTCCGAGCAGTTTGGGCGGCGGGAGAAGCGGGAGCCGGCAGGCGGTCCAGGTTGGCAAAGGTTCTCGGCGCGCCGCGGCCCTGAGGCACCAGGCACGCGCCCATCCCGCCGCCACGATGCCCAAGAGGAAGGTCAGCTCCGGCGAGGGAGCGGCGAAGGAGGAGCCCAAGAGGAGGTCGGCGAGGTTGTCAGCGAAACCTGCTCCTGCGAAGGTGGAAGCCAAGCCGAAGAAGGCGGCGGACAAGGATAAATCTGCAGACAAAAAAGTGCAAACAAAAGGGAAAAGGGGAGCAAAGGGAAAACAGACTGAAGTGGCTAACCAGGAACCTAAAGAAGATCTACCTGCGGAAAACGGAGAAACTAAAAATGAGGAGAGTCCAGCCTCGGATGAAGCAGGAGAAAAAGAAGCCAAGTCTGATTAATATCATATATCATGTCTTATCAGTGGTCCCTGTTTCCCTTCTTGTACAATCCAGAGGAATATTTTTATCAACTATTTTGTAAATGCAAGTTTTTTAGTAGCTCTAGAAACATTTTTAAGAAGGAGGGAATTCCACCTCATCCCATTTTTTTAAGTGTAAATGCTTTTTTTTAAGAGGTGAAATCATTTGCTGGTTGTTTATTTTTTGGTACAACCAGAAAATAGTGGGATATTGAATATGGGAGGCTTTGATTGTCTTGGGTGTCAGCTTAACATTCCATAGATGAGGGGTAGTTTTTATATCCTATAATACAAGGCATACTAAATGGCAGTTTGGAGTCAGTTGTGCATTTACTATGTCTTGAACATTTTAAATTCTCATGTTTTTGGTAGAATTGTTTTCTAAAGAAAACCACTCCTGGATCTTGGCTCTCCCTGTCAGAATTTTGTGCACTCTGTAACATCTTTGTTGTGGTAGTCCAGTTTTCCTAGTAACTTTGTTCATGTGCTGTGAACGATTGAAAATTCGATTATGTGGTATATTAAATTGTGAATTAATCGGAAAAAAAAAAAAAAAAAAAAAAGAACCTCCAAGGGATGGGGAAGCATTCTGGGCTTGGTGGCAGGCTTCCGTTGGCACCCTCAGGCCTGAAGAGCCAAGTGAAGGGAAGGTTCATGGGACCCATGAAGAGCTATATTCACAGCTGTGAGTGTAGGAGCGGGGCCTGATTATAGCCTCAGCCAACCTGTGCTCTTGAGAGAGAGAGAGAGCTGGGGAGTTCATTCATATGCTAGCCTCCTTCTTCTGCCGCCCTCCTCTTGCTGCTGAGCCTCTCATTGGCCCAACCTGCCAAGGGTGGAAAGGGTGGAGAGTAGGCTTAGAAGGGGAGCTGGAGAATACCACTCACTTGGAGTAAGGGGTACATGCCATTCAAATATATCTGTTCACTATAAGAAGGAAAGAACCCAATGTCTAAGGCAGTATTGTACATCCCACTGGTTCTCAACATATATTGTGAGTGTGAATCTAGACTAGAATTGTTTATGTTGGAGTCCAAGGTGCCAGGTGGTTGTGTTCATTCAATAGGTTTTTATTAAGTACCTGCTGTAGTGCCAGAAACTAGACAGCCCTGGGGATAGCGCTAAGTAAAACAGACTGTCCTTACCCTCATAGAACTTACAGACTAGTGAGTGCCAACTATGTTAAGAAGGGTGAAAACTCCCATTGGACTCTACTTTTCTCATAACAGTAGGATTTCAGTGTAACTTTAAATTACTTACTGGATGCCACTCTTACCCCATGGACTGCAAGCTTTATGAGGGCAATGAGGGGGGCTATCATGTTCACTGCCAGACCCCAGCACCTAGCCTCACACCTTGATCCTGGCAGCTGTTCAGTGAATGAGTGAAAGGAAGGAAGGAAGAGAGAGAGGGAGGGAGGAAGGGCGGGCTTTATATTTGCCAGAGAGGGAAAACTTTTCCTCTATCCTCTTTATGTTCAGTAGTTGGGGGCTGCAAATTAAATTGATATTAAAACATATTAGCAAGAGGAAACAAAAACCAGGCTGAATTACGTATTTAATGCCCCCTCTAGAGTTCACAAAGAAATGTGGCTCAAGAAGGCTGTTAGGATTTGGAGCTTCTATACCACCTTAATAGGCGGTGGGGATGGGCAAAGTGTGCTTTGGGGAGAACAAAAGACTTTTAGGAGGGAGGGAGAAAGTGCATTTATAGAAAAACAAATGATTTGGGGGAAGGATAGATAAATGGGGTTTCAGGAGAATAAATGGCGATAAGATAGTTTGGTGACAGTCTGTTTGAGTGTGGATTTCTCCTCTCCCAAAAGAGATTGGAGTTGGTTCCCAGAGGGGATTTATGACAATTGAGTTCCTTTGAGAGTCTCTGCTTTTAGGCAGATAAGTGATTTCAGAAACTCAAATGCTTTCAGTGCAAAGTTATTTCTGTGCCACAGTGGCTTATTCTAGACCCTTTCATTTTACCATTTAAAAATTTCTGAAAATTAGTGAGTGGCTTAAAATATATGAAATTGGACAAATGAACTGTAATAGGGGATTTTGCCATTTCAAAGGATTATTTAAATGAATCCTTTACAAAGCAAGCATGCTAACACAAAATAGTCTATAATTTATTTATTTTATGAGTCTTTTTTTAACTTATGGGAGTTTTGTTTTTGTTGAGAGCACTCTTGTTCAGCTTTAGAGATTGAAACCAAATATCTTTTTGTTTTCTTCAGTCACTGTTCTCTTAAAAGTGATTGGTTCATACGGATATGCACTGCAGTTAAGCTTTAATGTGAATGCGAAATGATTTCTTTTGCACTATACCGTTTTTACATCTAAGTCAATGGTTTGAATGCAGATCAACAATTTGGGGGAATACCTTTAGTAATTTTAGTGTTAAAGGAAAATATCTGCCACCTCCTGTCAGATTAATCTAAGAACCAAAAAGTGTCAAAAGGGGCGGGTGTAAGACACTTTCTTTCCCAGCTCTTAAGACATTTTCTGGTATTAAATTAGGAGTGTTAACTCCTTCATGCCTCCAAAGTACCATTATTAAAAAGACACCAGGTCTCCTTTGATGACCATATAAGAAAAACATTTCTAGGAAAAATATTGCAGAATCCATGAGCAGTTATGTTGTGTAATAGCCTCAGGATGGGGAAATTTAACGAGAATGAAAAGCAGCTGACTTCACTATTTTCCCACAGCAAGTTTCTACCATTTCTGCATAAAGATGTAGGATGTGATTCTCAGAGATCCTCACTCCAATTACTGCATCCTTTATTTGAATGAGTAAGTAGAGAATTTAATTTTTATACTTGTCAGGAGTATAAGATGTCTTCCCAACTTGATAATTAAAGAAAGTACTTGTAAAAACATTAATGAAGGAAACCAAAAATAAGAGAAGGCAGGTTCAAAAATCCACTGATCTGTTTCTCAATATGCAGTTTGAATTTTTGAATTAAAACTTCTTCTACCTTCTAGAGTTTGAGTCTCATAGGAAGAATTGTGCTAACAGCCCCACCCCCTGGTCTTCGGTTTTGCTGGAGCTTGTCAGTTTCTAGAGATATGCCAAGCAATAGGAAGACATTTCATAGCCTTGATGTAGGAATTATTTTCACAAATGCTGGCTTGAGTGTGCTAAGAACTCCTAAGGTTACAAGTATGTATAAGGAAAATTACTTTCCCTCTGAGATATAAACTATAAATAATCAGCAGAGTCAGAAGGGACTGGTGAGTTATGGACCTATAGAGAATTCTTGGAGACATGGGGCAAATGTATATTTACTGTCTGTGAAAGAGGAAGGTCTCCAGAGTTTGACAGGGACAGTCCTTCATTTGTGCTGGGCTTAAGGTGATGGTTTGCCTGTGATTGGGAGGCTTCCCATCACTGCTAAAACCAGTTAAGTCCCAGGAAAAACCAGGCCGTTCGTGACACTCGGTAGACATCCCTGCTCATTGCAGGACATTTTGCATCCCTGGCCCTCACTCACCTGAGGTGCCCCCTAGTCATTGTGAGAATCCCAGATACCCCCATTCATTTCCAGATGCTCCCTAGAGGTAGGCACTGCCCCTGTTGCATCTCGCCCAGGATATTGGGGCACCCTGGTCCCATTGACAAGACCATTGCTGAAGTAAGGCAGATGCAGGAGGCTATCTTCAGTCTTCAAACAAACACCCATGTGCAGTGCATTTAAATGCCTGTGGCACACACACGGAATAGTGGGAGATGTGGCTATGTTAATAAAAAATCCAATGCAAGGGGAGAAATGAGGAAATTGATTCTGGGTATAAACCTTTAGTCAAGTTCTCACCCACTTGTGGGTTTTATTGACAAGTAATTACTGGTTCTTACAGAATTTCTGCATTACCTTACAGAGTCATGCAAGATGTCCAACATTTAGATCATCTGGGTGGCTAGGAGAGATAATGGACCTCCATCCACTTCCCATCCCGTCTCCTTTGAATCAGAGGATCAGTTTCTAGTGAGAGTGCATTCTTCGGAAGGATGAGACAGGGATGGGCAGCCTCTGACTCAGGAAACCTTAGGATAATATCAGTAACTGTGAGAGCAGAATATGTTTTGAAAAATCCCTAATTACAGGGCTGCTGGGTAGAACTAAAGTGCATGTTATTATTATCCATAAGGAATGTAGATGCTAAGCTCAATTTTATTGATTAAAAAAGCCCAGCCTGGTTCTATTATTTAAGAGGATTTAAACAGATTATACTGGGTAATCTTGGGTTGAAACACGTTTTCTTTACATTCCAAAATTGGTCAATGTATTCTTCATGTAACCTGATCAATCCTCATCTTCTCCCTCTAAACATAAGCTTGTTCACAGAGATACAGCCGGAAGTCATGTTGTCATGACAACAGTTTCAGGCTGGGAGGAAGAACTCTTTCAAATGGCCAGTGACTAGGTTTTTAATCACTGATTTATAGCGATAGCAAAATTAAAGAGGAATGTAGAGTTTGTAATTATATGTTATTTTGGCTCTATGTTTTCACTTCTATTACTGACATGTAATTTGTGAACATGCATTGAAGACATAATTTTTACACTAATGTATCCAACTCCATCTCATCTATTTTCTCTCTTGTCAGTAATAACATTCTCAAAACATATGGATTTTCCTGCTCAAAACTTTTGGTAGCATTTTGTTGCTACGTAATGAGTTCTGAACTCACAAATGCTATTGTGAAGCTCTGTGCAAAGTAGCTCCCATCTCCCATTCAACTTCTCAAAGGCATCATTGCACCCATGTACCAACTATCCTTGACTCCAGACTTCAGGAGCCGAGGGAGAGGGGTGTCTCTCACAGAAAACTATAATACTAAGTAGAAAATCTTCCTAAATAACTTGTCTCTAAAGGGAGGTGGTAGTACAGGGAGGGACAAGTTAATTTTTTAAATGGGTGCATAGGACGCCAGTCGAGGGGAACAGCATAAGCAAAGGCACCTGGATACTAAAATGTATGGTGTGTTGTGAGACCAGCGAACATCTATTTGCCTGGATTGGAAGGGGCGGAGGGCCTGAGCTGTCAGAGGGAGTGGAAACCGTTGAGGAGGGCACTGGATGTACTGCCGTGCCGAGGGAAGTCTGTTTATTTTGTACAAGAAGAGGAGTACGAAGTGGTTGGAAAGGGGGTTCTCTGGGAATTACTAGCAGTAGTAGCATTAGAGGGAGCAGTGTTGTCAGAGTAACTGGTTATGAACCATTTTCAACTCAAGGTGAGGCTCTTGAGAGCTGGGACTGACACACTGGAGTGGAGGTCGGAAAGCAAGGCATGAGCGTGAGACTCTGTGCTCTTCTGGATTCAGTGCCTGAAACAGACCGCATTGTGTACTGACCACCATGACTTACAAGCATGTGCTCTGGTGTGGGACTGCCTACCCTGAGTCCCAGCTCTAGCTCTGGGACCATGAGTCACCCTCTCCGTATCATCTATAAAATGAGATAACACCAACCTTAAAAGGTTCTAGTAACAAGATGAATCAGTAAGTGTAAAGTGCTTGGAACAGTGCTTGGCACTTGATAAACTTCTCAGTGAACATTAATGTAGATGCTGATGTTGATGAAATGTGAAAACATTGCGGAGTAGATGGCACTTTTTTATAATTTTCTTAAGCAATCTCAAGAGAGGAAGTTATCTGACTCTATTTCGCACCAAACGTCTCAGTCGGCCCCTTTAGGGACACTCACTTATAGTTCATTGGAGGGATAGTGTTGACCATCCATCATGTGCCAGGCTGTGCTGGGGTTACGAAGATAAAAATGCAAGGGTTTTGTCATAAAGAAACACAGTGGCTTTTAATAGGTGGCAGTTGATTCATACAAAAGAGTGTAGGAAGAACAGTCCATATGTGACAAAGGACCGCATGTGATAAACAGAGAAGAGAGAGAGAGTGAGTTGGGGGGCGGGGGGGATTACTGAACACCATGTAATCTCTAAATTGTTAATGCCCAGGTTCTTTTGATTTTAAAGACACCTTTCTGAATGTTTAAATCATGTATTTGTGACCTATATTGGTAAATTATATCAGTTTCTTTTTTCAACTAAATCTTATTTTTGATCATAGCTTCAGAATGAGTTATAGTAGAAAATTTATTTGCTTTTTGTCTGGTTTCAAGGACTGGGCTTGAATTTCTAAAGAGTGGCATTAATTCTAAAGAAATTTTTAAATGAGAGAAATGGAAGGTTGTGAGTGCTTTGAAATTGTTGGCAATTTCTTACCTAGAATTTTAATATTTAATCCTGAACTGCTTTTATAGCCTTCCAGTCAGGGGCCACATTGTGTTTTTCATGACTTTCAGTTTGAAATTCCAAAGAAATTTTTAGAAAAAAGGATCCCTCTTTTAGCCCAGGCTCACTGGAAGCCTCTAGCCCAGTACTGTCCATTAGAAATACAACGTGAACCACATATGTAATATTACAGAGTCTAGTAGTGGAACAGGTGAAATTAATTTTAATCGTGTATTTTATTTCACTCACTACATCATTTTGACATGTAAACTATATAAAATTACCAATAAAGTATTTTATATTCTTTTTGTTGTACTGAGTTTTCCAAATCCATTGTGTCTGTTACACTGGCCACCATCTCTGTTGGACGAGCCACACTTCCTGTGCTCAGCAGCCCCGCGTGACGCCTGGCTGCCGGACCAGACAGCACAGCTCCAGACATCAGACTTTTCAGAGCCCTTGGCCTCCTCAGTGACCTTAACAATGAATGTTCTCTTTGACAATTTTTCATTGGTGTTTTTATTGTTAAGGAAAATATGTAAAGGTAAAACAGTGAGTTTGTTCTGGACCTCAGACAGTTGAGTTAATCACATGCCGCAATTCATGATGCATTTTCTTCATGGATCCATGAGCAACACTTCTCCTACCTTGCACGCTTATTTTCTGCCTTTCATTCCTTTATCTCACTTCCATCCTCTGCACACGTGGGCAGCCATTCTAGTGTATTTTAAGTGTAACTTTTTGTTCAAAAGTATACTTGCGATGCACACTGTTGTTTCAAGTGTGTATGTTCTTAATTTATTTAAAGGGGTTTTTTTCCCCTGTGCTGTGCTTTAGAGATCTATTCGTAAGGTTGTGTGTGCATCTAATACGTTGTTCCTCACTGCTGCATGGTGTTCCCTGGTGTGAATCCAACACATTTTACCTTTCCCTTCTTGGAACGATGGGTTCCCAGAGGGCCTCCCTTTCCTCTGCACCTCAGATACGCCCACAGGGAACACCCTCCCGCGCGCTCACCCGCGGAACTGAGTGAGAAAGTGTGTGGAACATTCATTTAGTGTTGCTGGGTCCTAGGGAATATATATTTACCTGTTTGGGGAAAAAATATTATTGATCTTATTTTTATTGATGGATATAGTTTTACATAATCTTGTTCAGTGAACACTGCAGCATTGCAGTTGTTTGTTGAATCAGATCCCTTTGGCTGGTAGGGTGGATCAAATTGGGCCTTATTTTTTTAGAGTAGCTAACCAACTCAATTCTCATAGATAGCTTTCTCAAACAGACCCAATGGCCATGAAAGAGGTCAAGCTTTCCCTGGGTGATCAGTTCAAATCTGGGCCAAGTGTAAATGTAGCCTATATTCAGTAAGAAAATTTGTAATTCTTGCTCCATCAGCAGCACATAATATATATTTTAAATGAATTAGTCATCAAAGCAGAAAGTGAAAGAAAAAAGTTATTACCCCTAAAGAAAATGCTCCCTGGAAAATTTTCCCTGAAAGTACACTCTTGCTTTTAAAAGTAATTTATACTGTTTGTTTCTCCAAAGGGAATTTTTTAGAGAAAACACACTATTTGCTTTCACACAGCTCCTTTCCGCTCCTGGCTCCATGGCTAGGTACTTCCCACTGTAATGTTTTCTGAAGAGACGGGTATATGCTCTCAGTTCATTCATCAAAGCACATCTGTGACATCAGAAGACACTCAAAGTTTGTTTCTACAAGGAAGGAAGCACAAACAGCTGTCTAGGGCGAAGTTCTCCACATAGTCATCCACTTGTCCCCGCTGATCTCTGCCTGTTTCATCTGCAACAAGGAAGACTTTGACACAGCATCTGATTCATTTGCTTCCAAAGAATGTTCCTCTGTACCCACTTCCGAGATCTAAGGAACATTTGTGTATGATGAGCAGAGTCTTCCCTTGAGGCCTTGAGGTTATAGTAATTTCTTTCAGAGAAAAACGAATGGGGAAAGTTGGGGAGGAAGATGCTTAGAAATATCAGAATTTAAGAACAGATAGACCATCATTTACAAATGGACGCTATGATCATTAGAGCGAGAAAAAGGAACAAAGATTTTGTATGAGTCAGTTCTGACAAGTGAGAGGATTAGATTTTGAGATGAGAAAAAGAAAATAAAAGAAAAACTCTATTTCTGTAGCATAATAAATTTGGAATCCTTCCCAGACCCTCTACAGATAAGAAACCTTTAACGCTTCAAGAGCATTTTTCTAGTTGGAAATTAATTACAGTATACTGGCTGGAATTTGAGGTCTAGACGGTTAACCAGTACATTTATGGATGAATAAAAACTAGTAAGCAGTGATTCTCGCTCCTTTTTTGATGCCTTAGCAAAGTAGAACTCAACAGGCAGGCTGATAAGTGGTACATGCTCCCAAATCCATTTTCCCTTTTTTTCTTTCCTTCCTCCTTTCCCTTCATTGGCCTCTTTCTTATAGTTTTCATCTCTTTAGGTATTATCTAGGCAGCCTCTAGTTTCAGAGGATGAAATGTGAAAATGGGAGCCACTCCTGACTACATTCACTTACATTCAGTAAACTTAGAGTGCCCACATTTGTGGTACCTTGGCTGATTAAATAAAAAAGAAGAGCAAGTCCTGTCTTCGCTTTCAGGAACTTAGATCTGTTTAATTTGTGATTAACAGCATCTCTATACACTTTTTAAAAAATTTTTGCTATTGGGGACCCACAATTTAAACACCAAATAGTTCCATACCTAATCATTACAGAAAGGGAAACCTTCTAAACTTTAAGCATTAATTTATTGTTTGAGCTTTGGAGAATAATTATTTTATTTACTTATCCTTTTATGAAATTTTGGCTCAATTACCTAATACTGTCATATGCTGGATTCTATTTTGAGAAGCATTTAAAAAAAAAAAAAAAGATACTTTTTACACATGTATCCCTGGCAGATGGGATTCACAAATACCCCTGCCTGTTTTCTGCCAGTAGCATCTTTGAAAATTTCAGGGCTCTGCATATTACTGTTTTAATGGTGGAAATAAAAACCAAGCTATTGTATAGGTGTGCAGCCACTGATTGGTTTTGCCATTCTGTTTTCCCTGGGGAATCTTTGCTTTTCTTTTCTGGCCTAGAATTGGAAGGGGAGGGGAGGAGGATGGCATAGATTAAAGAACTAAAAAATGTGAATCAAGTGAATGGCTGGATATCGCATGTGGTTGGTTGAACCCTGATATGTACTTGAGGTATGTGAAAAATTAAGCCCAACACTGAATTTGGTATTTTTGACAAGAGTTGGTGCTGAGGTTAAGATGCTTTGATTGATGGGTGGTGGAAAATGAATGAATGATGACTGATGAAGTTCTGATCCAACAATGTGCTGGTTTAGAAGAGGGTTGAAGAATTTGGGAGTCAGGAGCCTGGGTTTTTAAACTCCGTAATTTAGATGCCTATTGTTTGAGATTGAATATGGGGTTGCAAAGCTAAATTCTTAGAAGCTGTTTCCTCGCTAGGTATTAGGCCTGGAATTTAGTTTCCTGACACTAAATGGATAAGTTAGGATCAACTCCAACTGCTAGTAATAGAGGACTGTAAAATAGCAGTGGCTGATAACAACAGACATTGATTTTCCTTCACACAGAAGCCTATTAGTAGCAGTCCACTGATGTGCTGGCTGTGTTTCACAAAGACCTCAGGAACCCAAATTTCTTCACTGTACTGCTCTACCATACCTATGGTATACCTGTGTCCTCGTGGTCCAAGGTGGCAGGTCTGTTCCAACAAGAAAAGTGTTTTCCACCTATTTTGTAAGCAAGGTTCTGAGACGCTGCCATACATTTCTTTTACTTATACGCCAATGATCGGAATGTTACCTACATGGCTACACCTAGCTGCAAGGGAGGCTAGGAAATGTATTCTGCATTCTGGGTGGCCATGTATCTAATCAAAAGTTTTGGTTGCTTTGAAGAAGACACTGGACATTGATGAATGAGCACCTTGCATATTTTCGAAAACCAAATATCAGGCTTTTCACAGACAAAAGGAAAAGTACAGAATGGTTTCCCTAGTTAAGTTTATTATTTTAAAAAAGTATTTACATTTAATTACCTGTTGTTCATATATGAATACAGTTTAGAACAAGATTTACACAGTAAAACCTTCTGGATACGATGTGAAACCTTCTTTATCAGTTACTGCCTTTGTGCCTCCAGTGCTGTTTCCCACATGTTAAGTTCCTCTTAGAACTGGTGCTTAGAAAAAGTTTCATTTTTGATAAACTTCTATCAGACAACTAAAATTTTGTAAATTTTTGGAGCAAGAATTTAAGTTTCTTCTCAACTTCCTGGCTTTGTTCTTTTGTTATTTTATTGATTGAAATATATGTTTTATGCAGAGTGTTTCAGATTCTTTTTTTAATTCAGGTGAAAGATAAATATCTCAGAGGAGTAATAAAAAAAGTCTTTACCATGATCCCTTTAAAGTTAATTTCAGAAAAACATTTTTCTCTGAACTCCTTCACCCCACTCATAGTCTAAAGTCCTATTTTGCATCAAACATTGAAGCTTGTCCACTAAGTACTATGACAGGCTGAATAATTTACTTCAGTTCTGCTGATTTTTAAGGGGCATTTAACCTTTAAAAATACACTTAACATATAGAATCGTTCCTAAACAAAAATACACTGAGATTTCTCCAAAGCCAGTAACAACAAGTTTCCCAACCTTGACTGAGTTATTTAATGTTGCTGAAAGTCTGTTTCTTCACCTGTATAATGGGGATTTTATCTCCCCCACCCCTCCATGTCATAAGATTTTGTGGGGCCACATGAGACTGGATTAGTTACAGCATTTTGAAAGCCCTGTAGTGCCCCAGCAGTGCCTGCTCTTGTTCTTATATTAGAAAGAAAATAGATGCATTTTAACCTATGGGAGTATAGTTCTGTATGCTCCCACATATAGATTTTGATGTTAGGAAAGATTGCATCCACTTCAGCTTGCTTTTTTAATGTGCCAATGAAAGGCCAAATTGTAGTTTGCCATTGAACCTTGTCCATCTCCTAGATTCTCAATAATCATCTCTTGTTCTAATATTTAATGTAGCTGGGAAGTCAGACCCTGGCGTGCCACCATTTAAAATAATAATGACCTTGAAATTGGTCCAGGCAACCCTGGAATAGCTTCCACCTTGTCATCATTGCTATTGTCACCAAGGCAGCCTGAGGAGAAATACAGCTCTAAGTGAAGAGTGGATTGAAGACCCTGACAAAATAATGGAAAGAAAATTGGCTCTATTTAATATACTTTTAAGCCTGTCTACTTAAGAGTATGGTGCCGGTAATGCTTCTCTCTATCTAATTGTATGGAAACGAAAGAAAGATTCCTGCTTATGATGGTGTTTTGTTTTCTCTCTTCTAACTGCTCTCTGTGAAATGATAATCAAATGTGAAAGTTGTGTGGTTGGGTTGACTGAGGATAAGGCACCTGGACACATTCTCTGACCCTTTGCTTAATTTTTGTAGATAGATCTTCCTAGAACATTGTGTTTAGGAATAGGCACTAAGTACCCAAACTTGACAGCAAAGAATATTAGGCCTGATTCGTTGATCTTTCTGCTGAACCTGATTAACCCCATCTGGTATTGAATAAGATGCATTGCTGCCATTCAATAGGATCGTGGTATAGTCAGACAACTGGAGGCAAGAATAATAAACCTGCCTAGCAATTTCACATAACTATCTTGTGATCATTACTTTTTAAAATTATTTAAAAATTGATGATTCCAAGAGCATGTCCAACCTGCACCTCTTCTCCATTCATTAGTATGATTTGATTTTGGGTTTCGGACATTTGTGGGTTTCACTGCAGGTTTTTCCCAGCACTTCTTAGAAAAAAAATGAAATTGAGGTTATCGACATGGTCTGTAGCTTTCTTAAAATAAAATATAAATCTCCCTTCATGTTTTATGTTTTCATTTCTAACTTTTGAGGAAGGGGGCATGGGGGCGTGACCCTTAAGCCTGTGGCTTCTCAGTAGTGGTTGTAAATCAGGCCACTTTGTACTGTGTGCACACTCTAAAAGGAAATAGTGTTCTCAGGTTATATTTAATGTCACATGAGATTTCACTATCTTCTTTTATAACTTATAAGGAAATAAATATCTTATTATTATTTAGGTGTTTAGAATGAGACCTTTTGATGACATTTAAATATCTATAGCCAGGCCATATAATTAACCTCAATTATGTGTGTGTATATATATATATATATAGATATGGATGGATATTTACAAATACCAGTTTTTCCCTCCAAATAATTTTCAGCTGCTTATATTGCATGCCATTTAGTTTTTAAATTTGTCTTTGCAGAGTCGTCCTGACTCCTGTGTCAATTTTGGTTAATAGTCTGTGAACAGAGAGTCATATTTTCCCTTTTATCTTCTACCAACATTGGATCAGTTCCTATTCACATACTTTTGCGAGGCTATGAGATAGAGCAGAAACAGTCTCCAGGAAAGATGTCTTAAATAATATAGCACACCTAACCAGCTATTTTTTTTTTTTTTTGGACTTCATTTCTGCTTCTTTAATGACTCAAGTACGTGACATAAAACAGCCGCATGTGAATTAAAGAGGTGCAACATACTCAAACCAGCGTGTGCTCATGGGCTCTGTTGTTTCTACATGGACATGGCCATGGCCAGGATCATTATCTACTTTTCTTGATCTAAATGAAAACTACTTTTTTTCATAAAAACACAAATATGTTTGCAAACTCTCAGAAATCTTACATTTTTAAAATGAAATGCACTGTGGTCAATACCATTTCAAAACGTGTCCGCAAAGCCACACGTGAATGAAGCAATTAATAGCTAATAATAACAGAGATTTACTGAGTGAGTACTACATGCCTGACTTTGTGCTGTACACTGTGTTCTGCATCAACCTCTTGAAGGAGGAGTTGTCAACACTTCTGTCATACATCGAGCAGGCAGGCCATTAGAAATTAGGCCATTTGTCTACGGCCACATAGCCAGCCAGTGTTGGAGCTCAGATTCAAAACTGTTGGTTGACTCCAGAGCTCCTGTCTGTGACAGTAAAATGGCCCTGAAGCTAAAAATGCAGGAGGGTAAGCTCAGCAAAGACTGTGTCTTCAGTGAGTTTAAATTAAGAAATTCCATGTTGAGCTTATGCCAAAATACTTAATTAAAAGATACAGAGTATGTAGTGTTATGAGGCCCAAATTTAAGGCCTATTTAAATAATGAGTTCTTAGAGTATTAACTCAAAAAATTTTAACACAAAAATCCTCAGCTACAAAAAGCTCCCTATTTCAAGGACACTCAAAATCTTACTAATCATTTTGTTAAAGAATACTATGGGAAAGGAGGTTGGGAAACTAAGACTCCCAAAACTGTTAAGAGTTTATTACAACAGTTAAAAGAATGCTACCCCAGGAAAGTCCAGTTGAGTACAATTTTTCTAAGGTTGTGAAGGCATTTCAGCGTCTCATTTATGCCTTGCAAATAAATATCAAGAAACTGTTCTTGGTGAGATTTCCTTCCCTCTGTCTGCCAGGCTGGTGGGTCAGGATTCTGTGAGCTCACAGATTTTAAGTACTTTGTGCCTCCTTCCCTTGTCTCCATAGTCATTGTTTCTGCCAGTTCCTTTGGATGAGGACGATTTTGCCCCAATTCTAAGCAGCCTCTCTGCGCTGCTTGGAACACTCAGCAAATCGATAATTAATGATGTAGACCTAGAGTCCTGGGTCTTTAATAAATATAAAGGAACTAAGGGGTGGAGGAGGGGAGGGAGGGAGGGCGAGGGAGAGAGAGAGAACAGAGAGAGGTGTAAAGGAAGCAGACCATGGGCCGATCAGAAAAAGAGCTTTAAAGCTAAACTCAAGTGGTTTGGATTAAAGCATCTGGACCTCTCAGGAATATCATTGCTTAAAAGAGTAGCTAGTAGCAGCCGCAGCTAAGACTTTGGAAGAGAGCTTTTTCTTCTCCAAGTATGGGAGCATTGTGCAAATTATTCTTCTGATATTGAAAACACAGATCACACAAGACCACCATGAGTTTTTCTCTGCATAGAGGTTGAATTCTTAGCCCTGGTGGTCTTAAACCTTATCTTAGACCTTACCCCTCACTTGAGTGACTTTTTCATTATAATTAAATGACATGTGGCTCGTCCCTGACACATGGTCTTTGCACTGGCTGTTCCGTGTGCTGGGAATCCTGTTCTCTTGTCTCTTCCCAAGGCTGGCACCTTCTAGTTCAGGGAAAATTATTCCTCGGAGACCTTCCCACATGATCCTGCCCAAATAGGCCACTCCATCCGCAGACACAATGGATCACATTACCTAATTTGCCGTGTTCACGGCTTCTAGAATAGTGCTTGGCATTTATGGGAGGCCCTCAATACAAGAGTGAATGAATGAATAATTGAATATACAGTCCCATTTTACTTTTGTGGAGCCAGTAGTTAGATGGGGTTTGCTGGAAAAGACAGATTACCTTTTCTGTTTTCCTAGGCCAATGGTTCTTAAAAGTACGGTTCTGAAACCAGTAGCATGAAATCAGCAGCACCTGGGAACTGTTAGCAATGCTAATTCTTAGACCTACTGAGTCAGAAACTGTGGGGTGGCCCCCAGTGATCTGTATTCTAGCAGGCCCTCCTGGTGACCCTGATGCTCCAGAACCACTAATGTCTGGCCTGGGTCTATCTGCTGACCTCTGCGTCCCCAACCCCAAGACAATACCTGCCACAGAGTAGATAGGAAATATTTGCTGACTGTATCAGTCTGTCTCCTTTTTCCTCCCACCCCCTCCTCCACGCCATGCACACCTCAGGCACAGGGTACACCAGCAGCGAGGAAGGAAATGCGTGCCATTCTGAGGACTTGAGGGGAAGCTTTGGTGCCCTGCACTGCAGACCTTGCCGAATTGAGAACCCCAGCTCACCCCTCCTCCTTCCTGAGGCCTCCAGGGCAGGAGAGGAAATTTCCATCTGCTGCTGGTAGATGCTAATTTGTTTTCATTTGACCCTTGGATTCCTGCAGGTGAGCCCAGGGGGGAGGATGATTAGAGGAGGGTTGGCCTCCCACACAGGCCCCAGTGGGGAGGAGAGTAGGGAGCAGCTCCCTGCAAAGATGCTGGGGTGGAGCCAGGCCAGTGGCATAGGCGCCAGAGGTGGCTGGAGGGGCAGGTCTGCTGCTCACAGATGGGCTCCTTGTTCCCACGCCAAGTATTGCTTTCGGCCCAAGAGGCTCCCAGCTCAAGAGGGACTTTCTGGGATGCTCAGCCTTGCTTTTATTGCACTCTGACTTCCAGGGCCTGCTTCCTGTTCCTTCAAAAAGGAACAAAACTACAAACAATGAAGGACTACAGAGCCACTTTGACTTTGAAGGGGCATCTCTGGTGTTTGGCTTCTGCCTGTCAGCCTGTGACTTTGCCCTCAGTGAGCTGCAGTGATGACAAGAGACAGTACAGCACCTGATGTGCAAGGTCCTCCAGGACACATAGAAGGGAGAAAAAGGGGTTCTCGGTCTCTGCAGCGCGCCTGTGGCTGGAATTTGATCCTGAGGCCCAGATGTATGGGCAGCTGGAGTGGCTGCCCCAATTTACTGGATTTACTGGAAGCAGAATTAGGGAGGGAGGCACAGAAAGAAAGATCCTGTGCAAAACCTGCCTTGGAAGTGTCCTGATCGGACCTGAGGTGGCTCAGGGCTTGGGGCCAGTCCCCTGGAGTGGATCTTGGTGCCATCAGTTACCAGCTGTCTGACCTTGGGCAGGTCGGCTGGCGGGGCTCAGAGCCTCAGCATTGCAGCCATTGTGTTCTTTTCCTTTTGTTTCTCCCCCTATTTGTTCACCTATTTCCATTGCCATTTTACAGATAAGCATCGGAAGCCCAAAGAGGTTGGGTAACTTGTCCAAGGTCATTCAAACAGAGAATGGCTGAGCCAGATATGAAGGCCCCACAGATGGTTTCCATGCCAGGCTGCAGGATGCCATGTCTAGTCTTTGTTGACTCCCTTTATTTCTAGTTTCACTGGAGTAGTTAACAGTATTCTGCAGGCTTTCTGTATATGTCTCCATTTTAACTCTCCTATTAATCTTCCCTTAAGTAACCCTCACAATCGGTCTGAGTTGCAGTCCTGAAGTTGGGTACCTGAGGTAGAATCCTGCTTTGTTTTATGTTATCCAATACTGCATCGAAATTCCTGTGGTTACTGTTGCACAGTGACTCACCCAAAAAGAGTCTGGAGGTCTTTCAGGGTGTTCTCCCGGAAAGCTGAGAATACCGTGTTGTGATTTCGGAACTCTAAGCAGATCTGTCTCGAAGGTGTGCAGGACAGAAGCTCAGTTCGAGAACTGCCGAGGCTCAGAAGGGCAACGAGACCCTCAGCTACCATTTCCTTTCCACAGCACCGGCTCCTTGCTTTTTTCTTCCATAAAGCTGCACCTGAGTAATTTTCTGAGACTTAAAAGGGGTTGGATTGCTCTCTAGTAACCTGGTGTTTCCAGGTTTCCCTCTTTTGCTTTAGTCTGCGCTCCGCCCTTCGTGCCACGTCCACTACGGGACCCGTCTGAGGGCGGCCTTTCAGCTGCGTTGCAATATTTTCAACAGTCTTATGACAGAAGCAGCTTCTTGATATTTAGATGTCTTGGCTTCTCTGGTCTCCTAGCTATGGTTTCAAGCAAAAATATTTTAAAAACAACTGATTGCTGTTTTCATGGGAAATCATGCACACAACACCAATATGTAAACCAGATGCGAGTGGTGCTGTCGCGGTCGAAAGGCTCCTGAAGGACCTGGAATTCCACCCCCTGCGCCGCTGTCATCCTCCCCAGTTTGATGACAATTGAAAACCACTGACCCATTGAATAGGGTCCAAGGCACTTATATAAGTATATGTGAGGGGGGGACCCCCCAAAAAAGCAGAATTTATTTAAATTTATTTATTAAACTTGTGTGTTTGTTCTTACGTGTTTAAACTTCAGTCACCTTCCAAGTACTCTCCATTTAATGCAATATATCTATCAAGGCATTTTTTCCACTGCTCAAAACAGTTTTTGAACTCATCCATTTTGTTAACTTTTAGTGCTTCTGCCATTTTTTTCTTTCACCTCTCCCACATTGGCAAGATGTTTCCCTTTGAGGACTTTTCTCATCCAGGGAAATTAAAAAAAAAAAAAAAAAAAGTCACTCAGTACAAGATCAGGCGAATAGGAGGGTAGAGCACAGGGGTCATGGAACTTTTGGTCAAAAACTGCTAATTACACAGTGCAGTGTGGGCAGGTGCACTCATAAATCACCCATCGTGAAATTGGCAAACACGTTGAAAAAGTCTTCAAATAAATTCACTGAAGCTGAACACAGCCTCTCACAACAACACCAGCTGGTACACTGATACAGAGAGGTTCCTAGAACACTCACCTAGCATGGGAAGCCTGTTCTATAAGAGGCCTGCCCTCCAGAAGATAATTCTAGGGTTTTTTTTGGTCCCCGTCTTGTACATCATTTTATGTAGAAAAACAAAACAAATTGAGGCTATGAACCCTAAACAAAATGAAGTATAATAGGGCTGAGGTGCCTCAGAAGATATATTTTGTACTTTTCCTTGTTGAATACATCAATACAAAAAGAAACAAAATCTCTGCTCCAAGTCTCCCAGCTTCCAGTCCAGAACTCTTTCCGCTTTATCCTATTGTATTTCTTTTTATCCGTAAGAATGTGCACATGCAGACATTGCTTCTAACCAGAAGCTAGTATTTTGGGGGGTTGGGGAGTTGCCCTATTTAGTGAAACTGCACAGAACTGATTTCTCCAGAATTCCTATTTTGCCAAGTGCCAGTTTCCAAACCCCATCATTCAAGGACTTCATTCATTTCTTCCTTCTTTATTCATTTTTCTTTCTATCTATCCATTCATCTATCCGCACTCCATCCAAATCATTGTTATTGAACAGCTGCTGTGCTAGGTCAGGGGAACAGGATGGGGAATGAAATAGACACGTCTGCCTGCCCTCATAGGACTCACTGCCCTTATGGCCAGTGGAGGAGGATGTGGACGGGATTCTATAAATGGTTCTAGAACTGTTAGTGCTACTGTAGTGCCCACCTTACTTCTTCCATCATCATCATCATCTTATCATCATTATCAGCTGTTACCAACAGAATAACTCCCTGCCCCCCTTTTCCCCAACAAGACCTTGACAGAAACTCTGAATATAAAACAAATATAAGGGGGTGGGTCTGAGTGAAGATAGAACAGCTCAGTCCCTGCCCTGCAACCCAGAGCCCCTCTCACTTTGCCCATGAGGTGCCTTCTCAGACAGCCAAACCTGAAGACCACTGACCTTTATCTGACATGATTTCATATTCTGATAGTGCTGTGTCTGTAGCCACTCTTTATGCTAATGTCTCAGCTGTAGAGAAAACTAGGATAGATGTGTAAATTCAGGTGCCCAGACCTCAAACACTACAGAAATGGTAACTAGCGGCCTTTTTTTCCTTTCTGTTTCTAGCGCCAGCACTTCTCTTGCAACCACTAGAATGGGGCAGGGGAACACCCTTGATTGGCTTTTCTTCAACAGTCCCCAGACCCATGTATTCCACCTGCCCTGTCTCATTTGAGATGCCGAAAACAAAATTACTGCAGAAACCATCCCCTAAAACAAACACAGGACAAAGGAGTTTATACACGTTTGTTTCGAGTTCGAGTAACGTGAAATTATTTAATCATGCTTAATTTCCTTTCATGGGGAGGGGAGTTTGCAGTTTTGCCTCTTGTAGATTTCAGTGAGAACGTGAACGCTGGGATCCCCAACAGCCTCGTGAATGTGCATCTGTGCCCATAGTCTTCATCGGCCTCTTTGTTTTGGTTTCTTTTCCTCCAGTGGCGGCTGTAACAGCCTCCGTGACACCTGCCCACATGAGGCCCTGACATTTGCACAGAGCAAGGCCACATGCTTTCTCAATGAATACTGTAAAGCGCTCTGGCCTTTTCTGAATGGCCGCCTAGAAAAGGGCCTGATCGTTAGAATGAAGCGATTCTAACGGTTTGGAGCTCAACTTTCTTAAGTTTTTCTACCTGCCTGCTTCCATGCAGCTACCTGTGACTCCTCCATTACGCCTCTATCTCTGTGAATTTCATACTCTGTTCCTCTCCTCTCTCCTATTTTCTCTTGCCCTTAAATCCATTTCATAATCAACTCTGAAAAGGCCAGTAATGAAATTTTTAAAAGCAAATAGCTATTTAGTAAACTTATAAAACATTCACATAGGCCAGGGAATAGCTGATTTATTTTCTTTACCCCTGCCCCACAATGTTTAAAATTTATTTTTTGCGTTTGAATGACTTTGGACTTTGCGCTTGCTCGCCAGTTTGCTACAGTCCCTACCATTCTCTGTTGTATTTCACACCCGCCCTACTTTATATATTTATATGACAGGCTTCATTTTGGAGTCCGCCTGGTACCCCCTTGAATACCAAGGCTTTTCTAGGCTGTTTCCCTTGGGATTCTTCTGTGTGTAATTTAGAATTCTAGAGTTTTACAAAAGGCATTGTTGCTTTGCAGAGGAGGAGTTATTAAAAGATGTAAATATAGTATTTATTTATAGAAAGCAGTCAAAGAAAATAAGAGTTGTACTCATTGCTGGGAATGTTGTAAGATACCAGGCAGTAAATCTTACTAATTTACAGATGGATGCAATAGTTTTTGTACGTAACCTTGCAAATTTTGCATGAGTAGTTAATTCTGGCTAATGGAACAAATTAACCCTGAACGATTGCTGGAGGCAAAAACGACAAAACTGCAGCTGTCCTACTTTGGGCACATCATGAGAAGGCAGGGTTCTTTGGAAAAGACAGTAATGCTGGAAAAAATAGAAGGCAGCAGGAAAAGAGGAAGCCCAGCTAGGAGATGAATTGACTGCATAAAAGAAGCCAGAGTCATGAGTCTACAGGAGCTGAGCAGGGCTGCTGAGGACAGGACGTTGCGGGCATCGGTTAGTCATAGGATCTCCGGGAGTTGGAGCTGACTCAATGGCACATAAGAACAACAACAATAGAGCTTTGGTTTGATCAGAGGGTTCTTGGAGCTGCTGGATGACTTGACAGTGGGTCTTTTTTGTCCCTGTTCTCAAATGTCATCCTTCCTTTCCAGTTATTCCCTTGTTTCATTACATATCACCGTTTTTCCCATGCTCTGTGTCTGTAGCATGGCAATAGTCCTTCTCAAGTGGGCTCTGGACATATCTATCTATGGAATCCTCCTGACTGTTGGCACTAAACTTGGAAGACTGTCATCTGTTTCCTCTGTTAACAAATCTCTCTCTTTTTTTTTTCCAGCAGATATATGGAGTGATCATTCATTTCAGACCGACCCGGATTTGCCTCCTGGCTGGAAAAGAATCAACGACGTTGCGGGGACCTATTATTGGCACATACCAACAGGCACGACTCAATGGGAACGCCCTGTCTCCATCCCAGCAGATCTTCAGGGCTCTAGGAAAGGGTCACTTAGTTCTATAACGCCATCTCCCACCCCGGAGAATGAGGTAAAATGGAATGTCTTTTTAACAACTTAGTAGAGTGGGTGTAACTCATAATATCTCTTTAGATTCATTGCTTCTGCCCCAACAGGTCATCAAGGTAAGCTTTTGATTATCATGCATGTTGCATTTGAAACTTCATAATGCCACCTCTTAGTAAATAGGGTTAATACCATCTTTCAGGGATGTTTTCATTCTTGAATGGTTTTTGATCTCTTGAAACACTAGAAAGAGGGGCTGAATAATGAAAAGTGGTTAAGATTCCCCAGGGCCCACGAAGGCAATATTTTACTCTGTAGGTGCCATTGCATGGTGCTGACTCCATAAAATATTTACACACAGAAGAATATCTCTTGGCCAGACGTCTTATAATTACTGCGTATCTTATTATCCTTGGGTTCATTTGATTGCATGGAGAGGATGTCTGTAAGAATAACCCTTGAGAGCCCTTAAATGCTTAATTTCTACTTGTAAAAAGAATCTGTTTATTTAGCATAAGTGACATTATTTTAGAAATAATGAGCAGTATAAATGCCTGCTGTCCCTGTGGAAGAAATTTGAATGTTTAAACGAAGAATTGAGGCATTAAAAAATTCCTCTGTGATATTTATTAATTTAAAGAGTCCTGCAGTGAAGCTTTGTGAATCCTGATAACGAAATAGTCAAGAGAATTACTTTTGGAAAAGGTCATGGTTAAATAAGGGCTTTTTTTTTTTTTTTCTTTTGAGAAAAGTGATTTGATCGCTGACACCAAGACATTGCTGCCTTTTTCTGACCACAGCCTTTTGTTCTTTTAACAGCCCATTTTCCTTTAGTTTGGGAACATGGATAACATTTGAACTGCATCTCTTACCTGCAAAGCTCCTCTATATATAATATTTACAACTATTATCACCCTTCCTGTAGGAAATAAGAAAAAGACTCTTCGTTACCTACATCTTTGGTTATTTACTGCTCTCCTCTGGGACGCAGGAAAGCCTACACTCCAGCCACATCCGGCTGTGCCTGGGCTTCAGCCCCTCACTCACCCAGCCTGGGCCTCTCATTCTCCATCTTCCAAGCGCAGGGCCGGGGCGAGCTGTATCCTCCCCGGTAGACAAGGGCTGTGGTTTTCGGGTACTTTCTCCCAGATCATCAGGCACATGCTTCGGTTCCACTGAACCACATAAGACTTTTTTGTTTATTACTGGGGGATTTTGATAATATTTTATTGAAGCATCATATTCCTTCTCTTTGAGCAAATTCCACTCAGTCATTTATTCATCTTGTGCTAGGCGCACTGAGGGATTAACATGAACCTGCACAGCTCTGGTGCTCAAAGAGCTTGGCACGAAGTGGAGTCCTCTTCCTATCCCAGCCCAGGTGCATCTTGGCATTTCTCCCTGGGCACAGAGTGGCCTCCCAGAATGGGAGCCAGCCGGGAGGCAGCCTGTGCTCTCACGGAGGCACAGATTTCCTCTCTCTTTCTTACCTGTACATCTTGGCTGTTGGGCTTCATTCCCCTGTTGTGACCCTTCCACCAGCTTCACCCATGAGAAGTGCCCTACAACCAGAGAATGCCAGGGTGGGAAGGGATCTTCTGACCAAGTATCCACAGATGAGAAACAGGGAAACTGAGGCATAGAGAGGTCAGTGATTAGCAGCAACACTGGGTGTAGAGCTCAGACGTCCTGAATTCTCCTGAATTCTAGGCCAGAGTTCTTCTCACTCCTCTTCCTTGGCTTTGGGGTTTCAGCCTGCTCCGCTTCCGTATTGTCCCAGAGATGGGGAGGTTAGAGTAACTCTGAGATCCTGGTTCTGGTTCTGGTCAGTGAATCTCTCACCCTCCTTGGGAGAAATGAAGTGCTTTTTAAAACTTACCTGCTGGGCCAGGGTTTCCTGTGATGGAGTTCAGGAGGGCATCCCAAGCTTTCTGTGGCTCCGATTTTTATTTCTTTGATGACTATGGTAGACTTTCATTTCCATGGTTTGGGGAGAAGGCAGCCCCAGTGGGCAGCTGGCCCAGAAAACAGTGTCAGGTAGCAGAGTCCACCTCTAATCCCTGAGCCTCTTTCTGATGCCCCCTTTTGCCTATTCTTCCCCCTCTCCGTGCCTACTTCCTCCCTCACATCCACTGGCCAGGGGCCCTTCCCATGGCCCTCCCTCCCTGCCTCCTCTCCTAGAGTTCACCGTTTTCCTCACACAACCCCAGCGCTCACCTCCCAGCTGCCATTTATGACTTACTGTGACTTTCAGGGTATTTTCATAAATGCCATCTCATTTGTTCCTTCAAGATTCTTCATGAGGCAGACAAGAGCGCTGTTACGTTCCCTATTTAAGAAAAGAGATAACTTTTAAAAAAAAGAAAAGAAAAGAGATAACTGAGGTTCAGTTATTTGCGCAGCCATGCAGCTGGTTCTCTGACTCCAGACCCTCCCGTGCTCTGCCCAGGAATATGTGAATTTACAGCTGGCTCTTGGTTCCATTCCTGTCTTTCATTGCTAACCATGCCATTGTCTTTTAACAAAGTCTTATCCTTCCAGGGGACTTGGTTAATGGATGTGTAGTTTTTGAAATTTCAGAGAGAGAGAGAGTGACTCATATCCAGCACTTTTAATAGATGACTGAGATCAGTATTCTTCAGATCAACCTTTCCATTGTTTGCTTCATACACGTTTTTCCCATACATAAGGCCATCCATTACGTCAAAGAACCAAGCAGATTTAAAAGGCAATAAATTAAATTCATAGGGACAAAGGAATAAGCAGGTAGAGAGAAGTGGAAGCGGGGGAAGTATTGGCGAAAAGACCCAGCGTGCCACATAACCAGGGGGGCAGATGCTACGGTGGAGAGTGAATCAGCGGCACTGAGGATAATCAAGTGGCTGCAGGGCCCGGCTCATGCCTGTCACCGCCCCCACATAAAGCCCTTTGCACCTGGTACTGTAGTTGCTGTTCTCTCTTTACATTTGACAACACCGAGGCACAGAGAGGTGAGGGAGCTTATCCAGGACCACACACCTAGTCAATGGTGCGGTCGAACTCCAGTGGAGGTCTATTGACCCCCACCCCTCCCGCAAGCTTCACTCTGCTGTCTATCAGGAGGCTTGGAGAGGCTGGAATCTCTTCACCTCACCCCAAGGGAGGGCTGTGTCATATGGAGAGCCTTCTAGAAAATGACTTATCTAGATCACATTGTCTCAGGTGCTAATAACAGTTAAGGAGTAATGATTATTTCTCTGACATCCTTTCTAAGGTCCCCAAAGAGAAACTATTTCAACTAATTTGGAAACACGAGAGAAACCAAAATGTTAAGGGAGAGAAGAAACTTGTAATATGTTGTGTTAGAAATGCATATTTTATTCAGCTTTCCTCAGAGCTGTCTTTAAAAAAAAAAATCAAATAAGTGCCAAATCTGTTGACTAAGCTTTACAAAAGTTTAGGACTGAAGGCTTCCTTACAGTTTGACAATTTTACATAGCACATTCCAGAGTTTACTGGGGAAGTGTTAAGCACAGTGGATAATGTTTCCTCCTCACATGCCGGCAGTATTTTTGAAAGTTTATAAACTGGCAGTTGCGGTTGAAATTTGGCCTGTGAGCATCTCCCCCCAATCCATTGATTTGTTCCAAATTACTTAGATGTTGAAATTTAGCAGAGGGAGCCACACAAAATATTTTATGAATAACGATTAACCCATAGGCAAGTCTTCCTTTATAATCTTCCCAACTGAAGGTGTTTCTCAGTTCCTTAAGAGAATATGGAGGAGGAAGTAGGTTTTTGTGTGAGTCGTAGAATTGCTTTTGAAGGTCTCAGAAGAGAAATATGGAAGAGGAAAGCTCTGGGTAGTCAAGGCTATAGAATTGAATTCCGTGAATGGGTTCGCCCTCCCACGGCTTCTGCTTCTGTCCTGTGGTCATGAAGCGTGCCGTGCTCCAGGGGCTGCGTCAGTCACCGGGCACACTGTCTCTGAGGAGCTAAGGCCCCGGGGCTCTCCCAGGGCTGGGCATAATCGCCATAGTCAGTGCTGCAGCCTGGGCAGGGTCAAGGCAAGCCCCAGGAGAACATGTCTCCAGCTATAACTCTGGCGCCAGAACATCACTCCCCTGTGCTTCCTGAGAGATTATCCATTGGGAGATCATTGCCCATGGAAGATGGTCTCTGTTCTTCCTTAAACCCCTTCTTCCCTGTCTCTGTCTGTGTCTTTGCCCCACTGGCCTTATTCTCTCTCATTGTCTTTCTGTCTCTTTTTTAATCTCTCATTCCCAACCTCCAGGCTGCAGACTGGGGCGGCTGCAGACTTTCTGTAGAACCAACCAAAGAAGCTCTGTCAGGTTGTTGGTTTTTTTAAAAAAAGAAACTGTATTAGCTAAAATATTCTATTCTCTCCTCTTAATTAAAAAAAAAATTAGATGAATAGAATATGTAGTTTTTTAAATTTAAAAACAAACTGTTTTTGTATTCCATTGACTTTAATTATAAAAAAGAAAATTATGGTCACTTATGGGAAAGAAAAAAATTTTTAATTAATATTTTTAAATATAGAAGGGAAAAAGGGTCTTTGACCTAATGGTAACATAAATGT
Source organism: Furipterus horrens (assembly GCF_987537825.1). NCBI lineage: Eukaryota > Metazoa > Chordata > Mammalia > Chiroptera > Furipteridae > Furipterus > Furipterus horrens. Next base: position 192,647,791 of record NW_028327172.1, read on the forward strand.
TAGTTTCCATTTTTCCTTACTTGATTTTTGTGTGAAAGGGTTTCTTTAGGAGTGCCCATGTTATTTTAAGTTTTTGCAATAAGACCTTTGTTTATTTAAATCTGTAAATGGTGATTGTTGGCGATTTGCCAGCTGACTCGGGTGTTCAAAGCATGAGAGCTAGATTCATGTCATTTTAGAAGTATAATCAACTTTTACTCTACAGGGACCCTTTCATCCAAAGAGTAAATACATTAAAATTTTTAAACCACACACTTACAGAGAACTTTTTATTAAATGCTGAAAGTTTTTCTGAATACTTGTTTTTAAAAATACTCTTCTTTCACCCTCTCCAATTCCAAGAGTGTCTCTTGAGTATCGTTAGCAATTTCAGATTTCTTTTGTCAGACATTCACCCTCAAAAAAATTTTTCTCCACAAAAACACAATTACCTTATCTTTCTAAGTCATTATTTCATATTCTTTTTCAAATTTGACATAAATGAAAACCCAGTATTGCTCATTTGTAAACCATGATGATGATCTGGGGCTTAATAGGATTATTTTCTCTTTTAAAAAGAAACTTTAGCTTAAAATTTTATTTTCTACTTGATTCCCCTACAATGGTGACTCTAAATTTGTTTTAGTAACTGGCCCCTCTGAAACTTTGAGAAAAATTGGGGATCATCTCTCCAGGAAAACACACATGCACAAACCCCATACTCATTCCGGGGGGCTCACAGGTGTCCTCGGCTAACCCATGACTACTCTCCTACATTATTAATTCTCTCCTCAGCTAAAACTGAGCTCCACTTTTGGGGATGGGGTAGAAGAGAGGTGATGGGCTGGGCAGCCTTCATATTCTCTTATTCAATAAAAGAGGTTATTTTAAAAAGTAAATACAGTGGTCTAAGTTCTAATTTATTTTGAAAAACTGCAGTTCAGGTGCCTCGTCCACAAAAGAAAGCAACAAGGAATCAACTGTGCAGAGCAGATAATGGGTAGAAACTTGCAATGACGTTGCCCTCATAGAGTCCTGTAGAGTTAGATAAATGCATCTTTCAGCACATGGGATATTTGAACTTAGCCTCTTCTGCTTTGAGTGGTTTTAAAAATTATATAACTTACCCAGCAAGGCTATCATTTAAAATTGAAGGGAAAATAAAGAGCTTCACAGACAAGAAAAAGCTAAAGGAGTTTGTTAAAACCAAACCAGTACTGCCACAAATGTTAAAGGGCTTGCTTTAAGAAGATGAAGAAGAAAAAGAAAAAATAACAGAGGAAAATAGTTAAAAAATAAAATGGCAATAAATACGTATCTATCAATAATCACTTTAAATGTAAATGGTTTAAATGCTCCAACCAAAAGACATAGGGTAGCAGAATGGATAGGAAAACAAGACCCATATATATGCCTCCAAGAGACCCTCCTCAGATAGAAAGATACACACAGACTACAAGTAAAGGGATGGAAAAAGATATTTCATACAAATGGAAAGGGAAAAAAGGCTGGGGTAGCAGTACTTATATCTGACAAAATAGACTTTAAAACCAAGGATATAGTAAGAGACAAAGAACGACACTACATAATGATAAAGGGAACAATCCAATAAGAGGCTATAACCCTAGTAAACATTTACACACCCAAATAGGAGCACCTAAGTAATGTAAAGAAAATATTGATACACATAAATGGAGAGATTGGCAGAAATACAGGCATAGCAGGGGATTTTAACACCCCATTGACTTCCATAGGTAGATGTTCCAGACAAAATCAACAAGGAGGCAGCAGCTTTAAACAACACACTAGATCAAATGGATTTAGTTGATATCTTCAGAGCATATCACCCCAAGCAGCAGAATATACATACTGTTCAAGTGCACATGGAACATTTTTTAGGATAGACCACATGTTAGGACACAAAACAAGTCTCAAAAAAATGCAAGAAGATTGAACTCATATCAAGCATCTTCTCTGACTACAATGCGATGAAACTAGAAATCAATCACAAGAGCACTGAAAAACATACAAAGACATGTTATCAAACAATGAATGGGTCAACAGTGAGATCAAGGAAGAAATCTAACAATACCTTGAAACAAATGAAAATAAGAATACAACAACCCAAAATTTGTGGGACACTGGGAAAACAATCCTAAGAGAAAAATTTGTAGCATTATAGGCCTATCACATACACAAAAAAGAGAAAGCTTAAATAAACAATCTAACTTTACACTTAAAGGAACTTGAAAAACAACAAACAAAGCCCAAAGTGAGTAGAAGGAAGGAAATAATAAAAATTAGAGCAGACATAAATGAAATAGAGTCTAAAAAAAAAAAAAGATATAAAAGATCTTTGAGAAGATAAACAAGATTGACAAAACTATAACCAGACTTATCAACAAAAAAAAGAGAAAGGACCCAAATAAGTAAAATCAGAAACGAAAGAGGAGAAATAACAACTGACAGACACCAAAGAAATACAAAGGATTATAAGAAAATATTATGAACAACTGTATGCAAAAAAAACTGGACAATCTGGACAAAATGGATAAATTCCTAGAAACATGCAATCTTCCAAAGCTAAATCAGGAAGACGCAGAGAATCTAAATAGAGATTACACCTAGTGAAACTGAAGCAGTAACAAAAAAGCTCCCAACAAAAGCCCTGGACCAGATGGCTTCACAGGTGAATTTTACCAAACATTCCAAGAAAAACTAACAGCTCTCTTTCTCAAACTATTTCAAAAAATTCAAGAGGAGGAAAGGCTCCCAAACTCACTTTATTATGCCAGCATTATCCTTATTCCAAAACCATATAAAGACATTACAAAAAAAAGAAAACTATAGGCCACTATCCCTGATGAACATAGATGCTAAAAGCCTCAACAAAATATTAGCAAACCAAATACGGAAATGCATTAACAGTTCATACACCATGATCAAGTGGGATTTATTCCAGGAATGCAAGTTTGGTACAACATTCACAAATCAATAAATGTGATTCACCACATAAACAAAATGAAGGATAAAAACCACATGATCATATCGATAGATGCAGAAAAAGCATTTGATAAAATCCAGCACCCATTTATAACAAAAACTCTCAGCAACATGGGAATAGAGGGAACACCTAAACATAATAAAGGCCATATATGACTACCCACTGCCAACATCATACTCAACAGGCAAAAACTACAAGCCTTCCCCTTAAGATCAGAAACAAGACAGGGATGTCCACTTTCACCTCTCCTATTTAATGTAGTACTGGAAGTCCTATCCATAGCAATCAGACCAGAAGAAGAAATCAAAGGCATCCAAATTGGAAATGAAGAAGTAAAACTGTCTTTATTTGCAGATGACAGAATACTGTACAAAGAGAACCTTAAAGATTCCACTAAGAAACAACTAGAATTGATAAATGAATGCAGCAAGGTAGCAGAATATAAAATTAATATCCAGTAATCAGTTGCATTTTTATATGCTAATAACAAGCTGACAAAAATGGAAATTAAGAAAACAATCCCATTTACAATTGCTTCAAAAAGAATAAAATACCTAGGAATAAATCTAACCAAGGATGTAAAAGACCTATACTTGGAAAATTATAAGACACTGAAGAAAGAAATGAAGATACATATAAGTGAAGCACATACCATGTTCATGTATAGGAAGAATTAACATCTTTAAAATGTCCATACTACCCAAAACAATCTATGGATTCAATGTAATTCCTATCAAGATTCCAATGACATATTCTACAGAAATAGAATAAATATTTTAAAAATGTATATGGAACTGCTAAAGGCCCCACATAGCAACTGCTATCCTGAGAAGAACAAAGTTGGAAGAATCGTGCTACCTAATATCAAACTATACCATAAGTCCATAATCATCAAAACAGCATGGTACTGGCATAAAAACAGCCACACAAATCAATGCAACAGAATAGAGAGCCCAGAAATAAACCCACATCTTTATAGTCAATTAATACTCAACAGAGGAAGCAAGCACATACACTGGGCTAAAGATCGTTTATTCAATAAATGGTATTGGGAAAAGTGGACAGAAACATGCAGAACTAGATCACCTTCTTACACCACACGCAAGAATAAATTCAAAATGGATCAATGACTTAAATGTTAGACCCGAAACCATAAAAATCCTAGAAGAAAACATAGGTAGTAAAATCTAGGACACTGCTTGTAGCAATAATTTTATCTGATGTATCTCCTCAGGCAAAGGAAACAAGAAAAACATAAACTAATAGAACTACATCAAACTAAAAAGTTTTTGCACAGCAAAGGAAACCATCAACAAAATAAAAAGACAACCCAAGGAATGGGAGAACATATTCACCAATACATTTGATAAGGGGTAAATATCCAAATTTTATAAAGAACTTATGAAACTCAACACCAAAAAAAAACTAGTCATTAAAAGATGGGCAAAGGATCTGAAAAGACACTTCTCCAAAGGGGGCCAATAGACATATAGAAAGATGCTCAATGTCACTAATCATCAGAGAGATGCTAATTAAAACCACAGTGAAATCTCATCTCACCCCTGTCAGAATGGCTACCATCAATAAATCAACAAACAAGTGCTGGTGAAGATGTGGAGAAAGGGGAACCCTTTTGCACTGTTGGTGGGAATACAGACAGATTGGTGCAGCCACTATGGAAAGCAGTATGGAGATACTTCGAAACATTAATAATGGGTCTGTCTTTTGATCCAGTGATCTCACTTCTGGAAATATATCTGAAGGAACCCAAAACATTAATTCGAAAGAACATAAGCACCCCTATGTTCATTGCAGTGTTACTTACAATTGCCAAGATATGGAAGCAGCCCAGCGTCCATCAGTAGATGAGTGGATAAAACAACTATGGAACATTTACACAACGGAATACTACTTTGCCATAAAAAAGAAGAAAATTTTACCCTTTGCAACAGAATGGATAGGCCTGAGAGTATTAAGCTAAGTGAAACAGTCCAGTCAGAGAAAGACAAATACCATATGATTTCACTCATATGTGGAATCCAATCAAACTGAACTAACAAGGAAAATGGAGTCAGACTCATAGATGGAGAGCAGATGACAGCTATCGGTGGGGGGAGGGTAGAGGGGGAAGGGATCAAAAAAAACAGAAAAGGACTCATGGACATGGACCACAGTGTGGTGTATGCAGGGGAGAAGGGAGTGTAAGGGGGATACATGGTAATGGAAAAAATACAATAAAAATGAAATTTTAAAAAAGAGAAAAATTGTATTAATGTTGTGAGCAAAACTTATAGGACATGTTTCCTTCTCTTTTTCAAAGAACTTTAGTTGAGGAGTTTCCTCTGTTCATTTATTATCTGAGAAAAGAGATTTGCCCACCATGTCAGTGCAACAAGTTCATAAGGATGTCCCTGGCTTTTATTAGCATTATGTCCCCAAATCTTAAATGAAAACATGTTTGAATATTCACTCAAGCTACTGGAAAATTTTAAAAATTTCCTTCTTCTTTTTTTTAAATTTCCTTCTTGACCAAGATAATTGGAAGTTGTTGTTTTGATTCGAACATCTGTTGTAAGAGTTCTACCAACAAGGCTAGGCTTCAGCTTTGTTCTATAATTTTGTTTAGTGATCAAATATTAATTTGTGAAGAGGCTGTGTGTCAGAGAGCTAGAGCTTTTTATAAATTAGAGGAACTTACATTCGCTTGTTCAGGGCTATGTTTTGGTTGGTCATATCTCAGCAAGGGGATGATGTCAGGCTGTGTTCCTTACTTTCTCTCCCCTTCTTTGTCCTTTTTTTTTTTTTTTTTTTTCTTTCTTTTAAATGAAAATAATTTGACCCCTCAGCTTTTTACGCTTTTAACCATGGACATGCCTCAGTTTCCAAACCAGCACATTGACAAAGATCTGCAATTCCACCCCTTCCTCCAGAAAACAGTTCTGTTTCGTTAATGGGAGAGGAAAAAATTCCTGTGGAATTGGGTGTGTTAAGCATTAATATTTGGAAGCATTTTGGTTTGCCTGTAAGAGCACATTAAGAAAATAACTTCTCTGTCTGCTGATAATGTTTAGCCCTTTATTCTGGTAAATAAAGTCCCAGCTCTATGCTCCTGCCAGGTCTTTAGGTGACCGTCTAGATCTAGAGATTGAGCCTACAAGTTGCTGTTAGAGTGAATTTGTTTCCTAACCCATTCTGTGAATATCAATGCTAACAACACTGTCGTGTTTTTTTTTTTTTCTTTTTTCCTTTCCTTTTCTTTTCTTCTTCTTCTTCTTCTTTTCTTTTTTTTAATCAATGTGCTTTTTTCCTGTGTGATTAACTCTGTGTCTAGAAACAGCCATGGAGTGATTTTGCTGTTCTGAATGGGGGAAAGATTAATAGTGACATTTGGAAGGCAAGTATATTGTCAGCTTTGAGATCATTTAATATGTTGTTCTCTTTGCATGGCTGTGGCTGTACCTTTTCCTTTGTGAATATCATGTGTGCTGCAGGGATGGAGTGATGGGGCTTCTTGCTAGGGATGTCCCGCTTACACACATGGGGCTGTTTTTTGACGTCTCCCGCTGTGAATGAGTTCAAGCCGGGTGCCCCAAGTTGCCTGTTTGTCTTGTGAGCAGCACCTTGCATCAGTGAGCAGCCCTTGCATGCCTTTCTCTGCCTAAGCTCACGCGCACCCTGCCTCCGGCCAGGAGGCTCTTCCTCCTCCTCATATTTGCAGCCCCATCATCAGTCCTCCCCCAGTCTCCACTAACAGGCATCTCTTTTCCCCCAGGATTTGCATGCAGCCACGGTTAACCCGGACCCCAGTCTAAAAGAGTTTGAAGGAGCAACGCTACGCTACGCATCTTTGAAACTCAGGTAGGGCAATGGAAGGACCAGCCACGATGTATGGTTTTTTGCCACCAGAATTTGCAGTAGAATTCTAAGTCCCATTTTCTGTTTTGTTTTGTTTTTATTTTGTTTTGTTTTTTCTTTTCTAGAAATGCCCCACATGCTGATGATGACGATTCTTGTAGTATCAACAGTGACCCAGAAGCCAAGGTTTGTAAAAACGTGCTTTCAGCAACTCGATTATAGTCTCACATCAAAGTAATGACTTTGGATAATGGCCCAGTTTTCCAAACCATCACCCCAGAGCCACTTATTAAGTCATTATCACTCGATCCGCTCTCTTTTCTAATCTCCCCAACACTTCAAGTAAATCCCTAGACCAAGTTAGCTTTGGGAGGATTTCTGTGATCATCATGACTCTGCCTGCGTCTCAGTACATCAGTTCTTTGCACAATATAATGAGTTAAAATTATTGTATGACTGGGTGGGCTTCAGAAGCCTTTCAAGGTAAACCAGGTTCTGCCTTGCAGAGCTGAACAGGTGGAACGAGGCCCCTCACACGTGCCTCCTCCAGGGCGGCCTCACACCTAGGCATAAACACTGGCATGTTTTGTGATGGAAAGTGAGAGTGAACTTTTGCCTTCAGACTTCTGGTGGGGTGCCAGCAGGACCAGCGTTATGGGCATGGGTCATGTGTTGAACAGGACCCTGTGCTGAAAGACAGAGCCCCAGGCCTGGGGATTAGTGCAATGCAGTCGCCATCTTGAAATTCTTAGTGATTTTGTCTTTGACTTTGTGTGTTATTAAGGGAAGCCCAGGGGGGCATTGGAGCATACATCAGGGGGCAGAGCCTTAGCTTATGCACAGTCCTGCCACCTCCCTACCCCTGTTCCCACCGAGCGACCTCTGTTGCCTTCCACCACTGTAGGGGACAAGGTGTGAGCACAGGGAGAGTTGGTGTTGGGCACAGAGCTCCATGGAGTCTCAGGAAGGGTCAAAGTGTCCTGTCCCTCCCAGGGTGCTTAGTGGGTGACTCAGTGGGGGTGAAGCCTACTTAACTCTCAGTCTAGGTACCCACCATGTCCTGGCACAGATGTTGCAATAAACTTGAGGGACATATTTCTGCTTTGAGTTGGGAAGTGGCGGTGAGTGAGTTCATGGGAAAGGGGGAATTCCTGGCTCAGTTTCCCCAGCCCTGGCCAGGGCACAATGTATAGGTTCTGCACCTGGTGAGGACATGGGGGGGGGTGCAACAGATGATGACCTGCGGCGTGGGCAGGACCCATGGGCACCTGCGATGGTCTGTACTCGCCCTACAAGTATTCACGTGCCCAAGGGGTCATGACATTGAATAACCAGAAGAAAATGAAAAGTTACATGTGTTAATACTTCTGTAGCACTTTTTCCTGCTCCTTTGAACAAGGGGCCCTGCATTTTTGTTTTGCATATTTCATTTTTATTTGCAAATTATGAAACTGGTGCTAGATATTTTTTTCTGAATCTCAAAGAAGATCTGTGTCTATGAATAAAAGGTTCCCTTAGCAGTCATTACACCTTGCAGGTTCAAAACCTGGACGTCATCCTCTGTCAGAAACTGTCGAATCACCATCGGTTCTGTAAGACTCAGGGCTCATGGGTGACATCTCCACTCCTCCTAGTCTGCTCAGCTTTATGCCAGCACAGCCTGATTGCATGGAGGCTGAGCAAGAGCCCCCAGCAGTGTTTTGAGCAGGCCTGGGCCTGCAGCCAGCATGCTGGCCTTTAAGAGATTTTATGGCACAGGAGGGATGCGGGAGAATAGGAAGGTGGGATGGGAATAATTTGCTTTGCTACCAGGTGCTTTACACGGGCTATCAGCACAGGCTTGAGAGGTGGGGTGAGCGGCAGCAGTATCTTTCTCGCTCTTCAGGGCTGGGCAGTGATGTCTTATCCATGTGGAACTGATGAGAGAGGGAAGAGAGGGAATAGAGATGGAATTGGTACCAGAAACGGAGGCCTGGTTGAAGTACCACTGAAGGCGGTGCTTTCTGTCTTTCCCTCCTGTTGCACGGCTTACTGAATTCTTTACCTGCCACCTTTCTGTGGCCAACACGTCTATTCCCACACTTGTTGTGAATTGTTCATATTGATAAGGAGGTTCAGCTTTGCCATAAGTTACTGAAGTTGTATTTAGTTCTGAACAGCAAGTACATGTATTGTATTATTCATTGTCTATCTGACTTTGTTCCATAAACGATATGAGAAGACTTATGAGAATGAACACTTTCTTGAAAAGGCACGGAAAATATTTGCAATGAAGGGTGAATGACATGAATCTCTGTAAGGGCAACTCAGAATCTTGAAGAGACCTCTGCAAAGTACACTTGCTTCTAACTACCCCACCCATCCTAGGTGTGAAGGTCCCTATGCTATAGAAAGTCAGTGTCGTTTTGAGGACCCCAAGCATATTAGGAAAGAAAAAGGGTTTCCAAATCTTACTTTATATGAATCACACTATGCATAAGACAAAGCACCCCAGTCCCTTATGGAATGGAATGGTTTTCTAGTGCCCCATTATAAAATAATTGTAATAATGAATATTTATTGAGTGCCAATTTTTTGCCAGGCATGATTATGAAGTCTTTATTTTTATTGCGTTTCATCCTCATAAAAACATATTGGGCCAAGTATCATTATTTCAGTATGCAGATTAGGAAACTGAGGCATAGCAAGTTCATCAGCTAATAAACAGTAGAGTCAGGATATGAATGTGGGCCATTTGGCCCTAGAACCTACGCTCATGAGACTGTCTAGAGCCTCTCATGGCACACATAAACTAATTACTAAAATTCTGCAACACATCAAAAAATATATTTTTTGCCAATCTGACAAAAAAAATAGGTATGATTTTGATTCATTCACACTGGACAGCTATTGTTATGTTAGCTGTTGTCTTTTTTTTTTTTTTAATCTGACAGTCTAAGGGAAAAGAGGCCAGTGCCCCTGACTATTGCATGTTTGAAAAATCTTGAGGCACACCAGTTTAAAAATCACTAGCCTAGAGAAAAGTCTCACTTGTAGCTTGATTTAGGCGCCCCCAGCAAATAATGTGATCAGTGTTCACAACAAATTCCAGATGTTTATAGATAAAGAGAAATCTGGGTAATATCAGTTGGTATTTCATAGCATTAGTCGTCAGAGCCGAAGGACAAACATGCAAGCAAAACTCAGTTCCAGTCAGCGGGTGCAGGAGGTTGCAGGTCTGACATGAGGCGGAGATGAACTTGAGACTCTAGACGTGCAACGGATGCAGTTTTTTTTCCAACCCTCCCTCAGCAGTATAATTTCAACTAGTCTCATGATAAACGCGAGGCCCGCGATAGTGGCAAACCCCGGGTTGGGGCGGAGTAATCTGCGTTGCTGGTGATCAGCAGATCCACAGGCTTTGGCACCACCACGCAGGTGGAGGCGCTGATGTCCCTCTGTGGACGCTGAGGGGTCGCGTGCGTCTCCCCACGTTGCTGGTTGTGCTGCCCCTCAGGGAATCGCGCCCGGTGCAGCCCCATAAGAAAGCCAAGATGTCCTTTCCGAATTATATCTACTTCAAAATCCAACAGTGCTAAATACAGTTTTGGTTGTTTCTTTTACAAATTTTTAAGAAGCCAGTCAGTTTAGACCTGATTTTAATGAAGCCACTTTGGAAGAGCCCCCTCCCCCACTGTCCCATCTATCTCTTAGTCACTCCTCAACTATCTAATGCTGCCCCGGGCACTGAAGAGGAGACAGATGCCAAGAAAACTGGGATTTTCCAAATGTTCAGGTTCTGTAGAAGTTAAGTAACTTCTTTAGATAAACATTTACATTTTTCAGTCTGCTATGGATTAGGAAACTGAGTGCTCACGCTCCAATAGGCAGAAAGTATCTTGTCTTTAGAAGAAAAATAATTTAATTTCATGTACCATGAAATTCTAAATATAGTCCCTGAGGAGTGATTAGTAATAAGGTTATTATAGAAAATGTCTTCCTTATTCTCTAAATGAGATTTACATGCAAAAAAATAAAAAATAAAAACTATTTTTAGACTATCAGGATGTGGATACTTGGAGTCCTCTCCAGCCACTCTGGGCATCTTGGTAACTGTTAGTTCAGTGAAACCTCTAAATAGCAATGGCAGCATAACATGACCATCTCCCCCCAGCACCCTCTCTCCCTCCCTCCCTCCCTCCCCTTCTTCCCTCCACCTGCCAAAGAGCAAAGTATTTTTATAAATCTGAAAGTGTTCTTCAAGCCTACCTAATTTTTTTTTTAATCTTCACCCAAGGACTTATGTTTATTGATTTGAGAGAGAGGAAGGAAGAGAGAGAAACATCGATCAGTTACCTCCCGCACGCGCCCCGACCCAGGATCAAACCCACAATCTAGGTACATGCCCTAACCGGAATCAAACCCCTTACCTTTTGGTGTACGGGACAACGCTCCAACCAACTGAGCAACCCGGCCAGGGCGAGTCTACCTAATTTTTATACAATAAATATTTTTGTAGATAATAGCAACATATGTAAGTTTATGCATAATTCTGAGCTCTTTGTTTTAACTTTGAAAAAGATAAATAAAAATTTTATTGAAGTGTGGCAAAGATTCAGTTCCCTTATACCCTTCACCTAGCTTTCCCTAATAACATCTTTATACTGTTGACACAATTGTCAAAACTAAGAAGTTAATATTAGTTCAGTTAGTTATTAACTAAACTTTGGACTTTATATACATATTCCCTTTTTTTTTCTTTTTCTTTTTTTCTTTTTGCTAATATCCTTCTGTTCGGTGACCCAGTGTAGGATACTACATTGCGTATAATGAGCTCTTTAAAAATTATTTCACATATTCCTTTCTACAATACTCAGATTTGCCGTTCTTAATTCCATTCTAATAATAGCCCATGTAATTTATAACATCATAGTGCATCTAGGCACCCACGGCAAACAGTCTCCAGTGCTACAGAACAGGTCTACAACTTCATAAAAATAGGTGACTTTTTTTTCTTTTAAATTATTGCTTTGGTATAGGTTGCTAAAACTGATATTACCAGGTCAAAGCAAATACTTTATTCTGCTTTTTACCATTTTTTTTTTCACATGTCTTCTTTTCTGTTCCAGGATCTAATTCAGTGTACCACATTGTGTTTCATCCCTATGCGTTTTTAAATTCAAAACCTTATTATTATAATCTTAAATACTTTTTGCACTCATTATTTTTCTTTGTCTAGTTTTGTCATTTTTTTTCATCTGAGACTTTAAAAAATTTGTGTATTTAAGCCTTTTGTAAATACTTGCCTCTCATGCTCAATTTGTCAAAAAGGCAACTTCTTGCCGTATTCGGGTGACCAGGTAGCTTGTGTTTATAGATTCCCATTATTTTACAGTCTCTCCCCTGTTGCTCCTCCTACTTAAATACCTTAAAATTCGAATTTATCTCTATAACACTTTCCATTTCTCGTGGCAAGTGGTATATTGCTGGCCAAATGCTTGGTTAGATTTATCAACACAGAAATAAAGTCTTATAGTTAAATTGCAGAAAACTTCATGCTTTGAAAAATATGTACTAGTTTCTTAGAGTTCTTTCCCATCCTTTGTGTCACTAGGCTGACTTCCGTAAAGGAGATCTTCTGCCACCTTGTGGACAATATTGAAAACTACATCTTTAAAGAAATTGGCAAAAGCTACATTTCATTTGGAATCATTGGATTGCTTATAGCTGAAAAAGTGACCATAGAGATTATCTAATGGGCCTCCTTTATAGGTGAAACAAGTGAGTCACAGAAAATTTGAGTAAATAACTCCTAGGGTCACACAGTTAATAGTGGAGATGGCATTCAAAAGTGGGTCTCCTGGGTCTCCTCTCAGTGAATAACATCAGTTTCAGGATATTTGTGGAAAGAGGTTTTTAGAACTTCATTTGGAACACTGGTCTTTGAAATCTGTAATAAAGGAACTGGATAAGGAAGATTGTATTATCCCAAGCATGACATTTTCTGGGTTTCAGCTTCCTTATCTGTAAAGGGAAGGTGTCATCATCTCAGAACTCACTTCTGGTTCTGAGCAATTTTAAGGTGCCGAACGGAATGCAGCAGTTAGGATCCATGGTATCTGGTGATGACATTGTTCAGCCTGATCTCTTGTCAAATCTGGAGAAGGAAAGGAAGAGTCATTTGCTCTGGAGTTCTCTCTAGGGCTGGCACAGGTACTTGCATGCAATTTCCCTGCAAACACAAGGCATCATGCTTATTTCCCCCGTGTTATAGGTGAGGAACGGATGCTTTGAACAGATTAAATAATTTTTTTCCTCACACAGCTAGTGGACCTGGTGGAACTGGGAGTCGTACTCAGATGCATTTCACTCCAAAGCCCGCGAAAGTGCCATGCCCAGCCACTCCCAATCGTTGCTTCCCTAAGCGTTAAGGTATTTCTGGCTCCCTGCGAATTTGGGTGGAGGTAGCAGAGATGTTGGAAGCAGGCGTGGTGAGGGAACTGGAGCGTCACCTCGTCACTTCCTGAGGACAGACTCCACCACTCTTTTCACCGTCACCCAGGCTCACATGGCCCGGTCCTCTGCAGTTGCTTTCAGACTTTCCTGGGCCCATTGACACCTCCAGTTGTTCTGGGTCAGGATGAAGGACCACGTTTCTACTCAGCTCTCAGGGCATGCTGGTGCTGCCGGTCTACTCGACTACTAAACTACGTGTTCAGCAGTAACACTGACAAGCTTGAAACCTGATGAATGAGGCATCATTTTCATGCATCTTCTGACGGCACGTACACATAGTCTGTGTACACCAGCCTTCCAGTTCCTTCATGGCTGTTTGCCATCAGTTCTCAGCTGCTCATGGATTTTTATCCAGATACTGTATTTTGTGAAAGTTTGCTTTTCTCCTTATTCTTTTGTTGTAGCCTGCCCCAGATGGAAGAAAAGGGGAAGGAGGTGATACAGGTCAGTCGGTTAGTAGGTTCGGTAGAGGAACGTTCTGAAATGAATGGTGAATAAACATGAGACTCTTAATATATTCATCTGTGAGCTTTATATGTGCCCTCCCTTGGTTCTATTAGCATAGACTTTCATGAAGTAATTATATTAGCAGCTACGGACTAGATTAGTACTAACAGATAAACAGGAAGGGGTAGGGAATATCTTTTCTCATTCAGATTTATTTCTGGTCCGTGTAGCAAATTCATTATCATTACTTAGCATTTATATGGGATTTTATGTCTGCATATAGTTCTTATAATTGATTTTTACTCACGTGGCTTGCTACGGAAGATTGGCTGTCCACCACATCTGCTTGCTGTGGTCATGTCCTTTCACGACAACATGCACAGCACGGTGTCCTACAACGGCGCAACCTCTGAGGCCTTCCCAGTCAGCAGCGGAGTAAAGCAGGGCTGCGTCCTCGCGCCTACGCTGTTCGGAATCTTCTTCTCCATGCTCCTCCAATACGCCTTTAAGGACTGCAGCGAGGGTGTCTTCATTCACACCAGATCCGATGGCAAGCTCTACAACCTGGCCCGTCTACGAGCCAAGACCAAAGTCAAAGAGGTGCTCATCCGTGAGATGCTCTTCGCCGACGACGCAGCTTTGACATCACACTCCGAAGAGGGACTCCAGCAGCTAGTCACTTGCCTTTCCCACGCATGCAAGGAGTTCGGACTAGCCATCAGCCTGACGAAGACGAATGTTATGGCTCAAGGCACGGGGACTCCCCCATGCATCACCATCGACGGATACACCCTGGAGGTTGTCAACGACTTCACTTACCTCGGGTCCACCATCTCGAGCTCTCTGTCAGTCGACTTGGAGGTCAACCGGAGAATCGCCAGGGCAGCCACAGTTATGGCCAGACTGAACCGGCGAGCGTGGAACAATTCCAGCCTCACTGAGAAAACCAGACTGCGCATCTACCAAGCCTGCGTACTCAGCACTCTCCTCTATGGCAGCGAGACGTGGACCACCTACGCAAGGCACGAAAGGAAACTCAACAGCTTCCACATGAGGTGCCTGCGACGCATCCTGCATGTCGCCTGGCAGGATAAGGTCCCCAACACCGAGGTGCTGAAGCGAGCCAATATGAGCAGTTTGCATGCAGTTCTTAGCGAGAGACGCCTCAGGTGGCTCGGCCATGTCAAAAGAATGGATGCAGGCCGTATCCCCAAAGACCTCCTCTACGGCGAGCTAGCAGAAGGCAAGAGGATGACAGGGCACCCAAAACTGCGGTTCAAAGACATCTGCAAAAAGGACATGACACAATGCTCCATCAATCTCAACACATGGGAAGTTCAAGCAGACGACCGCCTAGCCTGGAGGCTCGCGGTCAGGCAAGGTACGTCACGCGCGGAGGCTGCGCGCAATGAGGAGGCGGCCCAGAAAAGATCGAGGCGGAAGCAGCGTCAGCAGCAGCAACAACAGCCATCTGCCTTCACCTGTACCAAGTGCGGCAGGGATTGTCACTCCCGAATCGGACTGCACAGCCATTCTCGGCGGTGCAGATAGACTCTCAAGAAGCTACGCCATCGTCTCTCGAGACGGACGGCTGCCGACGACGACTCACGTGGCACAAGTTTTTTTCTTTCAGAAGTCCTTGTCTGTGTGAGAAGTTTGGATTTGATTTCTGTTGTAGATTAGTTAAGAGCATCAACAACGTTTATTGAATGTCTAATGCCAAAGGAGAGGCTGTATGATATAATGGTCAAGAGCATGAACTCTGGACCCAGACTGCATGCGTTCAAAGCCAGGCTCTGTGGCATCCTATCCTGATAAGTTACCCAGCCTTGGGCAAGTTTCCTTATCTATAAGATATTAATTAGACTGGCTGGTTTCTAAGGCTTCTTCCTGCTCGCAAAATTTTTGATTCTGGGATTCTACTACGAAAGAAAAGGCAAAGCACAGGCTGGGGTCCAGGGCTCAGCTAGTGAGGCCACATCTCTCTCTGGATCTGAACCTTGGTTCCCTTGTGTAGTTGGCTGATGGGTGGACTAGACGACCTGGCAGGCCTCCAGTTTCCTCATCTGCAATGAGGATGATAATAGTATGCACCTCACAGGACTACTCTAAACATTGAATGAGTTGATATATTGTAAACATAAGATATGTGTCAAGTGCTTCAAACTGTCCCTGGCACATAATAAGCATTCTTTATGCATTAGCCATTATTATTATTATTCCCATTACAAAGAGGAATAGATATGTCCCCTGCTCCAAGGGGCAGACAGCAAACAGGCACATTCGCTGCTTTGTGTAAATGAATGCTCTGCTCAGCTCTCGTGTCAGGGATGGGGCATCCCCCTGGCTGGGAGTGAGGGGTGACTCATGTGCTTTTGCAGAAGGGGATGATGCCTAAGCTTATGAGTGTACTTACATTGCAGCAGAAATGAGTGATTCCCCGCTTTCTGTAAGTGTAAGCGCAGAAGATTTTAAAATAATGTTTTATGTAAATTTGTGCTCATTTTCAGCAGATGCTTTTAGGAACAGATCTATTAAGATAAGGCCCATTATTATTTGTCCAATACTGCAGATAGCATTGTGGCTGTTACCTAATTCTCTGTACTATCTAACACCAGAACAACCATAGCTTAAAACAAGCCTATATTTTGCTCATGATTTTGTGGAATTTGGGAAGGGTTCCGCCACGCAGTTCCTTTCTGATCCACATGGGGGCACCTGGGGCTGGAGGATTCACATCTACATTCAAGATGGGTTCCTCACCCATGTCCCAGAGGGTCAGTGCTCCTTGGCCTCTCTCAGGGCCTCCCCATGTGGCTTGGGCTTCTCACAGTGCTGGTCTCTGGGTAAGGAGGTGTACTTCTCACATGGTGTCTGGCTTCCAAGAAGCAGGAAGCTGAAGCCACCAGGTGAGACAAGGCTATCTCTGGAACTGGCACCACATCAATTTGGCCATATCCTGTCGATCAGAGAAGCCACAACCCAGACCAAGCATGGAGACGTGGACTCCATACCTTGAGGGAAAGTGGCAGGGTCGCATTGTAGAGAGCACACGGGATGGACGGCGTTACTGTGGCTATCTTTGGTACATGCAGTCTGTGACAAATGTCATGCCTGCATTTCAGTCATTCAACAAAAATATCTTTAGTGAAAAACGTGGTTATGAACACAGTTGAATCAAGAAACCAAAGCACAGAGCCAGTGACAAACATACCAGTCCTGGAAGAATGCAGTCCGTCCTCTTGTGCGTGGCTTTTAGGTTCACATTCACAAAGAGAAAATAAGGATCGTCTCCTTCAAGCCTTAGGAGAAGTCTCAGGTGAGCAGGACCCGCAGCCAGGCTTCCTGACCCTGGGCCGCTTGGTTCCCCAGGGAGCAGAGCTCACACTCGCTGCCTCTTGCACACTGAACCATTCGTTGACCTTGGGTGCTCGCTCGTGTCCTCACTCAGAGGGCAGCTTTTATGTTTGTAAAAACTGATTCCCTCCACTTATTTGCCAACAAGCCAAACACAATGCTGTGTTCCTGGCAGCCCCACGGCTTCCTTTCCCATATTACCTTCTGGTCGCGACCCTCGCCTGAATGAGCAGTCGAGGAATTGGCAGCTGTGTGAGCCCCGAGTTTTGAAGGGTGCTGTTGAAACACCCTGTTGTCCAACTGCTGGCCGCTGCGCCCTGTGGTGGCAGATGCCTGAAAAGGCTCATTAAGGGAGGCAGACGCCCCTCTTCCCGGAAGGAAGGCCGCAGGAAATGGGTGAGATGACGGGCAGCAGTCAGCAGCAGTGGTAGAGACGGGCATCCTAAGAAGGCCAGAGCGGCAGGTGCATGGATCTGGCCCCATGGGATCCCAGCAGAGAATTCTGGGCTGTGCGGAGTTCCTGGACAGGGCGGCCTCAGGCAGAAGCAGCAGGGGTGCATCCCCTTGTCACGGCTGGCTCCTCCAGGAAGGGCCAACTGGCCAAGACCTGGGGACCCTGAAGCTGGCCTTCCAGGACTGCCTGGAAAATTGCCAACAGATACACAGCTTTATTCTCTGGGGGCTGTTGACTGAGAACTTAATACCAGCACCAGTATTGAGGTAGTAAGGCAAACATGTCTTATTTCTTTGTCATTAATAGAATTTGTAGAGAAATGGTGGCTCGTCCTACAGGACTACTAGAATAGTTCCAATGCTGCACCTGCTAGCTAAGCCACACACAGCATCGCCTCCCAGCGAGGACTGCTACTTAAAATCCCATCCAAGGTCAGAGCCTGAGTTCCTCCTCTGCTCCTGGCTGTGCTGCTTGTAAGGAGATCATGTTAGTAGTCAGGCCTCCATATTTTTAGTCCCTCAACTGATACCAAGAGTGGCAGCTCTCGACACTTGTCAATAACGGATTCAGCAGCCATTCACTCAGCACATATTTACTCAACAGTGATTACATGCAAGGTGGTATGAGGCCAGTCACACTGGAGAGGGGAGCAAAATCAAATAACAGGGCAGAGAAGATGGTCATCTCATTTCAGAACAACAGCTACAGTATTACAGGAATGGCAGAAGGAAGCGGTAACTTGCGGCTGTCCAGGGAATTGCAGTCATTCCATGTTGAAGGCAGAGTTAGATCAGTCCACAAAGCAATAACAGTAATACTGTAACTGGCAGCCTAACCGTCTGTCCGTGGAGGCACGCATAAAGGAAATGTGCGATAACAGAAGTCTTCCTTTTCTGGTACCCAAGGTTGAAGCCCAGGGTGATCTCTCAGGCTGCAGAGTCCTGGCTGAAAAGATTGAGGCTTTAGTCACCAAAGGCTTCATACTAGCTTTTAAAAAAAGAAAAGAAAGAAAGAAGCCTTACTCCAAAGTTCTCTGTGCATATTGACTTTGAAGTTCTCCTATTTTGCAAGAAACTGTCCATTGCTACTCTCCCCAGTGTCTGCAGTGATTTTGAGTGAGTTACAGAAACGGCCCAAAAGTGAGGGTAGCAGCCTCTGGCCTGCTGCCTTTGCCAGCATTAGCGCGCTCTTATGTCCAAGAGATAAGATAGCTGATAAATAACATAGCACCTACAAAACATTTTCTCAAAAATCTGTTTTAAAAAAATATATATTAAAAAGTTGACACAGGAAGCTGAGAGATTGCCCAGTGGCCCACTGCAAATGCTGGGATTGCGTCACCTGCGGAACATTGCTGCAGTTCTTTGGGGACCTTCCTCTGTGACAGAGAAGTCTGCAGACACGCGTGTGGCGGTGCTGGGTCACCGTAGCGGGTGCAGGGGTGGGCTAGCCGTAGCAGTCCCCTTTCCCACCAGAGCACGCTGTGTGGTCTGGCCAGCACGGGGCACCCCACGTGGTTAATGAGTGAAGACGTGCAAATAGATCTTATTTTGTGTCCTCTTCTATGTGCTCACATGCACTGATATGCTGCCATCCTCTCCTTCAAGATGTAAAGGTTCTTCCCAAAACACTTCAGAAAGTGGGATGGTCGAGGCTCTAATGCATTGCCGTGTGGGAAGTTTCACAGAGACTGCCTTTTGCGGCCAGAATTATAACCTAAAGAGAAAAAAAGCCAGTGACTCTGGCGTGGCCATCTCCATTGAGACAGGAGGTTCACTGGGCACAATAAACTCGTCATACTGTTTTCAAGCTTTGCCCCAGGGATAAAAAGTCCAGGCACATGCCCCTGGTAGAGGGTTGTCTTGTTTTAATATATTTTTTCCTTAAGAAGTTCACTGTTACCGTTCTCCAAATTTTCCTCGTAATTTCAAAACCCCCACCTTTTTTCTTGATAGCATATGTAGAAGGACAACTTTTGATTGACATTTGCCCACAGTCAAATAATTCAAGATACCCTCTTCCTTCTTCTCTGAGAAAATAAATATAACTTTATAATATGATGTCATCGTCGGCAGCCGTCCGTCTCGAGAGACAATGGTGTAGCTTCTTAAGAGTCTATCTGCACCGCCGAGAATGGCTGTGCAGTCCGACTCGGGAGTGACACGGTATCTGTCTCCTCCCGTGTTGAATCGACATCTTGCGATGACGCTGGAGTGTCCTCTCCAGTGAAGCTGAAGCTACAGAGCCTGGGCAGGGTGATATGGAGGGTCTGCTGTTGCCCAAGCAGCAGACGCCCCCTCTCTTCTCAGCTGAAGGGTCCAAGGAAAAGACGGAGTCAATACAGCTTGGCTTCAGGTGCGCCACAGGAGTTGCCGGTGTTGACTACAATATAAATTTATAATAATTTTATAATTCATAGGACTCATGCCGCTTTGATTTGTGTTGGTGATTTTTGTTTGGATATTCTGCATCTTATTAGAAGAAAAAAAAACTAACCAGCAGAGCTTAACTGCTGATGATGTACTTGGCACTTACCTAGGCACTATGAGACATGAAGAATACATATATGCAGGGATCTCTGATCTCAAGTGACTCCCAGGGGAGGCAATAGGGCATAGGGAAGGGGTGCTCTGTTGAAAATCAGGAGACCCCATGCCCACCCAACCTGCCACTCATAGGCTGGGAGACCTTGGGCACATGACTTCTCCTTGATGGACCTCATCGATCCAGCAAAGAGGACAAGAAAAGCTTTGCATTCAGCTCTGAAAACAAGGCTCAGAGGCTAATTGCGGAGCTGGAATTAATTCAGAGAATAGCAGAGCAGTAAGAGATGAGCTACTGAGTATCCTCCACAGGAGCTCAGGAAAAGGAGAGATGGGTTTTAGAATGAGGCTTCTCCTTGACCTTGAGCCAACAGTCTCTGGCCCAGGTCACTAGACCCACCTCAGGTCCACTCAGGGTGCATCTGTCTCACAGGTGGCAGTAATGAGCTCCGGTCACCTGGCTCCGCCCCTGCCTGGGAGCCCCGGCCTGGGCAGAAGTCTGCAGTGTAGCTATAGGCTGCGGACTGTATTTGCTGGGTAATACAACATTCTCTCTCCTTCCTTCGGATCCTTCCTAGCACATTCCCCTCACCCAGGGCTTCTCTCTGGGTCCTACTCTGCCCAGGTGTCCCTCGACTGGCTGCTCACTTCCTTCTGTCCCATTTCCATCTCAGGGCTCTGTGGCAGGATCCCATCTGCAGAGTCACTGCCGTTGGAGTTGTAGGAATGCATTATTGCCTTCCAACACTTTTTTTTTTTTTTTTTGGTTTTTCAATTACAGTTGTCCCTTTTTCTCCCAATTTCTCTCCCCCACCCAACCCACCCCATCTCCCGCAATCATATCCCTCCCCGTTGTCCATGTCCATAAGTCATTTATATACGTTCTTTGACTAAACCCTTCCCTTACTTATCCCCCTTCTCTCCCTCCCCTCTCCCCCCTATTGACTGCTATTCTGCTCTTTGTTCTATTTAGTTCTTTTGTTTGTGTTGTTCTTTAGTTTCCTGTATTAGGTGATATCATATGGTATTTTTCTTTCTTTGCCTGGCTTATTTCACTAAGCAAAATTATTTCTAGTTCCATCCATGTTGTCGCAAATAGCAGGAGTTCCTTCTTTCTTTCTGCTGCATAGTATTCCATTGAGTAAATGTACCACAGTTTTTTGATCCACTCATCTACAGATGGGCACTTAGGTTGTTTCCAGCACTTGGCTATTGTAAACAGTGCTGCAATGAACATAGGGGTGCATAAGTTCTTTTGAATTGGTGTTTTAAGATTCTTTGGGTATAATCCTAGTAGTGGAGTCGCTGGTTCAAAAGGCAGTTCCATTTTTAATCTTTTGAGGTAATTCCATACTGTTCTCCATAGTGGCTGCACCAGTCTGCATTCCCACCAACAGTGCAGTAGGGTTCCCGTTTCTCCACATCCTCGCCAGCACTTGTTGTTTGTTGATTTGTTGATGATGGCCATTCTGACTGGTGTAAAATGGTATCTGATGGTGGTTTTTATTTGCATCTCCCTGATGGCTAATGATGTTGAGCATTTTTTCATGTGTCTATGGACCTTCTGTATGTCCTCTTCGGAGAAGTGTTTGTTCAGGTCCTTTGCCCATTTTTTAATTGGGTTGTTTGTTTTCTTGATGTTGAGTCGTATCAGCTCTTTATATATTTTGGAGATCAGTCCCCTGTCTGTGATGTCATTGGCAAATATGTTTTTGCCTTCCAACACTCTTTGAGTCGCTCCTCTCCGTGGTTATTTTGTGTGATCGCCAGGGCCCATCAGTCATGCTTGTTCTTAGAATAGTTTCCAGTTCCTGGGGCTACTGGGCTTCGTTAAGGCTCCTTCTATTCATCTCTCCTTGTGTCCACGCACGCACAAGTTAAAACGTGAGTACACTTAAAAAACAGGTACATTACCTACTTGGAACAGAAACCAACCATGTACGTTAAAGTGGCCCAAAGCTGTTTCATTCTAATAGAAACACACCTTCTTGCATTTTGAGAAGCACAGCTCTCAGCTAAACGGTCAGAGCTGCCTGTCTCCACGTGAAGAACAAAATGGAAAATCTCTACTTCAGGAACTTGGCGTATTTCGCTTCTTTCTCTTTTTTTAACCCTCAACCAAACAAGGACATTTTTTCACTGCTTCCGGAGAGAAAGGAAAGGAGAGAAACATGGATACAAGAGAGAAACATCAGTTGGTTGCCTTCCATATGCCCCTAGACCAGGGCTTATTTGCGCCCAGACCCAGGATCAAACCTGCAACCGAGGCATGTGTCCTGACTGGGAACTGAACCCACAACCTTTTGGTTATGGGATGACACTCCAACCAACTGAGCCACACTGGCCGCAGTGCCATATTTCTAAAATATTTTTGTCATTGGCAGCACCTGCTTTGTGCCTGTTTGTGAGGAGAAATCACAAGAGGTCTCTCTGGTCTATCTTTAGATGGAGTCCAATATATGTCTATTCCTCAGGTACTTTGTCATCTCTGAGATTAGGTTTTCAGCCTTTATTCTGATCTATTGCTGAACGTGTCCTCCTTTTTAATATCTCAGTTCTGTGTACATACATTCCTGCCCCAAGAATTCAATGTGTCTAAAGCAAATTCTCCAAAATAACAACTTAAAATTCTTCTTTGTTCTTGAGTTGCCATAAACATCTTGGAAGTACATCTATTTATATTCACTTCATCTTTGCATTCACAGTAAGTGCCAGCTGGTCAGGGGCCATTTCAGTACGTGGTGGTCACTCAGGGATCCCTTTAACGGTGGCCTTCCACTCACTCAAGGCCCCAGCATGCCCACTCCACTCCACACAAGGCAGACATCATTCTTGTTAGCGGCAGTGCTGGGTAACGCTCTCAGGAGTTGGTACTCATTTGTGAAATGAGGCGGTCGGGTTCCAGGGTCCACAGAGCCTTGCGTTCTGCAGGTCTCCGTGCTGCGGTTCAGTCTTCCCATGTGCGTACGGGGTAGACTTCTAGGAGTCAGCTTTGAAAACTTCACCATCATACATGCTCCCTTTGGGCTGGTGACAGCAGTGCTTGTAATTGAGGTCTTCGAGCTCACTGAGGTCATCTCAGACACTTTGTAAAGACGCACATTTCTTGGTGAGTAGTGCAATACAACCTTCCTTATAAACGAACAATAAAAAATGCAGTCAGTCCGGATGATTATGATTACAGAGCTAACCCAGCACTGCTCAAAGTCTGACTTTACATGTATGAACTCCTTTACCCCTGACAGCTGGCAGGGGCTCTGCTTAGGGGTGGGGATGCTTCAGGCCTACTCCTACCTTCATGGAATTTAATCCCAGTGTGAAGAGTGAGAAACAGTGAAAGGGGCAAGGGCAAAATGCGGAGCACAGTCCATTAGGGAAGAGAGCTAGATAGTGCTGGGAGGGGCAGTTTTTAATCGCCAGGGAAGGCCTCCTGAGAAGGTGACATTGTGTAAGAGATGAGAGAGGGGACCAGGCAGATAAGGGGAAAAGCCCAAGGTGAGCACATGCCTGGAGGAGGAGGGATCAGCCTGCAGTCCATTGTGGCCGGAGCCAAATGAGCGACCAATGATGGACAGGATGGAGTAAAGTGTTTGAGAGGTGTTTTACAGTTGGGGAAGTCCTGAGAGATGTTTTAACCCAAATCCTACTCCCTCCTCAGCTCCCCCTTTCCTCTCATTTGTCAGATAATGAGGCCTAGGTAAATCAGTGACACCCTGAAAGTCAGCAGTTAGTAGCAGCACCAGGATAAGAACCTGGGGTTTCATGGATCCTAGTCCCACCTACACCCTCCTACCCCAAGATCTAGGAAGCTTAAGAGTAATGAAGTCCTCCTTCACGCCCTCTTGCCTGGCATGAAGGGAGATAGATATAGTCATTTCTCATTATTTGCGGTAGTTCTATAAAGTTCTATGAAGGCGCTCCCACCACTGAATTAGCAAACGCTGAACCATTATCGCTCAAGGAAATGCAGGGTTAGGGTCCTGTGAGCCTCCTGTCACAACATTTTCATCAACCCATCAGTGCATAGCCTTGTTTTCTGCGTGTTTCTGTTTAAAGGCACCTTGTTTAATATAGATTGTTGGTTCATTCACCTTGAACTCACAACCCACAGCTCTATAACGCATGCCTAAACGAAGCTTATGTGACATACATATTTTCTCCATAAAGTACATCCCAGCCTCCTCTTACTTAGGAACACTAGGCAGCAGCACCTCAGCACTGTGCTTGGGGCATTGCGGGGGAGGGTGCATTTTAAATGGCGAAGTCAGCAACAAAAAACACAAAAATACAAAAAAACAAGGCACTACTAGGCCACAAAAAGGACACTTCTATGCAGAACAAAAGCTGAAATAAGAAGGCAGCATGTTACATTGTTCAGTCTCTGCTAGGGACATGTGCATCAAGCAACTCAATTTTTTTGCCACTCTTTAAATGTTCATGAGTGACCGTGAGTGTTAATTTTTGGGTTGCAAATAATTTTTAAAGTGTCGCTGGTTCGATTCCCAGGCAGGGCACATGACTAGGTTGCACGTCAGGACCCCAGTTTGGGGGCACGAATGAGAGGCAACCACACAGTGATGTTTCTCTCCCTCTCTTTCTCCTTTTCCCTCTCTCTAAAAATAAATAAGTAAATAAAATTGTTTTAAATAAATAAATAATTTTCAGTGAGCAGGTGAATTTGCAAACATGAAATCTACAACTCATGGGGACTGACTGTATTTGCGCGTGACCTATTCAGAGGAAGGACTTTATTCAGGACCCAAGTGGCACCTTTCTTAGTAGAGTCATCTGTTGGGCACATTTTAAAGGATCAATTAGTTCCAAATTGCCTCAGACACTGCCTGTAGACCATGCTTATGGCTAGCTGTTGTTAAGAAGGATACTCTTCTTTATTTGTTTAGTTTGTTTTTTAGATTCAGTTGTAAATAGTTGTGAATTTGTTGCCATGTTAATGTTCATAGTTTTGATCTTCTTTTTCTAACCAGAACAGGAACAGAGTCATAGGTATGGGGATCATTTGGAGGGTTATCAGCTGGGAGGGGAAAGGGGGAGAAATGGGGAAATGGTGCAGGGACTAAGAAGCATAATTGGTTGGTACGAAATAGATAGGGGGAAGTTAAGAATAGTATAGGAAAGGGAGAAGTCAGAGAACTTATATGTATGACCCACAGACATGAACTAAGTGTTGTGGGGGGTTGCTGGAGGGATTGGGGTATACTGGGCAGAGGGGGACAAAGCAGGGAAAATTGGAACAACTGTAATAGCATAATCAATAAAAAATACATATATATTTAAAAGAATGACACCTTTCTTTAAGCATTGCAGTTTCGTATTATAAATAGACTTGAAACTAGCTGAGATTGGACTATGTAACTCCCCATCTCTCCAGTGTCCCCGATCTGGCTGCTGTCTGCTGCCTCAGTCCTCCAGCCCCCAGCCCAGAGGGCACAGCCTGCCTCCTGACTCCAGGCTCTTTCTGCTCCTCTCTTTGAATCAGCATCTCCCGTACAGCTCATAGGGCCATCTTGCTTCCCCTGGCAAAATGGCCATGACCTACCTCCCATGCAAAGTTTGGGTATTCATTATGGTTTTACTCGATGCTTGCTCTGCAAATATCATTTCTCAACTCTACAGCAGCAGACATAGAATCTTAGTGTAAATCAGCCATGCGGACTGTAGAAATTGCCTCCAGTCTTTTGCAAGGCCCCTGAAGGGCAAGACTAGAATACCACTTATATTTTCAGGGAGTAGGATGGTTTCCCAGTAGTGGAGACATCTGCTGCTCTTCTGCCGAAAGAGGGGGATCCTGCCAGCCTAGCTTCTTGGCCTGGACTTAATGGGCTCTTACTCAAGCTCTGAGAGTGAGTCTGGTGTTTATCACCATAAACTTGGCTTTGGTTGGCATTCGAGTGTCTTAACAGCAGAAGTTCCCTTTTGTGTCACATGTTTGCTGTCCCACCAGGAGAAGTTTCTGTGGTGACCAACATATCATCTCTTAGAGATGCTTCATGGTGACTCTGAGCTGACTAGGGCCTTGGGCTGCAGTGGGATGGGGCCGTCTGGGAGGGGTTGTGATTGGGAATTTGACTTGGGGGATTGGACAGGTGCCCTAATTGGACATGACAGATGTCAGGTGTAAGAAGTCCCTTTTCCATGCCCACCCTTCATAAGATAGCCATCGTTTCATATTATATAAGAAACAGTTTCTTGTGGAAGTTTTTGAATTTTTGTACAATTCAGCAAAATACTGAGTTCAGTCCTTGTCCCTTATTTCTTGGATGAGTACAGAAAGGGTCCAAATTGTACTCTCTAAAGGCTCAGCAATCTCCCCGGTGTCCAGAGGGTACCATCTAATGAGCGGATCTCCATAGCATGAGATCTTGACAGTCTAAAGCTCAGGGTCAGGAGGGACATCATGATTATGAGCTGCCCAGATCCCACTGGCACCTAGAGAGGAAATTGGCACAATTTGGGGGCTCAGCTCTAAGACAGGAGACTCTGGGTCTAGCAGGGTGCCCAGTACCAATAACGAACCGGACTGCAGACACAGCAGGTCGCTCCTGAGTCCAGGTATCCCAGGACCCTGGATGTGGGCTCCAGTCTGCAGGCCTGTGTGAAGGGCCCACCTGCTAGTGAAGATGGAGCTCCTGCTAAGTCAGATAAGGACTGGATTGGGCACTGGTAAGAAATCAGCCTTCTGGAAGGACTTGCCCTCAGGTCTTACAGTACAGGCACTTGATCTAGTGCTGCCCCCCATTACTGTCTAAATGGATATTTTTATATGACTTCTATTTCTTGGCATGGCCTAGATCAGGATTTGTTGATAATATAGAGCTTGTCGTAATAATAGCTCACACGCTGAATGCTTACCATGTACCATTCTGAGTACATTAGATGTACGATACCATTTGTTACTCCCAATGTTTCTTAGAACATAAGTACTATTGTTTCCATTTTACAGGTTAGAAAGCCGAGCCACAGGACAGGTCATTAATTGCCCTGTGTCACTCAGGAATTAAGTGGGGGATCTGGGATTCAAACCTGGGTGCTCTGGCTTTAGATGACAGGCTGTGTGCATTTTGCCATAGTAAAGATGGCTGTGCCAGGCTCCCTGCTGGGGTTTGGCACACACCCCCTTGAACCTGTGCAGCA
This sequence comes from Furipterus horrens, assembly GCF_987537825.1. NCBI lineage: Eukaryota > Metazoa > Chordata > Mammalia > Chiroptera > Furipteridae > Furipterus > Furipterus horrens. The sequence goes on from NW_028327172.1 coordinate 192,675,077, forward strand.
CCTGCAAGGGCAGTGTTATTTCTCCAAGGATGCAGAAGCAGTTGATGATTAACTTGCCAAGGGCACAGCTAGGGAGCAGTGGTTGAGGACTCTCACCCAGGTCTGGTCCCCTCTTGCCACCCTACCTTGGTCTATCTCCAGCTCAAGTGTCTTTATTTGACACTAAAGTTACTGAGCATGAAGTATGAGCTGGGGCCTCTGAGTGGAGGGCAATCCACAGTCCCCAGAACAGGCCTGGTCTCACAGAGCCTCCTTTGGACTGAGCGTTCCTATTCATAGAACAACCTATGGAGAACAAAGAACAGTGCGCTCAAGACTAGGCTTGGGATCCAGCTGGTCCTCAGTTGTGTCACTTTGCTGAGCTTGACTGAGCTGGCTTCCTCTTCACGAAAATCAAAATAATAAACTACCCTCAGGATTAAACCTCTGCTGAAACTCTAGCTGCTGCTTTTTTACTGTGTGACCTGGAGCTATTCAGCCGAGTTCTCTGAACTTCAGCTTCTCATATAGAGAACAGCAAATGCAGCTCATACGCGCTACGCAGTGTAAAGCACATCGTATTTGGGACATGACCCACAAATGTCAACTCCACCTTCGTGCTTTTCCCACCAACGGTAGGCTCTTAATTTTGTATATAAAATACTCAGCAAGAGTTAAGTGCTCAGTTAATTGTCACTGCTAGTAAGATGATGACAATCCCGGGAACATGTGTAATGTGATATGCCTGCAAGTTTATGTTTAAATGTGCATATACACATAATTTGTTCTGGGACAGTTGACAGCATTGGGCTACGTCTCTTGGTTGAACCCCACCTCCGCTCCACTTTTCCATTGATAAAAATAGGCCTCATAATAGCGGCCCGGTTCCTGGGCAGGAAATGACTAATATAATTAACTGTTTACGTACTAAGTTACAACCCAGAGGCCTGTCTCCCTCTCACACTGGCGATGATCCGCCAGGGATCCTGGCCATTAAGATGTTGAAGTGGGCTTCTTGGCTTGCCTTTTTGCTCATCAGCCTGCAGTGGGCTGGTGATTAAAAACAGAAGTGGATTTCCTCCAGAGAACACATCCTCTTGTTAGCCAACCCAAGCATCTGGTCAGACGTCCATTTCTGTCTATAAATTAATAAATTGACATCCTGGTTTTTATTTTTAAATTTATGAATTGTTTGTAATATGGTGACAGTTCACCCTACTCAGCAGATGAACGAGAGTCAGCGTGGACCAGGTGTTGTACAGGACTCATCGTTGCCATGGCACTGGCCTTTCTGCAACAGCAGAAAGCATTTGTGTAAGAGAAAGAGCAGGACTCTGGCTGAGGAGGCCCAGACGCCTCAGCCCCACACTGGACTGCCCCTGGGCCCTCCCTCCGGTTGTCCCAGAGCCCTAGGCCATTACAGCAGCGTGATGGACAGAGCACAGGCCTCAGCTGATTGCAGTTGTATTTCCTCTGCCTCCCTGGAGACCCCTGGTGTATCTTCCTCTTCTTACCTTTAGTGATCTGTTACCAGGTGTTGGGGGTTAGGGAAGGGAAAAAGAAGGAAGTGTGGTTGTGCCCCCTGGTGGACAGTGTGCACAGGGCACCCAGACCTCTTCAGGGCTAGTTAGACCTATGCTGGGGGCTCCCATACACCTCTGAGAAGTCTCAGGGCAAGCTTGAAGCACTATATCTAGACCTGGGGGGGTGGGGGTGGGGGGCTTTGAAGTACTTATTCCCTATTCTGAAGGTACTTTCTTCTCATTGTACTCCTGGCCTTGAATTATCTGGGGCTACTTTACAATGGGACCAGGCCTTCCTGATTTCCGGTATTGACCTGGTCTAGCTGGAGAGTACTTAAGATTGTGGGGGGAGGAGCTGTGCATAGGTACAGTGCATGCCTGGGGGTGGGGGTGGGGTTGTTGCAGATGCTCTCTGAGGTCCCCAGGTGCAGAGTGAGGTATGTCTCTCTCTCTCTCTCTCTCTCTCTCTCTCTCTCTCTCTCTCTCTCTCTCCCTCTCTCCCCCCCCCCTCTCTCTCTCTCCCAGGAAACTCAGCATTGTTGCTGCTCCTAGGAGGCAGCGTGGCATGGTGACAAGAATTTGTCGGTACATGAACTTGAGTTTGAATGCCGACTCCACTGTGTGCTGCGTACTTTAAGTTTATAACACCACTGAATTAGTCTACTCAGGCTGCTCTAACAAACACCACAGACTGGGTGGTTTAAACAACAAATTTATTTTCTCATAGCTCTGGAGGCTGGAAGTTCAAGATCAAGGTGTTGCCAGGTTTGGTTTCCCCTGTGGCCTCTTTCTTTGGTATGCAGACAGCCCTCTTCGTGATGGGTTCTCACTTGTTCTTACCTCTGTGCACAAAAACTCCTGGTGTCTCTTCCTCTTCTTATAAGGACCAGTCTTATTGGGTTAGGTCCACTTTTATGACTTTATTTAATCTTAATTACCTCTTTAAAGGCCCTGTGTGCAAATACAGTCACATTGGGTCTTAGAGATTGAACATGTGAATTCTGAGGGTATTACCAGCATTGGAGTTGTTCGGTTCCCCAAGATAGAAATCAAGAGGAAACCCCAGAGGAATTTTCAGATAGATTTTATTAAGCATATGCTTGAGCACAGGGAGGCGAAACAGAGGGAAGCACATTACTCTGAACTGGCTGGGGCCTGGCTGTCCTTGGCTGCTTTTATAAGCTGGGGACAAGGTAGGTTTGTTCAAAAGGCAGACTTGTGAAGAGTTCAGGAGTGGAATTTTCCTAGTCAGGATGGGGTTATTTCCTCCTTCTATCAGGTTGCTTGGCAACTATCTCCATGTCTGCACTGTGGGGCAAGATGGCGGTATTGCTCATTACAGCCACCCCAGGAAAGTTGTATCGAGGCTAAATTTTGATCAACTGCGCATGCAGAACAGTGGTTTTGACATCTTCTGGCCACCTGGTCTTAACCTGACTTCCTGGCCACTGGGTATTTTTCCTTTCCCAGGCCCAAGTCCCTATACTGTCTCAAGGGGACAGAATTCAAGCCATAACAACTACTCTGTGCCTCAGTTTCCTCATGTAAAATAGGAATGATGTAACATCTACTTCATATGTTGCCATAGGGGTTAAGTTGATTAAATAAGATATGTAACAGAAAGTGCTTGACATATACACGTCTATATGGTAAGCAGGTTGTCAAGAAGATGGCTATCCTAGACAATACTTCGCTGCTTTGATTATAGCTCAATTTTTAGTGCCTGGCACATTGTAAGTACTACATGGATGTTACTATTATTATGACTGTCCTCTTTATAGAAGAATCTGTCAGCATAAATGTTAGCATTCTACTTTTCTAGAAAATAGAAAAGGGAGAAAGTTAAGTTAATGGTACTGTGGGCTCAGAGCCCCAATGAGCTAGGCATCTTGTTTTCTGCCCAGATGCTTCCTGTGACACAGACTGTTTGATGTGCGGGGGGTGGGGTGGGGGTTGAAGCAGGAACATCTGAAGCACTCATTGGGGTCAGTGTAGAAATGCTCTCTGGGTCCCTCTTGGCTGCTGAGGTCATTGCCACACTGAATAATTAATCAGGCTGGTTCCTTGCTTCAGCCTGATGGAAAACTGGGTTAAGCTCCACTCCCAAGTCCCCAGGCACCTTTCTGACTGAGCCCGCTGGGATGCTGCATTTGGAAAGCACTGCAGTGTTTCACAGAAAAGCCATAGCAAATAAAGCCTAATTTTATATCAGTCTGTATCTGTAATGACAATGATCTACATTCCTATGTGCAATGACCACAAACGCCGAATTACTAAGGCAACATCCAAGGAAGATATTCTGAGCCTTGAAAAGGCTATGCATTTTTAGAACTGACTCTATGCAGGTCATTTATGGTCACAGTGCTTTTCTTCCTGGCTACTTTATTTCTCAGCAAAGTCTGGACTGTCCAAAGTCCTGCCTCTGGGCAGAAATGAAGTCCGCGCTGTCTCTAATGCATGCGGTAACTCAAATGAAAGGGCAGAGGGCTGGTCTTAAGGCCTAGGGAAACATCAGAACATATTATAGAATATCAAATATAATGGATGTAACCTAAATAGCTACATTATTCTGGCCACCAATATGAAATAGAACAAGGGTACCTCACTGATCATATGTGGGCTATATGATTATTGAAAAAGTCTTTCGTCATAGTCACATATAGCGAGAATGCATGCTATTTTTTTTTTTCCACCTGACCCCAAGGGCACAGATATAAAAGGTCTGTGAAGAGCAGCTCTTTGTAACTCTGGGAGCAGCCAGGATCACCGTGCCTTTAGGGTCTAGATGAGGCAGCCTTCAATCCCAGCCATACCTCCTGCGGAAATCCATGTGTCCTCCCCGAAGCCCCGCCCCTTCCCTGGGACATTTATTTCTTTTAAGTTGACTTCCTGTTCTCCACTCTGAGGCATTTGTCTGTTGCTTTTCTCTGCCAAGCATCTCACCAGGGGAGGGTACCCCCTTCTCTTTTGACACCCCCTGACACCATCAGCCATCTTTCTAGTAAGCTTATTCTACCCCAATCCATGTGTCTGAATGGATGTCGGTGAGTGCTGTGGTACCAAACCTCCTTGGCATTCTTTTTAAGTACTTTATAGTCTCAGAGACTTCGAAGAGTTGGTGAAAGCTTTAGACACTCTTTCCATAAGATGCAAACACACACACAATCTTGGATATATTTTCAGGAACTTCCTGAAGCCCATCTGTGGATCTCCCAGGTCCTCAGCAGGCCCTACACCTCCCTCCCATCTGGCAACCATCAAAACACTGTCTGTATCCGTGATTCTGTCTCTGTTCTTCTTTTTTGCTTAGTTTGTTTTTTAAATTTCTGATAGTTCCGAGTGATGGTTGTTCTGTATTTTAGTTGTAATTTTGATGTGGTTGAGTGGAGAGTCCAGCCATGTCTGCCTACGCGGCCATCTTGACCAGAAGTCCCTTGTTTCCTTTGGATCTCCTAATGTTATATCATTCTTCAGCTGAGTAAACTTAGATTCGTGCAGGCTGAACACTTGCTGATGGGTATGTAGGAATTTGAACCCAGGACTGTCTGGCCATAGAACCAAGACTCTGCACTATGTTCTTTCTACACATGTTTTAGGAGGAGATTCACTCCAGGTGGATGTCTCTATTGAAGGACTCAGAGAAATAGAAATGAGTAACAGGATGTATATTTCCAGTCAAAGTGTGATAGCTTGATTCCAGTGCAGGGGAGGAGAGAACAGATGGGAGAAAGGGAAGCCTTAGGCCAAGAGCTGTGTCCCTTCTCATCCAGCCATGACCCTGGTCCCCTTCAATGCTCATAACTAAGAACAGCAACAGGAACGGCAACAAACATGGGAGAGGCTGTTGTGAGGCAGGTATTTTTAGTATCAACATTTTATGATGAGGCACAAAGAGGTTAACAAACTTCCCCAAGATCACAGATAGTAAGTTGGCAGTCCTGGGATTTGAACCCTGACTTTACTTTCAGGACCAGTCAGAGCATAGCATGACTTCAGGTAAGGAAAGGGGCCATCTGTCCACATCAGTGGTTCTCCAAGTGAGGTCCCCAGACCAACAACTTCAGCATCACTTGGGAGCTGGTTAGAAGTGCAGATTCTTGTGCCCTCCCATCACCTACTGAATCAGAAACTGTGGGATGGGTCACAGTTTTCTGTGTCTGAACAAAGCTCCTGGGTGGTGTGTTCACCCGTACCATGAACTACAGTGCCTCTTCCACTCCACATGCTAGCCTTGGCTGAAATCTGTTAAACCAGAGAAATCTTTAAAATCCACATGTTGAAGAGACTTAAATTTTATCAATAATTATAAACATTTATTGCGTTCTTGCTCTATGCCAGGCAGCATGCTAAGGTCTTGACCAGCATTATCTCATGTAGTCTTCACAATGAATACTATAAAATATAGGTACTATTGTTATTCCCATTTTACAGATGAAGAAACTGAGACCTAGAGACCTGAAGTGACTTTCCCAGAGTCAGAAGCTAGTAAATAGCAAGGTTATGGTTGAATACAGATTCATTTGATTATATAGTCCATACTCTGAACCAGTACTCATTGTTGCTGTTTTAGTTAAGAGCTATTGAAGAATGAGCATCTGTCACAGTGCAAGTATTGATCTTCATTCAGAAACTAAAAGAGCACTTTTAAACTCTTCCCATATTCTGAAACGAGTATTTATTCCCAGAGCTGATTAGTACAGAAAGCATTAATTGCCCCGTTGTAGGAAAAGTGATGGTGGTTATAAACTTCCATGGCCACACGGGGGCAGCACCAAACAGCACAGGTTGCTCTTGGATGCTCCATCCTTTGGGAGGAAGCCGCACTCACTCCCTGGTGGATCACCGTTATCCCCCATACACCCAGTTTTCTTCTACTCCGGCGGTGAAGCTTTTCACATCAGAAACTAAATTGAAATAGCAGGACTGCACAGGAAAATTACTTAAATTCGATATATTTAGGGCTCTTGTTTTCTCTTTATCCGCATGACAAAACAACAATAATGTACTGTGGTGGGATCAGTTAACCATTTGTATTTCTTAGCCAAGAAAAATACCCTTCATTTTTCAGTGGGGTGGGTTAGTTTGTGTTTCTGGACCCAAGGGACAAAAAGCAACCAGTGTTGTTGTTTTTTTTAATTTCCCTTATTGTTAATAAATTCTTTTGAGTGTTCATTAACTGTAGGATTTTGTAGTAGACAGTTAAAGAAAATGAAGAAATACGTTCCTGGCTTCTAGTTTTAAGGGCATCCCACAAGAATATTGGTTTCTTAGTTTAAAACTTCCTACCCACCCCTACCCCCCGCCCCTACCCAGGACCACCAGGATGCCCTACCCATAGCAGCTTGTGTAGATTCTGAACCCCATTTCCACTTGGGCATATCTCAGTGTCCTGTCTCAGCCTATTTCCATACCAGAGGCTGAATGCACTGGAATTTAGACTAGAGTGACAGTAATAACTCATTATTCAAACTGGGATACTTTTGAGAATAAAAGAAGCTGTTTTTAATAATTTTGCCATAACAACAAACATAAACCAGAGCCATCCCAGGGACAGTTGAAATGTGTGGTCACCCTGGTTACAGATGTCTGCTCCTTTTATTCCCCACTTGGATGACACCAGCTAAGATGTGGCACTGTATCCCTTTGCTCTTTCATCAGCAAATGTTCATGTGTTTTCTACGTGCTAGATCCTCTTGCTGTATTACTTTGTTTTCTCCCTGTGAGAACCCTCTGAGGTAACCATTGTTACTTCTGTTTTTACAAATGGAAAAAATTGGGACTTTGTAAAGTATCTGCCCACGATCAGAGTACCAGTAAATCTAAGAGCTAAGATTTGAATCCAGGAGATCACTACTCTAGAGTCATGCACTCAAGACTCTACTGAGATCGCTGTCTGTTTTCTTGAGCCTTCTTTTTGGGTTTAGCCCCATCTGACCCTGTCCCTGCAGTAAAACCTCAGACGTAGGGCAGAATGGTTAAGGGTGGGAGCCTCAAAGTCAGACTGCCTGGGTTTGAATCCTAGGTCCACCTCTTAATAGCTATGTGCTTCCCTTGCTTTCCTCATCTATAAAATGGTGCAGTTCACTCAGTATCGACCTCAGAGGGTTGAGGTGAGGAGGAAATAAGTCAATGTCTTCAACATTTGAAGGATGTCTCTTTGCTGGGTCAGATGATGCAATTATGCTGTGCTTATTATCTGCTATTAAAGTTGGTTGGGGTAACAAAAATGTTCTCCAGATCTAGAGAGTGTCTATTTCTTTTTGAGGCGGCAGGAGGACATGGAGCGGGCAGGTAACAAGATCGAAATGGAGGGCTGGGGTAGGTTGTTGCATTATGATTTTACTAATGAGGAACTTTATCTGGAAGCAGCAAAGGAGAGAGGTTAGTGCGCTGCACAGCTTTCCCTGGGGGAGGCAGGAAGGAGCACTCCTGGGGGCAGACCGGTGAAGTCTCGCCTCTTACTAAAGGAGGAGGATGTGCTGTTTCATGCGCCTGTGACTTCCACCTGGAGAAGCATAGTTTGGTCTGAGGCTAAGGAGGTGGAGCAGCAGCAGCAACAGCAGCAGCAGGGCAGGCAGGCAGGCCAAGAACCAGCTCCGCTGCTGACCAGAGGTTGGCCCTCTCTCGCTCACAAGCCAGTTCTGTGTCTGGGACATCGTTTCTTCTGAGCAGTTGCGGTGCAGTGGATACACACCTGGAGACGACACGTGAGGGCATCTCCCAGAACCCTTCCCCAGGAGACAGGGTCCTAAGGAGCTTTTGCAGTCATTGCAGGGACACCCCTTTCTTTCTGGTGTATCGGCCGTGTGTGCCCTCGGCCGATGGCAGCGATTCTGCCCTGGGTGGTTCTGCAGGTACCTTGCACTTCTCCCTGTGGGATGTGAGGGTCCCGGGCACTGTGCCTAAAGAGACTGTCTTTGGTATTTGGGTGTGTGTATGTGTGTGTGTGTGTGTGTGTGTGTGTCTGTTTCTCCTGAGAAACTGTGATTAACAACTCAGGAAGGAGTCTGGGTCCGCAGCCTGAGACAGGGAAGGGTGAACTAGACTGAACGCGGTCCCTTTGGGGCAGTTTGCTGCATTTCCTCGTTTTATTATGACTTTCATTTTGGGAAACTTTACAAGATGCTTCCTATCTCAGAAAGATGGTCTCTTCAAGTGATTTGCAGTTTGGGAGGGACCCCAGCCCTCAGAGGTGGATAAGGAGCCGGGGCTGCAGGATCAGGTGAGGACCCAGTTCCAGCCACCTGGTAACCCCCGCAACACTCAGCAGGCCGAATGCTGCAGCCCGCACAGGGATTCCTTTCTTTATACAGCTTGGGATTTTTTTACTTGCTGCAATATGCGATAATGCTTTATATATATATATATATATATATATATATATATATATATATTTTTTTTTTTTTTTTTTTTAAAGTTGAGTAACTGAACTTTAAAAGGACAAGGAGAATCATCTCAAATATCTCTCAGTGATAAAAGAATGAATGGAAATTGTGCTCTAAGATGTCTTATGAGTCTGTCCATTCTGCAGGCTTCTCAGGATTTGGTGCTAATAACATACTGTAGGACCTGAGATCTGTGATCATGAAGCACATTTTCCCCGATCTCCTTCATTTATGGGTACTAGAGAATACATTTTGCCTCATGGTATGGAAGTGCCCCACGTGGATTTAATTCATTTTCTCTCCTATTATCTTTTCCTAGATGCTAACAACTAACAGAGCCAATGAGGGTTGCATTTTTCACCATTTAAAAAAAAAAGCCTTCTAATAGATAAAAGAACTTAGAGATTTTTATATCCATTAGCCCTTCATTCCACTTAATTCTTGTAATCTAGTCTTAGAAAAATAAATCTGAGCACACAGACAGAAAGTTAGACAAGGAGATATTTATCACCACATTTTCTAGTAGCAGAAAAGGTCACAATTAATTTTCCAACAACAGAGGATTAGATGATTGAACATCATGTCACAGTTAAAGACACATCAGGCGTACCTGGTAGCGGATTTTAGGGTGAATCGATACAGATTGACTTGGGACCAATGAGTGATTTCACGCTCTCTGTCTTCTAGTGTTTTGCTGTGCGCTCTCTGGGATGGGTAGAAATGGCGGAGGAGGATCTCGCCCCTGGGAAGAGCAGCGTTGCTGTCAACAACTGCATCAGGCAGCTTTCGTACTGCAAAAATGACATCCGGGATACAGTTGGCATTTGGGGAGAGGTAGGTAACGTGTGGAAATGATGAATGGCAGGCTTGGTTCCATCCCACTGGGCCCCGTGAAAGCCCAGGGTTCGGTGGGACACGGCACGGGGGGCCTTACAGGTGCTGATCAGGTGCGCTTCCCCTTTAAGGCAGGCAGTGTGGGCAGCACACACCCTGTGATCTAACCGTCAGTCCTGTCAGACTCCATAAAGGACTGGGGCCCTGGGAGAGGACATTGCTCAACATCTAAGTTACAGGGTCTAACCTGAGATCTCTGAGTCCCCCAGAATCCATTGTGGACTTTAAGGCCCCCCAAAAAACCATAAAATTGCATGCAAAATTGGGCGTGCCGGGATGGAAGAGCCGTTTTCTGGGAATGTGATCCCCATGCATACACAAAAATATTGATGACGCTGCTCTAAAAGTTGAAAATTATCCTTTATAACACATTCTTCTCTATTACCATCTGAACATTAGCATTATACGTGAGTTTTGAAATTGATATGTATATATTCTCACTTAGAACAAAGTAATTCCATTTTGAAATATTAGTAGAGATCATTTCAGAAAGGAGAATAAGTATAAATGTGAAATACATATGAAAATCATCTGAAATAGGAAAAGCCGGTTCCTACCATGCTCTGAGACCCGTCGAACAAGCGTATCGGGAGCATCTTGGAATAGTGTTGCTATAGGAGTGATTTGGTCCCTCCCCAGCAAACAGAGCACACAGAGTGTCTGTTGCCTTTGGGAGAACCAGTTGGGTTTTTAAGCAGAACCAACCCAAAGAACGTGCATCACCCAGCTGAGTGAGGGGCACTTGACCTCACTGCAGGTCACGTCCTATAAAGTGTATTTAACACACCAGGTGAGAATGTCAGCCACAACAAGCCCTTCAGAGTCTGTTAGTACCTGCCAGGTGTTTGCCATGAGCAGCTGAACAGGAGGGGGCTGCTGCCTGGTGGCAGGTGTCCTGGGGGCCTTTCACTCGTGGGTCTGCCTGAAGATCTCCTTTAGGCTGCAGTCAGTGCTTAGTTCCCCGTGGGAGGGGCCGGAGAGAAGAAGGCACCAAAAATCCCTAGCAGCTCTCAGTCATCTCAAGGCACATCACCTGGTTGGCCCAAGAGGGACCTGGGCCTGCTCTCCCTACGGTTCCCGGCTCTCGGTGGTTATGCAGCTCCCGCGCACCCCTGTGTGGCAGCCTTCAGCTGAAGCCTGGGGGAGAGGAGCGCAGCATTTAGCTGAAGATGGGTGTTGGGGGCGGCAGCTTGGCTCCTCTTGGCTCTGCGAACCATTGCTCAGCTAGTTACCCAGCGTCCGTGAGGAGCTAGGCAACTGAATCTCTCCAGGATCTGCACCTCAGCTGTGGTTCATCTGCAAATGAGCTGATTAAGAATTGGCTCTTTGCCCAAGGTCTGGACATAGCCATGACCTTGAAATGCCCACAGACAGACAGAGGCCCTGCCCCGCAGCAAGCCGAATGATAACAAACCAGGTTGTCAGCGCAAGTTAGAGAGTTCATGAGCCAGGGTACCTTAAGCATGTGACATAATATCTGAGATATGATCAAGTCATATGAGTGTCAGCTGTGGTAGCACCAAGAAATGTCACAAAGCCGTGTCTGCTGTTTGCCAGCCACATCACACAGATGTGAAGGGTGGAAGAGTTGAGAAGAGATGGGCATTGTTGTGGGGCTGAGAAGGCCGGTGAGGGGTGCCTGCTGGGGTCTGGCCAGAGGGGAGGGAACGGGGAGAGCATGGTTATCAGAGGAGGCGGCATGGACTTAGTAAAGACCGGAGTCTCCAGGGCACCCGCCATTAGCCTTTTTTCTTTAAGATTCGGAAGTGTACATAATTTAAAATGAGAGCCGGCTAGAGAGCAGGCCAGGGACACATTTCAGAGGGCTTGGAGAGAGAGAGAAAAACTTGGGAAGTGAGGGAGATATGAAAAGATGTGTAAATATTTTACTCAGGAGAGGATCTTTCTCTCTTAGGAAAACAAATTATAGACCCAAGGGGTGTCTTCCTTTGACTGCTGGAACAACACCACCGGGTAGCCACAGCTATCACGGAGAGTTGTGCCTCACGAGGAAGGTGACATGTTTTCTCATTGAATCCAGGGCAAAGACATGTACCTGATCCTGGAGAACGACATGCTCAGCCTGGTGGACCCCATGGACCGCACTGTGCTCCACTCACAGCCCATCGTGAGCATCCGCGTGTGGGGTGTCGGCCGTGACAATGGCCGGTGAGTGCCCTGGGGTGATGCGGCCACTTGTCACCTCACTGTGTGCCCTGGTTTTAGCTTAACGCAGAAGTGTGGTCTCACTGTTCCTGCATTTCACTGAATATACGATGACAATAAACTGTTTAGAAATGTAAAAAATTACAGTATATATTTCCCCACCTCATAAACCCTCCACGCTACTTCCCTTCCTGGTGTCTGTACCTCAATCAAACCTTTTGTCAGCTCTGGATCTGCCTTTGATTTCTGCCTAATTCTCCTCCTGCTCATCCTCATTCATCTAAGTTCCCAGCTCACCTCGGCTCCCTGAACCCTCACTTTTCTTCTTCCCTGCTCTCTACAGTCTATTTGAACCCTCCATTTCATTCGGGTGAGTCTTGGCCATTTCACATGCCCGGTACTTTCTTTGTAGAGGGCTTGGGTGAAGGGAGCAGTTACACAGCCTTGAATCACAAGCGCTAGGTCACAAAGCCATGATCACCAGGAACTTCTGGGGCTTGGGCTTGGCTGCACTTTTTTAACCAACATCTTGGTCATATCAAAATTCCATTCAATGTGTTTGTATTTTTTTCTTCTGACATTCTGCTGAAAATCTGTTATTTACAGAAGTGCTTCTTACTTAGATGTGTTGTGAATTTTCTATTCTCCAGGACGACTGGCAGCCAGAAAGTTCTGGTTTTCAAATACATATTCTAACTAAAAAGCAGCACTTATCACAGACATCTTGGAGGCCATTGTTAAGTAACTGGGCTGCATTAAATGCACTTAACTCTTGAGTTACAGTTGACCCCAAGGTCCACATGAACCCAAGCAGTTCAAACCCAAGTTGTTCAAGGGTTGACTATGCTTTCTATCTGCAGGCGGAAATTTGAGCAAGTGCTGACTTAAGTTAGATGTGGATTTTCGAGCATTCAGGTGGTCGGTGCCCCTAACCCCCGAGTCGTTCTGGGGTCCACTGTATAGTTCATCTTTGGCAACTCTCAATGTGCCTGAAATCCTCCTGGAATTCAGGGATGAGCTATAGGATGATTAGTTATGGCATTGTTGAAAACAGACGAGAACATTGCAAAAGCAGGTGAAAATCCCAGACAACACAGAGGTGGCTCTCTTGGTTCCATTCTTGGACACTCTGGTTTATTGAAGCATATGGTTCCCTCTGCCCTGGATCATGCTCCAGCCTTCGTCTGCAAGGCGGGGCATTAGTAGCTTTGATAATCTTTTGATTCAATTGCAAGTTCTAAGCCAGAAAGGAAAATGGTTATGCGTTCATCAGTCAGATAACAAGCATTGCTGGAACCAGACCTGAGAAATGACCTTGAGGTGTGTCCTCTGACTGCTGGTGGGATAATCCTTCCTGGGAGCCAGTTGTGTGTGTGAGCTTTTGTAAGAGAGTGATGATTCATGACAGCTGGGCCAGGTGCTCTGGACAGAAAGAGTGGACAGAGTAAACATACACACCTGTCATTCACTTAGCAGATCCGTAGCACTGAAGTGGATGCATTGACATGAACTGATGAGTTTTTACAAGGAAAATACCTGATAATGTTTCCTCGTTATTAAGAACTTTTAGCCTTGATGGAAGGGTACAAGATACTTGATACTTACCTGGTTCCTGTCCTCCAAGTTTGTTTTTTAAGGCAGGAGCCAAGGTAAAAATCATTACATACCATGCATATACAGCTAAGTGGGGTTGTGTTTTCTTAACGTTGTGAGCAGATTTCACTGATGAGGTTTTCAGCCCAGCTCTTTAAAGTGAGGCCAAATGCTACATGTTCAGGGAGAAAAAATATGACTCAAACTTTAGTTGACTAAAAATCATTCAAGCTCTGAGCCTCAGTTTCTGTCATCTGTGAAATGGGGTTCATAATAAGGACCACAAAGCATGTGTACATGTGCCTGTGTGTGTACAGTAACCGGCACAGTGATGGGGACATGGCAAATGCTTAATGAATGTTAGCTCTTGATTTGTTAAAGCAATAGACGCTAGCAGATGCAGCTAATTACATGGCTTCCTTTCAAACACAGGCGGCAGGCAGGGGGTGGGGACCAGACCTCAGGGAGGTTTCAAGAGCAGTTGCTCATTGGATGCAGAGGATGAGAGGCTGTTCCGGGCACTGTGAGTTCAGTTGTCCTGCAAAGTAGGAAGAGCCTGCCACCCTCTGCCCACAGTGGTGTCTGTGTGCATTAGGTTCCATTGCCTTGGGTATGTGTTTGAGAGGTGGGCTGGGCTTACCCATGTTTTTTAAACTGCTTCTTATTCTTGCTCAATGTTAGCAGAGAAGTGTAATTTAGAAATTCACCTAGGGTTCCCTCTCAGCTCTCAGCTCTCAGGACCTCAACAAGCTCATGTGGTGGTTGAGGACCCTTGAGCTGGACTGCAGGAAATAAAAGTGTGTTTGCCAGTGAAAGGTTCTGTTGCTCCCCATCGGTCCCCTGCGTTTTCATTCCCTAGAAGAAGGGGACTGTATGCCTGCCTTTTTGTTTTGAATTTTTTTTTTTTTTGCTTTTCTTTTTTTTAAACAGCAATTTACAAGAGCAAATTCAATTTGTAATGCTGCGAAGGAAAGGGGTGTTCGCTTTGCATGAATAAAACATAAAAGTGTTTCATTTTGCTTGTGAAAATGAGTCTATTTCTCACTCTCCTTTGTAACTTCCCTTGCTGAGGAAATGGAATCTCTTAGGGGGTTTCTTGATGTGGTTAAAATGAAAAGAAGTGTATGTATACCAGAGGCTTGAAAAGCACAACATCTTTCTGGAAATGCCGAGTGCGCCACTAAGCCATGTTATTTCAGAATTTATAAAGTTATTTTGGGTTTAGCATTTTCTTAAGGCTTTCAAGTGGTTGTGATTTGCCTGAAGCAGTTCCTTAGGAAGTGTACCTTGGGTGGGGGCGTGATCTGGCTGTGATGACCCCACTGGTCCCCAAAGTTGATTTGGAGAAACTTCACATTATGCAGGAGCTGCAGTCACCTCCGATATTGGTCCTCTGTGGGGTGTTGCTTGTGGCTGGATGGGGCTGAAGTTTTTGTCTTGTTCCTGAGAGTCATGTCTGCCTCCGGCATTTCTGGGAGCACATTTGCATTATTGCTCTGCAAAGGGAGGGCTGGCTCCCTCTGCTCTCAGGGCCATTCTGTGTTTTCGGTTCCTTTTGATCTCAGCGAGACGCCTGTGAAGGCTCCCAGACATGGAGAGTGGCCTGGCGAGAGGGGTTTCGGGAGCCTCTCGTTTCCAATCAAAGGCAGCAGGGAAGGGGGGTTGGGGGTGAGGGGAGCACCCAAGCTGACCTGCTCTGCTCCCGCCCTTGTTTCTGGGTGAGAACAGCTCTGGGCCTTAGAGCCTGCACATTGCCCACAGTGACTGGGGCGGAAGACCAAAGTGTCACCTCTTCTCTCATCTCCGCGGGCCTGCCAGGCTGCGAGGGATTTCAGGGGCCCGCGCTGATGCCCTGCCACAGCTCTCCTTGTACTCATTAGGACCCCGGGGAGAGCTTTCTCTGTATGCTTTTGTCAAGGAATCAGACGCAAGCAACACAATTTCTGAACATAGGGGACTTTTAATAGGGACTCTTCTCTCCTCCGTGGCAGATACGGGTCCATCTGCTGGGCACACACATCCTTGTGTGCGTAGCCAACAGGCAGTAGCGTGTGCTGATGGCACCTGCTTCCCATGAGAAAGGAAAATGGGTGGGCGTTATAGTCGGAGGATTTGTGACCCCATAGTGGGATTCTCCTGTGATTTCCATAGCAGCGGAGCGCTAATGAAGTAAGACATCCACAGGCTTTCCTTGAGGGAACAAAGCACCGCTAGGGTCAGTTGGGCACCTGAGATCTTCTTGGAGGTTCTCCTATGCTGGTGTGCCCTGAGACCCTCCAAGAAAGCATTGCCAGGCTTGACTGGAAGGATTCCCTTCATGGAAACGCAGTCACATGGAACAGACTGGGAACTGCTGCTCTGGTCAGTCACCTCATTAATTTAAACCAGTGACAACAATAGATTACTATTTTTGCTTTTAAGAAAAAAAAATGGAATTACTTTAAATAAGCAACCATTATAACTTGGAGACCCCATTGGTCCTGCTCTAATAAAGATCAAATTCCTTCATAATCAATAGCAGCTATCACAGCCATTGTACACACGTGCTTTTTAAAACATATTTTCTTATTCAGATTAAATGTTGACCCTGTGATACTATTTATGCTTACAATTTGAATAGCAAAACCTCTCTTCCTAGAAGGTGTTTTATATTTCTGCTCCATTTTTGATGAATTATTTTAATAAAATTTCACCATGTCATAGATTATTCATACATTTTAGAATGAGTTTATCTTTGATTAACCGGTTTATCTGATTAAGAGCTCAGGGAACTTCTACCTAAAGAATATAGTGTTGAGTGTGCGGAATATTTTTTTCTGTTCCATTCTCCTCGGATATTCCCAACTGGTTTTTTCCCACAAGCCCCTGGTTTAAGTTGTTTTAGAAGGTGTTGCCACACAAAGTTCCTGCTCTTGTTTTCCTGCCAATGTTGTTTTATTTTGATTTCTTTTGCTTAATTTGGAGGTGGGTTTTGCATGGTGGGTCCCTGAGTAACACTGGGGTAGATTAATTAAAATGTGCAAAATTTTAACTCATAGGGTTTTTAATTTAAAAGGTGGGTTAGTCACCAAAGTCTCTCATGCTCTTTATTGTAGAGATCATGAACCAAGGACAGAGGGTGTGATTTACCTTAGATGACCTGTTTGGTCATGGCAGGGCATGAACAGGCTCCTGGGGTTTCCCTCTGTCCCAAGAGGATGCTTCTCTGTTCGCGATGAGAGATGATGCATGGTCTGAAATAACCTGGGTCAGCAGGGACACAGCACTCTATGGCCTTGTCATTGTCCCTAAAGACCTGGCTTCTTAATTGAGGAGAAAAGACACAGGTGTGACTTGAAAGCAGAGGTTGACAAACTATGGCTTCAAGCTAAGAATGGCCTTAGACATCTCTAGTGGGTTGTTTAAAAAAAAGAAAAATGAACAAAATACAGATGTGGGGGACCCCACATGGTTGGCTCTTTCCAGAAGAGAGTTAGAGCAGCAATGCCTTCCGAATAGCATGAGGCGGTCTTCATGGCAGCTGTAGGAGGTCGTGGAAAAGGCAAAGCCCTTTTCTTTCCTGCCTGTGTCTCAGCTCTGCCAGCATTACCGAGTCCCTAAAACACAGTTCTGCTTTGTGAGTTTGCTGCCTGTTGGGCTGACGAGAAGGAGGAGGAAGAAGAAACTTGCTTCCTATTTCTGTGAGCATCATCCTAGAAAAACTTCAGTTCTGACCCTACCTTGCAGGTTTCCCAACATGCACAGCATCCTCACATCCCTCCAGAGCCACCAGCGCCACCGGCTGTTGTTGAAGCTCTGGGTCCTAGAGCCTGGGGGCCCTTCCTTCAAGCCTAGAGACCCCCACATCCACCGAGCAGGTGTCAGGGGTCTTGCTCCCTGGGGCGCCACCTCCAAACTTCTAAGTTTGAATGATTCCTACGTCTGTCCTTGATTCCCTCGACCCTACAGGTCACAGCCCCACCTTGTAATTGCTGCCTTCGTGATAACCTCTCCACAGCCCCTTTTGGCATTTTTAGTTTCCTAGTGACAGTTCTTTATAGGACCTCCTCTCTGTTCGCATAACCACTGTGGTTTCCGTCTCCTGCCTGCAGGCTCCCTGGATGACATTCGGGTCAGATCCGTGCCGACTAAGGGAGGCAGCCGCCACACACAGCACAGAGGGGTCTGCCCCCGCCGCTTTGTTCAGCGAGCGAGGGCGTGTGGGTGTCCTTTCAGTTCAGCTACACTGCAGGGCAAGTGACACACAGCACCTGTGCTAAGGAGACTTCCTTTCTAAATTGGTACAAGTTGTCAGCAACAAAGAGCAATTCTGCCTTAGGTGACAGGGATGTAGAGATAGCGAGCTTCTTAGTTTTTGAACCAATCTGAAAGTTATCTCTATATTTGCTCTGCCGTCATTTCTTTTCCTAGGATTAACGGGGGGCGGGGGAGGTTTGTCTATATTGAGGCTGGAGAGCTTTGTAATGCTGTCTAGTCGGAGGGTTCGCTGAGCCAGACAGTAACGAATGATTGATGGATTCCCAGATCTGCTGATGAAAGCTGAATTTGGGGTATGTGCTGTCTTGCCTCCAGGAGTCAGGTCTTCAGGGAGACAGCTATAATTCTCTCCCTATGCTACAGTATTAGCTTGACCCCGAGAGCTAATTTCTTTTTAATGCAGCCCCAATGATAAGCAAAGGCATCAGGATTTACTTGACCATTTTGCTGACTTACACTGTAGTTATATTTTATCTCTTTAGAAGTGGCTTCCTCGCCTTCTATTCATCATGCTGGGATGCTGGCTAATGCTCTCAGCTTAGAATAACCTTTAAGGAAAGACATTGTAAGTGATCATCCAAGTCAAGTGTCCCTCAGAGGAATGTGTGAAGGCATTTTCAAGCAGGTCTTTCACAGTGACACTGTCCCTGTTGGCGAAGATACGAAGATAACAGTGTCTCATTATCCATTTTGGTAACTGGTTCAGTGCATAATCTAGCATTTTTCATAAGCGTGTTTCAGCACCAGCCAGTGATGTGTGGAGGCTTGAGGTTATTTTGTCGAGATAGAGTAAGCAAGAAATTTTCATGCTGCTCCCTGAACAACTTCCACCTTGCACTTCCCCAGGGTCCCAAGCCAGATGAGAAATGGGGCTTTCTGGATGCAAAGGGAGAGAGATCAATCATGCTTGGCCACAGGGACTCTCCATGTCAGCCCTCAAAGCATCATGGTCTTCTTGGATTACTTGGAGCATTTCAACATCAGAAGGAAGACTAGTTTTAGGGGAGAAATAGTTTAATAGTCCATGTATGCACGGATTGGTGTCTTTGACAGCAGAAAAGTGGTCACTCCTCTAACCCAGAGCCTGGCTTGATTGCTAGCATGTTGCATAAGCTCCATACATAGTTAGGTGTTTAATGAATTGCTGAGAGCCTCTTGCAATTGCAGATGAATGGGCAGTCACTCCTCCTGTCCACAAGTTGTCACCCTGAACTTTTTACTCAAATGTAATCATCTGAGATGTTTGGCTTCATGGTGAGCCTAATGATTAGGGACATAATGTAGGTGTATGATCATCTGTTTCTACACTTCTGACACCAAATGTGTGGGTTTCCTACACCAAGCAGTTCTCCAGTTCTCTGCGGACACCAACTGGACGTCTTCCAGTTCTCTGTCCTGACACTAACTATCTAGAGTTATTGAAGATTCCACAGGTCAAGGGCTCAGTTCCATAAGATTGTCCTGCACTTTGGGTGCCAAGCACAGGTCCAGGACACCCATGCTTCTGAATGATTAGATATAAATTGGGAGTTCCCATGACCCCTACTCAGGTTGGGTAATTTTCCAGAATGGCTTAGGGAACTCAGGGAAACATCAGAAGGGCTGGTAAAAGGATACAGATGGACAGGCAGATTGGTAAAGAAGTACATAGGGTGAGATCTGGAAGCGTTGTGACCACAGGAGCTTCTTTCCCCAAGGAGTTTGGGGTATGCCACCATCCTGGCACCTGGACGTGTTCATCAAAGCGGAAGCTCTCCCAGCTTCATTGTTGAGGGGTTTTATGAAGATTTCATTACAGAGGCAGATTGATTAAATAATTGACTTGTTCTGATTAGCTAAATCTCAAACCCCTCTCCCCTCCCTGGTGAGACTGAAAAACCAAATATATACTTCTCGTTATATTCCAGGATCACCACAACACAGCTTAGTCCCTGGAGAAGATGGATTTAAAAACAGGTAGAACTCAAGGAGTCTTATCTCGGACAATCATGTCAAGTTCTGAGAACTAGAATTGGTCAGCAGAAGGAATACTGGAGTAGGAATCCTACGTTTGCTTTTAATTGTGGTTTTGTCTATGCACTGATGTTGGGGATCCCAGCCTCTGCATCTGCAGTGGGGATCTTTGCTGGGATGACAGGTGCATGGAGGTGCTCTTGAAAAAGCATACCGCGTTGGTCCTGGTCGTACTGTTTTCGTGAAGGTGATAATATCTCCTGGAAATACTTTCCTGGGTCACCTGTAACATATAACAAATTGGAAGAAACTTAAACACATGGGAGGTTAGCACTTTTCTCTCTTTGCTATTAAATATCTAAAAATCACTCATTATCGGTTCCTTGTGAGTCTTCACTGATGAGCTGATGCCTCTTGAAAGACAGATGTTGATATTTAGAACCCCTAACCCCGCTCCCCTGCAAAATACCTTTGCATTTTTCTAACCCTCTTATTAAGCCAGACTTGGTGTTTAACTGAGTGTCACAGCTATGAATTAAAGCCTTGGAGTGAGTTCTGTTTGGAGGAGTTATTTTTTATTGGAGAAAAGTGAGAATTTATGAAAAGTGCCCTGTAATGAGTGTACAGTCCAGCCCAGTCTCACGGTTCCGTGGGTGGCTCCTACTGCCATTTTAAAGGTGTCAGCGTGAGCTTGCCTAGCTTCCGTGTTTCTGTTCCTTCCTCTTCCCTCACCAGCCTCTCTCCTGAGGCAGGGTGACAATCCAGATACATCCTGTGCCCTCCTGCGTACCCACATACAGCATTTGGGGCAGGCCCAGCGTCCCATGTTTCTTTCTTATAACTTCACCTGCGAATTCTTTTCTTCTAAACTCTCCCCCAAAAGAACACCCTGGCACATCGCTCTGTAGAAAATGGAAGAAGAGAAAGGGACCCCCAAAAAGAATTAAGATATTAAAGTCAAGGCCCTCAAGCAAGGACCCCATTGCTGAAGGTCAAAATCCTGGGAGCAGAATGATGGGCACAGCAGCCAGAGGACGGAAATACCAAATCAGCCTTCGGGCCAAATGATGATAAATGAGCCAAATAGCTCATTTGAAACGGAAAGAGGAAGTCTGAGCCCAGGAAGAATCGTTTAGACTATAAATAAAGGAGCACAGAGTGGGTGACAGACTGCGAGTAGCACCATGCATGTATCTAGAGAAGTTGGAGGGGGTAGGAGAGGGAGTAGGAGATTCAGATGTTTTACACCAGAAACTTGCCAAAGGGAAAACAATGTTTGGAAGGACTGGAGTGGGACAGGCGGGGGTAGGTGTGCACCGCGATTGGCTGTGGAGGAGACTGGGGTGGGGGAGGGCTGAGCACAGGCCTTGTGGACACAGGTAGCAGGGTAGCGAGCCATGGGCGGGAGCAGTGCCAGCCCAGCCTGGCTGCCTTTCCCTCTGCAGACGATGCCTCGTGCTTCTGATTGGTTCTCTAGGCCTCGTCACTGAGCCTGTCTCATCCAGTCTGCCCCTTCCAGTGAGAGGCTACAGCTGCATTTCCAAAGGCTCCTTTTTCCTGCACAGAGCACCCTGGCCATTGGAGATGCGCCCTCAGGCAGGACTCATCGGCCATGCACCATGCCCTGAGCTGCCCAGCCCAGCATGTGGCAGGTTATGGTAGGTTGGGAGACCCTTTGTTACAGCAAAATCACGCATGGCTCCTGCCTCCTGATCCCTAAATCCTTTCCTGCCACCTCTGTAAAGGAGAACTCCTGAAAGCACATTTGTTGGAAACAAAGCCAGAAAAAATGTAAGCCTCAATCTTTTGCTCAATAGAACCAAACATTTCTATGTGGACACTGAAACCAGGTCTGTACACAGAGGCAAACGAAATAGGTAATGACATCCTGGCGTAAGTTTTGCAGGAATTTTACACACAGCACCAATAGGGGCCCCAGTCAGCCCTTTGATTACAAAACCTGTGAAATAGATGTTTAATTCAAAGTACCTGATTCCCTCTGGCCCCAGCCTCTCAGCAGCCCTCATGCCCCATCTGCCTTTGGACATGACTGGATTGGGGGTCTGGATAAAGAGAAGAACATACAAGTCATTCCTAAATCTAGTAGCACCTGTCTGAAGTCCCAATAACTCAGGAGTCCATTTCAGCTGCCTTTGAAAGAAGCTTCTCTCCTCCCCGCACACCACGAGGTCATAGATGGTGTGTATGGCCCCTGCTCAGCTAACGTAGGCCCTGGTCACATTTGCTCTTAGTTTAGTAACAGCTGCCTGCTGGAATGCCAAAACTAATCTGTTCAACTCAATATGGTCAAAACTGAGAATACTGTCTGTAAACATCTATACACTTAACTCCACTTTCCAAGTTACTCATTCTCCTATGTTCCAGGTTTGTGCATTCATTCATTGGTCTCCAAATGTATGTATTCATTCATTAACTCTGCTCCTGCTATCCTCCGTGGTAAGTGGCTCTGCACAAATCAACAATTTTGGGGTCCTCTTGCCCTCCCCACCTTCAGGGAGTAGTCAGCCCTAATGATTCTGCCTCCTTAGTATGTAGGCCAAAGCATACTTTTTTAAAAAGTTAAAAACATACTCATATATGCAGTAAGTAATAAGCAAAGCTGGAAAGAATTCAGATATCCGTCAGCAGGTGAATAAATAAACTGTGGTATATCCATACAATGGATACCCACTAAGCAGTAAAAAGGAATCAACTACTGATATACACAACATAGCTGATTCTCAAAAGAATTGTGCTGAGTGAAAGAAACTAGACCCTCCTCCCCCCAAAAGGGGGTATGTACTGTTTTATTTCATTTATATAAAGTTCTAGAGAATACAAGGTACTAGCCTGTACAGATGGAAAGCAGACCAGGGATTAACCTGGGGAAGGACGTAGCCAGGGATTTAGAGGCAAGAGGAATCTTTGGAACTTAAAGATATATTCACTATCTTGATTGTGGTGATATTTAACAGGTGTATCCAGATGTCCAGACTTATCAAATTGTATGTTTTAAATACATGCAGTTTATTATATGTCAATTATACCTCAGTAAGGCTGTTTTAAAATGTAAGTTAAAAAGTATATGATGAGAAACATGTCAGAGATTTATCTAGCTCATGATTGAAGGAACCAGCAATCCACCAGAGCCAGGTCAGAGGAGTATATGAAAGACAGAAGCTCCCAAAGCAGATAGTCAAGCCACCAGGAAGCTTTTAAGAATCACAAAGAAGCTCAAGCAGGATGAATTCAATACACATACACACACATACACATACACACTATTGTATGTATGTATGTATATATGTATGTGTGCATTTATACACACATCATGTTGAAGGGAGTTTTATTTCACTTGCTGATTATGTGTTTGTTCACCTACATGAAAATAAATTTTTCAAGGACAGTAATTAGATTTTTTTTAATTGTGTGAACCCTACTTTCTTTCTAGTCATGTATTTTTCTGTGTTATTGGCTTTCAGA
The DNA here is from genome assembly GCF_987537825.1 of Furipterus horrens. NCBI lineage: Eukaryota > Metazoa > Chordata > Mammalia > Chiroptera > Furipteridae > Furipterus > Furipterus horrens. Next base: position 192,698,310 of record NW_028327172.1, read on the forward strand.
CTAATTTGTCATAATCCATAAGAAATATAGTTTATGGCATGACTTGATTTTCTTCTTCCCCACCCTCCTCTCTTCTCTCTCTCTCTCTCTCTTTTACTCACTCACATATAACTAGCAAAAATGTCACGCAGTATTTATCGGTACTCTGTGTCCTGCCCTTTGGGTTTTGGGGTTTTGTTTGTTTGTTTTCTACTCTATTTATTTAAAAGTTTAAATGCTGCTTATTACCACTAATTGGTCATAGTTTGAATAACACTGATCTTGGTTAACTTTTCCAAAAAGTTGTGGGCTGAGCATTGTGCCAGCTTAATAATTGGTATATAAACGGAAAATAAAAAGGTTCCATGGTCAAATACTTTTGGAAAACACCATGGGAACGTTCCGCACTCAGAGAGGGCCCCAAATGCACAGCTTAGCTATTAAAGGCTCCGAGCTCTTCCACTCACACTGTGTGAGCTCAGAACTTCTAGTTTGCCTCATACCAGTGAAATTCCAGAGGCTCAGCATTTCGGGATCTGCCAGGTCGGGAGCATTAATCTAGGGATTCTGAGCAATAACTATGTGTCACATTCTTTTATAACAAAGCTAACTTTTTAGACTTCTTTTATTTGCTTAGTACTGCCCCCTCCCTATGCCTGCAGTGATAAGTGTTGTATTCTTATGAGCATAGTTTTCATTGCAGTCAATGAATACTGTCTCTCTTCAAGAATTTGTTTAACGGTCATAATTGCATAGTTTATCATGTTTCCCTTGTTGCCAGGAAGTTTTAAGTTAAATTAAATTCCTTATTACAGTAATAATGTAAGATTGAACGATATGACTGCTGTTTTTGTGAATCAGAAATGGTTGAATGTGGATTAAATTAATATTTAGCCTAATTGATTTACAAAATTACTTCTTGTTCTGTTTGGTTTTAAATTCTAATTTAAGAGCCTGATAGAATATGTACCTTTTATTGTAAATCACTTAATTATTTTGGGAAGCAAATGGGATACATATTTTAATTTAAAAAAAAAACCCACAAGAATCCAGTATAATGCCCCATTAACCAATAGGGTTTTTAAAACACAGATTTTCCCCCCCTAACTTTACTATTATTCAATAATTGGGAAATGCTATACATTCTGCAACAGGAGTGTCTTGAGGATTATTTATTTATTGTTTTTCTATTACAGTTGTCCCACAGAGGATTTTTAAGTTCTGAGTCGCTAAAAGAACAATATTAAAAATATATCTCTATATCAATTAATATTTATTGATCAATCCAAATGACATTTGTGGCTTTGTACATGAATTAGAGAATAAGAGTGTCACAGAAGCCACGTCAGCCTTAAAGGTACTTGCTTGCCAAAGTTCACCACCAGGGTTCCCATTACAAAGATAAGCAGCTATTACTCAGGCATTAACATCTAATGGATGGTGTGGACTTTCTTAATATATTTCCCCCACAAATTCTGTGGCATAGAATAATTATCTATGTCCCTTTCTTGCCTAAAGGAAATGTTTTGATTTATCTCTATGTACCTTCTAGCTAAAGAGTTGCTTTATCTTTTTTATTGACATAGAGAAGCTATGGGAGATATTTATTAAGAAGGATAAACCTTAATCATATTCATTAAATTCACTAAGTCAAGGGTTGAAAATAAAGGGAGGAGAAATTCTTTTTAAATTAAAGGTCTTAATATGTCTGTACTATACAAATTAGAGTGTTTCTTTAAAAGAAAAAAAGATGGTCTGTATCTTAAGTCTTTAAGCCTTGGCTTACTTTTCATCAGAATGCGGTTAACCATTCTCTTAGGCCTTGGAACCATGCTATTAGAACAGATTACACCAAAGAACTATATTAATCAGGACATGAGGAGAATAGAAATGGCTGTCACCATCCAGAAGGGGCACCATAATTTTTTAAAAGCTTTATTATAATTTAACCATGGTTGTGCTTGTACATTCTGAAGTGATCTTTCAAGTTGGCTTTCTTCATGCCGAAGGCCACATTGTCTTTATTCTAGCCATGAAGTGGCAAGCTGTGGAATTTCTTTTTTCCTTCCTTCTTCCTCTATTGTATGGCCCCTTCTACCTCCCTGGGAATTTATTAGACACCCATGTATTAAGTTCCCATCATGTGTCAGCAGCCCTTGTGCTTGGTAACAAGGATGTAGCTATGAACAAGAACTTCATGGTGCGTACCCTCATAGGAGGTACTTAGTGGGAGAGTAAATTGTCACCTAAGTCCTTGAGTCTGTGAAGTACTTTGTAACATAACTGTCAACCCTTCCGCAAGTGTTATCTCACATTGCCGTCCTTAAGGCTTCATCCAGGTCCTACCTCTTCTATTGCTCTTTCTATCACCATTTGTATCAGTCAGCACTGCCTAGATTATACTGTAGTAACAACCAAAAGGCTCCATAGCTTAAAACTCCTCTCATTCCGCTAACTGTCCATGGTAGGTTGGCTGGAGGCACTGCTCCTTATAGTAGTTTGTCCTCATTCTGCATCCAAAGCCCATGATACAGTCACTGTCGAGACTAGAGTGTTGCCAGCCATGGTGGCAGGACAAAAAAATTCCCTGACTCTTACATCTTCTGCCTGGGCATGACACTTACTACTTTTGCTCACATTTCATTAGCCAAAGCAAGTTACATGACCAACCCTGATTTCAGAGATTGGGGAAATATACTCCTCCCCTATGAAGGGGACCAGATATTCACACCAGGCAGAGGGCCCTGTGATCTCTTATTATCTCAGTAGTCACGTAGATCTTATTGGAAGCTGATCTATTAACCTTGTGTTGTTACTAAACATTGTAGACATGTGTGTCTCCCTGATAAGATGGTAAATTCCTTGACAGCCAGCACCGTGTCTTATACTTCCTTGTATGAGACTTAACATGATGTTACCCTTAGTATTAGGTGCTTAAACATGTTTCTGATTATATCAAGGAGGGAAGTAAGAGAGAATAATTTAACTCTTTCCATGTTCTAATATGGTGCTTTATAGTTTACTAAGGATCCATGCACACTGTCTCCTTTATTACTATTATGCGTTTTACAGATCAGGAAAGTGAGACCTAGAATTTTCACATGACTTGCTCAGTGTTGCACACAAAGGAAGTGATTGAGCTGTGCCTGAAACCATGAAGTCTAAATCCTGGACCAGTGCTTTTCCTACCTTTATAGTTGTTCATTTTTTTCTTGTGCTGAGGATCACACAGGGGAAGGGAGAAGGGGGTTTCAGAAGAAAAGTTGAAAGCCCTTGACCAGGATGAGGGTATAGCTCCTGGTGTTTGGATCTCAGTGAGGCCAAGGGATCACATAGCCACAACTCTCAACTTTTATTCGGCAGGTCAGTGTATTAGTTTTGTGTGGCTGCCGTAACCTGTCTCCACAGACTGTATTCTCTCACAGTCTGGAGGCCAGAAGTTCAACATTAGTTTCACTGGGCCGACAGCAAGGTGCTGGCCCCAGGGAAGAATCTATTCCTAGGCTTTTCCAGCTTCCGGTGGCTGCCAGCATTCTATGACTGGCCACCATTCCAGTCCCTGCGTCCTCTGTCCATAGCCTTCTCCCTGTGCCTCTCCTTTATAGGGACATTTGTGATCGGATTTAGAACCCACCCAGAAAATCCAGGATAAAATCTCCACATCAAGATTGTCAGCTTGATCACATATGCAATATCTGCAAAGGGCCCCCTTTTTTTTTCAGAAGGTAACATTTACAGGTTCCAGGGATTAGGACCTAATGACACCTTTGGGACCGTTTTTCAACCTACTACAGTCAGGATGTTGGGAACCCCCTCTGCTACTCCAACTTTTTTCTCCCCTGCTCTGCTCCTCCGTCATCCTCCCCCAGCTCTCTCCACTCTGGACGGTACAGATCATGTGGTGTCTTGGGAGGACCTCTGGAGTCCCACACACCCCTGGGGGATTCCTAGATCTGATCTGCCTCTTGGCCATGTGTCTCCAGGCAAGTTACTCACTCTTGAGCCTCCGTGTCCTCTGTGTACAGATGGGGGCTTTAGAACCAATGTGCAGCTTGGTGGGAGATAATAAATGAGAGAGGGCCTGGCGTGGGCACCTTGCAGAGAACCCCACTCCCGCCGCCCCAGGCACTGCGCTGTCCGTCTGTCCATTACCCAGGCTCTTCGTCCACTGTGCCCAGCATTGGGCAGAGTGGGCTGGAGGAAGAGGGTGCTGCCCATTGAGATTCCTCAGCCCATTTATTTTTCTCAGTGAAGTTGAAACACCCGATGTTTATTAAATAATTAATCATCCTTTCCTAGAAGGGTTATTCTATTTCATGGGTGAGCAGTTTACTGCCAGAGAATGATGTCTTCCTCCAAAATGATGTATAACATGATTTGATATGTACGTTTTTAGACACTTGGATGGTTTTTCTTTCAGCCATTTAAACTTGAAAGTAGTGTAATACATGTGCATGGTGCAGTGACCTCATATTTTTCCATTTCTAAAGTAGTATGTAGAACCTATATAATTCCAGTTAATTTTAGTATTTACTAAATGCTAAGTATTTAGTAATAAATGCCATAGGTATTAAGCCTTCACAGTGTTAAGCCTATGAAGAAAAATAAACAAATATATAATTGTCAAGGAAATTAATACAAAGGAATAAACCAAGAAATAATGCCTTTTTTTTTTTTTTCTCAGAAGTGTTTGTGAGTTCACATACATTCACTGTCTGCCTTTGGAATCAAAAAGTCTGGCCTGTTTTGTTTGTAAAGCAGTCCCTTCAGATAGCGGTCTTATTTTTAGGAATTTTTTTCCTTCGTGCTAGGAGCGTAGGTGGGTTGCTCGCCTTCTCTGGCCCTATGACATTAGGGCCTGCAGTGCTGGGTTGGGAGGAGCCATGAGACCAAACCAGGCTTGGTGAGGGGTTCTGTGATCTGCTAGTCATGTCTGCCATGGACATGGATCAGAGGGCGTAGGCGTGACAAAGTGTGACTACTGAACAAGTCATTATTTGAATGCACCCCTTCTAGGCCCTTACACACTCAGGTTGCCGCCAGAGGCATCAGTTAATAACTTTTATACAGGGACAGTAAAAACTGGAAAAATGAAAGTCACATATTGAATACTCTCAGTACCATCGCAGCTGAAATTTAGTTGTTTCTTGAAAAATATCTATTAAAGGAAGAAAGGAAGGAGAAAATGGTTTGCCTAGAAAACCGTGACCGTGGCTGCAAAGGGAAAACTCATCTTGGGGACCCAGTTGTGAATCTGAGGGCTCTGAGTCTGTGGCCACCACCCGCACCGTGTGGTATGTACGCAGTGTTCAGAACGGCCAAGAGCACGGGTTCCTTGTTGGTTCATTTGTGGATAAACAGCACAAATGCAGTATCACATGTGTAAGGCTTTTGCGTTGTCTGACAGCAGACACGTAGTGTTTGCAACAGTGTGGCATTCTGTTGTTGTTTGCCACGCCTCTGGAAGAAAATTGATTTTTAAGGTTTGACTCCCAGCCCTGCCCTTACTATTTATGTGTTCTTGGGCAAGTTATATAACCCTCTCTGTACCTCAGCTTCCTCGTCAGATGACAGCATTGCCTGCTGCCAAGGAGTGAATGGGTTACCCTGGCTGAGAGGTGAGAACAGTGTCTGGCACATATCTAGTTAGGGCTTTTGTCCTCCACTCCCAGTCTTCCCTGCTGACTTCTGCCCCCTGCAGGCCAAGTTTCTAGGTTCTGCCTGTGTTTGGCCACTGGGAGGCGCTGGACGCTGGAGGAAGGACCTAGAAGCCAGGGTTCCTCTCTCTTCCCTGAGCCTCCCGGTTGTGTCTCCTCTGGGTGGCCTTGACCTTGACCCCGACCCCAGGGCTCAGGTTCTGCCACCTCCTCCCATGGGCCCTTGAGCAGGTAGATGGTAGGTTGCTTCCTGCTGTTGCTGAGCTTTGTACCTCACTGTCTTCTGTTTGCTTTTTAACTCTTCCATTACCCCTGTAGTCAATTCCATTAAATTCCCTCTGTTTCAAATATTAACAGCAGTTTTTGTTTTCCTCATCGTCCCTTGACTGATAAAGACTAGGTAAGCGTGTACTGTCCTTGTGGTAGTTGCTGCTACTGTTGTTATTGTTTCATATGCTATAGAGGAAATTCTGAAGGACACTTGAGACTCAGGAGGTAAGATGAATTAATCAGGATCCCACCGCGGGTGGGTGACAGGCCCCAGCATAAAAAATTTTTTCGCTGACTCTCTGCTTCTACCAGCCTTTGGCTAGGCTGGTTTGTTTTTTTGTTTCTGTTTTTTAAATTGATTTTTACAGAGTAAGGGGAAGGGAATGAGGGTAAGGGTGGGGGAGATTTGTTTTTTTACTTCTTTATGCATTCATTGGTTGCCTCTTGTATGTGCCCTGACCTGATTGGGGATCGAACCCACAACTTTGGCATATTGGCATATTAGTCTAACCAGCTGAGCTACCCAGACAGGGCCGGGCTGGTATCTTCAAATCTAATTAGTCTGCATTTACAATGTATTAAAATAAGAGGTCTTTGGTAGCTAGACTAATAAAATGGTTCCTTGGTGTTTAAAAGGACCAATTTGGTCCAACCCACCACTCTTTGAAAATATGGTATTTTACTTAAGCTAAGTAATTTAGCTTTTTTGCAGGATGTTCCTTCAATTTCTAAGATAATTCAAAGTTCAAAATTACTAATTCCGTCTTCTAACAATATCAGGAGTGTTTAAATATACATATTCTACTCAATAAGTCATGAATTTGTTTAATTTATCGTCAGTGCACTTTGAAGTCATCCAAGTAGACCCAGAGCTGTAAGCATTTGCTTCTCTCCTGTGGCTACTTCTGACGCATCTCATCTGTCCTGTTTTTTCTAAAATTCTAAAGATGGGATTGCTTACTCTTTAAGTTGTTGTGTTCCTAAAGAGAAATTTTAAAACTTGCTTACACGATATAGTTTCCCCTCATTTTCTCAAAAATGTTTTCACATGAGAGGAGAAAGTGGAAGTTACAGTCTAGTGGACCAGTGGTGCTCAAACTTGAGCACGTATCAGAATAGCTGTGGGACTTTATCAAGCACAGGCAGTAGAGGTCCATCTTCCAAATTTCTGATTCTGTATTTCTGGGCTATGGCCTAAGAACTTGCATTTCTAACAAGTTCCCAAGTTAGACTAATTTTATCTGTGGGCCACACTCTGAAAACATCTGCTTTAGGCTGAAGAAAGAAGTTGCCAAGAATAAGTGTGAATGCCTTCAGTCTCAGTGATAAGAGAAAGCAATGAGGATGGCAGGTTTAAATAATCTTCCGTTGAGCCAAAGATGCCACTCTTTCCTAGAAAATCAAGTTGGGATATAGGAGATTCTTTTCTCTAAGGGAGAAAGATAATGTACGGAGGGGGATTTACTATTATGATAATGAAGCGCCAATTTAGGACCCCTTTCCAGGCTGGGGGCGGGGGGCTAGCAATAAGTTCACATGGTTTCTGTAAAATTTGGAAAAGGAAACTATTTTTGTATTCTTAAAGAGGGACCCAGAAATTGTCTAAGCTTTTAACTCCCATAAAACCTGAATCAACTGATAATTAATTAGTATAATTAACAATATGAAAGGACTATAGTTTGGAACAAAGAGAAGTTGTTTTGTAGATTAAGCAGTCCCCAAGTGCCAGAAATAAGGGCAAGTGGGGACATGAGTCTCATATGTGAACTTTGTATGAAACTTATTTCAATTGAATGAGCCCAGTGGGGCATTTAGGCAGAGGTGAATCCAAGTTGATTTTAGAGTGTCCACTAAATGTGTGCTATATTTTATTTTCTATTTATTTGTGACAAGAGCAAATTTGAAGAATGAAATGGCTTCTAGTTCTGGCTTCACCTCTTATAAATACACTCATTCTCTTTGAGCGATTTTGTCCCTAAGAAGGACATGATAATAATAATAATTGCCACCTTAATAGGGCTAATGGTGTAAGGACATGATAGATATGAACAGAACATTTATTCATATCTGAAGATATAAAATTGTTCATATTTGAAGACATAGAATACTGCAGAAATGTGAGTAATTAGTAACTATACAGTGCTACACCAATAGTACACTAATAGTTCGTATTAATTGAATTACTAAAGGGCCATTCTGTGAAATCAAGAGTCGGCAACCTTTTTTTGTAAAAGGCCAGACTATAAATATTTCAGGTTTTGTGGGGCACTGTCTCTGTCTTACATACTCAGCTTGGCCAGTAGTAGGCAAAAGCAGCCCTAGGCAAGATGTAAACCAATGGCTGTCTGTGTTCCAGTAAAGCTTTATTTATAGAAATAAGGGCAGCTATGCTAGATGTACCAAAGTCCATCCAAAATGCCACTGCCCTTCAAGGTTAGGAGCTTCCAGTTGAGCATTAAGGTTAAACAAATACTAGCAATTATAAATGATGTTTTTATTTAAATTCAACACTGAAGGATCAAAGTGCTGGCAAATTTTATCTGCCTTGCTTTCCATAGCCCCGTGATGTAGCAAATGTCTCTTTGGGGGATGCGGGCTAGTAAGTGGATTATAGAAGATAGAGTGGGGAGAAAGAGGGAGTCAAGGTTAAGTTAAGGGTCAGAACACCAGCTTGTTTCTTTTTATGCTTCCTGATGGTGTAAGAGGCAATAACAAGGTTAGCTCTCCTTTGGGACTCAGCCTCAACAGCAAGCTCCTAAGAATGGCGTTTTGTGACCACCAAGAAACTCAGTAGTTCTGGTTTGTAACCTCTTGGTTTCTTTTTTTAAAATCACTGATATGCTCAGTTCTGTGAACATTGGAAAACTGAAAAAAAAAAAAAAAAAAAAAAAAAAAAAAAACCAAAGGAGTTTTAGGAAACCCATTAAAAGACAGTTGCCTACACATCTGAAAACGGAAGTTAATCATGGACTGTGAATCAAGTTTCTATAAACATTCACATGCAGGTTCTTGTGTGAAGATCAGTTTTCACTTCTTTTGGGTAAATGCCCAGGAGTGAGATTGCAGAGTTATATGGTACCAGTATGTTTAACTTTATAAGAAATGGCCAAACCATTTTTTGAAGTAGCTGTGTTGTCCTTTATGTTCTCACCAGGAGCAGGAGAGTTCCAGCTGCCCAGCATCCTTCCCAGCACTTGATGTGGCCACGTTTTTGTTAGTTTGTTTGTTTATCAGATTTTCTTGTTATTACAGTATCCTAAAGTGTGTAATGTTGGTAACTCGTGGTAATTTTATTCTCCATTTCCCCAACTAATAACAATATTGAGCACCTTTCATGGGCTTATGAAAACCATATTATCTTCTTGGGCGAAGTGTCTGTTTAAATCTGTTGCCCATTTTTAGAATTGAGTGACTTCCTTATTATTGGCAGCATTCAGAATTGCCCCAAACCGGGAACAACATGAATATCCATCAACTGGTGAATGGGTAAACAAAATATGGTCCATCCGTACCATGATATTCTCAGCAATAAAAAAAAAAAAAAGAGCTACAGAAACCCTCAACATTTCTGCTAAGTGAAGGGTTTGAAAATCTATATACAGTATGATTCCATTTATATGACATTTGGAAAAAGACAAAAACTGTAGGGACAGAACCTAGACCAGTGGTGGGCTAGAGGTGAGGGGAAATACACTTTTTTCCAAGAATTTCTCTGGGCTTCACTCCACCAGGCCCACCCTCCTACCTCTGCCTGTGCCTTCTCAGTGGGTTCAGTATCAGCGTAAGCTTGAGTGTCTAAAACAGAAACACACACATGAAGTTTCTCTAATTTTAATCACGGACCTTGCTAGACAGCAGGCATTTCTTCTGGCCCTTTATTTTTGCTACTGGGTGGGTATGGAGATGGCCTGGCTCTGTCTTCCTCGGCTTTCAGTGCCGCTGCACCTCCCTGTAATTCTGCTTTCCAGAGAGAGCAAGTCAGGGCCTTGACTAGGGAGATGGTTGAGTGGATGCCCTTTGAGAATTGATGCTGTGCCGGTTCTATTGGGATTCGGAATCATAGCATGATTTATGCTCACCTCCCACCACCTGAGAACCTGAGAACCTGAGAACCATTGGGTGAGGTGTAGGGAGGATGGGAAGTCAAATTGCATCATAGTATAGGGAAGGCCAGCAAATTGCCTGCTGTCTTTGATATGGTGGGAGGTTGTGTCTGCTAAATATTTGCATAAAGAAAAGAAGCTATGCCCCCTGCCCGGACTTAGAAATATCTTCTGTTTACACAGGTTTTTGTTGTACATGTTTATTATAAATAGCCTTGTGTTTCATAGGGCAGAACAGGAGAAGACTTCAGGCCATTGGGCAGGAGAATTTTTTTCAAATATTTTGTTAGAACTGAGTTAAAGAGATACTGTGGTAAAATATGAATAAGAATGAAGTTGCTCCCTTATGTGAGTGTGAGCAGAGCACCTGCTGTCTGATCAGTTTTGCGGGTGGTGGGGGTTTCTCTTACAGATGCGTGTTACGGATTCCTTTAAGAGCAGCCATCAGGGGCACAGTCCTTTAAAACAAATTGGGGGATAAAAAAAGGTTGGGGGAATATTACTCTTGGTCCGTCCACAGCTCCCTGGCCTTTGTTGTCCCTGTTCATTGTGTATCTGAGCTTGAATTGTTTTCGGCTGTATATTAGTCTTTGTGTCCGTTGTTTGGCTAATTTGCATTGGGGTTCTTCCTGCTCAAAGTGACATCCCTGGACTAGAGCATCAGCATCTCCTGGGAGCTTTTAGGAATGCAGGCCCCACCCCAGACCTACTGAATCCAAATCAGCATTTTAACACGTCCCCAGAGGATGTTTTTGCACATTGAAGTTTGAAAGGCACTGATGTAGGTCAAGTCCTGCCCTGTTGATAACCTTGTTTGGATCATGTGTGATCCTCAGAAATGCACCCCTGGTGTGCTCCCCTGATGTCCATGAATGAGTGTGAGGGCATGCCACTTTGCTAAGAATGAAGTTAATTTATTTATTATTATATTTATTAATAAATATAAATTTATTTATTAAGCTGAGCTGGTCCAGAAAGATCCAAGTATGGTTGAACTTCAAGGATCTCACAGTCTAGTGGGGGACATACAGCATCATATTCTCCAGTGTCTTTATCTATGTCATTTGACTTGCTTCACCTACACAGAGTACTAGTCCCCTTCTAGGTGTATAGTCCATGGGCCACCCGCCTCTGAATCTTTTGAGTCGGAAGCGGTGGTGCTGATGTGAAAAGAGCAAGGGATTACTCCAAACCTATTGACTGAGTTATACTCTGGGGGTGAGACCCTGGCATGTTCTTTGTAACGACTATTGGACACATTAAAATGTGAGAACCACTGATCACGCGCTGCTTCTGTATCCTCAGTGATTATGCAGTGTGGTACAAAGGGACGTTTTAATACAATCTCAAATATTTAAGAAATCATTCAGGGGTTTTCTTATGCTAAATTCAGGGAGAGTGTTAAGTGGCATCTGAGTTCAAAGCTGATTTTACCTTTGGGTAAAGCAATATAAGGATATTTGTGGGTGGTATTTAAAACTAGTTCAATTCATATTTATATATATTTCTGGCCACGTGTTTCCTAGGAGCAAATTAAAATGCTTTGTTCTATAATGAGTTAACAGTGTGAACATTGTTATGACAGTATCCTGTGACTTTCTTGTTTAGTGTTTATACTCATTTAATCAAACAAATTGAAATTGGATTATGGCTGTTACACATTAGAGTGGTTATTAGCCAGTTTAAATGCAGGTCTGAAAGAAATAAAATTGATTTTTTTTTTCTGTGCTACTTGGGAACATCATAGGTTATTGGTGTGCTGGTCAAATTTTTAATTAGGTTTGTATAGAGGAAAGGAATATTAATGGTTGTGGGTTTTTTTATTTTCTTAATGTACTATGTAAATAAACTAATATTTTATTCTAATTAGGGAGTCATGATTTCTAAAAGTTTGATGATCTGTTTCCATATTTTTATTTAAAGCATGTCAGGTTTTTAAAGTGGATAATAACTTTAAGGAACATTTTTATTTTTAGAAAGAGAAAAAGAAAATAACAGAGTAGAATATCATTATAACACTCAGTTACCATTACCCTATTTTTCAGGGAATAAGCTGTAATATTTACCAAAATTTTACACATAATTGAACCTATCTTTCTATAAACCAAACCTTTTTCTTAAATTGCCTTCATTTTGCAAATACCTTTTTTCTTTCTTTTTAAGTATATTTTATTGATAATGCTATTACAGTTGTCCCAATTTTTTTTCCTTTTGCTCCCCTCCACCCAGTACCCCCCTTCCATCCAGCAATCCCTCCCCACTTAGTTCATGTCCATGGGTCATGCATGTAAGTTCTTTGGCTTCACCCTTTCCTGTACTATTAACATCCCCCTGTCTATTTTGTGCCTATCAATTATGGTTCTTAATCCCTGCACCATTTCCTCATTTCTTCCCCTTCCCCATCCCAGCTGATAACGCTCCAAATGATTCCCATACCTATGATTCTGTTCTTATTCTGATTATTTGCTTAGTTTGTTTTGGTTTTAATTTTTTACATCCTGTTGTTGATAGTCGTGAGTTTGTTGTCATTTTAATTTTCATAGTTTTTATTTTTTATTTTTCTTAAATAAGTCCCTTTAACATATAATAATGGCTTGGTGATGATGAACTCCTTTAGCTTTACCTTGTCTGGAAAGTACTTTATCTGCCCTTCCGTTCTAAATGATAGCTTTGCTGTATAATCTTGGTTGTAGGTCCTTGCTTTTCATCACTTTGAATACTTCTTGCCAGTCCCTTCTTGCCTGCAAAGTTTCTTTTGAGAGATCAGCTGATAAGTCTTATAAGAACCCCTTTGTAGGTAACTTCTTCTCTTGCTGCTTTTAAGATTCTCTTTATCTTTAACCTCTGGCATTTTAAATATGATGTGTCTTGGTGTGGTCCTCTTTGGGTCTAGCTTGTTTGTCTGTTTCCTTTGTCAAATTAGGGAAGTTTTCCTTCATTATTTTCTCACGTAAGTTTTCAATTTCTTGCTCTTCTTCTTCTCCTTATGGCACCCCTATGATTCAGATGTTGGCAACGTTTAAAGTTGCCCCAGAGGTTCCTAAATCTCTCCTCATTTTTTTCATTTCCTGTTTCTTCATTCTGTGCTGGTTGTTTATTTCTTCCTTATGTTCCAAATCACTTATTTGAATCCCGGTTTTGTTCCCTTCACCATTGGTTTCATGTGGATTTTCCTTCATTTCACTTAGTATAGTCTTCACTTCTTCCTTATGCATTTGCCATACTCAGTCATGTCTGTCAAGTCTGTGAGCATTGTTATCACCAGTGATTTGAACTTTGCATCTGTTAGGTTGGCTATCTCCTCGTCACTTAGTTCTTCCACTGGAACCTTGGTCTGCTTCTTCTTTTGAGCCATACTTCTCTGTCTCCTCAACTTAACAGCCTCCTTTGTTTGCCTCTGTGTCTTAGGTAGAGCTGTCGCACCTGTTACATTTTAAGGGGAGGAGCCTTAGGTATTCATCAGTGTGAAGCAACCTGTTTCACCACATTGTGTCACTGTACTTGGGCGAGGGGTCTGAGGGGGAACAATGCCGCTTGCTCAGCACTCATCCCTTTTCCAGGCACTTCTCCTGCTTCCTGTATGGGACTGGCCCCTCTCTATCTGTTGCCCTTGCCGTCTTTCCCTGAGTCGATGGGTTCGTGGATGTTCTAGGACTGTAGGCACCCTCTAAACAAACAGACTCTGCTGAGAGACTGGCAGTTTCTTCATCTGCCCCAACCCCACTGGTTTTCAGGGTCAGAAACAGTGAGGCTTTATTTTCCCTGTAGCTGGAACCGTGAGCTGCGCGATCTGGTCTGGGGCTGGGATCACTCCCCAGGTGTCTCTCCAGACTTTTATAATGTGTGACTGTGCTTTCCACTAGCTGGCCAGAGTCACTGCCTTGCTGCCACTGCCACCATACCATGTCCCCTCCACCCCAGCTCCACCCCTCCTACCTGTCTGGATGGATATTATTTCTTTATATCTTTGTTTTACTTCATTGCAGCTCGATTTTCTGGTAGTTCTGGTTGTTTTTAGCTTTGAGGTAGTTGTATTCCCTCTTATGATTGTGGAGGGGGGGCAAAGCATGTCTACCTATGCCTCCATCTTGTCCAGAAGTCTGCAAACACCTTTTGTGTACTTGCAGTATATAAGCACCACTGTGCCTAATGCTAGGATTCAGAGTTCATCTAACAGAAGTCCTTCACAAAAACAGGTGTTTCAATACCACTGACTGCTGTGAATGCCTAGCGATGGGCATTCAAAAATAACAGGCCCCAGGGAACAGGGAAAGGCTTCATGGAGAAGGTGACATTTGATCTGGACCTTGACTCGGAAATAGAAGTTTTTAAAAGAAAAATTTATTCTTGAAGTTGTAAAGGCATTACATGTTGATTGCAAGCATGCTTATTTTTAAAGTACCTATAGAAAAAAATTTAATTTATTACATTTGAAATGTGCTTGCTGCTGAAAATACACTGGAAAAAAGTCCACAAGACCACTCTTAGGTTCTACAGTTTACTAGAGGAACTCACAGAACATGTTGCAAGCTATTTCACTCACAGTTATATGGTTTATTACAGCTAAAGGACAGGGATTAAACTCAGCTAAGGGGAAAGGAACATAGGGCAGAGTCCAGAAAAGTCCCAAACTTAGAGTTTCCAAACATAGAGTTGTCCTCCCCATGGAGTCATGGACAGCATCACTTTCCCAGTATTGAAGTGTGACGATATGCCTGAAGTATTGCCAACCAGGGAAACGTATCCGAGCCTTAGTGTCCAGAATTTTATTTAGGGCCCCATTGCAAAGGCATCACTGATTGCCCATGTGGCTTATCTCAGTCTCTAGCCTCTCCAGAGGTGAAACAGATGCCAAATGACCCAAAGCTTCTACCCTAAATCACATTCTTATACTATCTAGTGTGACCTAAGACCCCCAGGTAAACAAAAACACTTATATCAGGTATGATATTCCCTGGTCTTAGAGATCACCTCCCAGAAGCCAGGGGAAAAGGTCAGACCTCTCTCTGGTTAAGGTTAAGAACCTTACTGCACAAAAACAAAACCAAACACTACTATACATTTATAAAACTCATCATAAAGTGAACAGAGACAAGGTCTATGAAGGAAAAGTCTGGGGTGCTGGGGGTTGCGGGGGTGAGATGGGTGGTACTGCCAGTTAGGATGATTTTCCCAAGGAAATGGACTGAGGTCAAAAGGATGAGAGGAATTAGCCAGCTGAGCACAGCCGTGAAGAGCATTTCAGAAGGAGCAAACAGTTGGTGGAAAGGCTCTGAGGTGAGAAGTAGCTGGATATGTTCCAGAAACTGGACAAAGATGGGGCTAGAGCAGAGAGAGAGAGGAGGGAATATGGTTGCAACATTGACTAAGGAAAAAATAGGGACCAGATCCAAGGTGGCCTCGGAGACCCTGATAATGATGATGCGCTGTATCTCCAGTCGCTGCGAAGCCATTATAGAGTTTTAAAGCAGGAATATGGGTGCTCAGATTTGTGACTTTTTTTTTTAAAGGGACACATGTGTGGCTGTGAGACTAGCCAGTCAGGGACAATAGTGGAAACAGAGTGACTGTTAGAAAGAAGACCCCTGTCACCATCTCAAATGCGGCAGTTAGAACCAGGGTGTTGGCAGTGGAGTTGGGAAGGGGGAACAACTTTGAGAGAGCAGTCAGAGGCAGAGGTGGTGGGACTGGTCAAGCCAGGCTGCCCAGCAGGCCCTCAACTGTCATGTTGTGCTGTCACCTGTGGGCGCCTGGTAGCCGCATCTGATCTGTCCCTTCCACTCTGCTACAGGTAGAGAATCAGATGATCAAACTGACTAGAATTATGGAGGAAGGGCAGCCTCTGAAGGGGTGACAGGTGTAACAGTGAAATTGGTTCATGCCTCCAAACTTGGTGATGTCTGTTCTGGCTGCTGAACCCCAAGCCTCAAACCCACCCTCACCCCTACCCCCACTGCCAGTGTGGGCTGTGTTCCAAATAGATGTGGTTGCCAGAGCAGTTCACTATAAACAACTCTTCTAAATAGCTGCAATATTATTGGTCATAGATTTCAGATACACCATGAAATAAATCATGCCCCTCCTTTGAAAGAGAACCATTAACTAGAAAAGCCTAATATAAAATTGTCAGCACAGAGATTAATAAGTGTTAAACAAATGAATAGATGTCCAATCCTCTTTAAAACATGAACATTAAAAAGTTTCTAGTACACCTGTGATGTATTGTACTAAACCCAGACAAAACCTCCTAGTTATATACACCCTTGATTTTCTATATGTTTCATATTTTCTGTTTGTTCCTCTATAAAAGGAGTGTATGGAAAGTTGAATATGGCAGAAAACATGGCTGATGTCCCCTGCCTGTTTCACTGTTAATTGCTCAAATAACTTATTCTTGTCCAGAAACAGTTAGGAGGAGGAAGTACATTTAGTACACACGCAGAATATAGTTAGAGACCTTGGATTTTCCTTTCAAACTCTGTTTTGGCCAATGGCTAACCAGCACTCTTATTTAAATGCTGTCGCTTAAACTGGACGCTTTTCTGCTTTCATGTATATGAGTTCTCAGTGCCTGATGACAGTGTTAGGTTGCCAGTGTCACTTGGCTTCAGATCAGCGTAAACGCAAGACGCCTTAGGAGAGGCGATGGATCAATAAAAAGGTGTGTAGGGGTGAACTACCGTTAAGGGCTTCATGTAAATTGGCAGAAAATATGTGAGAAATACCTTTCAGCTCAGTTCAAAACTTGCTGCCTGGTTGATTAAACTACAGTTTGCTTCTGCTTTACCGTGGCATCGCAAAGGCTTTCTGGCTGTTGGTTGCAGACCAACCACCTTCCGCCCCCCGCCACTCCCGTTCCTCCGCCTGCAGCCCGCAGGGGTCAGGCCTGGTCGTGTTAGAACCAGAAACCCATGCCCTGCACGTCAACTTTCTAAAGAGGTTTGGTGGAATTAGAATGAACTTTCCCAAGTCCTGGGAGGCCAGAAAGACAAATACACTGGTGGTGGGGGTATTCCACCCTTCTCTGCTCCCCCGGGGCCCAGCCACTGGCAGCTGGAAGCACCTGGCGAGGGTACCTGGCGGGGCGGGGCGGGGCGTGGAGTGGGCGGGGCGGCGGCCACGGGCCTCTCCAACAGCCAATGGGAGGCGGCGGCGGTGGCGGCGGGTGGGGAGCGTGGGCAGGAGCGCACGGGCGGTGGGACTCAGGCAGGCCCGACCGCCACTCTCTTCAACTTGAGACCAGAGGGAAGCGCTGCTGGTGGTGTGAGCGAAAGCTCCAGGCTAGCGGGTCCCGGCACCCCTGGACTCTTCCCGCGCCGGAGGCAGCATCCCAGCCCAGCCCTGGGAGGCCAAGGTGAGGGGCGTGGGGAGGGGGCGGTACGCCTTTGTCTGCAGGTGCATGCAGAAGTAACAAACCGGGTTGGAGCCCGAGCTCTCTTGCGGGGACAGCGAGGCGGCCTGGGAGACCCGCGGGACAAAGGCTGCCCTCTCCCTTCCCCGGAATCACCGCTTAGGGAGGTGCTTGGTCAGGGAGGCCGGGAAAAATAAGGAGGGGGTGTTTCCGCCTCCCCGGAGAAAGGATGAGGATTGTATGAAATGCGGGGAGAAGGAAGGAGTCTTTTGCTTCCAATTTACCCGCGCAGCAGGAAGCTGTTCAGTGGTGGCCTCTTCAGATGGTCTGCACTGGGCTTTTATGTTGTGGCCAGTGTTCAAGGATTAAAGAAATGAGTGCATGTATCTCACATGCCCTCTGGTGAATCACATTTACGTCTTCTTGTCTACTAGGAGTGAGAAATAATTGCAGGATCTGGGTAATCCAGTTTTTGGATTAAAAGCAATATGCTTTGGTGTAGAAAGACTACATTTTCAAACAATTTATATTATATGATTTAGAATATTAGTGTGACTTCCATGTGAGAAAATGTCTCAAATTCCCAAAATGTAGAAAAGCAGCCAACTTATATGCTTGCTCTTGTCATTGATTAAAAAAAGGAGTCTTAAAAAAAGAAAGAAAGAAAAGAAAAACATGGTTTAAATATTGCTTGCAACCCTTATCGGGTTCTCAGGGAATATGTGTCTTTCCTATCTATTATCTGTTTCCTGTACCAATATTGTAACCAGGCATGTCCGTGGCTTCCCTAATTAATGTGTTGGCTGTGAGTCTTCATTATTGCTCTGGGTGGGAGAAGGCGGAGGAGGAGGCAATCCATTAGTCTTTTCTTTCTTTTTTAACTGCAACTGCAGCCTGGCTTTGACTTGTATGATATCATGAGAAGGGGATTCTGCCTGTCTTCCTCACATTGTTCCCTTTTGGTTTTCTTAAGCCATTGAGCAGTCTGTTCAGGCTTGCGCTGCCACAAAAGCAGCTTGTAAGTTTTCTCCCTCAAGTTCAGCTCTTTGTTACTGCCTTATAGTTGTTATTTGCTTTGTAAAAGGAACTTTCAAGTGTCATGAGGCCTGTTGCAAGAAGTTACAAGCATAACATACTATGAGGAAAATAACCATAAATCTGTATTTGTCAATTTTATCTGTTATTTTTTAGATTATAGACTGTGGCTATGTCGACCAAAACAAAATGTGAATAAAAAGCTTAATGGGGTGGTTGTCATTCTTGGCAAGGTGAATGAGGCTCAGAGTGAAGGCCTGGGCTATGTTCTGGTTGGGTCAGGAGCCCCACCTTTCTGACAGCTGGTGTATTTATGAGTCCTTCTGTTATTCTGGCAGGTTCTCGCTTTTGAGCAATGGGAATAATTTATTTAACAGGCATTTATGAAATACCTACTATGTGCCAAGGATTGGCAATAATGATTAAATTGTAAATGCGACAGGCTTTCTTGGAGCTTACACTGCACCAGCATAGGGCCCATTTCAGGTAGTCTGAAATGTGTGGATGACACTAAGGAGCCAAGAGGATGTTCCTGCTGGCTACTGTCCTGGAGATCAGCTGAGCCCAGAGCTGTAAGTGCAAACAGGTGTGCCGCAGACACCTCCATTCCAAGGGCGGAGGTGTTAATCAGATCAGTGGGTCACTGTGCACTGGAATTGTCTTGAACCTGCTAACTCTGACCATGGATACCTCTCAGAAGAGTCTGGGACTGCAAGGAGGGCCAGACACTGAGTTCCAAAAGAGGTGGAAAAGTATTATTGTATATTTGGATGTGCTAATTCCAGTCTGTTTCAAAAACTATCGGTCATGCAGTCTCCTAGTCTCATCTCAATAGCTTGCATCTTAAACAACCTCTCCGGGAGGTGAATTTTATTCTGTACCAGTGACTGAGCAAAGCTTTACATCTGTCCACAGTGTGAAGAGGTGACTCCAGGGTATAGAGATCTGGAACACAGGTGGAAAACACCAGTTTACTCTTTCTCTACTTTTTGTGCATTTTAAGGAGTGTAGTGATGACACATAATTTCTTACTACTCTGGGTTTTTAGACTTTTTAACAAATCCTTAGGGTCACATGAAAACATACTAAACAGTAGTGTCACTTGTTTTTTTCTTTGCCTATTTTAAACACTTATGAACATAGCATTTTTGAGAAATTCTTAGACTTTTGAATTTCTCTGGTCCCAATATACTACCTGGCATAGGATGCTCTCCATAAATAATTGAATTATTGAATGGGCAGATGAATGAATATAGATAAAATATTATATTTTCTATTTTTAGGGTTTAACTGTAACCATCACATGCACTTGATATTTATAATTTTAGATTAATTTATTGTTTGGCAGATATGGAACATCTATGAGGGAATGAGACAGGCAAGATTCAAAGAGGCAAAAGATAAGCCAGGAAGACAATTCAGAAGCAAGATGATATAGATTAGGATACATGCCATGGAGAGAGTCCACAGCACAATGCAACACAGAGTAGCTCAGTGGATATACGGGCCCAAGAGGCAGTC
Organism: Furipterus horrens; assembly: GCF_987537825.1. Lineage (NCBI taxonomy): Eukaryota > Metazoa > Chordata > Mammalia > Chiroptera > Furipteridae > Furipterus > Furipterus horrens. The sequence goes on from NW_028327172.1 coordinate 192,718,226, forward strand.
CATCCTTGGAGGTGACATTTGAGCTGAGCTTCGAGGCTGAGAGAAAGCCAGGCATGTGGGGAGGGAGTAGGAAGATCTGAGGAAGAGGAGCATTTAGCATGATCTGGAAGGAGGCCAATGCCCCTGGGGTGGAAGAGGTAAGTAGGACAAGATCCTGCTTTGTGTCTAGGTTTGAAGGTTTGGGTTTTCTTGTTAATGCCATGAGAAGCCTTTGGAAGGTGGTAGCAAGGGGAGTGTCATGATCTGATTTATTTCATTTAAAAAATCTCAGTGAATGCTGCTAAAGGGAATGGGTGTCAGGAGCAGAGGCAGAAGTTGGGGGAACAGTTGGCAAGTCCTGGTCCAGGAAAGATCAAAGTAGTGGCAGAGGAGATGAAGAGAAGCAGATATGGAGATTAAACTTGGCAGGATTGAGTGTAGAAATGCAGGGATAGGAATAATCCGGGACCATACCTGGAATTTTAGATTTATGATTAATTTACATTGGAAATGTATATATTCTTAATATGCTTTATTGATTATGCTGTTACTGTTGTCCCAATTTCTTTTTCCCTTTGTTCCCCTCCACCCAATGACCCCCCCTCCCTCCAGTTTCCCCCCCTTAGTCCATGCCCATTGGTTGTGCATATAGTTCTTCTCAACATCTTCCTATCTACTCCACTCCCTCCTGCTATTCTTCTTAATTCTGGTACCATCGCCCTCCCTTCCCCCCTTCCCCCTCCCCACTGACCTCCCCCCCATATGTTCCCCATACCTATAATTCTTTTTCCATTCTCATTGCCTACTTAGTTTGCCTTTGTTTTGGGTCCTTGGCTTCTGTTGTTGGTTTTTGTGATAGTTTTCATTTTAATGTTCATAGTTTTGATCCTCTTTCTCCTAAACAAGTCCCTTTAACATTTCATATAACAGTGGTTTGGATCTGATGAACTCCTTCAGTTTTACTTTGTCCTGGAAGCACTTTCTCTGCCCTTCTATTCTGAATGACAGCTTCGCTGGATAGAGTAATCGTGGTTGTAGGTTTTTGATTTTCATTACTTTGAATATTTCTTGCCAGTTCCTTCTTGCCTGCAGAGTTTCTTTTGAGAAATCAGCTGAAAGTCTTATTGGGACCCCTTTGTACATAGTTCTCTTCTTCTCTCTTGCTGCTTTTAAGATTCTCTCTTTATCCTTAATTTTTGACATTTTGATTATAATGTGTCTTGGTGTGGTTCTCCCTGGGTCCAGCTCTTTTGGAAATCTCTGTGCTTCCTGGACCTGTAAGTCTATTTCCTAACCCAAGTTAGGGAAGTTCTGCTTCATGATTTTTTCACATAATTTTTCAATTTCGAGTTCTTCTTCTTTACCTTCTGGCAACCCTATTATTCAGCTGTTGGCTCGCTTATTGCTGTTCCATAGGTTTCTGAGCCTCTCCTCATTTTCCTCACTTTTTGTTTCCTCTTTCTGCACTGGTTGACTTTTTGTTCCTTCCCTGTGTTCCGATTTGTTGATTTGATCCCTGGTTTTCCTTCCCTCACCACTTGTTTCATAAGTGTTTTCGTTTATTTCAGCAGGGCTAGCCTTCATTCCTTCCCCATATTGTTTAAGATCTGCTGTTAGATCTGTAAGCTTTCTTATAACCAGAGCCCTGAACTGAGCCTCAGAAAGATTTCCTGTCTGCTTGTCTGATAAATCATGTATTTGCTGCCTGGTCAGCTGTGTGTTTGGGATCTCTATCATGATCCCTGCCATCCTGACAGTTTGTGTTTACCTTTGTTTTCTGGTTGTGGCTGTCACACCTCCTGTGTTATAGGGGGTGGAGCTCCGTGCACTCCCCACTATCAGGCGACCCTTCTCATCACACTGTGGCGCTTTCTGTGAGGGTGGGGATCCAAGATAGATTCCTGCCGTTCACTCTCCGCTGAGAGACCGGGAGCCTCCTCCTCCATCCATACGCCCTCCGGCCCTCACAGTCCGAGGCAATGGGGGTCTGTCTTTCCCAGCGTTAGAATAGCGAGCTGACGGGTTTGGTCTACAGCCAGGGGTGCTCCCTGGGTCCTTCTCACCTCCCCTTAAATGTGGGTATCTGTGCTTACTGCCATCCCACCGCCATTGCCACAGCCGCCGCCGCCAGCACAGCTTGACCTCTCCGCCCTGGCTTCACCCCTCCTACCCATCCAGACGAGCACCACTTGTTTATAACTTCATATGTTGGACTTCCATGTAACTTTATTTTCTGGAACTTCTGGTTATTTCTGGTTTTGCAGTAGCTGTATTCCTTCTTAGTTGTGGAGGGAGACAGAGCGTGTCAGTCTAGGCCTCCATCCTGGCTGTAAGTCTTCGGAAATGCATATTAATAAAAATAATGACTGTATAGAAACAAGTATGCAATGGAGCAGCTCAATTTCAATTTATGTTGTATTAAGACCTTGACTTAATTTTGTTTTATTCTCCAGTGTGGATGATCAGCCATATCCAGTGGATGCTGTGCATCTGGCCATTTTTCTAAGACATTTTCACCCTTCAGTGCTGTGATTTTCACCAATCAGCTGTCTTTCTCAGCTGATTATTAGACCTTTGAACATTTTCTTTGTTTTGTCATAAAACTGGAGGATCAAAGTAAGAAAGGAAATAGGTTTAAGCTTTACTCCATATGGACTAACTCTATCTCTGCTGTTAGTTTTATAAGAAACCATTGACAATTGCATTTGAAATTATTTATTAAACATGCGACATCCTGCATGGACCCAACAACTGAAATTCTGTCATAAATAAAACTTGTTCCATATGTATTTCAAATCAAAAAGAGTAAATAAAATTCCTTAATAAGTTTGCTGGAAATTCACTGAGCATTTTGTGAGTTAGACAAGCCATTTCCTTGTATGTATAAAATAGAGAAATGAAATATTTGGATTCTGATAGGATTTTTGCTGCCATCCATGTACCTGTAGATTTGTGCACTTGAAAGATTACCAAGGTCAGGGAACTTTGGTTTTGAAATGAACTTTGGTTTGGTTTTGCAAAAAGAAGAAATATTAATGCAGAAAATATTCGTTAAGCAGATAAGAAGGCAGAAGTGCCTGGGGCTGCCAGCCCTTCTGCTATAGAAACCTAGACTGGTTATCCTAGAACATGTAAACTTTTCTGGGGATGAATAAATTATGACAGTTAAAATAATTATGACAGAGGAAAAGCAGCTGCAGAGAGAACAGCTGACAATTGGGGCCAATGTGGCCTGATTCTGTCATGTCAAAACATGCATCTGTTTGCCCAGTGACATGAAAATGCTGTTTTCATGGAGTTACTGTGTTTTGTTTTTTATTTTCCTCCCCCTGCCCCTGCCCTTAGCATTCTAGGAAGAGTCGTAGCCCGCTAGTGACCTTCTTGAAATAAAGTAACTGGAGCAGCACTCCATGTGAATTCTGGTTCTCATGTTGGGTGTCCATGTAAAATTTCAGTGGAGCAGAAGGTTCTGGGTTCTAAAGAAGATACAGATCAGAAGCGAGCTCTTGTTCCTGCGTCTGGGTGGAATCATTTCTCGCTTGCTCTGGAGTTTGTCATCTATAACAAGGATTATTCTAGCATCTCAGCCAGTCGCACAGGTGTAACGACACTTCTTTTAATGCTCCGATGTTACCACTTTGATATCCTTAATAATTTTTCCTCCCAAGGCCTTGCGTTTTCCGTTTGCACTAGGCTCCACAAATTATGTAGCTGATCCTAGTCTCAGTTTTTGTCCACACATTGTATGTTCCACACCTAAATCAGATTGTCATCTAAAGCAGGGTTCAGCACTTTTTCTGTAAAAGCCCAGATTTTAAATATTTTGGGCTTTTGAGCTGAATGGTCTCTGTTGCAACTACTCAGCTCTGTCATTACCACACAGAACCAGCCATGGACAATAGTGAGTGAATGAGTGTGGCGGGCCTGTGTTCCAGCGACACTTTATAAAAACAGGCAGACGGTAGATGGTTTGTGATCCAGCGGCCATCATTTGCAACCCTTGATTTAAAGGACCTGAATGGAAACCGCAGTGACAACTGAAATAGAGACCTTGTCCTTTGGACGTTAGCAGGCCTGGTCACCTTTGGACAGCTTTGTGGTGTTCTGAAAATCAGATTCCAAAGGTTGGGCTGTATGAGGTACTTCTATGGCAAACCATTATTTCAGTACCCCCAACTTACATGTGAGCTTCAAGATGGTATGTTTAGTTGTCAAATATGAACAAATATGGCACTATAATGAAGGTAAATTCAGACAGTAAAAGGAGGATGCCACCATGATGGAATTGTGGTTTTAGTTTTTTAATATTATCATATTTTATGGAAAAGAAAAAGATGCTGAAGTGAGGAGACTAGCTGCATATAAAAAGTAACCTTACTGAATAGGAAAGGTATATTCTTTTAGCCTATATCCAGAAGTTAACCTCTGCTGAGGTAGCTCAGTACCTCTGGGGGGCAGGGATCCCCTGTGCTACCTTACAATGCAGCTCTCTCTACTTCTCTGCCTCAGTGTGCATGGGAACACATTGTCCAGGTTCTTTTTCCCATATGATACACAAAGGTTTATTTCTCTTTGAGTACAATTATTAAGAAAACTATCTAGGGAGTCAGTAAATCTTGATAGAAATCTTTGTACAAGGGAATTTTATATATTGATTTCTTTAGAAGCAAAAGAGCCATTTTTCACTTAGACAAATGTTCTGAAGAAGGAATCTAGTTAGGGGCTCTGGAAACAAGATTGTTATTTCTGCTGGAGATGATCAGAGTATAGATTTGCTTTGATTTCACATAGAGTCACAAGAGATTAATAATCTTTTCAGAACTCGTCTCTTGCCCATTCAGATGAAATATATGCTTTATTAACATTGTTTGAGATGACATGAGAATGGAATATGAACTAAAGTCATTTTTAAAGTGATGTCTGTGATAAATAGTAGCAGGAGAAAAAATATCTAGTCAACTCTCTTTTATTCACAGCATCATCCCCTTAGGTTCTTACCAACCTGATCAGGTATATAGGGGAAAGTCCTCAGTTTACCCTATTTATTCAGTCACTCAAAAATATTTATTCATTACCTACTATGTGCCAGGCAGTAGTGATTGAACAAGGCAGAAGGGTTCCTGCTCACACGAACTTTACTTTTTCTCAGAGAGTGACAACCAGTGGTCATTGGCACCAATTCAGTGCCAACAGATACTCCCAATTTGGGGTGCACTGAAGAAGGAAACTTGATTCAGTGCAAAACAGCTCAATTGTGAATAGCATGACTGAGGCAGCCTTGGGGCCAGGCACCTTTCTGGCTAGGCAGCTCTGCTCTGCTCCTTGATGCTCTGCTCTGGTGAGACATTTTCAGTGTTGCACCTCAACCAGGAAACATAGTCTTCAGTGGGGAAAGTGTGCTCCCCAAGCCAGAGGGGAGCTGTCTTATATAAAATAAGTTCCCGCCCCTGGTCCCTGATTGATCTGTCCTCTGCAAATGAGGACTCCAAATCCTCAGTTTGATGGTTCAAAAGGCACTTCCCTGATTGGTCAGAACGGAGCTTCTCTGATTGGTCAGTGCTGCATAGCTGTGATTGGATGGGAAAAGTCTCATTCCTATTGGTTGAAATAGGATTCCAAGAACTCTATGACGGCTGATTCAGATGGCAGAAACGCAGTGCAGGCTTCTCCCTGAAGTGTAGTTTGTATGAGAGGCCCATGTAGAAATGGCTGCTAGGCTCTTTTGTTTTTTTGTTTTTTAAATTTGAGCCCAGTTAGCCACCAGGAGCTCTTTTAGTAGGTGTCTTCTTTCTCGGGGTTCACAGGGAGGAAGAAGGACAGACACTAAATAAATAAGCAAGGTAGTTTTATATGGCTGCGAATGTTGACAGTGACTGAGTGGTCCAGAGGGTTCTTTTGGAGGTGATGAACCATAAGGAGGTGTCCTCCATGAAGACCTGAGGAAATAAGTGACCCCAGCAGCAGGAACAGAGAGTGCAAAGGCGCTAAGGCGGAAACCAGCCTGTGTACAAGTTGGAGAAGAGAAGGATCCAGGTGTGGCTGGAACCCAGCAGGCAAGGGCGAGCCAGGAAGTGAAGTCAGAGAGAGAGATGGGAGTCTGAAGGGGAATGGTAAGCCGCAGAGCACAGAGTTAAGAGGCCGCTGCGTAAAGGATGAAATTTCAGCCTTTGCCTGGGAAAGGTATTCAGACTAAACACCGGGTCCAGCAGTGGTGGAAACCCAAAATGGAGTAAGGACTGAGGAGCCCATTAATTGGGAAGGAGGCAAGCTTAGGTGCCAGGTACCTCCAAAAACACAGAAAAAGGAAGAGGCTGGTCAGGCAAACCTGTGTTCCACTTGTCGATCCACTGCTTCCTAGCTGTGGGGATTTGAGCAAGTTAACTTAAATTCCCTGCGTCCTATATCCCTTGTTTGTAAAATGAGAGTCAGGAAATGCTTTCTCTGCAGGGTTATGATGAAGATTGGCCATAAAACACACACCAAAAACAGAGCCTGGCTGGGTGCAGATTCAATAAATGGGAGCTGGTCTTGCTATTTTGTTATTAGCAATCAGTCATCCTAATGTTGGTATCTATTTTTGTTGAGGTATTTTTGAATTTACAGAGTATCAGTGTTACCAAACTGAGGGGATTTAGTGTAGTGCAGTGTTCTGTTTAAGAATGAGATGTGGTTATCTGGTTGTTTGTCTTCTTGTCATTAGGTAGTTTTATTTACTTGCAACAAGTAAAGGAGATAGGGGATTCACATCCAAAGTTCTTTCTCCCCATGAAGGGAGGCTTGGCCATAGCATATGTGCACCTATTTGGTTAATTACATGTTGATTTCCTCTTTGCAGTTGCCTACCCTAATCCAGTTGCGGTTCACGTCAAGCTCATCCATTTGCAGCTGCGTCTACAAAATATCATGCTAATTTTATCCTTTAACAAGAATAGCATTTAGTAAGAACCGTCCAGACCTTGAGACCCTTGTCCTATCAAAAGTCAATTTTATCTAGATGAAAGTTTTATAAAATTTAAGTTAAGGCCAAATGTCTTGGCTTATTGTATCATCTACACTAGTGTGCCTTCTATCTGCATAAATAAGTGGGGCTTAGCCACATCACGATAACCCTTCAAGAGGCCCTCCACATGGCTGGGCGTTGGGAGTTGAAGAGAATTCACCCTGAGGCTCACCATGGTTTTAACCAGGAGTCTTGTTTGTATCTTGAGGTGTTCTGTGCCCTTGGGGACCTTCTTGCACAGAAACCACTTTCCTTTCTTTGTATCAGTCTTTAAATATCCACACATCCCTATAGTTTTGTTTTTGTTTTATTATCTCAACTTTCAGGAAGGAATCCAGCCCATGGTTTCACAATTCAGGTATAATTTACATAATTTTATCCTTTGATTATGCCATAAACTATACACCGTGAAATCGTAATACAGCATGAGTTATTTCTCACTTGAGAACTAAATATAAGTTGTGTGTGAAATTTTTTTGCTCAGATATTCAGAGAGGCGAGGTTTTTTTTTCCCACTGTAATACAAAACAGATGAGTGCTCTCTTCAAAGATGGAGTTTTTAAAAAATACTTCCTGTTTGCTCTCAAATATCCTTTTTTCCCTCATTAGTAAGCTGACTGGTAACTATTGTGTCTTCTCTCCAGGGGCATGAGGAAGTCCTTTGTTTAGAAGGATGTGCCTTGAATTTCAATAACCTTATACCACATTAGGTCCTCAGCTTCACAGTTAGTCCCCTTGAAACTGTAACTCCTCTTAAAGATGCTGGCTGGTCTGTGCTGGGGGGCAGGCGCAGGGAGGTGGGAAGGGAACTTGCTTTGAAAAGTAAGGGGCACACTTGGTCAGAGATGGGTGTTTCTGTCACAGCTGTGGGGTCCTGGGAAGGACAGAACCTTATCCCTGAATTTTCTGAAACTCACCAGACACCAGATGGTCAATTTGCATAAAATAAGAATTCAGTTCAGTTCAGAGGACTTTCCCCTGCAGGGTTTGGATGCTAAAGGGGTCTGTGAATGAGTTTCAGGGATTATTGAACCTTGGCTTCCACCCACCCAAGATAAAGATTGTGCATAAAACTATGCAAAAAATGTTTCTTTCCGGCATGTTTTCATCAGATTCCAAAAGGTTCTATGATCCAAAACAAGTTAGGAACCTTCCTCTGGGCCGATCTGCCCTGTCTCACTCCAGCTGGCCACCACACTGCACACCAGCAGGCTTTGAGAGCCTTCTTCAGTGAGTGATCCTCAGAACTCTTAGGAAGTGAGAGCCACTGTTATTCCCATTTTACATATGAGGAAACTGAAGAACACAGAGGCTAAGGACCTTGTCCAAGGGCTAATAGCAGATCCGTGCCAAGGAGAAAAAAACAAAAGCACTTGGAGCTGGGGGGGGAAATAAAGCTGTTAGGCTCAGGCATTGGCATGGGAGATTGCATGACAAAGTTTTATAGTTTTTACTTAATTGGTACGTGGAGAATGCTGGCCTGTGCTGGTGCTCAAAAGACCGCTGGTGGTGATGAAAAACAAGCATCTGAAAGTAGCAGGAAGCAGAGAGTTCTGCAAAAATGGGCGAGAAGTGCACTGGCAGGTCGCTCTCCGTGCTCAGTTTGTGAAAAGCAGACAGTTGCAGGGGTGTGTGCTGCATACAGAGTAGGTGGCTGGGCCGGCGGTTAGGAAACGCGTCCTCTTTCAAAAAGCTGGGACAGACATTGTCATTCTGGTCCGCTGTGGTGAGGAATTTCGTATTCATTTGGATGCCCGTTACACATGCCAAGTAGTTCTGTTACTTCAGGCTTATTTTAATGAAAACAATGCCAATTACTCCCTCATTCATTTCCCAAGAAACAGCCACCAAGAGCATGCTGATCATGCAGCCTTGGGTGTGTGGCTGGTGTGGAATTAATCCTGGGCTTTAGTTCCTCTGACTGGTATCTTGTGCAGCAAGAAGGGAGTAAACTTGTGCCTGGCTCTAAATGGAGCCTCCTCTACTCTCAGGATGGCGTGTCTCAGGCAGAAACCCAGCTTTGGGCTGATGTTTTTTTCTCAGCAAATTTATAAGGTGTCAAGTCGGTGGGGCAGCTGCCATTGTGACTCTTCTGAATTTCTTGAATGACATTTCAAAGATCACTCTACAGACCCTGTGAATGGCTCGTTTTCACAACACTTAAATCAAGCAGTGTCTGTTAACCCCAAAAGCATTAACCTTGTTAAAAGTTAGCAGTGTCTTTTTTTTTTCCAAGTTCTGTCCTAAGGGAAAAATGCAGCAGCTAAAAATGGATGTTATTTCCTTAAGTGAATTGCTAGTAATGGGTCTGATTTAAACTATCCAAGGTTTCGATAATAATTATACACAAAAGAAACAGATTGTATTCACAGGTCTCTAGGTTTAAGGTTCTTGGGCAGTGTTTTTGCCATACACTAGGTGAAAGCTTTTTATTCAAGTAAAAAATTAAAAACATTTGGTATATATCAAAATCTAGTCAAAGAAATGCTTGCTACCTGCTCTATCTTCTTTGTAGCAAGAGTCAGAGCACTAAACAAATCTGTTTGTGATAAAAATCTGAGCACTATGCATTTCCTTGACCATCTCATCTGAAATGAAAAACCCTAGACTCAGAGAAGTTAAGTGATAATGTTTACTCAACATTAGACTAGAATCTAGGTCTTTGGCTCCTTTGCTGATGGTCTGAATTGCCTCCAAAGATTTCACTTTGATAGTGGGGCACGAGCAGGAGGTAACTTCCACTCATACTGTGTCAGTGGGACCCAGCAAATCCAAGGAGAGGGCCACAAATCCTTCCCCAGGTGATCTCCCTTCTGTAGGAGACATTTTATCTCAAATGTTGCCCAGCACGACCCAGCCGAGACATAAACCATCGGATGACTAAATGATAATAACTATAATGCAGTTTTTGCACTTGGTTACAAGCTGGAGACTCCCTTACACACACCCTCTCATTTAATTTCTCACGATTGCCCTGAGCCAGGTGTCCTCTTCCCCTTTTCACTGACAAGGGAGCAGGCTCCAAGGGGCACGCCATCTCAATGTGCCCAGAACGTAGAGGGAGCTCAGTAAAAGGTGAAGGTAAATAACATACTGGGAGGCACACGGCTCTTTCTACTTAGCCTGAAGGGCCTCTCTTGGAAATGTTCAACCACCTTCTCCCTCTCAAAAGTTCACAGGCCAAGGAAAGAGGGGAGACTCCCCACTAAATCTAATATCCCCAGTTCTTTGCTACACTTTTTGCTCCCTGTCTTGAACACTTGTGCATAGCAACCTTCTGGATCATTTGTGGGGACTAACCATGAAATGGTTCTGCAGGACTCTGAAGAAGTATGGGATACCTGTCATAGGAACAGTCCAAGAAGACTAGAATTAGAGTCCTGCAAAGAGACTGTCAAATACTGACTTCACCATGTGACACCTGTGTGACCTTCATCAACTTCTTAACCTCTCTGAACTTGTCTCCTCTATCAGTGAGAACGGTTAATAGTGACCTTGTCACATAGCTGTTAGGGCAACACAGAGCCAGAGCTCAATAAAGGGTAGTCGTTGAGAGTGTAATTATAGTAATCATATATGTTATACACTGTTGGTACCTGTGCCTCGGGACATGCACTCCACAGTGGTTTCCCTCGAATACCGAGGTAGATATTTACCTATTTGTATTACAAACATCACATGCACTTGTTGTATAATATTCAAACAAATAAATAAAATCCTCCATAGTTCCCCCTCCAGATAACAGTTGACAGTTGAGATGTTCTTATTCTAGACTTTATTGTTTATTATGCATGTATTACACTGTCAAACTTTGTTGTTTTTCTTCTACGAGACCATATATCTGTGACTTGGATTGCTTGCCTGTTTTGTTTCCCCCACTTAATACTATGCCGCGGTCATTGCCCTATCAGGATGTATAGCTCTGCCTTTCCACCTAACGACTGTGGCTTGGTGCTGGACAAGCTTGCTATTTGACACCATGATTTCAGCTTTCACAGCTGCAGAGTCCTGCTGGCTGTGGCACGACCCTGGCCACAGGGCACCTGAGGAAGCAGGTTTCTCTGAAAGCCGGGTTTGGTCCTCGCCTCCTGTTATCCCACGCCCCCACCTCTGCAGTCCAGTTGCTTTATGTATCATGCGTGCATGTGACCCCCTGGGGGCTCTGCTCTCATCCTTTTCCAGAGTGGCTGTGACAAGACTGGGGGGGATGGTCAGCAGTCTGGGTCAGATGGTTATGTGATGTCCTAAGGGTAACGGGGGGCTCAGGGCAGGTCTGGGGCTGGAACTCAAAGCGTTTGGCCCCAAACCACAAATTGCTCTCAGCACTCTCTGCTTTCCATTCCTGTCTTCCCTGGCTCATCTCTGTCTCCTCACCCTTTAAGCTTTCATTTACTGGCCTTTGTGCTTCCCACCTCTACCCTTGACCTTCTGCTCTGTCTCGGCTCCCTCCTCTTCTGATGCCCTCTCGTGGTGCATTTCAGTGAGAGTACTGTACCTCGGCTGTAGCATTGTAGCTCTACTACTAGAATGCCAAGAGTGTTAGTAAAACAGGTAAGACCGTTCCCATGTCACTGTTTGCATTGGTTTTTTTTATTGGGAGCAGGTGGAGCTGGAACATGAATATGAGTGCCCTGCCAGTGTTGACTGCAGTTTCCCGTGTTTGTGCTATTTTAAGCTCAATTACCTCCCCAGGCTGATATGTTGCCTCTAAACTCAGCTGGCGTCTCTTGGCTTCATCGTAACATGGCTCAGAATACACACTTCTGTGTAAGAGTTCAGCTAAAATAAGCACCAGAAGGTTATTAATTGCCGCGAAGTTGGGGAATAAGATGGGGTGTCGGTGCTGAGTTGCTGTTAATGGGATTGTTTTTATTTACCGGATGCTGTGCGAACGCTAACGTGTTGTGTTCTGCTCTGTTCCCTCATGCCTTCCTGGATTCAGAGAGAGGTAACCAACCAATTTTCACTTCTCCCCCTTCCTGGTGTCTGAAGTGTCTGGCAAAGCTCACTTGCTTTCTTCATGCCACGCTCCCATTGTCGCAGCCATCATTGTCATTGAAAGGCACAACTTGATTGTGTTTAACCTTTTATCATCGTCATTCTTCTGTGTCCTACTTTTAAAACAGCGTGTGGAATTGCATCTGGGTCCCTAATCCTCTGTTGCACTTGACCCTGTCTGGGAAGCTGATGGGCAGCATAAATAAGCAGCTTGGTCACTCTCGCTAATGGCTGAGAAAGGTCTTACCCGCATGCTTGGGATGAAATGTGATAGAAATATTCAGGTTATGTGCCATGTCGTATAAGGAGGCCTTTCGTGCTTCTTGAAGAGTTAACATTAGGACTTGCTTATGTTGCATATCCTCTAGAGTTTTTATTGGTAAGGTTTGGTTCTAGGCTAATAGTCAGAAGGACTGGCTCAGTTTCCATCTCACAGATGAGCCAAAATATATGGAATGCTCCTCCCCTCCCACATTTAGAGGAGCAAACTGCGAAAAGGCTATAACTCTGAAGGGAAAGGCGTTTGTACCTCAGTTCTGTGCCTTTCCAGTGCTCTGGGTGTCCGCCTGCCCATGTGGCTGATTGGAGGCTTTAAGCTTCACTGTCCCATAGCTTTATCACTTAATAAAAGCTCCATTTTCCCACATTACAGATTTTTTTCAATCCCAGTTTGCATTCAGTGTTATTTTGTATTTGTTTCAGGTGTGCAGCGTAGTGGTTAGACAATCATATACTTAACGAAGTGGTCCCACCTGGCACCATACACAGTAATTAGAATATTACTGACTGTATTCCCTATACTGCACTTTACATCTCCATATCTATTATTTTGTAAGTGCAATTTGTACTTCTTAATTGCTTCACCTCTCTCCATTTTTTTAAAAGATTTTATTTATTTACTTTAGAGAGGGGGGAAAGGAAGGAGAAAGAGGCAGAGAAACATCCATTGGTTGCCTTTCGTACGCCCCCAATTGGAGACCTAACCCACAACCCAGGCATGTGCCCTGACTGGGAATTGAACTGGTGACCTTTCTGTTCGCAGGCTGGTGCTCAATCCATTAAGCCACACCAGCCAGAACTCTCTCCATTTTTGATAGAAAATGAAAGTTTTGAAATTTTTCTCCTTGAAAGAATGTTCATGGTTACTGCTTGGCAAAGCAAGGAGACACAGGCAGTTGCCTCTTTGTGTTAGAGCCGATCTCAGGTGACGCCTGGCTGGGGCTGAGCTGTCTGCAGCTTGTGGCCATTTTCCTCCCAGAGGGTGAGCTGCTGTCTGTTCTCAGTGGTGAGGAGGGGACGGGAAATGGCATAGACTGGGTGGGGAACACTGCCAGGGTCAGTCTTCCAGAAGGCATGATAAAGAGAATTTGCGAACTTGACCTCTGGAGGGAGTGGAAGATTCTGGAGGATGAGGGTTGTATGCTTGGGTGCATTTAAAGTAACAAGTCCTGGTGAGCCAACAGTGAGGACATTTGCAGAGGTTTGCTAGCTCTTACCCTCCAGTCTTTTCACTGGGAAGCAGTTGCTCTGAATAGTAACAGCAGGACAGTTTTAGAGAGGGCTGTAAGTGCTGGTCTGCCCACACCACCTGGATTACTTGCACGTGGTAGAATTTCAAATCTGCTGTTTATGCAGCCTGGGTGGTCTCAACGGAAGTGCCCGGTGAATGAATGAGTTTACCCAGGTGATAAGTTCCTGGGGTGCACCTTGTAGACCTGATGAACTAACTTACCATCTTCTTCAACTTGCAAGGAAGAAGAAAGCAAGCCACGTAAACCAAGCTGGGTAAAATGAAAAAACAAACTCGTGGTGTGTTGTGGGGTGTGAGTGTGTATGTGTTACCTTCTGGATTGGCCTTCTAGGGAGATGACATGTCTCACCCCCTTTCTTCCTCTTCCCTCCTCCCACCCCCAAAACCAGATTATCAGAGGACAGTCAGAAAATGAGGGCAGTTAGACAAAAGAGTGGACAGTCTTGAAACAGGACTCCTCCCCCCTGTGCAGGTGGAGCAGAGAGAGAGAGAGAGAACCCTTTATCATGGAGAGCTAGGAATGGGATGTTTGGACCAAATCTCTTTGCTGCTGTTTTGGCCCTATTTAAATGCAGGTAGGGCCTGCCCTCTACGGTAGTAACAACTCTGTGGTTTATAGCTTCTACAGAAAGGTAAGCTGGGAGGAGAGGGCCTTTGGATACATTTCAGTACGTCTTACATCCCTCACAGATAAGGAGACAGTATTTCAAAGTAGGCTTTTTCTTTAACTTCTTTTACCACATTTATAATAACTACCATTAATCGAATGCCTGTCACGTGCCCACCTTCACAAATTCCCAGTTTCAAACGTAACGTGTATTTGACCTGAGCAAATGCGGATTCTGTGAAAGACAGTATCAAGTTGTGGAGATGTGGTGGGTGAGGGACACTAACAGGGAGGTTTGGGGACAGACCGAATGGGAGGGAGTCAACTAGAAAAAAAGGGAGAATGACAAGGTCAGCTTGTTCTGGGCTGGGCCACAAAGCAGAGTTTGATCCCACAGCAAAAGTTGCAGGGAGGCACGTTTCAGCTCATTATTTAGAAAGATATACACATTCTGGTTTACCAGGAACATGCCAGCAACGAGAAACAGGCTGATTCATTAAGTAAGTGAGATTTCGTATTACTGAAGTGGTCTAGGGTACCACCTGTCCAGGCTGCTGTAGACGGAACTTTGAAATGTTAGCCTAGGTAACCAGTAAGAAGTCTGTAGATCCCTCTTGAAATTCTTTTGAAGAGGATAAACACATAAGCAAATTCTGTTTATGTAAGAGAATTGAGGGGGGTAGATTTAGGAGAAGAGTGAGTAGATCTCTCTTGGCTATTTTTTAATAAAGCCCATTTGAATAAAGAGTTGTTAATTCATTCCATAAACATGGGTTAAGCCTACACAGAGTGATTGCAGTGTTCTCCAACTGAGAACAATAAAGCCACCTCTTATTCTTTTTCTTTCCCATTAAGAAATTTGAGACTGTCCTGTAAGATGTCTTAGCACTGATATTTCTCCCTGGCAGACCTGGAGGCTGGTCCTCTGGGGGAATAATTAGCAGGTCAACAGCAAAAGGAGAGGAACAAAAAGAGTTAGAAGCACAAGGGCTCGGTGAACAAATAGTGAAAGATAGTTCAGTCCTAGTACTCGCATCTGGTACAGTTCATGAGAGAGACCCAAGAAACGACATCTCTAAACCTGCCACTTCCTGGTTTATTTGGGTTTTTTTATGCGCAGTGATTCCCATGACTAAGAAATCAATGGAGCAAAACTCCATGGGTGGGGAGCAGGGGACCAGTCCTGGTCTAACGTTGTAAATGGAGCGAGCTAGAGCAAAGGATCAAAATGGTTCTTGCTGCTGAGTGTCAGACAAAATGCTCAGAGAGACAGACATCGGGAAGGATTTATTGGAAAAAATAGGACCTAAGGCCTGGAGTTGTATGGTGCATGACCACTGGTCCATCTGGTCATTTTGGGGTGGCGTAGAAGCCCATCTGAGCCCAGTTCAGCTCTCTGAGATGCGACACTCCATGGGATGGAAACCAGGGAGTCGTGGCCCAACTGCCATTGGCAGCTCTGTGGAGAGAAGTGGGGGGAGGGGGCAGGAGAGAAGAGGGGGGGGGCAGGAGTGCCATCAAGGGCTCTGTAGCAGGCTGACCCGCACCTGCACAGTGTCTGAGCCACCATGGGCCCTGCCTGGCTGTGTGACACCCAGTGCCTTTTCTCCCCGATGCACGTGAATAGTGCTAGGCTGATGGGAACAGTTTAGGTTTGCACATAATCCATTGGGAATGCTCTAGCTGTAGAGGTTTGTTTATCATAAAGCAATTCCGTGTCCCCCTCAGAATACAGGAAAATTTCTAGAAAATACTAAGTTGTTCTTATATGTGAGCAAAGAGTTTATGGTCTTAGTATCATAACATCAATTAGAAAAAATACATCTGTCTGAAAGGCTGAGTTGGGCAACATACTGATCATTATTGGGGCCGGGTGGTGGGAGTTCATTGACTATCCTGTTTATTTTTGTGAATGTTTGGAAAGTTCCAGAATGAGAACTTTAAGGAAAAGGTCTGTGTACTCTGTTCTTTTAACTCCTATACTCCTCAGTCTCCTGAAGCTGGTCCCCAAACTTCATTCTTCAGGGACAGGGCCGAGGAGGCCAAGGTCACCACACACCTGCCTGTGGCTGAGACCAAAGGGCCCATCTCCTGCTGCTCAGCCCCTGCGGCTCTGCACATGTTCCTCTTTGAGGTCTTTGGAACCAGCCTGCCCTGGGCTTTTCCCCTCCCCGATACTCTTCCTCTACCCTTCCACTGGACACTTGGCCTCAGGTAGGCTTTGAATGCCATTCTTCCTCGTGGTCCAGGCCTTAGTTTTGTCTTTTGTCATTCTCCACACTCCCATCTGCTCCCCAGACTTCAGTGCCTCCCAGGTCCATGTCTCTAGCCTAGGCCACAAGCCTGAGCTCAGGAACTGAGTGTCCACCTGCTTTCTGGGCCTGACTGCCTGGTGCCCCCAAGGACCTCACACTTACAGTCCAACCGGGAGCTCATCAGCTTCCTTCACCAAAGCTTCCCCCGTCCCCATCCCAGTAACAAGGGTTCCTGGTTATCTTAGGAGGGACCCCGAGATCTGCACCATCAGCCCTGCCAGCTGTCCTTTCAGTACCTATTTCCTGTCTGTCTCCTCTGCCCTGTTCTCACGATGCTGATTAGCCGGCACCTTATTCGTCCTCTCTCACCATCGCAGGGGCCCCCAACTTTGTTCCACCAGAAGGAACTTTTAAAACATGTTGGATGGGGTCACGTGCCATATTACAAGGCTTAGATGGTCCAGAGTAAGGGCCAGACTCCTGGTAGGGCACAGGGCGCTCTGCAAGCCTATGGTACCACCTCCTGGCAGCCACATTGTGGCCAAGGTGACTGGGAGTTCTTTCAAACACTGGGCTTTCTTACCTCTGCCTTTGCCATGCTTATTTGAAGGTTCTTTGAGCCATCCAGGGCCCTTCTTACCCCAGTGAGGTCCTTATGCGTAAAGATGCAGCTCAGATCTCATGGAATGTCTCTGTCATAAGACGGAGGGGCTTCCTAGGCTGGAACCATGTCTGTGTTTGCATCTCTGGTGCCTGGTACATAACAGTGGCTCAGGAGGTATATGTAGAAGTGAATTGAATATTTTTTAAAAATATGTCTTTAATACTATCACTTCCTCATTAGAATATAAAGCCAACTGGCAGCTGTATTCGTTTCCTTAAGCTGCCGGAACAAATGACCCCAAACTGGGAGGTCAGAAGTCTAAAGCGAGTCTTACAGGCTGAAATCATGCTGGCTAGGCTGTGTTCCTTCTGGAGGCGCCAGGAGAAAATCTGTCCTTCCCGCTTGTGTAGACTGCTGCCTTTCTTAGCCCGTGGCCCCTGCTCCCGGTCTCTCACATGTAAGCGAAGTGCCTCCTTCTTTCCCTTGGGACTGTGCTGGGCCCACCCAGGTGACTCAGGATAACAGCCCCGTCTCAGCATCCTTAATTTCAGCACATCCGCAAAGTCTCCTTTGCCATGTAAGGTAACATGTGCACAGATTCTTGAAATTAAGACATGACTGTCTTGGGAGGGCCATTCTGTCCTCCACAGCAGCCTTTATGAGAAGTTGGGTGCTGAAAGGCCCGGCTTTTAAAACAACCAGCTAGGAGGTGTTTGGCTGTCATTCTGAATAACAGTGAGATTTGATCAGCCGTCGATGTCATCGCACATCAAGGAAGCCGTGGGGCTTGTCTCTGCTCCGGCTCTGACAGAGAGGCCTGGCTGCCTCGTACAGATCCCTGTGTTTGGAGCGTTCAGCTGTTTTAGAGTGACTCGGGTTGTGTCTCATGGGAATTAAACACAGGTGACATGCAAATTGCTTTACCTCCACAGTGGGGAGAAAACTTGTTTTCTCCTGAGAAGCAGATGAAACCCCCGGAGGGTTAGTTACTGGACTCATTCACTGTCATGGACCGACAGGTTTCTACTTCCCTGATCATTACGTTAGCCTGGTACCTGGAGGGAACAGGAAAAGGCAAGGGCTGTGAAAGAAGTGCCTGAGTCCCCCAAACAAAGCCTGTGGCTACTGAGCTTTCTTTTGGGGAAGATGGGGTTCCGGGTGGTTGCCTAAGGCATTAATCAGTTTCTCCTGAACCAGAAGAAAATAAGATTAATAAAATTTTTTTTTAAAAATCACTCCTAAGAGATTACATATGAAAGATCAGAGGGCACTGAGCTGAATTTGCTAGGAATGATTCATTGCCTATTGATGGCGTCCTGATGCTAACCTTGGACTCGCTACACCTGTCGGTCAGGCAGCAGTCATGGAGACCGAGTCGGATCTGGAAGCTGACATCCTAGCTTATCGGAGCCCCAGAAGGCCCTTGGAAACTATGTTCCTCGTGAATTCTGGCGTTTCCCCCTTTACTTAGAGAAGAGTTTAGACTCCATGCCCAAGGTTGTATACCTCAGTGGAATCGGTAATAAGACTAGAATTTGAGTGGCCTGAATAAGCATTTAGACAAAAGCAAGATCCTGGGGGCCAGAGGGCCAGGCAGGCTTCTGGGCTGCAGCGTACAGAGTAGATGGAGTAGGCATGGAGGCCAGTGGTCAGCAAGCCGGGGAGGTGCCAGGAGTGGATACGTGGCCCACTCTGGAGCAGGAGGAAGAGCTCCCCAGCTGGAGGAACGATGCCGGAAGAGTTGGCAGGACAACTTTTGGATCTCCTAAAATCCAAAGATGTTAGGACTTCCTGTGGGTGACCACAGAGCTTTGCAGAGATGTGGCCTCAGAAGAATTGGGGGCTGAACATGGAATTTTGAAGGAGAGGAGTTGTGGGTGCTGAGACCTTGTGTGATGACCTTGAGCCCCACCTAGGGAAGAAGAGCGGGGGAAGGTGAGCAAAAACAGGGCTTCCCTTGAGCATGGGCTCTGGAAGTCGTGCCTTCTCTCATCTCTTGTCTAAGTAATATGTTGCCTTGATGGTGGTTGAGACTAGGATGGAAAGGCCTCGGGGCCACCGCATGGAAGAAGCCCGCTCACCCCACAAAGTTGGGCCTGGGGTTCTGCTCAGCCCCAACCCTCCACCCACTGCTTCTCAGGCCTGTGATCCCGGCCAGCTTCCCAATGGGAAAGCGGGTGTGTGCCGCAGGGCTGTGCTTACGGAAGGAAGGAGCCCTCGGGACCTGCGAGGGCCAGGCCTGGACTGGGTGTTGGGGTGAATAAGGCACAAACATCTTCATGGAGCTGCAAGGAGTTGTGGGGAGGACACCCTCGTGGACAGGCACTGTGGTTCCAGCACCAGGCAGGGTGCCGCCCCGCTTCGCCGAGCCCTACAGCTAGGCAAGGGCGTGGAGGCAGGTGGCATGAGCGAAGGCAGAGAGGCAGGAACTGCTGACGTCTGCGGGCTGGTAGGCTAGCGAGGAAAGGGTGGCGCAGGACATTTTCATGTGATAAAATAGGCCGAACATGGGAGCCAGGATGAGGGAGACAGGGAGGCCTCGTAGTTCTAGTATGGAGGACACCAGCTGAGCTAGAACAGGAGGAGAGAGAAGGCTGGGAGGTCCCATGTGGACAGGCCAAAGTCAAAGCACCTGCGGGGCAGCCAGGTACAGATGCCTCTGACCTGGAGCTGGGGCTCCAGGAGTCCCACGGAGGGACTGCCTGGGCAGGGAAGGTGATTTGGGGCAGGGGAGGGATCCTTCATGCTGGCCAAGTGCTTCCAGAGCTTTGATTCCTACTCCTTTCCAGGGAAGCTGGGGATATCTTGAGGAAAGTATTAGTCATAATATGAAAAGACCTCCAGTTCTTACATTAAGAGGAATAATAAAAGTAAATTCAGCCATAGTTACATCAATAGACACGAGCCTGGCTTAGGGACAAATGCAAAGAAATCATTGTGATCCATGACCAGACAGGTACATCTGGGCATTTATTTTTTTTCATAAAGTGTTTTCATAAACACTTTGCTCTTTAAACAACTGTCCTCTAGTAATAACAGTGAGAAGTTGAGTTACATGGCATGGTTCTTTCAAAGCCAGGTAATGTGGCAGTAATTATCCTCATCAGTAAGGCAGATACTAAAGCCAGCCCCAGCTACGTGCTCACTGTGGTGTCTGAACTAACCTGCTGTCGCCCTGAGCTCTGGAGTCTGAGCAGCACTGAGCAGAATCCAGGGTCTGTGGCAGGCTCTCAGCCTGTGGCGTCCCCGTGTCCCAGCCCACCCTGTCACTGCCCGTCAGCTTTCTGCGGCAGCCGTGGTTGACCCCTCTCTGTGCACATGTTTACACACCGGAGCCTGTTTGCTTTGCTACATGCACTGTGTCCATTACAATATCACTCGTGCAAATTTGTGTTCTTCTGGAGCCTGTTTCCTGTTTTATAATCATAATATTTTCTTCTCTAGATGGAAGGTTTCTGTAAAATTTGGTTTTCATTAAGGATTGTTAGAGATTCCAAGTTTGGGGAACAACATACAGGCATACCTCATTGTTATGCTTTGCAGATATTATATTTGTTACAAATTGAAGGTTTATGGCAACCCCATGTCAAGCAGATCCACTGGCGTGCTTCTCCCCAACAGGCTCAGATGATGGTTAGCATTTTCCAGTGATAAGGCCTTTTTAATTAGGGCATGTACATTCTTTTTCTAGACACAGAGCTATTGCACACTTAATAGACTACAGTGTAATGTAAACATAACTTTTATATACACTGTGAAGCCAAAAATTTCATGTTACTCACTTCATTGCAGTGATCTGGAAATGACCCCACAGTATCTCCAAGGTAAGCCTGAAACATCGCTGGAGGCAAAAATGACAAAGCTGAAGCTGTCCTACTTTGGGTACAGCGTGAGAAGGCAGGGTTCTTTGGGAAAGACAATAATGCCGTCCAAACAGAAGGCAGCAGGAAAAGAGGAAGCCAAACGTAGATGGATGGATTGACTCCATGGAAGAAGCCATTGGCATGAGTCTGCAGGGGCAGAGCAGGGCTGCTGAGCACAGGACATTGGGGACACCACTCAGTCATTGGGTCACCAGGAGTCAGAGCCGATGCAACAGCATGTAACACACACATGCCTGTAGCTATTTTACTCAGAAATGAATTCCTGATATCTGTTTTAGGTAGCTGTAGGAATTTTTTTAAAAGCATTGCTTATGTCAGTTTACCACTGACATACTGGCTACTAGCTCAGTTCATGTTCATCACCAGAATCTGTTGGTAAATGTTCTTCTTTGTAATGTACTGATAAATTTTGTTTGCACAGAGATTTTGCTTACGTAGCAAGAGACAAAGATACAAGAATTTTGAAATGTCATGTATTTCGATGTGACACACCAGCAAAAGCCATTGCCACAAGTCTCCACGAAATCTGTTCCAAGGTAAGGTGGCTCAGGGCACAGTGGTTCCTCCCTCTCTTTTTTTCTCCCTGTTGAGCAGGGAAAGGGATGTGAAAGGTGGGGGCGTGGGCCGTTGACCTGCACGTTAGTTCCTGAGAAGCAGGCAGACCATTCGTTCAGCCAGCGGCCTGTCAGGCAATGCTGTAAATGGCACTCCTACAAAATGAGTAGAGCTTTAGTCCCGCCCAGGCTGCGGTATAACAGGTGGAAAGAACAGTGACAGATGCAGTGGCGGAGATGCGTATGTCGAGCCCAGAACCAGGGCCACCTGATCTGAGAGGGAACACAGAAGGGAGGTAGTGAGAAGCCACCTGGGTTGTCTGTGGAAATGCAGGCAGCTGAAGGTTCCTGTGGATACACACTGACTTCTTGAGGACACCTAGCAGCTCATCAAAACTGACCAGCTGTGAGGCAGGGCTGTGGTCACTGTCTTACACTGGAAAGGGTCCCACTTCCTTAACCAGAGTCACAGAGCCTCCGAATGAAAGCAGAAGGACAGCCGAGCATCGCCAGTCCAACCTCACTCCCTCCAGCCAGCAAGCACAGCATAGCACCCTAACATGAGCATCTCCACCCCTGCCCAGCACCTCCAGTGACTTGACTTCCATTGACAGGCTCTTGTGCTTGTAGGAGACTGTTCTGCTACTGAGATCCCTGTTACAGAGCGCTTTCTTGTGTTGACCTGAAATCTTCCTCTCTGGAATGTCTCTGGGTTTACTCGAGATCTGTGATCAATAGCAACAAAGATCCCCACCCCACCCACCACTCCAAGTATGTCTCTTTGCTGGAGAGACCTTTGTTACGTGAAGGTATTTGAGGCTGTGCATTGTGCCTGGTGCATTTAGTGGTGCTAGACAAGTATCTCACTGAGTCTTTCTACTCCTGACTTCCTTCCTTCTCCAGAATCCCTACCCCTCCCTCTTTAGCCACTTTCAGGTCACGTGGTTACCAGGCTCCTAACCATCTTCTTCTGAGCATACTCTGGGGGGGGGGGTTCCCCCAAATGAACGTTCCCAAAGTGAACTGGAGGAGAACAGACCATGGGCTACCCCATCCTTTGACTCCAAGGATATAGCACTGGGGTGATTAATGCCCTTAGGAACCACATCACTTGCTGGCTTGTATTCAGATAGTTGGCCAACCCCCCAGGGCAGTGTCACCAGCTTCCTTCAGCCAGGCTTTGCACTCCTCAAACTTATTTATTGAATCTAAAACAGGACTTGGTCACCACCTCTGTCAAACATCACCTTTCTGGTTTTGTGCTGAAATCATGACCCAGCCTCATTCACGTGAATTTCTCCTGAGCTAACAAAGCCCAGGCTACAGCCGCAGCCACCACCATAGCCCAGGCTGGTATCTGAGCAGTAGGAGGGAAGCAGCTGCCAGCCACAGTTCCTGCAGGAGGGGTCGGCCCAGAGCTGTCCCCAGCCCCAGAATAAATAATGTCCCAGCCTGCCGCTCTGACCCACACGACAGGGACATGCAGGATGGGGGCTGGTGTAGAGATCACCACATGTGTCCCAGCTGGTGGTCACACACTTGTATTGATGGGACTGGGGAATGGGGGCACCCTCTGCAGTATGGCAGCACACTCTCAGGCATCATTTTTTTCATACATTCATGCAACAAATATGACTGAACCCCATTTATGTACCAGGCACCGCTCTGCGGAGACAGCAGAGACCAAAATGGGGAGAGTGTTCTGTTCCACCTGGAGAGGAAAGCTTGGGTTGGAAATGAGGATGCGAATTGCGTTTGGGACCATTGAAGGATGGCCTTCTTTCGTTCCCTAAACCCACAACACTGCAAACAGGAGTCAAAGTGATGACCCTTCTAATGGAAAAGAGAGAATTTGGAAAACAGGCAACAGAGTTAGACCGTTTGAGAGTAGCACCAATGATAGCAGCTAATATCTCTGAGTGCTTACACTTGGTCCTCAGAACTGACATAACATTATTATTAGGGACATAAATACCATCCCCATGTACAGTGGAGGAAATGAGACACAAGCGGTCCGGTGGCCTGCTCAAGGTCACACATTAAGTGGCAGAGGTGGGATGTAATCCTATGTACAGTAGTCTCTCCCCTTATCCACGGTGTTAGTTTCTGTGGTTTCAATTACCTACGGTCATCCTCAATCTCAAAAGATTAAATGGAAAATACCGTAAATAAACAGTTCATAAATTGCACGTCATTCCGAGTAGTATGATGAAGTGTCATGCCACGCTGCTCTGTCCCACCCGAGACTTTGTCCAGCATCTCCACATGCTGCTCACCCCGTAGTCATTTAGTAGGTTGTCCTCGTATCAGATTGGCTATCTCAGGATCACAGTGCTTGTGTGACCCTTATTTTACTTAATAATGGCCTCAAAGCCATTCACATACTTTTATTACAGTATGTTATTATAGTTGTTCTATTTTATTGTTTTTGTTACTTTCTTACTGTGTTTCTAAATTAAACTTTATCATCAGTATGTATGTACACGAAAAAACGTATATATGGGGTTCGGTACTATTTGTGGCTTCAGGTGACCCCTGGGGGTCTTGGCATGGATCTCCTGTGGATACGGGGGGACCAATGGTCTTTGTCCCCAGAGCCTTGAAAACAGTACCTAAGAGACATCACCCAGAAGCAGTGGAGGACATTCATTGCTTTGTTCCACTGACCACAGTGGGCCAGCAGGTCCACACATGACTGGGAATATTTGGGGGGGGGGGTAGTTTTAGTAAAGATGAGAGTCTGCTGAATGGAAGAATAAATTTCAACCAGTTAGAAGACTGTTACTGTGAGGGATGGTTATTCCCCTCTTATCCCTAGAGAAAATGAGCAGTTCTCAAAATACGTAGCTCTGTGATTCAGAGGTGGGGAGTGGGGCTAAAGCTGGCTTAACGTGGAAGTAAAATCAGCTCAAGCAGTCTACTGGCTCAGATTGCTAGAGACGGGGTCTGTAACCACAGACCCAAGCTGTGTTCTCTCTTCTTCAGATTATGGCCGAACGGAAGAATGCCAAAGCCCTGGCCTGCAGCTCCTTACAGGAAAGGACGAACGTGAACCTTGACGTTCCCTTACAAGGTAGGTCGGCCTTATCTGCTCTCTTCACAGAAGCGTGCTCCATCCTGGTAGAGAGCCAGAGGGTCTCAGGTAGTTCCGTGGAGCTTCTCATCTCCTCAGAAACCATGCTCAGCTCAACCAGCACGTGCTGAGCAGGCACACCTGCCCTCCTGCAGCTCAGGGTTGTTTTGTGTTGATAGAATTAGGCAGAAAGGGCCGAGATGCAGTTTGTTGTTGGACAAGATTAAAGAATACTATCCTTAGTGGTTTTCTGACTTATCTACAGCTTGGGGTAAGGACCAGCTAGTTAAAAAAAATAGGTGAGTTGACATTTGGGGTGGGAGGCTCTGTTTAGTTATTTTCCCTGATTGCACCCTTTGTGATTAAATATTTTCCGGGCATAAACCACACCTAACACATAGGACATCAAAAGCTGTTACTGAGCGCACGTCAAAGAGACAATAACAGCTTGAGATTCCAGTTCCTGCTTTCAAAGGTGTTTCTGCCTAGAAATGAAAGTTATGGGATTTTGATTGACAGAGAACAATTGCCTCGTTTTCCTCTAGAAGCATAGGACAGTCTGGCACAGGGAGTGTATTCCAGGTGGCACAGAGTGATGGCTGTGTTTCATGTGTGTGTTGGAGCCACAGAGAAAGATGTGTTGCTTTTGTTCCCTGTAGTAGATTTTCCAACACCGAAGACTGAGCTGGTGCAGAAGTTCCATGTGCAGTACCTGGGCATGTTACCTGTAGACAGACCCGTTGGTATGTGAAACATTTATGTCTTTCCCTTAGCAGGTGTTTGGGAATACATGGGAGGTGCATTCCCAAAGGGTAGGTCTAGTACTTTACCCGCTTTCTTCTTGTACTGCCCCCAGCCAGAGCACACAGACTGTCCTGGTCAAAAGAGCAATGAGGACAGTCTAAACGGCTCTGGCATTTAGTCTCCAGGACATAGGGACTTGAATAAAGCAGGCATGGATTTCTCTCTTACCCAGCATTCTAGCGTGATCCACGGCTTTGCTATTCTCAAATGGGGCTTCCATCCCTGGGGCCAGGGTGCCTGCTTCAGTCTTTGTCTGCTGGTTGCCAGGGAGGCAGGAGCCCTCATCAAGTTGTGACTCAGAAGCAGCCACACGGTAGTGAGCTCATATCCCAGGGGCTGACCTTGCTGAACTGGGCCTTCACAAGCTGCAAGGAGGCCGGAAACACAGCCTTCACCTGGACAGAAAAGGCTGCGTAGCAGTCACAACCCTCGTGTGTTTCTGTGGGGGTGGGATGGTTCAGGGATGCAGCTGCTTTGGGAAACAGCCTGGCAGTTCCTCAAAAGGTTAGACGTAGGGTTACTGTTTGACTCCAAAGTTCTGCTCCTAGGCACATATAGCCCAGTGAAATGTAAGCGTTCATCCACTCAGAATTGCATACAGGAATGTTCACAGCAGTGTTATCATAATACAGCAGTCCCTCGCTGTATCGCAGTTCACTTATCGCAGCCTCACTGTATCGTGGGGTCATTTGCTGCGGCCGCGGGGCGCCCGGGGCCCGCACTGGTGGTGGGTCCGACCGCAGGGACCCGCAGCGGCCCGGCACCTGAGAGGCGGGCCCGAGCGCAGGGAGGCAGCGGGCCCAGGAGGCCGCGTCCATGGGCCCGCGACGGCCGGGCGGCAGGGACCGCGCGCTCTATGACTTCTCTATATAAGGACTTCCTAGTTGCCTTTTGTTGGCCCTGGCTGGTTTGGCTCAGTGGATTGAGCGTCGGCCTGCGAGCTAAGTGTCGCTGGTTCGATCTTCCAGTCAGGGCACATCAGAGAAGGAAAACTCTGACTCCAAAAAACCTCCGCTGCCTTGCGGCATACCTCTTCAGGGGAAAGGCTAAGGGAGTAAACCCTGACAGAAAATCCGGAGCCGGAGTCCCTAAGGCGGTTCGACGTTGTAGTCAACACCGGCAACTCCTGCGGCGCACCTGAAGCCAAACTGTATCGACTCCGTCTTTCCCTTGGACCCTTCAGCTGCGAAGAGAGTGGGGGTCTGCTGCATGGGCAACAGCAGACCCTCCATATCACCCTGCCCAGGCTCTGTAGCTTCAGCTTCACTGGAGAGGACACTCCAGCGTCATCGCAAGATGTCGATTCAACACGGGAGGAGACAGATACCGTGTCACTCCCGAGTCGGACTGCACAGCCATTCTCGGCGGTGCAGATAGACTCTTAAGAAGCTACACCATCGTCTCTCGAGACGGACGGCTGCCAACGGCTGCCAACTGTATCGTGGGATTTTTTAAAATATTATATTTAATTATTTATCGCAGATTTTTCATTATATTGCAGGATTTTGTGGTACTGTATACGTATGTTGTTAAAGTTATGTAGGTTTAAGAGTATAGAATTAATTTAAGGTTCCTACTTCGTGGGGGAGTCTGGAATGTAATATCTGTGATAAGTGAGGGAATACTGTAATCAAAAAGTAGAAACAACCCAGATGTCCGTCAACTGGCAAATGGATAAATGAAATGTGATATTGCCATCCAATGGGATTTTCTTTGGCAAGAAAAAGGAGTAAAGCACTGGCACACGCTGCAACATGGATGAACCTTGCCAACATTAGAGTAAATGAAAGAAGCCGGTCACAAAGGACCACATACTCTCTGATTCCCTTTGTATGAAAGGTGCAGAACAGGCAGATCTCTAGAGACAGAAATTAAGAAAGTGACTGCCCAGGGGTTGGGGCAACTCTTGAAAGGCACAGGGTTTCTTTTTGGGCTGATGGAAATGTTCTAAAATCGATTGTGGTGATGGTTGCACAACTCTGGAATATATTTTTTAAAACCATTGACTTATACTCTTTAAATGAGTGAATTATATCTCAATAAAGTTGTTATCCCATTCCCCCAAAACAGCTGTGGGAACACCCAGCAAAAGTCCCCCATTGAATAGCTCATACAGCTTTTGTCTGGTGCCACCCACACTTGGCCTTGTTTAAGTAAGAAAGCAGAAGGAAGGGAGGTGGGGGAGGTCCGGTGGATGCCGGCTTCTGTTGGGTCCCCTTTCCCAAGGCTGCGTGCTTAGAAAAATGTAGCGTTGGCTGAGGATTGTGCACTCACTCAGGGCTGGGAAACCTTTAGAGAGAGAAGGAGAAAGGCGTGTGTGGTCCCATTGGACAGGCCATCACACACACTACATCTCAAAGTTCTCGTGACCTTTCTGTTGCACACGCTGGCATTTTATTGTTTCAAGCAAACACGAGAAATGAAATGTCTTTTGGGGCTAGAAAAAATTAAATCTGCCTGGATGTAGCTATTACTGGGTGATTTGGCTCACACTGGAAAGGGATAAATAGCTTTAGAAACTTTTTCAATTGTTCCTTCAATCCATTCAGGAATGGATACCCTAAACAATGCCATAGAAAGCCTAATGACCTCATCCGACAAGGAGGATTGGCCGTCGGTGAACATGAACGTGGCTGATGCTACTGTGACTGTCATCAGTGAAAAGGTAAGGATTGTCGATGTAGTTGGCCCATCTGGGTCACAGCGAGGTTTTGGATATAATAATCTTCCGTGAAGCTTAGACACAGAGCCAAGGCTGGACCTCTGGGGAGTTGTACTTGCATGCTTGTTTGGATTAAAATAGCAGACATTTTTTAAAAGAAAAAAAAGATGTTGCCCTTTTTGTCTGGATCTCTGCACACCTTCACTTTCCTCTGGACTCAGAAGCGTCTACTCTGGTGCTGCTGATTCCTTCCTCCTCATCGGCACAAGGGCTTGAAGTCATTTGCTCGAGGTGACTGGATGGCATGAGCGTAACTCGCTGGTGGTTTGGTTTTCTGGCCATTCACTGTCCAGGCTCTAGTATTCACTGAGCATGTTTTCTGGGGTTGGGGCACAGGAGATGCTTCTATTATTGAAGGTCCTGTGGTTTGATAGTAGCAGGGGGCTCTGGTCATTTGAGAGAGGCCAACATTAGCCCCAACTCCAATTATCCCAGTTTTGTTGTTGGAGACACTGAGGCACGGAGAGATTAGGTAACTACCGAGGTCACAGAGCTAGATGGAGCAGGATCAGGATTTGAATACAGGCAGTCTGGCTCCGGACTCTTTACCGCTTCTCTGCCTCTGTGAAGTATCTGGCGTAGAAAGACCACAAGTCTTGGCCTGCTCTTCTGTCCATGAGCAGGTCACCATCAAGCACAGGTCCCCTAAAGGAGAGTAAGATGCTCACTGACCCTGCGGTCCCCTCCAGTGTGCTGTGCTGGATTTTTCTTGGGGCTTCAAACACGTCACACCCTTTCCTGCCTCGGTGTCTACAGGTGCTACTCCAGTGTTGCAGGTGCCACTCCAGTGCTGCACGCCTTTGCTACCCAGCTTTCAACTTGAACATCATTTCTCCCAAGAAAACTTCCCAGCCTCTCAGACTAGCTTAGTTTGCCTGTTAATAATCCCACAGCACCTGAGTGAATACTTAATAAGTTAAGACATGAATGGTCCAGAAGTTAATGTGCTGGGAGTATTTACTCATTTAAACATTGCCTGTGGTTGCCGCAAAGGACGTGGTGTTCATACGGATTAATTCTGAATGGTTCTTCACACTGCATCATTATGGATACCATCTGGGCCAGTTTGTAAAAAAGGAAAAAATGATTTGGCAACTTTATGTTTTACATGGTTTTAGACAAAAATATGATTCAGCGTGCCATGTAGCTTGGGAAGAACAACTGGATGGAAAGAGATCCCATGGTTCCTCTTCTCTGGGTGCTGAGGGATTTCCAGTGGGCTCACCTGGGCAAATGGGCTTTGAGCCACCAGGTGTCCTGTGTGGGCGAGAAGCAAGAAGTAGACATGACCTTGTCCCACAGTCAGTGAACTCGCAGGCGTGGATCATAGCAGACAGGGCAGCACATGCACCACAGTCGTGTGTGGTTCAGAGCAAGATTAAATGCCAGAACGAGACACCCACAGCAGTGAGGGCCTTTCCAGTCACTTGTAGAAACTTGCCTTTCTAGAAAACTACAAGTGCTTCCTAAATTCAGTCTGGCTATATATTTTTTTAATCCTGTAGGTGGCCACTCTAAGCTAGATTCTGTGATTTAAGGTCTGAATGTGTCTTGCAGAATGAAGAGGAAGTCTTAGTGGAGTGTCGTGTGCGATTTCTCTCCTTCATGGGCGTCGGGAAGGACATCCACACCTTTGCCTTCATCATGGACACTGGGAACCAGCGCTTTGAGTGCCACGTTTTCTGGTGTGAGCCGAATGCCGGTAACGTGTCCGAGGCGGTGCAGGCCGCCTGCATGGTGAGTTATCCCGCCGCAGGGGCTTGTTTGACCTGCGTGCCCCTACTTGAGTTCTGTGTGCCACCACCAAGAGCAGAGTTATTCATTTAAAAGGAGACAAGTCTAATCTCAAAAGTAATGCTTTACTGCATAACGCTCATTCCTGTGGACAGAGTCAATGATGATAAACAGTTTTCCATGTCAACCGGCGAGGACACCTGCAAGAGGCAGGGTCAGATGGAGCCACATTCTGTCGAGACGTCAGTAATGTTGCAAAGGGCGATCTTTGAAACCACGAGACTGGGGATGCTCAGTTCTTGATCCCTAATTAACTTCAGGATGTGATCAGGAAATGTTGGTCATGCATGAGCTGGTGCTATTTAGAACCAACTCAGTACTTTAATGTAGTGTATTGAAGGTGATTTTTATTTCACACAGTTGGTTTCTGTTCATTGTTCTTACATATTTTACTTTGTATCTATTAATTCAATCCTTATAACAGTCCTGTTAGGCAGTTGTTAGTTGTTTTATTTATCAGAAAACAGAGGCTCAGAGCAGGCCTCTGGACAGAGTTGGTGACAGAGTCTGCATCCATTCCCACATGCTCTAACAAAGCCAGTACTCTTGGCAACATGTCCTATTTCAAAGAAAAATACTTTGTCATTCATTCTGCAAATATCCTTTGAGCACCAATGATGCTGGACACCGATCAAGTTCTAGTAAAAATGAGGAAGTTATGTGAACGTGAGCATCAAACCTGATGCATGATTTATTCTAGCAACAGCATGTTGGGTTGGCAGAACCAAGTGAACAGATGTAAGGTCCATATTACTAAGTGCCTGTAATGGCATACCAAGGTCTTTTTCTTCCGCAAAGATCGTGAAGCAGGAAAGTGAATTGATAATAGTAGGTTTTAAAAGTGTACTCGAGAACAAAAGAAAAGGAAGTGGAAGATGGGTTGAAAGGACAGGGCTGCAGTGGGGAGGTCAACCAGGAGGCCAGGTGCCTGGTCCAGATGACAGTTGCAGGGCATCTAACCCAGGAGAGTGGCGGTTAATGCTGTAATCTGGAGCGGATGATCTGAGTGATGTTACAGAGGCTCGCCTGGCAGGGGGTGACGGATGCTAAATTTGAAGGGTCTGTGCTTCCTTTAATTCAGTCCACCACTTATGGGCTGGACTCTGGAAGTTCCAGTAGGACTAAGAAAGGATCCTTGCGTTACGGAGTTCGGGTATGTAGGGGAGGCATGTAAACAAAATCCTGGTGGTGTAGAAAGTGTTATAGCTAAAGGTGTAAAACGAGAGGAGGAATGAGAAGTGAGGGCCCTCCAAGTGGATCACTTACAAATTCTGGCAGTAAAGGGAAAGTAGCTTGAAGCTCAGCATCAAGGGGCTTGCTCATTTGCTTTAGGCTGGGGGAGATTGGTGCCTTTTACAGGCTGAGGGAAATGAACCAGTAAAGCCAGATTGAAATGGGGCCCCGTGTGTGTGTGTGTGTGTGTGTGTGTTAGATTGAAATGGGGCCGTGTGTGTGTGTGTGTGTGTGTGTGTGTGAGATTGAAATGGGGCCCCGTGTGTGTGTGTGTGTGTGTGTGTGTGTGTGTGTGTGAGATTGAAATGGGGCCCCGTGTGTGTGTGTGTGTGTGTGTGAGATTGAAATGGGGCCCCGTGTGTGTGTGTGTGTGTGTGAGATTGAAATGGGGCCCCGTGTGTGTGTGTGTGTGTGTGTGTGTGTGTGCGCGCGTGCGCACGCGCGTGCGCACGGTTGGGACAAGATCTTGGTAGAAGGAGCCCAGGGTCAGGGATTGCACTTAGCCTGCTAGTCAGGTTAGAGCAGCGATTTTCAACCCTTTTCATCTCACCACACACATAAACCAGTGACTAAAATTCTGCGGCACACGAAAAAATATACTTTTTGCCTATCTGGCAAAAAAAGTAGGTATAATTTTGATTCATTCGCCCCGGACAGCTACTGTTGTGTTGGCTGTTGTCATTTTTTTGTTTGACAATCTGAGGGCAAAGAGGTGCGTGCCCCTACGGAATAGTTAGGCACTGCACGTTTTAAAGTCTTGCAGCGCCCCACTTGAAAATCTCTGGGTTAGAGTGAGTTTGAGACTGGCCAAAACGTGCCATTCTGGAGTTTACATGCAGCACGTCGCTAGGTTAGGCACGAGGGGAAAGGATTGAGGTGGAAGGCAGATGGCCAAGGTGGGGGACAAGAAAAGAGCTAGTTGGTTTTTATCATAGAAGACCCCTTTGAAAGGGAGAGGGAAGGAGGGAGAAGGGAAGGGAAGGCCTGGTGCTGTGCACGCGCCATCTGCTTCCTCCCTCCCGCAATCCTGCGTCAGAATTCAAGTCCCCCTCTTCCTTTGGAGCCAGGATTCTGCCCGGAAAGGAGCACGGCCGGGTGGAGGGCGCAAGGCGAGCCTCCTGACCAGGTGTGGGAGACTGAGATGGGATGCGGGGCTCTGGGAGGAAAACAGAGAATGGGAGGGCCCCGCCACGCAAAAATAGAGGCTCGCTGTTAGGGATGTCGTGAAATTGAAAAAGATCATAACAGATGGTTTTAGTCATAAAATAAATGGCTTTCAGCCTTAATTATACATTTTAAATGCTGGTGACAATTAAATTATTAGCTTTATCACTGATTACAGTTCATTTTGTAATTCCCAGACCCATTCTGTGTCTTAGAAGCAATTTTTTTACTCATTTGCTTACTATTTTAATGGTATTGGGGCAGCCCGCTAAAGTGGCTCAGCCAGTCCTGTATGAGACATGTTGATAAAATCAAACCTTTCTCGACACTCTGAAGCCAGCTTTTCTAACTCAGGGGCTTCCCTCTTGGTTCACATGTGTGTGGTTCTCTCTCTGAAATGTCTGTGCGCCCTGACCAGGTGGCTCAGTTGGTTGGAGCGCCGTCCCAGCCCGGACGCACAGAGGGGGTGGGTTCAGTCCCCAGTGAGCAGGCATAGAGGAGGCCACTGATCTGTGTTTCTCTGGCATCAGTGTTTCTCTTTTTCTCTCCCCCCACCCCCTTCTCTCTCTAAAATCAATAAGAAATATTCTCAGGTGAGGAGTTTTAAAAAATAATAACAATAAAATACCTATGCATGAATTTATACCATCTCAGAGCCTGTGGTGTTAACACTTCCTTTTGAAACTGCTTAGTTGTTAGGCACACTCTGCAGCTGTGTGGTAGAGGCCCAGCTGAACATATTTTGGTGAAATTTAGAATAAGACAAAGAGGGATTCTCAGTGAAATCCTTCAGGCTCAGTTTTGATTCATGCTGGACGTACTTTAATTAGCCTTAGGAATTCCCAGTCCAGTGTGCCATGCTGCCACAGGTGCCCATTTATTTCTAACTCTGTGCTTTGGAAGTGTGTGATCTGGGTCATGATGCAGATCCAGCAAGACACCTTACACAGAGGGGACTCGTGAGAAATCGTTTTCATACGGTTGGGTTGGCAGGGGCTAGCTTTGTGGCGGCCTGCGGGCTATGACAGAGCACTGTGACCAAGAGTCATACTGTAGATAATTTATGCTTCTCAAGGGGAAACATCAGCCTGTTTCATAACTATACTAAGGAACTTATTAATATTTAAGTGGATTTTTTAAAAAACCAACCATGGAATTATTTTAAAGTGACTGGATTAGAAAAAAACATTTGATAAATTTTAACCTTTTTATCTAATTTTGAAGAATTACTTGTCCTTACATTAATACAAAAGCAGGTAGAGTGTGTTATATTTCTGAAAGCTAGAAACTATCTGCCCTGGCTGGTGTGGCTCAGTGGAGTGAGCGCTGGCCTGCGAACCAAAGGGTTGCCGGTTCCATTCCCAGTCAGGGCACATGCCTGGGTCGGGGCCAGGTCCCAAGTTGGAGGCAGGCGAGAGGCAACCAGTCAAGGTATCTCTTGCACATTGCTATTTCTCTCCCTTTCTCCCTCCCTTCCTCCTCTCTAAATAAATAAATAAGTAAAATCTTAAAAAACAAAAAGAAACTGTGGTGCCCATACTAACGGGTTTTTCAAAATTAATCCATTAAGATTTAGACTTGTATATAAAATGTGTCCTGAAATCTGTTCATTAGTCAGTCATTCTTTTATAATTAACCCTTTGAGTGCCGGCGTTGCTCTTAGCGACTCTTTTTTCAATGGCTATAAATGTAAGTAACAGTGGAATAATTTGTATTTTATGTTTTGTTCTCTTTTTTTGTACCTCAGGTTATAAATTGATATAACTTTTTCTCATGTTGATCCAAACTTCGAATTTTTATGCTTGTTCAAATACTGACATATTAATTCTGTTATAATTTTTACTTACATTTTAAATGGTCCTTTTAATTTCATTTATCTTTGCAATAATCGTTGAAACTCTATGCAGTGTGCATAAGGAAGCTTTTGCTAATAGACATTTTCATTGCTTCACGGAATAGCATTAGCATTTTGTTTATAAACTGTTTTTCACTGTCGATACCTATTGATATGTCTGTCTCTAGTGTGAATGCCATTTGTGTTCATTATTTTTTGTACTTGATGAAGCTTTCCTTTTTTTCCAAAAATTTATGCAATATTTGGCATACTTCTTGCTTTTATCCATGTTGCTGTTTTTTCAAATTATAGTCATAGGTTTTATATTATGCCATATATTATACTTCAAAAGCTATATTGAAGGAAAGAGTTTATTTTTTCCAAAATAATTGTTATAATTTTAATGCAATAAATTTTTTGGCTAAATTGCGTCAAAGAACACTGTTTACAAAAGAAGAGTGTATTTACTAAATGTGAAATTTTCAGCAAATTATTATGAATAATAATGTTTTTATAGATATTTTTCATACACTCTGCATTTCTCAGCAAAACAGCCTGGCATTTCTCACACAAATTTTAGCAATTATGCATGGCACTCAAAGGGTTAAAGCAGTAAACAGGGAAGGGAACAAACATTTATGAATGCCTTCCGCATTGCCAGGCCTGTTTTAGGTTTTCTACAAGTATTCCTTAATCATAAGAAAGGTCCCCATTCTTCAGCCATTCTACAACTGAAGAAACTGAGGCTCAGAGGTTTAATAACTCAATGTGGCCAGAAGCCTGGGGCAGAGCCTGGATCCACACCGTGCCCTTCTGCACTGCGGTCTCTCAGTAGCCATGAGTGCTTCCTGTACACGTCTCTGAGGAAAACTGTGATCTCTTTCCCAACCCTTTTTCTTTTTCTTTTGAAGAATTACTTATCTTTGCTTTAATACAAAAGCAGGTGGACTGTGTTGTTATATTTCTGAAGGATAAGAAGCTGTTCATGTTACCGGTAATATTAATGAGTTTTTTTTAATTAATCCCTTAAGATTTAGACTTGTAAAATTTAGACTTGCTCTTTGACTATGAGATGTGAGAACAGCAGCCTGTCAATACAGAGGACCAGTAGAGGGCAGAGATGGATGGAGGGAAAAGATGGCAAAAGCCAGGGCACCTTTGTCGAGCCTTGTGATCTTTTAAGAAAATTTAAAATACTCCACTTTAAGGAAAAAATTACTAAAATCTTGGATTCCTGTTGAGGAGCTAAGTTGTTACCTTTGGGGAGTAATATATACATTAGTGATTAATTAAAATCCCATTAAACAAGGGGGATGATATGTTACTAATGACTGTAAACCATGTTCTGTTTTATTTCAGTTGCGATACCAGAAGTGCTTGGTAGCCAGGCCGCCTTCACAGAAAGTTCGGCCACCTCCTCCTCCAGCGGACTCAGTGACCAGAAGAGTCACGACCAATGTAAAACGTGGGGTCTTATCCCTCATTGACACTTTGAAACAGAAACGCCCTGTCACAGAAACACCATAGCTGCATATGGTAAAGGATTCTGTAATACTTAGCTGAAGATTGAATAGCTACACTAAAGAAGATGGACTGATATGCGGCCTTCCATTCGGTTGGTGATGCTTTGTCTTCAGAGAACTTATCCTTAACCAAACAGTGTTAGACAAGCATGTTCTCTCGTCTTGCCACCGTCATGTGATATGAAAAGAAGCATGACTAATTTTTTTTGCTGTAAGTTACACCATGAACAGTGGAAGGTCTTTTTCTTACTGTAAATATCGTGAACATTACTTAACTTCACACACACGGAGAAGAATGTGGCCACACCCCTCCCGGTGAACTGATGCTGAGTCCTTGGAGTGAATGACGCCTGAATTAGTTTCTCTGTCTTCTTGACTGGATCTGTCACAAGCAACTTTTTAAGTCCCACAGCACTTTGCCCTGTTTTCAGCGTTGGAGTAGACACTGTATACCAGATACCATTGAAATGCTATAAAAATAGGATGATGGGTTTTTGTTTGAGTACATAAGGTTGAACCTTTGGGTTGACAAAATTGGCTATTGGCACCAGTGTGGAGACCAATGGCAGCTTTCCTTGACGAGCTCTTAGACATGTGGACACTGTTTCATGTCCACAGCTGTTTGTGGGATGTTGGAGAAAAGCAAAACTTCAAAATGGAAAACAAACCAAATTTCAGAAATTAAAATCAAACAAAAATAGCCTTTCTTTTCAAATGGTTTTCAAACTGATTAAGAAAAAGAAAGAGATTAACAAGGTCATAATGCATTTTGGGTGGGACATATTCAAACTTCTGCCTTATATTGTACAATGCAGCTAGAGAATTCAAGTTCATTAGGGCCATTCTCTACAATGCAGCTAGAGAATTCAAGTTCATTAGGGCCATTCTCTACATAAACAACATTAAGATGAAATAGTCCTCGCAAGCCTTTTATCCTTAGTTCAACACTTAGCCAATATGCAGGTTGCATTGGAGGAAATGTCATCTGTATTTTAGATCGTCACCATGATGTTGTTTTGTTGGTCCACCTCCTAAGTAAATGTCCTGCTAGGATTCCGCATCTGGCTCAGCCTTCCCTAGTGCTTTTTGCGCAGAAAGCTGTCTGTCCATCATGTATTTTCCATGGCAACTAACTACATTAAACTGAACCTGCTTGAATTTATGTATTTACTATTAGGATTTATTGGACTCCACTGGATATATTTTTAAATTTCTATTTTTTCTGTTATATTTTCAAGATTTAAAATTTTCATATCAGAGCAAAATGTACATAAGGACAATGTACTATTTAAAAAGCTTCCCAAAACTACCACTTTCCTGCTTCTCCATCAAGATATGAAACTTAGTTCTAAGAGTCACAGATTTAGACCCTTATTAACATTGTTTTAAAAGGGAACTGGCTAACGAGATCCATCTAAACATTAGTCGTTTACTTTTAATGTCAAAATTAACACTTTACAATATCCAGTGATAAAAGTAACTGCTTTATGTTTACCCTCTGCTATGTACTTGTCAAATGGTTTTCACATTCTTATCACATTTGAGCCTTACAAGGTAGAGAAGGTACTAAACACACTAGAGAAATAAAAACATGAAGTACCAAGGGGCTCAGTCACCTATAGCCTCAGGTCTCGCAAGAGCTGGGACCCACGCTTCCCAGCTCCCAGTTTTAAGTTACGTTGCTTCCACACCAGCCAGGAAGTCTTTACACAGTTCCTCTGGGCTTATTCAGTTATTGTCCAGAAATCTTAGCATTTCCTGTATAGGTAGGGAGATATGTCCAGCTTCCTCATGCAGTGCTAGATGAGTTATAAACCCTTGCTTTCTCTCATTCCCAGACTGTTTCCCTGCAGCGTGCCTCAGACATGTTTTAGAGGACGGGAGTCCACATACAGTACAGCCTGTTTAACCCAAGAGGTTTTCCAGAGATGACATGTGTCATGTGGTCATGGCCTCTTGCCTCTCTGTTAACTCACAGAATTCTGGAATTGCTGCTAGATCCCTAATGTTAGATGCCACTCTAGACGTGAATTACACTTCTCACCAGCCTATATACTTCTATCTGAAGTAACCAATACCATCTTAAAATGTTATTGCATTCAGAAAATCCTTACTGTGCCCTTCGAAAGCTGTTTGAAATTGTCATGAACATCTTCCATCTTGATCTCCACAGTGAAACATTTTAGTATGATAACCTTCAAAATTCTGAACAACTAAGACACTGTTATGTTGAAAATCCCTACCAGAACTCCCTGTTCATTTTTTAAGGCATATGTTTGTTTGTTTGTTTGTTTGTTTGTTTTCAGGATCAAGAATACTGAGCTAGCTTTAAGTAGCAAACTGATTTATATATGCAATTATAGGATACATTAAGATGAATGATAGCCTCTACATATTGAAAACTTAACTGCAGATACTTTGTTTTGAAGATCACTTTGCATACAAAATGCTGTTTTGTAAAATGAGTTATGTTAACAGTATGTTCAGACACTTTCTGCCATGGCCAAAAAGTATGTATGAAAGTATGTGTGTAGTTTTCTGTGGAAGGATGCAGTGTTGTACCTGATATTGTAGTGACACTTCAGTTATCTATGCATTCTTTATATCTGTGATTCGCTCAACAGGCAGCCATGTTCACTATGCCTTGTATGTCTTATCATTTTTTTAATTAACTTGTTAAAAACAGCTTAAAATATTTTTATTTATTCTATTTTTACTGAAATATACTGCATTATTGTGTTAATGTATTATCTTTACTGGATATTATCTCAGTGAACTATATACATTGCCTAAAAGGTGGTTTTGTAATGATTTGTAGTCACATTTTTATTGGAATATGTAGAAGAAAAGGCAAAATGCTTAAAGTTCCTTTTATTTTTTAAAAGCAGCCAGATAGACACAGCCTTGCCACCTCATGTATGTGCTCCTTGGTGGCATCAAGGGGAATGGCCAACATGCCTATGGCTACAATTTTTACTTTGCAAACTAAGCACTGCTTGGTGCTTCATTTTTATATCTTTCACATCGTGTGTGGTCTCATCTAAGAGACACATGTCCACATGCCCTTTGTTTCCACGCACAGCTAATTAGAGCCATTGTTTTTTGTTTGTGTCTTATTGCATGGAGGGACATTAGACTCATTTCCATTAAAATAAGTTCTTGCTGATAACCTCTTGGCACGGCTATTTTTTTTAAAAATCCACTTTATGATTTTATGATGGTCATTGCTAAGATTATTCTGCAGAAGGTCATTTACTAAAAGCCCTAAATCTTTCTTCCTTTTCTTGTATGACACACTCATTTTCATAAGCATCGGAACACAAATTCAAGACTTCATAAACAATATGAAAAATATTCCTCTCATATTAGCACAACTTAACTAGTAAGACTCTTCACTCTCTAGTTAGCCTGGCTGACTGACCCTGATACACAGCTAACAGGTGCGGTGTAGAGCCGGTAAAATGAAGCTTATTTCAGCTTCAGGGAAAAGCTCCTGCTCTGACTTCAGCAATGAGAGCACTCCCTGCCACCAAAGCAGTCTTTTGTCCTGCAAGAACGTTTGGTTTTGCTTTCTGCTCATTTGCTGATGACCACTTTTACACATTTAAATGTAATATGTTGTGAGAATAAACTTAGCTGCATAAAGTGTTTGACTCATTTATCTGACATCTGACGTCACGTTTATGCAGGAACAGAAATGTCAGTTTAGTGTCTTCACGCTAGTCATTTTATTTTCAAATTATTCTTACCCCAAAAATCATTTCAGTGATGTGCAGTTCATCTGTGATTAGTCATTGCATAGTTTAACCTGGTAAGAACTAGAAAGAACCTGACATCAAGGTGAAGAGGGTTGTCCAGGCACTACGTCCCTAATCAAAGGTAACTAGGAAAACAAATCAGTTGAATCTGGTTTAGTTTAAGTGTTAGAATGGGGAAGAACATAAATAGAATTTAAAGTACATACCCATTCTTTGCTCATCTTGCATTCTCCCTGGTAGTGTATCTCTCGTACTCTATCAAAAGCAGTTAACTCTCAAGGAACAAAATTTCATTTTTGTTTTGGGCATATTTAGATAAAAATCTGGATTTTCTATTGGAATAGCTAAATACCAGTGATTATTATTTTAGGTTTTTGTAACACCTTTTTCCAGGAAGCCCGAGAAATAAAAATGCCAATGTTCTCAATATTCTCTTTCACTAGAATTCCCAAATATTGTTTAAATACTTTTCCCTTTTGACTCTACCAAAGTGTCTAAGTAATTGATCATGTCCTTCTTAGAAGATTCTCAAAGAAGAAAACTGCAGGCTTAATTCATGAATGGTTTGATTCTGAATCTCCATATACTTCTAAAGAGAAAAAATAATTTAGTGACAGGCGTATCATGAGATTCTGGATGTAGGTGGCTAAAGTGGCATGACATGAATCAGGTGCTGCTTTAGAGATCTGAAAAATATCCAGAACTGTTTCTTAACAATGAGAGTTCTCTTCTTATGACTTCCACAAAAATCTCACACCTGCTGCCTTTGGACAATGGAATACTGTTCAGTCTGGGTCAAGGAAGAGAGTAGGAAAGGGATAAAAGATTCCTGGGACAGAATACCAGCTCTTTACTGAAGGAAGTTCAATTCAGCTGCCCTGGCCTCCCCCAAGACATGGAATACTCTAAGCCAGATAGAGCATGAAGTAAGAAGGTGAAACACTACAATTTTTATAGCAAAGAAATACATATTTTTGATTTTTGAAATGAGTAAAATAAGCTGGCCATTTAAAATAATTCTGTACATTTTAAAGAGTCAACATGAGAATTATTTTGCTATTTAAATGGTTCAAGTATAAAGTTTTCTTCACTGACACATTTTACTGATAAATGTAAACCTTCAGCTAAAATAATTTATTACTACTATAATGATACCATTTTTTTATCCTCACTTCAAGTGAGAAAATAAAGGTTAGAGCTGAAATAGACCTAAACATTCATGTGGAAGAGGATAATATTCTACCAAAATTATGCTACCTAAATTGAACATTTAGAAATTTACACACCACTGTTCAATACAACTGGATTCTGAAAATAGAACTTTAAATTTAAATTTTATGAATGTGTCTCTGAACATTTTTCTAAACAATAGGATTTATAGTTGTAACTTATTTGATTTAATGTCAAGCAATTTCTTTTGCCATGATGGAAAACAATCAATAGACCCAGAAATGATAATGATACCAATTCTTGGTAGACAATTGATCATATGTTCAAGATGAATTGATTTTTAATAAAATTAACAGTGTTATATTTTAATTATGCATCAGAAATGAATTACCAAAATTTGATTACTGTGTGCCATTTGAAATGATTTGTAGATTCCAATATTTGACCTGATCTTTGAATAGAATCAGAAGTTTGTATGGGTTTCTTCAACAATACGTGTCACTTGTATTCAACAGTTTGCCTCTTCCTCAGAATTACTACTATGGAGATGGAAATTTGCTTACAGTCACTATTTTTTTACAATAGTATCAGGCATAAATAGAAGGGAGAGTTGATTATATTCAATCTTCTCAGGAGGCTCTTCTAATGAGAAAGTTTTCCCTGTGTAAATGGACATCTGAACTGCCCACACCTGGAACTCTGGAGCTTCCTGTTCTTCCTACTCATACACAACCTCAATCACATTACAAGACTCATAACATCCCCTACTTAAAGAATATTTTTATATTTAAGAAAAACATGAACCTTGATATTGACTGAAAATGTTAAAAAGTATCGTAAGTCCATACTGAAAGTTAACAGGAGTGAGACTAGTTTTGACAGCGGAAACAGTACAAGTGGACATGCTAGAACAGATCAGCACTAAGTTGTTGAAATCTCTTGAATTTTGCTTTACTTAACCACCTACATTATGGTTTCTCGCTTGTCTTATTCTCTTGAAGATACTCTTAGAAGATACTAAGTCATCGAAAGGATGAGTATCTTGTGTAGGAATGTCTAACCTTCAGAGAAATATCAGACTTTGAAAAAAATCTACTGCTCTTGACCCCTATTTTTTAAAAAAACATACACAGGACAGTCAAGTCAAAGCCATGGTTGACGACGCCTGAGTAGGGAGGAAGGTAAGCTTTCTCTAGGTTTTTCCCCTTTCCTGGTTATCGGTGGTGTGGAAAGGTAACCAGGCACAACAGGCTTGGTTCCAACCCAGCGACAGTAAAAATGCTGAGTCGGAATGTGAGGTCTGAGCCCTTGAGGGGTTGAATATGGGAACATTACTGGAGGCAAAACAACCTCTACAGGTTTCAGTACAACCATTCTGTCTTCTGGGCGATGTCTTACAAAGTTTGAGGGACGTTCATATGTTCTCGAGCGAGATGTGTTCTTCATAAATGTAGGCACTACAGGATTGGTGGCAGGCTTATTGGTTTCTCTGGCCTGTGATGAAGGATCCACTTGAGTTGTACTTTTCTGTGCAAGAGATGTTTTTGTTGATGTCTCTGACGGATGAACATTTGCATTAGTTTCTCGATTCAGGAACTCAGCAATTTTCATTTGAACACTGTTACTATTAGTAGTGGAAGCTTTTGGCAATGACGTTTTTGATTTTTTCTTCTTCTTCTCCTGTTTTGAAGATTTACCCAACTCAATCCCATCCAGTAGCCCCTTTGCTGCAGCGCGATCCAAAATGTCTTTCACAGACACTGTCTCAGATGGGTCCCGCTACAATAAAAAAGCAATTACTAAATGTGAGAGTTAACTTAGTGTGTATATTACAAATATTTATCAGTGTTTCAGAAGAGATAAAAAAGTGTATTATTCTGAAAGAAATGGGTTTTAGGCCTTAGTCCTAATATATCCCTTAAGCCTCAGCAAATAAGGTTTTGTACTTAAACTTCCCCATTTATGAACCTGACAAGGAAAAAAAAGAATTACAGAGCTTATTTCTTATTCTGTGAAATAAGATGAACTAGACGTTGACAAAGTGCTTGGAGAAGTAGGGATGGAGAGCAGGCAAGGGAAGAACACTCAGGAGAAGTATAAAGATAAAAACAAGGATTTCTCTCTTCCTTTTTTGGGGGGGGGGCAGCACACAGTTATAATTCTTATTCCTGTCTTTAGCTATGTATAAAACAAGCACACTACTATAAAATGCTCACGAAGTTCCTGAGGATTTGTTGTTTCTTAATTACAAAGTATGATATGCATTGGGACTTTTTTCCTTACCTCCCTTGTTAGCACGGAAAGGAAACAACCATTGGTAATTTCAGATGGCTCCATTCTGAAAAATTTCTCAGTAGACAAATGTATTTCCTTTAAGGAGCACAGTGGAAGCACAGGAGGGCTGAGCCTGCGGGAGATACAAGCAAACAGTTCATAGGCTGATCTGCCGCCAATCAAGGAAGACAGTACATTGCAACAAATTTTCTTCTATTATGTTTTACCAGTCATTTCAACATAAATTCCAAATTAGGATAAAATCCTGAAGCTGTACAATACTATTATAATTAAAAAACTAATATTTCATGTTAACTCCATCTTTAAAAACTATGCCAAGAATACCAACATTTCAGCAAATTAAAAATTCTTACCCAAGTCATTAATATGTTAATAAAAAAGGCTCCCATAACCAAAACAGGTCAATATGTGTAGTAATCACAAAGGTGCAATCCAAAGTATACTGTACCTCCCCCACATGGTGTCAAACTACACAAGGTCTAACTTCCTTCTTTTGGTTACTTTTTGCACAATTACAATATAAAAATTTGGCCTAGTGTTTTAACTATGTTCTTCGCAATAACTTTTTGAGTATTAATGGATAAATTATGTAGTGTTCAAGAAAATACATAATAAAGACTTCATGTCAGAAATATAAAACTAATCACTAATATGTTTAAAATAAAGTTTTGTTTTTATATTTAATTTCTCATCTAAAGTAAGTGGTTAGTTCATAAATAATAATTCTTTTTGAAGTACATTTTATTGATTATGCTGTTACAGTTGTCCCAGTTTTTCCCCCTTCATCCCACTCCACATGGTACCCCCTTCCCTCCAGAAGTCCACCCCTTAGTTCATGTCCATGGATCATGCACATAAGTCCTTTGGCTTCTCCATTTCCTATACTATTTTTAACATCCCCCTGTCTATTTTGTACCTACCAATTATGCTTCTTAATCCCTGTACCTTTTCCTCTG
The DNA here is from genome assembly GCF_987537825.1 of Furipterus horrens. NCBI lineage: Eukaryota > Metazoa > Chordata > Mammalia > Chiroptera > Furipteridae > Furipterus > Furipterus horrens. Next base: position 192,761,964 of record NW_028327172.1, read on the forward strand.
TTCTCCCCCTTGCCCTTCCCCTTCCCAGCTGATAACCCTCCAAATGATCCCCATACCTATGATTCTGTTCCTGCTTTAGTTGTTTGCTTAGTTTGTTTCTTTAGATTCAGTTGTTTGTTGTGAGTTTGTTTTCATTTAATGTTTATAGTTTTGATCTTTCTCTTAAATTTAAGTCCCTTAACATTTCATATAATAATGGCTTGATGATGAACTCCTTTAGATTTACTGTTACAGGGTGAAGAAACGGGTCCCCCCAAATTCCCCACAGCCCATGGTTTGGGAAATGGGGGGTGGGACTCAGTGGTGCACAGCCATTTTTCTTAAGAGATGCCTTTCTGTATCTATGGCTGGTAGCTAGTGTCTTAGTTATGCTAATAGCTATGGTCCTTCCAAGGCACCAAGGAGATGGGAGGGGCTTTGGCCATAGAATGTTGGCAAAAGAGCTTACAGGGCCTGTGCTAGGTTCTGCTAATGGCCAGAACCCGTTACCCTCTCCACTGCGTCACAGGACACAGGCACCAGTCAGGGGTTTAAAAATAAGGTGGCAGCCATTAAGCAAGGGAAAAAGCCATGGGTTTAAAAGGAGGTAGGGAAAAGCTACACAATTTGCAAGGAGGTAGGGAGAAAGCCATGCAGTTTGTAAGGAGGTAGAGGGAGAACCATGCGGTTTTGAAAGGGCGCAGAGCCATGTGGTCTGAGAGGAGGAAGCAGCAGCTATGCAGTTCGTAGGGATGATCCAGCCATGCGGCCTGGGTTAGTAAAGGAGCCAGCATGCTGCTGCGTTACTATTGCCGACTTCAGCAGACTCCGAAGTCTGGACTTTTGGAACTCGGGACAAGCAGAAAGTACTCTCTTAAAACCTGGACTTCACCATGATCCAGTGCAACATGGTGCATGTTTTCCTGGACTGTTTATTATAAGGAGGCTGATGACATGTACCCCAGATCCTGAAGGAGAGAGCTGACAGTTAAGGAATGGGGAACTTCTGGGTGTGGTTTTGGCTTATAGCCTTTTGGGGAGCAAGGGAAGTGCTGGGTCCCACGAGAGAACAGGGCTCTGAGCAGGAATGCTCACAGCGCCTCCTACCCCCCCCCCGCCCAGGTTGGAATATTGTAAATAAAAGACCTGTTTTCTTCAACACTAATTGACATCAAGGCGTTGCATGAAAGAACCCCCTTTTGCTCGGTAATATTACTTTGTCTGGGAAGCACTTTATCTGCCCTTCCATTCTAAATGATAGCTTTGCTGGATAGAGTATTCTTGGTTGTAGGTCCTTGCTTTTCATCACTTTGAATAATTCTTGCTGGTCCCCTCTTGCTTGCAAAATTTCTTTTGAGAAATCAGTTGATAGTCTTATAAGCACCCCTTTGTAGGTAACTCTCTTCTTTTCCTCTTGCTGCTTTTAAGATTATCTCTTTATCTTTCACCATTGGCATTTTAATTATGATGTGCCTTGGTGTGGTTCTCTTTGGGTCTAGCTTGTTTGGGACTCTGTGCTTCCTAGACTTGTATGTCTATTTCCTTCGCCAAATTTTGGAAGTTTTCCTTCATTATGTTTTCACATAATTTTTCAATTTCTTGCTCTTCCTCTTCTCCTTCTGGCACCCCTATGATTCAGATGTTGGCATGTTTAAAACTGTCCCAGAGGTTCCTAAGCCTCTCTTTGTTTTTTCAATTTGCTTGTCTCTTCATTCTGTACTGCTTGACTGTTAATTTCTTATGTCCCAAATCATTGATTTGAACCTCAGTTTCCTTCCCTTCACCATTAGTTTCATGTGGATTTTTCTTAATTTCACTTAGCTTAGCCTTCACTTCTTCCCTTATGCATTTGCCGTACTCAAGCATATCTGTCAAGTCTGTGAACATCTTTAACACAAGTGTTTTGAACTCTGCTTCTGTTAGGTTGGCTATCTCCTCGTCTGTTTGGTTGACTATCTCTTCGTCACTTCGTTCTCCAACTGGAACTTGATCCATTCCCTCTTGTGGGCCATACTTCCCTGTCTCAACTTGACAGCCTTCTATGTTTGCCTCTGTGTCTTAGGTAGAGCTGTTGCACCTGTTATATTTTAAGGGGCAGAGCCTTAGGCATTCGTCAGTACAGGGCAACCCGTTTCACCATGTTGTGGTGCTGTATGTGGGGGAGGGATCTGAAAGGGAACAATGCCACTTGCTTAGCACTTGCCCCTTTTCCAGGCACTTCTACTTCTGTATGGGACTGGCGCCACTGTAGTTGTTGCCCTGACTGTCATTCCCAGAGCGGGTGGTCTGTGGACATTCTAGGACTGTGGGAGCTTCTAAACAAACAGACTCTGCTGAAAGACCAGCAGTTTCTTCCACTGCCCCAACCCCCACTGGTTTTCACAGTCAGAAGCAATGAGGTTTGATTTTCCCCTGTGCTGGAACTGTGAGCTGTGCGATCTTGTCTGGTGCTAGGAGCGCTCCCCAGGTGTCCCTCCCTACTTTAAAAGTGTGACTGTGCTTTCTGCCATCAGCCACAGCCACTGGCGCCACCACCACACTGCGTCGTCTCCACCCCAGCTCTGTCCCTCCCACCTGTCTGGATAAGTGTTTCTGTATATCTTTGTTGGACTTCCATGCAGCTCAATTTTCTGGAACTTCTAGTTGTCTCCAGTTTTGAGGTAATTGTACTCCTTCTTAGTTGTAGAGGGAGACACAGCATGTCCACCTATGCCTCCATCTTGGCTGTGATGACTATAACTTCTTTAAATCCTTGGTTGTTGGACTTCTGTACAGTTCAATTTTCTGGCAGTTCTGGGTGTTTTTTGTTTTGAGGCTAGTCGTGATCCTTCTTATGGTTGTGCAAGGAGACTAAACGTGTTTACCTACGCCTCCATCTTGACCAGAACTAAATAATTCTTATATTCCCATACTTTTATAATTAAAATGTTTATTGAAAGCAATAAGCACTTTCACATAAACTGATATATCAGGCACTCATTAATTTTGTATATTATATTCTGAAATTTTAAACCATTTAAAATTTATATTTATTCATTTATTATTTGCCTCCTCTGTGCAAAGCACATATATTGATTCTCTTAAAATGGCTTACACATTAATTGTATAAAGAACCCGAAATAAGAATTTTGAGTCGAGTAGAGACACAGTTATGTGGCAGTACAAAATAAAGTACAATCAATTCTGGCATGGAAGACAGCAAATATGAAGATTTCACAGAGGAAGTAGCCTCAGTGCAGTCTTGAAGAATGTGTAGGTTTCCAATCAGGTAAAGAAGGTGATTCCAGGCAGCAAGGATAACATGAAGAATAGTACATGTGTTATGAAAATGTCTGTTCAGGGTACAGCCAGTATTTACATGTGTCTGGGGCATAAAGTGAGTAAGGGGATGGAGAGGTCACTTAGAATGTGGGCAAACACACATGATCTCAAGTGACACACCAAAGTGTCTGGCAAATGGTGGTGCTTTCATAAATGTTTATGATGAACTGAGCTGAAATATAGTAACAGCTGTGTAGGTTCTGAAGACAAGAGAACTAGTTGCTCCTCCCACCAACCTGTAATAGACAAATTGAATTTCTGAGACCTATTCATATAAGTTCTCTACACAAATAGAAATAATAAAAAACAACTTTTAATTTATATATTAGTAAAGAATACTCTGAAAATAATTGTTTCTTAACAATTTGGAACATAGCTCCACAGTTTTAATTCACTGATATATTCCTAGCACCTAGAAGTGTGTCTAGTACATAGTAAGCATTCAATAAATAAATATTTATTTATTTATTTATTTATTTATTTTTAGAGAAAGGGGAAAGGAGGAAGAAAGAGAGGGAGAGAAACATCAATTGGTTGCCTCTCACACACCCCCAGCTGGGGACCTGGCCCACAACCCAGGCGTGTGCCTTTGCTGGGAATTGAACTGGCAGCCTTTCTATTTGCAGGCCAGTGCTCAATCCACTGAGCCACAACAGTCAGGGCTATAGCCCATTTCTTGAATAGTAAAATGAGTTCATACCCAGAGTCTCACACCTGACTTTGAGGATGACATTTGGGATTTTTTGAGTTGATAATATTAGGACATTGCATAATTTCATGTAAATAAAATGACTAGAATAGGCAAGTCCATAGAGACAGAAAGTAGACTAGTGATTGACAAGAACTAGAGAAACAAGGGAATGAGAAGTGACTCCTTAAATGTTCTGGAATTAGTGCTAATGGTCGCACAACTTTCTGAATATAGTAAAAAGCACTGGATTGCACTTCAAAATAATGAATCATGGTTTGTGAATTATATTTCAGTTTCTAAAACATTAAAATAGCATAAATAGACAAGAGTAAGGTGGTGACCAGAGGGAAAGGGGAGATTGCGGGGAGGCAGAAGAGGGTAAAGGGGGATAAGTGGTGATGGAAGGAGACTTGACTTGGGGCAATGAACACAAAATACAGTGGACAGGTGATGTGTTATAGAATTGTGCACCTGGAACCTATATAATTTTATTAATCAAGGTCACCCAAATAAATTCAATAAAAACTTATTAAAATGGGAACAGTTCCATATATTTAGTATATATATTATCTGTAACATAATATATTCAGGCACACCTCGTTTTATTGTGCCTCACTTTATTGTACTTCACAGATGTTGTTCTCTTTACAAATTGAAGACAAGACCCTCCACCAGTGAAAAGATTTTCACTTGCTTTATAGTGGTGCTCTGGAACTGAGTCTGCAGTGTCTCTGAGGTATGCCTATACACACACACTCAGGCAGCTGATATTCAACTGGTTCACACTGGTATGGCTATGCCAGTGGTAAAAATATCGTTATTTCAGGTGCCCTCTAGCTGCCCCAACTCTCCTAGTGCCCCCTCCAGACCTTCACATAACAGAAAGGAACAAAGGGTTACACCTGCTCATCAAGGGACATTCATGACCCTGTTCCAGCTGCTGGACATCTTGGGATTTGGAGGTGGAGAGAAATAGCAAGAAAATTATTAATCTTCTCACTATGCATCTTTGGAATGTGGGTAGGGGTTTTGGCGATTTAAAAAATAATTCAAGAAGAAGGCCATTTAAAATTATAAAAATTAAAACATTGTTATAATAGTATAGAAATAGCCAAACATCAACAGAGTAGAAAAAAATTACAGACTCACAGAAGTATAATATGCATGGGATTGTAACGTATAAAAACAGTGGTATTTTAAATCAGTGGGGGTGTGTGTGTGAAGGATTTGGTGGGGGAGAGGGAATAAAGCATGATTTGTACTTTAATCTTTTACCAAAATAAAAGGTAGATAAGTCAACTATTTAAATATAAAAATATGAAAGGAAAACTGGTAAAGAAAACACACATAAACTGAGGATAATTATAACACAAGCTATAAGGAAAAGACTGTTGCAACTGTCTACACAGAAATTTGAGATTTCTATAAAGCAATTTTTATTAAAAATTTTATTTAAAAATATCTGTGGTTCATGTGAAAATGGCTAATATCCCTAATACACAAGACATACAAAAAGAAGGAAAACAGGAACGACACAGTTGAAAAAGTGGTAAAGAACATGAACAGGCTACATTAATTGAACATTTGTTATGTGCCAGGCACTGTTCATGTAGTGATATATTCAATCCCTGAAAGACCTAGCAAGGCAGGTATGACCCAGAGGTTACAGCCACCTTTACTTCCTCTCCTTTCACAACACCCTCCTCCTGCTGAACAAAAAAAGGCGTTTGCCTTGTTATAGTACATTGTCCTGGGATGTTAATATCTCTAGGATGCTAAACAAAGGGACAATTCAAGCCTGTGGCTCTCTTCTCCAAAGTCAAAGCAAAGTTTAGGTAAGAAATCTTTAAGAGGATGCCAAACATGGACAAAGCTCTGTTCTTGAACTTCCTTCCTTCTGCCCTCCCCCCTGCCCCTTTTTCCTCCCCTCAGCTCCCCCTCCTTATTCCTATATCTCTATCTTAGATTAAGATTAGAAGTAACTCATGGGGACATAATTAACATGTTTATTTGAATTAAAAAATAAAGTCACACTTTTTCTGACAAAGTCAATCTGGTTTTCACAATGAGAGCTAGCTCTGTAAAATAAGTAACAAATTCAGCATTTTTCCATAAACTGAGTAAGATAAATCTGCATACACAAAGATTTAAGAGAAATATGTTTAAATCACATGTATAATAGAACATTGCAGAAATAATATATTTAACAACTATTTAAACTTACGATGAATATTAGACATCAACTTTAAAACAGAAAAAGTTATATGGTTATTTTAAGATGTTTGGGGAGTATTTGAAAAACTGTTTTTTCAAACATTGCAAACATGTTTGAAGTCTACTGCTCTAGAACCCTCACTCTTATTTACCCCATAGCGCACTGCCCAGTCAGTAAACAGCAAATGTGCCCAAACTCATTAATAGAGAAATGAAAATTTAATCATCAGTGAGGTCTGATCTTTTCATACCTCAGACTGGTAAGGATTTAAAGTCTGATAAAACCTAGCATTTGTGAAGCTGTGGGGAAATAAGTTTATAAAACTGTATATTTTGATGGGAAGTTTGACAACACCAATTAAAACTTAAAATATGCACAACCTTTTCAAACCGTTAAGAATGGTTAAGTAGGATTTGGAAAAACTTATTCTTTTTAAGTTAGTATTTCAATAGGAGGATAGCAAAAAAAGTTGCACTGACATAGATAAGTATCATGATGGCTAAAGTCCAAAATGAGGTGACTCTTTCTGGGCTTTTGAAAGAAAAAGTTAGCAACATGATTTGATGGTATATAATACTGCTTTCAGCTCTAACGTCTACTACTTTGGGAATTAAGAAATAATTCTTAGAGGCCATACAGTGTACTTCCCTAAGTAATTCATAATTTCTTTTGACAGTATCCCCAACGAGTAATTATAAACCTTTTGAATATATACTTTTTAATTTGAGCCCAAATCCCAGATTATTCTGTCTTTATAATATGTCCTTAAATATGTGTATTTTATACCATATTATAGATTAATAATTGCTTACCTGAAATAAAACCTAGTAAATAAAATATAGATGTTCCTCCATTTTTGCCATATTACATTCTTAGAAACCTTATTCCTGACAAATGAAGAATCACCCCCATTGATGAATTTGGTTATACACCTGCAATAACTCTCTTTGCCACTAGATGGTAGTTTAGCAAATGCTATGTTGAGAATCACTCAGAACATAAGGTTGGCTGTTAGCTACCAACAGGAGTTACTAAATAAGGAAGTAAAATAAGAAGGGAAATACAGGTGTGATTAACATGTCCACTTCTAAATGGGCAAAGGAAAAATACCCAATTAAAAAAAGGAAACAAATCATATGCATATTAAGAACCTACTATAAGAATTAAAGGAAAAGTTCAAAACATGAACAATAAGTAAAAAATAGGAAACAATTTTAAATACCTTATTAATTGTCACAGTCTTGAAGAACTAACTGGTGTCATAGATTCTTAGATCTATGCCTTATCTTGATGTGCATGGTTCAGCTGCAGCATTGCTGTTTTCCTTCTCTATCCCTACTTTACTGCAGCATTTTACCCAGAAGCTACTATAGTTATTGAGGCTATTTTTACCTTTGTTCTTGTGGGTGGCAAACGCTATAAGAAATGCATGTTTTCAGATAATAAATATCCAATTTTCTCTCTAGTTTCTTGGGTTATTTTATATACTTATTTTTCTTCTACTGAGGCATGGATGTGTCTAATATCAAGATATAAAGTTTAGACTCGATTTTTCCGGAAATCAATCAAGTCAAGCCAAAATGGCTTTAGCTTTAACAATAGCAATAGGAATCTAGTATACAAGAAAATGCTTGTACCAAGCCATTGTAAAGGCTACAAAACTGACATTAAAGTTGTAAGAAGAGAGACTATTTGGGGCCTGGCTGGTGCGGCTCAGGGGATTGAGCACTGGCCTGTGAACCAAAAGGTCACCAGTTTGACTCCTGGTCAGGGCCAGTGCCTGTGTTGTGGCCACATCCCCGTACTGGGGATGTGCAAGAGGCAACAGGTGATGTACCTCTCACACATCCATGTTTCTCTCTTTCTCCCTCCCTTCCCATCCTTCTAGAAATAAATTTTTTTAAAAAAAGATGGGCTATTCGGGCCTATTAAAGTCTAACAAAAAGGAAATGGAATGTCTTCATAAAACTTAGAAAATCATGAGTTTTCAGTTTGAAAAATATTTGGTTGAGTTATTTAGAAGAATCCTATCCTTTCTTACCTATAAGGTTGTACTTTAGTCCCAAGGTCTTGAAACTCCAGTGCTTTCTTAACAACAGCTTCATTTTCTTCAGGATAAACTGAGCATGTGCAGTAAACAACTGCTTGAGCTTTAGTAACTATATTTAAGGAAGATGTAATTAACATAATGACCCCATTAACAATTCTAAACAAATTTGCTGCATTTCCAAACATCTGTTTGTACAATACTGCACAGCTATGAAGGGAATGATTCCCCTAAATGTTTGCAGGGCTACTCTCTATAGCATATATTAGTTATGTAGTCTGTGGCCAATAAGTAAAGTGAATTTAACTGGATAGTATGGAAATTGAATCAATGTGACCAACTTAGTTCCAAACAAAACAGATAAAGACTGCAGATTATCATGAGCTATGACTTCCAGTCATTCTTCCACAAGCCATATCACATAACAAGTTAAAAGGACTCTAAAAACACAGACATAGACATGAATCTCAATTCTGTTACTTACTGCTGTATGCACCTGGGAAAATGATTTAACTCAGGTTTTACATCTTTAAAATTAGGTAATGCTACTACCTGCCATTGATTCATTCACATTTATCAAGCACCTACTATGTGGTAGGCACTATTCCAGCCATTTGAGCAACACAGACAAAATCCCTGCCACCGGGGAACTTATTTTCTGTTTTACTAATGTAATAAGATACAAATAAATAGGAAAATTATATAGTGTTGTTAAGAGGTGATAAATTCTGTAAAGAAAAAGCCAGTATGGAGGATGTCTAGTTTCAAGAGATGATACTATAATTTCAAATAATCAGAGAAAAATTTATTTACCAACTTGCCAATCTTCCAACCAACTTACTTCATAGATCATATACAAAATTATCGTGTTTAAATTAATGTTTGTTAGTAGCATCAATAGAGCAGACTTTTTCTGTGCTTTACATTTTGCCTTATATCTACCTCATGTATGCTATATCTTTATGTACTAAATTATCAATACCCTAGGAAACAGATGAGGCTCCTTATAACTTGGATTAAATTTAGTTTTAAATCCTAGTTCTAGAAATCATATCCTTCTCTCTGCATATATACCCCTTAGAGACCTAGCTGTTCCCCTGGATAATCAGCAACTCAGAGGCTGCAGAAGACAGTAGCCCGGACCTGACTGACAGTCACGCAGTCTGGACCTCTGGCAGGCTAAAAGGTAACATCTTGAACTAAGCTATGTTTTAGCTCCTGAGCCCTATAGAAAGACCCCCTGGTTACTTCCCCCTGAAATAAGACATAGGGATGCCAAAAAAGACCTCAGAGCTGTCCTCAAGATCTGAAGAAATTATTCTTTACCCTTCAGTCAGCTCCCACCATGACCTGGAACCCACGGTGTCTTGAGATTTTGCCCTTTATCTGTCACCTGTACAACATCAAGGAGTTTGGGCTTTTGAGCATTAGCTTCCTGTTCACCTGGAGGGCACCATTTATCAATAAAGTAGCTAATATTTCTCCTCACTCTCGGGGTCTAGTGTTTGGCTCTGCCAGGTGGATGAACTCATTCTGTTCTGTGACACCTATACTTAGCTTTGAGCCTTTGAAGGTCAGGATTTATTCACACTACCTAACAGCTAGCCTAATGCTGGGCCTAGAGTAAGCATTTGATAAACATGCACTGAATTAATTAAAATGTATATAATTTCTCAGATATTTTTAGATGTCCATGACCATGTATACTCAGAATCTAAATGGTACTCAAATCTAACTGCAGTGACTGAAGCAATAATATAAATAATGAGCCTTGTTACACAGACTTCCATCTCTCTATTCTCTATTTAGCACTAAGAGAAATAAGAGTTTGATTAAAATTTAGATTGTAGAAGAGTTGTAAGGGGCAGGCACAGTGATAACAGAAAAATTACATCAAGTAAGCCCAAGAAAAATATATGAGATGAAATTGTGCAAAAATGGATGTACCTAATTATTTCACTTCAGCATTAAGAAACTGTTAATTCTGCTTGTTAAACTCTGTTAAAAATGATAGTAAAGTATTATATTTTTTAAAAGACTTAAATTGCTAAAAATAAATATTTTCTTACTTGAAGGTGCTAATACTGAGTGTTCTGGGAAATTCACTTATGATTCATACCTCATTGCCTGATTTTAATAGAGAAATGATGTATTAATGTTTCTAAGATTTACAACATATTTTAAGACTGAACTTACATTTCATTGCATGTGTTAGCTGTTCATATTGCTGTTGGGCAAGAAGATTAAGTTTATCTTCTGATGTGCCTCCTTGAGAGAAGTCTTTAAGTAAATCTGTATCTAAAAGCAAATAAATGCTTTAAATTATATCACTGTTAGGTGTTTTCCATATATTGCTATTATCACATTGTTTAACTTTTTGATCATTTTCTCTATTAATGAGACTTTTCACGGAAAATATCAAAACTGAATAGATAGTACTATAAAAATGTATGCTATGATAGAAATGCACACTTGAAACCTGTATGATCCTATTAACCAACATTACCTAAAGAAATATAATTAAAAATAGATATCAGTAAGTAAATAAAATCACTTTAGCAATTTAAAAAATGCTGACTTATATATTCTTTGCTGACTTAAATATTAAAAACGAAATTGACAAAGGTAATTTTATTTGATTTTAAATTGTTTTTCTTTTTTCTCCAAGCTCTCATGAGATAGTCATTCAACTAGTCAAATAAGTCATTTAAGTACAGAAAAGAGAATGCAGTCAGTCTAGTGACTAACAGAGGAAAAGAGATGATAAAACTTATTTTCCTAGGTAAAAAATTATGGGCCACAGTCTAATCTGAGTATAAAAGAACACAGCAGAATACAATTCTAAACATTAAGTTACCAAAGAAATTTTGGAAGAAAAATTTAAGAGAAGCAAATGTATGTCTTCATAATAAATCAAGAAACTCTTACAGTAACATTTTAATTTCCAAAACTAATTTTTAAATATTTCTTGATATTATTAACAAAGACCTATTGAATGCTACTTTATATAGATTATTTTATTCAATAATCCTTTTATCATTGGGAAAACTGTTTAAACCTACATGAAACAACTTGTCTAAGGTCACAATAGCTCCAAAATCTGACCATAGAACCCAGATTTCTAACCTCTGTGTTATTCTCCTCTCAGTAACTCCCCTGGACCATAAGAACCAATTATTTTTACCACGTATTTGGCTGTTCCTCATTCTAATAATATCACTGAAGGTTAATTAAACTCCATTTCTTTTCAATTTAGCTTTATATTTCACATTTTTCTATCTCTATTTCTAAAATTATCTATCACTTTAAAAGGACTTATTTATACATTATTATGCTCTAAAACCATATCAATAAACTTTTTCATCCCAGTTAAAGATAATTTCAAGTTGTTAGCAATGGCCAACTTCATATATTCTTCAATGGTTCTAATAGTTTTCAATGTTAAAATGTATTTTAAAATGAATTCATGATTGCTCTCTTCCACCTACTGTCTAAGTCTGGTAGAATAATCTTTTGGATTCATCCCCTCAATTTATGTCTACTGTTTCTACCATAGTCATTAGGTTAGCAGTTCCTTATTTGCTCTGCCTCTTTTTCCTCAGAGTACACTTTCTTCAGGATTGACTTAACGATTAAATGAGTAGTAAATATAAAGTACATTATACATAGTACTTTATACATGGAAGCTATTCATTACTCAGATATATCTGATATGTCATTTTAATGATTTTAAATAATTTATTTTTAAATTATTATCAATACATTTCAATAATTTAGAATTTAAAAATGAAAACAAATACCTTCATGCTCATTTAAAATAAATTCTACTGGATTACTAATCCCCAGTCCTGAGCAACGAGGGAGCAGCAGTATCACTTTAACTTTCTGTAATCTGCTATCCTTCAATTCAATGTTAGGAAATGTTTCATGGAGTATTTCAATATCTAGGAGGAAAAAATCAGAAAATTAATGTAAAATATTAATTAAAAGTCCTAATGCAATATGTAGATATGCCTATTTATCATTGTTCATTTTTAAATCCTCATCACCACAAAAAGTTATTTTAATGTAGTCAGAAGAGGATATACTTCTCTGATAACTTCCCAAAGTTAATACATAAATTCTTAGTGCTTTCTCTTTACTTGAGAGAATAATTTTGAAGTTTAAATATCTTCTACATAAAATATAATTAAATTTTCCATTCCGAACTTCAGATTCTATTTAAAGCAGTATGCTCTAGTGGAGGGGAATGGCTTTGGAGGTAGAAATACCCAAATTGGACCCCCAATTTCACTACTTCCTACCTGCGTGACTTCATCTCCCGAAGCCTTCATTCCTTTTTCCATAAATGGGATAATAATGCCTACCTCGTCTAACTGTGGTGAAGACAGAGATGAAATAGCTAAGCTTATTAACACGGTGCCTCTCAGTCACGGTTATTACCCTGTCCTGTTTTTTAAATCCCTTTTTATATTCTATCTTCCCAGGAAAAAGTAGGTATCAGTAGCACTTATGAGGCACAAAGGGAGGTCCCTTAGGGACCTAGAAATTTAGTTTGTGAGTCTGCTCACCTTCAGGTTATACCTGTCTGTGCCTCTATCTCAGGCCCCCCTCCACTTCTGCAGCAGCCCACACTCCCCTCGCCTGCAGAGGAGTCACTCCTGAAATTGCCGTACCCACCCCTTCCTCTGGCCTGGTCAATGTTTTCCTCTTCCTATTCTGTCTCTTTTGAAATTATTTTTAATCAAATGGGCCTTTTTGTTTTTTTCCTGTTTTAACCTTTTATTGGAAAAGTACAAACACATACAAAGACAGCCATACTATATAATAAATTCTCAAGTACTCAGCATGGAGCTGCAACAGGGCACCATTCAGGCCCAATCTTGCTTCATCTACACCTGCACCCACTCCCATAGTTTGAACCTATAACTGTTTTATCACATATCTCTAAAAGAACTCCTTTAAAAATATAACCACAGAAAATGTTTAAATAATTTCTAGTTATCATCACATAATAATCGCATCCAATAATGGCTCAAATTCTGACAGTCACACATGTCAAAAATGTTTCATAGTTTGTTTGATGTCTTATTTTACATTTACTTTTATCTAAAGGTTCCCTTTCATTATTTCTTAATGAAATTTGGTTATTTGTACTACTAGAGTTTTCCACACTCTGGATTTTGCTAATTGCTTCCCTAGAGTGTAGTTTTGCATGTTCCTGTCTTTTGGGCTTCCCATAAATTAGTCGTCAAATCGTTAGAAGCTTAATTAGATTCAGATTCTTTTTTCTTTTCTTTATCTCTTTTCTTGAGGGGCGGGGAGGGAGCAAAACTACTTCACAAGTGGTGTCATTTTTATCCACTGAGTTGTCTTTGTAGTATCAGCAAAGGGGCTACAAAATAGTCGTAGGGTGGTCCCCCCCCTTATCCATGGTTTCCTTTCCATGGTCTCAGTTACCTGTGCTCATCCATGGTCTGAAAATATTACATTTTCCCAACCAACCACTTCAGCTGCTCTTGACATCCAACCATTGACATCATCCTGCCTCGAAAATTCAGGATCACCAGAATCAGATGATCCTCCGCTGACATTGCCAGGTCAATAGTAATGCTGTGTCACAATTTTACGTCAGTCACCTCCTTACCTCATCATCTCACATCTCATGACAACAAGGGTGAGTACAGTACAATAAGATATTTTGATAGAAAGAGGGAGACCACATTCACATAACTTTATTACAGTATACTGTCATAATCATTCTATTATTAGTTATTATTGTTAATCTCTTACTGTGCCTAGTTTATAAGTTAAACTTCATCATAGGTATAAATGTATAAGAAAAACATCCTACATAGAGGGTTCGCTACTGTGTGTGGTTTGAGACACCCATTGTATCCACTGCGGATAAGGAGGGACTACTGTATTTTAATTCTATCAACCCTTTTTCACTTATTATCCAGAATACTTCTAAAGGGAGAAACCTCCTTCCCTCTTTCCTTGGTTACCCAGTAGTTCCTATTCTCCCTTGTAAACAAGGTAAAAAAGGTGGTCAACTACTTGAGAATTCTAATGTGTACAGAGGTGATAACTGCAGAGTAGTCAATACCTACCATGGCTGAGAAAAATGTGAACGAAAAACTTCCTAAGTCAGAGGGGGTGGGCGGGCAAGGGGAGCTGCAAGGCTGAGATTGAGATATTTGAGAAGAGGGCAAGGCTAACACCGCTAAGACCCCTCCATGGCCACCACAGGGATAAACAAACACTGGAAGAGAAAGAAGAAAAGTCCTTTCTTCTTCCTCTTCCAGTCCTGCAATGTCTCCCCAGCACCTGCTAATAACAGAGCCTAATACTGAGCCAGCTGGCAACGGAGAAATGGAGTATACGTCCAGTGTCACAAAGCAGAGCAAAGGGCGGCGGGTTTGGAGCTGAGAGACAGCGCGGTAAAATACCTGATCAGCTTCTGAACTCCTTTTTCCTTGACTCCTATTCCATTTCTCTAGTGTATCCTTTGCTAGATAGATCCCCCTTATTCAACTTCCTGACTAGATTCCTCTTATTCAACTTCCTGACATCTAAGTATTAGAGGGTATATATTCAACTTTAGTGATTTTAATTGCATTGCCCTCATTACTAATGAGGTGGAGTACTTTTACCTAAGTTTTTTTTGGCAACCGGATGTCTTCTTTTGGGAAATGCCTAGTCAAGTCTTGCATGTTTTCCAACTGGGTTGTCTTTTTTTTTTAAAGAATTCCTTATATACTGTGGATTAAAAACTCATCAGTTGATATGTTCCCTCGCCACAACTTGCCTTTACATTCTCTTAATACACAATGTTGTTTTCTTTTTAATTTACTATAGTCCAATTTATCAATCTTTTCTTTTATAGTTAGTGCTTTGTGTGTCTTGTTTAAGAAATCTTCACCAACCCCAGGTTATAAAGTGTTTCTCCTTTAATAAATTCTAGGAGATTTTGGATTTGTGTACATGGTGTGACATAAGGATCAGTTTCATTATTTCCAGCACTATTTACTGAAAAGACCATCTCTTCCTCAGTACCCTGCAGTCTTCAGTATATGATTTTATATATATATATAATGAATAAATGTTAAGATTGTATCAGGTTTCTGCATCTATTAAGGTGATATGATTTTTCTCCTTCTATTAATGTGGTGACTATATAAGTTGATTTTTAAGAGTTAAAACAAATTTACATTCCTAGAATAAGCCCAGCTTATTTATAATGTATTATTATTCTCATATTTACTGAATTACATTTACTAATATCCTATTAACAATTTCAGATTGCTGAAATTTATTTTCTTACAGTCTTGCTCATGAGTGACATTGGTCTGTAATGTTCTCTCCTTTAATGTCTTTTCAGGATCTCTCGGGAGCACGCCCGTGCCTTTTCCATCCCCCTCTGCTTCCCCCCAGATCTGTTACCCTTATCCTTCTCTCCACTGAGCTCCAAGGGCCCCTTCTTTTGCCTCTGTAACTTGTTTCCCCAGCCCATTTCTTCTACTCCTCACTTCTCCTACCTCTAAATAAACTTTCTCCTATAGTTTGAAAAAATAAACTGGGAAATAGTCCCTCTTTTTCTATTCTCTAAAAGAGTATTATTTCCTTCCTATAGAACGGCAGGGTTTTTTTCCTTTGTGAATGGGGGAGATTTTAAATTATGAATTCAAAAGCCATCATTATCCACTAATTTTAAGATCTCAATTGATACAAAAGTATTTAGATTTTAATAAAAGTAGTTAGTTGTGTTGTTCCAGGAATATACCCATATTGTCTCAATGTTCAAGTTTTTGGCATTAAATTACTCATGTCTTTTTTGTTTTTTGTTTTTTAAGTATATTTTATTGATTCTTGTTACAGTAGTCCCAATTTTTTCCCCTTTCTCCCCTCCACCCAGTACCCCTCTTCCCTCCAGCAATCCCAACCCCCTTAGTTCATGTCCATGGGTCCTGCATATAAGTTCTTTGGCTTCACCCTTTCCTATATTATTCTTAACTTCCCCCTGTCTATTTTGAACCAACCAATTATGCTTCTTAATCCCTGCACCATATCGCCATTTCTTCCCCTCCCCCTCCCAGCTGATAACCCTCCAAATGATCCCCATACCTATGATTCTGTTCCTATTCTGGTTTGCTCAGTCAGATTTTGTTTCTATTTTTTAGATTCAGTTGTTGATGGTTGTGAGTTTGTTGTCATTTTAGTGTTCATAGTTTTTATCTTCTTTTTTTTAATAAGTCCCTTTAACATTTTATATAATAATGGCTTGGTGATGATGAACTCCTTCAGCTTTACCTTGTCTGGGAAGCACTTTATCTGTCCTTTCATTCTACATGATAGCTTTGCTGGATAGAGTATTCTTGGTTGTAGGTCCTTGCTTTTCATCACATTGAATACTGCTTGCCAGTCCCTTCTTGCCTGAAATGTTTCTTTTGAGAAATCAGCTGATAGTCTTATAGGCACCCCTTTGTAGGTAACTCTCTGCTTTTCTCTTGCTGCTTTTAAGATTCTCTGCTTATCTTTCACCTTTGGCATTTTAATTATGTGTCTTGGTGTGCTCCTCTTTGGGTCTCGCTTGTTTGGGACTCTCTGTGCTTCCTGGACTTGTATGTCTATTTCCTTCACCAAATTTGGGAAGTTTTCCTTCATTACTTTTTCAGATAAACTTTCAATTTCTTGCTCTTCCTCTTCTCCTTCTGGCACCCCTATGATTCAGATGTTGGCACGTTTAAAGTTTTCCCAAGGGTTCCTAAGCCTCTCCTCATTTTTTTCAATTTTTGTTTCCTCATTCTGTACTGGTTGACTGTTTATCTCTTCCTTATGTTCCAAACCATTGATTTGAACACCGGTTTCCTTCTCTTCATCGTTGGTTTTGTGTGGATTTTCCTTCATTTCATTTATGCATTTGCCATACTTAAGCATATCTGTCAAGCCTGTGAGCATTTCTATCACCAGTGTTTTGAACTCTACGTCTGTTAGGTTGGCTATCTCCTTGTCACTTAGTTCTCCCACTGGAATCTAGATCCATTCCCCCTTTTGGGCCATACTTCTCTGTCTCCTCATCTTGACAGGCTCCTGTGTTTGTTTGCCTCTATGTCTTAGGTAGAGCTGTCGCACTTGTTACATATTAATATGGACGGAGCCTTAGGCATTCATCAGTATTGGCGACCTGTTTCCCCACATTGTGGTGCTATATGTGAGGGAGGGGTCTGAGAGGGGAAATTCCACTTGCTCAGCATTCTCCCCTTTTCCAGGCACTTCTCCCACATCCTGTATGGAACTGGCGCCCCTCTTGCTGTTGCCCTGGCCATCGTTCCCAGCGTGGGTGGGTCTGTGAAAGTTCTAGGACCATGGGGTCCCTTTAAACAAGTGGATTCTGATGAGAGATTGGCAGTTTATTCCTCTGCCCCAACCCCCACTGTTTTGCACAGTTAGAAGCAATGAGGCTTTATTTTCCCTGGCACTGGAACCGTGAGCTGTGTGGTCTGGTTTGGTGCTAGGAGCGCTACCCAGGTGTCCCTCCCTGATTTTTAAAACATGTGACTGCACTTTCGCCAGCCTGCCACCGCCGCCACCACACCGAATCCTCTCTGCCCTGGCTCTGCCCCTCCTATCTGTCTAGATGAGTATTTCTTCTTTATATTTTTGTTTGTTGGACTTCCATGCAGCTCGATTTTCTGGAACTTCTGGTTGTCTCTAGTTTTGAGGTAGTTGTATTCCTTCTAGTTGTGGAGAGAGATGCAGCATGTCTGTCTATGCCTCCATCTTGGCCGGAAATCTGTGCTCATATCTTTTTATGTTTTAACTCTCTCTAGGATCTGTAGTGATTTTTATCAGAATTGGATAGGACTTGTTTTGTGATTTTTCTTGATGAGTCAGATTAAATTCAGATCCTTTACCCATTATTTGTGACATTTGTCTTCTTATTGAGTTGTCAATATATTTAAGATACTAGCCTCGTATCAGAAAAATGACTTTCAAATATTTACTCCCATTCTGTGGGTTGTCTTTTTTCCTTTCTTGATAGTGATCATTGCAGAGCAAAAGTTTTTAACTTATATAAAGTCCAATTTATCTATTTTTTCTTTTGTTGCTGTGCTTTTGTTGTTATATCTAGACAACCACCGCTAAATCCAAGATCACAAAGATACACCCCTGTGTTTTTTTCTAGGAGGCTTATACTTTTACCTCTTATATCTTGGTCTCTAACCCATTTTGAGTTCATTTTTGTATATATTTTGTAAGATTTATTTATTTTTAGAGAAAGGGAAAGGGAGGGAGAATGAGAGGGAGAGAAACATCGACATGAGAGAGAAACAGCCATCAGTGCCTCTCATACTCACTCCAACCTGGACCGAGCCTACAACCCAGGCATGTGCCCTGACCAAGAATCAAACCCATGAACCTTTCGCTTTGTGGCATGATGCCCAACCAACTGAGCCACACCAGTCAGGGCTGTATATGGTTTGAGGTAGGACACCAACTTCATTCTTTTGCAAGTGGCTATCTAGTTGTCCCAGAATCATTTTTTGTTCCTTCCTCATTGAGTGGTTTTAGCATATGATCTATATATATATATATCCATATATGTTATATGGTATTTCAATTCCCTATTCCATTTCCATCTCCCTCTTAGCTATTAGATATACATTCTTTTATTATGGACTTATGGATTGCACACATCATTGACTTAGTAATTTACTACTTGTACCATTTCATGAACAAAGCAAGGATGACAGAACACATTAATTCCATTTCTTTCTTTGTGCCATTGTTGTAATTTATTTTAATTACATGTAACATATATATTTTTAACCCCACAAAACATTAGTTTACAATCTCACAAGACATTAGACTATAATTATTTATATTTACCTATGTACTTGTCTTTTCCATTGCTCTTCATTTCTTCTAGCATCTACAACTTTCTATATGAGATGATATTCCTTCCATTTAAACAATAATCTTTAGTATATCCTTTGTAGTGTCTGTTGGTAACAAACTGTCAGATTTTGTTTGTCTAAGAATGTTTCTATTTCACTTTATTTTAAAGGACTTTTCTCCTGAGTATAAAAATCTAGCCTGGCAGTATCTTTCAGCACTATGTATATATTGTCTAATAGTCTTCTGGCTTCAGTTGTTTCTATTGAAAAGTTAGTTTGTAATTTTATCATTATTCCATTCAGAGTAGCATGCATCATCTCCCTGGCTGCTTTGAACACTGCTCTCTGTCTTTGGCTTTCAGCAATTATGCTATGATGTGCTCTGTATATTTTTTGTATATTTATTCTTACTAGAATTCACAGGGCTTCTGAAATCTATGGCTTAATTTATTTCATCCATTTTGAAAAATTCCCAGCCTGAATTTCAAATATTGTTTCTTCCCAATTCCTCTTGTCTCTTTCTGGGTCCCCAATCACAACATATATGAGATCACTGGATCACTGAGTCTCATGTGTGTTTTATGATCTCTTCCATATTATTCACTTTTGTCTTCCCGTGCTTCAGTCTGGGTATTTTCATCTGACTTACCAGTTCACTTATTCTTTCTTTACTTCTGTCCAATCTATTAAATCCATCAATTTCTTAGTTTTACATTTTGTATTTTTCAGTTCTAGGATTTTCTTTTGACTCTTTTTAAAAGTTATTGTTTCCAGTTTTCTGCTGAAATTCTACCACTTAGCATTTAGTCTTATCAGCATATTAACTGTAGTCATTTTAAAGTCCACATCTGATATCTCCAGTATTTGGACACTATGTGGGCTTGTTTCTGTTATAGTGTTTTTTCTCTTTATTTCAGCCATATCTTTTCTTCCTGTTTGTCTGGTTGTTGTTGTTTTTTTTTAATTGAGAGGCAGACATTGCACTTCAAAAAAATTAGGAGATAATATGAGACCTAGGATGATGTTATTTTCTCCCAGAGAGAATTTACTTTTGCTTCTGGTAAATAGCTAAGCCTGAGCACTAGCAATCCCAGATCACTTTAATCCAACTGCTAATTGGGATGATTGACATTCGGGCTTCAGTTCATTAGAACTAATCACTATTCAAGGTATACTTATGTTGTGCTCCAAATGAAATCCTAGGTATTTACCAGTCTATCTTTCTGGGTCAAGCCCTTAATTCTTCTTCTTCCTTTTTTTCTTTCTTTTTCCCCAGCCCTGTGAATCTGTCAAAAGTTTTGTTGTTATTGTTTTGTTTTTTTAGTTTTCAGCCTCACTGAACCTATACTAAAATATTATCTATAGTCCCGGCATGATCCAATGATAATATTCTAAAAATAAGAAGCCTAAAAGGATTTAGCTTCTAGCCCTAGATATTGTTTTTGTCCCTTAAGCACTCCTATGATTGAGTTCTTATTTATTCAAGGATGATCATTTCTACCACTCACTTTAACTAATTATTGTTTGAACATAAAATTATATAGTGGCTAAATGTAAACAATATACCAAAGTGCCAATATGTTCAATAATTTAAACTATAGTTGTTGAACCAATATTTAGCAATAAGAACAGACTGATATAATATAAATTAGTGAGGATCTTAATAGTTTACATAGTTTTTACATTAAAAATAACACATCTAAACATTTTTAATATTTCTAAATCTTGTAGAACATTAATTATCAAACAAATAAATACTGATACTTACTTTTACATCCCATTTTTGTGAAAAGGTTCTTCACGTCAGGACGCTTAGTTTGTGATTGTACTCCACACACAAATATTTTTGTGGAATTATTATTTGTTAAGATTGACATATGGGCAACTGTGTACCATGAACCTGTATTGACCATTAAGATATCATCATCCATATTTAATAAAGCCTTTACAGAATGGACAGCAAGACTTCGAGATTTGTCCTGCAAGATATGGTATGATTAGAATTTCAAAGGGTTTAACTTTAGAAGCATGAACTGACTTCTTTTTGCCTTACGTAAAAGGAAGTATTTGGTAGGAATCTTGAATCAATACCTAACCCATTTTATTTTAAAATACCTTATATGTTAAAATATACAGTTAACAGGTAACTTAATATAAAAATAATATTTTTATTTTTTTATTTTTTAGAGAGAAGGGAAAGAAGGGAAAAAGAGAGGGAGAGAAACATCAATGTGTGGTTGCCTCTCTTACATCCCCAACTGGGGACCTGGCCTGCAACACAGACATGTGCCCTGACTGGGGATCGCACCAGTGACCCTTTGGTTCACAGGCCGGCACTCAATCCACTGAGCCACACCAGCCAGGGTCCATATAAATTGATTTAAAACAATGACCTTTATGTAGCTTCAATTATGACTGTTATAATTTTATGTAGTGCTAAGGCAATGCCAAAATCCCTAATATGTGATTAATAGATTAGTGATGTCCTGCCTTAGCTCCCATTCCTATCCATTCACAAAAGCCCGTTCAGCTTCTACTGCCGTTCTTTCTTCCCCATTACATTATGATCTAAATTGCTGCTAGTTCACAGAGACTAAATGATGGTTGACAAGTGTATAAAGGGGGCTAGACAGACTGGGATTCAATGGGGTGTCACTCTAATATAAGGTCAGAGGATTCTTCCCAAGAATATGGGTGCAGTGAAGGGATAAACCTTAGGAGACCAAGGTGAATCTGAGGTAAGTGTTGGAATCTAAGGACATAAAAATTGATTTAACTTAATTTTTAAAAACTGTTATTTTTCATTTTATTGAAGCCTCTTTATATCTCACATTCTCTTCCTGTACTGATAAGACATTATACACCTCTTACAAATCAAAACTGTAAGACTATATTAAAGAGATGATGGGAAAGTATTACACATTGCCATTTCAAACGCGGGATGGCACTAGCATCTTCCGCAGAAATGTAAGGAAGAAAATAGTCATTGTACCTTCTCTTGACTCTTCCCCTGGGAGAGAAAAATATAGCTGCCAGCACTAGTCTCCCGATCTATGGAGTCTGGGGAAGATTATGTTCTTCACACCTTCACACAGGACAAAGATGCCAAAGTATAATAGGAACATTGATTGTAGAGGTATTAGTTTTATCCAAGGTAAAAATTAGACCTTATAAACCTCCCTGATAATCTATAAAAATATATATATATAATCAGTTTGTTAGGTTTTAGGTAGAGGGATTCTTTGGGTAAGTAGGATCATTGAGAATGACAATGAATATAAATGTTAATTTACCTGGAATATCAGTTTATAATCTTTGAAAAGATCTATATTTAGAAGATCACTTTTAAGATGAGATGGAAAAATTAAGACATCATAGCAATGTTGGTCCACAGCAAAGACTTTACTACCACTATGCAATACAGATTTGACTTTATTGTAGCCTTTTTTCTTCAAACTATAATAAACTTCTTCAGGGCTGTAAATATACAACATCAGGTTGTAACTACAAATATAACACATTAAAAGTGTATTTAACACTAACATCTTTTCCTACAGTAAAAAGTTACCACTGCATATACTGCATCTAATGGAACTTATAATTGTAGGCAACACTAAGTTAAAAGACAGAGACAGAAAAGTTAACATATTTATGTGATTATCTTTGGTCATTTTGTGATAAGATTGTGAACTAAACTATGATTCTCCAATTACTCCCTGAGATGTGCCCCAACCCATTAAAAAGGTAATATTTCTTATCACATTATTTTGAAAGGTTAGCAACTTGAAATATGAATAAAGAATTTGATTAAAATTCTTACCTGATTTTACAAGTATTTATCCAAGCATAAAGTGGCAAAGTGGAAGCCCTTAGTTCCTGGTTCCTAACTATTTCTGGAAGAATGTGGTAAATTGAAAGGGCATCATGTTTGATTCGACATCTTGCCAATGCTGCAGCCAATTTTGTCTTATAACTAGAGATAGAAAACCCACTCCTGGTGATTACTGCATTGAAAACAAGACTATCAATTTTCTACTAGAAACATTAACAAATTAGATTTTAACAATCCTTTGGTAATTCTATTTCAAATTTTTGTAGTCTAAAATAAAACTTTGCCATATTTGAAAACAGAAATCTAACAATCCTGCTTCCTCTTTTCAGTTTTTGCTGCCCCAGTATAGTTGTGCATCCCCTCAGACACTCGCGTCAATTGCCAGCTGAGAGACAAATTTGATGCAGCGAAGGAATGTAGAAGAGAGCGAGAACAAGCACAGAGGCAGGTGGGTAGGAGAGGGAGGGGTTAGCAAACATTAAGTCTTCTAGGGCTACAATAAAATTACAGTTGTGTAGTGCTATGTCCTAATGTCACAGAACTACAGCAAGGGATACGAAAAATAATGACATAATACTTTAATGCACATTAAAAAAAATTAATATAAAGGGGGTGAGTAACTGTTCTGTGTTAGATACACTGTGAAATGTTTCTGAGTGCAGACTATTTATGATTAAACAGTCCTTCCAAACACCTACGCAGTTCAAATTTACCATAATAAATGCAATGACTGAATTACTTAATCATGAAATATAAAGATTACAGACACGAAACCTAGAAAAATATATATGTTGTGTATATGGTGTAAGTACAGGGAGAAGTATTTTTCCAAATATCCAGATAACAAACATTTTGGACTGTGAATTTTAATATAACTTAATCACACAAAAAGTCATTTAAAGCCTATGTACTGTTATGAAGATTTTATATAAACAAACACTGTCAGATTGAGGACAAAGACCGGATCTAAATGTTATTAGGATAACCAGACATATTACTTCTATAAATAAAATATTGTGTGGCTACTGAAAAAAACTCCCGCAGCTGCAAGGCAGGCTGCAATGATAGAAATGGAAGCAAAAATGGGCTTTCCCAACATTCTTGATCCAGAAGTCCATCTCCTGCTACAATTTGAATTATCACAGAAAATTGCTCAGGTATCCCTTTTTACCAGCATCCCCACTGTATACATAGCCAGAGCTTTCTTTTATATGTTAAATTGTAGTGATGTAATTCCTAAACTCAAATCTTCATCCCACACTTTCTCAGGGCTACACCTGACATGAAATATGACTATGCCATATCTTAATTTTCCAGAGTACTTCAGCCAAGCCTCACTATCCTGTGTAAGGAGTGGTAGCATATAAATGATTAAAGCTTGGGCTCTGGAGTCAGTCAGACTTCCTTAAATTTAAATTCTGGCTACTCCCCTTTCTAGCTCTATGACATTAGATAGGTTCCATTAACCTTTCTGTGCCTCTGTTTTCCCATGTGTAATAATAAATGTTGGTAACAGTATCCAGCTCGTAAGGTAATTATGTAAAGAGCTCCTTATTAGAGTGATGAATAGATATTAAGTGCTCAATAAATGTGAGCCATTAATATTATTCCATTACCTGAGTCTTCTGGTCTCAGCCTTCAATAATTTAAATGAAACTGCTTGAATGTCCCATAACAATATAAAATCAGATATCATACTGCCAACTGTTTCAAATTATTCACTAGGTAAAAATCTTCCTACAAGATTGTTGTTATTGCTATACGTGCTTTTTATTAAGGTTCGGCAGCATAATAACAAAAGCCCTAACAGTGGCACTTAACATTTATTGACCATTTACTATGTGTCTGGCTCTAATCTAAGCATTTTCCATTTATTAGTTTAATTAGTTACCCTTTATTATTATTATCTCCATAGTAGGTTTCTGCTAATATTTAGGATAAAAAGAAAACAAAATTAAAACATGTTTATTCTTACCTAAGTAAAAAAATTTTTTTTCAATTTGTCAAAGCAGTGGATTCTTATCTACTGTTACAATTCTCATTTGAAATGTTAGATTTTTTAAAAGAACTATAAACAAAGCTAAGTAAATAAATAATAGCTACTTCAAATGAAGTTTAATTTATGTATGT
Source organism: Furipterus horrens (assembly GCF_987537825.1). NCBI lineage: Eukaryota > Metazoa > Chordata > Mammalia > Chiroptera > Furipteridae > Furipterus > Furipterus horrens. Next base: position 192,787,080 of record NW_028327172.1, read on the forward strand.
GCGAAAACTATTAGTTTCATTTTTCCAAATACTTACAAGTTGGACCTTACAGTTCAAGTTTTCAAAAACAACTTGATTTTAATCAGAATATTTAAACTGTTCAAGGCTGTTTTTAAAGGAACTTAGGATACTTATGAACTTTTATATTTTCTCTATAAATTTTAACGCTCATCTACACATTATATTTTATAGAATTTTGCCAATGAAAATACTAATAATGATTTCATGTAAAAAGCATCATTTTCACTTTCTCAATTACCTGTTAAGAAGGTTCTCTACTTCTTGAACTTCTGCTATGGACTCTTCATTATCAGAAAGGAGACGAGCCTGAAATTTTCTATCTTGGAAATCATACAGCATCACTATAATTAGACTGCTCAAGTGATTTGGCTACAAAGGGGAAACATAAAGAAAAGTATATAAACAATATCTAATAGCAATATTTTCCATTTCATTATTTTTCATAAGAGAGCAGGAATATGACTACTTTTACATAGTCTGGTCGGATTGTGAATACAGAGTTCAAAATAGAAAAAAAAAAGTCCAGTAAAAGATAAATATTTCCAAAGAAGACAATTTTTGGTATATTCATCAAAATAAAAGGACCAGGTCAGTATTAGAAGCATCAGAGGTAGAAAAGAGTTAAGTATATACTTTGAAGAGGTGTCAGCCTTTAGTAAACTAGTCATGACTTAAACCTGAAGCCTTTTTAGTACTTTCTAAATAACGATCATAGACCCAGCTAATTATATAAAAGTTGTTTACTTACTATTGTCGTACTTGGAAAGATATAACTATCTATTAATATAGTTTCCAAAATATCTTGATCTGCAAGATAAGGAAAATGTCTGTTATTGATTATACCAAAGCTGAAAATAAAAACTTTGGAATCAAAATACTCTTTAGACAATGTCATAAAATACATTTACTTTCATATCTAAAATATATCTCAATTTTTGATAAAGAATTAAATTACAATAACATGATGAAATATTTTCAATCTTTATTAATCTGGACCCTAATGACCCAGACTCCATGTGGAATCATAGTCAGAGGTGCATTATCTGAATAGTCAAAATAGTAATAAAGAAATTCCAACCTTTAATTTATGTCTTTTGAAAACATTAAAGAAGATCTAATTCATAGTTATCTTTTTATGTTTTGCTGGATTCAATTTGCTAATATTTGATTTATAATTTTTCTTCTATGTTTGTGTTCATGAGGGATGATCTATAACTTCTTGTAATATCCTTGTCTGTGTTGGTATCAGGGTTATGCTGGCCTTATGAGTGGAAAGATTTCCCTCTTCTTCTGTTCTCTTAAGAGTTTATGTTAGATTGGTATTATTGCTTAAATAGTTTGTGGAACTCACTAGTAAAGATATTGATGAAATGTGAAAAGATCTAAGACCCAGATTATAAGGAATTAGCAACGTAAAGATCAACGAAGAGAGAGCATTCCAGGCAGAGAAATGATGGCAAAGTACTAAGTGGAATCAAGTAAACATATTTAAACATCTCTGCAGGGTACCAGTGTTCCTTTTGTTATAACTACTTAAACCACATATACATCTTATAACAAATACTTTAATAAATTGAACAGAGAGCTAGGCTAACTTAAAATTCAACATGTGGGGTTAACCTACTATTTACACAGTACACACTGACTTTCAGTTTCCATTTGAGGGATGGGAAAAGGAAAAAGAAGTGACTAACTTGGGAACACAGTTTCATAGGAAATCCTTTGGCCATCATTATCCATATCCCATTTCAATGAAGTTTAGAGTTTCACACCCTTAATACTTGCAAACTAGTTTCTATCTACTTCATAGTTTCTCAGCATGAGTCCCAATTTTTGTCACAGAAAATATAGTCATCAAAAGAATGAAGAGCTTCTAAGGCAGCAGACCTGCATAGGCTGTATAACTTTGAGCATTGGAGGTGCTGCTGGGCTCCTAAGAAGTAGGAGAGGCAGAGTGAACAAAAAGAAGACAGGACACAATTTTGCCAACATTGCATTTCCACCCCCTAGGGCTCATGTCAAAACTGATACTGCCTTTGGGCTGCCTTTAACATTGTGCAGAATGTATTACCTTTGTATATGTACAATTTACATAACATTCTCACATAGTAATATCCACATTAATAATAGCTGTATATTTTAGATAGTGCTTTCTATGCTACACATTGTTCTAAGTGCTTTCCATATATTAATTCATTTAACTCTCTCAACAATCCTATGAACTACGTCCCATCATTGACCCATTTCATAGATTAGGAAATGAGACATAGAACGATTAAGTAAGATGTTCATAGTCATATAGGAAGTGACAGATAGGGACTCAAACCCAGTATGGCATCAGAGTGCACGCTCTTCTTCACATTATGCTGCCTTTTCTCATTTTACCCTTAGGAACAACCAGACTGGCTAAATAAAACACACTGCTAATACCTAATTTGGGTAATCAGGGCTTACTTGAAGATTGCAAACCTTGACTATCTGATTTCAGCCTATTAGCTCCAATTAGCCCTGCCTCCCTCGAATTAAAGCCTCTTCTCTTTATTGAAGAAAACTCTTAATCCCCATTCCTCCTGTTTTCAGTGTGGAAGGCCTTCCCTAGAGAAACATTCCTGGACTCTCTCCCTATCCCTTGATCACCACTCCTTATGAAAGAAAAACTGTGTTTATTTGATTGGTGAAACTGGAAGAAGGAACTGGAGTATATCTCTCTCCCTCTCCTCTCCTTCTCTCTTCCTCTTCCCATCTCCTCTGTCCCTCTCCCAGTTTATGTGCAGAAGGCTGCATGAATTCCAGGCTGCTCTTTTCCACGTGCCTTTTGTGAGTTGGGGTGGAGGGATCTCTGCACTTCTTCAGCTGTGCCGTGGATTAGATGGGAGGTCTCAAACTCAGGACTAAAATATTTGCAAGCCACTTGACTGGAGATCTAAAGCCATATCCACAAACTGTCTTCTCTCTCTCTCAGCTGGCTCCAAATTCAAGTGTAAAGGAGGAGTGCTATTTACTGGACCCCATAAAACTCACATAGTCCATCTAGTCATCCCTCCCATTCTGGAAAAAAAAGATGGAAGATGTTTATTCTTTTGACTCTCCCTTAGGTTCTCCCTCTGTTTTTACTGTGTTCATAGTGTCCTTCATATGAGGGACCTCTAGAATCTTCACTTCAAGAATGCTACAATTATAAAATATAGATAGATGGGATTTTTACATGTATGGAAGGAGTCTGGGGCAAATTTAGAAAGAATAGCCACTAAGATTTTTGAAAGAATATCTGAGAGAAGTAAATACAGGGAGAAGAAGCTGGCGTCACAAAATAGATAATTATATAGTTAAAATAAAACAATGTGGAAACATAAAAAACTAGGATTAGGTATGGGGTTGATAGTCTACCACCCTTTCAAGCAGATAAAACACTTCCTCTTTTTATCCTTCCTGCTTGATTCTTAGGTACATCATTTAATCTTTTCCAGAGCTTCCCTCAATTTTTTTTATCTGCAAAATGAGATTTTTCATCTTAAAGGACTGGTATATCAAATGATATAAATTGTTTTGTGAATTACAAAGAGCTATGCAAATATAATGTATTATTATTGTCATTGGAGCAAATTACTTTAACCTCTTAGGTGACAACCAGAGAGCTTAAGAGGTTATTGGTCTAGATCATTTTTCTAATGAGTCACCACACAATCAAGAATTAGCCCTGGCTGGTGTGGTTCAGTGGATTGAGCGCTGGCCTAAAGACCAAAAGGTCACTGGTTTGATTTCCATTTCAGGGCGCATTCCTGGTTTAAGGACCAGGTCCCCAGTTGGGGGCGTGCAAGAGGCTACCACTCAATGTTTCTCTTGCACATCAATGTTTTTCTCCCTCTCTTTCTTCCTTTTTCCTCTCTCTAAAAATAAACAAAGAAGAAAAGGAAGGAAGGAAGGAAGGAAGGAAGGAAGGAAGGAAGGAAGGAAGGAAGGAAGGAAGGAAGGAAGGAAGGAAGGAAGAGAGAGAAAGAAAGAAAGAAGGAAAGAAGGAAAGAAAGAAAGAAAGAAAGAAAAGGAAGGAAGGAAGAAAGAGAGAAAGAAAGAAAGAAGAAAAGAAAGAAAGAAGAAGGAAGGAAGGAAGGAAGGAAGGAAGGAAGGAAGGAAGGAAGGAAGGAAGGAAGGAAGGAAGGGAGGAAGGAAGAATTAACTCAGTAGGTCTGGGTGGCCAAACCCTGCACATTCCAAAGAATGGTTTGGCCCTTGACTGGCTCCTGGAAGATAACCTCTACAAGCCTTTGCAATATCTTGTATGATAAAAGTGTCTTTTTTACCTGGGTCCTTGGGCAACATGGTATGAGCTTGACCTTTGGTAAAGCAAGAGACTGAGTAAAGTCAGCCACAGGGCACTCCATGTCTACATGTCTGACCCCCCAATAAAAACCCGGGACAGCAAGGTTTGGGTGAGCTTCCCTGGTTGGCAATGCTTCATTTGCATTGTCACCTGTTGTTTCTAGGAGATTCAAAACCATCTATGAGACTCCATTGGGAAGGGACAATAGGAAGCTTGAACCAGGTCTCTCCTGGGCTCTGCCCTGTGCACCTTTTTTCTGGTGCTGATTTTCATCTCTAACCCTTCACATTAGTAAACTGTAATCATGAGTATAACAGCTTAGCTGAGTTCTATGAGTCCTTCTGGTGAAATCACTGACCCTGAGGTTGGTTTGGGGGACCCCCAACTAACAACAACTAATTCTAAAACCATACATTATGCATTTACAGAGTTTTTCACTGACAGGTTAGATGATTCTGAAGTGACCAGGTTAATGCCACAGCCAGTTCCTGGTACTGAAAAGTCACCAACTACTATATACACCTAGGGAGACTGGAAAAAGAATTAAGATACCAATAAGATCAACAATTCCAGGGACATATCTTTCCTCAAGTTCTTTCTTTCTCTTTCTTTCTTTCTTCCTTTCTTTTTCTTTCTTTCTTTCTTCTATCCTTTCTTTCTTCTTCCTTTTTTTCTTTCTTTCTTAAAAATTATTTTTTAAGCTATCATATTGTCAGATTTTTTTCTTTTAAAATATTTAGTATTCCTTGAAACATCCAGAGATTCATTGAAAAAAGTTAGCTGCCAGTACTCTACTTCTCTGACAGAAGTCAGAATGGGAATAGACTACTCTTCGTTACTGCCTTTAGCAGAAAAGTGACCTTGGGGCTACTCAGTAAAGCATGAGTAATGGTTGTCTTCATTTCAGAAAACACAGAGCCCTTTAAACTCTTAAAAGGTTAATCAGATAAATACACTCTCTGCTTTGATGAACTTATACAAAAAGAAGGGCATCATCAAAGGAACAAACAATAAAACTGGAAAACATAAAACCCAACCAAAAGAATATACTTAACATTTGTATAATCAAGGGATTTTCTCTGACATCTTTTTCCTCTCTTGTACTATCCCCTCCACCAAAAAAGGTAATATGATCCAATTACCTGTTCACAAATTCACTGGAAAAGGGACCATTACCCAAGCTCTATTTAGCTTGTACATTAACCTTTTTAGCTTTCCTGCTTCTATAAAACCTTAGGAAAGAAATTCTGAGCTTTCTTTTCTGAACTGTGATTCCCTGAATCTATACTCCATATAAAACCAAATATGAGCTTACAAAATAATGTGTGAAAGTATTGGTGATGCAGAAGATAAATGTGAAATAACAAGAGCCTCCAATATTTTAAAGCAAAATATCAGGCTCTTAACTATCCTGGAAACCCACTACATTTAGGAATTCTGGTTTTATTCCATGTGAACATTCAGATAATAATTTAAGCAATATATTATTATTATAAGAAAAATATATTTATACCAAATAAACAACCAAAACCATCCTACTTTAGAATTTGAACTTACAAAAATGAATATTTCAAGCAAAAGCAAGTTTGTAAAGACCTATGACAATTTATCTAAATGGAATTTTTTGGGTCATTACAAAATATCAAATAGTAACAAGATCCTTTCATAAAACAAATATAAAGACTGAGAGAAAGAAAAAGGTAACCTACAACACATATTACCATAGCATGACCATCTAATGTGTGCATAATTTCAGACTTTTAGTATTGATTTCTAAAGGTAGGATTCAGTATTCTATTAGGAAAATAAATGGGCTATAATAGAATTTTAGCATTAACATTAAATACCAACTAATTAACACAGATGCCCAGCCTGCATTTCATTCTTGCAAGGAGAAATGTAAAAATGTTCATTTGACTCATTGGTTGGTCTTTAAGAGTAAATTGAAGGAGGAAAATGGTTAAGACAAATTTTAAAAGAAAAAAATCTCAAGCAGGAGAAAAGAAAATGAAAACTAAAGGGAAGTTGCCTCTTAACATCAAACAAATTTTTCTCCGTGTTGACAAATTATTGGCTTCAGATTTTAAATATACCATCTCGAGAGACAACCAAAAATATATAATCATGTCTAAGAAACTGATGAGACATTCTAATTCCACTGAACAACTGTTCACTGCCTATGTGCAAGGATGTGCAAGACCCAGTAAGTATTAATACTAAAAATATATATGCAAATGAGTTTTTCCCTTTCAAGTTGTCTCTTTAGGAAGCCATACAGTTATTATTTCAACTATGCTGCTAATACTCCAAACACTTCTGGAACTTTTTTTTGTAACTATATTCAGTCAGTTTATAAGCTAATATAAACATTATAGTTTATATTATAATATACTGTAATATATTAAGTTTACAACTAGTACGAAAAAACAAATGTCTCCAGCGCCTTTGACTGCTTGCTCTCATAGTAACGATATTTGGTTCGGTCCTGGGATCAGCTCCACATTCAGAAGTCAATAATCACCACCGAGGGAATCTGAAACATGGCACCTCAAACCTTAAGGAAAATTAGAAAAGTAGAATTCTACAAAAGTTTGGGGGAATAAATTTACAAGCTCCCAAAATTAAAGTTATTGACTATGAATGGGGTCATCTTAATTGGGGTTGATTTAATTTTGACATTCCTTTTTAATATATTGCACCTTTTCTTCTTATTCCATCCCTTTCCTCTCCCCCCACCCTGTTACTGGTTTTTAATGTATATTTGTGAGAGTTCATACACTAAACAACAGAGAATAGAAAGAAATACCCAAGGAAAGGGAAACTCTAATTGGGTGCTTCAATGGATTTGTGTTCTTCCTGCTAATGGAAGTGTTTCCTTGTTCAATTTAATGGCTGAATCACATCTATTTAAGGACCAGGCACCGTGCTAGGCAAAATCTACACTGAAAAAAGTTCTGGCCGGAAAGAGCTTCTTTTACTGGAACTCTCCTAATTTCTTGACAGTCGCAACTGACCAAAGATAATCATATGTGTAAACAACAAAGCGCGGTGTGCAAGAGGGGGCTGCCCGCCACAAATGCTCTCATTATTTTTCCGTAGTGCTGATCTCCAAGACTGGGGCTACTCACACTTCAGGGCACTGAAAGCCAGCTCGTAGGACAAACGCTGCAAGGATTCATCCTCAGTCTCGGACAAGGACCGCAAGGGTTCATTCCCATACTTTATTAAGACTGTCTCAGGTGACTTTTCGACTCGAATACCCTGAAAAATGTTCGCTGCCATAATGTAAACGGGGTCCGGATAACCTGTTTTTTCGGGGGTCCCACTTGAGTTTATTTCGCTGGGTGCTTCGTCATCTGACAGTGCCAGGGTCGCGAGTTGGGACGTCTCCTCGGTGTTGTTTTCGTTCGAAAACAGCAGTTCACTTGACGGTAGCATGTTTGCCCGTTGCCTGTCGTCGATTACAATTCAGATGCTCCAGGAAATGGTCTTCCTCGTACCTTAAGCATCGTCTCTGTGAAAAGAAAAAAGGTTACCTCAGTAAATCGCTGTCAGCAGGACCACACCTGGTGCCCCACTCCATCGGGGCCTAAAGACCAAGAGGGGGCGTTTACTGGCCAGTCTGTGCATCCTATACTTCAGGCCGAACAAGCCCCAAGAAACCTCCACACACGCAAAAGGGAAGAGGGATGGAGACAGCTGGGGAATCGCCTCCCAAGCGGCAGGTGACTTATCCCAGGCCGGTTTGGGGACACAGCTCCCCAAAGAGCCGCGTCTACTGCCGCACGGGCACTCCTTTCGCCAGCTCCCGCGAATCCTCCTTTACCCCAGAGGGCGGCTGTTTCCCGGGGTGGTGAGGACGGAGATGTGGCACTTCGACCACCAAAGGCTGGTGTCTGGAACCGTGCCCTCGGGAGTCCGGGGACGACAGAGCAGCGAAGGAGGCCAGCGAAAGCCGTTTAGTTCAAATGCAGCCTCTCCCACCCGCCGGGTTCGGGGCAGGGGGCCGGGGCCTCCAGCGCTCGCCTGGCTGGGGTTTCCGGAAGGAAGACGCCCCGCAGTGCCTCGCCCGGGGGCCTCGCGCAGTCACCGGCCCTCGGCGTGGCGGCTGCTCTGAATGGAACACAGCCTGCAAGCTCAGGCCGCCAAAGGTACGCTTCCTGCGCCTCCTGCAGTCCACCGGAGCGGGACCTAGGTCTCCATGGCAACCGAGAGAGGGAGGGGATGGGGGGCTGGGAGGAGCGGCTGCCGCCTGAGGGCAGTTCCCGCGGGATTTGGCCAGTGCAGCCTTTGCATCCGCGATTTGCTCTTCCTCCCACTTCTCCGGACACCTGTGCCATCCCCAGCCCCTCCCCGACCCCTGAGGTCAGAGGCCCCTAGCAGGGCGCTAAGGGGCTTCGACTTGCCGCAATCGCAAGTGGTCCCTATTTCCCGACACATCCCCTACGGTCTCATAGAAAGCCAGAGTTTTCTGTTGCTGACAACTCCCAGCTTAGCGGGTTTAGAAGGGGTGCAGGAAATGCTATCACACATGAGCGTAGAGCTAGTGAAGAAAAGAGAAAAAAAGAGCCTTATTTTATTTCGTGTTTTTTAACAATATATAACACATTAGACGGACTTTTCCAGGGTAAGTTTAAGATCTTTGCCAATTTAAAACCATATCCCTCCATTCCAGAAGCTGCCTGCAAAGAAAGGCGTTGCTGAAACGGATCCACAAAAGATCAATTTCGCCCCACCCTCCGAATTATAGAATGCAACCGGGAACATGTATAAACCTCCCCAAAGGGTTTTAACTTAATATGGCTACATTAATTTTTGAGAGCCCTAGAGCGAAGTCTGCAATAAATAGAAATCGTAAGTGTAGTGGAAAAACACTTCTGTTTTCTGGAATAAAACCAAATGAGATTTAAATTTGTTGTTGAGTTTCTGTGCATTTTAAACACTTCATTGATAGATTTTTAACCAATTTTGTTATCTACAAAATGCATATTCTAAAACCGAAAAAGAAAGGAAAAGATTGCTTTTTTTTTTTTTCTCCTATTGCCACTTTGAAACTTCTTCAGCAAATTTTAGTGGGTCTGGTAGTCTAATAATTTTAATGCCATTTGGAATATTTAGAGCCTTTTTGCACTCTAATTTCTCTTACAGTAAAATTCGGTGAACTAATGCAAACATGAATACATAAAGGTAATGCCATAAAATGTCACATGTATGTGCTTCACATTTCCTGGTTTAGAAGAACCTTTTGTAAAACAGAATTGGGCGTTGAGTTATGGAAGAAACTTGATAAATTACATTTCAAGTTTTAAGCAGAAAAAAACATTAAACTTTTAAAGAAATCAATAAAATAGATGCTAATATCTATTTAAAAGAAAAAATCTGCTAGATACTTGGTCTCCATTTTCTCCATAAAGAGAAAGAAACTAAAGTCTGCAAGTTGAGTCAAGTTCTTAATTCTTTACTGAGATCAAATAAAGTCATATGAAGAGCTAGCAAGTGTCATAGAATAATAATTTAAAATAAATAAGTGAATAAAATAAAATTTCAAAAGAGCTAGCAAGTGCAAACCCTATATTTAGCAAAAAGTATGCTAAATATAGTCAAGTTAAATAACCTTAGAGACCCTATACTGTTTAGGAATCTCAGAAATTTGTCCAATCTGGGAAATAAACAACTTACATATACACTGACATCATTATGGATGCTCAGGGATTCTAAATTGTGTTCTCTAGTCCTTCCACTGGTATGTTAGACAGGAAGGGAAAGACTTTGGCATCTGATAAATTTATATCTGTGTAATCCTAGGCAAGTCTTTAACATCCCTTGGCCTCAGTTTCTGTATCTGGAAGGTGGAGATAGTACAGTCGTCGTCGTCGTCGTCGTCGTCGGCAGCCGTCCGTCTCGAGAGACGATGGTGTAGCTTCTTAAGAGTCTATCTGCACCGCCGAGAATGGCTGTGCAGTCCGACTCGGGAGTGACACGGTATCTGTCTCCTCCCGTGTTGAATCGACATCTTGCGATGATGCTGGAGTGTCCTCTCCAGCGAAGCTGAAGCTACAGAGCCTGGGCAGGGTGATATGGAGGGTCTGCTGTTGCCCATGCAGCAGACCCCCCCCTCTCTTCGCAGCTGAAGGGTCCAAGGGAAAGACGGAGTCAATACAGCTTGGCTTCAGGTGCGCCGCAGGAGTTGCCGGTGTTGACTACAACGTCAAACCGCCTTAGGGACTCCGGCTCCGGATTCTCTGTCGGGGTTTACTCCCTTAGCCTTTCCCCTGAAGAGGTATGCCGCAAGGCAGCGGAGGTTTTTTGGAGTCAGAGTTTTCCTTCTCTGAAAGATGATAAGTAATACACATCCAAACAGGCTAAGAAGTGGAGATGGAGAACCAGACAGAGAGGGCGTGGTGCAGAGGCGGCAGAGGCAAGGCAGTGCCTGCAGCTGGCCAGCGTAAAGAGCAGTCACACATAAAAGCTGGGAGGGAAACCTGGGGAGCAGTCCCAGTCCCAGGCCAGATCATGCAGCTCACAGTTCCAGCGCTGGGAAAATAAAGCCTCATTGTTTCTCACTGTGAAAACAAGTGGAAGCTGAGGCAGAAGAAGAAACTGCCGGTCTATCAGCAGAGTCCATTTAGAGGCCCCATGGTCCTAGAACATATGCAAACCTGCCCACTCTGTGAACCGTCACCAGGGCAACAGCTACACAGGTGCCAGCCGCATATGAGAAGTGGATGAAGTGACAGAAAACGGGGAGATTGTGGAGCAAGCAGCATTCTTCCACCAGAATGAAAGATAGTACAGAATGAAAGATAGTGGAAGATAGTACAGTAATACTTCCTTATCCATGGGGGTTATGTTCCAAGACCCCCAGTCGATGCCTGAAACCACAAATAGTACTGAGTCACATTTATATATCACTATATATAATAGGTAGCTATAACCTTTGCACTTTGAGGTATAACAGGAAAACTAGAATGATTTTCTTTTTCCTTCTTTACAATTTCAAGGATAGAAGATTTGTTCTTACAGTAGATTTTAGCAACCTCAGCATATAATTTTTTTTTTCATTATCAAGTACAGAATGTTCACTTTTTCACTTAAAGAAAGCATTTAATGTCTTCTCAATGGCATATCTAAATTGCCAGCATCACTACTCTTGCACTTCAAGGTCACTATTAAGTAAAATAGGAGTTACTTAAGCTCAAGCACTGCACTACCATGACAGTTGCTCTAAAAACCTAGATGTCTATTAAGTGACTAACAGGCAGGGTGTGCACAGTGTGGATCTACTGAACAAAGGGATGATTCACATCCCAGGTGGGACAGACCAAGACAGAGTGAAATTTCATCATGCTATTTAGAAAGGCATGCGATTGAAAACTTACGCATTGTTTATTTCTTGAATTTTCCACTTTCAGATCACTGTTGACTGCAGGTAAATGAAACTCTGGAAAGCAAAACCTTGGATAAGAGGGTATGCCCAAAATGCCTACCTTTGAGGGTTTGTAAAGATTTACTCACATTATATGAATCAAGAAGAGTGTCTGGAAAGTAGTAAGTGCTCAATTATTTTTAATTGAATTTATTGGGTGATACTGCTTAACAAAACTGTACAGGTTTCAATCAGATGCACAATTCCACAACACATCATCTGTACACGGTATTTTTTAAGTTAATTAATTAGTTTTTGTTTATTTATTTATTTTTAGAGAGAGGGGAAAGGAAGGAGAAAGAGAGGGAGAGAAACATCACTGTGTGGTTGCCTCTCACTCGCGCCCCCAACTGGGGACTGATGTGCAACCTAGTCATGTGCCCCGACTGGGAATTGAACCAGTGACACTTGGCTCGCAGGCCGACGCTCAATCCACTGAGCCACAGCAGCCAGGGGTTGTACATGGTATTGTGTGTTCACATCCCAAGTCAAGTCTCCTTCCATCACCATTTGTCTTCCCTATACGCTCCTCCACCTCCCCCCACTAGTGCTCAATAATTGTTAGTTCCTCCTCCCTCCCCTAGAACTTTTATTTATAAATAAACTTCTTGAATCTTTAGATCCTATAAGGTATGAGATTACAGAGAAAGCTAGTGTGCCGAACTAGCATCTGAAAGACTTTTACTAGAGACCATGTACCTGGCTTGTTTATAAACACTTAAAGAGATATTTTTGAGGTAGACTGGTATATATAGTTCAGTGGTTTTCAACCTTCAAGCACCTGAAGTCCTTGTTAAAAATGCAAATTCCTGGAACCCATCTTCAGAGACGCTCAGTAGATCTGGGGTGGAACTCAGGAATTTGCAGTTTTGGCAGGTAACCCAAGTCATTTTCATACAGTCTGCACAAAGATGACATTTTTAAAAACTCCAGTATAATTTCAAAATCTACTGGCTCTATTTCCACCTCTGTTTCTGATTTGGAAAAGTCCCTTACCTTCTCTGGATTTTTATTCCCCTTTCTACAAAACAGATTAATTATCCTGGCTTAGTTTGCATGTGAGTTGTGAGACTCTAATCTTCTTTTCACTCTCCTGCACATCTACCATGTAGTATCTTCTTGTCCATCAGAAAAAAAAAAAAAAAAAAAAAAAAAAAAATTTAAACCTATCAGCAATGCAGACAGGGTCCTCTGTGATCTGGCCCTTGTCTGCTTTTCCAGCTTCATTGCTTGGTATCCCAAAGCCATTCTCCAAACTTCCATATCTTTACACGTGCTGTTCCCTCAGTCTGGAGAGCACTTCTCTTTTTGTTCATCTGGTAAATGCCTACCCAACCTGTGAAACTCAGCACAAGCATCACTTCTATAAAAGACTTCCTGATACTTGTACTAGGATATAAATTTAGTCTCTGCAAAATAACCACTGGCTTCAATAAAAGAGAAGTTTATTTCTCACTTAAGTCCTGTTGGCATAGTGGCTGCCCTCTACAAACTCATCAGGCACCCAGGCTCCTATTTTAGGCTGCATGTGAGGATTTTGCCCTTGTCAGCGTAGTCCAAGAGAGTTTACCACCATGTCCATTTCCAGCCAGTAGTAACGGGAATAAAGAGGACAAGGAGCCCTGATGGGTGTGGCTTAGTTGGTTACAAGGGTCACCCTGATTCCCAGTCAGGGTACGGGTACATGCCTGAGTTGCGGGCCTGGTCCCCAGATGGGGCATGTGCAGGAAGCAACCAATCGATGTTTCTCTCACTCATAGATGTTTTTCTCCCTCCCTTCCCCTCTTTCTAAATATAATTAAATCAAACCTTAAAAAAAAAAAAAAAAAGAGGGAAGGGAGGGCACACCCATTCCTTTAAAGGACAGGATCTAAAAGGTACACACATCACTTCTGACATTCCATTGGTCAAAATTTAGTAATGTGGCATACCTGACAGTAATAGAGGATGGTAAATGTGTCCAGCTAAAAATCAAGGGACCTACTGCTATAAAAGAAGGAGACACTGGGTACTTGGGAACGATTAGCAGTCTCTGCTACAAACCTCTACCCCCTGACTCCTTCATGAGCTAATCCACTCCCATGATTCCCACAATGTCAAAAGTGCCATTTCTATGTTCCCATAACATCTTGTACATACATACATGCATTCATTCATTTATATTACAAGTATATATTAAATTCTTACTGTGTACCTGGCGCTATGCTCAGCTCTGGAAGTAGAAATTAAATGTATTGAAATTATCAGGGAACTTATCCTCAAGAAATTAATGAATAGATATACTTGTATTTTGGCACTCTTCAGTTTTTATTATAAATATTTATACATATATCTGTATTCCCCTTATGTCTGCTATCTTTCTACCTGCACAACCTGAACACACACGCTCTAAAGTAGTTTTATTATATCTTTTTATTCCTAGATGCTAGCAAAATATTACTCTTTCACACACACACACACATCAGCACAAGATTATAAATATAAGATGTCTTAGGGATCATAATGCATTTTATTATTTATCACACAGTACACAGTACAATCTGCTGAAAATGTGAGGTAAAAGCTAGATATAAATTTAAAATATTATTGTCTTTCAAAATATCATTTGAGGAGCTTCCTGTTTTTTTTTTTAAGATAGATCAATGTAAGTGACAAATCACCCTATTGAAAACAAGATTTAATGAGTTTCTACCACCAAATAAAGCATAAACAAACAGTTGTGGGTTGGTGAACCCATGGTTACTATTTGCTCTTATCACGTGTATAATCCTGCCTCCTTACCTCTCACTTCCCGTTTATGGACTCATTGTGGCGGGAGCGCGGGGAGCACACTAAATCTTAGTGAGCACTGTACAAAAGTAACCATAGAGATAGGTGTGTGGATTCAATGGTTGTGAAAGCAGAGTAGTAAAACAACACAGTCTTTGTTTAAGTCACACTCTGTAATATGATCAGAACACTAAATTAGAGACGATGTAGAAAATTAAGTTAGTTACCTGGAGCTTTCTGCCAAAAGAACTTAAAGAAGTGCTTTTCTTTCCCCAGGGGATTGAGTATTAAAAATATTTGTAAATTAACATTCCTTGCATTTAACTCAGAGTAGCTCATGTATGTTAGCCAAGTAGGTATTCAAAATACATTTGCTCAACTTGCTTCAAATTGATCTGGGCATATAAAACTGCTCAGTTCCATTAAAGCCTGTTATAGAAATATAAAAAATATATGAAAAGTAAAGAATTTCAACTGTGTTCTTAAACACCAGGACACAATTTATAATTATTGCTATTTAGAAATAGTGTAGTCAATTTATTTTGGCAACACATTTTTTTGTTTGTTTTATTTTATGAAGTTGCCTAGTGTTCTATTGTGGACCCAACCTATACTACCCATCTTGGAACTTTGGGGCCCTTTTTTCTGAGGATACTCAGGGCTTCAAGAATAAGGTGCACTGGGGACTCATGGTCAGATATTGAAATATCCTATTCCCAAAAGAGGGGAGGGGATATAGATGCCCAAGAAGGCAGGAAACTCACCCTAGGTAGGTAAACATCATCCTCTGATGCTGGATGAGAGGTGGTGTGAAGGAATGTTTCACACATTGTAAAAAGTAGCATTACTCAAGTGTTCTCTGGCTAGTCCTTGTAGAAACTTGTTGTAAACAACTTGAAAAGGACTTTGTAAAGTGATAATGCAAACATCCCTTTGGGAAAAACAAAAGATGATTGAGTGGGTTCTATAAGGCAAGACCATCAATGAATGATTAGCCAAAAAAGCCATAATGACTTGCAGAGGAGAAGCAGCAGAAGACTGGGACAGAACAGAGTTCTAAAGGGTGCGGCATGTGGAGAGGAACAACAGTCCACACCATAGCAATTCAGAGACAGTGCCATTAGAAATAACACCCTGAGGTTTAGAAGCCAAAAATGACAATGGCAACTAAGGAAGACTTTGAGTTATCTAGGATGCAAGGAAAAAAGAGTATTCAGAAGACTTATTCCCGCCCTTCATCATCCTTTTGTGGCCCAGGAGAAACAAGAATTACAATAGACAATCATTGTAATAGAGTGAACCAAACAAAAACTTCCCAGAGTTAGTTATTCAGGCACCACTTCAAAGATTTTGTTTGTTTGTTTGCCATACCCATATATTTACTCAATGTTTTATTTTAAATCAGATTCACTTGTTTGTTTATTTGTTTTACCTATGTAGAACTCGTCGTCGGCAGCCATCCGTCTCGAGAGACGATGGTGTAGCTTCTTAAGAGTCTATCTGCACCGCCGAGAATGGCTGTGCAGTCCGACTCGGGAGTGACACGGTATCTGTCTCCTCCCGTGTTAAATCGACATCTTGCGATGACGCTGGAGTGTCCTCTCCAGTGAAGCTGAAGCTACAGAGCCTGGGCAGGGTGATATGGAGGGTCTGCTGTTGCCCATGCAGCAGACCCCCCCTCTCCTCGCAGCTGAAGGGTCCAAGGGAAAGACGGAGTCAATACAGCTTGGCTTCAGGTGCGCCGCAGGAGTTGCCGGTGTTGACTACAACGTCAAACCGCCTTAGGGACTCCGGCTCCGGATTCTCTGTCGGGGTTTACTCCCTTAGCCTTTCCCCTGAAGAGGTATGCCGCAAGGCAGCGGAGGTTTTTTGGAGTCAGAGTTTTCCTTCTCTGATGTGCCCTGACTGGAAGATCGAACCAGCGACACTTAGCTCGCAGGCCGACGCTCAATCCACTGAGCCAAACCAGCCAGGGTTCCTATGTAGAACTATAAGTAAAAAATCAGCATGATTTGCCATAAATGAAAATAACCACAACAAAAACAAAGCAGAAATAGGTGTACCAACACTCCAGGCTTGAGGTTGACTAAGCTTGGTTAATAGGGAGATGTGCAAAGTTAGAGAAGTGTTAAACACTCATATAAAAACGAGACTTTCTCCTTGTCAGAAGGATCAAAAGAGCATTGAATAACACAGCTGTTTCACTGTGAGGTTAAGTGTTATTCATACCAAGTCTGCATACCTCTTCGAACCATCTCTCATACCGTCAGTGGTGCTGGCCCCACACTTGAGCAAACACTGCATAAGAGATTTAAACTCAAGAGTTAGAGGAAAATAGTTCCTCTGAAACAAGAAGGAGGAAATACGAGAAATTCAGAATTGGCAAGAAAGAAATTGGAAGGATCTCATGTGACAGATGAATTTAGTCTACTTGCATGGCATAATGGTAGTAGAAAGTATAAAACTAAGTAGAATCGGGAACCCTGGTTTTTAGTCCTAACGTTGTCATGAATTAGTTGCATGACCCCAGGCAAGCCTCTCTACTCTATATCTTTTTCTTAATGTGTTCAAGTGTATGCTTCTTTACTAATAAGAAAGTGGCAGAGAAAGATTTAAAGAGACTAAGATTGACGGTCAATAGGAGAAAGATATTGAAAAATATATTTAGCCCTGGCTGATGTGGATTGAGCACCACCCTGCAAAGCAAAGGGTCACTGGTTCGATCCTCACTCAAGGCACATGCCTGGGTTGCTGGCCAGGTCCCCACTGGGGATGCACTAGAGGCAACCACGCATTCATGTTTTTTCTCATTCTCTTTCTCCCTCCCTTCCCTTAAAATAAATAAATAAAATATATTTAAATATTTATTTTAAAATATCTATTTAAAACATCTATTTAAAAGTTTATTTTAACCAAAGAAGACAGAAATCAGGGGATAAAAGAACAAAGATATAAGACAAACAGAAAACAAATAGAAAAATGGTTGATGTAAATCTTATCTAATTTGTAACTACTGTAAATACAAATGTATTAAATTCAACAATTAAAAAGCAGATGTTAGTAGAATGAATTTAAAAATCCAGGTATATGCTGACTACAAAAGCAATATTTACTTTTTTTTAACAAAAGAAATATTTTATATTCAAAGACACAAATAGGTTGAAAGTGAAAGGATAGAAAACTATAGCCACTCAAACTAGAACCAAAAGAGAGCTTGAGTGGCTGTATCATTATCAAACGAAGTAAACTTTAAAACACAATTTTTCTAAAACACTTTAAAAAAATTTTTCTCTTAGAAAATAAATCATAGACTAAAACATATCAAGACATTCTAGTATTGTCAAAGGATTAGTAAAGTAGTAGCAGGTTTAAAAATTCTATTGATTAATAATTTCATTGGGAGCTCTAGGTGTTTATTTTGGGGTCAAAACCAAGTTCATGCCTCAATGCTAGAATATCCTAGCAAATCAGACTATGCTAAAGAAGAAAGGTGCGGTTTTTATGAAGATTCTTGCCCTAATGCTCAACTTGCATAATAATTATATGGAATTCCTTTGTGAAAAATATGTCAGTTTACACTGAAATTATACATGTTGACTTAGCATTTAAATGCTTGAGCAAATGTAAAAGAAAACAGGATAAAAATTAAGTTATGACTTCCTTTTCATTTTAATTCTAAATTTAAGTAAGAGTCATAAAACAATGGGAAGGAATGTTTTATGTTTTTATGTAACTAAATAAAAAATTCCCACTCCTCCTAAAACTAACCCAACCACACCAGACAAATATACTCAAAACAACAAAAAATACAACAATGCTTTCTCACTAGGTTTAAGTGCACTTTATTTTATTCTAAACTAGTTTCGGGGAGCCATCTGCTGGTAAGTTGTTGAGTTGACTATGATTTTTCCTCCCAGTGGTAGTACAGTTAGTGTTGCCAGATAATTTACAGAGTACTTACTTGAATTTGAGTTTCAGGTAAACAACAAATGATGTTTTAGCATAAGTATGTCAGTTTACTACTTGCTCCATATGCCAATGCTATTTTGCTTTAAATTTGCAGTTATGCTTTTTCAAGAGACTCGGGCAAGGTTTCTTTGAAATCCAGACAGTAAGATTATTTAGGAATATGTTCCTTACTATAGTCACCTGGTCCAATGTCAAGTGTTTGTCTTCGTTTATTCTATCTTATACCTGACTCCTTGTCATTTCTCAATTGAGCTCTTCTTCCTTGACTGCATTTCTTCCCTGCTGCTACACTGCAGTCTTATATTTAAAGAATTGAGGTCAATTATAACTGTAAATGGAAAATCAAAAGAGAATTCATTTTATTCTCTGTAGTACCTTAGTTGGAAATTCTGCTTATTTTTAATAAAGTGGATATACATTTATATTTTAGTTGTGACCCTTAAAATGTTTAATTTATGTTTTACACTATATTCAAATACATTTGAAATGTATTGACATGGTATTTAATTTTTTTTAAATACCAAAGGATATTCAGTGGAAAGTCTCCCATTCCTATCTTTCAGGCACTCAAAAGTTCCTTTATGCAGAGGCAACCAATATACTCTATGGAGTATTTAGTCATCTTATGGGACATTATTTGTAAGTGAAAGGATGAATAACATTGTCTCTCAGTAAAAATAAAAATAATAATAAAAGACATTTCTCATAGCTATGGTTTTTAATTTAATGGCTTAATTTTATTTTGCCTGAGTAGCAAATAACAAGAAATGTATTCTCTTAAATCTTGGTCGCATCTGAAGGA
The DNA here is from genome assembly GCF_987537825.1 of Furipterus horrens. Lineage (NCBI taxonomy): Eukaryota > Metazoa > Chordata > Mammalia > Chiroptera > Furipteridae > Furipterus > Furipterus horrens. The sequence goes on from NW_028327172.1 coordinate 192,806,385, forward strand.
TTGCCTGCAATTGTAAAATCTAATTAATTAAAAACCTGCATTATAAAATGTCACAAGATGGAGATATTGCTCCATGAAAGTGGCAGTTAAAGAGGGTAAGAAAAAAATGGTTTTGTCTCTTTTTCTACATTTTTCCGTCTGTGTCTTTCTTGCTATCTTCCGTCATTCGAGATAGTAAGAAGCATTCCAAGGGCTTCTGTTCAAGTCCCAGCTTTGTCTCTTTCTGCCTCTAATTCTGAATTAAATTAATCTCTAGGAGCCTTAAGATCATCTATAAATATAGGTTAATGCTTTTGTTATGAAGTTTACATTAAATAATATATTTGAAAATGACAATGCCCTACAGCAAAAGCCACCAAGGACATGTCTGCAGTTAAACAAGTTGGGTTATTACTCATTGAACCAAGGAGAACGGGGCAGGGGGAGGGGGATCTCAGCAAAAGGGTGTTAGAAAGGATCTATCACAGGATTTGGACTGTGGTTGGGTGATTGTGGGAGGGTCCAAAGAAGCAGGGTTCAGCCGGATTGAGTGCTGTCAGAACTCAGGGACAATCTATGACTGGGTATCTCAATATTTATTTAAGGGGAGGGCAGACTAGAGCAAGGTCAAATTCTAAAGGTTAAGAAGCAATAGTGACTCATTCTAGCTTGGAGAGGGAGCTATTTGATATTTTGTGAGTTGCACATAGACTTTGTTTTTGTCTGTGCTTCTTTCTTCCTCTTTTTTCTTTCCTTCCTTTTCCTTCTTTTTCCCCTTCTCTTTTAATCAACAATTTTGTTTACTGAGCACCATACTAGATAGCGTTCTAGACATTGGGACTATAGCAGTAATAAGATAGTCTGTGCTATCACAAAGCTTACATTGGTACCCCAATTTGATAAGCACAGTCATAGTGTGTTTCCAGGTCACAAACAAGTGAGTGTCACCAAAAAGGGTTTCAGAGAATCCAAGGAAAAACACACTCAACCAACTTTCATGATACAAGAAAAACGCAGAGTGGTCATCCCAAGCAAGGCGGGCTTGCCTTGTCAGCTTGCTGTCAACCTTAAGTGGAAAAACCTTTTGATAACAAGACATTTTTAAAATTCAGCTAGAAAAACAGTGAAAAAAGATTGGGTCCCACTGTCACCAAGGAACAACCACAATGCCACATGTGATTTTTGTCTGTGTTCCGTGTGAAAATGTCCTTGCCTCTAGTTGATGAAAGAGATTTTCTTTTGAGGTACAGTTACTGAAAGGGCATTTGACAACACAAATTATATTTTAGGAGCCACCAATGTCCAAGCCAATCTTTCTAATTTTACTGAAAACTAAAAATAGCTTCTGCTCAATCTCCATGCAAAATCTCTGTACTTGAATTCTGATCATTAATTTTTTAAAGAAGAATCTTCTTTGGGAAAATGTGCTTTTTCATTCTTGTCATTTTATTCCCTCAGAAACTTGGATTTAATAGAGGATTAATATAAATTGTGATACTAGAAAATAAGCAATGCTAATTACATTTAACCCAATAATTTAACAGTGTTTTCATCTCTAAAATGAGCTTTGTGCTTTGGCCTTTAATCTCTAGTTTACATGAAACTTCTAAAATGGAGTTGCTACAAAGCTCTCCTGTTGTTTTAAACACAGGGACCTACTGTTTGGCAAACCTACTTGAACCTTGTTTCTTTGTCCTCTTCTTGAATTCTGCTGCCCTCTGTTCCATTTCTCTGGGTATACAGTTCATACTGTTGTTAAAATGCCTTCAGATTGAAATGTCTGTTTGGGGAAGGTATTCAGGAGGTCTGCTACACAGATGACACTACTACTTGGCAGCACTTGACATTATTCTGCTTCAAATAAACTTACCAGTATCAACTACTGAATAAGGAGATAGTCCTCATCTTCATCATTACTTCTACTTCTTCGAACAGGACGACTTAAAATTGGCTATATTTCTGAAATTATAAGATAGTATATGATTTTATCAAAATTCCTCTTACCTCTTTATAATACTACAGAAGGAATATCTGCAGATAAAGATTAAGCAAATGTTATGAAAAGTTATGGAGTTTAATATGATAGACAAAGGAAGTTTGTTAATTGCACTTACTACCCTCAAGACAAGAAAACTTCTGATTAATTTATTGTTAGGGTTAACTGTATATGCTGTGAGTTCTAATTTGCTAACCTTGATTACATGAAAATTGCCATTTCTACCACTTAAAACTGTATTTGTACTACCTGGGTATATAAATGATGATAGATAATGTATATGATTATTCATGGAAAATTTAACTGTTAGTGTATGTACCATATTATAAAAATTTAGATCAAAGACCTAAATGTAAGAGCTAAAATTATAAAACTCTTAGAAGAAAACCCAGGACTAAATATTTGTAACCTTGTATTACAGTGGTTCTCAACCTTCCTAATGCCACCACCCTTTAATACAGTTCCTCATGTTGTGGTGACCCCCAACCATAAAATCATTTTTGTTGCTACTTCATAACTGTAATTTTGCTACTGTTATGAATCGTAATGTAAATATCTGATATGCAGGATGTATTTTCATTGTTACAAATTGAACATAATTAAAGCATAATGATTAATCACAAAAACAATATGTAATTTTGAGTGTGTTTTCTGATGGTCTTAGGTGCCCCCTGTGAAAGGGTTGTTCGACTCCCAGAGGGGTCACGACCCACAGGTTGAGAACCGCTGTTGTATTTGGTAATGCTTTCCTAGGTATGACACCAAACTCAGAAGCAACAAAAGAAAAAAAGTAAATAAGCTGGACTTCATCAAAAGTTGAAATATACATCATTAAGAATGAAAACTTTTGTGATACAAAGGGCACTATCAAGAAAATGAAAAGACAACCACGGAATGGTAAAAAAATATTTTTAAATCATATATCTAATAAGGGACATGTATCCAGAATGTATAAGAAACTCTTACAACTCAACCAGAAAAAAGACAAATGATTAAAAAATAGACAAAGGATCTAAATAGACATTTTTTCCAAAGAAAATATACAAATGACCAATAAGCACTTGAAACAATGCTCAAAATCATTAGTCATTTGGGAAATGCAAATCAAAACCACAATGAGGTACTGATGGCCGACTCAAATGTTGGAAAATTTTAGTTTCAGGTAACAGCTAATAAGATTAGTGATCAATGTATGTAAAAAGCTACTGTTTCGGGAACTGGAGGTATGACCCACCTTGACTCCAGGTAACCATAAGCAGTTCCACTTTTGTGCCTCAGGAGGACTGCAAGCAATCAAGATGGTATCTGAGCCATTGTACTCCAGGGTGACCATGGCCCAGGACACAAAGACCACAGCCCAGGGCACAAGGACCACTGCCCAGGACACAGATGAAAGAATGCTAAAGCTTTTATCCAATTGACCTTTCCCCTGAGCCCCAAACCCCTTACCTACACTTTCCTTCTTATTAAAAGGACCCATTTATACTGGAATTTAAGACAGTCTATTAGGGTACAAACCCACTATCTTCTCAGATCACCGACCATCTGAATAAAGCCCCCGTAAAGATGCAATCCCTGTCTCTGCTTATTGGGTCTGGTGGATGACAGGCAGCACAGACACTGGCTTTTCCAGTTTCAGTACCTATTATAATGATGATAAAAACAACCACCACCACCAAAAACAGAAAATAATCAGTGGTGTGGACGTAGAGAAATTGGAACCATTATACATTGCTGGTGGGAATGTAAAATGATGCATTTGCTTTGGAAAACAAATTGATAGTTCCTCAAAAGCTTAAACATAAAATTACCATTATTCTCAGCAATTCCATTCCTAAGTATATGCCCCAAGGGAACTGAAAAAAAGGTGCTCAAACATACACTTACATGCAAATGTTCACAGCAGCACTATTCACGATAGCCAAAAGGTGGAAACAATTCAAATGCTCATCAACTTATGATCAGATAAACAAAATGTGGTATCCATATACAATGGAATATTATTTGACCATAAAAAAGAATTACATTCTGATACATAGTACAACGTGGATGAACCTTGGAAACATCTTGCTAAATTAAAGAAATCAGACACAAAAGGCCACCTCTTTTATGATTCCATTTATAGAAATATCCAGAATAGGGAAAACCCATGGAGATGAGCACTAGATTAGCAGTTGCCAGGAGCAGGGGGAAGGGAAAATGAGGAGTGACTGCTAATGGATATGGAGTTTCTTTTGGGGATTATGAAAATGTTCTGGAATTAGATAGTGGTGATGTCTGTACAGCTTGGTAACTATACTAAAAACTATTGAGTTATTTAAGTTGAATTATAAGTGTTTGAACTATTTCTCAATTGAAAAGTTGTATAAGGAAAAAAATGCTCTTGTATGGCTGAGATTAAACCCATACTGTTACAGAGCAAAAGGGGGTTCTTTCATGTGGCACCTTGGTGTAAAACCCAACAGCTAGTGTTGAGAAAAACAGGTCTTTATTTACAATATTCCAACCTGGGGAAGACAGTGAGCACTTCAGCTCAGAGCCCTGTTCTCCCATGGGACCCAGCACTTCCCTTGCTCCCCAAAAGGCTATAAGCCAAAAACATGCCCAGAAGTTCCCCATCCCTTATCTGCCAGCAGTCTCCTTTAGGATCTGGGGTACGGTGTCATCAGCCTCCGTATAACAGTCCAGGAAAACATGTGCCATGTTGCACTGGATCACACATGGTTCTCCCTTTGCCCTTTCAAAGCCACATGGTATTCTCCCTTCTCAAAACCACATGGAGAACCCTCCTAAAAATGTCTGCTGCTTATTTTTAAATTCCTGACTGCATCCTGTGATGCAGTGGGCATGGTAACCAGTTCTGACCATTCACAGAGCCTTGTACAGGCTCTGTGTGCTCTCTGTACCATTCCATGGTCCAAAAACCCTTCCCATCTTCTTGGGGCCTTGGAAGTATCAAAGCCATTTGTGTAACAAAGATACTAGCCACTAGCCACAGGCATGTGAAGGCATTTTAAAAGCTGTTTCCTTTTCCTATCTCCCGACCTGCAGGCTCTGGGGATTTTTGGACACCCCCACTCTGTAACAATACAGACCTTGCAATCCAATTAATTTAGTCTGATTTATGAACATAAAAATAACATCAGAGGAATTCTTCATAATGCTATTACATTGTATATATTTACCTGGATTAACATTTTAAGTATAAAATTATACTTTGTTTACCGTACTCAGATTAACCTGGGGAAAAAATTAAATTGCAATTTATGAAAATTGGGAACAAAGAGGCTGGTGGTGGTTCTGTTTATCAACTTAAAATAATTTTTATAACCATATTAACAAATACTTATTAGCCTTAACCTTTACCATTTGTAAGAGAATGAAATAAAAATAATTTTAATCTTCACCCGAGGAAGGGAGAGAGAGAGAGAGAGAGAGAGAGAGAGAGAGAGAGAGATAGAGAGAGAGAAACATCAATGTGAGAGAGAAACATTGATCGATTGCCTCGCATACACGCCCCAATCAGGGATCAAACCCATAACCTAGGTATGTGTCCTGACCAGGGATCAAACCCACAATCTTTTGGTGTATGGGACAATGCTCAGCCAACTGAGCCAACTGGCCAGGGCTACAGTGAACATTTTATAGATTATCTGCTTTCAGACCAGCGCTGTGCTAGTCCTAATGGAACTTATATAAAAATTGAATGACAGTCCTTGCTTAAAATCTGGTTAAGGAAACAAGATAAATAGCTGTACCAGTTAAAGAGCAGGTATAGTATATGTTTTATGGCTGAATGCTATGAACAGAGTTCTAGAATTGCAATGCTGAGAAGCTTCTCAAACTTCTCTTTTTGCAGATTTTGACTTCAGGAAGTAAGTGTGATAGAGTTCCAAAAAGGACAAACACATTAATCCATTCATTAGATATTTGGTGAGTATCTACTATGTGCCAGACATCTAAATCCCAATAATTGAAATTATTACAAAAATGAAAATAAGACACAATTTAGCTATGTGCACCTAGCATTATGGGAAGGAAATAAGGGGGATTCCAATAATCTTAATAGCAGGTGTGTTTTACCGTTTAACTTCCCCAATTCAGCCCTATCTTGTGATATTAGTGTTAACAATCTACATGGCAAAGCAGTGACATTCATGGTTAGGAAGAGTTAACTTTGGACACAAAGGACCCATGTTTAAACATACATATGTATATTTTTCTGTTGTCAAGGAGATATCCTAATTGGATGCTGTAAACATTCAAATCAGAATTTCATGCTATTTTTCAAGGTAGATAGCATGAGATTAAGATATTATTTACCTTTTACCATTATTTCCCCCCCCAGAATAAACATAATAGATTCTGGATTCTATAGCTAGAGGCTGACCAAGGTTCTCACCTCAGGTTACTAACTTGTGCAACCTTGGACAAGTCATTTAATCTCTCAGCTTCAGCTTCTTCATCTGTAAAAAAAAGGTAACAATTTTTCTTACCTAATTGGGTTGCCTTGAATTTAAGGCTGATGTAAATAATGGTTTTGGCATTGGGCCTGGTACCTCAGAGTTTTCAATTAATATTAACTGTGATATTGAGGGAAAAGGTTGATTAGTCAAGCTTTCTCTTCAATTACAATCCACAAAGCAGCCATGGAATTCTTGGAAATGACAGGTTTATTTCTCCCTTGAAATAATGTCTATTTTCTCACTATTATTTTTCATTACATATTTCTTAAAACAAAAACTAAAAGCCTAAAGAGTCTTAATTAAGAGATAGGTTTCTAATAGGAGCAATATAATATTGTGTGTAAAACAAATTTTAAAATGCCAGCTTGCAAGGATCCAAGTTCCTTGAGATTAGAGTGGAGGAAACTCATGTTCAGAGAACTAGGTTACTAGGCAGAAGCAGTGACCTGAGGACCAGCCGTGGCAGAATGGGAGGTTCTTCAAAACATGAGAGGCTCTGCTTCTAGTAACAAAAACCAACACTCATGAAGTTGGAAATTGTATAAATTGATCAAAATAATAGATGAGAAACTGAACAATGCAGAATTTTGTATGAATGTCAACTGATAGCCCTGGCTAGTGTGGTTCAGTGGATTGAGTGCTGGCCTTCAAACCAAAGGATTGCTGGTTCAATTCCCAGTTAGGACACATGACTAGGCTGCAAGCCAGGTCCCTGGTTGGGGGTATGCAAGAGGCAACCACACATTGAAGTTTCTTTCCCTCTCTTTCTCCTTCCCTTTCCCTCTCTCTAAAAATAAATAAATAAAATATTTTAAAGAAAAAAGAAAGTCAACTGATTATATATATACATACATATGTATATATATATATGATTGATATATATATATCAGTTGACTTTCTTTTTTATAAACCGTGTGTGTGTGTGTGTGTGTGTGTGTGTATATCATTTGTGTATATATCAATGATATGTATATACACACTTGGTTTATTAAAAACTGCTGGTCATCTTACAGCCTGTGCCATTGAATGAGTAAGCATCCTTTTAAAGTTAAAGAAAGAGGGTTTAATGATTTGTCATGAGTTACTAACTTCATGTTCTTATTTAAAAAGGTAGTAGTAGGTCCAGGTTCAATATTTCTCACTGTCAACTTGCTGAGGTGGGTGAGTTCCATAGAGACAGAAAGTAGACTAGTGGTTGCCAGTGGTTGGGGAGTGAATGCTAATGGAAATGGGATTTCTTGACTAAAATCAGTGGGTGGTGGGGAGCCAATGACAGGGTTCCTACCCTCATGGAGATGAGTATCTATGAGGGAGACAGATAGGTGAAGCAACTGGCGTGAGCAAGGGAGCATCCCCCAAAAGAGTCACTCATGCACATTTGTGTCTTTCCACAACTCCGGGTTTAGCATGGGAGATCTCCCCAATAAGCCAATAGAGTTACATGCAGATTCCACAAGAGAGGGGGAGCTTATGCGGTAGAAACAAGCAGAGTAAGCATCCAGCGCTAAGTCCCGATCACTGATGCTGTCCATAGATGGAGAGGCAGACATCGGTCTCAAGTCAGGCGGCTACAGTGGTATATGGTCTGGTGAACTGGAAGTCCCATAGGGCTCCTAATGTGACCCGTAGTAGAGCCAAGCTTGAGCATTGGGTGGTGGGAGCTCTTTCTTGTAACCCACAACAAGCAGAGGTCCCACTTATATAGGTTTCCAGATGGAGTCTTTATTCCAATGTCCAAAATTGTGATTTGGGTGTTCCAGGCCCTTTCCAAGGGTGTTACCATTACACCCCATTACCTCAGTCTTGGCATAGAGTTTGACATAACTGTCATGGGTGACAGTGACTCCATATTGGATTGTCAAAGGTATTCAAAAAGCCCTATCTGCTCTTGCTCTATACAGCAATCATTGCAGTACAGTGTGTTAAATGTGATGGTAGAAGGGGTGAGGGGAGCTAGGTCAGTGGCACTTATGCAGGAAGTGGCTTCTAAAAATGACTAAGAATTAGTCAAAGGAAGAGAGACAGGAAAGAGCAGGCAGTAAGTTATGGTGTTCCCAGAAAGTAAACAGTATATTCAAAGGCCTGGAGATGAAACAGCACATGGGCATGTTTAGGGACCTGAAAAAAAATTAGATCAATGGGAACAGTATAGGGAGCAGGGAACGGTTCCAGATGAAAGCGTCAGCCACACAGTCGCTTGCTCAGAGGCCATATCAGAGTGTAGACTCTATCCTAAAAGCAATGGAGAACCATCAAAAGGTTTTAAGGAGGCAAGAGACATGATCAGATTTGAGTTTTTGAGCGATCACTGCAGAATGGAGAATGGATTAGGGTGAGGCAAGCCTGGAGGCAAGGAGACTTGTTAGGAGGGATAACCTTGATGAGAGATAGTGTGACTGAATCACGGTGGTGGCACCTAGGATGATGAATCAGCAGGACTTTATGATTAATTGGAACAGTGTATTAGACAGGAGTCAAGGATTAATTATTCTAGGGTTTCTGGCATGGGCACCTGAGGGCCAGTCACTGAGCTGGCTGAGAGCACAGAAAGGGGAGGATATCTTGGGAGATTTCAGTTTTAAAAATGTTAGGCTGGAGGTATCTCTGAAGATAGCCAAAGGAATATGACTGGTGGGCAGTGGGTGGTACCTGTCTATAGTGCAGAGGAATGTCCTGAGGCCAGAGACCAGTGAGTCATCAACCTGGAGATGGTAGCTGAAGCCAATGGGAGGAGATGACCCTGGGAAAGTAGCCTGATATGAGAAAGGATCTCAACATAGGATCCTGAGGAACACCAAGTAAGAAAAGGACCAGAGGGAGAAGCCTGCAAAGTAGACAGAAACCAAGAGGAAGGAGGAGAGTCCCAGAATCTCTGTGTCACAGAGACCAAGGAAAGGAAGAAGTGGTCAGATGTGTCAACTGCTGAAGAGAAGTCAGCAGGAGAAGGACTGAGAATGCTCTATTGAAATTAGTAAGAAGGAAGTTGTTGGTAACTTTGGGATTTCGGTGTAAGCCCAGATTCCAGTAAGTAGACCAGTGATCTGAAGATAAAGCAGTGGAAACAATTCTCTGAGAACAGGGACCTGTGACATAGTTGGAAAGAAATGTGGAGTCAGATGACGTTTTCCTAAAATGAACAAACAAGAAAGGTGGGAGAGAGTTGTGTGTGTGTGTGTGTGTGTTTTAATGAAAAAGAATATTTTTTTAATTTTAGAGTGAGAAGAAGGAGAGAGAAATATCCATTTGTTGTTTGACTTATTCACACAATCATTGGTTGATTCCTGTATGGGCCCTGACCAAGGATCAAACCCACAACCCTGGCGTATGAGGGTGATGCGCTAACCAGCTGTCCTACCCCACCAGGGCTGCTGGGAGAGAGTTTAAATGATAAAAAAGAATTGGCTGACAAGGAAGGGAAAGTTTAAGGCACAGGACAGGATTTTAATAGATAGGTCAAGATATAGAAAGCAGGAGACATTTACCTTATACTGAAGAAGAATAGGAGAGCCATGTGTCCCTTCGTCCCCGGGAGGGGAGGAGGAGAGGATCTTCTGGATGTATTTAAGTTTCTGAGCTTGCAGTGAGTGCTGGAACCAGCTTCTTCAGCAGATGGTCCTTGGCTTTTTTTTTCTTTTTTAAGTATATTTTATTGATTATATTGTTGTCCTTGGCTTATTAATGGTTGACTTAGGATTTTTTATATTACAATGGCTCGAAAGCAGTACGCATTCAATAGAAACCATACTTTGCATTTATTTGGATCCTTTCCCAGGCTAGTGATACAAGTTACAGTACTCTCCCATGACATTGGGCAGCAGCAGTGAGCTGCAGCTCCCAGTCAGGCATGTGGTCATGAGGGTAAAGAGCCCATACTCTACAGTGTTTTTTGTTTTTTAAAAATATTTTATTTATTTACTTTTAGAGAGAGGGGAAGGGAGGGAGAAAGATACAGAGAGAAACATCAATGTGTGGTTGCCTTTCGTGCACCCCCAACTGGGGACCTGGCCCACAGCCCAGGCATGTGCCCTGACAGGGAATCATACCCGCGACCCTTTGGTTCACAGGCCGGCACCCAATCCGCTGAACCACACCAGCCAGGGCTACAGTGTGGTTTTAAATGTACTTTCAACTTACAATATTTTCCATGGATGATGGGTGTATCAGGATGTAACCCCATCATAAACCATCTGTAGTTCACAAGAGCCAATTGTTAAATTTTCAGGAATTTTGAGATCTGGCTAACATACATTAACAGCTTGGCCACAGTGAGAATATTTCCGTCACGGAAACAAATGCACCCCAACCCCAGAGAGACAGCTATCAGGCATTTAACAGCACACGACTGGTCAGGGTAGGAAAGTGTAGAAGCTTCTAACTGAATACCACTGTCTTCCCTGTTGAGTAAGGAAACAGATTGTATGCTGGTGTCAGAGGTTTGAGGAAACGTGAAGAGAGGTTGAATTCTTTGAAGTAAGGTGGAGAGCCACCTAGAAAAGTGCTAAAGGACTTCCAGGCTGCACTGAGGGACCAGGTGAGGTTGGAGAGCATTTAGTCAATGGTGGAATCAGTGTACGCAGTCATGTGATTTCTCCAGTAAGCTCAGCAGCCTGGGGATCTCAGCAGAGAGGTGGAAGCTGGTTCAATCCAGAGCCAGTCTTTTTCCTGGCATTTGTGATGGAAGAACTAAATGGACAAAGGATGAGGAAGCTGTTTGCAGGAAAGTAGCTGCTATAATGGGCCATGGAATCTAAACCCTGAAGGAGAAGATAGGAGAAGGTGATAGGTAAGGAGGAGGTGGATGAGTCACATTGTCTTCCTGGTATCACATGCTTTTAGTCCCCTTACTATCCTGGTCTCATTTGCAATTTGGCCCTCCTGTTTTGGCAATGCCACTATTAGAATGTGGCATCCATATCCAAGCCCCTCAGTCTTACAGGATGCTCCAACTTGGTCTGACCATCAAAGACTACATTGTTATCCTTAGCTTAGACATCATACATTAAACATTGCAGTGCCCAACGTCATCAGAAGAATTTAGCATCATTATTAACCACACAGACTAAATGAGCTGAAGCAAGTATAGGCAGATTTTTAAACATTTTATTGGGAAGATCTGATATTTGAAAATTTTTGTTCAGTATTAGCTGACTAACATCAGCAATGAATAATCATTGATATCATATAATGTATACACTCACTCTAGATTATCCATAGTAATTATAATTGTCATGAGCATATCATTTTGAAAATTATTAGAACATAAAAGTATGAGAACTCTGAGAGTTATTGTGTTATCTCAAAATGGCCTTTAAATAAGCTTCTTTTCTCAGAGTAGTTTACCACTGGGAGGAAAATTCTTTCTAGATTATACAGAATTTGTTGTGGGCATGATCAGAAGCTAACCTAGTATGGGACTATTAATGATGACAGAATTGCCAGAAAGAACAAATCTACTATTATTGTAAGACTAGAGTCCAGGGTGTAGGAACTATTACTTCCATTTCAAATAACAGAGTTTTTATAACTAACTGCTTATATCATCTTAAGCATTCTAAGGAGTGTAACTGTCAGAAATCTGTGTATTTGGTGGGCTACATTTCCCACGTCACCTTTCCCTAAGATTAAGTAAATCGAATGTAGTGCCTGTTAAATATCTCAATACATACATGTATCAGGAATTACTTTTCCTGAGTTAAAAAATGTCATTTTCGTGAGATAACTAAATGGATGGTACTCTTGTACCTGCAATTCATAGTGATTAGTGCCAGGTTCAATAAATACAATTCATTTTCACCCATTCCCCTGAGATTAGCTGGATGTCATGGCTTTGAAATAGCTAGACTCTCTGGTGCTACAGGTATGTATCTTGCCCACGTAACTGATGTTCTTTCTTATGAGGTAAGTGAAAGTGAATGGCATGCAGTTTTCATACGGGGAGGGCACTTTCTTCTTCATCAAAGTTAATTACCTCATGCATTTGCCACTAGAATAGCTGACCCCTCAAAAACATAGCAAATCAAGCTATTGATTTTAGTCCCCTCACACTAGATTTTTTTTTTCCTTACCTCTTTTTTTCCCCCTAACCATTTTGTTTTTTCTAACCTTGAGGGTTTTGGATATGCAGTAAGAGGAGGAGGTACTGGAGAGAGCAGGAAGTGTGCAGTAATTTTTTTTTCTTGGGCCACTCTTCACATTGGCCAGCAAGGGGAGGTATAGGAACGATTTCGGCTGTTTGAGCTGAGACACTAGAGAGCCAGACTTCTCACGGTCGATTATTAGTTAGTCACCATGTCGCTTGCTCTGGACTTTCTGTACAAGCCAGCTAGTATTTTACTGTGTATCAGTCAGTCTAGTTTTGCTTTCACCTAATCATTTGCTGAACTCCACAGTAAAACATGCACTGGAATAGTGGGGCATTGGAAATGAAGTAAGCTGCTATGCCCAGGTAGCACAAGAATCTAACCGTAACAGGGAGCAGCCCAAGCCCCCTAATGCGGATAAGACAGCATTCAACTGGCTTCAATAAAAAGGGACTTAAATGTAAGGGAGGTGGCCTTGAGGGAAGCCGCCATGACTCCAAGACTGAGAAGTCCATTGTTCTATGGTCTCCTGGGGCTTACAGAGATTGACAAGGCACCTGCTGCTTTCCACAGCTGACTGTTCAGGTCCACCCTGAAAACACCCAGGGCTTCGACACGCCCCTGGCCTCTGGCCCCCGGCCATCCAGGTGCTGGAGATTCAAAGATGTGGAGAGAAGGGTGGGGAGATCTTGAGAGGGATCTGGATCTACTTTGTGAGCAATCCAGGACAACTCTTTCCCCCTTAAATCATGTTTCATGATTCTTAGCTCCAACCGAGGCTTTCTGTGGTCTTCTGTGGAGTTCCTCTACTGTGCTATAGTAGCATTTGATCACTGACCACCTTCACAGAAAGTGGTTTACTGCATTCACTCTGTTTGGGACTAGGATCAATGATTGTGTACTCAGTGCTTTCCCCCCTACTTAGTGCCATAATACTGCTTTCCCAGTCCCCACCCCAGCTGCTAAATACAAAACTTTGCTTTTAATGGCAAAACAGGCTAAAAATTAGTGGTCACTAGTTTTACCTATGTTAAGGTCAAATTTTAATTTCAATGAATAAAAAATAGTTTGAATAAATGATGTGTTTCATGCTTTGCTTATGGACTATTGTATAAGGAAAGAATCTGGCCCTGAGAGTAGATGTAGATCTCCGCTCTGGCTCTGCCATTTACTAGCTATATGATCTTAGACAAATCATATAATTTTTCTGGGTTTGAGTGTTCTCACTACAAAAATGGGCAGGGTGGACTAACCAAGTGGACAAGATTACGGAAGTTAGAGTCAAGCAGACCAGTGTTTGAATCCGGACTATTTTATGTATTAGCTGATGACTTTAAGCAAGTGACTTGGCATTATTTTAAGGCTTTAATGAGATAATATATGCAAAACCCTTAGCATCATTCTTAGAACATATTAAGCACTCCAACAAAGAATAATTATAATAATCATGGTAATGATCATAATTATTAAAGTGTTATTATGGCTTTTTTTAAGCTCTAAAAGGCAATGGCTTAACTCTGAAGTGCTGTGAAGTGCTGAATGAGCCCGCTCATCTGATCCTGTGTTTCTTGAAGGAATTTGTTATGAAACTAACTGAAGTTATGAAGAACTTTGCGAAGTGTTCAGGTTTTATTACATAGTGTTATAGTAACATATTTAGCAATAATGTGATTGTAGGCATTCTAATAGATACAGTCTTGGGTTGATTTCCTTCTTTTTTTTTTTTTTTCATAGCGTGAAACCTTGAAAATCTTTAAAGGTTAAAATTCATATTCAGTGGTAGCACTATGCGTGTGAAACAATAGAAATTGGCTCCTTTCAGTTTCAAAACTGATTTAAAATTTTCTTTTAATTCACAAGTTTTAAAATGTCTTCTTTATAATGTTCAGGTTAATTTAAAATTATTCTCAGACAATAATAATTACTAGAAATGAGCTGTGTTCACTAGCTCTACAACTAGGATGGCAACTAGGTATAATTTATTGAATAAGTATATATTAGATGTTCATTACCTTTCAGGCACTTTCTAGGTTTTGGGACATAGCAGTGAATAAAACAGACCAAAAAGTCCTGCTCTCATGAAACTGACCTACTGGGGTTGACCTTCTGTTGGGGTGCCAGCTCTGGTAACAAGACAGATGGCTTGTCTCTCAGGCTCTGGTAACAAAGATTAGGAGACTGCCCATTAAGGATGCTGTAGCTGACACCCACCAGTGGGGAGGTGAGGGGTAGTTTGGGACTGTGCAGTATTTGTCACCCTTACTATGGAATCTGCTGTCCAATGAGGCAGCCACTGGCTACAGGTGGCTGCTGAGCACTTGAACTCTGGCCAGCCCCAAAAAAGATATGCTGTGAATATAAAATATGCACTAGCCTTTGAAGACCATCATTAGAAAATAAAAATAGATGTTAAAAGACTAAAAACTATCTTAAGAAATTAACAATGAGGAAAAGCAGAACAAGGTAACCAAAGAAATTAGGAAGAGCTAATTAATAAAGCTATTTAGCCAGAACCAATTAAATAAAAAACAGACAAAACTGATAGAAAGGATAAATAAATCTAAAATCTAGTTCTTTGAAAAATATTAATGATATGAATCTCTCCCCCCATCCCCTTAATCCCCCTCACATACAGCAAGGAACAGAAAGAGGCAAGATAAGAAATGTAAATGAAGTCATATTTCCTGATATAGGAGAGATTAAAGAAGTAGTTATAGAGATTACTTCATGCAATTTTATACAGCAGTTTGAAAATTTAAGAAAAAAATGTATGATTTCCTAGTTAAAAAAAAACAACCCAAAATTTATCCCCAAAGAAGTAGGAAATGTGAACAGAACAATTATTATAGAAGAGATTGAAAGGTAATTAAAATCCACCAAAACCATATGGCTTCCCAGCTGAGTTTATCTGACTTTAAAAGAAGAGATAGTTACAAAGTTATTTATCATTCCAGATGAAACTCTCCTAATTCATTGTATAAAACAGCAAATTTTAATACGAAAACCTGAAAAATAAGTATAACAACATGAAGAAAAGAATGAACCAATCTCACTTATGAATAAAGATGCAAAAACTTCAAAATATTAAAAACAAAATCTTACTCTGTTACAAAAGAATAACATACTATGATCAAACAGGAATTATTTCAGAAATAAAAGAATGGTTCATTATCAAATAATCTATTGCATCAATAAACTAAAGGAAGAAATATAAACATACCATTGCTTTTTCTGGATAGACAATATTACATTGTGTGAATAAATCACATTTTATTTATCCATACATTAGTTCATGGACATTTTATTGTTTTTACTTTTAGACTGTTATCATTAATGCTGCTATGATCATTCATGTCTAAGTTTTTGTGTGGACATTTGTTTTTATTTTTCTGGGGCATATACCTAAAAACAAATGAATTGTTGTGTCAAATGTTGACTATTTGTTTAACTTTTCGAGGAACTTCCAGAGTGTTTTCTGCAATAATGCACCATCTAACATTCCTACCAGCAGTGTATGTGGGTTCCAATTTCTCTACACCCTCATCTACACTTGTCAGCATCCAGTTTTTGTTTTGTTTTGTTTTTATGGTAGCCATCCTAGTGGCCATGAAGTGGTACCTCATTAGGGTGTTGATTTGCGTCTTTCTGATGATTGATGATGTTGAGCATCTTTTCATGTGCTTATAGCCATTTGTATATCTTCTTTGGGGAAATGTCCAAATGAAGAATGTCCAGATTCTTTGCCAGTTTCTAAACTGAGCTATTTGTCTTAGTGTTGAGTTCATTATATATTCTAGATACAAGTCCCTTATCAGATTTATGATTTGAAAATATTTTCTCCCCTCTTGCGGGCTGTCTTTAAACCCTCTTCATGGTGTCCTTTGCATCAGTAAAGTTTTTGTTTTTTATGACGTATAGTTAAATTTGATGGAGTTTATCTGCTTATGCTTTTGGTGTCATATCGAAGAAATTATTGCCTAATCTAAGGTCACACATATTCACTCTTGTATTTTCTTCTAAGAGTTTTATGGTTTTAGTTCTTACATTTAGGTCTTTGATTTAATTTTCAATTAAATATAATATATGGTTTGAGGTAGGGATTCAGTTTTATTCTTTTGCATGTGGATACCCAGTTTTCCCAGCACTATTTATTGAAAAAAAAATTTTTTTCCCCATTAAAATCTTCACACTGTTATCAATTGTTCTATGAGTTTATTTATGGACTCTGAATTCTATATCAATGGAATAGAATATTTTATGCCAGCACTCACTATCTCAAATAATATTGCTTTATGGAAAGTTTTGATATGGAGAAATGTGAAGACCCAACTTTTTTCATCTTTGTTCAAGATTGTTTTAACTATTCCCTGAGTTCAAATATAAATTTTAGGATAAACTTGTGAATTTCTACAAAGAAACCAGATAGGATTTTTATAGAGATTGTGTAGAATCTTTAATCAATTTGGAGAGTATTGTCATCTTAAAAATATTAAGTCTTCCAATCATGAATATGGGATTTCTCTCCATTATTTGCATCTTTATTAATTTATTCCAATAATGTTTTATAGTTGTTTGAGTATAAGTTTTACACTACTTTTGCTAAAATATTCCTATTTTATTCTTTTTGATACTGTTACAAGAATAATTTCTTAATTTATTTCATTTTAAATTATACCTCTCAAATATGCAAAAATATAATTGATCTTTATATATTGATCTTGTGACCTTACTTTGCTTATTTATCACATTATGTTCTGTTTGCTTATGTTTGAACCAGAAAATTAAATGTCTATATTTGTTGCAAAATATTACCATTTTTGAATGTGTGAAGTAGAGGCCACAGAAGAATCAATTTTCAATTAATATAAAATTTTATTTGTGAGTTTGGCTTTCACACTATATTTTATTTGTTACTATTTTCAGGGAAATTCATTGGTATTTCAATTAATTGAAAGGAAGTGAGTATAGCGAATAATATAGGCAAAAACACAATTTGTAAAATTTATTTTGTCACAATTTTAAATGAAATCATCAGTTTTGCACTTAACTCACAAATTTACTTATGAAACAAGCAATTTCTCAATGGTTTTGTCTGTCAAGAACCTTGTAGATATCTGGTAAGTTGTTTGCTTATGATTCTGGGCAGTTATTGCTAGAATTCAGATTGCCCAAGTCTAAATGTCAAGGTTTTTGTCAAGCACAACTTTTTATAGTTTTTTTTAACTTTTCAAATTAAGCAAGATATTATTTTCAAAGAACAAGGCCCTAGTTTAAATCAGTACTTTAAAAAAGATGAAGCTTTATTTGCATGGGTGATAATTATTGTGGCAGTATTTTCTGATATGAGCTAACTTTTGGGATTTGTACTTTGCTTGAGAATAAAACACAGTACCCTCTTTACCTACCTAAGCAGTTCTATCCTTAGAAACTATTAATTATTTATGCACTCTTTGCAGCATTATATACACACACTCATATATTAAAGTCACTCTGAAAGCAGAACTAACTGTACTAATCATTTATAAAAGTAGTTAAACATTTACTTTCAGATGATTATTTCTTTTGACTGGTCTGTGTTGTAGTCTCTTTTAAAATTAGTAATATGAATGAAATTGTTTCCTCCTCCATTAACTGAGACTTCTAAAACTTATTTTGACAAAAAAAAAAAAAAAAAATCACTGCCTAAGTTTAGAAGTCCCTCTTGCTAACCTTTCTAGAAATATTTTCATTGTATGAGGATAGTAAATTGATATTGTTATTAATGCTGCTGTTACTTCTGGCAATAATAAGTTATCTTTACCATTCTTTGTTTCATTTCTGCTAATAAGATAGCTTTTAAAAAAACTAGTATTGAAGATAACTCTAAGATGGTAGTTCTCAGAACTTTTACTTTGGCCCAACCTTAATCACCCCAAAGCGAGGCTTTTCTAGAACATCATCTATTGACCTCTAATTGTAGGTTCATCAAAAAAGTATTCGGCTGGGTTACAAAGGGCTTTTAACTGATGTATTTTTCCACAATTAAATGAGCTGAAAGCACAATCAAGATGGTCTAAATCAGTAAAGTAACTGTTGTATTTTTCCTAAATTTGGGGGGAGGTTTTATTATCTGAATAATTGTCTTTGTGTAGCATGTCTCTCTTAGAAAGGGAGCTACTCTGAGGGTGCTTTCCAGCAGTCAGAAACACCACTGCACACTCAGAGCCATCAGCAACAGAAAATTGGGAAGCAAAGTGGGCAGGAGTAATCTTTCACTGGGTAATTAGGACAGCAATTTGCAAATAAAGTGATTGGAAAACAAGGGGCATCCCCAGCCTGGAAATTTCTTCGTTTAAGTGATGGCTGGGTCTTTTAACTCTGCAAGTTGGGTTTTTGTTTTCAGTTGGGTTCTCTCAGTGATTGTTAACCTGGGGTCCATTGATAGAATTCAGGGTGATCTTGGATGAAAAAATTAACCTCTAAATAAAAGTTAGCATTTCCTTCAATAATAATTGTAGGCAATACACCACTCTAGCAGTACCTGTGACTTTTCACTAAAAAAAAAAAAAAAAAAAAAAAAAAATAGACATTTTTTATATCACATTACAGTTGTTACTGATATCTTAAAAATATTGTTACACCACTTCAAAGTCATGAGAACCCAGATCCTGTTATTTAATGTTTAACAAGGGAACACATGCATATGTTATCATGTAAGAAAATGATAACATTATTTCAGTATGGCTTATTTATAAGTTATATATATTTATTCATTTAAAAACTTTACTCTTAGAATGAGTAAAGAGATCCATGGTACAAGAAAAGGTTAAGAACCCAGCAAGTATAGGCTTAGGGGCAGTAGGACTTCACATGTGTTCTGGGGAGGGGGCTGCCTATGTGTGATCATTGAACATGGTCCATCTCTTCATTCCCTGTGTTTGAACAGAACTATCCAGTTTCAGTATGCACCAGAATGCCAGGTCATGTTTAGCTCCAATCCAGAAGCTGATCTTGACATGAGACCTTGTGCCAACCTGTAGTCGACTTGAAAACGTGCATGAAATCACATGTTCTCAGGATCTGCCAAAACTAGACTTAAACTTTAAGGCTGGCCTTTAGGTTGCCCTGGATCATCTTGATTTCAGATTTTCACCCTTGAAGAAAGCCCTGGGATTGTGGGATGAGTCACCCACACTTATCCCTTAATTTGTCACTGAATGCTTTGCGAAAAGCATCAAAATACTGGCTACCCCAAACTATAAATCAAAAGTAGAAAAACCATACAGGTGAAGAGATGAGTTTTACAAGCAGTGTCAGCAGTGGTTTGACCAGGAGATGGGAACTGAAGCAGTATAAAGGCAAAATGACAATTTATTCAAGAAAAAGTCAACCATCTAACCCACTGGCTTAGTTGTCACATTTCGATGGTAGCTGCTTATTGCACATATGACGTGATCTTGCAGGTAAAAAGTTCAGCTTGCTGTGTGCTAAGTACCTCCAGGCCCATCTGGTATTTCTAGTTTTTTTTATGTTTGTAGAATGAAAGTGAAAAGGAAAAAAAATGTTTCCTTGTTTTTGCTCACCTTAAACAGCAATACTGTGTGTGACTAAGAGAGTTTGTTGGAGCTGGACCTACCTTTCTGATTAATGGTTTATTTAAATTTTTAGTATAAGAGCTAAAGGGTAAAGGAAGATTCTTCAAAATAGGAGACTTGGGGTCTAACCCTCATACTTCCCCTGCTCAAACCGGTTCTGTTCTTGTACAGCTCCTTGTATTTTGCCGTGCTCGGGTTTCAGCCTAGTTGACACAGAGATTATGGGGAGAAATGAAAGAGGTGAGAAAGAGAAAATTCATGTGAAGTTCTTTGAGTTTATTGCAAAGTTCAGCAGACATACTATTGCAAAATGTTTTTAAATGTCTACTAGGAAATGCCTTACAACGAATAACTGAATGTTTATTGATTTGAATTTGTTTGACATTAGTGTTGTTCCTTATGTTTCAAAACCACTTCATAATGAAAGGTAAACTAACCAGGTAGCTGCTCTTAGTGTTTTTAATTCACTTTGTTGATAGTCATATAAAAAGCATGATGGTAGTAGACTGCAGCTAAAATTTGTCAACGTGAAAGCCTTGGCTGGTGTGGCTCAGTGGATTGAGCGCTGGCCCATGAACCAAAAGGTTGCCAGTTTGATTCCCCATCAGGGCACATGCCTGGGTTGCGGGCCAGGTCCCCCGTTGGGGGGCCCATGAGAGACAGCTATACATTGATGTTCTTCTCCCTCTCTTTCTCCCTGCCTTCCCCTCTCTCTAAAAATAAATAAATATAATATAAAAAAGTAAATAAATAAAGTTTGTCAGCCTGAAGAACTCTATATTGTATGTTCTTCCAAAAGAGGATATAACCGAATTAGTTTAATATAATATATTCAGAAACTAGTCTATTGTCTGGTATATGGTAAACCCTCAATAAATATTGAGTGATGTAAGATAGGAGTCCAATTAGAAAATCTTCAGAGTTATTATATATTAATTATATATAGATTATACCTATATTATCCACTAGCAGAGAAAATTAAAGCAAATGTTTCTTTTAAATCCATTAATTCTAGGTTGGGACAACAAATATTGTGATTTTAAAAATTTGACCTACTGTTCTCCTCCCTGTTACTCTTTAGTTTAATATTTGCAGAGTTTGTAGTTAATAATAATATACAATTTTGTGGTAGAGGGATGGAAACATTACTGACAGAAAGAGTGTATTGTATTTTTGCCAGTGTTTTGTGTATAGGTAAGGCACGTGGAGTAATAATGGCAAGCATTCTGGCTTTGCTTTTATTACAAATGTTTCACAGCAGTTCTGACTCATGGCCTTAAAATGCCCCTTTCTCGTGTGTAATTAAATTATTTTCTTTTGGCTTTTATTATTGTCATTTATTTATGATAGGATACAACTCATCAAGCTGAGTAAGTAGAAAAAGTAGAGCGTAGTCCTAGTTCTTCCTTATTTTTAAACAAGTTTCTTCATGTCTTCAGATCTTGATTTCATGCTCTAGACTGGAGACTTGCAAACTGTGGACCACAAACTAAATCTAGCCTAGTACATATTATTAAAATTTATACAGCTCATGAGCTAAGAGTAATTTTTATATTTACAAATGGTTGGGGGAAAAACCAAAAGAAGAATAATATTTCATGGAATACAAAATTATATAAAATTCAAATTTCAGAGTCTATAAATAAAGTTTTATTGTAACAGAGCCAGGCTAATTTGTTTATGTATTTTCTCTAGCTGATTCCATGCTACAACGGCAGAATTGAGGAATTGTGCCAGAAACTATATGGCTCTCAAAGTCAAAAGTATTTACTAACTGACCTTTTACAGAATAAGTTTACTGACCCTTGCTTTAGGTTGTTTAATGGATGAAGAACTTTATTAAACTATATGAAATAAAAACATATGTAGGCTTTTAGACAACTAAAAATAATTCTAGATATTTTCCATGGACTGAAGCATAATCTTTAAAATGAAATTGGTTTCTAAAAAGAATATACTGAATCAAAAACTAAGCTGGTCTTGCATCTAAAATGTCCTGGCTGCTTTCTTCAGGTATTATTACAGTTTTTTAAGCTGTTCTAATATTCTGGTTACATTCAGAATTTAACCACAAAAATCAGAGAAAGATGAGTCAGAATCAGTTTGGCCTACGAGGGAGTCAGAATGGAATTCTTGAGTTGATGAGACCCAGGTTTCAATTTTGGTTTTACCGCTTATTACCCAGGAAATACAGAAAGTCTTTGAGCCTCAGTTTTCCTATCTATAAAATGGTAGTAAAAATAGTTAACTGAAGGGCCAAGCCAAGAAACGAGGGTGCTACAGGTATTAATTTGATGCCTTTGCTTCAAACCAATATTCTTTAAATATTTATTTACTAATTTTTAGTAGGAGTGAAGAGGCCTAATTTCCTATTGACAAAAATAATTGCTCACCATTTTTTGATGTTCACAATAAGGAATTTCCAGCATGCTCTCACTCCTGGGAGCATGCCCGTGCCTTTCCCTTCCCCCCTAAACTCTAAGGGACCCCATGAAACTTTCACCCAGGGCAGGAATGGGCATCAGCAGCTCAGCCTGGGCTTACCCCCGGAACCTGCTCCCAAGGTCCCCTTTTCTCTGGCTTCCCAGTGAGCCAAATCAGCCCCACCTAGGCTCTCTCTCATTGCTTCTTCTATCCTACGCCCTTTCTTATTTCACTGTCCCCAGCTTTAATAAACATGCTCTCAAAAAAAGGGGAGGGGGGTTTCTAACACTAAGTCATTTGGAATTGCCTTTTACTTTGCAACTTTTAGCATCACTTACAACTATGTTGGTTACACTCAACCCTGAAGAATTAGGCTAATTTATGTGGACATATTTATTAGGTATCATTCAAAATACATTTTAAAGGCCTTTTTCCTCCTTTCTCAACTTGCAAACCAGCTCCCATCTTGTTCTCTTTGTTTATGATAGATATATGTGTTTGTGTTTAGAATATTCTAAAGCAGAACATTTCTTGTAGGACATACTAAAAACTTTATAACTTTGATGATAAAAGATAAATTTATCTTCTTCAGTAAAGAACACTATGCCCATGCATTGTTTGATTCTGGTTTTGACTATTTCCTGGCTGTTTAGGCCTCAAGGTTCGTGCCCCATGGTATTTGAATTTGTAAGCTCTCTAGATTCTGAAAAGACACAGATCCACGTTGGCAAGAATTGTCTTCTATTTGCATTGTAGGTGTGTCTTTGGACAGATGGGATGTGGAGAAGTTTACATTTTGCCTGTAGATTAGGAATATGGAAACCTGTGTTAATGGGCATCAAATTTCTAATTTATTACATTGATATTATAGAATGGCCTCACTGAGCTATTCCTATGTGGAATAAATAAGATACTTTATCTATGTGTCTATCCATCCACTTATTGGTACTGTCTTACCACAGTTTTTAGCACAATGTAGGCACTGAATGAAAGGCTGTTGATAGTTATTGCCACCCTGTTGCAGATAACTCCTTAGAAATATAAGATATATCAAAAGACTCAGGAGATGTGAAAGGCAGGCTCTAGAACAATGCTGCCCAACAGTACTTTCTGCAATGGTAGGAAGTGTTCAGTATTTGGGCTATCCGATATGGTAGCCACTCGCCACATGTGAATTGAGGAATGTATTTATAAAAATTTAATTTTAGTCCTAGCTGGTGTGGCTCAGTAGATTGAGTGCCGGCCTGCAAACCAAATGGTCGCCAGTTCAATTCTCAGTCAGGGCACATGCATGGGTTTCGGGCTGGGTCCCCAGTTGGGGCTACACAAGAGGCAACCACACATTGATGTTTCTCTCCCTCTCTTTCTCCCTCCCTTCCCCTCTCCCTAAAAATAAATAAATAAAATATTTTTAAAATTTTTAATTAACTTCAAATTTAAAGACATGTATTGCTGGAGTATGATATTAAACAGCTCAACTCCAGAATTTTGAAAGATATCAATAAAGAATTAGACAAAATAATATCGCTCTGGTAACAGAGAGAGAACAAGTCTCTCAGATTGCTAATAAGATGCCAAAACTAGGAAATCCATAATAGGTAGTCACACTAAAGTTTATGACAAGCAAGCCTTTACTTAACAAGACTTTTCATGTAATTTATCATGCTGTAATGATGTGGGAAGGTGAATTAAAATTATAACATCTGGGAAAGGTATTCCAAAATATAATCATATAATTTATTAATATCATATTACTCCAAAAATATTTTCACATAATGTAAAACAATACTGAATGGCCCTGGCTAGTGTGGTTCAGTGGACTGAGCACCAGTCTGCAAATTGAAAGGTCGCCAGTTCGATTCCTGGTCAGGGCTCATGCCTGGGTTGCAGGCCAGGTCCCCAACTGGGGGTGTGCAAGAGGCAACTGATATGATCAATGTTTCTCTACCTCTCTTTCTCCCTCCCTTCCTCTCTCTCTAAAAGATAGATAAATAAAATCTTTAAAAATAAAACGATAAAATAAAATAATACTGAATGGAATTTCAGTAATAGTAATATGTGAACTTTCTTCCAAAACAGAAATAACTCCAAATAGTGGTTTCATAGGTGTCTTCATGTTATAGACAACATTTGATTGATGAATTAACTAACTCAACACATTTCTGGAGTCCTTAGATTCAGGGTAGGCAAGGACGCTCCATGCAGATGTAGGAAGAACATATCAGGAAGAAGAAACGATCTAGAGGAAGGCATTGAACTAGAAAGAACTAAAAGATTAATGTGTCTGAATGGGAAAGTGGAAGATGGAGGGGAGTACAAAAGGAGAGAGGTGGGTGGGTGCTAAATCTTACAGGACCTTTTAGACCAGATGATGGAGTTAAACTTTCTCCTAAGAACAAGTGAAAGTCATTGAAAAGTTTTATGCTGGGAGTTGAAAAGGGATGATGACAATATCAGACTATTTTAAAGAATCTGATGATTGAAAATAAAACAAATGGATGGAAACCTGTCTCAGGAAAAACATGGAAACCAATGTGAAAAGTATGAGTAGATTTTCATCATGTTAATGGTGTATCCCCAACATGCTTTCCAACACAGCAGCCAGAAGAATACTTTAAAAAGTCAGACCCTATCATTTCCCTGCTCAAAACCCTCCAATGAGCCCCTTCTCACTCAAGCCTAACATTGGCCTTCGGGGCCCTATGTGGTCTGGGCCCCACAATCTCTGGTCTCATTTCCTACAATTTTTTCCCTTATGCAACTCTGACCCCACTGACCTCCAAGCTTCCCCTTAAAGATGCCAAGTACTTTCTGTAGCAAAGCCTTTGCACTTGCTGTCCCCTCTATCTGGAATTCTCTTCCCATCAGATATCCCTGTGGTTTCTTCCCTCATTTCTTTCAAGTCTCTGTTCATATGTAATTATCAGTAGGCTGCACCTTATCAGTCCCCAGCAAACATATACAAGGTCTGTTCAGAGGTATCCAACCATAAAATATGAAAAATGGGGACATATATTGAAGAATATACAAAGTACAAGAAACATTGTACTTAGGACAATTATGCCTCAGTCCCCTTCAAAGCAGGCTCCTTGGGACCTCACACAGTTTTCCCAATTGCCATCAGCTGCCCCATCATAGTCATATTTTCCTGAATTCATCAATGGTCAAAAACCCCTTCCCTTTCAAAGGTGATTTTAGTTTTGGGAAAAGCCAGAAGTTACCGGGCGCAAAATCTGGGCTGTAAAGGGGCTGAATCACCTGGGTGATTTGATGTTTTACAAAAAACGTCACAAGATGTGATGCATGAGCGGGTGCATAATCACGATGAAATTCTGCCAATCACCAGTTGCCCATAGCTTCAGCCTTCTGAATCATCCGAATAGTTTCTGCAAAGGAATGTTCAAGCTTAATGCAAAAGTTGATGCAGATTCATTGGTCTGCTTGTTCAGTCATTTTGAATGCTATGGCCACACAGTATACATGCTCTGTCAATGGCGCCTGCGGCCCCCACTGACTAGTACAGTGAAGTCGTCATTGTTCACACCTGCGCATTCCAGTCCACTCTCCTTGGCTGCCAGCTTACCTTGATGTCACACAAACCGTTCTCATTATATTAACAATGGCTGGGCTTTTTCCAGACACCCTTCATATAAGGTAGCACCTTCTGTTCCACCAAGAACCACTTTTCTGCCCTGCTCTGCTGCTCTTCACGGCACTTATCACCAGCTGAGGTACTAGTTATGGATTTGCTTGCCGTTTCTCTCCCCCCCAAAAGAGAATTTATTTCTAAAAAATTGTGTATTTATTCTTCCATGTTGAAACTTCGGTCACCTTCAAAGTACTCCCCTTTTGATGCAATACACCTATGAAGGTGTTTTTTCCACTGCTCAAAATAGTTTTTAAACTCATTGATTTTTATGCCTTTTAGAGTCTCTGCCGTTTTTTGTTTCACCTCTAACACAGCAGCAAAACATTCCCCTTTGAGGGCTTTTTTCATTTGGGGAAACAAAAAAATAGTCACTTTGGGTGAGACTGGATGAATAGGGAGGGTGGGGCACGGAGGTCAAGACATTTTGGTCAAAAACTGCTGAACACTCAGTGCAATATGGGTAGGTGCGCTCGTAAATCACCCATCATGAAATGGGCAAATGCTTTGAGTTTTCAGAAAACTTCACTGAAGCTGAGTGCAGCCTCTCACAACAACGCCAGCTGGTACACTGATATAGATGGGTTCCTAGAATGCTTACCCAGCAGGGGAAGCCTGTATGACAAGGGGCTCCCCTCCAGCAGGTAATTCCAGGGTTTGGGGGGGGTCCCATTCGTAAACCAGGTGAGGGCAGGGACTTTGATTTGCTCCCTGATATATCCTACACTACAGGTGCTCAATAATTATTTGTTGAATGAATGCATGAATGAGTGAATGAGGGGTGGACTTGATGACATCTCAAAATTCTTCCCCAGTTCACTCACTAGAGTTTGGAGAACCAGGACCAGTACTTCATGTTCTGCTTCTTGTACGAAAGCTTCCTGCTACCCTCCCTGCAGAAAGTTCCAAGAATTCAAGAATTGTAGCCAATCTCTTCCATCTTCTACATCTTTCCCCAAGGGAAAAGGCAAAGGGTTATGCCAACCCTTCACCCATAACCAACTGTTTCCAGTGCCAACTACCTTCTCTTCCCCCACTTCTTGCGCTTTACCAGAGGATCAAGGAGCAGATCATGAGAGCTGGACTGGGGAGAACATTTGGTGACTACAGCCCAAAGGAAGGCTTTGGAAGTCCTCCAAGGACACACACAGGGCAGCTGCTGCCAGACCATAAAATTATCTCTCATATATGACATAGACTCTGTGCTGGCCATACAGTGCAAGACTGCCTGTCTTGTGGATGAGTGTCCTACACTGGTTGTAACACGAGGTGCCACGTGTGTTGGACTTACTTGGTGATCTACAGGTGGGGCAACAGTGGGTTTACAGTTGTGAGTACACCAGACACAGAGTTTATTCTTCTATTATTATTTATTAATTATTGTGTTATTTTTATACAAACATCTGTAAGGCTATTTTTGCCCCATCCTGCATTTATTGTTTTTGGTTTTCAGAGGAGGAACTAAGCAAATGGGAATTTTAGTCTGTCTCAAAAGCACCAGTATCTTTTTCTTTCTTTCTTTTTTTTTCTTTTTCTTTTCTTTTTCTTTCTTTTTTTTTTGGATGTACAAAGTAGAGAAAGGAGTGTGAGTTAGGATTCAGAAGGTCTGAGTTTGAATTCCAGGTTGTGACTTGATGTGTACTGTAGCCTCAGGCAAGTAACTCAACCTCTTTTGGCTTAAGTTTCCCATCTGTCAATAGAAATAAGTATTTGTGCCCTGCCCAACCTCTCAGGGATGTTGTGGGGCTCATGAGACAATAATAGGCACATACTTCAGGAGCTATACAATACTACTGAGAGATTGTTATGAACAGAAACATAATGGTGGCATCTCTCAAATGTCCGACAAAATGAAAGAGTGATCTCTCTTCACCCAGTAATGAAAGTTCAATAGAGGTGAAGAAAGGAACCTTGATGCATTTTTGGACTTCACATTTCTATGGAAACCCTCAGGCCATTACCTATTGTTTGTACAGAGGTATTCAATTATAGATGTGTTTTTATGGCATGGAAAAATTGAATACCTTTAGTCATTTATCTTAATTTTTTTTTCTTTTATTGATTCTAGAGGGAGGGGAAAGGAGGGAGTAAGAGAGGGAGAGAAACATCAACGTGAGAGAGAAACATCAATATGAGAAAGAAACATCAGTTGGTTGCCTTTTGTATGCACCCTGCCTGGGGACCCAACCTACAACCCAAGCATGTGCCCTGATCAGGAATCAAACCCATGACATTTCAGTTTGTGGGATGATGCCCAAATGAGCCACACCAGCCAGGGCTCATTTAAATTATCTTAACCAAAATAAATAAATAAATAAAGATGGATTCTCAGTCATGGTGACTAGTTGGAATTATAGCTTTTAATAAGATTTTACTTTAAAAAAAAGGGTTGACAGATACATATGTATATATACACATATATATATCTGTGTGTATGTATATACATATATGCATATGGCATATATAGACTTATTTTAAATGTGTGCATCCAGAAAGGATTTAAAAATAAACTCCACATAAATTTAACCTAAGCAAATTGTTTAGTTAAGATTGGCATGCAAAGTACACTGTTATGAAAGAAAATGTCATCATCTTTGTTGAGGAGTATGAGAGACTTTAACCTGGGGTTCATTTGTTGTTTGCAAGCATGAGATTACTGTGCTGACCTAGGGAAGTGGTGAGACTGGTGTACTGTTTCTGGGAAGAAGAATAGGTGGGCACAGGTGAAATCCCAAATAAAAACCCTGAGGCAAGTAGAATTAAATGATCTATATGTCTCTTCCCACACGCTAAAAGAATTGAGACTTATCAAAGAAAAAATCTAAAATTGCCTTGGGTGGTTGATTCTGAGAATTAGTCAAGCAAACCTGCTGTGCTGTGTGATGCTATAATGAATTCTTCTTACTGCACTCCAGTGTTCAGTATCCAAAGGGTTATGATCCAGTTTGGGATAGAGCCACGGCCTTGGCCTCTTTATTCACACACTCCATGACTCAGTAATTCTTCTGCAGGATGGGGCTGAGAAAGAGGGTGGAATCCTGCCTAAAATGTAGGCCTTGGTTGCAGCTGTGCTGGTGAAAATAAATTGCAGAAAGAAGTGCTTGAGTTTATCTCTGAATTTCAAGTGTCTGTGATATTCCTATCTCGTAGCATGAAACTCTAACATGGCATATCCCACAGAAATTGGCACTTTCACAAGGATTTCTGAGCAACTAGATGAAGTTATGGGCTTCTTCTGTCTTGCTGGTTAATATCTCCTCTAGCTGGTGGTTGGGGATTGGTGTGTGTCTGGTTCTGCTTATGCCACATGAGGTCATCACCTGTCCTCTCAGGAACTGAAAACACCACTCTTCAAACATGCACCTTGATTCCTGGTTGCTCATATGTTTGGCAGTTTATAGATCCCATTGTCTTCTATGCATGTTTTAATCATGCAACACATGAAGCCTGTGAAATGGAATAGCTACATTATATAAATTGCAATAATCAGCTCTTGACAGATTTCTGAAAAATGTTTGTCGATAACTTCCTTCAATGTCCTGAGACATATTACAAAGAATCATTGTCAGTGTTTCAGAGAGAAAGAAAAATGAGATAGTTATCTATACTATTTCTCCATTTCTAGTATTGCATGTGCTTGGAAGCCGACCAGATTTCTAACAGGGTTTAAAATGTCAGCCGGAATGCACTGAATATATAGTAGAGGCTAAGATTAAATTTCCTTTGGTTTACTGAGATAAGCTGAGCTTGGAGTTAGTTTAGGGGGAGGAAAGGAGTCACTGGTCTAATAATATAATTCATTGACCTTTAATAAATCTTTCATTACTTATGTGCATTTTATCATATCTAGAGAGGTAGGTAATATTAAAATCCTTTAAATGGCATCTTGTTTGAATATGTTCTAAAAATTGCCATAAAAAATTAGTCATCCAATCACAAACATTTCTCTAAACCATAAGAATATATAAATGAAACAATTTGAACAATTCCTTTACATTCTTCCTACACTGAACAAAGATGTAGAGTTCCCAAACAAGAATGAATTTGCTTATATCAATCCCTGAACAGCATTACTTTGTTTCAAAGTAAAATGGACAAGGATATTTTCTGTTTGACAAAAAACAAGTTTTACTCTTAACTTGCAAACAAAGCTGCTGAATTCCCATGTCACTCCCAGCCGGACCCATCTGAGTACACCTGGAAACGCTCCAGGTTCAACCACATATGTCAAGAAGCAAGGGCTTCTGGGACATTTCTTGGGCCTTGTCTAAGGCTAGAAGAGCTCTGTGCTCTCTGCACCTGTCTTCCTGCTAATATTGGCAGAAGCAGAGCCATTATTGCTGAGGTTGTACTTTTTCTTTTAAAACAATGGCTGTTGGCAATAGCCAAACTGCTTCTCTTCTGCCACAGAGCCTTTCTTAACATTAGAAGCTGTCAATGGTCACTGGCCCAGCTCCTTTGCCTCTGTGTAGGCTCCAGGATTGAAATTCTGCCATCAAGGAGTTTGTGTTTCCTCGGTTCAGGGTAAAGAATCACCGTGATCATGTGCTTTTAATTCCTGAGCAATTCCAACTTCTCTCTTACATACATTGCTTAATTATAGGGACAAAACTTTATATGTGAAGTACCATGACTTTACTGTCACACCTTGAACATAGGTTATTACAGTTTATTGTTTAATTCATGAAAATACAATGGTGTAAGTTTCATCCTGGCTAGGTAGCTCACTTTGTTAGAGCATTGTCCTGATACGCCAAGGTTGTGGGCTTGTTCCCCAGTCAGGGCACATATAAGAAGCAACCGATGAAAGCATAAAAATAAATGAAACAACAAATCCATGTTTCTCTCTCTCTCTCTCTCAAAAAAAAATCAATTAAAAAATAATGTTAAGTTTCATGACTATAGACACATGGACCTGGGTGGGGTACTTAAGATAAGTCCCCTGCCTCAAACCAGAAATGCGCATTAACTATCTTATCATTAACTAAAATAATGCATATTATCTATCCCTATCAATCTCAGAAAAAATACAAACAAACAAAAAACTGAACACATTTCTTTTAAAGAGACTGATTTCCCTCTGCATTCCTTACCCTAGGTGCCCCTCCTGGGGAAAATGAGGAAGCAATGACATAAATCTTATCAGCATTTCTTCTCTTAGCAGAAGACTCCCCCTGAAGATAATTTAGTTAAGTCCCTCTATTCTAGAGACAGATGTAGGGCCAGAAAATCTCAAGGAAATATAGGTCTTTGATGGAGACCCTAGACTGGAACCTCAGTTTCCCTATATCTAACCCAGTTTTTACAGCAGTGTACCACAATATGCCTTTGTATCATATGCCACCTTGGGCAGCGGGAAAAATTTTACACAAAACATTTCAGCCATTCCATACTTGTCTCTGGAGTATTGTCTTTGTGCTAAAATGACTTCTGTCTCTTTTTTACTGTTTGCCTAAGGCCAGTGCATGTGGACAGACTGTACTTCTCCAGAAACTGCAGAATATTTCTGCAGTTTGAGAAAGGCTGTGACCGGGTGAGAAGTGGGGCAGGGGAGTGATTTTCAAACGTTTTCACCAGCATCCACAGTAAGAAATGGGTTTCATAATGTGACCCAAATCCCCCCCCCAAAAAAATATGTTTCAAGTATATGTAAAAACTATAAATAAGTTCCACAGAAAAACACTCGCCTTTACTATTTCAGTGAATTCTTCTCTATTGCATTGAAAAAATATAGTTTGTGACCCATTGGATTGATTTTTGTCCCTTTTAGGAATGGAACATGATTCTATGGCTTTACTCAACGGGAATATACCTGACTTGCTTTATCACGCTATTCTTGCCCAAAATACAGCCAAACATACTTGTTTCTTAATGTGGGTCCCAGCCCCACCCTCTGAAACATTTCATTGGGAGACATCTTGGCTGGTACTTTCCTGTGGGTGTTTCCATGGGTATATCCTGAAGAGTAGATGCCCTTTGCAGACAAGGCTCATGTCTCCTCTTTCAAGCTGTTGGATTCTCTTTCGGGTCCATTCCCCATTTCCCTTCCCAACCAGGAGTGATCAATAAATGGCTGAAGACCAATGTGTTCTACTCTGTGTTGTGACCTTGAGCAAGTCACTTAAACTCTTTGATCCTTGGTCCCCTGATCTGTAAACTGAAAAACTCATTCTGCCTTATAAGACTGTGAAACTGCCTTTTCAACTTTAAAGTGAATGTTAGGTATAATTATAATTTTATCTATGATACTGTAGACTATGATACATTGGAAATAAGCAAATGGCACAGAAAACTAAAGCTCTGGTGGGTTTCTGATGCTCTACAACGCTGTGGTATTTAACAAACACATTAATATATTTTAAAGGATTATTAAATCTATCAGTATCTGTATGAAGTTATGTGTTGCTACTTAACAAACC
The DNA here is from genome assembly GCF_987537825.1 of Furipterus horrens. NCBI lineage: Eukaryota > Metazoa > Chordata > Mammalia > Chiroptera > Furipteridae > Furipterus > Furipterus horrens. The sequence goes on from NW_028327172.1 coordinate 192,838,969, forward strand.
ACCATAAAACTTATTGACTTAATATTCATAGAGACAGAAAGGATAACAGTGGTAACCAGGTACTGGGAAGAGGAGGAATAGTGTCTAATAGAGACAGAGTTTCAGTTTGAGTTGATGAAAAAGTTCTGGAGACGGATGGTGGTGATGGTTGCTCAACAACCCAAATGTATATAATGCCACAGAACTGTACACTAAAAAATGGCTAAGATAGTAAATTTTATGCTATGTATATTTCACCACAATAAAAAAGAAACACATACTGACTTGACACAACCCTTTTAGAGGTAGGAGTTGCGGCAGGGCTCAAGAGGTTCAGCTCATCTTTGACCTATATGGTGTCTCCTGGGTATTGAGCTGGGAGTAGTAGATTCAAGACGGCTTCATTTACCACATTGGTGCTGGCTCTTAGCAGAGGTGCCCATGTTCTTCTCCACACGGCCTTTCAACCTTAGGAGCCTCTCTCTATGTGTGGTCTCTCTCTATAGGTAGACAGCCTGTACTTCTTTACAAGCCAATTGGGTTCTGAGAGAGAAAACCTGAGCTTTGAAGTCCAAAAAATTTGCTTCCATCACATGCTGTGGGGCATGCAAGTCATTATGTTGGCATGAGTTCAATATGGAAGGGAACTACACATGGTGTGAATTCAGGGAGGCACAGTTCATTTAGGTCTATTTTGTAACAATCTTCTATAGCCTCCATGCCAATTTGTTAGCATGTCTCCATGCTTTGCCTTATCTTGAATTCTGTTCTAGTGCAGTATCTACAAGTTAGCAGTATAAGGTAGTGGTTAAGAGGATGGACTCGGGCAAGACGTTTCGATTGTTGGCTCTGCCATTTGTTCATTGTGCAAGTTTTGGCAAGTTATTCACCCTGTGCCTCAGTTTTCTTATTTGTAAAATGGGGATGGCAAAAGTATTTATCCCACCATGTTGTTGTATTAAATGAGTGAATATGATTTAAAAAACTCAATAACAGTGCCTGACATAAAGTAAGAATTATATAATCATTTGCTATTATTGTCATTGTTGTTTTTGTTATATAACAAAAAGGACAAAACAACAGTGACAATGATTATATAGTTCTCTGTGATGGTATGGTGGGGAAGGTAATAATTAGGGCTAAATAAGACAGAAAGGCTGGAAGCACAAGATCTCCCTGCCTCACCGAATTCTCACTTACATCTAAATCCCTTGTTGGCATTTAACCCTCTTTCCTTTTGTTCTGCGCACAGGAGACCAGGAGAACAGCTGATCAACATCTCTCCGTAATAATCTCTTGAGCACCCGAAGACAGCGGAGAGCACTGAAAGATTAGCTGAGGCCAATCTGAACATAGGTAATTGAGTTGATGATGTGTTCAAATGCATGTAAATCTGTGCCTGAGCACAGTTGCTAAGCTATAAATAGGCACCTCACACTGCTCCCAGGATGCTGGAGCAGTGGGTCTTGTCTTCCCTGAATACAGGTAGGGAGTGAGTCTCCTCTTTCTGAGCAGAAACCTAAAGTAGGAGGACAATGAAAGCAGGGCTGAGAGGTGCCATGTGTATGGCACCATGGTGGCCCAAATGAAGAGTTAAGTCCAGGAACTAGTAATGTTGATCAGTTAATTAGCACCTACTGTTTATTGCAGTGAGTTCTCACTGAGCTCACCAGTGGCCCTTGTGCATAATCCAACAGGCACTTTTTTAATCCTCAACTTCCTGGGCAGCCAGCAGCATCTGTCATCCTCTCCTGTTTTGGAGTATTAGAGCCTGAACCCCTAGATTGAAGTCCTGGCTCTACTACTTACCAGCTGCATGACCTTGAGCTAGTTAATTAACCAGTTTCCTCATTTTCATCTATAAAACGGGATTGATCATAGTACTATGTTATTGGGTTGATTGAAAATTTAAAAAACAATTTTTTTAAACCTCTTAGCATCAGGGAGGCGACATAGTAAGAATTAAAAATATCTTTAAAAAACTCTTGGCCATTGATTTCTGGGGCAGTGGCTCTTCTGCCCGTTGGACCACTCCTTCTGTGCCTCTTTCGCCAACCCTGTTTTTTCACCCATTCATGCAAAATTAGGGCGGCTGAGAAACTGGAATCTGCAAGGTAGGGCCCTAGAGAGGAGGGAGCTTTGCAAAGGGAGGGCTTCAAAAATCTTAGTAGAGGTCTCTGTGGTTACTTGGCTTAAGAGCTGGGTTGCACATGTGTAAGGTGAGACTATCCAAGGATTACCAGATACCAGCTTCTGTGGGGTTGAAAGCTGAGCAGGGATATTAGAATTTAAGCAGTGATGGGGGTCATCAGAGTTTTGGCTCAGCCTGAGTGGAAAGCCACATTAATACTTTGTTAGTAATACCTTATCTATCCAGCTGGGACACCAGAAAGATTGCATGTTCTAGAGCAATATATATTTTTCAACTCGTTGTCCCCAGAGCAGTAGCATCAGCATTACCTGAAAATTTGTTAGACATACCATTGGAAATGCAAATTCTAAGGTCTCACCTCAGATCTGCTAAATCAGAAACTCAGAGAAGTAGCCCAGAAAATTATGTTTTAACAGGCTCTTTAGATGATGCCGATATATGGTCAAGTTCCAGAGCTACCGCTCTAGAGGAATATCTACACAAGACCCGCCATAACGATGCGTAAAACCAAGCCTTGACAGGTCCACAGGGGAAACAGTTTGAAGTCTGAGCACAGTAAATTAGAGGGGCTCGGGAAGATGTCTTGGGCTTTCAAAGGTCTACACTAACAAAGGGGGAAAAAAGCCTGCACAAGTTCAAAGTGGCTAGATAATAATTGAACTGCCTACCAGAACAAAAATCGAAACTCCAGAGGAAGTAAACAGAATCTCAAATCAAAAATCTCTACAATGTATCACCTACAGCCTCCAGTACTACGGTAAAAAACAAAACAAAACAAAAAAACCAACTATACACAGAGAAAACAGCAGGAAAACAAAAGTTGAAAAGAGAAATTGATCTTAAGATTACTCAGATATTAGATTTAGTAGAAGAGACGTTACGGCAGTTATTAAATCGATATTCACAAAATTAAAGGCAAATATGTTCAAAATGAAGGAAAATATCTTAATGAGTAAATAAATAAGAAATGGATAGGAAATCTCAGCAGAGAACTGGAAACCATAAAAAAGAAGTGAATGCAAATTCTAGAACTTCTCAAAACAAAATAACAAAATTTGCTAGAAACTTAACATCAGATAGGACACGACAAAAGAGTTAATAAACCCGAAGAACAATAAGAAGAAACTGTCCAATTAAAGAACGGAAGAAAAGGTTGAAGAAAAATGAATAGATGCTAAGAGATCTAAGGGATAGTACCAGATATATACATAATTGGTTTCGCTAAAAGGAGAAGACAGTGAGAATGGGTCAGAAAATTGAAGGAATAATAGCCAAAAATTTCTCAAAGTTGATAAAAATGTCAAATCCAAGAAGCCCAACGAAACCTAGGCAATATAAATAGAAAGAAAAACATACCTAGGTTCATCCTCATCAGATTGCCAAAAAATACAAAAATAAAAATAAAGAGAAAAATGTGAAAACAGCCAGAGAAGAATGACATATTACCTGTAAGGCAACAGCTATGTGGAGATGACCAACTTCTTGTCAGAAGCCAGAGAGAACATATTCTTTGACTTTTCTGAGTCTCAGTTTCTTGACCTATAAATAGGAATAATAATCATAATAAGGCTATTTGTGGAGATTTTTTTAATTGCACAGAAATATTCTGTGTCTTCTCTAATACAGTCCCAGGTGAACTGACTTATGCTATAGTTACAAACATTTTTCAAATCTCAGTGACCCACAATAGCAACTAACACTACATGATCCTTGGAAGTCGATGGAGACTCTGTTATCTATTCTCAGTCTGGAACCCACACTAGAGGAGCAGCCACTATCTGGAATGTGGCCAGTTGTCATAGCAGAAGGAAAGCAAGATCCTGATAAATTATGTTCTAGTTCTTAAAGACTCCTAGTTCCTAAAACTTCCCTCATTTCATTGGCCAAATTAAGTCATATGACCACATCCAACTTTAAAAGGTCAGAAATATGCAATTTTCCTCTATGCTCAGAACTAGGACATGGAAGTAATTGGTGCTGGTGTCTAAGTATTTCTGGTTCTCCTTTTGGGCACATGGTAGGATTATACTTCCCTGTTCCCTATGGTGTTTGTTGTGGCTGTGTGACACTTGGGCAGAAATTTGACAGCCCAGACACAATGAACCACGTTCCCTTTCCTCTGATAATGACCCCTTCTCACCGCGGTGAGGTATGCATTGAAATGAAGCTTCCATTATCCTGGGTTTCTATCTGACTGAGGAGCAGAGCTCCCTGGCCAACCTGCATGGGAACATGAGCAAAGAATTGTTTTGGTCGTTTTAAGCCACTGAGATTTTGGCATTGTTTCTTGTCACAGCATAACCTAACCTGTCCTGACTAATATAGTACCTTATAGGATCATTGTAAGGATTAAGTGAAGTAACACATGTCAAGTGCTTGACATACGAACTGCACTCAGGATAAGTTAGTGACTACCCTTCTTGCTCAAATCCATGCAGTAATCCCCTAACCGTTGGTCCCTGACCATCCTCTATTTACTCCATCTACTCCACTGCTGCCACAGCGATCATCCTCAAATGCTAATCTGGTCATTTCACCTCCCTATTTAAAATCCTTCCATATCTTCTAACTTGGATCAGGCCTAAATTTCCTAGCAGAATTTAAGACCTTCCAGGGTCTGGATTGCCTCTCCAGCCTCATCTCCCAAAGTCCCCCTAAGTACCCATTGTTGCCTCTGTCACATTCACATCGTCACAAACGCTGCTCCCTCTCCCTGGAGTGTCTTTTCTTCCTTTGCCCACCAGGCGAACTGCTACTCATCCTTCAGGACAGCTCAATGATCATCCCCTCTCCGCAACTACCCTGATACACTCCGTGAGAGTCAGCTACAGTCCTATCTTGTGCACTAGTTATTTGTTTGCTTGTCTGTTTTTGTTCAACGGCAAAGACTGTGCCCACTTCATCTTTGTAGCCCCAGTGCATAGCACTGTGCATGGCATGAGCCATGTATGTGCTGAATGCCTCTTTTTTGAGACAATGAATAAATGGATATTTGTTGTAATTCTGTTTCTGATACAATTCATTAGGACACACCAAGGTGGGCAATGTTTCATTGTTTTTTTCTTAGACATGACAGAACATAAAAATAGAAAAGATTTTCAAAATAAAAACAACGCAGCCCCAGCCAGTGTGGCTCCGTGGGGTGGGAGTCCTGCAAATTGAAAGGTTGCCAGTTCAATTCCCATTTGAGGCACATGCCTGGTTGTGGGTTCGTCCCTAATCAGGGTGTGTCCAGAGGGCAACCAGTCAATGTTTCTCACATTGATGTTTTTCTCCCTCTCATTCTCCCTCCCTTTCCCTCTTTCTAAAAATCAAAAATAAAAACTATAAATTAAAAAATAAATAAAAGCAGTTCAAACTAAGGTAACTTGTAATTCACTATTTTGTAGTCTGAAGATTCCAGTAGTGATCTCATAAGTCAGTAATATGGTTGTCACATAAGTGGTACCATAATGTAATCAGTAGAAGTAACAGTTGTAACATAAAAGTTGGTTTTTTTTTTTTTTTGGTCATTTGCACTGCCTGAGATACTTTATATGACAATATTTTTGATGTAACAAAAAAGACCATCAATAGATAAAATACCTGCTTGTATAACCAGTTAGTATTCTCTGGCTGCACTTTTTCTTACAAATTGTGGTTTTAATAGCTTTGACCATCTGAAGTCAATTTTCTGTAAAGATTGCTGCCTTTTCTATGGCAGACTCTTAGTATTCCTTTAACCTTCAGCTTTCTTGAGAGCTCTTTACTCTCTCTTACTAAGAATGATATCCTTTTTCTGTTGAGTTTTCTGAACCTTTTACCTCTACTTGCACCATAAAATTTATAACCATTATAAAGAGCACTGACAGATTTTTTTTCCAACAAAACTTTCCCTGTGTGAGTCCGTGATTTTGATTTCTGTGGCCCATAATATATTCCTGAACTATTATATTTCCCACTCCATCAAAGTATCATGGATCCCCAAGGATGACATAATCCAATAGCAAAATTTCTAAATAATAGAACTCTGAAATCCTAAGAAGTATATTCTCAAAGATTTATAAGGATCAGATGGGGCAGAGGTTGAGGTAAGAAGGGCATGCAATAATTAATGAGTAAAGGAATCTCGAAATCTGGGTATAAACTGACCTGCATACACCCGTGTGTAGTACAGTACAGAGGCCCAGAGTGACTTGGAGAAGGTATACTATTTACATAGGAAACTAACTGTGCAGGTTAAGTCTTCAGAAAAAAATAGAAAATGGCTAATCAAGAAACAAATGTAGTTCCCAGTTAAAGAAAGGCATGACTTAGGACTTTGAAACTTCTAAGAAAGAAGTGGGATACCACTCATGTGAAGTAGACCTTAGACCTGAGAGATTTTTATTATTTATGCTATTACAGTTGTCCCAGGTTTTTCCCCTTTGCCACCCTCTACCCAGCCCCCAGCCTCAGGCTGTCCCCACACATTGCCCATGTCCATGGGTCATGCATATATGTTCTTGGGCTACTCTGTTCCCTATGCTGTACTTTACATCCCCATGACTATTTTCTAACTACCAATTTGTACTTCCTAATCCCTTCACCTTTTTTGCCCATCCAGCCAACCCCCCTTACCATTTGGCAAACATCAAAATATTCTCTGTATCTGTGATTCTGTTTCTGTTCTGCTTGTTTGTTTATTTTGTTTCTTAGAATCAAATGTTGATAGATATACATTAATTGCCATTTTATTGCTCATATTTTTTTTATCTTCTTCTTCTATTTATTTATTTATTTTTAGAGAGAGAGAGGAAGGGAGGGAGAAAGAGAGGGAGAGAAACATCAATGTGTGGTTGCCTCTCAAATGCCTCCAATTGGGGACCCAGCCTGCAACACAGGCATGTGCCCTGACTGGGAATCGAACCAGTGACCTTTAGGTTCACAGGCCAGCATTCAATCCACTGAGCCACACCAGCCAGGGCTCTTCTTCTTAAAGAAGATCCTTTAACATTTCATATAATACTGGCTTGGAGGTGATGAACTCCTTTAGCTTTTTATCTGGGAAGTTCTTTATCTGTCCTTCAATTCTAAATGATAGCTTTGCTGGGTAGAGTAATCTTGGTTGTAGGTCCTTGCCTTTCATCACTTTGAATATTTCTTGCAAATCCCATCAGGCCTACAAAGTTTCTTTTGAGAAATCAGCTGACAATCTAATGGGAGCTCCCTTGTAGGTAACTAGGTGCTTTTCCCTTGCTGCTTTTAAGATTCTCTCTTTGTCTTTAACCTTTGGCATTTTAATTATGATGTATCTTGGTATAGGCCTCTTTGGGTTCATCTTGTTTGTGACTCTCTGAGCTTCCTGGACTTGCAGGCCAATTTTCTTCACCAAGTTAGGAAAGTTTTCTGTCATTATTTTTTCAAATAGGTTTCCAATTTCTTGCCCTCTCTTTTCTCCTTCCAGCAACCCCATCATGCGAGTGTTGGTACACTTGAAGTTGTCCCAGAGGTTCCTACACTATCATCATTTTTTTTGGATTCTTTTTTTTTCCCCCTGGCTGTTTTGATTGGTTGTTTTTGCTTCCATACAGTCCAAGTTGATGATTTGTATCTCAGCTTCATCCACTTTACTGTTGATTCCTTGTTAATTGTTCTTTATTTCAATTAGTGTATCCTTTGTTTCTGGCTGGATTTCTTTTTTTTTAATGCCTTTGAGATCCTCATAAGTTCCTTGAGCATCCTTATTACCAGTGTTTTGAACTCTTCATCTAGTAGGTTTCTTGTCTCCATTTTGTTTAGTTCTTTTTCTTGAGTTTTATTCTCTTCTTTCATTTGGGTCATGTTTCTTTGTCTCCTCATTTTGGCAGCCTCCCTGTGTTTGTTTCTATGTGTCAGGTAGAGCTGCTATGTCTCCCAGGCTTGGTAGAGTGGCCTAATATAGTAGGTGTCCTGTAGAGTCCAGTGACACAACCTGCCCCATCCCCCAAGCTGGGTACTCATGGTGCACCCACTGTGTGGGCTGTGTACACCCTCCTGTTGTAATTGAGCCTTGGTTGCTGTTGGCACATCCAATGTCATCAATGACTGTGTTCTGTCTGAGATCACACAGCATGAGCCCTGGGATGGGGGGACCTTGTGTGTGGCTGGGATCCCTTGCTCCTCAGATATCCCCCCTGATTTTTATCCACCACATGTGGGTATGGAACCAATCTGCTCTGCATCTCTGCCCCTCTTATCAGTCTCGAAGTGGTTTCTTCTTTAATTCTGTAGCTGTAGGACTTCCATTCAGCTCAATTTCTGACAGCTCTGAATAATGGCTGTTCTATAGCTTAGTTGTAATTTTGATATAGTTTTGTAAGAGCTGAGCTGTGTTTACCTACGCCACCATCTTGATCAGAAGTCTAATATCCAGAGGGTTTTTTCTTTTTTTTTGATACCTCCCCTCCCTCGAAGACAATAAAGGCTTCAGCCATAGTAGGTATTTCAAAAAGGAAATTTAAAATTCCACAACAGAGTTTGAGCAATAGCACAGCCATGTTGACTTTGGTTGGAAAAACATGTGATGTGATAAGTGTGCCAATATGTTAGGTTTAAATAAGTCTGTTGAATTGTCAAAGGAACCAATCCAGTGTTTAGCATATTGTGCCTGTAAGAAAACATGTACCCAGTTGAAAATGAGCTTGGAGTACAGGCTGTTTTTCAAATGTGGCATCTTGTAGCCAAGTAGCCACCTCTTTCAAGCACATGATACCTTCAACGGGATCTGGCTAGCCACACAGTGGAGAAGGACTGGCATATTAAGCATGGTTACTGAACAGAAATGTCCATTTTTTAAAAATATATTTTATTGATTATGTTGTTACAGTTGTCCCAATTTCTTTTCCCTTTGCTCCCCTCTACCCAGTACACCTCTTCCCTCCAGCAATCCCCCTCCCCCCTTAGTTCATGTCCATAGGTCATGCATATAAGTTCTTTAGCTTTACCCTTTCCTATATTATTCTTAACTTCCCCCTGTCTATTTTGTATCAGCCAATTATGCTTCTTAATCCCTGCACCATTTCCCCATTTCTCCCCCTTCCCCTTCCCAGCTGATAACCCTCCAAGTGATCCCCATACCTATGATTCTGTTCCTATTCTGGTTTGCTTAGTTGGATTTTGTTTTTATTTTTTAGATTCGGTTGTTGATAGTTGTGAGTTTGTTGTCATTTTAATGTTCATAGTTTTGATCTTCTTTTTCTTAAGTAAGTCCCTTTGAATTTCATATAATAATAGCTTGGTGATGATGAACTCCTTCAGCTTTACCTTGTCTGGGAAGCATTTTATCTGCCCTTCCATTCTAAATGATAGCTTTGCTAGATAGAGTATTCTTGGTTGTAGGTCCTTGCTTTTCATCACATTGAATACTTCTTGCCAGTCCCTTCTTGCCTGAAAAGTTTCTTTTGAGAAATCAGCTGATAGTCTTATAGGCACCCCTTTGTAGGTAACTCTCTGCTTTTCTCTTGCTGCTTTTAAGATTCTCTGTTTATCTTCCACCTTTGGCATTTTAATTATGATGTGTCTTGGTGTGCTCCTCTTTGGGTCTAGCTTGTTTAGGACTCTCTGTGCTTCCTGGACTTGTATGTCTATTTCCTTCACCAAATTTGAAAAGGTTTTCTTCATTATTTTTTCACATAAGCTTTCAACTTCTTGCTCTTCCTCTTCTCCTTCTGGCACCCCTATGATTCAGATATTGGCATGTTTAAAGTTGTCCCAGAGGTTCCTAAGCCTCTTCTCATTTTTTTCAATTTTTGTTTCCTCCTTCTATTCTGGTTGACTTTTTTTTTTTCCTTCCTTATGTTCCAAATCATTGATTTGAACCTCAGTTTCCTTCCCTTCACCACTGGTTTGGTGCGGATTTTCCTTTGTTTCACTCAGCACAGCCTTCACTTCTTCCTTTTTGTGTTTGCTGTTCTTAGGCATATCTGTCAAGCCTGTGAGCATCTTTATCACCAGTGTTTTGAACTCAAAGTCTGTTAGGTTGGCTATCTCCTCATCGCTTATTTCTCCCACTGGAACCTTGATCCATTCCCTCTTTTAGGCCATACTTCTCTGTCTCCTCATTTTGACAGGCTCCTGTGTTTGTTTGCCTCTGTGTCTTAGGTAGAGCTATCACACCTGTTATGTTGTAAGGGGCGGAGCCTTAGGTATTCATCAGTACAGGCTACTGGTTCCACCACGTTGTGGTGCTGTATATGGGGAAGGAGTCTGAGAGGGAACAATGCCACTTGTTCAGCCCCTCCTCCCTTTCCAGGCACTTCTCCCACTTCCTGTATGGGACTGACACCCCTCTAGCTGTTGCCCTGGCTGTCATTCCCAGAATGGATGGGTCTGCGGATGTTCTAGGGCCATGGGGGCCTCTAAACAAGTGGACTCTGCTGAGAGACCTGCAGTTTCTTCCTCTGCCCCAACCCCCACTGGTTTTCACAGTCAGAAGCAATGAGGCTTTATTTGCCCCAGTGCTGGAACCATGAGCTGTGTGGTCTGGTCTGATGCTGGGAGCGCTCCCCAGGTGTTGTCCCTCCCCACTTTATATAATGTGTGACCGTGCCTTCCACCAGTCTGCCACTGCTGCCACCGCCACACTGCTTCCTCTCCTCCCTGGCTCTGCCCCTCCTACCTGTCTGGATGAGTATTTCTTCTTTATATCTTTGTTTGTTGGACTTCCATGTAGCTTGATATTCTGGAACTTCTGGTTGTCTCTAGTTTTGAGATAGTTGTATTCCTTCTTAGTTGTGGAGGGAGATGCAGCATGTCTATCTAGGCCTCCGTCTTGGCTGGAAGCCCAGAAATGCCCCCCCCCTTTTTTTTTACAAAGAAACTGACTGAATATATACAAGGAAACAATGGGAGGTAGTTTCTGCAGTCAGTTCTTTGTTAGATTGGGTCTGAAGCACTCTGAACATATGGATTATTTATTGTTAGCAATGAAATGTACTTTAGAGTGAAGCCACATCAGATCACATAACAAAATTAAATTTTATTAATGAAATGTTTAAACATTGATCAACTCAGACAGATACTGTAGTTTTGATTTCCCATTTTCTAAACTTGTTTCAGGTAATAGACCAAGTGAGCTGATTGTTCTTTGTTATTTCAGATGCAAGTGAATGAACACAAATAGAAATGTTGGGCTCTGTGGAATTATTTTCTATATTAACTTAGGGTTTCAGAGATGGGACATTGTCCTCTCTCTGTGTTAGGCACTGTTCTGTGTTTTAGCTCTGTGGTAGCTTGAAAAGCAAGTCAAATATTATTCTCATCCAGAAATACATTTCCTGAACTGAGTGCCTTTGCATTTTAAAGTTACAATCTAAATAACTTTTTCAATTTTAAAAATAGATGAAAGACCATCTTCATTTTAAGTAATATTACCTGAAAACAGCAGTTTTTCTCAAATGGCAAAGAATTCCCCAATTGTCTCAAAGATGTCTGAAACATCAAAATCTGGAACCACTGGATCAGCTTGGGATTCAGGAGTCCTCTGTGACAGACAACTAGACCAAGTTGAAATTATATATATATATTATATTTTTCAAGGAAGACCAGAGATGAAAGGTAGTCCATATTCAAAATACACTTGAAAAAAAAAATCCTTAACAGCATGTAATGTAAGGAGTCAGCAAATTGCTGAGACTTAAGGATTAATAGGTATGCAGATGGTTTCTATGGTTGGTTAGTAATGCTTTTGAACTCAGAAACTATTTGTTTCTCTGACTCATATGGGTCAAGCAGAGGACAGTGCGTAGGTGGGGGTAGTGATGGGGTAGTGGTGTATAGCTGTTAATATCATATTCTGAAATTATTATTGATTTTATATATTTTTAATGATTATGCATAATTTATCTTAAAATTTCAAGTAATCTTAAAGCAGGAAGTGAGATTTTTATATTGATTAAACAGATGCATTGGTTAAAATGTTGCATGAGGACCATTGGAGTCCCTCGTTTAGAGTACTTTTTGCAAAGAGTGCAGGGTTGGCCTTTTAAGTAGATTGATCATGATGTAAAATAGTTGTAATCATTTAAAACAACAATGTCAAGAGAAATGATAAAATCAAAATCTTCTTAATCCAACCATTAGTGACTCTCAATTTTTACTTTAGAAGGAAGGATTTCTGTCCTTGCTTCAAAGTATCCACCCTTGTTAGTAGCAAATAAGAAATAGAACATAGCCAATATCCTAGTGGTTCTTTTCTATTTGAAGGTGAACTCGGCTTTCAAAGTACAGGCTACAACTACCACCACCACCATACACTATAACTATGTTTAAAAGGAAGAGTGTGGTGGGAGTAAGTTCCCAGAATACATAGACCCTCATAAGAAGTGCTCAGCTGGACCACAGACCCTTTCAAGTACATTGCACAGTCCCATGATGACTTACTTGAACCCTCCAATCAAAGCTTACCCTCGGTGGTACAGTCAGATTGAGACTGTAAAACTGTTACAAGTGTACCTGCAAGCATCTCTACTTAAGACTTCGACTAAGCTATGCAGTTGGTCTGGTTAGATCACCAGACTGAGCAGGTATCAGTGACTTCTTGCCTTAAATGTATGCTCATCAACCTTTCAGTTGCACTGTGATTGCCTCACAAAGAGACTCATTACATTGGCAGAAAGTTCTGGATCTGTGGTTCCCAAATTTCTTTATTTTACTCATTAACATCAACACATTTTTACTTTATTTGGGTGTTTAGTATTTACTGAGTGAGAAAACTACATAATGGTGCCCTGGCTGTGTGGCTCAGTTAGTAAGAGCATCATCCTGACATGTCAAGGTTGTGGGTTTGATCCCCTGTCAGGGCACATACAAGAATCAACCAATGAATGCATAAATAAGTGGAACAACAAATCAATCTCTCTCTCTCTCTCCCTCCCCAAAACACTAATTCAAAAGAACATAAGCACCCCTATGTTCATTGCAGCGTTATTTATAATCACCAAGATATGGAAGCAGCCCAACTATGGGATATTTACACAATGGAATACTACTCAACTATAAGAAAAAAAGAAAAGAAAAATTTACCATTTGCAACAGTGTGGATGAATCTGAAGAACATTACGCTAAGTGAAATAAGCCAGCCAGTGAAAGACAAATACCATATGATTTTACTCATATGTGGAATCTAATGGACAAACTGAACTAACAAAGAAAATGGGGTCATACTCATAGATGGAGAGCAAGATGATAGCTGGTGCAGAGGTGGCGGTTAGGGGATGAAGGGATTGAGCAAAAAGGAAAAAAGATCCATGGACCTGGACAACAGTGTGGTAATTGCTGGGGAGAGGGGAGTTAAGGGACTAAATGGTAATGGGAAAAAAATACAACAAAGATTAAATTAAAAAGAAAATAAAAACATATATGGGTTCCAATAAAGACAATCACTTTGAGTCACAAAAAATAAAAAAGAAAGAAACCTACATAATAGCAAAAAAGATACTATCAACCTAAAGTTGAGAATTAACTTGTAAATTGTTAATATTATCTATAAATATTTTTTAAATTAACTACACATGAAACACAGTCACTCTTCCGGCAAGACTTGAAGATCTGTACTTCTTAAGGCTCTTTTGGTTGCAAATAACAGAAACAAACTCTGGCCAGAATAGATTAAAAGACTCCAAGGAAGAGTTGAACACCAAACCCTGGGAAGGGCAGGATTCCATCAGTGACAATCCTAGGGCATGGACATTGCCATTACTCCTAGACTCTCAGTTGAACAGTTCAGATTCCTTGGACCTAGAAAATCATTAACCCAATTTGGGTCAGTTATCCACTCCTAGGCCAGCTACAGCCAGGGAGATGAGATATAGAATATAGACATAGTTTCTGGGGGTCACTCCTAGGTACCCATTGGGATCAACAGTTGACATTTCACTTTTTAGAATTTTTCTTCCTCCTTGAACCAAGTCCCTTTGAGATTCTCTATGTAGAGACTCAGAGCTATCCTTTTCCGGGGACTCTCTGAAAGTTAGCCTTCCCAGAGTTTCAGATTCTCCGTCTTCTCTGTCATGATAGTTGTCTCTCATCGTCCCATTGTGCCTTAGCAGTAAAAATTAAGGACAGAATAGCCTTTATTGTTTTCTCCTTTTTCTGAGAAATGAGAATGCCAGGAGACAGAGTAATTTATCACATACTCTTCTTTTAACAAAATTAGGTTTCAGGCATATATCAGGAAAGGCGACATACTTGTCTAGTCACTGTTACTCTAAAATTTCTATGTAGGCAGGACTTAGTGGGGAAAATTTGATTGAAAAGGGAAGGTAGGAGATTCATCTTGAGCCACCATTTTTACAGCAAGTCCAAATACTCCCCCAATATTCCATGTGTAGTGGTTACCATAGGCATCCTGCTCAGGCTTCCCTTCCCAGATCTGCTAAGTGTTGACTACTGCTGACTTGTAGCTGCCTCCTTCTCTGGACACTGTTCTCAACTGAACAAGAGTCAACACACCCAGAAGGTCACATCCTCCCATAATGGCGAGATCTTCATTTGAAGATCCAATCAGCAAGGAGTCCCATGATTAGCATATCAAGCTGCTGTACGAAATTTTTTAACATCTGTGCAATCATCATTGTAGAATATGTACAAGACCAAATGGTGATAATTCCTTTACCTGTTTATTTGGCATCCAGATTAGGAAAAAGCAAGCAGACACTACGTGCATGGTTGATTTTTCCCAAATTCTTTCTCCAGGTGACATAATATCAGTCCTGAGAGGTTAGAGGTCATCATCATGGGAACAAAGGAAGGTGACGGGGAGTTATATGTTATTTAATGAAGACTGGACTTTGACCAGAATTTTATCTGGAAAAGAAAAGAAACATTCAGACTTAAGAGTTGTATCAAACTTCTAACTAACTTGAACTAAGATTCAAAACAAACATATAAACTCTCAGCTCAAAGAAAAAATTTCTAAAAACTGATAGGCCTTTACTAGACAAAACTAAGGTAAACAAACAAACAAACAAACAAAAACCACTACAGCCATATATAAACGCATTTTGTATAACCTATAATTCCAACCTTATTACTTTAAAAAGTGGATTTTCATCAGGGTTTGCAGTTTCCCTCCCTTCTAATTACATGTCGAAATAAACAGAATTGTTTACATTCTGGTACATAAAATCATTTTTATAGTGTTGCATGCTGTCAACTACCACATGAGTAATATCATAAAGTATAACATTACCAGGAATGAGTAGTTTTGCCTATCAATTCAAGGAAGAAGACCTCTTTCACTGGCTCAGTGCACTGACAGACACTGGCCCCTCCAGGCCCAGGCAATGCTGCTTCTCAGCATGGAACAGTAAGTCCCAGATGTACCATAACATTCCACACAGATAGATTTCAGTGACGTCAGCTTTTTCCTGGTTGACTCTGCACACTTTTCACTGGCGATGCTCACACAATTTTGTGTTTTGGCTGTGCTCCCTTCTGAACACAAAGAACTCTGTTGTACCTACAGAGAGCCATCTTTGGAGAAAAAAGGGCCCAAAGTCCATGTTTAAGATAGCAAATGCTCTACCATTTATATGTCCCAAAGCCATGTGAACTTTAAGGAATCCACATTAAGTAGCCAGGGCAGAGGTATATTATTTGCATGTGGAAGATCTTTTTTGGTCTTTGCTGAATGTTTGTCCTCATAAAATCTTTGCAATCTCGTATTGACAACTAACCTGTTACCATAGATGGTACAGAGTCAGATGTAGTTGGCCTTTGCCTTAAAAAATCCTGGTGTCCAGAGATCTGTTTGTCTGTACTACCATGATTATGAATCAGAGCATCCGTAACTATTTCTGCTGCTGCATTTGCTAGTTAAGTGTGAATAACCATATTGACACCAAAGGGTCAAAATCAGGCCTGAAGTCTACGGCAAAGAAAAACCTTGAGATAGCACACTATTTTGGTGAAGGGGTGGGAAAAGAGGCACTCATATACTGTTGGAGGGAGTGTAAATTGGTACAGTCTCCATGGAAGATAACTCAGCAGTAGGTGTCAACCCTACACATACTCTCTAACCAAACAATTCCACCTCTAGAAATGTATCCTGCAGATATGCTCACAGGTGTGCAAAACAACATGTGGGTATCAACCAAAGTATTGTTTATAATGGAAAAGTTTGAAAACTAAATGTCCATCATAGGGGACTGGTTAAATAACTATAGTATACCTATCCAATGGAGTACTCTACTGCCTCAGAAAGAATGAGGCCACTCTCTCTATGTGCTAATGTGGAAGGATCTCCAAGAGACATTACTAAGTGAAGAAAAGCAAGGTGCAGAACAGAATACAAGGTATCAGTGTTAAAAGACATAACTGTGAAAATGATCTATATGATATATTATCATATAAATATTGACCCTATAGTTTACATATAGACGATCTTAAGAAAATGTAGGAGAGACTGATATCAATTATTGTTTCTGGAAGCTCAGTCTCTGGATGCCTAAGCTAGGTGAAAAACCTTCTATGTTTATCCTTTTGTACCCTTTTAAATTTTGTAGAATGTGCACACTTCGCTAATTCAAAAAATAAATAATACATAATTTGAAAAATCCATGCTTCTGTCTTATAAGAGAGTAGGTTAGGCCGCAAAAGGAAAGAGAAGCCTTAAGTGACTCACTTTTGCTACTTAGCAGCTCGGGTGAAAGTGGTGATGGACAAAATTTATTTGCTTAACAAACACTTATATAGTATTTCTCTGCTTCAGGCCCTGTTGTGAGCACTTCATACATATTTACTACAGTCCTCATAACAACCCTATGAAGTAGATGCTCTGCAGATGAGAAAACGAAGCACAGAGATTAAGTAACCTGCCCAAGAGCACACAGAAAGAGAGTGGCAGAGGCAGGATGTGAACCCTAGCAGTGTGGCGCTAGAGTTTTTGCTCTTTATGGGTGCTATAGTGTGCATCATGATGTCTTGATGTAAAAATTATGTCATGTCATGAATATGAAAATAGTAACCTTGATTATTTTTAATATAGTCAACCAAAATTGTTATATTCTAAGCACTGACCCTCTGGGAGCACATCTGTGCCTTTTCTGTCCCCCTCCTCTTTCCCGAGGCATATTATCTTTACCTTCTCTCTCCCAGGGTCCAAGGGCCCCTTCTTTTGCCTCTGTAAATTGTTTCCTAAGCACATTTTTTCTTGCACTCCCTTTTTCTACCTCTCTGAATATCTAAATAAACTTTTGCTTAAAGTTTAAAAAAACAAACAAGTAGCTATATTCTGAGATTAATCCAGAATCCCACCCACTCCCCTTTTATGTTTTCTGGACCTTCAGTACTATGCAGAGGCCATTCCTTCCCCATTTTAAGGTGGCAGGACTTGCATCAATTCCCAGAATTCTCTTGGTGCCTATACTATAAAATCCAGAACACAAAGCCCCGTGTTGATGAATTCCACCGAAGTACATGGGAAGGAGGAAGAGGCAGGTTTGCCAAAACGATTTGATAAGAGAGAGAGAAATAATGTACTCAGAAGAAAAAGGAGAAACTCAATCTTTGTCTTGTTAAATTGGGTCAGATAGAACTTTCAGATCAAGTCATCACATCAATGCTCCAATTAAAACAGAGATCACTTATGTGCAAAAATACTATTTTAACATCTATGAATATGAGGAAGATACTAAGTATTTACTATAGATAGATAATTCAGAGAATTGTCTGATACTTGCTTCACTGAGTAGCTCAGATACTTATCTACTCCCTGTACCAGAGGGGTCCTTAGCTGTAACAGTGGCTAAATTGATTGTCTTCTATTTTATACATACACATTCTCTCTAATTTTCAACAAAGTTCTGTGGGGAAAGTATGTGTTGCCGGCAGAGTTTTTAAGACGGCCTCCAGAGATGTCTTGCCCTCATCCCTAGAACCTGTGACTATAATGAGATTTTGCTCTAGTGATTATGTTATGCTAGAGGACACAGTGGGCCTTGAGGAATAATTATCTGGGTGGGCCTGGTCTAAATGCAGGGGCCCTGAAAAGCAGCCCTGAAGTGGCTGAGAGCAGAAGTCAAAGACACTCCAAGGCTGAGAAGGACTTGATGTGTAGATCCTGCTTTGACATTGGAGGGAACGCGGGAGAAGGAACGTGGGCAGCCTGAGAGAGCCGAGAGCCCCCCAGCTGACAGCTGGCAAGGAAAACACCTGAAAGGAACTGAACTCCACTAAGAGCAGAAAGCTTAGAAGAGGACCCAGAGCTCTAGGCAAGAACACAGCTGACCAATACCTCGATTTCAGCCTTGTGAGACTCTGAGCAGACAACCCAGTTATGCCATCTGAGACTCTTATCTCCAGATCTACAGGAGAATAAATGGGTGCTGTTCCAGTCCTCTGGTTGTGTTACGCAGCAGTAGAAAACCAATACAGAATTAATAGCCCCCTTTTACAGATGAGGAAGCTGACGCTCTTAAGTTAATTGGCCAAAAGGATCTCATGAAGGTGGCAGGGCAGGATTTGACTCAGTCCTGACTCGGGGCCAGTTTACCTTTCGCCCTCACTGCCCCACCACCTACGACAGGGCAGCAGTTGGACCTGCCCGGCCGCGGCTGAGTGGTGTTAACCAGCCAGGAGCCACTGGGTGAAAAAGGAATAAAGCTGTCTCTGGCTAAGGAAAGGATGACTCAGATCCTTACTTATTTTTAGAAACCAACATGAAACTATTGGCTGAACAATAGCTCAGGTTTCTGCAGTGATCTTGATCCATGGGAGTGGCCCCTTCTGTCTGCTCTGTTAGATGTATTAATTGATCTTTTTTGGCTATAGGCACTAGGTGACTGATTTCCAAACAAATGAAGCTGAATGGAGTTAGACAGATTAACATCTAACAGCAAGAGGCAGTTGGGGGAAGAAAAGGCAAATCCTGTGGTGCTCGTTAACAAACTGAAAGACACACACGCACAAATGCATTCAATAAAACCCCTCTCTCCAAGTCCTCGCTTTGTAAATATTGACTAAGAGCTTTATAAAGACAGGCCAGTTTAAAAAGGAGGTGTTTTGAAGAGCAGTTACCATCAGGATCTGGCCCCAGTGACCTGAGTGACCTTTTCTTCCTCTTTCTGGCTTACTCCACTCCAACCACAGGGCACTGGGCATGAACATGCCAAGCCCTGTGCTGCCTCAGGGCCATTGCACATCTGCTAGTCTTGGCCTGGAACATTCTTCCTCTAGTTCCTGCCCTTAATTCACTCAGATCACTGCTCAAGTGACATCTTACTGGAGTGTCTTTCCCTGACCATCTTTTTTTAAGCAGCTGTGCTCCCCACTGGTCACTGTCTCCCCTCCTAACCCTGCTTTATTCTTCATAGCACTTTGACCACCTTACACAGAAAACTATGTTTATTTCTTATGCTCTGTCTTCCACACTAGAATGTGGACGCTCTAGGAGGGCAGAGAGGCTTTGCTTGCTTTATTCTTTATTGTATTCCAACAAAGAATAACAGGCACATAATAAGAACGCAATCAAATATTTGTTGAGTGAATTAATGAATCAGGAACAAAAGTATTACATCTGTTTAAATAATTTGCCACTCCTGAGGTATCCCTGCATCCAATTTTTTAAAATAGCACTTGCTAACCTGTTCATTGTGGAAAAAATACTTGATTCCATGGTTATAAAAAGTCCAGAATAAAAAATATTTCAAACTAGAGACATTGTGGTCAGAGAATGAAGACTTCCCTTGCCTTTCCTTAGTCATACAACTTTAGTAAAGTCCTTTATTCTCTTGGCTCCAGATACTTTATCTTTTAATGGCGTAGAGTGTTATTTAAAGGGCTAAAGCAAATGAGGCCTAGAGATTTCTTCCTACACTAAGATCCTTTGATATTAAAACAGGAAATATCAGTTTTAGCCCTGCCTATGAAAAATGTAAATTGAGCGTGTAGCTTAGAGCATGTCCCTTAACCTCTCTAGATTTCCAGAGAAGCCAGCATTTCTTTGGCGTCTCTTGAGGTCAGGTCTCAGACACGAGTAGGGATTGGGGTGAGGGGGCAGCCAGGTCTACCAGATGTTCTGGTGTTGGCAAGACCTTGATCTCTGTCCCTAGAGGGCCTGGGGCCACCTGTTGTTTGCTTGGGAGTGAGGCTCAAAATGAAGAAGTTGGTTCAGTACATATTTTCTGAGCACTTGTCATGTGCTATGTGTCGGGGGTACCACAGTGAGCACTGAAGACAAGGTTCCTGACCTCTTCCATTCTAATGGTAGGAAACAGGGGTAAATAGGTAAATGGAAAATGAATGAAGACTAATGAAAAGTGCTAGGAAGGAAGGCTGAAGAAGAATGCTATAATAAGAAGAGCAAAAAGGAACTATTGAGCCTACTTGATCAGGGAAGGCCTTTCTAAAGCATTTAAGCTGAACCTTAAAGGATGAGAAAAATCCAGCCATGGAAGAGCATTCCAGGCCAAGGCAAAGGGAAGCACAACCATCAAGGCTTGAGAATGGAGAGCGTCAGGATGTTCCAGGGGATGACAAAGGCCAGCGTGGGTAGGGTTTAATGATCAAGGGCACAGTGGCATGAAATGAGGCTGTGAGGCAGGCAGGAGCCCTTCATGAAAGTGAAGGCCATGGTTAAGGTGCCCAGTCGTCCTTATTCTTCCGGAACTGAGGAGTTTCCTGGGATGCAGTTTAGTGCTTAAATCAGAAAAGTCCTGGGCAAGACCTGATGAGGTGGTCACTCCAGCCATGGTAGCAGGTTGCACTTAACCTATCTGCAAAAGATAGTTACTAAAGGTTTTTAAGTTGGGAAATGATATGCTTTGATTTCTGTTTTGAAGATCACTCTTAGCTTTTGTGTGGCAAGTGCATTGGGAAGGAGAAAGATGGAAAGGAAGGAGGCTAATTAGCCAATTCTTGCCACTGTCCATGCAAGAGAGGATGGCGGGTTGAAATAGACTGGTGGCTCTGAAGATGGAGAGATGTGGATGGATATGAGATACATTTTGGAGGTTGAATGAAGAAGACTGGGGAATACATGTAGTGAAGGAAAAGAAGTTAACAATGACTCCTGGGCTTCTGGTTTTAATAACTAGGTAATTCGTTTTGCCAACAGAGAAAAATCTGAGAAGGACCTGATGTGGAAG
Source organism: Furipterus horrens (assembly GCF_987537825.1). Classification (NCBI taxonomy): domain Eukaryota; kingdom Metazoa; phylum Chordata; class Mammalia; order Chiroptera; family Furipteridae; genus Furipterus; species Furipterus horrens. The sequence goes on from NW_028327172.1 coordinate 192,860,185, forward strand.
TTGGGGGAGGACAGGGATGGAGGTATTTAGAGTTCTATTGAGAGGAAAATGTAATGCTCAGAATGAAGACACTCTTATCGTTAATGTTCAAATTATTTTGTAAGCAGTAGCTAATTAGTCCACACATCAGTTGTTCTGAGTTGTTAATTATCTGAACCCCATTTTATAGGCTGTGGAGAAGAGCAAGTGTCAGTAACTTGCCTAAGGCTAGAGTACATTATAGAAATAGCAGCACCAATTAATTCCTGGTAGTCCTGTGCTCTGCCAATCTTTCAGAATAGTAACTCATCGGGTTAGGATAAGTAAACTGATAGCATCTTGGGAGGGTAAGGCATGGATTTTGAGGTCAATAGACCTGGAGTCATGTTGTGGCTTTGCCCCTTATTATTTATGTGACATGGACACACATAAAAAATACTATCTCTGAGCTTCCAGTCTCCTATAAAATAATACTTATCTTACAGAGTCAAATACTAAATGTTCTTACTTTCTGCTATATCCTCTGATTGAAATAATTCTCCCTAGAGAACCAATTGTCATTCTGTAAGAGAGACCTTCTCAGATCACTCTACAATAAGTTAGCAGTACCGCCTTCCAAAGGCACTCTTCACCCCCTGATTTGATTTCTCTTCATTGCTCTTATCAACACCTGGCCTATTCTATATCCATAATATCAAGGATTTTGTCTCTTTTGTTCCCTGCTATATCCCCAGAGTGTAAGATGATGCCTACCACAGGTAAGTGCTCAATAATATTTCTTGAGTGAGTGAATAAATTAAATGAAATTATACACATAAAATACTTCACATAATATCTGCACATGGTAGGAACTCAATAATTGTTAATAGTTACTGTATCAGAATAGGAATTGGGAAGCATACTCAGTTTTATATGTTCTTTGTCTAAGAAACTATTTATGTAGTGCTTCTTTGTATATTTATATTAAAAACATTTTTTTGGCTATTCTCAAAAAAGTATTTAGTAGTTTTATACTTCATTTGATTTGTGAGCAGAAAGACAGTCTTTGCTGTTCCATGGTGATTTTTATTATCATTTGTGTATTATAGTTACGTGCTCATGAGAATAAATCTCTTAACATACAAACTCACAAATAGCATTTACATGGACAAAGAAAACTGACAGAAGGTTTATTTATTTATTTATTTATTTACTTATTTACTTATTTTTAGGGAGAATGGAAGAAAGAGAGAGAAAGAGAAGGACAGAAACATCAATATGTGGTTGCCTGTTACGTGTCCCCAACTGGGAACCTGGCCTGCAACCCAGGCTTATGCCCTGACTGGGAATCAAACCCATGACCTTTTGGTTTGCAGACCGGCACTCAATCCATTGAGCCACACCAACCAGGCTGACTGAAGGTTTAAAAGTATGCTACTATTCCCCTGGCTGGTGTGGCTCAGTGGATTGAGCACTGGCCTGCAAACCAAAGGGTTGCCTGTTCGATTCCCCATCAGGGCACATACCTGGGTTGCGGGCCAGGTCCCCCAGTTGGGAGGACAAGAGGCAACCACACATTGATGTTTCTGTCTCTCTCTTTTTCCTTCCCTTCCCATCTCTCTAAAAATGAATAAAATCTTTTTAAAAAGAAGTATGCTAGTATTCCTTAGACAAGGATGGCAATTTTATTTTAAAGAAATTGAGATGAAAATTGAGTTATAGATGCTTCATCATCTCTGAGACGTCCCAGGGAAGAATGGAAGAGCTACAAGTAACTTTTCCTTGGAAAAGCACTCAACTTCTCATTAGTAACTTTATTATAAAACACTCATTCTTAATATCAATAATCTAGCAAAATGGGTCTTAACCATTTTTATTATTATCTTTCTTTTAATCACATCTTCTTTAAATATTTGCTCATATGCACCCCATAGGTGAGGCCCATTCTGACTTCACCCTCTCAGCTCCCAGCACTCCTGGCCTCCCTTATCCTGTTTTATTTTTTAAACCACAGCTAGTTGCCACCTTAAAGCTATTATATAAGCTACTTATTTATTATGTGTATTGCCTATAACCCCCCAATTAAAATGTAAGCTTTAGGAAAGCAAGAATTATTACCTATATTGTTCACGTATTTGTCTCCAGGGCCTAGAATATGGTCTATCACCTCATAGATGAACGAATGAAATGTAAATCCCAAGACTAACAAAATACAATATTCCTTCATTTATCACAGGTATTACGTTCTAGACAACCCCCCCCACCCCGCGAAGTAGGAACCTTACATTTATTCTACAATTTTAAACCTACATAACTTTAACAAAATATGTATACAGTACCAAAAAATCCCGCAATATAACAAAAAATCCGCGATAAATAATTAAATTAGGTATTTTTAAAAATCCCGCCATATAATGAGGCCGCGATAAGTGAACCACGATATAGAGAGGGACTACTGTATGTTATTGGGGGTTAGGGAGACCAGTCACATCAGAGGATATAGGAGCATAACCCTGCATGATGCCAGTGTGACTTCCCACCATGACATCAGCCAAGGCTGTCACTGCCATGGTCCCCCCATGTGTCTTCTCTATTTCTTATGCTCGCCAATATCAGTCTCTGCTTGGTCACCAATCCTCAGCTCAGTTATTTTCCTGTATACTTTCATTTACTAACTGTCTCTTCCCCCATCTTCCTGATTTTCCATCTTTCCTCCCTCACTAACAATAAAAGAATAAACAAACTCACAAATCAATTAACCAATTGATCAGTCAACAAACATTAACTGAGTATCTGCTATATATTTACTGCCAGTAGGCATGTAGTGTATTCTAGTGGTTGAGTCTGTTGCATTGGGGTTAGACATCTTGACTTTGCCTCTTACTAGCTGGTTGACTAACAACAGCCATTTAGCTCCATTTTCCTTCTCTGTGAAATGGGGATAAAAATAATGTGCGAGGTCTGTCTGAAAAAAGTCCAGCCATTGTTAATGTAATGAGAACAGTTTGTGTGACAGCCATGAAAACTGGCAGCCAAGGAGTATGGACTAGAGTGCGCATCTGTGAACAATGACAACTTCCCTGTACTAGTCAGTGGGGGCCGCAGATGCTGTTGAGAGTGAGCATGTGCACTGTGTGGCCATCGCATTAAAAAATGACAGCAAGTAGAGCAACAAACCTGCATCAAATTTTGCATTAAGCTTGAATATTCCATTATGGAAACTATTCTAATGTCAGGAGACTTTCAGGGATGATGCAATGAGTGTAGCATGAATAAAAGTATGGCACAAATGCTTCAAAGATGGTCAGGAATCTATTGAAAGTGATCCACAGTCTGGAAGGCCTGCAACAAGCAGAACGCCTGAGAATGTTGAACACGTATGGGCTACAATCAACAAGGATCAATAACTGACAGTGAGACAATTCAAACTGATCTAGGGATTCCAAAAACTATTGTGTTCAAGATTTTGACATAAGATCTTGGCACGAAACCTGTTGTGGCAAAATTAGTTTCAAGGCTTCTGCTACCAGAGCAGAAGGAACATCATGACTCTGGGAGAACTGTGTGAGGTACCGAGGTGCCTACTTTGAAGGGGACTGAGGCATCATTGTCCTAGCTACAATGTTTCTTGTATCTTGGAGCTTCTTCAATAAATGTCTCTGTTTTTCACAGTACATGGCTGCATACTTTCTGGACAGACCTCATATACCACAAAGGCCGCTCTGTGGAATGAGTGAGTGAGAGTATGAAATACTTAAGAGTATTGCCAGACACAAATTAAGTGGTCTATAAATACTTTTCCTCAGATTAATTCTTTCTTAGGGCTCTGTGGAGAATAAGCTATATTCCTAAAATTTGATCCTTGTCTCCATAGAACTTCCATAGAATTGACAACCTGTAAGTCAATTAAGAAACAGTCCAGGGTTGGATGTAAAGTCTAGTACTAATCTGTCTGGTTTAGACTGTATAGAGATGTCGTCGTCGGCAGCCGTCCGTCTCGAGAGACGATGGCGTAGCTTCCCGAGAGTCTATCTGCACCGCCGAGAATGGCTGTGCAGTCCGACTCGGGAGTGACAATCCCTGCCACACTTGTTACAGGTGAAGGCAGATGGCCGTAGTTGCTGCTGTTGACGCTGCTTCTGCCTCGATCTTTTCTGGACCGCCTCCTCGTTGCGCGCAGCCTCTGCGCGTGACGTACCTTGCCTGACCACGAGCCTCCAGGCTAGGCGGTCGTCTGCTTGAACTTCCCATGTGTTGAGATTGATGGAGCATTGTGTCATGTCCTTTTTGCAGATGTCTTTGAACCGCAGTTTTGGGCGCCCTCTCATCCTCTTGCCTTCTGCTAGCTCGCCATAGAGGAGGTCTTTGGGGATACGGCCTGCATCCATTCTTTTGACATGGCCGAGCCACCTGAGGCGTCTCTCGCTAAGAACTGCATGCAAACTGCTCATATTGGCTCGCTTCAGCACCTCGGTATTGGGGACCTTATCCTGCCAGGCGACATGCAGGACGCGTCGCAGGCACCTCATGTGGAAGCTGTTGAGTTTCCTTTCGTGCCTTGCGTAGGTGGTCCACGTCTCGCTGCCATAGAGGAGAGTGCTGAGTACGCAGGCTTGGTAGATGCGCAGTCTGGTTTTCTCAGTGAGGCTGGAATTGTTCCACGCTCGCCGGTTCAGTCTGGCCATAACTCTGTTTTCCCTGGCGATTCTCCGGTTGACCTCCAGGTCGACTGACAGAGAGCTCGAGATGGTGGACCCGAGGTAAGTGAAGTCGTTGACAACCTCCAGGCTGTATCCGTCGATGGTGATGCATGGGGGAGTCCCCGTGCCTTGAGCCATAACGTTCGTCTTCGTCAGGCTGATGGCTAGTCCGAACTCCTTGCATGCGTGGGAAAGGCAAGTGACTAGCTGCTGGAGTCCCTCTTCGGAGTGTGATGTCAAAGCTGCGTCGTCGGCGAAGAGCATCTCACGGATGAGCACCTCTTTGACTTTGGTCTTGGCTCGTAGACGGGCCAGGTTGTAGAGCTTGCCATCGGATCTGGTGTGAATGAAGACACCCTCGCTGCAGTCCTTAAAGGCGTATTGGAGGAGCATGGAGAAGAAGATTCCGAACAGCGTAGGCGCGAGGACGCAGCCCTGCTTTACTCCGCTGCTGACTGGGAAGGCCTCAGAGGTTGCGCCATTGTAGGACACCGTGCTGTGCATGTTGTCGTGAAAGGACATGACCACAGCAAGCAGATGTGGTGGACAGCCAATCTTCCGTAGCAAGCTGAAGAGTCCGCTTCGACTGACCAGATCAAACGCCTTCGTGAGGTCGATAAAGGCGAGGTAGAGTGGTTTATGCTGCTCGTGACACTTCTCCTGCAGCTGGCGTAGGGAGAAGATCATGTCCACTGTTGAACGGCCAGCTCTGAAGCCACACTGGGACTCTGGGTAGACGCGGGAAGCAAGGGTCTGCAGGCGGGCAAGAACGACCCGGGCGAATACTTTGCCGACGACGCTGAGGAGAGAGATGCCCCGGTAGTTGTTGCAGTCGCTGCGGTCTCCTTTGTTCTTGTACATGGTGATAATGTTGGCATCTCTCATATCCTGGGGGATGTAACCCTCCTTCCAGCAGCGACAGAGTAGATGATGGAGTGGCTGTAGCAGGACTGGTTTCCCGCTCTTTAGGATTTCTGGAGGGATTCCGTCGCTTCCTGGTGCTTTCCCGCAAGCGAGGCGGTCGATGGCTTTGCTGAGCTCTGCCGCAGTAGGTGGGGTGTCTAGCTCCTCCATGACTGGTAGGTCTGGGATGGCGTTAAGAGCAGCGTCTGTTACGGTGTTCTTCGTTGCGTACAGCTCGAGGTAGTGCTCGGTCCACCGCCGCATTTGCTGTTCCTGGTCAGTGATGACCTCACCTGTCTTGGACTTAAGGGGGGCGATCTTGGAGGGGATTGGGCCTGTTGCCTTCTTGATACCCTCATACATTCCTCGTGCGTTGCCTATATCAGCGGCTTCCTGAATGCTTCTGCACAGGTTTAGCCAATAGGTGTTGGCACAGTGGCGGGCGGTCTTCTGGACTTTGTTCCTGGCAGCCCGTAGAGCTTGAAGTGTACTGGGAGTGGGCGTGACCTTGTAAGCCAGTAGGGCCTTCCTCTTAGCCTCGATCACGGGTTCCATTTCTTCCCAGTGAGCCTCGTACCAGTCAGCGTTCTTCTGCTCTTTCTTCCCGTAAGCAATAATGGCGGAGTTGTATATGGCGTCGCGGAGACGTGGCCAATTGGATTCGATAATGTCATCTGCCGCCACTCCCTCGCCGAGTGCATCTTCCATCCTGTTGATGAATTGCTGGGTCTTAACTGGGTTGCTGGCACAACTGGTGTTGATGCGTGGGCGACCCTTCATCTTGGAGTGGTGCAACCTCTTCGGCATTATGCGCACCTTGCTTACCACAAGGGCATGGTCCGTGTCGCAGCCTGCACTGTGGTAGCTGCGGGTGAGGAGGGTGCTGCCAATATCCGTTCTTCTGGTGATGACGAGGTCAAGCTGGTGCCAATGGCGGGAGCGGGGGTGCCTCCATGACACCTGGTGGATCTCTTTGCACTTGAAGAATGTGTTTGTCACGCACAGGCCGTGGTGACATGAAAGCTCAAGCAGTCGCTGACCATTCTCATTGATCTTTCCTCTCCCAAAGTTTCCAAGGCAGGTGGGCCAGGCCATGTGGTCGGCTCCTACTCTTGCGTTGAAGTCTCCAAGGAGATAAAGAGCGTTACTTCTGGGGATCTTGGATAACGCTTCGTCCAGTGCATGGTAGAACTGTTCTTTCTCTTCGATGGTGGCGCAGAGGGTTGGGGCGTACGCACTAAGAATGCTGACTGGGCCGAAAGTTGTTGACAATCGGAGGGTAAGTAATCTCTCTGTGCCTCCTGTGGTTGGCTCTATGGAGTTAACAAGCGTGTTCTTCACAGCGAACCCAACACCGTGCTGTCTTGGTTGGTCCGGAGACTTCCCTTGCCAGTAGAAGGTGTAGTTGGTTTCTCTGATAGTTCCGTTGTCGGCCAACCGGGTCTCCTGTAGAGCCGCAATGTCGATGTTTAGTCGTGCCAGTTCCCTATCGATGACAGCGGTTTTCCTGGCACCATTGATCCACGGAAGGTCTGCAGAGATGTAGTAGTGTTGAAAAGAATAAAAAGAGGAAAAAAGCAAATGCCAGCAATACTGATTTGTAGTATTTTTATGAGCTAGAAAATAAATATCTCCAGGTTTATGGTATATTAGAAGACATTTTATATGTAATATAGTCAAAGTACCTATATTAGATTCATAGTATATTTAAGAAGAATAAAAATATATAAATCTCAAAGGTTGTTAGCCTGTTGAGCTGCAATGTATTGCAGTGCTCAAGAATTTCAGTATCCTGACCTGGCTGGTGTGGCTCAGTGGATTGAGCATTGTTCTGCAAACCAAAGGGTCGCTGGTTCAATTCCCGGTCAGGGCACATGTTGGGGTATGCAAGAGGCAACCGATCAGTGTTTCTCTCTTCTCTCACACCTTTATGTTTCTCTTCTTCTCTTTCTCCCTCCTTTCCCCTCTCTCTGGAAAAAATAAATAAATAAAATCTTTAAGAAGAAAAAAATAATTTCAATATCCTGGAGCCACATTGCTTGGTTCAAATCTCAGCTCTGCACTTATTATCTGTGATGTTGGTTAAGTCATGTAGTCTCTCTGTGCTTGTTTGCTCATCTGTAAGATAGAGGCTATAAAAATAGTAAATACATCATTATGAAAGTAACATTAATTAACATATGCAAAGTACTGAGAACAGTTTCTAGCATAATGGCATGTACCAAGTATCAGCTACTCTTATCTCACATATATTCTTTCTTTTTCTCCTTTACCCTTTACTAGAGAAGACTAGTTTAAAATGCCATAATTGGATTCTTCCATTATTTACCCCTAATATAAAATATGTGTTTCTTTCAGTTGAAGTACCTATAATATGTTGGTAGCAAACAAAATAAAGAAAAAACAACCCACCTTAAGACAAGTCATAATGCTATGAGACCAGGCCCTTTGGTCTACTGGGAGGACCGTGTCTTGAAACCTGAAAATGACTTACATTGTATGTGAAGTTGGTATGCATTTGATTATGAATTAAAGGGAGAGTTCTTATATTGCCATGTATGCCCATATGATCAAGCTCTGAAGTTTTGCATTTATAGTATTACTATTCACCCACATGGATTTTTAGGTTTTTTTCATTGGCTTAATTTTTTTCCACCCAAAGAATTATCATTTAATGACTATATTTATGAAATGCTCACAACAGGGCCTGGTACAGGGGAGTACTATAACTCAATAGTTCAGTTTCAATTAATCTATGCACAGATTTTCAATCCAAAACAAATAGAAAGCATGTCAGCATTCAAATAGTAGTTAACATTTATACAGCACTTATTATGTACCAAACACTTCTCTAAGCATATTACAAATTTCAACATAGTTAATTCTCATGCCAACGTAGGTTGTATTATTTATCCCTTTTGAAACTGAAACACAAATTTTAAGTGACTTTCCCAAGATCACAGAACTGACAAATAGGAAAGCCAAGATTCAAATCCAGGCAGTCTGGCTCTATTCTCCATGCACTTATTCAAGCTATGACACTTTTCTCCATATAGGCTTTGCGGTATTAGAAATTTTATTTTGAATTCTTTATGGGGAACAGCAACATCTTCAGTGTTTAGGATTTTTTTATTTTAAAGATTTTATTTATTTATTTTTAGAGAGAGGGGAAGGGAGAGAGAAACATCCATGTTCAAGAGACATCAATCAGTTGCCTCTCTCATGCCCCCAAATGGGGACCTGGCCCACAACCCAGGCGTGTGTCTTGACTGGGAGTTGAACCAGTGACCTTTAGGTTTGCAGGCCAGCACTCAATCCGCTGAGCCACACCAGCCAGAGCAGTGTTTAGGATCTTGAGGCCTGGACCCTTTAAGCCCTAAACTGTGTCCAACTGTGGCCTGGTACTCAGCTCAAACCCACCCTGCTGTGCTCTGGGTCGACAGAGAAGGCACTGAAACCCAGAAAACTAGAGAGAAAACATGCTGTTCCCAAACCCAGTGCTCAGTTCTCTATCTTAGGAGTGGGTTTCAGTTTCTCTACACAAAAACAGAATCAAATTTATACTATGTCATCAGTGAGTCTGCTGGGCAAGACTTCCATCTCTCTCTGATATTATCAGTACTGAGCATGCAAACCAACAGGCTTCTAAAACTACTGGTGAGTCAATTTAACTAGAAAAATAGAAAATATGCTAACTGGCATGGAGGGGCCAGAGCAGGCAGAGGAAAGCTCATTTCTATTCATGAAGTCTGATTTGTTTATAAAAAAGAGAAAGTCACATGCCATCATATTGGGATTTGTGTTCACTGCCCCGAGGAGAAGTACAGAGCCTTTATGCTCCCAGGGGTGACTAAGCCATTATTTTTCTCCGAAAACACAAAGCACTGTGGCTTTGCACACCCCTCACTGTAATTAGCTCTTGCAAACAGGGGATGAAGAATCAAACACAAGAGGTCCCTGGCTGTGGGCCAAGCTCTCAGACTCATTTACTTTATTTTGGTTAAGGAAACAGGAGAAGAGGGCCACGTCTAACAGCCTGTTTCTGGGTAGGCCCCTGATTTACATGCACTGGGATGATAATTATGCACTCCTCTGTTTGAGAGCAAGGGGCAGGTCCTTCCAAGAGATTCAGATTACACATGCTGGTTTGAACCAGTGGTGCACTGGTACATGTTTAACAACCAGTCTGAGGGGACGCTGAAGCCTGATTTGTAGTGCTTGCCAATTTCGGTAGTGTAAACATTTCTGCCTTGGATGATTTCGGCTACTGATCTGACATGACTGAAGGAGGAGTTTGAAAGAGATGCAGAGTAGCACACCATTGTATACTCTTTCCACCATTCAAATACAAGTGATATAAATCACCTTAAAAATAGATAATAGTAAAATGTAATGAAATAACTAGGAAATGGTGACTTTTGAGTATTTATTACTTTATTTTTCATGTAATTTATGTAATAATAGCTGTTTGACAACTGGCTCACCAGTGTGAGAGCTGGAAGGCAGCTCCAGCACCCCTGATTTGAGCCCTGTGGCAGGAACCCCTGTGTGGGATGGGAGACAGAAAAGCTCACATAGATCTGTCACTTCAAAATGAAGCTCCCCCATCCTCTTCCAAGGCTTCTGTTTCCTCATTCTGTGAGAACAGTCATGCAGGCACCCCGTGTCTCACTTTCCTCATTGACAAGAGAGAGAAGACCACCCCATTCCTAGTCACAGCATCTGTAGGTTATCTAATCCAGAGCCTCCGATTCTACAAAGAAGGGAAGTAAGTCTCAGAAGAGCCACATAATAGAAATAATAACAGCTGACATTGATACAACCCCTACTGTATGACAACCACTGTGCTAGGTGCATTGCACAGAGTCTCATTCGAACCCCACAAAAGTGCCCTGTGGTTCCTTAGGCATCATGCTTCACAGAAAAGAAGCTCCTCCTCTTGACTTTGTTTCTTCATCACCCACGCTGCCTTTCACTTATTTTTTTTTAAATAAAGATCTGTGGCTTTATCATTTTTATATATCCCGCCACAGCCTTACACAAAGTCTTATGTCCAATAGATATACAATAAATATTTACAGAATTATCTTGAGATATTTAGGCTCCAGACCCAATATTGCTGCTTGAAGTGTTGGAAAGCGCTGCCCTCGTATTCTTTGTCATTGCCAAAAAGACTTTTAGAACTTTTTTTGGTAGTAAAATATACAAAATACATACTTCACCACTTTAACTATTTTAAAATGTACAATTCAGCAGCATCAGGTACATCTACAATGTTGTACAACCATCACCGCTCCCTATTTTAGAACTATTTTTTAAAGACACTCACAATAGTTATTTTTATTTATTTTTGTTTTTATCTATTGAATAAATAACATATGCATATGACAAAATGTAAACAATCTATGAGTGTTTATGAGGAAAAAAAGTCTTCTCATTCTAGACCCTGTAGCCCCCCATTTGTCCTTTCCAGAGGCAACCAATAATCATTATTATACATCTTTGTATGTGATAAGAACACAAACACCAGAACTAACAGGACTTGGTTTAAATCCTGGTTCTGCCACTGACTAGCTGTGTGACCTAAGGCAATTCACTAAACCTCTCTGTGTCTCTGTAAGAGAGAGATAATAATAGTACCTACTTCCTAGGATTGTTTTAAGAATTCATGAGTTGATGTGTTTTAAGGACTTAGAATCGTGCACATAGAAAGTACTATCTACAGCTTATGAATAGAACTTTGGGATTATCATCCTCCCAAAGATTTTAGTGCATATATGAGTTAGATGCAGGTATTGATGTATCAAAATAAAAATCAGTGTGAAAGCACTGCAGGGTGAAGGATGAGATGGGACAGCATCATCCTTTAGGAGAAAACATAAAAAGTAAAGATTCGTGTTCTGCCTGTGCCGCTGCTGAGCTTTGAGGCTTTCAGACTTGACCTCTCTGGACCTTTGTTTTCTCCCCTGTGAAATGAGAACATTTGACCAGATGAGTTCTCAGGTCCTTTTCACATTCAACATTCTGTATCTGTGTCTAACAAGTTTGAAAAGCACCAGGACTTTTTAAGAGAAGTGAAGAAATTGAAGTAATTAGTAGGTAGAGAGGAGGGTTCCTCAGGCAGGGATTGATACCTCAGTAGGACCAAGACTCCCAAGTCAACCCGGCCACCTGCTTGAGTCACTGGTTTCCTACATCCTCTTTTAAAAGAGCTATGCCCCGTTCCTCTGCACTAAGATTCAATTTCAAGTTAACGTGATCTACTTCTAAAAGGCCAGAGGGATTCTTTGTTGGCCTTGATGACTCATAGAGACGCTTTGCCACCTATTTTATTCTGACTACAATCCAGAATTACTGCACTGATTGTTGAGTCTTCTGCTTGATATTTTTAAAAGGTAAAATTTGCCAGCTGGTAATCTCTGGTTATTTTCTGGTATGCTTGGCCAGGTGGTGCTTTCGGTGATAAAACTGGGCAAAACAAAGAAGTTTCACTGTGTTCTAAATCTTGTCTGCACTGTTTCTCAGAGAGTAACATTTCTGCTCATGCAAACTCTTTTTCTGAGCCCCGAAACTGAGATAGTCAGTGATAGCATCTGATGAGGGATGTTCCCAGGAGCTGATTAGCCTGCAGTCATCATCTAGCCCCTGTTTGATGAGACATTCAAATAAGATTATAAATATTCCTCTTTGGATACTCACTTTGATTATGACATTTAAAAATTTGCCATCATTGTTGTTATTATTATTGTATCATTAACACTATCATTAAATCACTAATGAATATTGTATGGAACACTTGTATATTGCCATTCACAAAGTATCTTTTAAAATATTACTTATATGATCTATATTATTATCATTTGGGGGAAGTATAGGAGGGTAGATAAGAGAGTAAGCTTCAGAGTTTTATCAAATTAGATCTGAATCTCACTCTGCTCTTTGATTTGGTTAGTTCCAATTTCTCTACAATGAAATGTGGATAGTAATACCTAATTCCTACAATGTGGGTGGATTCAGACACAATACAAAGAGCCTAACTCTGTGGCTAGCACATAAATCACCCAATAAATGGTAGCTACTACTACTGTTATTATAATTATTCTTCTTTTCTACACAAATAAATTGAGACTCAAAGAGATGAAGAGATTTATTTGGGGCTGGTTATGCCATAAGTGATAAGACTGTGATTCAGTTGTAGGTCTTCTGGGCTCAAAACCTGTCTGTATCCTTTCTGCAGTATGGCATTGCCACCCAAAGGGACCTTACAATACACTAAGTGTGCCAAGTTTTGTTATTTAAGTTGATAAAAAGGTATTTGTTATTTTAAAAAATTTTTATTTGCTGTTTCCTCTTTCCTGTTTACCTCTTAAAGGCACACACCACCACCACCCTTCTCTTTCAATTAGAAAATTTGAAATAAACAGCAGTAAAAATAGTTCTTGGGTTGGTTTCTGACTCATCTTATAGCCCAACAGCTCCAAATGACATTCAACTACCTACCACTTTGAAAGCCTCCAGTCAATCCCTTAGACCTTTGGAGCTGGAAGTTGCCTTCCATGACACCTAGCACCACCCCTTCGTGAAAGCAAAGGCAAGGACAGAGGTCGAGTTACCGCCACAAGTTAAATCTAGCGGAGGAGCCAGAACTGGAACCCACGTGTCCAGGACTCCAGTCCAGGTTTCTTTCTTCTCTCTTTGTGCTTTAACAAGAGCTACCACTCCTCTACCCTTTTACTAAAACTCATGTCCATTATCTTCATAATCCGATGTGATGGACTCGAGGACCATTTTAAATATCAGCAAGTTACACAACTGTGACACTTGAGCCATCACAGTCATAAGACCAGCAAGGCTTTGGAATTCACACAGTCAAGATGGGAGTTTCCTCCAGTGTTTTTGTTCTGGTCTTAGGGCAGGAACAGGAAGCTCCCGGTCACATACCTAAGCCTTCCTGCTTTGGGCTGAACTGAGAGTACAGCAGCACTTGCCAATCTTGTGGGTGGTATTTTAGTGTCTCCCTCTTGCCATAATCAATATTAGGAAGTGTGAGAATTCAAATATTAAGCTTACAGCCTCCCCTCCCTCCCTTCTCTCTTCCTTCCTTTCTCTTTCTTTAAGCCAAGCATACTGCTAAACCCAAATTTGGAGATTTTCCAACAATTAGGCCTCTTTAAACTTGATCCTCTAAAAGATCCTTTCTCCTTCGTTCTCCCATAGTCCCACTGCCCACCACCTCACAATGCACCCAAAGGCAGTGAATTTGCAAATGCACTGACAAGGAAAAGATGAGTTGTGATATGATTCCTGACTATTTTGAGCATATGACCCAAATCAAACAGTGATGGTCCCCTTGTTTCTTGAACTGGGTATGAATTATTTTCAAACTCTTCTTGTCATGTAAACCTGGATTTCCTTCCTATCTGGCTGGGATACCTTGGGCTAGTCATTTAACCTCTCTGAGCTTGTTGTTCCATCCATAGAACGGCTATAATAACTCAAAGTGATTGAGCTCCAGTTTATTATAATAATAATATAATAGCTCGAATTTCTCTGATGTGCGAAATAAATAAATGCTTCCTGCCTGGTACGTGGCAGCCTTTAAGAAATGCTAATGCCCTCCCAGCTGGGGTGGCTCAGTGGGGTGGGTGTCCTCCCGCACAGTGAAAGGTCACTGGTTGATTCGCAGTCAGGGCACATGGTTTCATCCCTGGTTGGGGCTTGTGAGAGGCAGCTATTCGACGTTTCTCACATCCATGTTTCTCTCCCCCTCTTTCTCCGTCCTTCCCTTCTCTCTAAAATTAAAAATTAAAAAGAAAAAAGAAATGCTAATGCCCCCTTCTTCTTTCCCTGCCTGCTTAGTGCTTTTACCGCCCCACTTCCAACCCTTCTCCTTTCCTGACTCCCACTGGCACGGTGGAACACGGGGCACTTCCCTTTGCCAACTCCCATTTCTTAGGCTGCAGGCTGTTTAGTTCATTTCCATTTCTGCTCAGCAGGGAAGACCAACTTTTCTCTGGAATTTGTGTTACTGTTTGTTTGTTTGAAGTCTAACATCGCAGGGGATCAGCCTGCATCTTCCATCCCTGCGAGTCCTGGTTCTTCAGGGAGGTCAGGTCTTCCTTGGCAGTGAGATTTTAGAATAACACCACAGGCAAAGCACAGAAAGTCAGTTAAAACCGGCCTTCCCCAAAGACCAGCTGCCTGCTCCACCAACAGTGAATTACATCTCTTTGGGGGCTATGTACTCAGTCCTCAGTTTACTTACTGCAGGGTTGGTTCTCACCCTGTAATAAAAACTACAAAATGTAGCAGCTTTCTTAGGGACTGATGGCATGACTGAGTTGCCCCAGGCTTATCTGCAGCAATTTTCTCTAGCCACTGCCCCAGCCCTCAGGACTTGCTCACTGGTTTTTCACACCCTTGGAATTTACTCCATTGATTCCTAATGGCCTGGGCAAGTCTGCTTGGAGACCCACCCTGCATTAAGCTAGAGCCCCTTTACAATGGGATCACTCTCCATCAGTCCCTTCTGTGGTAGGAGCAAGAAAAGTTTTCCTAACTTCTTTTCAAGGCACAATAAGAATTCCTCTTGGGCCAGAAATGTTGGGTCAGGAACAGGGCTTCCAACTTCTTGCTGTGTACACAAGGGTTATAGCCAGGAAAGCACAGCAGATGGGTCATATATTCATTCATCAAGTATTTATTAGGTATCTCCTCTATACAAGGTACTCTGCTAGGGCCTGGGTTTACAAAGATGAGTAAGTCATAGTTCCTAGCGGGCAAAGTGAAATGCGCCTACACATAATTACGCTGCTGTGGGATGCACATCATAAGAGAGGTCTGTGTAAATGACCAAGGACCTTAGAGGAAGGGGGCCTTCACACTGTGGATGGTGGGGTGTGATGGATGGAAATTGGCATCATACAGCAGATTGTCCAGCAGAGCTTCAAGAATAAGGACCTCAGCCTGTAAGAAGCCTCAGAATCTGGGGGACGGGACTCAGTGGAGCACAGCCGTTTTCCTGAGAGATGCCTCTGCATATCTATGGCAGGTGGCTAGTTTCTTAGTTATGCAAATGGATATGGCTGCTCCCTGGTGTCAAGGAGATGGGAGGGACTTTGACCATAGAATGGTGACAAAAAGGCTTATGGGGCCTGTGTGAGATTTTGCCAGTGGCCAGGACTGGTCACCACACTGACTGCATCACAGGCCACAGTCAGCATTTAAAAATGAGGTGGCAGCCATGTGAGGAGGAGAGCCATGCAGTTTTGAAAGGATATAGAGGGACCCCCCCACCAGTCTGCCATGAAGTCTCATGGGAAGAAGGGCCCCCTTCCGCGATGAGAAGAAGCACAATGGAAGAAGCATGCTAGAGGAGCATGATGGAGCAGCAGGTTGTAGCAGCCGTGTGAGAAGTCGCAGCTATGCAGTTTGCAGTCAGGATCTGGCCGTGCGGCCTGGGCTAGTAAGAGAGCCAGCTCGCTGCTGCTTTGGTGGCGCCAGCTCCAACTGACTCTGAAGCCACTGAGGACTCTACCTTGCAGTCCCAGACTCCATCTGCAGTCTTGGAACTCAGGACACGCAGAAAGTACACTCTCTCAGGACTTGTGCCTTTCTGGGATTTCACCATGATCCAGTGTAATGTGGTACATGCTTTCTTGGACTATTATATGGAGGCTGATGACATCGTACCCAAGATCCTGAAGGAGAGAGCTGACAGTTAAGGAACAGGGAAGTCTTTGGTTTGGGGTTTGCTTAAAGGCTTTTGGGGAGCAAGGGAAGTGCTGGGTCTCGTGGGAGAACAGGGCTCTGAGCTGAATCGCTCACAGTCCCCCACCAGGTTGGAATCTTGTAAATAAAGACCTGTTTTTCTCAACACTAATTGTTGGGTCTTACACTAAGGCGCCGCATGATCAAGCTCCCCTTTGCGATGTAACAGGCTGACTGGAGACAAGCGGCGTAAGTAAGGGCCGAGGTTGGGGAGACAGAAGAGGTTGTTTGGTTTGGAGCGCTCCAGAGGCAGACCCAGAGACAAGAACTTGAATGCCATAGTTAATTTGGGAGATGATCCCAGGAAAGAACAGAGGAAGAAGGATCTGTTAATAGACATTTGCCATTGAGGGCAATCTGGAGCTCAATCCCTTTGCCCAGGTCTGAGAGAGTAGTGTAAAGCATGTCTCAGAGTTATCAAATGGAAGAAGGGCAAAGAAGCTGGGTGGGAGGAGGTGCTTCTGACTTGCTCTGCCTAGTCCTTCCACAGATTAAAAATAAAAGCTTTAGGAAGAGAGATATAGCTGTTGGTAGCAACTTTTGGGGTGGACAGGTAATGTGGTCTGGCAGGGGAACCAAGGCACAAAGGAAAGTGGAAGTCAAATTGTATGCCTTACTAACAAGAGTGGGAGGATGGTTCTTTATTCAATAAGGGATGGGAGTCACCGATGGATCTGGGGAGTAGAGTGCTCTGGTCAGATGAACCAAGTGCCCTATAAGTAGAACAGGTTGTGAGATGGGAAGGCAGAGTGACTGACAGACATGGGCCCTGCCAGCACACAGAATAGACAAATCAGCAGCACTTACTGGGATGGGAATAAATTGTTTCCTCTTCTGTACTCCCAGGCAGAGCAGGGCCCTTACGCTGTTATAATAATTAGTTCTGCACATCTATGCTTACACAACCAGACCACAGTATATAGATTAGGATTTCATATACCATCTTGAGCCTAACTCCTAGGGCAGGGTCTAGCACATTTCAGGGACTCCAAAGTATTTGATTGATGAATGACTAGGTTGGTTTATAATCATAACTTTATCCAGAGCTATTCAGTGTGCTTATAGCAAGATTGTCCTTGATCCCAAAGGACACTGGATTATCTCATGTGTGTGATTTGGAAGTGAATGGGAAAGGTAGTGCTGATGCGATGGTCCAAAGTATTTTGGAACTCCTTCCCTATAAGCCCAGAGCTGGTCACAGAAGATGCTTCCTTCCCCCTGTGCTGCCCCAGAAAGGCCTTGGTGGCACTTTGCCTAATTGCCACTTTCATGGAAGATATTTTGCCACACTCCCAGTGTTATCACTGAAGGCTGGACTTTCCCTCTGGCCTTGGCCAACGAAGTAGCCTAGGCCCCTCTTTCTGACTAGATCAGACAGCAGTTGCTTCTGGTTGCCAACCAGAAGAAGAGACTGTCATTGTCATTCAACAAGAGGATAGTTTTCTGAAGTAACTATGTGACCTTTTCAGAAAATCCCCATGGAAAGGGAAAATATCCTGATGGTAAACAAGAGGAAAATAGAAAAGTTCAGTAGCCAAAGTCATTTCTGGAATGGAGCCCCACACCCAGTGATCCTGACCCCACCTCAAGGTAAAGGGGACTTGATAAGACCCGCCTTCCCAGAGTCTAGAAAGAATGCCTCGAGGTCATTTCATCAATCCCCCTGCTGTAGGTTCAACCAAACTGAATTCAGCGAACAGCTATACTATACGTCAGACATTTTAGAGAAAGAGATTCTTTATCCTTCTCCTTTAAGGATTAAAAAAATATATATGAGTTAGAAGCCCTTCCAAGGACTAAAGAATTCATGACCTGGAAACTTATTTCATAGCTAAGGAAACTGAAGCAGAGCCAGTGCGAAAACATTGTTTAGAAACTTCCTTCAACTACTCATCAAGCATTTCTTGAGACCCCACCATGTGGACCTCTACTTGGAGCTGGGAAAACACAGCTCAACAAGACAATTTCTGCAGCCCAGGAGGGGGATCATCATACAGCTGAGCAAAGATATTTAAATTTAATTAACTATAATTAAATACCTCTAATACAACAATAAAGGTATGTTTAAATGCATTTTGAAGTCTTATCAAGGGTCTTTGTTAAAAAAAAAATGGGTGCTAATATTTCTAACAGATTGCAAAAGCTTCTACTTCTATCTCCTGCTTCTAATCGTCATGTCCATCAAGAAATATATTCATATCCTGGCTGGTGTGGCTCAGTGGACTGAGCGCCAGCCTGTAAACCAAAGGGTTGCCAGTTCAGTTCCCAGTCAGAACACATACTAGGTTGTGAGCCAGGTCCCCAATTGGGGGCAAGCAAGAGGCAACTACACATTGATCTTTCTCTCCCTCTTTCTCCCTCCCTTCCCCTCTCTCTAAAAATAAATAAATAAAATCTTTTTTAAAAAAGGAAGAAATGTATTCACTTAGGTACACACTTAATGTACAGTTGTGTAACTCCCTGAATTTTACTGTAAAAACAGAAAACATAAGTTCCCATTTCAAGTTTGCAGTGTCAGGCTGTTGCTTGACCAAAGAGTTCAAATTTGCTAATGAGGTCCACTTACCTTTCTATTGTCTACAACCCTGGAAACACGGCCACTGTGCTGACAAGAAATAGAATCAACTGCTTTAAAAAAAAGGAAAAAGAAAGAAAAAGAAAACCCTGCCACTTGTTCAGGTTTGTTACAATAACCATGATGGAACACAGTACTTTTGAGTGGAGGAGTCATATGGGTCACTGGACCATGGACTGGCTGTAATGGCCAGAGTGATCAGTGAGGTTTGAATGTGATTTTATTTGAGCAATACTGTGTTAGTTAAGCCCTGAAAGAAAGGATGCTGGTAGTCTACACTGGTACTTACCATTTAAAAAAAAAATGCACTAGTCTTACTGAGGTTAAGGAAGGAGATATTATGTAACTTTCTGAATAGTAAGACATGAGGGGAAAAATTTTTCCTAGTGACAGGTAAGTATGTATGAATTTCACTAACTTCACCATTGCAATTTCATATGACTCTTCATGCAAGAATTGACCTTGAACCCTGGTTAGTGTGGCCCAGTGGTTGGGGCATCATCCAGTAACTGAAAGATTGAGGGTTCAATTCCGGGTCAGGGCACATGCCTAGGTTGCAGGTTCATCCCTAGTCCTGGCGCAGGCATGTGCACCCCTTAGCCCAGATGTGTGTGATCCCTGGTCCTGGCTTGGATTCCCAGTCTGGGTGCATACAAAGGCACCAATCTATGCTTCTTTCCCTTCCTCTCTTTCTCTAAAAAAGCAAATGAGAATGTCCTCAGGTGAGGATTAAAAAGAAGAAGAAGAATTAAACCTGAAGGCCCTGGCTGGGTAGCTCAGTTGCTTAGAATATTGTACTGATACATCGGGGTTGTGTGTTTGATCCCCAGTCGGGGCACATACAAGAATCAACCAATGAATGCATAAATAAATGGAACAACAAATTGATGTGTGTCTCTCTCTCCCTCCTTGCCTCTCTAAAATCAATAAAAATAAAAATTTTAAAGAATGGAACTCGAAGGTGTGGGTTAGTGATGCATTTCAGGAACAATGCAACTCAGGTTCTGGAACCAAATCTTCTTTTCCCTTATTAGTAGAGACCTAATTTCAACTGCCTGGATGCTGTAGAGAACCTGTTCCAACCAACTCATGAGATGCCCCACCCTCCTACCTTCTAAACTCCAACCCTCTCTGTGAGTCCCTGTTTATTGATGGCCACATGAAGCTAGAAATCTTGGAAGTAGTTGCCTCCTCTCTTTTTCTCACTGCCACTCACTCCCTTCTTCTTTATCACATTCCATCGGCATCATACTCTCTCAGTTCTACTTATGCAATGTATCAAGCAGGGTTCAACAGCAGTAAATATAATAGAAATCACTCTAGCTGTTTGAAACAAAAAGGGGTTTAATATACAAGTTCTGCCCAGAAAAAGTCCAGCCATTGTTAATATAACAAGAATGGGATTGATGCATGAGTGCAGTGCAAATAAAAATGTAGCACAAATGCTTCAAAGTTTAAACTTTAAAAAAGGAAAAGAAAAGAAAAAGCTTCAAGGATGGTCAAGAATGTGTTGAAAATGATCCACGCTCTAGAAGGCCTGCAACAAGCAGAACACCTGAGATTGTTGAACATGTACAGGCTGCAATCAACAAAGATCAACAACTGACAGCGCAAGAACTAGAAGCTGATCTGGGGATTCCAAAAACTACTGTGTCCAAAATTTTAATGCAGGACCTTGGCATGAAACGTGTTGTGGCAAAACTCATTCCGTGGCTTCTGCTGCCAGAGCAGAAGGAACATTGTGCTGCAGTTGTTAACGTGCTTTAAACAGCATGAAGTCCCAATGTGACTACTTTGAAGGGGCCTGAGGTGTCACTGTACAATGTTTCTTGTGTCTTGTATCTTCTACAATAAACATCTCTATTTTTCACATTACATGGCTGGATACTTTCTGGACAGGTCTTGTATGCAATTAGGTGCTTACCTAATCGTTGGAAGAGCAGGCACGAGGCTGGACCTTGAGGTATGACTTCTACAGTAGCGTTGCCTGCCACAGTCAGGAAGGTGGGGAAGCAGAAAACCATCCTAGGAACTGTTGAGTTTAGTGACACACGCTTTCTTTGCAATCTGAGGTCAGAATACCACAGCCACATTTGCCACAGAGCCCTGCTGTGTCTGCTAGATCCATCCAGCAACATAAATAAATAAATAATAAAATAAAAAATGTCTTGTGCTCCATTCTCTCCCCATAAAGCTAGAGCAGCACCCTGGGGTGCTGCCACGGGAATACCCTATGTGTTTAGAACCACGCGTGCTGGAAGAAACAGCAGAAACAACCAGAAACCTGGCTTCTTCCTCACTTTTACCTTCCAAGTCTTGTGCAAATGGATCTGCTTATCAGGAAATCTAGTTTTTCCCTTTCCAGCCTGTCCGTGCAGGCGGGTACGCTGAGAGGAGAGTGGAAGGAGATCATCCACAGGAGCCACCACAGTCAACATTTCTCGCACAGCCGCTGCCCTAGGGATCTTGTCGTCTTCACCTGAACCATGGCAATTTCCTCCTAACGAGTCTCTCTGCTCCCAAGTTTTCCTTGCCTATCTATCCTCTGTGTTGAGTTTGAGTTTTCTTTCTAAAGCGCGCCTGTGACCATGTCACGTTCTGCCCCAAATCTGATCACCCATAACAGTAACGACTGTTCTCCTTTCAAGTCTCTTAACCATTTGGCCCAAACCCACTTTCGCAGCAGCAAATCCCAGGCTTCCATCACACGGGATACTAGATCCTTTCACAGCCCACTCCCTGCCGCTTGTCACTGTTGGTCATGAAGTTCCTGTGACTACCCTTTATTTTCTCATTTTTAATTCCCTGTTCAAATGTCTGAACCTCTAGGAAGTTTCCCTCACTTTCCCCTTCTTCCACAGAGGCAGAATTAATGGGTTCTTTCTGGCATTTGCATCCATCTCTATTGCCTTCCTCACTTTATATTATGTGTAATTATAGATGTGCCTGTCTTTCCAATGGCAGGGAATGCTCCGTGTTTCGTTCATCTGTGTATCTCTGGTGTGGGACTAATTCCTGGTAGATACTGAGTCAATATTTGTTGAACAAGTGAATAATACACAAATGAATTGTCCTGTGTGCCCAGAATACCTAGTCCCACCTGACTAGCTTTTCTCATCAGATTATAGACATTCTGAGGTCTTTCTGGTCTCAAAAAACAAGCTCTCCTTTGATCCGTTGGTTATTATCATATTGCTGTTCTTCATTTCATGCAGTTATTTGAAAGGGTTGTCTACATCTATTAACTTCACTGCTCAGATTTACCAGTGCACTGAAATTACCCTTATCAAGGCCACTAGTTAGTTATCTCCTAGTTACTAAAGAACATAGATGTTTTCAGTTCCTATCTTACTTGTACCTCATTTGTGAACACGCCTTCCCTCTAGAATCTCATTCTCTCCTAGACTAACACTTTCTTCTAAACCTTCTTCACAGGCACTTCTTCCCCTTTTGTCAGGACAGAGTACCTGTCTCCAGCTCTCTTCTCTTGTTCTCCCAATACTCTGGGTGATCTCATGACTTCGAGCACCATCAAAACTGTATCTATGTACGGGACGTTTTCATACCTACCAGGTGCCCCTAAGGAACTGCCCTCTAGGCCTGTCTACTGAGTGTCCCACAGATACCTTTGATTCAAGGAGCTAAAAGCTGGACTCCTACCCTACTGCAGTGACCTCCTCACCAGTCTCTCTGCTGCTGCTCTGATCCCCTGCAGTGTGTGTTAACACAGCACACAGAACCACCTCCTAAAACTAGAGTCAGATTTGCTCGTTCCTCTGATTCAATGGCTTTGCATGCACTCGGAGCGAAAGCCAGAGTCCTTACAATGGCCTATGAAGCTGTACTCAATCTTGCTCCATTATCTTACTAACTCATATCCTATCGCTCTGTCCTTCCCTCCCTCGCTCTACTGCGGCTACACTGACCTTTTTGGCTGTTCTTGAATATGCCAGAAACACTTGCTCTGCCTGGAGCGCCCTTCCTTCGGGTGTCTGAATTGCCATGTTTCTCACCATCTTCAGTACCTCTCCATTGTCACCTTCTGAGAGAGGTCTTTCCTGACCACCTTGCAAATAATGTGGTCCACTTCAACTTTATTTTTCTTCTCCGTTTTAATTTCCCCCACACCCGCTTTATTTTTCTTTTAGTATTTGCCATCATCAAACCTGCTGTATACTTTACTCTTTTTTGGTATGTCTCCCCAACTGGAATGTAAGCTCCATCAGGACAGGATTTGTGCTTGTTCTTCCAACGTCTGGAACAGTGCATGGCACATAGCAAGTGTTCAATAAATATTTACGGAATAAATGATTGTTTCTACTCCAGATCGTCTGATGAGTCACTAAGCCCCATGACTCTTACCACCTGTATGTCTCTGAATCCCCTCCCCACCATCTACTTTGCCACTAAGTTAGACTTGAATAGATATGCCAACCTGATCTCAGCACTCCCTATTTAACATTCCTTTGAACTCCTTGGCATAACAGATAATTCTCCTCATGAATTGGCCCTGACTATCTCTCAATTTCATCTATGCCGCTGCCATCCAACCCTCCAGCTGTAGAGAACCCCTTGCCCTCACAGCCCTGAATCCACCATTTCTCTTGTTCCTTGGTGATTTTCACTTCCCTGAAACACACTTCTCATCTGCTTTTTCTGGCTAATTCCTACCCTACCTTCAGACCTCTCAGTTCTGATATCAGCTCCCCTAGATTGACTCCTCAAGTCTATGTTACACTGCCGCTAACTTCCTGGGCTTACACTCTGCAAGGTTATTGGCTAGTTGCTTGCCTATTGCCATAGGATATGAGTTTCTCGGAGACAGGGACCATATCTCATTTACTTTTCTATATTCAGCATGATGTACAGAATGTGACACATAGTAGATCCTTGGAAAATATTTGTTGGATAAAATAATGGATGTAGGTAGAATGAATAATTATAACAGTAATTGCTTACATGAGGCTTATACTAGTCTGGCGCTATTCTTGGTTCCCATTTATAGTAATATGTAAAATCTTCCTAATGAGGTGGGTACTGAGGTGGATTCTAAAGACCCTGGGTCGTCAAGTTGTTTGCCTACAGCCACACAGTTCGTGGCAAAGACAGGATTCAAATTCAGGTGTCTGGCTTCAGACTGTGTTCTTAACTACAATGTTTGTAACTGTTAATGGATGGATGGATGGATGGATGGATGGATGGATGGTGCATACAAAGGTATTCCAAGCAGAGCAACAATAAAAGCAAAGGTGAGAATATTCACATTATTTTTATGTGGCTTTTATGGTCAGTAAATTTGGCCACACCTGCAACTAATTCTGTCTTATAAAACACTCATCTCCTATAGTATATGTCAAATTAAAACCTTAACCATATTTTTGTAAACACCCTTGTATTCATTCTCTAATGTGACCCTAAACCTGAGATTCTAGATGAGCTGAACCCTACTTTCTTTGACAGACACTTGTAAATACTGAGATCATAACATTTAAATGTATATCCACATTCATTCTTTCATTCAACAAATACTTATTGAATGCCTACTATGTGCCAGGCACTGTGTTCACGGTGGCACTACTGGTGCTAGAATACACACACCCATATATAATGCACTCATAAGTATATACAGAATCTTTTGTGAGGCAGTAGAGTGTTGTGGATAGGATCACAGGCTCTGGAGCCAGACTGCCTGGGTTAAATCATAGCAACTTTCCAGTTGGCAGGACTTCAGCAGTGTCACTTATGTGCACGGCACCTTGTCTCTTTATCCACAAAATGGGCACAACAGTCTCTGTCTCATGGGGTTCTTGTGAGAATCAAAATACATGTAAAGTGCTTAACACAGTGTCTAGCAAATACTCTGGTAAGCACTAAATTAATGCTAGTAATTGTATGTTGGCAATCTTTTCTGATAAGTTATTGCTGAATGATTGAGCTTCGTATGTGTGGCTGTTTTCCCTTATAAAAAGAAATCTGGAGATCTCCTCTGGTGGGGAATAGGTCTTAAAGGGATATAAAAGAATTAACAGGATTTGTTGCCATAACAAAACCATTTCTTGGTCTCGAGTGGGCCTTTAAGGACCTATAATTTACATTAGTGCTCCTTCTATCCCAGCGGGGCGGGTAGAGGGGGCGGGTGGAGGCAGGGAGCCTTCAGCCTAAGCAGGCGGGCCTTGGCAGAGCTCTTTGTGCAGGAAGAACGAAGGTCAAGGGACTCCTTGTATTGAAGGCCTTTCTTGAAATGAAGGATTTGGCTTCCAAGATTAATGTTTGGAGTGAACCCCTGCTATACTTAATTCCCTTTTCTGTAAACTCAGTACATTTTTAAAATTCAACTAGGGGCCCTCCCATGGTGTGGCATGGAAACTACAAACCCAGATGCCTAACAGAGTTCTGCATGGCCCTCCCTCATCCTTTGACCTGTGGGCTGGTGATTGCATCCTAGGGTTAGTCATGGGGCTAACTCCTGTGAATTAAAGATTGAGTGGGGATTTAATATAAAAATTAGAAAAGGCTTCAGTGGGTAGTTAGTGGCTACCATAATATAAGGGAAAAGAGAGGCTGTGGAAACTATAGGGTTGGAAGGTCTCTCTGGGTCAAGTTGCATGTTCTAGATTAAAACAGGGTTTATTTTTTGAATGATTTCTGTTGAGGGAAAAAATATCAGCAGCTTCATAGAAAGTTTGAGTTCAGGTCAATGATTTTGTACCATCCAGCAATAATTGTTCTGTTTCAGGTAAAATTAGGAGAAATGAGATAAACAGGTAGAAAATCGTATCGGCAGCCGTCCGTCTCGAGAGACGATGGTGTAGCTTCTTAAGAGTCTATCTGCACCGCCGAGAATGGCTGTGCAGTCCGACTCGGGAGTGACACGGTATCTGTCTCCTCCCGTG
The DNA here is from genome assembly GCF_987537825.1 of Furipterus horrens. Lineage (NCBI taxonomy): Eukaryota > Metazoa > Chordata > Mammalia > Chiroptera > Furipteridae > Furipterus > Furipterus horrens. The sequence goes on from NW_028327172.1 coordinate 192,885,984, forward strand.
TTGGATCGACATCTTGCGATGACGCTGGAGTGTCCTCTCCAGTGAAGCTGAAGCTACAGAGCCTGGGCAGGGTGATATGGAGGGTCTGCTGTTGCCCATGCAGCAGACCCCCCCTCTCTTCGCAGCTGAAGGGCCCAAGGGAAAGACGGAGTCAATACAGCTTGGCTTCAGGTGCGCCGCAGGAGTTGCCGGTGTTGACTACAACGTCAAACCGCCTTAGGGACTCCGGCTCCGGATTTTCTGTCGGGGTTTACTCCCTTAGCCTTTCCCCTGAAGAGGTATGCCGCAAGGCAGCGGAGGTTTTTTGGAGTCAGAGTTTTCCTTCTCTGAAAATAAAACCATTGAAAAGATATTATCCTTTATCACAGTGTAAAATGGTATCTAAAATGTCAGCTCTCATAGAAAGAAATAACAGAAGCTCCTATCTCCTAAAAAGTCAATTGTTTACCATGACTTCACCACAGTCACAATAAATTGTTATATAGCCCTGACCAGTGTAGCTCAGTTGGTTGGGCATCACCCTGCAAAATGAAAGGTCAAAGGTTCGATTCCCAGGCGGAGCACATGCCTGGGCTGTGAGTTTAGTCCCTAATTAGGGCGTATACTAGAGGCAAACAATCGATGTTTCTCTCCTTCTGTTTCTCCCTCCCTTCCCATCTATCTAAAAATAAGTAAAATCTTAAAATAAAAAAAAAATTGTTATACAGAGAAATAATAACAATAATTAATAGCAAACAGTTAAACAGCAATTAATTACATGCAGGCATTGTTCTGAGCTCTTTGCACTTATTTATTACACTCCTCATTTAGGTCTTGCATGCACCATTTTAGTAGATATTCTTTGGTTAGAAAAATAACTAACATGTATTGAAAACTTAAAATGTATTGAGTATTGTGCTTTTATGTGTATCATCTTATTTAGTCATCATGATGACCCTACAGTTAGACATTACCATTGGCAGCAAACTGAGCTTAGAAGGCCCAGGACCCCACAAGTGCCAGGATATAACCTTCAATCTGGCTGACATCAAGCCCAAGTTCTTTACCTTGCTGCCTTTCTGTTTGTCATAGAATTGGAAGTGCACTCCATAGGGTCAGCACATCTGACTTTTGTAGGGCACAGATCTTTGATGGTTTTCTTTGTGGCTATCCACACCACCCAAATGAGGAGTATGCAGAAACTCCAGCTAGACTCTCCTGGTGCTCTCCCAATAACTATGAATTAAAACAACCTTTTGAAACTCTTTGATTATGCTCCCTAATTGGGTATAGGAATAAAGTGATCATGGTTCTAGTAAAAGGGAATAGTAAAAAGCAGTGAAAACACCCCTGGCTCTGCTACTTATTAGCAACTTAAAATAGCCCTTACGATCCTCAGTTTCCTAACCCGAGCAATGGGGCAATACAAGTGATTTGTACTTTACCCACAATCACCTCAGCTCACAGTTGTGATGATCAAAGATGATAATATCTCACTGCAAATGCTTTGTACATGAGTGGTTATTGTTATACTGGGTTGCCTAAAAAGTTCGTTTGTTTTTTCCCCATAAGATGGCTCTGGTAGCACTTAGTTGCCTTTCATTTCATTCAAAACAATTTTGTTAGATTGCATTGTGACAGCTGTCATATCAGCATGCGTTAAAAAAAAACAAACAAACACCAAAATTGGCGAGTTTTGTAGCCATTTTAATACTGAAGATGGAAGAAAACACACAACATTTTCGGCATATTATGCTTTATTATTTCAAGGAAGGTAAAAACACAACTGAAACTCAAGAAAAGATTTGTGCAGTGTATAGAGAAGGTGTGTGACTGATTGAAAGTATCAAATGTGATTTGCAAAGTTTCATGCTGGAGATTTCTTGCTGGATGAGACCAGTTGAAATTGATAGTGATCAAATTGAGACATTAATTGAGAACAATCGACAGGATACCACACGGGAGATAGCCGACATACTCAAACTGTCCAAATCAATGAAGTTATTGGTGAAAATGAAAAATATGTCTTTCATTTTACAGAAAAAACCATACAAACTTTTGGGCCAATCCAATACTTTGGTTCTTTATAAGGGTCTGAGGCTTCTTGCCTTTGTTACTGAAGGTGTCTTTGAATAATGTTATTTGGTCTAAGATTTAAATATGGAAAAGAATTCTCTGTGAGCTGTGGAGTAGGTTTTTTTTTTTTTTTCCAGTTACAAAAAGAAATACCATTGTTTGAATGACTTCAGTGTGCCCACTGCTGTGTGCCAGGGATTATGCTAAGATTTCATCTCTCATTTAACTGAGCAGTAGGTGTGATTATTTTATAATGAAAAAAATAAAGCTCAGAGCAGTTAATCAATTTGCTCAGCATCATGTAGCTAAGAGATAAAATTAAGATTCAAATTCAAAATCTGTGGGAAATCAATCTCCATGTTTGCATTCACTCTAGCACATTACCTCATAGACAGAAGGGAAGGAAGGAAGAAGAAGGCAAAAGAAAGGAGTTTGCACATCTAAAATGCCCCAGGAGCATGGGGTTTGCCTGAAAATTAAAATATTATTATCATGATTATTAGGCATCAAGGCTCTGCCACAAAGAAGAAATAATGAAAGCTCACATTTCTTTTGCTATAGCTTTCCACTTAAAAAATCTGTTCTGTTTTTGCCATATTTCTGGGGAAGGCAGTAGGAAGTAGTCAGGAACAAAAACTATACCCATTTAACAGGTGGCAGTGGGCAAACTGAGAAAGAAGAAGCAGACGTTTAAGAAGACCTTTGGGAGTAACCAACTCAGAACTGCCAAGAGGACTTGCTTCCAGGGACCTGGGGCCATCTTCCCTGACTCCAGTTTCAGTTCATCTAGAGTCACTGACCTTCACATTTTCAAACTCATTTTATTATTTCTGGTCATTTGTCCTCAGGCTTTGGCCCAGTGAGTCCTATGGAAAAAACCTGTTCTGAGGTGGAAAAATCTGTGAGACTGAGAATGTTCCCACTTGAGTCTTTTCACTCAGAGGGTCCCTGACACTGAGAGACTTTTAGGGCCACAATCCAGGTGTTTCTGGGAAAGAGAAGAAAGGCTGATGTAGAATTGGAGTTTTTCACGCCTGCTAGTGACAACCCCTAGACTGGGTGAGGGAGCCTTGGAGTATTCTGACTCCCTGTTGACAGTTCATTCTGGCTTGTATTGACAGGGAATGAATTTAAATTCAGAAAATTCGATCATAGTTAAATCTTGCTATTGGGAAAAGGAAAATCAAAGAGACCAAAAATGTTTCAGAATTCTTTGCTAGTTTTAAGGAATCATTTTCCCTAAAGGTGGTGAATGCTGTTTTTAGATTTAACCAGAACTGTGAACTAGTCTCCACCCACCGTGAAATAAAATCTTGAACTAATTGACCTCAGTGTCTTAATCTGCAAAAAGGGTATAAAATAGCTCTTAGGGTTGATTTATAGGACCAGGTCAGATGAGGTGGGTGGAAGTACTTGGTCAAATACAAAGGGCCTCATTAATGTAGAGAGATTTCTTCTTTAAAAGTGAAGCTAAGTGGAGGGAAAAGGGTGTTCTGTTGGCACTGGTCACATTTTAATCTCCAATAATCACTTTTAATATTCATGAGGAGTTTAAAAATTATTTTTTCCTATTTCACACTGTTTTCAAATGGCAATGACCATCATTTGTTTAGCATCAGCTTCTAACCAAAGCAGATAAGGAACTCTCCCAAATGCCTAAATCCAAATTATAGTGAGGCACATATGAGGGTTGATTGCTGGGCCCAGAGTTTCATTTTTACTAGTGAGCTTCGTGGAATGTACAGGCCAATTTTATCTCTACATATCTTGTCAATCTTGCAACTTTTTAAGTGAGATGAAAATCAGTTTTACACGAACTTTCTCCCTAATGTAAGCTGTTACCAAAAAATCTCATCATTGGAATCTTCCAGAAACTGGAAGAAGACTGGGAGAAGTTGCTCATGTCCCTGGCTGGTGTGGCTTGGTTGGAGCCCCGTTAGGTAACTGAAAGGCTGTGAGTAGAATTCCCTATTAGGGCACATACCCAGGTTGAAGTTCCATCCCTGGGCCTGGTGCATACAACCCCTGGTCCAGGCACCAACCAGAGGCAGCCAATGGATGTTTCTCTCTCTCACATGGACATTTCTCTCTCTACCTTCTTCTTTCTCTAAAAGGCTGTGAAAAAAATGTCCTTGGGTAGGGATTTAAAAAAATTGCTCAGAGACTTACTACTGATGAATCTAGAACCTACTTCTAACTCTGATCACACACCCTCCTCTTCAGGAAAAAAAAAAGCCATAATAATAATAATAATAATAATAATACAACTAACACCGTGTCAGGCACTTGTTTCAATCTCTTTGTATGTATTAACTATTTAACCATCAAAAAACATTTTTTGGACTAGTCCTTCACCAAAGTAGCCCAAAGAGAAACAATACTTTTTTTTTTTTTTCCTCCCCAGCTGAATGACAGTGCAACCCGAAATCACAACTCCGTTTTAGGTTCCTGGTGGTGCTTGCTTCCTCTTCTAGTTTGTTTAGTCACAGAATTCGATTCCTGTTGGCCGATCGCGCGCCTGCAAACAAGTTTAGCGCTCTATTGAAATGCGTGAGGCTCCTTAATTCTTGTGTAAACAGGTAATGCGAAGGGGTGGGGCACAGATTGCGGGCTTCTTTGGGATGGGGATGGGGGTGGGGGTTAGAACCAACTCCTCAGAGATCAAGAGAGGTTAAGGGAGGGCTTGGCTGCTGTTTTTAAATTCAGTGTTTTTTTGTTCCTTTTCTAGAAACCAGCTGTAACTTTAGGGCAGAGAGCATTAAATTAAGCCACTTCTGAAAGAGCAGCGCCCAGGCCCCAGGCCCTGCGAAGGCCCCTGGCAAAGGTCAGGCTCCGTCCCCGTGACGTTTGTCCCTGCGCTGCTCTGAGCGGTGCTCGGCTTCAGGTAAGGACACTCTGGGAGGTCCCCCCTTCCGGCAGGTCCGCCACGGTGCTCGCTCTGATCCTACCTGGTTAAACGACGTCTTTACTAGGGGCCAAGACGGGGGTGGGGTGGTGCTGATCGGTTCTTGATTCAACGGCAGGTTCCTTATTCCTCAAACTTGGTTCTGCTTGGTTTCTCTGAACAGCCCAAAGGGGGCCAGACATCGGTTTCGGACAGATGTCCTCAGGTGGAGCAGGTGTCGCTTCTGGGGTCATCTCTGGATGTCTGGAATGGGTGTGACTTTTTGAGCGGGGAGAGAAGCCTGTCCGGTGAAGTCCCCAAATCTCTCCGATCAAGGCAGATTTATTTTTTAACCTTCAGCAAAGGTATCTTGGCTCCTAAAACAACAGGAATGTTGCACTGGCCTTAAGCCAGCGGAGGCTCAGCGAGCAGGATAAAATTTCAGTGCAGATTTACGGGAAGTTGCCGGTGTTGAGAGTAAAAATCTGGTTTGGTGAGTTTAAGGGAAGGGAGTAGACGAGAGACAACCTTGCTACTGTGAGGCGAATGGCCTCGGCGGGGGAGGGCAGCGGGAGGAGGGAGGAGGGAACAGGGAAGAGCTCGCAGACCAGACGCCGAGCGCTCCCCGGTGCGCAGTGCCGGACGCAGCTGGGCTCACGGGCCGCTGTGCTCCCCGGAGTCCGGACCCCACGCCGTTCAGCCAGTGGGACCGCCGCTCTTTCAAGTTCTCGCTCCCGCCTGGAGTGTAGCCCCTGAGAGCTGCCTTCTGGTTCTCGCTCCTGCTTCCCACTTTGGAATGTGCAGCCTGGGACAGTGAGAAGCCCGGGCTGGGAGAGTAGTCCTCGCAGAGTTTCTGCAGGTTTCCAAGGTTAAAAATTTGTGACAAACTGGAATTCCCAGAGCCTGGGAGTTAAGCCTGAAACGACCTGTTGCTTTAAGCGGCGCGGTGGGGAGTAGCTGGACACTCCTTATTTTGATTTTACATTAAAAAGAGGGAGGCCGAGAAGATGTTGTAGGTTACTTGCTAGCCGTGTAAATTGCTACCGGGCTGTGAATGAATGGTGTTAATTTCTGAAGTGGGCGATTCCAAATACATAACAAAGGTAAGGTGGTTTTTGGTAATCCTTCTAACTACAATCTGTCCCTTCCATCTTACATTTGCTCCCTATTTTGAAATTTTTTCTTTTTCTTCTCCCCTTAGCTCTTTATATCTCTCATTCTACCACCTTCCTTTTGACTCTGGTATATTTAGTGAGGAGGAAATGGTTTATAAAAAGATTTTAAAAGCGTCAGCTTCTGGAAAAGCAGAAAATCATATACAGTCATCCGCATCGTGTTTCCTGTAGTGATGAAACCTCTTCTATACAAGAAACAAATTTTTGTCACCCTTGAAAACACATGATTGGGCCATCCAGAGGCACAGGTGACTTTTTAGACCCAGGTTATTAAAATGAGATTTAGGAAACATGACAGTCATCGCATTTAAATGTTAAGGATGGGGTGGGGGTACGATGTCTTCCTGTAGTAGTTTATCTCCAAAGGTAACACTGAGTGGAGGCTTAGTTGTTTCAAGATAAAAATTCAGTCTGCATGAAAGTGTAGAACTGCTGAATTATGACAGCTGACCAATCACTAGGCACCAGATATTTAAGAAATCAGTTACAATACATGAAATGGAATTTTTCCAAAAAAATGATTCCTCTTTTAATTAGGTAAAAGTTCATCTACTCTTGGGTGCTGTCCCAAGGCATTTGGGGATGTGGCTTCTTTACTGAGGTTTATCAAAGTGATAGAAAGATAGTGTCCTCAAGTTACTCGTATAGGCCGTACTGCTTTGAAGGAAAAATATCAAGTAGTGGTTTTTTGTTTTTTTTTTCCCTAGTGACATTTTAATGACTCACTCCATTTTCTTTAGCAGGAATGTAGATTAGAAATGTATTCTTTAGATGTTTTGATGTTGGATCACATGAATTTTTCTGGGGAGAGAATGCAAAGGGTTGACAACAGAAATATGAAGAGGTAGCCGCAGTTTTAAACACAGTTGCAACTAGACCAAGAGCATTTGAGAATTGCAGGTGCCAATTCTAAAAGATGAAAGGTTGTCGGTGGCATAAAACACAACCTCTAGACAAACCAAAGTACCCAGCCTAGGCAATAAGATAACACTTTGTGGGAGTTTGTGTCGCCATTAATTTAAACAGTTGTCAGATTGATGATCCGAAATTTTGGAGGGGAACAAAGCCAACCCAATCTGAAAGAGAAAACAGGAGAAGGGAAAGAAAGAAGTTTGGGGTTTTGTTTCCTTTCTTGTCTACCTTCCACCTCCACATTTCAAGTCCCTTCTGATTTTTCAGTACCAGGGAGGGGAATGAATGCAGGTGCTGGTGGGGGGAAGGAGATCTCCTCAAAAATAGACTAAGGTTCAAGCGAAACTGTGATTAGGTTTTCCCAGAGAATGCATAATCCTAGAGAAAAAAAAGAAACAACTTACTCTGAAAGGGCTTTAACTTGGGATTCATAAGACTTAGAAAAATAATACATTTTTCATGACTCTGGAACTGTGCACCAAACATTTATGAAATTACAGTGAAGGTGTAATGCAGCCTAAAAAGTGATTGTCAGAAAGGTTATATTGGAAGGTTTCAACTGATGGCCTGATTAAGAGATACAGTTTTCCTCTTGGGAGCAGCCTCTGTGTCTTATGATGATGTCGATTTTCTGGTTTAATATCGTAAGAGGTATGTGTTAGTCAAAACAACCACCTGCTCAGAGTAATTGCCTCAAAGCACTGCGAAAAGACTTTCAATAATGGCCTTCAGAATCTCTGGAGAAGCACTATCATAGAAATAATAATAATTTATTGTTTAGTTGCCACCTTGAGTTGTTGGAAACTTCTCATACTGGAGGAATTTGGGGGGATATGGCACCCTGCCACTTTCTGTGTGTGGTCCTGAATCATTTTGTCATTAAAACACTCCTGAGACCATCAGAGCTTGTTTTCTGATTGTTTCTATGTCTGTCATAGTTGTTTCCCTTTCTAGTCTGTCAACATCTGTATGGGGGAGAGGAGAGAAGGGGAAAGGTATCTTGCCCTTGAAATCAATGTATCCCCTGTTTTCAGAACCTGTTATATTTTGCCCTGAAAAGGGGGTGAGGGAGGAGTTTTCCAGTGAAAGTAGAAGGGGAGAGAGTGTCTGGAGGAATGAATGGCCAAGCAGCAGGTGAATTCCAAACATTTGTTAATAATGCAGAATTTACCAGAAAGCCCACATGGGGATTATCTGTGCACACCTTCTAATATCGAAGGTGAATTGTTGACTGTAGGAATTTAAGGCTCACCCTCGCTCCCCCCCCCCCTTTTGTAGTTCAAATGCTCCTAGTGCACTGCAATAGATAGCTAATTTGAATGAGTTGAAGATATCATCTCTCGGTACAACTAAAAGTAAACTGATTACAAAAGACCCAAGCCCTTCAACCTCACTCCTACTGTGTCTTTTCTCTACTTTCTGCAGCGATTTGAGGACAACCGGAACACACACACACAGCTGCTTCTGTAACCTGTGTATATAACGAGAGTATTCTTTTTTGTTGTGAATATTAGGTTTTTGTTATCGTATGAACTTAATTCATGCAAAATGATTGGTGAAATGTGTTTAGTTTATTGTTTGTAAAGTATAGAAGATAAGTAGACTGATACTGTAATAGAAATCATTGACTATATTTTATAGTCGCCCTTTTGGTAAACCCTATCAGGTTTTGAGAGGGTCATGTTAGAAATCAGAAGTACAGTCCCTACCTTGCTGAAGGCCATTTAAGAGCGATGACATCAGGAGAAGACAAGTGCTTGTGTTGTAACCCTGAAAACTTTGTCATGTTGGAAAAATATCAATCCTTCGGTCTTAGTCAATTCCTGGTAGTACAGAATATATACTTTACTTATAAATTTCAGCCATTTATGTTAGTCAAGAAAACAATCTATGGTTTTCTCAAATCATGATATATGTCTTTGGGGTTACTGTCTGTTTGTGGTTCTTATGAATGTGGCAGCCCAGTGCCAAGACCCTGGTCAGTGCCTGGAGGATGTATGTTGAATGAAAAGAGAGTTGCTGACAATTTTAGCCTTCTGCTTGTGCTTTGCTTTGGATAATATTGCTAATAGGGAAGTTTCCACCATCTGGGGAGAAAGACAACCTGACCGCAGAAGCCATGGATAATCCACACATGGGTGAGCAAGAGTTAACTATATGTACCAATGGGCAGCGGGTGGGTGTATAATGAATGCAGGGCATTGTGCAGGTGAAACAGGAACAGGACACCTCCACCTGACCAAGGAAATGCCAACCTGTAAAAATTATAACAAAAAGCAATCAGCTTTCAGAGCACTGAGACTCTGCTTCATTATTCTTGTAAAACATTTCACATCGTGCCAAAGAAAGAAAAAATAAAGAAGTATTTCATGGAATGAAGAAAATTTTTTCAGGTGTTCATTTTCTTAGATCAATTTGATTGCCATTCTGAAAATGTATATTTGGGCCTTTCGAGCCCATGTGAAATACCCATGTTTCTAAAAGTAGGGATCCATATCCGTGAGAGCACTGTGACTTTTGAAAAGACAGCTTAAATAATATTTCTTTTTGTTTGTTGTCATTTATTTTTTTAAATAATAACATGGTTCTTGGTACACCAAGCTCTTGCCAAGATTAGGCCCATCTTCTCAGTAGCTTTCTTAAGACAAAGTTGCCTTTGTATAAGTACAACCGGGAGGATTTGGTGACACAGAAAACTCAATGGGGCACTGCAACTTATTATTAACAGAAAATTCAATGGCCTTATGTTTTTGTTGTTGTTGTTTTTTACACTCTCCCAGCTAATATCTATGTTATATTTCTCCATGCAGACGATCTTACTATTTTAGACTTGCCCAGGGAAGAATGTGGTGGCTGTGGATTTACCTTGGAGTTTAGTTAGGAGTATAAAAGGCCAAAGCTGCAACGTGCTGATGCAGAGGAGAGCTCAGCTCTCTGTGTGCTCATTTGTTCTCACGGTAATCAGCAAAATTTGGTCATGTGTAGAAAGAAAGAAAAGAGGGTTAGCCAGAGTGAAAATGACAATTTGAGGGAAAAGAGATGACTATTGGCTCTAAATTCAAACTCCATGGCAGAGTGACTAAGAGCAGGGACGGCCTTTGCTCAAATCCTGGCTCTGACCCTTATGTGCTATGGGACTTTAGGCGGGTTACCTAAAAACAAACAAATACACAAACAAAATACCCCTCCCCCCCATTACTTAGTTTCCCCAATCATAAACCACCTACCTGACAGGGTAGTGTAGGAATTGGAGTAATTAATCTTTAAAAAATTTGCTTTATTAAAGTATACTTGGCATACACTGTTATGTTAGTATAAATTAACCTATGGTATGAACATAGCTTAAAACAGTGCCCAGCATGTAGTCAGTATGATGTGCTTATCCATCACGTTTGAAAGCATTCAATGTATGAGTCCTTATCTCACTATCCTACTCCATGTAAGAGTTGTCTTTCATGACCTCTGGTTGGAATCCAGGATTCTCTTCCCAACATCACTCCTTGGCTTTGGCTACATGGCCATTGCAGGCAGGCCCTATTTTGCTGGCATTTATTTGTTTATTTATTTATTTTTGTATCTTAGTTGCATGGAGATGTCACTTAGAATCACCAAGGTACATTTTTTCCCCTCAGTAAACTATAAGATGTTCAGAAACAAATGGAATGATGCTATATTATATCTGTCGAGTGAGAAACTGCCCAGTGTGCGGCTGCCAACAGAGCACAGATTCTGAAGATGACTGATGCCAAGTAGACATTTTCTATGTGAAAAGGCTAACTATATCAAACTTAAGTAGCTCCTATTATGTCTTTCATTGGTCAGTATTAGCTAGTCAGTCATAATATACAATATGGGACTTTCTCCAAACTGCCATGGTGCCTTACTTTGGTACGTATACTGTTTTCCCTACCAGACAGAATAAGTTCCTTCGAGGCAGGATTTTTGTCTGAATAATACTTGCATCTCTCATTGTCTCTAGTTTATTGTTGAGCGCTCATGAAATAATACAGCAGTTTCTTTGCCCAAATACATTACCATTATACACACGTAACAGCATTTTTGCATTCCATGGGTATGGTACACATCATACTTATTTGAATGACTTGTAATAAACTCAGGCAGGAATGGATGGGAACAGAAGCCCCTGCGCACAGCCCAGCCTCTGAAGGCGTGGCAGGATGCAGCAGGTCCAGAGTGGGGAAGGTCGGTCTCTTACAGCAGGGTTCCCTCACGTCTGTGGCCTGTCAGGAACTGGGCGCACAGCAGGAGGTGTGCAGCGGGTGAGGGAGTGAAGCTTCATCTGTATCTACAGCCGCTCCCCATCGCTTGCATTACCGCCCGAGCTCCGCCTCCTGTCAGGTCAGCAGCCGCATTAGATTCTCATAGGAGCGCGGACCCTACTGTGAACTGGGCCTGCGCGCGCATGCGCAGTACAGAGGCTGTGCGCTCCTTTTGAGCATCTATGCCTGATGGTCTGAGGTGGAGCTGAGGTGGTGATGCTGGCGCTGGGGAGCAGCTGCAAGTACAGATTATCATCAGCAGGGAGGTTTGGCTGCACAGAGGCCATAATAAGCCAACCGCTTGCAGACTCGTATCAAAACCATAACAGTGAGCGGAAAGTAACAAGCTGCATCTGGTGGCAGGCTATAACGCCACGCCCTCACCCCCCACAGTCTGTGGAAAAATTGTCTTTCACAAAACCTGTCCCTGGTGCCACAAAGGCTGGAAACCACTGTCTTAACAATGCTTAGGTGCCTATCATGTTGTGTACAAGTTTATATGCACCTCTTTTTCTGTTCTTTACCATCTTTAAAGGTTCAGAGTTGTTACTAGGTCTATGAGAAGGGAGAAAATGCGTTTTCTCAAAGTCAGAAGGAATTTGTTAGATGATAATCAAAAGTGCATATTCTCAAAATTAGGGAAAAAGAGCAACCACGCCCTTCCTGGTGTGGCTCAGCTGATTGAGTGCTGGCCTGCAAACCAAAGGGTCTTTGGGGTTAGATTCCCAGTCAGGACACATGCCTGGGTGCGGGCCAACTCCCCAGTTGGGGGAGCACAAGAGGCAACCACACATTGATGTTTCTCTCCCTCTCTTTCTTCCTCCCTTTCTCTCTCTAAAAATAAATAAATAAAATCTTAAAAATAATTAAAAAAAAATGAACAACGATAACAAAATCCAAGAGAAGAAGAACAATGTCAGGTCTATGAGTCCTAGTGGTGTGGTTTTCTGGTGGGCTGGTGTTCTCTTGGGTAAAGGAAAGAGGTGAGGAAGGACAGGTGGCTAAAGAAGTATTGAGATAATTGCCTCTAGTGAAATCCTATTTGTAGAGCAAAGGGAATCTGGTAACAAGTTAGCTGTTCCCACTTGGTGCACACAGTAGTTTGGCCCAGGGGCCTTCTTTGCCTTTTGTCCTACATTGTGGGTTCCATGATCCACCTAAGAGAATATGTAAATTTGTCAGTGAATAAACTACCAGCTCAGACTACTGATGAGTGAAATTTGTGCTTTTATTCCCCCCCCCAAACTTTTTCCCCAGCTTTATTGAGACATAATTGACATATAACACTGTAAAAATAAGGTGTACAATGTGATAATTTAATATACATATATAATGAAAAATAACTCTCCCAATAAGGTTAGTTAATACAGTACATCCATCACCTCATATAGTTATCATTTGTGTGTGTTGAAACATTTAAAATCTACTCACTTAGCAACTTAAAAAATATATTAAAAAAAATTTATTTATTTATTTTAAGAGAGAGGGGAAGGGAAGGAGAGAGAGAGAGAGTGACAAACATCGATGTGTGAGAGAGACATCAATTCCTTGCCTCTTGCATGCGCCCCGACTGGGGACCAAACTAGCAGCCCACGGCGTGTGCCCTGGCAAGGAATTGAACCTGCGAACTTTTGCATTGCAGGATGACGCCCAACCTACTGAACCACACTGGTCAGGGCTTACTTAGCAACTTTTACGTATACAATGGAGTATTTTTAACTATAGTCACTCTGCTATACAATAGGTTCCCAGAATTACTCATTCTTAAAACTAGAAGTTTGTACCATTTGATCACAATCACCTATTTCCGCTGTCCCATCCTCCACTTGTGCCCTGGTAACCACCAATCTGTTTCTATGAGTTTGATTTTTTAAATATTTAATTTCTAAATGGAATTTGTACCTTTCAACTGTAGTTGTTCCATATTCACGATCACTCTAGTGCTGAGACCAAACCTGGGAAGCAGGGATCTTGGAATATTCTTCCTATACCATTCCCACTGTGGAACCCGGAGCCACTCCCTCTGTAGTAACTGTGGGCAACACACAGACCCTGAAATTAAATGTTAACACCCATGTTCTCACACATCCTAGTAATGTGTGAAAGGTCTTGCCCTGTTCCCATTGGCTATAGCTAGTGAATGAAAAAGTCAGGGAAACTGTAGATCTGCTTATCATCTTCCCCTGCTTCCATCTTTGCCCTTACCCGTACACTGTTCCTGACACAGAATCCAGAGCAACCCTTTTAAAACAGAAGCCAACCATGTCAGTCCTCTGCTGAAAACTGCAATGTTTCTCCACCTCACTCAAAGCCAGTGAGGCACTCACAATATTTCTAGTCCAATTACCTCTTTAATCTCACCTCATATTATCATTCACTCTGCTTTAGCTAGATTCATGCCTCAGGGCCTTTGCACTGGCTACTCCCTCTCCTGGAACCAGCTTCTCCAAATAATCTGCATGGCTCACTCTTTCACCTCCTTCAAGTTTTTGCTCTCCTCCCCCCATCTAAACAGTAATTCCTCCTTCCTGCAGGCACTCTCTATATCTCTACCAGGCTCTATTTTTAAAATGTACTTATTAGCCCTGACCAATGTGGCTGGTTTGGGCAACATCCTGCGGAGCGATGGGTCACAGGTTCAATATCCGGTCAGGGCATATGCCTGCGTTGTGCGTTGGGTTCCTGGTCAGGGCGCATGCAAGAGGCAACTGATGGATTTTCTCTCTCATATAGATGTTTCTCTCCCTCTCTTTCTCCTCCCTTACCCCTCTGTCTAAAAGTAAATAAATAAACATTTTAAAAATAAATATACTTATTAGTTTTTAGCATACGAGGTAATTATATGGATCATTGTCTCTTCCCCACTAGAGTGTCTGCTTCATTTATTGATGTATTTCAAGCATCAGTGTAGTCTGCTGCAGAGTAGGCACTTAATTAATGTTTTTAGAATAAATAAATAAAACACAGGCTTTTACACAGTACAATTATGACAGAAAGTGTATAACTTGCGTGTTCTCAAAATGTGACCACGAACACACCTTTCTGAATAAGCATGGATTTCTCCCACACCTCTCCTGTTAAGTTGCCATGTTTTCTCCAGTTTCATTATTTTCTGGGCCACTGGAGCCCTTGATGGAGGCTGATGACTAAGTAATGAGCAAGGAAGGTCTCAGTGTGGGGATGGCGCAATCATTTCAGCACTACTGTTTCCAAATGAAAGCCCGGTCTTTGGCAATATTTTTGTGAGTTCCAATTTTTATAGCCCTCTGTTTTGAACCAATCTTGTGAACTGCATGCTCTACAGATAATTATACTTAACTAACTCATGTTACTATATTGTTTATCACTTTTTCTATTGTCATTCAATTAATGATAGAAAGTTAATTGTCAAGACATGTTTTCTGTCTGTTTTTTTTAACTATCTCTTCTGACCTTTGAGATTTTGCCAAATGCCAAATACTGATATAGGATTTCATCTAGATTTTTCTCAATTGCAGAGCTCAGTTAGGTATTTTAACTTGACCTGGCATGAAAAAAGAGTGCTAGTGTCATTGTCTGAGTCTTCAATATTTCCCCAGAACTTTGCACAAAACCTTGGTCTTGCCTTGTACTGAGTGGCAAAATAACTCTCTGGTCTGTCATTAAGGTTTGCTAGACCCGGCCGTATTCTCTCCCTTTGCACAATTACGTAGCGTGTCAATATTACATTGATCTTTGAAGGTACAGCTCCCTCTCTTTGTCCACCTACCTTATTTAGATTTATAACTTGGCACCGGAAAGGGCGTCCCCAATGGAGGGTAGAATCATGTGACAACTAGGCTTGGGGACCCTAGAACCAGTCACGAAGGCAATATATACTCTAGGGAAGTTCTTTGCAGTGAAAAAAAAAAGTAATAGTTTATAAATTCTGCCAAAAGTACATGAAGATCCTGATTATAGTTATTTCTGACTTGCTGATCATGGCTGTGACTGATTTAGAATTATTGGATATTTTTTCACTTCTAAATTGATTTGGAAACTATTATTACAATTGATAATAACTGGACAATTTGTTGAGGATTAAAAAAAAACAACTAAATTCTATACCTAATAGCTAGTATTATAGTACTTTCTGCAAATCCTTTCATTACTTACAATAGGTACCAAATGGGAAATTAAAGTGAATAGCATATAAATGTTAAATTAGACCTGTCTTTAACAATATACTGTGTAGAAGGAACTGGTGGTAAGTTAGAAAAAAAAATTTATCAAAATATAGAACAAGCTCTGGCTGGTGTGGTTCAATGGTGTGGGTTGGACATCATCTTGCAAATCAAAAGGTCACTACTTAGATTGCTGGTCAGGGCACATGCCTGGGTTGCAGGCCAGGTCCCTGGTTGGGGACGTTGAGAGAGGTAACTGATCGATGTTTCCTTCACACATCGATGTTTCTCTCCCTTTCTTTTTCCCTTTCCCTCTCTCTAAAAATAAGTAAATAAAACCTTAAATATATATATTTGTATAGATAATATACTATATATATGTGTGTATATATAGTTGTATATATAAAACTAGCCTTGGCCAGTGTGGCACATTTGATTGGAGCATTGTCCCATAACTCAAAGGCTTCAGGTCCGATTTCTGGTCAGGGTACATACCTAGGTTGTGAATTTGATCCCCAGCTGGGTGCTTATGGAGGGCAACCAATTGATATTTCTCTCCTTACATCAATGTTTCTCTCTCCCTTAGTCTTTAAAAGCAATGAAAAAATGTCCTCGGGTGGGGATATACAAGGTCTGTCCAGAAGGTATCCAGGCATGTAATATGAAAAATAGAGACATTTATTAAAGAAGATACAAGATACAAGAAACATTGTACATATGACAATGACACGTCAGTCCCCTTCAAAGTAGGCATCTTGGGACCCCACACAGTTCTTCCAATCACCATCAGGTGCCTTGTTGTATTTTCTTGAATCTTATCGATGGTGTGAAATCTCTTCCCTTTCAAAGTGATTTTAGTTTTGGGAGAAGCCAGAATTCTCAGGGTCCCAAATCTGGGCTATAGGGGGACTGAGTCACCTGGGTAATTTGTTGTTTCGCCAAAAAACTGCACGAGATGTGTGACGCATGAGTGGGTACACTGTAGTGTTTAAACTGCCAATCACTAGTTGCCCATAGCTGTGGTCTTCTGAATCATTGGAGTAGTTTCTGTGGAGGAATGTTCAAGCTTAGCCCCGAATTTGATGCAGATTCATTGCTCTATTTGCTCAGTCATTTTGAATGTGACGGCCACACAGTACACATGCTCATTCAATGGCGTCTATCACCCCCACTGATTAGTACAGTGAAGTCATCATTGTTCACGCATGTGCATTCCAGTCCACTCTCCTTGGCTGCCAGGTTACTTCGATGTCTTGCAAACCGTTCTTTTTGTATTAACAATGGCCAGGCTTGGGGGAAAAAAGATGATTATTAATTAAACCAGGTGTTGAAAGGACCTACTTTTCTAATGTAGACCCAGACTCAGCTATTACTTATTGAACAACTGCTATGTGGTATACACTAGGTACTAGGTATACATTAGAGAATAAAAGTTCTCTCTTCTCATGGGGCTTTCTTTGGGGAGGGAGATGGGATTAGTACTCTGAAGGAACCAACAGGTACTAGACAATAGTAGGTGGGACTCTTAACTGGAGTGGTCCCTGAAGGCACCTCCAGTGAGGTGAGGCTAACAGACAGAAAGATCCTTGACAGGTGAAGTAGCATTTATGAAGGTCCTAAGGCTGGAAAAAGCTTGCCATGTTGAGGGACGTAAGTGCCAGGAGGGGGGGAGCAGATGAGCATGAGATAGGGTCGTGGGGGTTACTGAGACCCATATGTAGACCCTTCAAGACCATGGAAAAGAATTTGTATGTTGTTCCTCCAATCCAGTTGGAAAGCCATTAAAGAGGGTGTACTTGTCAAAAAGTAATGGACTGGAGGGTGTCTGTTGCAGCAGACAAAGCATGAATATTTGAGTTTCTTTGAGGGTGGCAGTGTAGGTGAAAAGAAGCTGGTCAAATGGGTGCAATTCCTTCTGTGTATCCAACTGCCTTTTTACAGCCTCAGTTCGGTCCTGGCTGGAGTTTCATCTTGGCTGGCAGAAATACCAAGATTTGATGATAACCTAGATGTAGGGGTGAGGGAGAGAAATACGAATTCCGACTTGAGTTATTGGGTGCAATGCGGGGGACTGAAGGAGAACAGGTTTGAGGAGGGCATAGTGAATCAGGAGTTCAGTTTTGCATGTGTTTACTGAGATTTCTGTGAAGCATCCCAAGTTGATGTTGTAAGTTTCTTTTTTGTATCCAGCATCTCCATCAAGAACAGGAGGTACCTCTTTTAGGCAACTATTTCATATTTCACTATTTCTCTCTCACTTGGTCCATATTTACAGCATATAGATATAATAATGTTAAATGACAAAATAATATTTTAATGCTAATTGAGCATCTGCTTTGTATAGGAAACCGTGATGGGGGATGAGCTAGGGTAATCAAACATTTAAAAATATTTATTTTTACTGAGTTTATCTGGGTGACATTGGTTACAAAAACAATGCAGCTTTCAATGTATAACTCAACAAAACATCACGTGCCCAGTACCAAAAGTAAAGTCTGTTTCTGTCCTCATTTGTACCCCCATTAAAAAATGCTAAGTACAGTTTCAGCCACCAAGCATCTTTTAAAAAATGTTTTTATTGATCTTTTTTAAAGAGAGAGGAAGAGGGGGAGAGAGAGAGAGTGAGAGAGACAGAGAGAGAAAGAGAGAGAAACATCAGTACGTTGTCTTCCACATGCACCTGGAGCGGGGATCGAACCCACAACCTAGGCATATGCCCTGACCAGCAATTGAACCTACAACCTTTTGTTGCACGGGATGACACTCCAACCAACTGAGCCAGGGCCAAGCGTCTTGTAATTCAAATTAATCCTATATATAATACTGAAACATTAAATATATATTTGATATCTGTACTATATATTTAACATTAATTTATGTACTCATATAAATGTATTTAATTATAAACCTGTTTATAGATAATTAAATATTATATTCAATGTATTTAATATAGAATACATAGTTAATATATCTTAAACAACATATTTGATATTAAAAACTAAGTGTAAATCATGCATGAACAAAATCACCCACATTACAAAAGGTAAAAGAAAATATCACAGGATGAAACAGTGGATTTCCTTGGGTTGCAATCACTCAGGGGCATGCTGATTCATACTGTAAATATTGACAGTGAAAATGGATTCATGTAGAGTAGGCAAATATATATTTTATTTTCCTTAACTAACTTTACAAAAGGTCTGTTGCACTTCTGCCTGTTATGTGAGTGGAAGCTGGAAGCCAATACAGATTCACTTCATTGTGAAAGGCTAATTTATTTCTCTAGCAAACTCAGTTTTTGAGCATCTAGAGCAAGCACTGGGGATATGATGGTGAATAAAAAGCACAAGGCTGTTGGAGCTTAGAGGAGTGGAAGCTTTATCTGTTTATAGTGCTACTACCACTGTGTCCTTTTCCCCCACCAGTAGTTGTTCTAAAAAAAGAAAAGATAGAGCTTATATTTCTAAATTTGTAGGAATATAATGCTATATTTTGGTCTTAAGCAATGGAAAACTTCAATTCAAAAAAGTAATGGTTTAAAAAGTCATAAAACAGTAGGGGTGGGTGGACGCAGGAGAGGAGGTTATGATGGGTATTGTTTTGCAATCAAGGCCATAGAAACTGTCAACACTATAGCTTTTCACTCTGGTATGTCAACACCAGTGGAGCCTACGAGGTGTAATCAAATTTATTATTGCTTAATTGAACCAAATGGTGTAGATTTTGGTTTTGCATAAGATGGGTCAGTTTCCAAAAGGATATGTAGTGCCTGAAAGTTTCACATTTATTCAAATTCCATTTTTAATAAGAAAGATACTTTGATGAGGAGCTGTTATAAATGCGTACCTGCAATAATCTCACAGAGAAAGGAGGAGGCTTGTAATTGCTGAACGGGTGTCTGTAATAAATATTTGAAGTTGGATGTTAAAAGCAAAATAATGACTAATAATCATGGCTGATATTGAGTAAGCACTTACTGTATGCCAAGCATGACCTTATTTAATCAACAAAGCCACTGTCAAGAAGTAGGTCCTACTATTATTCTCATTTGGCAGATGTGGAAATGAGGCACTGACAGGTCAGGCAACTTGACCAGGGTAAATAGTGGTCAGGATTTCAGACTGTTGTAAGGCTTCTGAAATGAGTTCTGGGAACGTCCATGGACCAGGACCCCGTCTTCTCCCTGAGATCTGCCAATGGCTCAGCAGACAAGTGGCACTTCACCTTACTGACGTTTAATTTCCTTGTCCTTAAAATTGGATAGAAGGGAGTGGAGGTTTTGGACTAGACATGTTTTGCACAGCCCCACATTTCTCTAATTCTAAGTTTTCTTACTTTCATGGTTCAAATCTATCAAAGATTGCTATTCATAAGATGTCTAAAGGGAAGATCAGGGTGGTGGGAATAAACTGGGGTTATGGGATTAGAAGGACAGTCACTGGAGCGTTAAGTCACAGGAAAGAAACTGCTAGGTTAAATGACTTGTTGGAATCTCACGAAGTTATTACAGATCTGTCCTGAATCTCGTTCAAGATGGTGAATATAGAGCATATGGGGTGGTTCTAGACTGGTGGCTCTCCACTGGGGAAGATTGTCTTCCAAAGGACATTTGACAATATCTGAAGATATTATTGGTTGTCACATTCTGGGAGGGGCAGGGCAGGGTGCTACTGGCATGTGTGGGCAGAGGCCAGGGATGCTGCTAAATATCCTGCAATGCACAGGCCAGCCCCTCACAATAGAGAATTGTCACCCCAAATGTCAAAAGTGCTAAGCTTGGGAAACTCCATTCCAGCTGACTCTTCGCTTTCCACCTCCACTACAGTCTTATATGATTCGAACAAATAGTGTTCAGACTCTTTAGTTTTTATACTTATCTCTTCCTGAAGATTCAAGGTCTCAGAAGGAATTTGGGGAAGGAGGGCAATGACGAAGTTAAATTGAACTCTATTTTCAGGGTTCCAGAAAAGTCCTCAATTAATAGTTTGTTTTTCCCTTTGCCATGATTCAGTGATTAACATCAATCACGTCACTCCTTCCTCTTAGGTTCTGAGAATTTTTCCTTAGGTCCTATTGATGTCACTAAAACACTTCCAGAATTTCTTAGACTTTTTTTTTTTTTTTTCTTTTCTTTGAGCGGTTCTTGGTATTTATAAATTTCTAACAGAGCTGGGCTTTGAGAAAGTTTGTTAGAATTTTTTCAGACCTAAAGATGACTTCAGTTTAAAGCTTTAGATTAACTAGAATGAAGTTGTTCTATTTTTTATCGTCTCTATCTTAAATTTATCTAAAATGAAAAACATTTGTACCATGCTTTAAACTTCATGGAGAGAGAAGAGCTACATGCTGGTATATAGACATATTGTCAACAGCTTTGGAAAAACAACAAATTTTGAAGGAGGGCTAGAAATGAACTCCATGTACCAGGCTGACATTTTCCTCTGAGGAAACATTTTGGTCAATATTTGATGTCCTGTAGATTTGGGGGAGAAAGATAAATGCATTTAGGTTTGCAGTTGTTCCTGGCTGAGGGAAGCTAAGTTTACCTAGTTTCCATAAGAAATCTATTGCAACCAAAGAAAACCTTTTGTGTTATGCCAGATCAGGCCATTTAAGGTCACAAAAGCTCTACAAATGCTTGGGTAGATGAGGGCGTTTGTTTCTGCCTCTTTCAGGTTTCATGGGTTATATAGTAGTCCCCCCCCTTATCTTCAGGGAATACATTCCAAGACCCCCAGTGGATGCCTGAAACCTCGGGTAGTATTAAACTCTACATATAGTGTTTTTTTTCACCTACAGACCTTTTCACTTAAAGGAAGCACTTCACAGCTTTTTTTCTCTCCTAATGTCTGAATCACCAGTATCACTACTCTTTGCGGGCATTATTAACTAAAATAAGTGTTACTTGAATACAAGCACAGCAATACCTTGACATTCAATCTGATAACCTAGATGGCTGCTAGTGACTAAAGGGTAGGCAGTGTGTGTTCTGTCGATATGTTGGTCAAAGGGACGAGTCACATCTAGAGTGGAAAGGAGTGGGATCGAGTGAGATTTCATTATGCTACTTGGAGCAGCACACAATTTAAAACTTACAGATTGCTTTTTTGCCCTTGATTTTCCATTTACGTTTTTGGACTGCGATTGACTGCAGGGACCTGAAGCCTTATAAAGAGAAACTGTGGATAACGTGGACTGCTGTATTTTGGACAATATAAGTCGTAGAATTTCTAGTTCTATTCCTTGAATGTTAGTTAGATACAGGCCCTAGATTTTATTATCTCTTCACACCCACACATTGTGGATCCATGATCAGTGAATTCAGTTAAATTCTGGGAAACTTATCTCCATTTCTCTGCTTTCTACCTTTAGAAACAACTGGTTCTATCAATTGACTGCCTCTTGTTAAAGTGCTTCCTTTTCTTTCCTCTAAAGCTAACTTCGGGCTTTTAGAGGAAGCTCATTTAACTGCATCTGCTTCTCTTGACCTGTCATACTTTTGATCTTGAATCCTGTTCTTTCTCAGCCTCCATCTTTCTGTCCTGAAGAGGCATACTTCAGATGTATGAAAAGCCAACACCCAATGCCTGAGTATTTTAGTTACTTGGCTCATGATATTCAATATATATGTATATCATCCATGATATCTTTGATATGAGGGACAAATTATCCCAATTAATCTATGGCTTTACCCAAGTCTTGAACAATGCTTTGAACCAAAACTCTTCTTGAAGATTCATGTGTTTTGTTGGCCTTTCCTTTCTGGGAGTAATAACACTATCCATCCTTTCACTGAGTGCATACTGGTTCTGTATTAGGCATTGGAGATACAAAATGGATAATAATAAGTTCTCTGGGCTCTTACGGAGCTCACAGACAAGGTGAGACATGTAAGCAAAAAAAAAAAAAAAAAGAAAAGAAAAAAAAGAAAAGAAAGAAAGAAATGCTCTTTTGTGCTTTCTTAATGGAAATATTTATTTATTCACCCATGCATTCTAGAAATAAGAGATCTGTTTTGAAGGAGCTTATGGCCTAGTACAGACAAAATGACACATTAAACATGAGTGTTATAAAATATTCTAGACACTGTTAGGAATCAGTAACATCAGTTCAACCTGAGGAGGTATAGCAGGGGAAGAGGGAGATTTTTAGGGAACTCTCATAAAGATGAGACCTTTAATATAACATCTACATACCATGTGTTAGGTGCCTGGTGCTATTCTGAGCACTTTACAAAGACGAACTCATTTAGTCTGCATGAAGACATGAGATACATACAATTATTCTAATTTTATAGACCAGAAGACTGAGGTAGAGATGCATTAAATGACTTGCTAAGGTAACATAACTAGTAAGGGGAGACCCAGGGTTTGAACCCAGGCAAAGTAGCTCCAGAGTTAAAGGTGATTCTTGAGTGAATCTTGGAAAAAAACTCAGAGATATGGAAAACAAGAAGTTGCCATTTAGGGGGGAATTCCTGAATGCAGAGAGAGATGAGGCTGAAGAGGTGGGCAGAAACCAGATCACAAGGACTTTATCTCATGGGTAAAGCATGTACTTGATATAGAAAGTATATACAAATGGAAACACAGAAAGAAGGAAAGTCACCTAGGTTCTTAAAGAGCTAGCTACATGAGCTTTTTTTGTACCTTTCTTTTAAGCTCTTTTGAACGTGTTTACATTTCTTCACATAGTTGTCCTCAGACCATACTTCAGTTCTGTGTTCTACGGTCCCTTATCTCACTTGACCCTCACAACATTCCTGTGACATTCTCAGTCCCCATTTTACAGAGGTGGGCACTGAGCTCCGTAAGGAAACTACTTAGTTCTCACGGGCCCACAGTTGAACCCAGGTGTCCTGAATTGAAGCTCTGGGTTCCTTCTGTTCTACACCTGCTTCCCCAGCAAAGGTGGAAATATACATATATAAAAAGAGGTACAGAAATGAATCCAAATGTCGCAAGTAGCACACATGTTTTGCATCATCTTGTTTTTCCAAATGAGCGATGACAGCGGGATTAGCAGACTAACCCTAAGGAATGTACGTATAAGATACTTGGCTTCATTCCCTGGTGCCATGTTTGTGGGATTTCTGCTGCTTATATTTACTTTATAACACATGCTCTCCCGGAGTGTTGCTTCCATGCCAGGACCTTAGAATTGCACCTGCTGTCCTAACAATGGCTTTGGCAGGACAGTGGTTATCAGAGCAGAGATTGTTATTGCTCCAACAATATCTAAATGCAGGATTTGCATGTTTGCCTGGCACAAACAAGCCTCGTTGACAGGAGGGAAAAGGAAATCTAAGTCTAAGCTTGTTTCAGTCTCAATGGCAAAAGAAAGGGCTTTTTATGCTTCGTGCACAGTCTTAATACTCAACAGAGGTTGCCCTCTGCCCCCATCCCCCATCCCCCACCCCCATGCTGGGACATATGAGACCTTTTGCTGTGGGGTTGGTACTTTAGAACCTTCACACTTAAGGAAATAAATTACACACCAAGTTGTCTATTCCCTCAAATGATAATATTCTGCTTATTATATCGACAAGCATTTATTAGAGCAATGACTGAGTACTAGTCATCCCACTAAATTCTGGAGAGTTGTAGATGAACGGGACACTCCTCCTGCCCTCAAGTTGCTCACAGTCTAGTGAGGAAAACTGACCCGTGCCCACGTACTGTAACATAACAAGACATGTGATCTCTACAGGGAGCCCAAAGGAGGGTACAGTCAGGTAGGTGGGTTGTTGTTGTTTTGGGGGGTAGATATAATTCACATACCATAAGTTTCACCATTTAAAGTGTAAAACTCCGTGGTTTTTAGTATATTCATTAAGTTGTGAAACCATCACCACTATCTAATTCCAGAACATTTTCATTACCCCCAAAAGAAACTCATGTTAAGCACTTCCCATTTCCCTCTCTCCTACCCCCTGGCAACCACTAGTCTACTTTCTATCTCTTTGTATTCGCTTGTTCTGGACATTTCTATAAATAGAATGGTACAATATGTGATCTTTTGTGTCTGGCTTGTTTTACCTAGCATATATGTTAACAAGGTTCATCCATGTTGTCACATGTGTCAGTACTTTATTCCTTTTTATGGCTGAGTAATATTCTATCATAGAGATGTACCACATCCACATTTTGTTTGTACATTCAGTTGATGGACATTTGATTTCAGCGGGATTTTGAATAAAAAGAGGGTTTTGCCAGGTATGGAAGGGAGGCTGCATTTTAGGGCAGACGAAATCCGTCTTTTTAATGCACACATGTGGTATATAGCACAGTACTTACCAAATGCCAGGTGCATTTCAAGCCCTTTAAAAATAGTAACTTTCTGAGTTCTCATTACGGCCCCATGAGGTGGCGTGTGAGGCACAAAGAGGCAAAAAGAGTTGTCCCAGGTTACCAGCCAGTATAGTGGAGAGCTTAGGGGCCAGATAATAAGGCTCTGGAGTTTCTCTCTCAGCTACCCAGCTCTGCTACAAAGGCAGAGGCCAGGGCCACCCTGTCTATGGAACCATTTAGATGGGGTTAAAGGGCAAGGTAGGGGGTGTAGGAGAGAGTGATGTGTGAGGCCAGAGACTAGGTATCCTCCCCTCCGCAGTTATCTTTGTAAAAATCTCATCTGACCGTGTCATTTCCTACTGAAAAACTGCCCCTAGTTCTCCATCTTTCTATGTAGTTTCCTGAAAGCAACCATTTTCTACTACTTTTATGATTTTCCCCATACCTGTATTTCACCTATATCATTAAGTGATACTTTAATTTATATCAACTCACTTTTGTTTTGCTTGAATACATTTATTTAAAGTGGAACTCGATCTCACTACCTTAAATGGAAAATAAGTGTTTTTCTACTGTGCATTAAAAAAAACAGACCATTAAAACAAACTATCTTTACTCCTTACCACCTAAAAGCAGTTGGCACGCCAGCAGGGTGTGTCATGCATACAGCATTGAGAAACTGGGGCTTGTGGGATGAGGTTCAAACACTGTGTACGGGGCTCTTCAAAACCTGGCTTCAGTCTATTCCAAAACCCCATCTCTGCTTCCCACACATTGGTGCCTCATTTGACTGTCACATCCAATGTGCATCCCTCCTCCCTGGACTCATGCTTTTTCATCATAGTATGTTGTCCCTTTGATGGTCCTGCCTACTCTGTCTCAATGCTTAGGACGAGCTCAAATAATGACTCCTTTTTTAAGTCTTCTCATGTCCTCTGGGTTCCTCCAGAAGGTTCCTCTGGGCTCTGAGATGTCTCCTCTTAGGTTGCCCTTACTTGTTTAGTAGTGTGTCCATATCAGATTGCCAGGTGCCTCAAGGCAGGGAATGTTATTTGTTGAATGAACGAACAGTTGGTTAGAATCAAAGGATAACGACCTTGAATATGGTCTTGAATGCAGCATTCCCAAATCATAGAATGTTTGGAAACAAGCAACATTGTTAGTGCTGTTTTTAACAGAGTTGAGTGTGGTTGGTTGTGTGGAAGTTAAAAAAGGAGTGAGGTCCTGGAGGCAGGGAGACAAATATGAAATAAGCACTCATTGGAATGCCTGGAGCAAAAAAAAGGCCCCATTAAAACTGAAAATAGACATAGCTTTGGAGCCAGCAACATTCCCAGGTATGTACCCAACAGAAATCTGTACACATCTTCACCAAAAGATAAGCTTAACAGTGCTTTTTGCAGCATCATTGGAAATACTACCAACCTGGAAGCAATATAGGCATTTACCAATAGTAGAATGAATTGAAGAAGAAAAAAAACTTGTGGTGTATTCCTTCAGTGGGATACTACTCCCTAAATAATACAAATGAACAAATATTACTGCAAGTAAAAATTTGCTCAGAGTTCACAAATATCATGTTCAGAGAAAGAAGCCAGATCCCATAGAGCAGCTATTTTTCATAGTGTTCAAAAACAGACAAATGAATCCGCAGTGTTAGGAGTCAAGATAGTGGTCACCCTGGGGCAGGTGGGATGAAGGGACCATGAGGGGGACTTCTTAGGTGCTGATGGGACCGTGTGCAGTTTGTGAAAATTGATTGAGAGGTACTCTCTTAATTTGCATGTTTTCTGTACAATACTATACTTCATTGTAAAGTTTATATTTTAAAAACAGGAAGAAATAAAAGGGATTAGCAAAAATCATTTTTAAGTAAAAAAGCCTTTTTCCAGATGGAAATGAAGAGTAGACTTAGTGAAAAATAAGCAGAGAAACTAATGATACTAATGATGAATCTCAGATCCTGAGCTGCTTCTCTTAGTTTTCATTTGGCTTGTCTTGGGATATTTATCTTCCATGTTTTAGCTGTAAAAGTAAGAGCTTCTGATAATTGCATTTTGTTTTACAACATTAAAACCATATAGAGTCATTATTCTGTTTCATCTTTAGAACATCTCCGTGAGGGTTCATTATTATCCCTATTCTCCAGATAAGGAAACTGAGGCCCAAAGAGATTTCTTAAATTGCCCTAAGTCACAGGGCTAGTAAGTAACTGAACTGAAACCATTTCCTCTAAGTCCTGTCCTGACTCTGGGCCACCTGGGGTTGGCAATTGTACTGGACTACGAGTCTCCACAAGCAGACAGGAGCAGTAGGCTGGCAGTAAGTGTGGAAAGAGTAGTGAACCATCCACATGATAAATCCATAACGGAAGTTTTGTAGCTAATTATGTCAAGTCAATAAACAAGCAAAGGTTTTGTTTGCATGTAAATTAAGTTCATTGTTCTTTTGCTGCTTTTCTGCTTAAATAATTAGGGGTCTTCAGTACAAATGAAATGACCCCCAGTTAACGAAAAGATTATGCTGTGGTCTTGGTTGAGTTTAATTGAAAACCATTTTGGCTGCTTGCAGTTAGCCCTGAATCGACACAAACTTTCCAGGAGTGGTCATGAACTCATCGAACATGTTTTCAGTTGGACTGGGCCACGGGGACTTTCTGGTTCAACATTCCATCCAATGCAGAAGTGCCTCGATAGCATTACTGATAATCATGATCCAATAAATATGTGCACTGACAGTTTCCCATGTAAAACATCCCTGTTTTAAATGAGCAATAAGACATAGAGTGGTTAAGCAATTTGCCGTAAAACACACGGGTAGTTATAGCAAAACAGAGTCAGACACAGGCCTTTCCGACTCCACATTTGAAGGGTTTCATGGTTGTGCTACTTCACTGCTTCAATTTTGGCCTTAAATTCCTGTGTGATGGGTGCATCATTATTTCCCTGAGACACTTCAAGCCAGGAATGGAAAATTCTATGGGGAAGCACTTCCTTACATTTAGCTAGAATCTTCTTTCTCACAGCTTTCATCCATTAGGCCTAGTTTTGCTCTTAAGAGTAATACCACTTCACATCCCTCCTTTGGGGTGAAAGGCACCCCTCTAGAAATTTAAAGTGGGCTCCCATGATCTCTTTGTGTACAATAAATTACCCCATATCTTAGTAGGTCAGACACCCACCAGTGAGTACCTATCATCTCTCCTGATTTGGGCATGATTTGGGCAGGTCTCAACTGGGAGATTCTTCTGTAATACCTGCATTAACAGGGATCAGTTGGTGATATTCCACTTTTGACTAGTCTGGCCCAGGAATCCTTGGCAGGATCAGTCTCAAGCCTCTTGATAAGTTCTCTTTTGCAGGACAATTGGACTTCTTATACGTCAGCTAAGCATTCCAGTGGTCCAAAGGACATCAAAGTTGCTGGTCTTTTCAGGCCTGGGCTTGGAAGTTGAAACAGTGTCACTTTCAGGTAAAAGCAGGCATAAAACCTACCCAGATCAAGTGGAGGAACATAGACCCCACCTCTTAATAGGAGAAGTGCCAGTTTTAATATGCCTTGCTAAGGATCAGCCTCACTTAATCCCCCCATGTTCCTTGGTTGGTACTACCTGTTTGGGTTTGAAAGTACTTGCCGCTGAACTCTTTATTTTCTCTATTTGGGGGCATTTGAACTTTTGGAACTTCTTTTTTAAATAATTATTTTATTTATATAGAATAATCTTTATCCATACCAATTATTTGCTGAAGTTAAGGATGATGAGCCCATTAGGGTTATAGACCTATAAGGCTAGATCTTCCTTCAGACTGATGGACAAAGGACTTTCTGATATAATTCATTTGCAGTTTAAAAACATGTAAGGAGAGGACAGAAGGATGCTGGAAATTAGGTAGAAAAAGAATGTAGAAATCCTTAATCAAAGGGTTTTTATAAGAAGCTTAATTTGTACTTTTATCCTGTTACATAATTTTCAGTTTTTCAGCCCTGCAGAGCATTTGTGACATTTTGATTCTTGAAAACAGCATTTTAAAGCTCTATAATTTTGTTCAATGATTTGTGTACTGGGTTTTCCATTGGAAATTGAGGCAGAATTAAATGGGTTATTCCTCTACTTATATGAGCGGAAGGGGTTAATTGAAATTATTTCTAATCTTTTGATCCCTGTCACACTTCTGTGCTCTGCAATAATAAACTAAGGAATTTCCAGAAATCAACTGTTGGGGACCTAATGTAGCTCCCTGCTTTACATTTTTGCCATCTTATGGAGTTACTCTTGTAGCTGGCATGCTAGCTTGACCAAAAGGTGCTGTTTTAGAAAACAAAATATGCCATATGCAGAAGTAGAATCAAGATCCTTTGGATAAGAGGGGTTGATTCATTGTTGCCAGGTGCTTGAGCTCCTGAAGAAAGTCTTTTGTGGGGATTTAAAATCAAATAATGGGTTTTTCATGGACAGTTGTTTGTTTATTTATGTAATTTGTTTTAACGGATACAGTCCTTACTGCAAAAATAGAAATGAACCTGAGCAATCTCATTTTATATCCCTTTACTTTGTTTTATTGAAGTATTTCAGACCTACTGAAAAGTACAAGGAATGGTACACCAAATACCCGTGTCCATGATCCAACATGAAGAATAACACCTTAGAGAGATAATTGAAGCCCCTTGTGAACGTCATCCTATCCGCTTCCTTCCTTCACAGGAGTGGCCTCTACCCAAAACGCAGGGGTTATCGTCCCCTGTTACGCTTTCTTGCCTTTACTACATATAGCGTATACCCATAAGTAACTCGTAGGCTTTTATATTCATGATTGTTAGGGGAAATAATCAAAAGCAGAGCAAGCTTTTTAAGAATATTTTATTTATTTATTTATTTTTTAGAGAGAGGGGAAAGGAGGGAGAAGGAGAGGAAGGGAAATACCAATGTGTGGTTGCCTCTAGCACACTCCCAACCGGGGACCTGGTCCCACAACCCAGGTATGTGCCCTGACTAGGAATCGAACCAGCTGCCCTTTAGTTCACAGGCCAGCAGAATAATCTTTTCTGACACTTGAAAGTTATATGAAATTCAAATTTCAATGTCCATAAATAAAGTTTTATTGGCCTATAGTGTAAAGATGTATTGTTTATGGTTGCTTTTGTGCAATGTGGCAGATTTGAGTAATTGGAACTGAAACTGTATGGCTGACAATGCCTAAAATATTGACTCTTTGACCATTTACAAAAAATACTTGCCAGCTCCTTGTCTAGCATTGCACACAGACATACACAAAGTAAATAATCTGGCTAGAGAAAGATTGGTATGTAGGTATATGTGCCTTGGCCAGGAGAAGGCTGAAAGTGGACAAAAGGCTTTTTTTGTAATAACCCAGAAATTCTCCCTTCCTTTTCTCTTGTCTCAGGAGACCAACAGTGATTGAACTTTTCCCTTCCAACCCCCAACCCCTGAATGATTAGATCTTACTCCTCTGCTTTAAGCTTCTTTTCCCCTTGCTCTCACTTTCCCAGCCTCATGCCTACAAAACCAGCAAATTCCATTCGTCCTGTGACAGAAAGAACTGCTCCAAGGATAGTCACCTCCCCTCTCCTGAAAGCTCTTGGCTTAGCAATATGCTTTGCCTGCGTCTCTGATTTGGCACATTGAGTTTCCTTGTACTTCCCTTATCTTCTATCTCTTAAAATTCCAGCTTTGCGGCATAGCAAGAGCTCACATCTACACTGGCAACAGATAGACAGGTGAAGGTCAGCAAGAGTAAGTGAGCAAATGACCTTTTAAACAAAACCTATATAAAGAGTTGAAGATATTTCAATTTCTTTTGTAATAATAATAAAAATAATACCTCTCCCTTGTTGGTATGGAAATGAAGGAGAGATGTTTTCATTCTGGGAACAATCTGAAGGGCTTCTTGAGGAGAAGCAGGGAAAACAGCAAGAATTCGGATCAATGGAATTTATTGCAAGAAAACTCTAGGCCTTGGGAAGAGCACGAGCGGAGGCACTGAGGCAGAGATAATCAGGTTATAAGTGAAGAATGGGGAAGAATTCGGTTTGACCATCAATGAAGAGAAAGAGAGGGAGAGAGGAGAATGGAGATGAGGATTAAGGTCTGGTTAGACAAGGCCTTGATGCCAGGTAGAGGAGTATGGTAGCCATGATAGTTTACATACACCTGCCAGCAACATGTGTGCCCGTGTGATGACAGCTCTTTGAGTCTGAGCTCTGTCCTCAGTTCTAAAGACTGCCATGCCACAAGGCTATAACTTGGTCCAATGTCGCTCCGTGCTGATTTGCTATCTCAGTACAAAAAATGTGGGAGGCAATCTGCAAAGCACTGCACAGTGGCCCTCATCTCGCCATTATCACTTTCAAATCAAAAGAAATATCCTGACTAGAGTGGAATAGGCTTACACTGCCACAGCTCAAGCTGAAGAAAGAGGCCAGAGTGGAAGTTTTCATATTTGAAGTGGATGGAGGAGGGGAGAAGAGAGAAATTATTTTCTGAGCTGTTCTCTTAGGTTGGTAGGGATACTCATGTGTCAGGGTTTCAGGTACATCTGAAGTGGCCTTCCGTAGGTCTCCTTCCTTTAGCCAAGTATTATTTAAAACTTTTTCTTATGAAGAGAGTTCATTGAATAAAAAATTCTTTATAATATTTTTATATTACAGTATGTCCCAAATTGTTTCTCTTGATACTAAATTGGATGGGGAGGTTATTAGAGCAAACTGAAGTTTCGAACGCCATTTCAGCATGGACATGAAGGGGCAGGGATTCTCAGGTGCGTAGAGCTGGAGTCCTGCGCCAGGACGCTCTGGGTGTGACCCTGGGAATCTGCGATGTTATGCAACCACCACTTCTATCTCATTCCAAGTTCTTCATCCCTCCCAAAGGAGACCCTGTGTTTATTTCTGTCTCACCTTCCCCTCACTCCTGCAACCCCTTATCTGCCTTCTGTAGCTGTGGATTTACCTATTCTGGCTGTTTCATATATAGAGAGAGTTATTCCATAGGTGGTCTTCTGTGTCTGGCTTTTTTCACTTTGCATGGTGTATTTGAGGTTTATCCATGTTGCAGCATGTATCAGTACTTCATTCCTGGCTATACCACATTTTGTTTATCCATTCATCCGATGATGGACATTTGCGTTCTTTCCACCCTTTGGGCTGTTGTTTTTTTAAAGTAACCATACCTAGCTAAGTACTGATTACTAGGTGAGGCGGTATGTCTTCAGCTGAGAAACCAGGGCCCTTCCCCAGGAAGAAGGACCTCTACCATGACTGCTTAGTGACCCTAGGTAAGAGGTTGTAAGTGGGCAAAATGAGGCCCCCAAGATGTGGTGTGTTTGCTCTTTCATGCATTGTTGTCATGATCCATCTCTAACAGTTGAATCAGTTGCCCACATTTAAAATTTAAGAGATACCCCACCATACACACACACACATGCACACACACACGCAGACACACACACATCTGAATTTCTGTCTTACAAAAAACAAAAACAAAAAACCAACAAGCAAACCAAACCTTTGACAGTACCTGACATCCTCCTGGCAATGCAGTTACTTGGGGGCTGCCCCATTCTGCCCCTTGTGGTTGGGGGAAGTCCTCTCCAGGTTGTCATAGCCCTACCCCTTTTAGTGAGGCCAAAGGTCAGACAGTTTGTGTTACTGTTTTCTCTAATAATGAAGTTACAAGAAAGTGAAAGATGGTCTCTATCAAAGTAGAAGAAGAAATGAAAGGAGCTGCTTCTCTCATTGCCTTCCTTGCCCCTACAGGCACTAGGATCAGACCTCAGCAATTGCTAATCAAACATCAGAATGTTCAAGGCACACCAGAGGGATTGGAAGAGATTGAAAGAGTACATAACACTAAACATGTCAGCGAAAATTCCAGTGCAGCCGCTGCTGGAGCATGACTGTCTCCGTGGCCAACAAGGGGGTGGTGGAGAGGGACTATAGCACTTTCATTACTGCTTATTTTTGGTCACCACTAGCCCCGCTTTCTGTCCTGCCCACTCTTATTAACTCATGTCTCAATTGCCTCCCTCGGGCCAGTGAATACAGGATCCTTCTTTAGTGTCTGAATTCTAGCAAAATAATTTATAGTTATGAGCAGCTCATCACTACATTTAAAGACCAACCCAGGCAGCTGTCTGTGATGGGCATCTGAGAGGATGGACAGAGTTGGAACAAAAATAAATTTGTCTCTTTGATCAAAGTCTAGTTATTGCCACACCTGGGAAACTTTTAGGCTCTCATCCCAACCAGTGAATTTCTACATGGATTTTGGAAACAAGCTCATTTATATTTTAGTGTTTTTTAAGGGAGTGGCATGGCTTTTTCCCCTCCCCTAACATTTCTTGCTAAAGTCGGTCATCCTCTGAGGAAGGGTACATTTGAATCAGACATTCAGTCATGTGTAAGTAAGGACTTTCCAGGTGTTGCCATTATTCTCCCGAGTATTCAGTTGTGACACTTGGAATCCTGTAAGGGAAACCACCCCAGCAATAATGACTTTGGTGAGGAAGCATTAAATTTAAATGATAAAGCCTCAGGGAATCTGGAATGTGTCATCCGTGCTGCCCCCCACACCACCCCCCATTTCCTGCTGGCCCAGGATTGCCCTGTTTAACAAATGAAAATTATTAGTTGTTTATCTGAAATTCAAATTTATCTGTCATCCCTCTGGCCACACCCCAGTACGTGTCAGGGCTCTGTGTTTGCTTTGCACCCCACTGGTCCTTTGAGTTGCAGGTCCTTACATCCAGGTCTGGGAGAGCTCTGCACACCTTTTGAAGGAGTGGGGAGCTCAGTGGGGAGGGCAGTGGGCTGAGGCCCCCTGTCCCAGCTGACACAGCCAGGTCTCAAGACTGGTCAGGCCAAACAGAGGTTCTGGCAAGTTACTGACAAAACAAACAAACAAAAACAAACAAACAAAAAAACATCAGTGCAATGCCACTCATGGTGCTGCCTGGCAGAGGGCCAGTCTCAGGGCCTAGCAAGTCACTACAATTCCTTGAAACTGCAGTTCAATGCTTTTTACTTCCTTGGAATGAAAACAGGGAAAATACCAAGTAACCAGCATTTGTTAAGGGCACTACTCTTTACTTGTGTGATTTAATTAGCAATCCTAAACAGTGGGGCATCCCCCTCACTCCATGCCCTGGGCGTCTTGTTTAATTTTTATGGCTACCTTTAATGGGTGTCATTGTGCCCATTATTAGAGAAAGAAACCATGGCTCTGAGGGTTAAGGAAAGTGCCGGGAAGGGTCTTTTAGTTGTGAGTTAAGATGCGGAGAATGCCCCCCACCCCCCACGCCACCCCTACATCGCCAATATTTTATTTATTGGAGTGAAGTTACAGTAAACTCTAAAACATGCCTGAAGGGGAAAAGAATTCTTAGAAGCAGAAGGAAAGGGCAATTCCTCTCTCATCCCTCTCTGCCTGTCTGTAGCATCCAAGGCCTGTCACAGGGTCTTAACGCATGTTTACTGAATGGGTAAATGCTTGGAACCGCAGGGAGGGGTGAAGGGAGTCAGGGCCTCTGGCCTCTTCCTTACCTTTACTCCTGCCCCTGCCCAACAGCTTCTTCTCCAGCCCAGCCTGTGGACCCTGTGCGTAGCTCCAGCCCCTAGCACGCTCCTCCCAACTCCGCAGGCAGGACTTCCCCAAATGCACCACAAGCATCCCCAAACTTAAGGCTGTGAGTCTTTGTTCAAACTGTTCATGCCTTTGTCCCTTCCCTTCCGGTGGTCTTACTAGATACGCAAATACCCGACCCCCTCATTCCCAATTCAAGTCCTTCTTTTCCACAAAGCCCCTTCCAACCACCTAGTACAGCGGAATCCTGCATTCTGAACTCTGAGCACTTAGTGTGTCAGCCATGTCAGAGCAGGAAATTCCCTTTGGTAAAAACATTCAGGCCAAGCCCTGCATGTTATGGATGAGGACATGGAGGCACAAGGAAGTCCTGTGGTCTGCCCAAGGTCTCGCCATTCTCTAAAATATTTGTTCGTTGCTTCTGTACATCTGTTCTGAATCTGTGGTTCACCACATCAAGCAGCCATCTTGTATTTACCTGCCGCATGCATGTGTGTGGACTTGTTCTGTACAGAAACTCAGAAAACACCTTTAAAAGGGAACTCAGATCCTCCAAATGGGCACTGGAGAGCGTCACAGTGGATGGGTGTCTGATCCTCCTACCTGTGACTCTTATTCCTGGACAGCTCTTACCCATTACCATTACCCCCACCTGCTTGTTCTCAGGAGCTCCACTCCCACTTTAAAATTTGAGTCCAAGCTGGATATAGGATGCTTGAGGGGGTGGAATAAACACAGAAAGTTACATGCAGACTACATACTCTGATTCACAAGAGAATGCTTTTGCGTCTTTGTTGGTAGTTGGGCCTGTGCTCCAGGTCTCCCTCCCTCTTCTCCATGAAACGAAGAGGCTATTAACCCCTGTTATCTAGGAGCGCCCTCCAAAAGTCTGACTCCACACCCAAAAGAACACCCCAAGTCGCAGGAATTCCTGCTTCTGGTGGTCAAAGGCTTATCTTCCAGATTCTCTTTCTGATTTGAGGAGCCTGTTCTTTTCATAATTACATTCTTTAGGTGACCCCAACCCCCACCCCACTACTCAATAGGGTTCTTTATCCCAAACCGCAACAGGATGAACCTATCAGATGCCTTCATGGCATCTCCCTAACATGTTAATTCTCTAGGACATGCACCCTCTCTTTCTTATGAATTTTTGCCCCCTTAGCATTCAGCACTGTGCTGGGCATTTAGTGAACACTTGAACCGAGTGGATTTGACACATCAAGTGTACCTGAGGGAAGGAGCTTGGGGTGGGCGGGAAAGGTTGGTGTGGAAAGTGATAAAGGGTGCCATCCTGTTAACCACCTCCTGGAATACTGAAGGATGCCTACTCCACTGTTGTTCCCCAGAGTGTATTCATTCATTCACTCATTCATTCTTTCATTCTTTCATTCATTCATTCATTTACTCATTCACTCAACAAATATTTCTACAGTTCTTGTTATTTGCCAGGCATTGTATTTAGTGCTGGGTGTCAGCAATGAATAAAAAAAGCTCTTTGTCTGCCCTGAAGAGCTTTGATGGATAACCTGTCATGATCTCATAAGTAGTAGTAGGAGCATGGTTAATGAACCAGGGTTATGTGCTTGAGCAATTCTGTCTTCTTTCCTTTGGTTTTGTTGTGAAGTATGGATGTGAAGATGGGTTTTGCTCTGAGAAGCCCCACAAATGGGGTTACTGTGGTTAATAAAGACCACCAGGAAAATCATAGGCAGTTGTGTTATGTATGTGCTTTTTCTTTATACAAGACCTTTAAAGGTCAGTTTATTGGAGCCCAATGAGACAATTAGGTATATAGGGGGTAATTTAGTTGCTTCTTCCACAGTAAACGTGGCAGTTCTTGATGTTGGTGAACTTGTTCTGGTGCTCTGAAATGAAAAGGATACGTAAGACTTAGGCCCAAAGGAATTTGATCTTATTTTCCCCTTTTCTTTTTTATTTGGCTCATGAACTTCATTCCATACCAGTTTTTTTTTTTCCTGTGCACAGTAAAGTTTTAAAATAAACAGCAGCAACTCTGTTTTCCTAGTATAACTAACATGGAAACACATAATCCTCTTAGTTTTCTTAATTTTTGCAAACGGGGATTTGTTGGGATAAAATCTTTAAGTAGTCCAGTCACATGGACTAGATATTCATTTAATGACCTCAAGTACAACCTATTAGAAAAGTGAAGTAATGAATTAATAATGTTCCTCACAGTTATTTTCTCTCCCTTATTTTCAGCCATAGTCTGTACAACTTTAATGGAAGTCGTGAATGCACAGTTAATTCACCCCTGTAAGTAGAGGGCAGTCAGTTCATATTGGCTAGCATTCCATTCAGCTTTCTGACCTTTCCATTTTGAACATTTGAAAACAAACAAACAAAAACCATTATTTGCAGCTGTGCTGTCTGAAACAGTAGCCATTGGCTGCTGTGGCTTCTGAAATGTGGCTAGTGTGACTGAGCTGAATTTTTGGTGGTGTTGTTGATTCTAGAGAGAGGGGAAGGGAGGGGGAAGACAGGGAGACAAACATCAATAGGAGAGAAACATCGATGGGTTGCCTCCTGCATGCGTCCCAGCCAGGGACCGAACTCGCAACCCAGCCATGTGCTCTGACCAGGAATCAAACCCACAACCTTTGGTTTGCAGGATAACACCCAGCCAACTGAGCCACACTGGCCAGGGCTGAGCTGAATTTTAATTTTAATTAATTTAAATTTAAAAACTGAGGAGTGTAAAGTATTTGTTTGTTTGTTAAATACAACTTTATTGGGATGCTTGTAAGTATGTTTGGAACAACTTCGATGTGTGAATCTACATTTTTCAACTGTAACATATATAATACAGATTATTTATTTTTTAAATTATTTATTCTATTATAATTGTCCCAATTTTACAGATTATTTCTTATGAATATTTAGCATCCAAATTGGGGTGTGCTATAGGATAAAATACACACCAGATTTTGAAGACTTGGTTAAAAAAATGAATGTGAAATACCTCACTTAGTAATTAATTTTTTTTATACTGACTTCTTTTTGAAGTGATAATGTCTTGGATATGTTGGGGTTAAAGAAAAGATATTAAAATTAATGTCACCTGTTTTGTTTTTTTTCTTGTACTTTTATAATGTGACTACCATAAAATTTAAAGCCATATCAGTGTTTCTCACGATATCAATACAAAACAGCCTGTTAGATCGAAATGAAAGGTCCCATGTCATGGTCCACAGGGCTCTCACCAGTTTACCTTGTGAGAACATCGTAATGAGCTCAGATAAAAACAGTTACAACAAATTCTATGTCTTAGCAAATCATAAAACATATTTAGTAATTTGTTTTTTTAAAGCTTGTCCAACCCAGGTGG
Source organism: Furipterus horrens (assembly GCF_987537825.1). Taxonomy (NCBI): domain Eukaryota; kingdom Metazoa; phylum Chordata; class Mammalia; order Chiroptera; family Furipteridae; genus Furipterus; species Furipterus horrens. The sequence goes on from NW_028327172.1 coordinate 192,923,672, forward strand.
TCTTGGATACTTTCTGATTACAAAACTGTACCATATATTTAATTTTACTTATCATGGGAGAAATCTCATAAATATAAACATAGAATTTTAAACAACTCAACTGGTTAAGAAAGCTGTTCAACAGTATGATTAAATGAATCTAATCACAGATACCACTATAAAGCATTTAAATAATATTTTATGCTATGGACACCATAGTACCTGTGGTTAAAAGCTCAGGTTTTAGAGTCAGGCAGTTGTGGGCTTGATCTGCCACTTTCTAGTTGTGTGACCTCGGACTAGGATTTTAAACTTGCTAAGCCTTGGTTTCTTCATCTATAAAATGAAACAATAATAATCCCTACATAATAGCATTGTTACAAGGATTAAGTTATAACCTATGTAAAGTCCCTGGCATATGAGATGCACTCAGTTGTGGATAACTGTTGTTGATTACAAAGTTATTGTTATTATTATTATTGGCCTTATAAAGTACCCAACATTGTCTTCAAGGTCCCTATCAGCTGTCTTGCTGTTGTATCTGGGAGGTTCTGTCAGAGCTGCCATTCATCTACAAGTTGTTAAAATTATTTAGAGTTAAAATTACGTGCTCTCCTTGTGCCTATCCTTGACCTTGTTTTGTTTTTTCTCTACCCTTTGTTGTTCTTTGTCTCATTCTGCAATTAGCCTTTGATCCTGAAGTTTCTCTTCTCTTATTTTGTCTTTTCTATGTGGGCACATTCCATATCTCTACTAAAGTTTTATTTATAAGCATGTGTTGAACACTTATTATGTGCCAGACTCTCTGATGGGTGCTAGGAATACAAAGACGAATAACAAAGCTCCTGTCTTCAAGGTGCTTATACTAGTCCAGGGAGAGAGTTTATAAATGAGGACAATAAATGTCACAGGTGCTCTGATAGAAGTTGCAAGGGAGTCCAGTGTGAGCAGGGGCAGGAATGAGACAGTAGATTCTACCAGGGTGGCGATCAGGAAGGACTTCTTAGAGGAAGTGACAATTGAATGGTTTTGATAGATGAGTGGGAATTGAGGATAATGTATAAGGTTGGAGAAGAAAAGGCAGGCACAAGAAACAGCCTGACACCAGAATAGTGTGTTCAGGCAATGCCAATAGTTTGTAGGGACAGTAGGGTAAGACAGAGTACAGAAAGATGGAGTTGGGACAAGACACTTGACTGCAGAGGGGGCAGGGAACCGATCCCAGAGGACTTGGTATGCTTTGCTAACTCGTTGGTCCTGAGTGACACGATCAGATCCCAGTTGTGCAATGATCGCTTTGGCAACAAGGTCTAGAGTTAGGGGTGGAACCCTGTAAGGAAGCTATTGTAAGAGTCTGAGTGAAAAGCCTGATGTTGGCTGTAGCAGTAGAGACATGAAGATTCAAGATAACTACATGTGGCGATGGATGTTAACCAGACTTACTGTGGTGACCATTTCACATTATACACACATAGCAAAAATTACATTGTACGTCTTAGGCAAGTACAGTGTCCACTATGGTGAACTGGGGCAGCTGTGAGGAGAGAGGTCCAGCAGGCACTGGTCTACCAGCTGGAGTTCAGAAGAGAAGCTGGGTCCCGAGCTCTGCAACTGTTGTAGCTTCTGCTGCTTCTTGTTTTCCTTCCTATAGGACATGCCACTCACTACCACCAACCCTTTCCCTGAATGCTCTCAGGGTTATCTTTTTTTTCTTTTTTTTAGGGTAATAATTTATTTATTTTTAGAGAGAGGGGGAAGGAGAAAGAAACAGAGGGAAAGAAACATCAATGTGTGGTTGCCTCTCACGCATCCTCAACTGGGGACCCAGCCTGCAATCCAGGCATGGGCCCTGACTGGGAATCAAAGCAGCAACCCTTCGGTTCACAGGCTGGTGCTCAATCCCCTGAGCCACACCAGGGAGGGCAGGATTATCTTTTTAACCACTTTCTGTGGTAGGTGGTTGAGCTCTGTTCTAAAGAAGAAATCATTTCATCTTAGTGCCCCTGCCCCTTCTCATCATCTCACAAGCAGAAGGTACCAACCTGGAAGCAGACTTCCTCCAAGAAACCAAAGCAACCATCTCTATGTGATGCTCTCTAATTCTTCATCTTCCCAAGTGTCCCCCTGTGAAGCTTAATACTCCCCAGTGACATGTCCTTGTATTTAGAATAAGACCTAAACTCGTGACCATGGCTCCTTAGGCCCTTTACCACCAGACCCCTGGCCACCCTCCACCCTCCCAACTCTGCTCTTTCTCCTCTGCCTCTATCACCAAATTCCAGCTGCAGACTCCTGTTCCTGGAATCAGAAACAAAACATACAAGCCAACTTGTCCTACTGCAGGGCATTTGTGTCAGGTGCTCGCCTTGTGTGTGCCCAGACTCTTCTCCCCTCAAATCTCTGCTAGGCTTCCTTCATTTCTTCATTCAGTTCTCGGCACAAACATCTCAGGGATCTCACCAATCCCTGTCAGGCTCCACCCCATCGTCCTGCCTTACTGACCTCACCGTACTTACCGCTCTCCAAAATGATCTTAACTATTCACTTACGTGTAGTCTGTCTTTCCCCTTCAGTGTGGAGGCCTTGGCTCCCACCTGTCCCCACCACCTAGCACCTGACACATAGCAGGCACTCATCAGGTGTTGTTCTAAGAGCTTGAAATCTTGGCAAAATATCCCTAAGTGAAGGTGTTCTCCCCAGTCAGTTCAGCTAAGTTGTTTTGAAACAAACACTAGTTTTTGGAGTGACTCTCTTTTGTGGGAGGAAGGGGAGGCAGCTCTATTGGTCAGATTCCCAATAGGAAACAGATGTACACTCAACAGGATAATTGAAGAGAGATTATTAAAGGGATTATCAAGGTTTAGGGAAACCAAGAAGGGATTGTGAAGTACTGCCAAAAACCCAGAGAAAATAGTTGCGTGGAGGAGGCCTTGGCAGGAGCCTTCAGTGACGGGCTGCAGCCAGCCCCCTGTCACCCGGAAGTCGGGGAGCCCAGGGCATAAATGCCCCTCCCTTTTCTGCTCCCAGCCTCTCATCTTCTGCCTGTGCCCCTGTGGGCTTAACTCAGTGGGGTGCCAGAGAGCAAGGGAGACAAGTCCACGTGGATCAGCCTCCAGCAGTGGAAAAGAGTGTGGAGTAAAAGGAGAGAAAATCATATGATGTGTCCCTGCCAATTATTTTGTTCCTTAATCAAACACTGTTTTGTATTGTTACTTATTCTAGGTGCTTGTATGTGAGAGAAAGGTATTTGAGAACAGGGAACATGCTTATGACTCCTTTTAAGACTCCAGAATGATGTGAGAGGGGATTATTCCTCCGTATGTGTGAAGTTGCAGCCTAACTGACTCTGTAGAAACTTGTGAAATAAATATGTTTTGAAACCAGACTATTTTGAGTAAATCTTGGGAATGACAAGCCATAATTTAACCCTCCATCATAGCTTGTCCGTAGTACCCCAATGCCTGATATAAAAGAATGATACATGGTCATTTTTGTGGGTTGTTTGCTTGTTCTAGTGCATCATTTATGGCCGCAGTCATAAAACTCTATTTGTTCCCAGGTCAGACAGACTTCTCTGTAGGGCAGTGGGTGATTGATGAATCTTCCAAGACACTTTCTCTGTCTCAGCTCATTCTACTCTGAGGCTGACAAAATTCCCAAAGGGTTAGCGATTCAGCATTGTCCTGTCAAGTAATATATTTTAGGAACAAAAAAAAAAAAGTGATTTAATTTAATGTTAAAAGGCAAGGCTGAGTTCTAACATTTTTTACCCTTTGCTGAGTTAATGATGTAGACCATGAGTTCCAAAATGTCACAAAAAATAACAGCTACCTCCTTTGGGCTCCTGCTGTATACCATGCACTGGACTCTACCTGACATGGCATCCAGTACTCTCATACAGCTGGTATTAGTGCCGTGTTACATTTGAGACAGATTTAAGTCATCATCAGGACAGGCAGATTCAGGATTCAAACATGGCATCTCTCTGACACCAAGGACCGGGTTCTTGCAGCATGCAAGACAGGGGCTGCTGGGATCCCCATTTGAAACCTGCAGTGGGGTCCAGGTGGGACCGCTTAACGTGGTCAACAAGGAGGACAGGACTGAGGGTGGACACATCACTCTCTTGCTTTGCTATGCGGGGGGAAGTAAACCATCACGGAGAAGGATGAGAGGTGCGAAAGGGCCAAGAGGAGGGCGGCTGCCTTGTTGGGGGGCACTGGCAACCATGTTTCGAGCCCCTTATCCTTCCAACCTGTACATCCACTGCGACTGTGCTTATGGTGATAAGGCCTCTTCCGTGTGTCTGAGGTTTCTCACTTGGTGCCCAAAGGTTATCCTGTGCTGTTCTCAGAAACTGTTGAAGCCTGAAACCAGAAAGAGGACTGAGTTTAGGTCCCAAGCGAAGAACCTAATAAACTCATTTGTTGTGCGGTTTGATTATCTTTCGCAACTGAGAGAGAAGGTATTAGAAACTGGGGGGAGGAAAATGAGAAAGGGAAAAGGATTCAGGCATAAAGCTAAGTCACTTGGAGTCTAAGACTGTCTTTTTAAAAGAGAAAGTAAACAAATTTAGAAAAACCATGAGGTGGAATCATTTGACTTCACTAGTTTTGTTAGTGAAAAGTTTCCTAGTAGAGAGAGGTCCGTGATATTCAGCAGGTTGGCATTTAAACAGAATTAGAATTTAGGAGCACTCTAAAAACATTTCTGGGTTTAAAAAATAATTACTAGATTTTGCATAAGATTTCTGCACAGTAATGATCAGGGTGGGAGAAAATGCCTTGTATTTCTGCTGGTCAATAATTACCCTAACGTTCACTTTCCCAGCACAGTAACCCCAAGGTCATTGGAAAAAATGGCAGCAAAGAAAGACCCATAGAGAAAAATGCTTTGTTGGTTTTCCCCAGAGCTTCTTGTTGATGTGGATCTACCCACGAGTGTGACGACGTGCTCGGATTTGAACGACCTCCACAAAATGGGCCCAGTTAATTCTCTAGTTCTCCCTGCAGTCAGATCTTATGTTTCATCATTACTTTTAAAAGTTACAAAATTTTGCCTACATGCACAGTCTGAACTAGTAATTCTGTCTAATTGAGGGGTTTTGTTCACTGACTGTAGCCATTATGTGTTGGGCTGTGCCCTGTGCACTAGGCATTGTGCCAGGTATTTTAGGAGCATTATCTCTGTCCATCGCACAGCAAGGACGGTTCCAGCACCATTGGCAGGTGGAGGAGCCGAAAAATAGAGAAGTGAAGTCTCTTGTCCTCCTGATGCCCTAGGTAACGTGGGAACTCTAGAAGCTAAGGTGAAAGAGAAAACGATAGAAAAAGCCCCCAAATATAAGCTTTTAGATGCAAGAACAGTGAAATTTAAGTAGGCTGTGACACTAGGTAAAGGATATTGAGAGAAAAAGCTAAGAAAATGGAAAATGAATGAACACAGAGAATGGAGTCAGAGGGAGACCATTTATTCAACAAATATCTGTTAAATGCTGGGGTTAGGGTTGGAGGGACCCTAAGTGTGTGTTTGTTGGTTTCTTTACCAGGGAAGAGCACTATGGTACTCCCATCTATCTAACCCTAAGCTTTGGGCTGAAGTAAGAGGAAACCCCAGAGTTTGAAAGTGTCTGTGATAAGGCTGAGATGGGGCTTTTGGTTTGTTGTTTGGCTGCATTCCTGTCTCTTGGTAACTATAAGGTTATTCCAGACCTTTTTAAAAAAGCTTGAAGCACCATAAGTGGATTTTTTTTTTTAATTGGGAGAGAATAAATGGCAGAGGGACATCTTTATATTGTAATGGAATCTGATCAGGAGCCTATTATACTCTCTGCATTTGTTTGGACTGTCACATGAGCTGTCTCTAGAACTGTCTTCATGAAACTGTTAACTCCTGGATCTTTCTGAGGCTGCCTGCAAGGTGTTTGGTGTGCCAACAGGCTGTTGGTCAAGGGCCCTCATTGGTGAGCAAGCGTTTCTCAGTTTGAGGAAGTCTCTGTGGCTGGCCGTGCTAGGCTGGGGTCACCGGCTTGCAGAGAGCTGGAGTGTGGGCACAGGGACTGGGGTTTAGCCTCTTTCCCAGAACTGAAACCGGCCCCGTTCGTTGGCTCAGCACTCGAGGAAGCTGTTTCAGGAAACAAACCCAGGAGGAACTAAGAGCACAGTCATGTGTTCACGAATGACTCACTCAGGGTTTCTCCTGCAGCACATGACCCTCAGGCCACAAATGCAAGCGGTGGGCTGAAAGTTAGTGATACATTACAGGGGTACCTTATTGGAGCAACTCCCTTTCTCCTGCAATGGCTTGAGTGACAGGTAGCATCCAGAGGGAACTTGGGAACCAGCCTGCCTGAATCTAAAGGTTATTTAATATCATTTTGCCTCCCTTTCTTCTGTAAAATGGACATCGGAATAATAATACTTCATAAGGTTTTTGTGAATATGTATTATATGAGCCAACACTTGTGCCGTGCTTATAACAGTGTCTGCCACATGGTAATTATGAATGTTTATCAAGAAAGAGAAACACAGCTGTCCAACGCTGATCTTAAACACAAGTGATTTCTCATTATGACGTTAATCCATTACATTCATTTTATACTTTACAGTTTGTGAAATGCTTTCCTATATGTCACATCCCGTGATCAGAGGATAGTCTATAGAATATGTTCCACATTTATAAGGAAGAGGCTGAGGAGAGAGTATAATCTAGGAAAGATAACGGGAAAGGACTCCCTTCTGGAGGAATGCATTTCATGGCCTGGGGTACCGCCCAGGAGGAGTTCAGGGAAGGGGCCCCACCACTGCTGCCTGCATACCCTGTCTCTTAGCAAGCCCTTCAGGCCTCCAGGGCAGGAGAGTTCCCCCAGGGCTCCTATCCAAAGGAGAACCTGGACCAAGGAACTGGGTGGGGGGAGCTGGGTGGGGACCAAACAAGATGCCAAGAGGCTCCACCCTTCGCACTGGGGCTGCTTGCCAAGAGGCAGCCACCAGGCACAGGGAGCATGGTCTTTTCTGTCCTGGAGCCTGCCCTTTGGGAGCTTGTTCCGTGTGAGAAGGCACAAAGCAAACCATGAAGGGAACCAGGTTTTTCGCTTCAAAAGAGAAAAATTCCAGATGACCAAATGGCACTGTGCTCTTGGCCAACAGAGTGGCTTCACTTGTCCTCTCAGTGCTAAAACCAGGGCACTTTCAGGAAAACCCATAGAGGTTCGTCACCCTGGCATATAGCGGGCCCTGATCACATGGGCCAAGGCACATGAAAGACAAAGCCATTCCAAGGCCAGGCAACTTGGTGAGACTCCTTATAGGTAGCTATGGTAATAATATCCCCTTTGTGAATTATCTTGTTTTTGTGGGGCCAATATCCTCCCTTCCTGTACCTCCCACCGACCCCAGATCAGGGGCTTTCTACCCCGGCACAGTCAATACTTTGAATTGCTGCGGGATGCTGTCTCATGCATTGTAGGATGTTTAGTATTATAGTATCCCCAGCCCTATACCCACTAGATGCCGGTAGCACCCACCACCAAAAACATCTTTAGGCATTGCCAAGTAACTTCTGGGGCAGGAAGGGAAAATGACCCCAGTTGAGAACTATAATAGCTCCTACATTGTAGGAAAATGACCACCTGATCATCTCTGTAACCTGTCTGACTTGGTCTTCATTTTGTGTTCCTTCCCTCCAGTTATACTTCTTCCACTATCTTGATAGCTGTCTTGAGCGCTCTCCCCACCCCTATCATATATGATCTTGTGATTACTTGTGAAATTTTCAAACATACCTACAGAATCCAAGTTTGTCCAACAGTCTGGAAGGAGTCATTTCTTTGAATATTTTAGAATCTGGAAATTCTTTCTTGCCTTAATTTTATTGTCTCAGAAGGGTTCTGAAGTTCATTGGAATCAAGCAAATACAAGTCTTCAAGTTTTCTTAGAAAAACTATAATTAAAAAGGCTTTCTTTTTTTACTAGAAAGCCTGTTTCTCTGATGGTTCTAGCTTACTAGCTCTGCCCAGGCTATTTCTGAAATAATTCAGTAATGTTCTATGGAGACACTTTAGGAAGAGCTTTTTACATTATTAGAGAAGCTTTTAAATGTCAGAAGTCTAATAACCCTCAACAGCTACAGAGAGGCTGCAGGACTGAAGACCATTTGCAGAATTTATATTCTTCCACCTGTACAGTCAGCACTATTCTGTTTTTTAATGAAAAAATATTCTCAATGCTGCTCTTCAGTTGCCATGACAACTTTGTGACAAAACATCATCTGATTGACCTTTTAGCCTAATACTGTTTTTATAAAGTCATGCAGAAATAGAAATTCCAATTATCTTTATTAGTAAACTGTTCCAGTTTGTAATTATCCTTAGAGTAGAAATTTTTTCCTTTTCTTAACCACTGAAGATCATTTCCTCTTTATAATGCTGCCTTTATTAGAATGAATTTTAATCTAATTATAAAATGATGCAGGCCACTAAAGAAACAGAGAACACAAAGAAGAAAATAAAAATAATCTGTAATCCCACAACCCAGAGATAATTGTGTTGGAATTATATGTCTTTTAAAAATTCATATAATACACGAGTAGGCTTAAAAGGTTAACTTTTCCCCTGTTCATATCTTAATAGGGATAGAAAACAGTTTCACAATTTTGTGGTGAATTTTAATGTATCGTACTTTTAAATGAATAAATAAGGAGTTTCATAGGAGAATTAAATTAACAAAGAATGCATAACGATGGGCACACACAGTTTTTTACTGTTGATTTATTCAAATAAACCGGGGCCTGGGTACCAACGGTTTTTAGTTTCTTATGTATCCTTGTAGCAAATATTTGTATCCTTGTAGCTTCTACTCCTCTTCCCCCTTTTCCACAAAAGGTAGAATATTAGCTGAATAGCTTTGCAATTTGTTTTCTTCACTTGGCAATACTTTTTGGAGATCTCCCAATCTCAGTGCATCGAGAGCTTCCACATTGACTTAAAAAAAATAAAGACATAGTTTTCCATTGTATGCATTTGCCATAATTTTAACTAGTCACTGTTGATGAACATTTGGTTTGTTTCCAGTCTTTTGCTATTAAAAAAAAAGCCCCAATAAATTATCTTGTACACGTGTCATTTTTGCAAGTATTAAATATATCTATAGGATAAATTCCCCAAAGTAGAATTGCTAGGTTAAATAGTATATGCAATAGTAATTATAATGAACATAATGGATATATATTAGATATGGTCATTATAATAGATACATAATAAAATAGATAAGTATCCTCTGTAAGGGTTGTGTATATATATATATATACACATACATATATATATATATATATATATATATATATAGTTTCATCAGAAATGCATGAGAGTATCAGTTTGCCAACATATTAACATGTTACTATATTACTTCCAACTTCTGGATTTCTGCCAATTTGATAGATGAAAAATGATATTTCAGTTAGTTTCAATTTGCATATTTTAATAAAGTTAACGTCATTTATACTTTGTGAATTATCTGCTCATATTCTGTGCCCATTTTTTCTATGGGCTTATTAATCATTTTCTCATTGATTTGCATAAGCATTTTATACATTACAGAGACAGCTCTTTGTGTTGTGAATTGTGGACATTTTTCTGTTGATCATTTATCCTTTGATTTTGTTTGTGGCTTTTAGCAATATTGTATGTACTTGAAATTATGAGGCTTTTACTAAGGCTTTTGGTTTATGAGTTGTAGTAGAACTCTTATGAAAAGAATTCTTATGTTTTCTTATAGAACTTTTGTGGTTTAATTTTTCACATTTAAATATTTGATCTATTTGGGATTTATCCTGATATGAGATAGAAGGTACAAGTTCAACTTTGTTTTTGCCAAATGAGTATCTAGATGTCCCGACACCAAGTCCTGTCTCCATTGGTATACAGTACCGCTTTCGTCATCTATTGAATCGCCTTATGTACTTGGACATATTTCTGGATCTTCTATTCCATTCCATTGCTCCAGCTAGTCCTGTGCCAGTATTCTATATTTGCATATAGTGTCTGTTTTGTCATTCCATTTTCCCCTCCATTAGTTTAGAATTGTGTCTTTTAAAAAATTTTTTTAACATTTATAAGTTGATGGATTTTAAGTCCATTTACCTACTTTCTGACTTACGTGCTACCCTTGTCATGTATTTTAATTCTTTTAAATAGTATTTTTAATTTATTAGATCTTTGTCTGTTTATATTAAGACTCCACAAGACATTATGGAGGTTTTATATGGCAGTGTTTATATAAATTTATAACTTCTATTGCTCTTTATTTTATCCTGTATTCTCTGACTTTCCCTCTTGGACTATTTTTCTTCTGCTTAAAGAATGTCCTTTAGTGACTGTCTACTTGTGATAAACTCTCACTATTTATTTAACCGAGCATGTCATTATTTTCAGCTTCTTTTTTGAATTATTTTTGATGAGGACAGAATTCTAAGTTCGTAGTTTTGGTTTGTGTTCCATACTGGACACATCCTACTGGTTTCTGGCCTTCTTTGTTGTTGCTAAGAAGGCAATTGTCAATCTAACTATTAGTCCTTTGAAGATAATAATTGCATTTTTATAGTAAGCATAGTTATTACAGTCTGTCTAATAATTTTAATATCAGGAGTCCCTGTGAGTTTAATTTTGTTTCCTATATTTTTTTCTGGTTCTCATTCATGTTGTCTGATTCTCTTTGACTGGATGCTGGATCTTGTACTTAAAAATGGTTTTCTAGAAATGATTTGAGGTTTAGCAGTAACTTATGTTTCTCCTAGATCACACTATTTATTTATCAAGGCTTTATATTATGTTTCAATATCTGATAGTGCTAGTTGTCCTTCAGTCAGAATTTGCCTGATTATGAACTTTGGGATTAGCTTGTCTACTTCCAAACCTCCCTTCCTTAAAAAAAAAAAAAAAAAAAAATCTATTATTTTTTGGGGAGGTGAACATGTTAAATTTATAATGGCATCTCATGATGTGAATCTTCCTATACAAGAGTATGATGGGAGAGAAAACACTTAAAAAGAATGTTGTATAAATTGTATTCATTTTGGAACTTTAGAACCATTCTCTGAGATCATAGTGGAATCCATGTTAAGGTCTCATTTCATATAGAAGTAATCATTTTAGATTGTCTCATTTATAAAGCATGGTAAGTTTAGAAATGATGCGATATTAGACTTTTGGCCTCTTGATTCTCCAATGTTAGATTCTATTTTCATACCTCTCTCATCTGACCCCGTCCCGAGTCATGTTACACAACAAAAAGCCCTGGGCTTTACCTTGATTCTGTTGGGCTAACCCTATATTTCTTTGTTTTCTATGAACACTGATAATATTCCTTTCTTCAAATACACTTGCTGTGCTATACACCATAGTATATGATATCCTGCAAGTATATACTTGCAGTGCCATTACAGCATCTTGGGGTTAGAGATGACAGTGCACAGTGTTTAAGAGAGTAGGATCTGGTGTGTCTCTGAAACGGCTTCAAGTCTTGGCGGGGCCTTTCCCCAACCTTTCAGCTTTGGGCTAGATATTTAACCTTTTGAAGACATAGCTTTCTTTGGAAAATGGACATTATCATAGGAAATCTTGATCAAACTATCACTGTGAACATTAAATGAAAAAAAAACTCGCAGTATGTACAGCCATAGGCACATACTAAGTGCTCAGCAAATTTTAGTTATAATGCAGTCCTTTTATATTACAGATCACTTCTGAGGTTCAGACACTTAAGTAGCTTTTCTAAAAATCAACATTTTTAGGAGGTGGCAGAGCTTTTGCCTCTGAGTCCAGTGTGCTTTCCATGGTGCCACTAGTGAATAATAAGAATAAAGAATAGCTAGGGTGTATGGTCCTTACCAGGTAGGCCCCATTCTTAGCACCTTATCTATATTAATTCAGTTTATCCTTATGAGCCAGAAGGTAGGTACTCTTGTGTTGTGAATTGAACTAAGATGTTGGCCTCAGAACTGGCTCCACAGTCCAGTTTCTAATATGTTACAGAGCTTCTAGTCAGTGATATTCCAAGAATGAGCACCTGGCTACCCCAAAAGTCTAGTTTGGGCTGGTAATACCTCCCACCGGGAGCATTGCCCTATTTTTGAAACATTTCTCTTCAACAATGTGTAGCTTTTTCCTCTAGTCCCTCTCTGCTTTCTTTTTTTCTTCGGTCTCTCCCAGTCCACTTATCCTTTTCATTCTGTGATCTTATTTATCCTTTATCCTAATCTATGTGTTTGGGGCTTACCGTGAAGATTATGTGAGCTGGGGAGGGGCGTCAGGGGGACTAGCTTTCACTAAGCACCTACTAAACATCAGACATTGTACAGGTGCTTTCTTATCCACATTCTCATCTTCATTTTGCAGGGGAGAAAACTAAGGCTCAGAGAATAGAAGAAATAAGTTACCCATGCTTACGCAGTTGGATGGTCACAGAATTAACATTTGAGCCCAGGTCTGTTTCCAGAGCTGATAGTTGTATGCACTGGCTCAGCTGTGCTGGTTTTTAAAAGCCTGGGATCTTTCTGTCCCTCTTGGTGGATGGATAGTTGCTGCCTCAAGCCTCCCATGTGTCCCTATCACTACCGGCCTGGACTCCCTAACCCCTTCCCAGGAACCCCTGGGCCTGCCCACCAGCCAGCAGGTAAAAGGTTAACATCCATTCCAGCAGGGGCGTCCAGGCCCCTGCTCCAGCAGCAAGGCTGCAAGCGCAGCTGTGTGTCAGTGCCCTTGAGGCCCTCCTGCTCTCAGCCACGCAGCCCTGTGGTATCGGGTCTCCTGCTGAGCACCTCTTAACATCACTGGGGCAGCACAGGATGAATGAGAAAGTAGCTTCACAGCTCATTAATGAAACTGCCTCTTGGGATCACATCAGACACACAGGGGAAGCTTAGCTGAATTCATTGCTTCCCTTGATAAAATGCAGGATGAAAAACATTACATCTGTGGACAGATGGATTTGTGCTGTCACCAAGACTGAGGTTGCTGGAAGGAGCATTTCCTCAGGTCCTGCCCAGCCCCCACTCGCCCTGCCTAACCTACCCAAGCCACCCATGCTGGGGCCCTCCTAGATGTTCAGGCACTGGGGTCCTTGCCTGGAAACTCCTCTGCCTCTTTCTGTGCCCTCTCCATTCACCAAGGCTCCTCAGGTCTCAGAGGCCCACTAGACTGGTGTTATTTTCAGAATCATTTCTGTTGCACTTGGGCAAATGGATTTTTTGATAGGGCCTGGGGTTGTGAACATCATTTCTAACATTCTTTCTTTGGAAAAGGTGTTCTCTGTTTCAGAAAGCAATTTATAAATGAACTGTTCTGAAAGCAAGATAGGGATTTTTCTTATATTCTGGAAGGAAACTAGTTAGTGTATGTTTTACTCTTCTCCAAGGCTTGTTTTATGGTTGATGATAAACAATAGATGTTACCCATGCTCTTTATTTCTCTTACTTTAAAGCCATACTTGCCCCTATCTTCAAATATTCCTTGTTTTCATTAGGATAAGCTAAGTAGCAATACCATAGATTCCAGTATGTCAGTGGCTTTACCCAATAGAAATATATTTCTTGCCGATCTGATGTGTGTGAAGGTTGGTTGGGGTGCTCACTTCCAAGAACTCATTTGGAGGTCCAGACTGAGAGTGGCTTTGCTTCTCCAACCCATGGTGTACAGAGTTGCCCAGGCATTGCTCTCCCAGTCAGCCAGGGGAGGAAAAAGCCAGAGGACAGTGCCTGGGAGATTTTTAGGGTCAAGACCGTATTGCATCATCATGGCCCACATCCTTTCCTCTCCAACCATGGGCTAGAGCTAAGTCAAATGGTCAGACCGAATGGTAGTGTGGGGACTGTGGCCTCACAGTGCTCCATAGAAGGGAGCAACCTGTCACCTTGTATTTTTCATAACTTTCAAATACTTTGGGCAATTACACTTGTAAATGTGCCCGCTGAAGGTCGTACTTAGGAGATGTGACACAGAAGCTCTGCCACTCTTTTGTTTTAATTTCAAGCAGTAGCCTTGGTTACACAGCCACACTGGGAAGAGTGTTTACTACCTCTCTGCATTAGGAAAATGTGAAGAGTAGACCAGGTGGGAAGTTAGCATGTGGGCGAGTCCACCAGGTTTTGCCTCCTGGATACATGCAGTGGGAGAGGCTTCACATCTGGGCCACACTGATTGGTGGTATGACCTTGAGCAAGTCACCTGTCTGCATCTGTTTTCTCATTGCATCAATGGATAGATATCTAAGGTATTTCACTGTTTTGAGAATTTGGCCTCTGGTGATCCTACAGGATAATTATCACATAGCCACAAAGTTTGGAGAGCGTTTTACAGCTTTTACAGCCACTTAATTATTTTTTTTTAAATGAAAAGAAAAGCACTACAGTACATCAAAGTGTTTATTGCTTAAATGCTACTTATGAAACAAAAAGGAATTATTTGGAGCCTGTCTAGTTGAGTGAACAGTTCAGAGGTCAGCAACGACACTAAAATGTACTTCTTATTTTAGCAAGGGCAAAAGAACGTCAGTCAAATATAACACGTGAATTCATATACTTTGCATAATTTTAAACTTTCTGCTTATGCTGCCTTGTCATTGAACTTAACTCTCTTTGGGATATGGCATTTGAAGTTTTCATACCCACCAAATGCGACTGTCACCCCTTGGAGTAAATTCTTTATTGATGTCTCTTTTAAGAATAATGTTGCTTCTGAGGAGTCCTGAGTATTGAACCAATACTACTCAGCATGAAAAAATATGTTATCAGTGAAATAAGTTTTAGTTTCAAGGGATTAGTCATAAAGCCCTTTTATGGGCAAGTCACATGTACGTGTGTATGTTATCCACTATCAGGAACAATCTTTTGTGCACCTAAAAACTTCTATAGATTTTGACCTGGAAAGGGACAGGCCATGCTGTTGCAAAAAGTTTTGAGTGCTCATTTGCTGAAAGCACTGGGCTAAGGGTTTTGTTATCCTTCAGACTATTAACATTAGCTTGGCCTACCTAGCACTAACCGATCTTCTGAGTATTATGTCATATGGGATTTCAGTGGGACATGTCATATGGGATTTCAGTGGGACAGGATCTAAATTTCTGAGATTTGGGACAGAGGAATGTGGGAAAGGGACCTTGATTTGAAAATAAGAGCTGTTGTACAATTCTCAAAACATTTTTTAAAAACCCTGACTCCTCACATAATCCCATTGCATTGACTATTCCTGGGCCCACCCCCATGACATCTAAGTCGGTTGCCATAGAACCGTGGTTCACAGACTTGTCTAATGAGTAGACTTACTGGGACATTGTTGAAAATGAGAGATTTCCGGACCTTTCCTTTGGTGGCGTTAATGCAGAAGCTCCAAGGCGAGGCCTAGGAATCTGGTTTTTAAGGGGCTCTCCAGGTGATAGAGTGAGCTTGAGACACAAGCAGGGATCCCCCCGTTTTCGATGAGGGCTCTCTGAGGGGCACTGTGGGGATGAGTGTCCCACTCTATTGCACAGAGACAGACGATCTGGGTGACACCTAGCACAGCGATAGCTTGAGCACACCCTCCATCGATATTTGTAGACTGTTGAAAATTTTGGGAAATGAGCACATTCTCTCTCAACCTTAGGTGGACTAGGAATGGTAAGTCATATTCAAAAGAACCCTGAGGTGAGCCTGGAATGAGAGCAGGGTGGGGGGGGGTGTTCTAGAATTTAGTAGCTCCCACCTCCTTGGCCTGGTGTAACCCCAGTCTGTTTCACAGTATGTTGCTTTTGTTTCCCATCTGAAGTCCAATGACGTCAAAAGTTCCTGTCCTCATCTGTGCTCCAAGGTGCACTGCCAGCTTTTCCTAGGTTTCCAAAGGAGGACCACCTTCCTTCTGATAGGCACATGTTTTCCTTCAATCACATTAATCTTACAGTCTCAGATCCAGGCAGACCAGGTGTTCTTTTCCTGTGGACTTTGTTTATCTTTTAATCTAGTGGGTCTTGGAGATGATACCTCAAGGGGCTTCCCTGGATTGTCATCTAATTACAGATTGTAAAATATGCCATTGATTTAGTGACTTAATATTAGCCTTTAAAGTGAGTAAATTTGCACATTGGCTATTTGAGAGATGTTAAAATGTAAAATTTGGTGTATTAAAGAGTGGAAGAAACAGGTTTTAAGTTATATATAAAAGAGCAGACCATGCTTTGTGGACTTCTAATAAGTGTTACTGATTGGATGAACGAATGAATGGATGAATGACATGAGATTTCTCACCTCAATCTCTTATTGTAAGACAATGGGATAATGCCAGAAAAACCAAAGTTTAAGTCTCGGCCTACTTCTTAGAAGCCTTCTTTTTCCAGGAAGACAATCTCCCCAGGCTTTGGTTTTCTTCACTGAAAGCGGGGTCAACAGTTCCCACCTTGTTTGGTTGTTGGTAGGATTAAAACCAGACACCACACAGTCTGTTTTAATACAGTGTCTGGCACTTAGCCAGTGTGAAAAACATGGCAAATAATGAAAAAAAAGGGAACAGCATCAACTTGTGATCTGTTATGGTGGTGAGCAGTCAAAGACAACGTAGACCAATACACTGTACAGACCAAATTAAAACTTGAGATGCACAACGAGAAGGTAGGGGAGGGTCAAGGAGCAGGTGGGACCACCACCTCCTGGCCGCTCAGGCTTACAAGTGACGTAAGGGGGGCCCTAGGGGCAGTTGGGAGAGCCAGGGCGTCTGCCATCCCTCCCAAGGAATTGGATATATTGTTAGCTCCAATCAGGTTTTTAACAAAATTGATCTTCTCATTTGACACCATCCTGCACCTTGGTGCTTCAGTTTCCCCACCTGCAAAGAATGCCTTGGGCTCTCTTAGTCTTCAGAGGAGGGTGGGAAGGAAGCGCTGGGCCACCAAGATCTCACTTCTCTGAAAGCCCTGTGCCCTGGGGAACGGGAAGACAGCCCAGCTCATGATTTCCATGCCCTTGTATCTTAAAGGCTGACCTTAGCAAGTGCTTAGAGCATGTGAGGGGGCTCTGCACTTTCCATGGAGTCGACTCAGGTTCTGCAGGTGATGCTGGTGAAGCCCCTGTCAGTGACCCTGGCCATGTTAGAAAATCCCTAACAACCGTGAAACTTCTGAGTGGTCTGGCTGTGTGTTGACAACAGTGTTTCAGCTGACTTGTCTGGTTTTTAACTGTTGTGCTTCTCTGAGGGTTGGGTCAGAAAGCGAGAACAGGGTAATACCCGAAAGTGAGTGCCTGGCTGTGGGTGAATGATTTACAGACCTGCTTGCTAATTCATTAACATCTAGCATAAGTATGTTGACCCCCCCCCCCACAAAAAAAAAAAAAGGGGAAAAAAGGGAACATTAAACACTGCTTGAAATATATAGATTTGAAAGAGCACTGAGTTGTCTATTTCATGTGTGCTTTGCTGGGCTTGAGAGTCAGGGCTGGGCATATTTTGTGCTGCCAGCAGGAATGAGGAATTGAGAAATCAGGAACAAGTGTTCTTTCTACCCTGTAATAAAGGGCCTGACTTGGCAAAGTGACAAAAATCCTCCTTTTGTACCACCAAGAGCCTTCCCGATTAGGGTGGGACCAGAAGGATGGCGGGAGGGGTACCTCATGAAGCTAAGAAGGAACTTTGATGAATTAAGATTTTCTCTGCCCCTGTGTTGGTCACTCACATAGACAAAATTAGAACCAGTGTTTTATATTTTATACTCAGTCTTTCTTCTGGGGCACTCAACTCATTTTTTTAAACTTTCAGACGAAATCCCCAGTGTTCGCTTCAGGTTTCCTCATGTGACAACACTGTCCTGCACTCTGTAACTTCAGTTTCCCCACCTGCAATAATACCTGTTCTGAGCACTAAAAAAGCAACCATATAAAAAAGGGTAGATGCCAAAGACTGGTTAGGGAGCTTTGAGGAATTCAAGACAGAATGGTTTATACTCAGCGTGCTCCTAATCTAGTCGGGAAGACAAGATCTAAACAGGTTGAAAGTTAAATACTATAGAACAATAGAGTGAAGTAACCACCCAGAACTGTAGAGATAACACATCACTGGGCAGCATATGATGAATTACCAAACAGAATTGCTCAGGCAATACGGCTTTCACAATTCAGAGGTGGGCGAAGACCTCGTGTATGTCTGCTGGTGAGGTGCTGCCAATGCTGGGTGTTCTGTTGTGAAATTCAAGACTCATTCATTCCTTCACTCATTCAGCAAATATTTACGGAGCTACTAGGATGTGTCAGGTGCTGGGGATACAGAGGTGAGCAAACAGACAAGGGCCCTGACGTCACTGAGATCAGTCTGGTGGGGACAGCCAGACGGTGAACAGATGAACTTGCAAATATTTAAGTACAGATCACAATGAGTGCTATGAGAGAAGGCTTACACCAGGAGGTGGGAGAGAATGAAAGGGGGAAGCGATTTAATTTGGGGTGTTGGGAAGGCTTCCCTGAGGAAGTAGCATTTGAACTGACATCTGAAGAATGGAGTCGACCCCAGGTGCTTGGCAAAGTAGAAATACTGCTGGGCCTAATAAACTAGCATCTTTAATTTCCACAATTAATTAGTTTAGGCGACAGAAATAAAAGCCAAAACACAATGATCATCATTCTGCATTCTGGACATGAGGGAAGTCAGTTTGCAATGAGCATGTGCTTCCATGTATTCACAAACATACAGCCCTTTCTGCCTACACAGTCCCTTGCTCCACCTGGGGCTCTCCCATCCCACTTCATAGGGTATATAAGAGAACATTGAAAAGTCATGCCAGATCCCTGGCAGGTTTGCCTCAGCATCTCCCAGAAGCTCCTGGGGAGGCATTCAGGGAGGCGAATGTTTTGGTACCAAAAGCTTTGTATGTCCTCTTTCCTGAATGTGGCCATGACCCCCTAGAAAGTCCACTGTGCTTGGGTTACTATCCCTGACCCCTCACTTAGCTGGGGTCATGGCTAGTCCTAATCAGTCTTTATGGGTGACAATACAAGTCCGCCCCAGCCATTCATCTCGCTGAATCTTATTTCCTGGAACCACATCAGAAAAATTGTTGAGGCAGTAATTGTTATTCAGGTGACACTGTCATCATCAATTAGAGAGGCAGGATACTGCGCCCGAAGCACACCTGCAGAATTACACTGCCTGAATTGCAGTTCCAGCTTTGCCGCTGCCTATGCGTGCGACCTCTGACAGGTTGCTTCCCTGAGTTCAGGTAAATCTGAGCCATCCGCTCCTGAAACCAATTGAACCAAGTGTGCTTTGGAATCCAGAACATTTCAGACTTTAGAAAGCTAATGTGTTGCAGACACTCCACATTGCCTAATACCACTAGCTGAGTCTGTAGCAATGCCCCCGATCCAAGCACTTCACTATCCCTTTAGCAGAGCATGTGGGTACCGAAGACATACTGGAAAAACAGCAGAGAGTCTCGTTGGAGACTCGAGTCTAGATCTGGCTGCTCACTGATTTCTGAAAGCAACTTGGTTTCTCAGAGTTGTAGCATCTCTCTCAGAGATGAGTCATTTGTCCTGGGAGGGTTCAAGGAGGAGAGGGAGGTAAAGTGCTGAGGACGGAAGGCCCCGCGCACGTGTCAGCCGTTACTGCAGACTTACTGTTATTACTGAACCACTGTAGGCTGAGTATAAACTGAATCTGCACTGTCATTTTCTTCTCTTCTTCCTCCCAACCAGTGGGCCCTGTGTGCTGGGCACACTGCTAGGTGCTGCCAGAAGACAAACATGAACAAGACTGTGCTCCTGGCCTTGTCACATAGTCAGGGCGCCTGTGGCTGGGCACACTGCCAGCTCTTTGTTTCCCGCTCTCCCCCACCATCTCTCCCCCACTCTTTGTTCTTAGTTTGCTTTGCATATTCCACTTTTTCCTTAATATTTCCAGGCCAAGCTATTGGAATTATGATAGAATCAAACCAGCCCCCAGATATACTGTTTTGCCTTGTATGTTGTCAAGTTGCACATTAAAAGGAGAGCGGACAGGAAACAATGACACGCGACACAAGTGCCTGGAAATGGTTCTCGGATACGGGGTCAGAGCTGAGTCAGTCATGAGAGGAAGTACAGTTCAGTTGAATGAGCACTTAGAGCAGGATGGAGCGTGGTTGCTACTCAGGCGCGCTGGTGCTGAGTTCACTCTTTGTGCCAGGTACCGTGCTGGGTCCGGGGATTATGAACATAAACACGGCAGGCACTGTGCACCCTTTAAGTGGTCTGGTGTTGGCTGATGTCTGCTGTTTCTGTGTGTGCCTGGAGGTACCAGCCAACTTCTCTGAGCCTGTGTTCTTATCTTCAAAACAAAAGGGCTGCAGGAGGTTATAACTAAGGCCCCATTTTACCTTCGAAAGTGTGTGGTCCTAAACATTACTTAACAGGGCCTGTTGGCCGGCCGCTGTCTGTCACTCGGGGATTCAAGGAAAGATGATGGGCTTTTGTTGCAATAGGAGAGACTTGACGTGGATCTGAGGAAGGACTTGTTGGTAGTGATAGTGTTGGAACCTCTTTTAGTAGGGTTTCTCATCTCCCCAAGCAGGGTCATTTTATGTCTCAAATAATGAGTACTGGCTTGTTACAGACTCTGTTTAGGAGAAAAAGCCTCTTCTCTCATGGAGCTCACATTTCATTGGGGGCAGAGAGGTAATAAAAAGTGATAAAAATGAATACATAACATAATTTCAGATACTAATAAATGCAGAGATGAATAAAAACAGGAAGGGGAGGAGAGTAAGCAGAGTTAGGGATTGGAGGGTTGTTTTTCAAGAATGATCAAAGAAGACTTCTCGGAGGTGATATCAGAGTAAAAAGCTGAATCCAGTGGTGGCGGTGGGAGCCCTGTGGCCAGAAAATGAAATTCCAGGTGGAGAGAGAGCTGGGGTTGGAGGAACCGCCAGGATGTGGGTGGTGTGCCCAGAGGGAACAAGGGAGTGGGAGGGGGGCAGGGAGTGAAGTAGAGAGAAGCATGCAGGCTTCTGGAGGGAGTCCTGGGAAGGGTTTTGGATTTTATTCCAGGTGTGAGGAGAAAACACTGGAGAGTTCTGGGAAGAGAAGTGGCATGACTTGACTTAAAAAGAAAGACAGCTGAACTAGAATATGGATTGAGCAGTATCTCATCAGGAGTGAGTGTAGCCCTGGTGTCAGTTAATTCAGTCCAGCCTCATACTACTGATCTGGACTAGCTGCATTTTTAACATCTCAGCAGTTGAAATACAGCATGTTTGCATCTGTATTCTTATGTTTTCTCTGTGTCTTTTATAAAAGGTTTTGTATGAAGATACGTTGCTCTCGAAAGAGAAAATGTTGCTTTTTTTTGAGTTAATGCTGGTGCCATCTTTTGTCTTTTCCTTTTTAGTGCAACTTTTGAAAGATATGCTATTTGATCCTCCCTTTCATCCTTTTCTTCTGGTCTACGGTAGCCCCTCTCTATATCATGGTTCACTTACCACGGCCTCACTGTATCACGGGATTTTAAAACATATTATAATTAATTATTTATCACAGATTTTCTGGTATATCGCGGGATTTTGTGGTACTGTATACGTATATTGTTAAAGTTACATAGGTTTAAGAGTGTAGGATATGTTTAAGAACATAAGTAGTGTTTATAAAAGTGTGGAAAAGGTTAATAAGGGAGCAGGAAAGGTTAATAAGGGACTGAGAACGGTTTATACGTGTGTGGGAAGGGTTTATAAAGCCTTAAAATATATATAAATACTAAAATAAATGTAAGGTTCCTATTTCACGGATTTTCGCCTATCGCAGGGGACGGGGAGTGTCTAGAACGTAATACTCGAGATAAGTGAGGGGATACTGTACTTCCTTCTTCCCTCTCTCCGTCCTTCCAGCTTTCCTTTTAGTAAACAAATGCTTAATGTTTGACAAGACACCTAGATTCCCCATGTATGAATGTTAATAAAACCCAGTGTTTTGGGTTGTATTTGCTTGGTTGTTGTTTTCTTTCTTTGTGCAAAAATATCTTGGGAATATTGAATTATACTGACAGATGGTGGAACTGAAACTTTGAGTTGTTTTCTTTGCACTCACCCCGTTTGAGACATATGCTTGCTTGTGATACGCAGATTCGGTTTGCAAAAGTGAAAGTGTTTACTCAAGTATGTTAAAATTAACCAACAATTTCCAGGTCCATCAATGCTGTTGCTAAAGTAAGATTTCCTTCTTTTTTTACTGCTGTGTTGTATTCCATCATGAAATGTACCACTGCTTTTCTACCCACTAATCTGCTGATGGGCAGTTAGGTTGTCTCCATATCTTGGCTATTGTAAATAACACTCCAGTGAACATAGAGGTGGATATTTTCTTATGAATTAGTATTTTGTGTTTCTTCAGATATATTCCCTGAAGTGGGATTACTGAATCAAAAGGCAGTTCTATTTTAAATTTTTTGAGGAGATTTGTTACTCTTTTCCACAGTGACTGTACCAGTCTGCATTCCCACCAGTAGTGCACAAGGGTTCCCTTTTCTTCACAATCTTGGCCAACACTTGTTGTTTGTTGATTTATTGAGGGTGGCCATTCTGACAGGTGTGATATGGCATCTCATGTGGTTTTAATTTGCATTTCTCTGATGATTAGTGACATTGAGCATCTTTTCATATGTCTACTGGCCCTCTGTGTGTCCTCTTTGGAGAAGTTTCTATTCAGATCCTTGGCCCAAATTTTGTAATTGGGTTGTTTGTGTTTTTGGTGTTGAGTTGTAGAAGTTCTTTATACATTTTGGAAATTAATCCCTCATCAGATGTATCATTGGTGAATATGGTCTCCCATGCATTGAGTTGTCTTTTCATTTTGTTGATGGTCTCTTTTGCTGTGCAAAAGCTTCCAATTCATGCTAAGTGAAGTAAGTCAATCAGAGGAAAGACAAATATCATATGATTTTATTATATGTGGAATCCAATCAACAAAATAATGTAACAAACAAAATAGAAACAGAAGCATAGATACATAGAATAGACTGACAGCCGTCAGAGGGGAAGGGCATTGGGAGACTGGGGGAAACACAGTGAAGGGATTAAGCAAAAAAATATATATATGACACATAGACATGACAGCAGTATGGTGATAGCCAGAGGGAAAGGGGCGTGGAAGGAGGTGGAAGTGGGTAAAGGGGGAATAAATAGGGATGAAAAGAGACTTGACTTTGGGACGTGAGCACAGGATGCAGGGTGCAGATGGTGTTTTAAAGAGTTGTACACTTGAAACCTGTATGGTTTTATTAACCAATGTCATCCCAATAAAGTTAAAATAATTAATTAATTAATTTAATTAACCAACAATTTAAATTGAGATAAAATGTCTTTTGAATACATCAACCTCAAACCATATGTATTTTGTAGCAACCCTCTTTTTGTAGATATTTAAAGCTCAGCTGTGACACAGCCCATAATGGCCCGTGTGCTCTCTTGTGTGGAAGTGACACCCTCTCAGTTACCTTGAGAAATATTTGTGGGCAAGCCGGGATTGCTTCTGGATTAACTTTTAATAACTGCCCGCTTTTGTGTTCAGGAAATATATATCAAAGCCACAAGAGGGCAGCTTGTTCAGTGAAACTTGGGGTAAAAAGTGCTGTTCTTTAGTCATAGGATAATGAGGGTGAATTTTCAAAATGTTTCCTGCAGGAGCACACTCTTTTACTTTCCTAACCAGCATCCCATAGAAGAGGTGATTGTGGAAATTGGAAGTGTTGAGGCAAGTTCTTTCATGCAAATCTGTTTTTCCCTTCTTTGGAATATAAATATCCATTTTTATGTGAATTCCTCTTCTTCCTGCCTTTCATCTCTTCAGTCATTGTTGAAGTATAATCTACATATAATAAATTTCACACATTTCAAGTGATTTTTGGAACACGTACAGCCTTAGAATCACGGCCATAATCCAGACAGAAATTTCTGTCTCTCTAGAAAGTTCTTTTATGCCCCTTTTCAGTCAGGTCCCACAGCCCCATGAATCTTTAAGCTCTGAAAGAATTTTACATGAGACAAAGGATTTTATAAGTTTACAGTAAAATCATGATCAGGTAGAAATAACAGGACCCCTTCTAAGAGGCTGTGAGATAACTCTGGAAAAATCAAGGAAATAGAGGCTGCTCTCTTCCAAAACAATTACTGTAGATAAGTAATTGTGGTTGCGGTTGTTGGTTTAATCTGGCTCATATTCACTGAAAGGGAGGACTGTTAATTGCACAGTCATTAATGATGCATTTGTTCTTTAAAGTTTATTTCTGCTTTAATAATCAGTAGCATTTATCGCCTTAGCAACTATTTGTATTAATAAACTCAAGAAATCCCTAGGAGGGAAGTGCCATTGTTATCATATTCACAGATCAGGAAGCTGAGGTACAGTCATGTATGGTTTTGACAAGTGAAAAGTGAGTAGAGGGGTATAAGGGGACTAAATACTAATGGAAAAGAATGCAATAAAGATTAAATTAACCTGGCTGCTGTGGCTCAGTGGATTGAGCGTCGGCCTGCGAGCCAAGTGTCGCTGGTTCGATTCCCAGTCAGGGCACATGACTAGGTTGCACGTCAGGTCCCCAGATGGGGGCTCAAGTGAGAGGCAACCACACAGTGATGCTTCTCTCCCTCTCTTTCTCCTTTCCCCTCTCTCTAAAAATAAACAAATAAACAAACAAACAAACAAATAAATTACTTAAAAACACACACACACCCTTTTGCATATATCATCTTGTTAAGACACCTTGAAAAATAAAATAAAAGCGATTTGCCATTGGGGAAAAAAAAAGAGTGAGTATAGTTAGTTTCTTGATATAAGATAAATGAAATTAAAAGCTTCTTAAGAAATGCACGTTCTCATTGATCAAAGTACCCAGCTCAAAAAAACTAGTGCTTCTCTCTACCCACATACCGTCCTTGGGCAATGTCACCCAGGGCTGTGGTTGAACACCATGACGATTCCAGTTCTGAATCCCTGACCTTGACCACCAACCATCCTTCTTTCTGTCTCCCTGGTTCCTGCCTTCATCTTCTCCTGATGGGTTGCCCTCCCTTAAGCCTAACTTTTGGAGTTGTGGTCAGAGTGATCTTTCTAACGTGAAATTTTGGCAATGTCACCTTCCTGATTAAAATTCCCCAGGGGTTCACTGTGCAACAAAACCTGAGCTCCTGGTTCCTTGCCTTGTTCCGCTGCACGCCTCGCCGCTCTGCACTGCCTACCCTCAGTCCAGTTATTTGCCATTGTCTAAAGATGCCATGGCCTCTCAGTCCCTGTGCTCAGGAACTGGCTGTTCCTTCTGTCTAGAAAGTGCCCTGTCTTTGTTTGTCATGCCTGATAGCCAGGCAAACTGCACCTCAGCCTTCAGGAGTTGGCTGACATCTTCCTTGACTAACCTTGGCAAATCTGGAATCGCCTTCTTCCCACTCACCATGGCCTTTAGCGTATTAAGCTGGTGCCACATCATTTCATAATGTTCTCGTCGCAGCTCTGCACCCTGCTAATCTGTATGCTTTCTAGATGGCAGCAACTTTGTCTTTCCAACTTGGTATTTCTAGCCTAGCTCAATACCTGGACTGCCTGTCAAGACCATTACATACTGTGAAGGCAGAGAAGACACCTATTTTATTCAGCACCTGGTATTCCCAGTGTCTGGCAAAGGGCCTGGCCTATAGTAGGTGTTCAATTAAAATTTGTTAAAAGCATAATTGTGGGTTTCTAAACATCAGTTGTTAAATGTCAGATCATAATGGTTTAACCCAGGGATGGCAACTGAAGGGTCACCAGCATATTTCAGCCACGAATGTGTTTTGTATGTCCTCAGAGTGTTTTAAAGTTTTAAAATCTGATGGCTGTAGATAGAACATGTCTTCTCCTATTGACCAGTGTCAGCACCACTCCTATTATCTTGCTCTTTGTCTGCTTCACTCAACTGTTCCCTGCTTGGTCCTGAGACATAAGGTTGAGGGGTGTAGGGATTGGGGCAGTGTACTAGTTTGTCACAAGAAACTACCACATAAACAAGATAAGTTTATTTTCTCACGTTCTGGAATTTGGGGGCTGGAAGTCCAAGACCAAGGTGTCAGTGTGCTTATTTTCTTCTGAGGTCTCTCTTTGGCTCTCATACAGTCACCTTCTTGCCATGTCCTCACATGGTTGCCCCTTAGTCTGCATGTGAATGTGTCCTAATCTCTTAGAAAGACATCAATCGTATCGGATTAGGGTCCACCCATATGATCTTATGTCATTAATTAATTACCTCTTTAAAGGCCCTGTTTTTAACTACAGTCATATTCAGGCCAGGGCTTCAACATACGAATCTGGGGGGACACTATTAATTTCTTAACAGGCAGGACCATGAACTCTCAAGTACTGTGGCCTCTGCCTGCATCTGATGCATGTTTTACATAACACATTAATAAAGGCAGAATCTGGACACACCTAACATGCACCTGCTCAAACACCTGATCTACACTCTGATCACTTTGATCTTGGGACCATATTCATGTCTCTTCAACAACAGACATTTAGTTAATACTCCAGGTAGAAGTTAGGTGCTTTTCGGTTTGGAAATATATATTCTTTCTTCATTCTGTTCACTCTGAAAACTGGCATGCGGGCCGCAAGCCTTCTTTGTCCAGGGTTCAGTGCACAGCAGAGGTAAAAGCCAGATAATGACAGGGCACCGCCTCCGTTTGCTGTAAGCAAACAGCTAGGTCCTTTATTACCCTTGAAACTGGCATTTGTGACACAGGTTGGACTCCAGAGAAGCAAATCAGATGCCAAGTTTCTGTGGGCCAAAGTTCCTTCAAGCGCTGTATGTTAATCAAAAGCTAAACCTTAGTTAATTAGGCCATTGAGTTGGGAAGAACTTTGGAACAAATGATTACTGAATTGGACCACAGGAGTTAGCAGAATTCAGTATTTTATTTCCCAGAGGTGGGCTGTGGGCTCATGGTCTTTTTGGAGAGGGTGGCAGTGAGACTCTTATGGAGTTTTATTTATTCTTCATGGGGAAGTAGCATAAGAAAATCTACTGTATAGAGCCCAACTAATCCAGTGCATTTACTTAAAGATGAGCTGAATAGTTATAGAATATTAGTTATATAGGAGCAGAAAAGCCAGCCGTAAAGGGCTTCCAAAGGTACAAGAACACTTAAAATACTAACAGCTCACAATGCTTTAAACAAGTTTGAGTGGTGATTTACCGTAAAAGACCACAATTTCATGTGCCTCTGCAGAAAGAAATTTAAATGAGTATAATCATCACCATTGCCCTTCGTGAGTGTTTTCTTTGATATGGGGCACCAAGGGCTTCATAGCTGTCATTTTATTTATTGTCACAATGTCCTTAACAAGTAGGTTACATTAGGCCCATGTTAAATGACTTAAAGAGGGCTCCGGGAGGTTGAGTAAAAGGCCAACGACCACCAGCTAGCAAGCAGGAGAGCTGAGTTTTGGGCACCTGGGCAAATCTGTGATCTTTTCTTCCCTGTTAATAATCCCTCTTTATACATTTCCCTCTTCTCTCTTTGTCAGAGTAAGATTTTCTTCCTTGAATGTCCTTTAGTTAATATGAACCTGAATAGCCTTGCAGAAGTGACCTATTTTCTCCATGTATGTGGGCTACTGGAAATTTCCTATCCTGTCTGGTTATGTAGTTTTCCTTGTAATCCATGCACACACACAGATGTGTGATAATATAAAACACTGTATTTTTCTTACCCTCTCCTCCTCCATTGTATTCAGCAGTCATTAATCACATATTCCTTATGAGAGGTCTCTGGTTCAGTGGTGTTATCTTTTCCATTTCACAGTTCCTGTAACAGAGGCATTGGAAGGACAGACACCGTGTGTCATTCGCCCAGCAGAGATCAGTCATTCGTGAGCTCACCAGAGAGGTTTGGTAAGTCACACTGGCTACAACTTCACCATGGATCAAATGAACATAATCCAGGGGTTGAGAAAACTAGGTGAACTTTATATAGTGACATTCAAATGCTAGCCCCTCTATTTTTTTTTTTTTATTTTTTTTTTTTACTAACACATATTGGTCTGCTTCTGGGTGTTTGCTCAATTTACTAGACCACAGTGCTCTGTAGATTTATAAGCATGAATGTCTCCAGAGAATTCAACAGACACAAAGAATAAAAGAATCTATACTTGAATGACTTTTCTTAAACTCTTAATATCAAATTTTTCTTACAAAATTTACTGC
Source organism: Furipterus horrens (assembly GCF_987537825.1). Lineage (NCBI taxonomy): Eukaryota > Metazoa > Chordata > Mammalia > Chiroptera > Furipteridae > Furipterus > Furipterus horrens. The sequence continues at coordinate 192,951,858 of NW_028327172.1, forward strand.
GTTTTGTCAATGCTAGAATACATTCTGCCCCTGCCCCCGACAATTTAAAATGTCTGAAATTGGAATGCATTTTATGGAGACTGAGATTGGGTGAAACACATCATTCCTTTCATAATCCCCAAATGACCAACCTTAAATGCTTTCTATCTCCTCCTTTTCACAGAGTATAAATGCTCCCCCCCCCCCTTTTTTTTAAGGTAGGGAGTTAGTATTTTCCTGGTAAAGAACAAATCAATAAGAATTCTGTACTAACCAAAGAAAGAATTTTGGATTCTAACACTTAAAGAAAAACTAATTTCTTCAGTGACTTCAGGTGATGATCCTGAGATTAGTAGCCCTGGGACCTCACGAGCGGTGGCAATGGCGCTCTGAACAGCTGGTGTGAGATCCTGGAGCAGCCGCCTCGGCAGCAGATCTCAGGATCAGACACTGTTACCTGAAGCCGGGTTCCCCTTCAGCAATCAGCATCATAGGACTTGCAACTAAAATAGTGCACTATGCCTTCCAAATGATTTCTCAGCATCCAGTTATCTGGGAATAAGTTCAAGACCACATTTATACTACATGAATGGGAAAATAGCATCTTTATAGAGTGAATGCCACAGAATGAACAGGAATCCCAAAGCCACAGGTTTTTAGAAGCTTGAAGATTTGCAGAACTTCCATTTTGTAGGGCCACATGGGGGACAGAGCCCCTGAAATCAGCAGGGATACAGGAAAATGGGTTAATAGACATTTTCTGAGCACCTACTTTGTTCCAGGCTGTGTGCTAGGTACTGGGTAATTAAGAGATAAAGACAGAAAATATTAGATTTCTGCCTTCCTGGAAGCTGGTCTAGTAGTCAATGCAGACATTAAATAATAAGAGTAATGAGTGAACTGAAGAAGTGTGAGGAGTAAAGGTAGCTTAAAATCAGAGGCCTTAACCTAATCATTAGTTGCAGGAGCAGCCATCAAGGAAAGTTTTTTTGGAATTGAAGTGGTATTTTAACTGTGACCCAAAGGAGAAGGAATGGTTTCCTAGGCAGAGGCAGATTGGGGGCAGGTGGTAGTGACTGTACCAAATGAGAAACAGCCTTTCTTGAGGGTCTCAACATGGGAGTGTGTCAGGTTCAAGGATTAACTATGAACCTAATGGGGGAAGGGGTAAAAAGACAGTGACTTCAGATAAACAGACCTCTGTTGTAAGGACTTGGTCAAATTTCTGGAGGAGTCTTTAAAACTCCTTACAGATTGATTTCAAACTGATAATCAGATTTTTTTTTTTTTTTTTTGGTTGAGACATAAATTCTTTCTTCTCTATTGGCACTATTCCCCAGAGCTGGATCCCAAGTCCTGTTTTCTTACTAGTCCTTTAAGTTCTTTCCAGTTCTATGTTCTGAATTTTCCTCACCTAGGAAGGTGATCAGATCCTAGTGAGAAGTTGTTTCTGTCAACAAATGTGTTGTTCTCTTTTTTTCTGCTTTCTTGATGGCATCAGGGATGGGTACTCATTTGCATGATCCCCCCACCCCCCAAAGGCCAGATTTTTAAAAATAGGCAGTTTATAGAAAACAGAGGCCACTACTTGACCCTGTTTCCGCTCTTGGATCATTATGAGATTCTCAGGTTTCAAATCTTCATGCTCTCTGTTGACATCTTCTGTCAAGAGTACTGCTGAGCTGAGGCATTTTGACCAGAAACTAAGCTGACTGATTCAGAAATTCACACACGTACATGTATGTGCACACACGCACATACACGGAACCCCAATTCCAGTGAATTGGCCATCTCAGGCTTTCTGGTTTCTTAATCATGAGTGAATTTTTTGTGCTCGTTTTTTGAGACGTCTCTTGAGTGTAGGGCATGACCAGAGCTGGATCTCTCTCTCTCTCTCTCTCTCTCTCTCTCTCTCTTTCTCATTCTCTCCAGATAACAGGCCTAATTCTTCTTGGGGGGGCAGGAAAGGGGAAACAGTTACCAAAGTCTGAGATAAGATTGGTCTATTTTCCCTATACATAAGGAAAGAGAATCACTGGTTATGAGTGATATAAAGAAACTTGAACTTTTAGTATGAACTTTTGATGACCTCTTTGAGCAGGCCCGTCCAAATGTTAATGTCTAGATCATTGCCTGATTTTTCTCAAGCCACGGAAAGTCTGTGTTCCTCCATCAGGATGCAGGCATCAGAAGTCAGGTGGTGGAGAATCCTAGGAAAGGCAAAGGGAAAAAAATCATGGAGTTTCTGATGGAAACTTTAATAAAACAGTAAAACATTTTGAATGCTGACCCTTTCCTAGTCATGGTAGTCTAGATTTCTATTCCAAGTAAGTTAATAAATGAAGAAGTGCATATTATTTAATCTACAAATTGAAAATGCAAGTTGCTTTTGAAAAGGAGGAAAAGGTAGGCAACTTAAGACATTGTTTTCCTAGTGAATGGCTCTTCATACTTCTGAACTGTAGTTGTCATTTAGTGGTCACAGCTCTCTTAGAAGCAAATTTCTTCAAAATTTCTACAATTTACCAGAAGATATTAATTTTAGAAAATGACCTTCCCAGCACTTTTTCCCCTGAGAAGGCAGACTGAAACTCAAATAAGGGTTAAGATAAGCTTCATACAGCTGCACCACTACGTCCTTGTGAAGAAGACTTACTGATGATCAGATACAGGCAAATGAGTTGAAACAGATTTTCTTTTGTTTGGTCAGCCACTAATAGGGATCTGTCACAAAATGATACCAGGATGCTGAAGGCAAACCCCCAAAGCAGCTTTTAAAAGTGATTTTTCTGCTTTTTCACCTGAAAATAGAAGAGATATTTTCCTATCACATGTTACTTCTTACTATTTATTTGGAATGCATGACTAAATACTACACAGAAGGGGAAAAGAAAGGCCTGTGATTTAATTTGAATAAACCTACAAAGGACCCCCATATGAAAGATACCAGTGCAGGTGTATAAAGGGTACATAGATGATTCAGACATGATTCTTCCACCAGAAGAGTTTAAGAATGAAAGCTTAAGCCTCTAGTTAATAAGAAATCTTAACAATAAAATAGGAGTTAGAACCAGCAACATCATAACTCAGATATTTAATGGCATGTTTGAAAATGCAGTAGAAGTTAATGGTCCTCTTTTCTCATCTGTGTCCAGATATATCACACAGTGAATTCATCACCCTGTTATCTGGACCTCTCGCTTTTTCTGATCTCTGATCCAGTTCAACAAAGTGCTAATTCAGGTATGAGGCCCGGTGGTGTTGAGAACTTACATAAAAGTAGCCCTGAAGTCTTTTGCAGTTTATCATGACCCATGTTCAATTAACACGGTCATATAAGCTGAAGAACTTTCCAAAATGACTTGGTGTCAGAGTAATCGGACCCAACTGACCATAGCCCTTTGCGGATACATTCAACCAGTGACTTCATAACAAGGTATTTCTGTAACTAAGATGATCCGGAAGTCTGTTTTCCAGACCCAAATGAACATAGGTTTGGAAAAACTGGTTTTCAAAAGGAATAACACGTTTTCACAGGGAGTTTGTGGTTAATCACGAACTGGATGATTTCCCTTTTCAAACTTATTTCATTCACATGGGCAAATTTTCCTAGTGCCAGTGGCTTCTTTGGCAGAGTGCTCCTTGATGACTTGCTATTTGCAAAACAAGCTAGCCCATTTTCAAAACTGAAAAGGTAGAGCCCTAGCTGTGGGCCATGACTCAACCAATAACATGGCCAACAAGGGGATGTTCACCCACAAAAGGGGGACTGTCTTCCTAAAAGAAAGAGGTTTGTTCCCTCCATGGACAAGGAAAAAGAAAGCTGTGGACATCAACAAAATCTGTGTGTCTTAACAGGTCGATGATGGCGTCATGCTTTGTAGGAGGATATTTGGTGCTGTGGAAAGCCAGAATACTCCAAGGGTATGGGGCTGAAATCTGCAGCTCAAGTCAGCGTCAAACCTTTAGGCAAATTTCATGGGCAACACTCAAATGTCAGCCTTGAAGTTTCCAAGAACAAGGTCTTCAAACCAGTTATTAGACATGCATCAAAGTCATGCCGAGCTGGGGCCTCCTCTGAGGCTGTGCGTTGGTTCATGCAGGCTGCCCACAGGTGTAAGCGGTTGCTTCAGCCAGGGGAGACAGAAATAGCAGGTCCGACTTGACTTTGACCATACTCATGGGTATCTGTGCTGCAAAGAGATAACAGTAACAGAGCAGTCACATTGCTTTTGTAAAGAATAGCAGAAATTCTGTGTCTGCAAAATAAGTGAGGTCCTTTTGAAACTAAGACTTATGTCAGCAATATATAAGGGATATCTTAAGGAAAGAATGAAGTGATTACTGAGGACTCAGGCTGGACTGAAAAGGGGCGGAACACAAATCTTTAAATCTAGGCATGGCAGTCAGACTCCAGCCGGTGTGGCCTCATTTGGTTGGGCATTTTTCTGCAAACCTAAAGGTCACTGATTTGATTCCCAGCCAGGACACATGCCTGGGTTGAAGGTTCAGTCCCTGATCAGCATGTGCAGAAGGCAATCAGTCAATATCTCTCTCTCATACTGATGTTTTTCTCCCTCTCTTTCTCTCTCCCTTCTCCTCTCTCTAAAATCAAAAGTAAAAATAAAATTTTAAAAAGGTAAATAAATCTAGGCATGTCAGTACCTACTGATTCTGTCCATTTTTATTCATGCCAGCAGTGACCAAATGTTCTTAGAATCATAAAATGTTGGCGTTAGAAGGAGCCCTAGAGGTGATGATGAAAATAAATGATAAATAATGATAACATTTATTGAGTGTTCATTATGTGCCAGGCACAAAAAGAAATTTTTTACTTGTGCCATCTCTTTTACTTATATGTCCTCATTTAATTTCTATAATAATCCCATAAAGGAGATATTCATCAAATAAGGAAGCTAAGGAATAATAGAATATGTCACTTGTAAAAGATTGTACAATTAGTGCAAAAGCTGGTTACACACACGTAGGTCAGTCTGATGCCAGAGTCTATGCTTTTTTTCTTTAATAAGAGAATTTTTTAAATTTATTTTTATTTATTTATTTTTTTAGGGAGAGGGGTAGGAAGGAAGAAAAGAGAGGGAGAGAAACATCGATTGACTGTCTTATGTACACACTCTTGATTGGGTTCCGAATCTATAACCCAGGCATGTGTCCTAACCAGGAATCGAATTAGTGACCTTTCATCCTACAGGATAATGCTCAACCAACTGAGCCACAGCAGCTAGGACCAGAGTCTACACTTTTTAACTACTAGCCCCTTACAGGGCCAAGTGATCCTCAAGAAAAGGCACATTCATTGACCAGAGCTCATTAAGTGGTGAGAATCCCTAGGAGTTCTCTTATGCATGGTTCGGTGAAAATAACACAGGGATGTATTGAAAATGACAGAGCCTATACTCCGACATAGAACTGGATATAGTTTAACATTGGTTCTGTGTGGCCCCCAGTTACCCCTGGCTGCAACTCTTAACCAGGTGGCTAATAGCGCAGTTGGTCAGATCTTGATCTCACTCTGCTCCTTGAACTGTTCTTGCTCTGGGACATCTACTTGTGCTCCAGGTTTCAGTCATTTAGAGAACTTTGAAAAAACACCAATGCACCCAACACACTCACTAAGACACTGATTTAACTGGTCTGAGGAGGAGGAGTTCAATCGTCAGGGTTTTTTGAAAACGCTGTAATTGAGTCTCATGTACATCCCTTGTGGACAACTACCAGTTTATACTTTTATTTATTAACAGATGGTTGGCTGTGTATTGCTTTTTTCAGAGAGCATAATTTATGTTCTGTAGCGGCTGTTTTGTTTTTGTTTTTCCTATGATGTGAGAGGATGGGTTGGACCTTAAAAACTTTGGCTCCTTGGAAGATGCTGTCCCTGCTTGACACAGTCCTATCTGAGAATGGATTCCTTGTTTACACCACCCCATTACATGTCTGGGGAGTACATCTGCACTTCTTACAACACTGCTTGGAATATATGGCTTAATTACTTAACACCTAAAATCTTGTAGATTGCAATGGGCTATATGCTGTTGGTGCAGCTAAAGATCAAGGGAACATTTTGTTTTATGACAACCCCTCCTTTCTGGTTGTGATGTTCACTTAAAACACACATACACCTACACATACACGTATTTTAATTCCATTTTAGGTCTTGAAGGGAGGTCTCAAAAATCTCATCTTACCCTAGATTACATACCAGAGGTTGCTCTAGACCAGTACCTTGATTCTAAAATGAGGAAACCAAGTCTTGGGGTTGAGAGAGGGTACATATCGAGGTCTAGGACTCAGGTCCCTTCATGCTAATGGTCTTTTCTCTTTACCCTGCTGCCTTACCTAAAAATTTCTTTTGTAACCTTTCCTCTTTATTCACACTATCACCTTCCTAGTCCAAGCCCTGGCTGGTTTGGCTCAGTGGATTGAGCGTCGGCCTGCGAGCTAAGTGTCGCTGGTTCGATCTTCCAGTCAGGGCACATCAGAGAAGGAAAACTCTGACTCCAAAAAACCTCCGCTGCCTTGTGGCATACCTCTTCAGGGGAAAGGCTAAGGGAGTAAACCCCGACAGAAAATCCGGAGCCGGAGTCCCTAAGGCGGTTTGACGTTGTAGTCAACACCGGCAACTCCTGCGGCGCACCTGAAGCCAAGCTGTATTGACTCCGTCTTTCCCTTGGACCCTTCAGCTGCGAAGAGAGGGGGGGTCTGCTGCATGGGCAACAGCAGACTCTCCATATCACCCTGCCCAGGCTCTGTAGCTTCAGCTTCACTGGAGAGAACACTCCAGCGTCATCGTAAGATGTCGATTCAACACGGGAGGAGACAGATACCGTGTCACTCCCGAGTTGGACTGCACAGCCATTCTCGGCGGTGCAGATAGACTCTTAAGAAGCTACACCATCGTCTCTCGAGACGGACGGCTGCCGACGACCTTCCTAGTCCTAGTCCTAACTTTATTCCTAAAGTATTATAATATCTATGGAAAGAGGAAAAAAGAAACAAACTTGGAAGAAACCACATCAAAATGCCAACAGTTGTTGAGTGTGAATGATAGAGGTCTAGTTTTAATTTTTTACATTTGCTTTTCTGTGGTTTATACATATTTTTCAATAAATAAGTATTACTTTTCTAAAGGAGAACCAAATATCACTACCACTGGTCTCTGAATATATATATATATCCATTACACTGCCCACTCTGTGGTTCACTATCAGATCTGCCTTCCTAAAACATGTCTTTCTCCAGTCCTTATCCTGCTTAAATATTCAGGGACTCCTATTGCTCTTGAGAAAAATCCAAACTCCTGGAATCCAAAGGTCTCCTTAATCTAGCCCTACCCTCTGCCTGTTCCCTTATCTCTACCACACCCAACGCAGTCCTCCCTTGCCTGCCAGCATCTCTGGGTCAGAGAACCAAAACTCTATCCAGTTCCCTTGCTCATGCTGTTTGCTACTTGGAAAACCCCACACTCTGTCCTTTCCTCTTCACCTGTCCAAATGTTGTCTCTCTAGGTTTAGCTCAAGTGCTTCCTCCTCCAGCTCACTTTTGTCACCTTTTATCTGTTTCTGGGAGAGCAGATAGGTTTATATCAGGTCCAGGCAATTGGAAATATTGAATATATTGCATGGAGACTCCTGAGAGCCTGTACATGTTCAGAAGGAAAGAGTTCTGTGACCAGCAGTGGTTCCTGCCAGAGGCACAAGAGGAGAAATGACAGAGTGTATACTACATATTTTCCATTCAGACCTATAATCATTCTTTTAGACCAGTAGCTACATGTGGCTATTTAAGTTTACATTACTTAAAATTAAGTACAATTAAAATTTCACCTCCTTGATTGTACTACCCACATTTCAAGTGCTCAATAACCACATGCGGCTACTGGACACATATTATACAACAAAGGCAGAGAACCATTACGGGAACTTTTATTAGCCCTATTTTAGCCAAATAGTTATATAACAATGTATTTGATTGGTGTGTGTGCCTTGTTTTCTCAGTGAGAGCAAAAGCATTTCATGGGCAGGAATCCTCTCAAGAGAAATGTTCACAGTAAAACACCGGGACACAGGACTTGAGCCCCAAAGCAAGGCGTTTATTCACAAGTCTGCAGAGTCAGGCACACAGCCAGCCAGGGGCATGTGCTTGAAGTAGACAAAGTAAACTGGTTTTATACTAACGTGATTAGCTCCCCCTTTCTAACATGATTAGCTCCCACTCCCCTCTCCTTCTCCCCCGTTTCTCCATTACTGGTTAATCTGGGTTCACAATCTAACGAGATTAACTACTTAACTCAGGGTGTGATTAAGGGTAATCTAGTTATAGGTCTATCTTCAACTTATTTGCAAAGTTATCTAGCTACATCTTCCCATTTCTCTGTGTTTGGTGATGACAGTCTTCCTCCTTTTGATCCCAGAGATATGTGTGAGGAGCTGCGGAATGTCATTTCCTCGCCCCTTTTCCATGATTCATCTGTTAATTATCTCCTGCCGGTTTGAGAGTCACTGGCTTCTTTATCCCTTATACTCTTACACTTCTTTTGTATCCCTAAAGCACATGGACAGTGCTGGGCATGTTGGAAATACTTTGTATTCATTGAATTTAATTTTTAATAATAATTTGGCAATGCACTATAATGTAGCGTAGTAGAAAGAGAATTAACTTGGAAATCAGGAAACCAAGTTTCTGGATCCAGCTTTTCTGTTAGTTAGTATGTGACTTAGAATGTCTCATATAACCAAAGTAGGTCATAGTTTCCTCAAGTGTAATCAGTTATAGGTTAGACTACAAATTTGGATTCTTTCAAATTTGTAATTTTGTGATACATACGAGCATTCACTTTTAAACAAAAATGAACGCACACACACCCAGAATAAAAACCAGCAGGTTAAAAAGTATTCTAGCTTATTTTAAATCCCATTTATCTGATTTTCCAAATACATGACTGTCATTTGAGGATTTAACTTTTTTCCAGATCTACAGCCAAATTCTTTTTTGAAGAGGATCATAGCAAAGGAGAGATGACTCCACAAGTAGAGGGTCAAACTTGGGCAAGGAGGATTAGGTACCTTTGTCAGTGAGAAGGTGATGTACCATCTACTTGACGTTTGAATACTAGATTCAACCAAACCGTAGATAGAAGTCACTCACTAGTATGGCCTGCAAAGCCTAATATATTTACTGTCTGGCTGTACACTAGTGACTAATGACCTTCATGTACAGATTCAAGCACTTTTCAAGGGCAGTTGCTTTTCTGAAATGTCATCAGGGCCTGTGGCTCAAACACAGTGAAATAAAACTCCCTGTTACTGTGCTTTAGAGAACCCGGAAGACAGGAAGAGGCTGTGGCCCGGTAGGGGACAGGCCAGGTCACAGGTCGGGCCAGTTGGCTCCATCACTTATATCTGAAGCAGGAAGGGCCCTTGACTCTGTCCTGCAGGTGGAAAGTGAGTCCTTGAATCCAGAGTCTTGACTTTGGAAATCTGAGGAGTCAATTTCTGACTACGTCCTCCTTGACCTTCAGCATTCACGAGAATAAATTCCGAAGGCTCTTTGAAGGGGAGAGCTACAAGAATCTTTGGCTTCCCAGCTTTATCTAAGGCCTGAGCCCAGCCTTGCATCTCGATTTATTCTTCTTATTCTTTCCTCTTGCAGACACTCCTTTCAGCATTTGAGGGATCTAGATTGAGTGGGCAGATAAAGAGGCCTAATGGGAGAGGCTTAGGGCAGGGCTGGGCCAGCACCTGAACTGAGACGGCAGCCCTGCCAGGTGGGTCTGGGACGGACTGTGAAGATGACCATTTTAAAAGTAAAGGATGATTCTTTTCCTTTTCCTAAGAATGTCTTCTAGCCAGGCACCCCGGCCCCTGGGACTCCCCAAACCCTCTTTCTACCAATGCCTGCTCCCTCCTCTTTCACCACGCCTCAGTTTCTAAAATACACCTTTTCTAGATTTCACACTTCAGTTTGGCATCTTTTGTTTTCTAATCTACCCCCTTTTCCCCTCCCCTTGTCCACTCTTTCCTCTAGGCTATTTTTCAAAGTTTACAAAGATTTTTTTTTTTTACAAATCTTTTTTTTTTCCATTGCCCTTGGCTTCTGTACACACAACTGCCCTTAGTCTAACCCAGAGGCCCTCATCAAAAAATCCAAATTTACAAAACAAAAAGTATTTGAAAGGTAAATCTTCCCTTTGTTAAAGAAATCTTTCCCATATGACAGACTAGTATCTCTCTCCCTGCTTTCTATGTTTATCACTTTCTACATTATATATTGCCATTGGTCATTGGGGAAGACCACTAGTTGGCTGCAGTCGATTTCATTTCTGGATCTGCAGATCTTGTGGCACAGCGGAGTGCATGCCCTTTCCCCTGTGCTGGATTATAAAAAACACTTACTTTCCCTGGTTTGTTTGCTGTCGACCCTGAGCTCAGTCAATACATCCAGTCGCCTGAGTCACGATCATAGAAAAGACAGGGCCTTGGCTCGCTTACAGCAGCGGGTGCATTTGCTGCATTGGCACAGATTCTTTTGGAGAAATTCCCAGCTTATTCTCCAGGATGCTTCTCACTCAGCACCAAGCTCGCAGTGGCTTCCAAATAATAGTAATGAACAGTGCCTCTGCCCCATTGTTCCACTCTAGAATTCCCAGCCCAGAATAATGCTATTGTCACACCTAGAGAAGCATCCGGGAGGAAACTTGGCTCCAAATAAAAATGCTAATTGCCAGTTCTGGATAGAATTCCCTCCCGCTGTACTTACAGCCTTGGTTTTCACTATTGTTGAGATAGCAGAACACACAGCTGTGAGACAGAGTGAAGTTAAGCAACAGAAATTGATTTACTAAAATTTGAGATGCAAATATGCAGAAAAACCCATCATTTTGGGGAATCTCCATTACGTATCAGAGTTCAGTGTAAGTCTAATAGTTACAAACTAAGATTTTGGTGTCTGAGTAGGTGGGTTCCAGGCTTGTCTTCCACCAATAATTAGCTTCACTTATTTGGGTTTCTCTTTCCTTATTTATAAAATAGGGATTATAGTAGTAGTTGCCACTTAAGATTCTGGAGATGACTGAAGCAGTAATATATGTCAAGAATTTAGTGCTAGATCTGGTACAGAGCAATGCTTCGTAAATGTTATAATTAGTGTTTCAGCACAGCAGTGAGGGGCATGGTCTAGAGCAGTACTTCTCAAATGTTTTGGGCTCAGCACATCTTATCAGGCAAATGAAATAAAGGACACTCGATTAGATATAAACTTCAGATAAGTAATAATTTATTTTTGCTTTTAGTATCTGTATGTCCCAAATATTACATGAATACTTACATTAAAATATCATTTGTTGTCTATCTGAAATTCAGATTTAACTGGATACCCTACAGTTTTTACTGCTAAATTTGACAGCCTTATCTTTACATTCTTAAAAATTATTGAAGAACCCAGAGTGCTCTTATTTATGTGGGTAATACCAATTGCTATTTATCACATTAGACATTCAAACTAAGAAGTTAAAAATATTAAAATAGTAGTAGTAAAATCTTATGTTGACACAAATAACATTTTATTGGAAGAAAAAAAAATCCCTGTATTTCCAAACAAAGTAGATGGTGAGAAGAGTACATCACTTATATTTTTGCAAATCTATCCAATATTTTCCCTTAAATCGCTTTAATGACTGGCTTGATAGAAGTCAGCCATATTCTTTTTTTTTTTTTTTTTTTTTTGAGAGAACAATTATTAAAGCTGGTGACAGTGAAACAAGTAGGGGCTTAGGCCAGAAGTAACAGGAAAGAGCCTACATTGGGGTATGTTGATTCACTGGGAAATCAGAGAAAAGGGGGCCTTGGAGACAGGTGCAGTGGGCTAACTCAGGATGAGCTGCCGCTGCCCACTGTTCCCCTGGTTGCCAGTCTTGTGGGGACCCTTAGAGTTTAGGAGATGCCTTCCTGAGTGGGAAGAAGAGGGGGAAGGAAAGGCACGGGTGTGCTTCTGGGGGTCAGCTGTATTCTTTTCTTTGCTTTGCCTTCAGTCTGTTGAGATGTTATTGTCATAAAAGCATGTGAAGAAAATTGAACTTCACAAAGATATATAATGGGAAAAGGGAGGAGTATTTTAGTAGCTTTTTCAGATAATTGTGAAATTCTTTTTTGATAGTAAACCCAAACTCTAGAATAGATAGTTTCTTAAAGCTTAGTTGCACTATAAAATCTGAAGCCATATCAATGAAATTTTCATGCTCTGTTGCCTTCAAGTCCACTGGTTATCTTGTACTTTGAACAGGTCGTTTACCCATGCATGGCATGATTCTGTAACACTGTGAATTGGTCATCTGGAAAATATTGGTTTACTGAATTGTGAAGATCTTCCAAATATTGACACATTTCATTCTACAATATTAAAAAATCTCAGTTGTTAATGTCACAACTAATGTCATCATAGAAGCCATTAGTTATTAGCAAGCTGTCAGCCTCATGGTAAGGATTGCAAGTTCTCCAGAATTTTAACTTTTGCTCGAAAGCTCAAATTTTATTATGAGAAACAAATACTATCAGTTGCATTCTTTGAAGTGATAGCATTCATTTTCCAGAGCTTGTCTGCCTAATGCACAGTCTGCACCACGATAGTTTGTTTGCTGGTCATTTTTAAAAATGGTATTCTATGACAAAGGCAGGTATAGTTCTTTCTGTAACTCGGACGATTACACAAATGCTTTTCCTTTAGACTGTCGTCATACATTGGTGTGCAGCAAGACTGCTTTCTGCATACTTTCCCTTTCAGCACAGAGAATACTCAAAAGGCACATGCAAGAGTCAAGATGTAATAAAATTAATATTTTCCTTCTTCCTCAAGTACATTCTTAAGGAAAACTAACTCTTAAGGAAGTAAAACCTTTGAGCGCCTGGTGATGAAAAATGCTGTCATTACCAGTACAGTTTTGTGCCACTGTCTTATTTTGTGCCCAGATGCCAGCAGTGTACCTACCATTGCTTTTTCATCATTAGTGCAAATGACAATGCAGTGAAAAAGGCAAAAATATTAGAATTATTATGAAAATGGTTCTGGCCTTGCAGGCATCTGAAAGAGTCCAGGGTCCCCCAGGACGTCTGGGAGCCTCACTTTGAGAACTGCTGGCCCAGCGGATGGTGTCCCAGTGGAGACAATGCTGGACAGTGTGGCCTCATCATGTGTTCCCCTGGCCCGTCCCAGCCTCCCCCTTCTTGGGCAATGTGGGAAGACAGCAAGGGCTATTGGGACCCTGCTTGGGGCGTGGGTTTAGGCTGGAGTGGGTGCTGAGCAGTTTCTGAGGCCGCACTTGTGGAGCCTTTGGAAGCTCTCTCCAGAGAACTGAAGGGCCTTGAGTGATTCAGGAGTGTGCCAAGACCTTTGGCAGGATCTGGGAGTCTTAGCAGCTTGGAATAAAATCTTAACTTCCTGCTGCTTCCTCCTCTCCAATCTCCTAGTGTTGAGTGGAAACCAAAGTCCCTTTGGGATTCTGGAACCACCTTGCAGACCACATTTATGCTGGACTCGAGGCTATCCAAACAAGAAGGAGGCCCTGGAGCTGACAGAGACGCCAGACTAGGCCCAGGGAGCGGCACTCTCCAGAGGCGGGTGGTTCTGCCCTGTCAGAGCTCCACAGTTAAAAATCTCAGGGGCACATACACCCCATGCAGGCACGCCCCACACAGTGGAGCAGAGACTCAACTTAGAGCTGCGTGACTAGAACTGGGAAAATGCTGTTAGAAAATGTTCCTGTTGTATAGAAGGCACAGTTCTTTCTCAGGGCCTCAGGGTTCAGTCTCTGAGCGGCATGAGACGTGATGTGTGGATACAATAGCACACCAAGGGCTGTGTGTGACGCAAGGGATTTTAACACTGCCTACATTGTTTAAAGGCAAACATCAGATTGACGGCCACAGAAAAAATGAACATGAAGGCTTCCCTGAACTAGAGGACTCCATCCTGCCTATTAATAGGTTTGTTGGTAGATTTCAAAGTGAACAGGACAGACTGTCTTTGGGATAAGAAAGAAAGGTGGGGGAGAGGAGGTGGAGAGGCCAAGGAAAAGGACTGGAGTCGACGAACAGGGCCCAATGGGTTCTGAGCACGGAGTGGCAGGCACTGCGCAAGCAGCTGCCGATTTGGGCAACAGACCGGTGCCTAGAGGGAGGCCGCAGTGTGCCTGTGGCAGGCGAGTGCGGCTCAGGCCAAGAGCAAGGACGTGGATTGGGACCAGCCCTGCTATTATCAGCCGTGCGCCCTTGGTCAGCTTCTCTGAACCCATCTCCTCTGTCTGATGAAATTAAACGAGATATCACATAGCAAAAAAGTCCAAACCACCCTAAACTCTCAGGCCCCTACTTATACCTGGAGTGTGCAGTCCACTGAGGCACTGCTTTGGATTATACTATGTCTCCACTTTTTTTTTTTTCCATCAAAATTCAAATATGTTCCTTAACAGAGAGCACTGGACTCCGTGCTGAGGGTGTGGAGGCGGGTGCTTTGGGGGCCTAGACAGCTGCTGACACGCACACAAGTATGTGACCCAAGAGATGCACCAATTAGGAAAGACTCTTAGGAATTGATCTTATCCCCAGTCATGCAGGTTTGTCACTTTGGAGATAGTCTTCTATTGATTTGCCTAAAGAAAGGCATCCAGGGACAGCAGTAGCTAGGAGGTAGGTTATAGGGGTTAAATGAGATAGACTCTAAAACAGGATCAGAGATGGGCCAGCCCTGAGGGAGGAAGGAAGGAGATAAGAACAGCCCTCCGGGAGGAAAAAGCGGCTCAGGGATAATTGATTAAACCAAGTGGGAATGCTAGGGCACTGAGAACGGGCACATCTGAGGGCAGGGAGAGAGGGTCAGCATGTGAGCGGCAGCAGGGAAACCCTGGCCTGTCAGGAAAGCTGAGCTTCAGTCCCAGTCCCACCAGCATTGCCTCATGACCTGTGGCCAGGCGTTGAATCTTTCTAGATCTCAGGTCTCACTTCAGTGGAATCTGTATGATAAGAATGTCTGTCTTATCTCCCTCACTGGGTGTTTGATACGCTGCCTAAAATAATAGAAGAAATAGGACGATGAGAATAAATACTCTTCACCACCACGTTCCTATCATCTCTCAGGGAAGCAAGGCAGAGAAGGATGGAAGGAGAGAAGGGGAGAAGAAAATGAGAAAAAGAGAAAGGAAGGCGAGGCCAGGATGAGACTAGGAGGCAGTTTAGAAGGTAGGAGCAAAAAATGTGAAAGCAAAAGGGATGGCGGCCGGGGCTGGAGGCCAGGGAGGCCCCCTCACCACACCCTGCGGGGCAGATAAACGGTCATCCAGGGTCCCACCCAAGCCAGATTAGTCAATCAGACTTCAGTGAAGTGAAGTCAATTGCCCTGAGTCACAGCACTAACCTGAGACATCGGTAAATGAGGAAACTGAACAGAAGATGGAACCCACAGACGTAAGGTAGGGGGGACAAAACAATGGCAATCACCCTTAAAATGTCTTGAAAAGATCAAGAACTGCCCTGAGCCATTTTTCTAGGCACTCAGATTGGCAGAGCTGTCAGTTTTGGGCACATTATCCCTGGATGAGAGAAGGGGTTATTTTCACTCACCTAACCTGGTTTTGTGTGGGATTCTGAAGCCAAAGTGAATTCTTGCTCTTATAGATGGCCTTGGTCTCCCTGTAGCGAGTAGGTTTAACTGTTGCTAAAAAATTCTTTTTTATTTCTCAGACTGTTCTACCCACAGTAGGACAGCTCCCACAGTGTGTCAGACTCCAGTAGGCTGTGTGGTGTTTCTGTAAAGCCAAGCAGGTGATCCTGGGCACCATCTCTTTATTTTGTTAACCCTGGTGGTACCAAGCAGCACCTGACACTCTGGGTATGCTAATAATTCGGTGCCAGCAGGTTTCTGTTATCCTCCAGTTGTAATTGTTAACTTGAATGGAATGCAAAACTTCTGGTTTGAAGCAGAGTTGGTTTTTAACTGTGAATTTGCTTGAAGGATATGGGAAATGGGGAGTACATTTTGTTTATTGTGGAAGATGGTGTGTGAAAAGCTTTCCAGTTCCCCCCGAGAAATGGAAATATATGGTAAAATGTTTGGTTACTACCGTGTCTACAGACTCACCGGTGAACTCTCTCCTTTATTAACTCTTGCTTTGACACTTTGTCAGTTTAGCAAGCCAAGACTTGCTCGGGGATTAGAACAATGAGCTTATCATAAGGCTGCTTTAAGAAAAAAGAGTCACAAAACTCTTAACACTTCTAGCGTCAGGGTTTACTTCTTCAAGCCCTTCCTGCTTGCTTATCCCCACCCCTTGAAAGTTTGGTGTTTTTTTTGTTTGTTTGTTTTGTTTTTTTGTTTTCTTCTGTTAATAGAGCCTGCCTGTTCATTTGCATTATTGTACATCACACGCTATCTTTGTGACCATTATATTGTGTTCTCTCAGTGGTGTTTGCTCTGAGGGTGGGACACAAGGCTGTTTAGTGTCTTGTAAAACATTTACCAAAAGCACTGAGCCATGGTTTTGAAGGGCATTCCCTTGCCAGACTGTGGGAGGAGAGAGAGAGCGGTGGAAAGAGAGCTCCAGGTGTTTGCCAGGTACTTGTTTCATACTTTAGTATTTAGAAATGTTTAAAATTTCATATTACGTGTGATTCTAGGCCCCTTCTACTGAAAGGGAGGGGAGGATAAGGGGAGAGGAGGGGCAAAATAATTTCTTTGTGAAGTGTAATTTTCAGTGACTCAGAGTCCCCGGATAATTGTAATTCTTGGTTTCAGTCAAATGTTGTTTTCAGTTTTACTAGAGGGACGTATGTGTCATGGAGAGGGAAGTAAAGTCGACTTGCACTTGAGGTTTGCCCGTATGTCAGCATTTGCTTTAGCGCAGAACCAGGATCAGGTGTGGTGTTTCTAGGAGGCGACGTGTAACCTTGTGATTTGTACTTCATATGCCCCGTGACTCATTCCTTTAAAAGCTTTTGCTAAACGGTGGCTCTGATTTCATGAAAATACTTTTAAACTTTCTGCCCCTCAACCCCCGCCCCAACCCCATTCTGTTAAATTTCGACTAGATAACAAATTAAAGGTCTGCTTGAAAAACTGCTTCTTACTTTCAAATCTGTGTTTTTAGAATGCATTCAGTGGGTAAGAATGACTATACTCTAGTCATAGGTAGTTTTAGAGAAACAAATGACTAAATTCATCTTGGAAATACTAAGTATTTATTTTCTAGCTTGTTTTGTTGTAAAAAATAGGAGCATATAAGATAAAACTAGAGCCTTAATTAAATATTTGACTTTGAGCAATTGTAGTAATGATATCCTGGACACAGATACCTCGACCATGTTATTAGTGGCTAAAACGCAAATAGTAAATAGGAAAATGTAGAAAAAAGAATAGCTCCGAAAGATTCCTGTAATGGTCACTTCTTGGGGAAAGGAGCTGCATTGTAATATAGGCAGTACAGCAAACATGGAATCTTTGACCTGTTGACTGTGTCTAATGGCAGGAGACATAAGTACTAAGATGGTACTAAAGTTTAAGAGCCCATTGATTAGGAAAGAACTTGATTTTGGTACATTTTTGCCCAGTGACACTGGCAGTAAGAAGCCAACAAACAGTCTTTCTCCTGACAAGTTCCCGGTCATAGCAAAATGGCCGGAAGAAATTATTGTTTTAAAATTGGAGAAAACTTCCTTCATGGGAAAAGCTTCACTATGGCTTTGTGTATTTAGGCAAATAGGACTAAATCTAACAAGTTGTGGAGGTCAAAAGACATCAGGTGCACCCAAGGGATAGCACGTTTGGTTACTTGTATATATGTGTGTCAGAAAATTGAGTTTAGCAGAGTCATTTCACTACCCTGACCACTGAAATTGTCACTTTTGACAGGCAAATTAACTTTTTCTTTCCTCTAATATTTTGGAACAGAGGTAAGAATATGTGTTTTCTACTAAGTGCATCCCATAGATGCACATAGATTGCTTCATCTTCTGACCTTCTGTGAAACCATGTAAATTCAAAATATAGGCTCTGGACCAGTGAAGGAGCTCATGCATCAACTCCACTGTCTCTAAAAGAGATTGATGTCATTTGGAGTTTAAATCTTACCAGAGGAACAGAAAGACTCTGGAAAAAAATCTAAAAATAAACCAATTCCACATACATGTCATTCCTCACTTCCCTTTATTTCACCGAGAAAATTCTTATTCGGTGCCATTTCTTTGTTTAGCTTTTTCAAATTTCAAGTCTCAAATATCTATATGGAATTGTAAGAGACTGAGATCACCAAAAGCTACATTTATACCTCTTGTTAAGGGTTCTTACAGTTAGGTGATGGTTGTTTGATAGACCAAGTCACATTATCAAATTAAGCCCTGAATAACTTGGCCCATATCTCTGGCATTTTAAACTTTGCTACTATTATATATGATATGGTAGTAATGCTTCCCGTATCAGGCTGGTTTTATAAGGCATATAACTGAGTCAAGTCTGTCTACAAAGGCTGTCGTAATCTGTTCCTTCTGTTCTTTAGACTGTGAGTTCTTGTTTCATAATATGTCATGAAGGTGAACTCTCTGGAGACAATAATGGGCCCCACATTAGGTGGTGGTTTGCAATGTGCAGTAATGCCCAAGGAGTCAGGACAGTGTGGGCCTGGACAGACTGTCATGCACAAGCATGGATAGGTGACAATCTTTCAAGGTGATTTTGGTGACTGTGTCAGAAGCGGTCACATTCATGTGAGCTTGGGACAGAACTACGAAGGGAAAATGGAGGAATCGTCGTAAAGACTGGGGCTGTTTTTGGCTGCTTTTGTTTTGGTAGGATGACTATGTATAGATTAACCGAGCAATGACTAAAAATTTTTCACTTGCCTAGTGACCTCAGGTCTTCAGTAAGACAAAAAGTGGTGCTCATGGCAGCAGAAATTAATGCCATTAAGTCCACCAGAGTCTCACTCGGTGCCTGTTGGCTCTTGGTTTAAACGCCTTTGAATAAAATTCCAGGTTTCTCAGTGCACAGTAAAGTAGAATGTTTTCCTCTTAGTTGACTAATGATCATTCACTCATGATTCATTCATTCAACCAATACTTAGGTCTCACTCTGGGCTAAGTTCTTACCTGTCAGTTCTTAAATGTCACTTCCTCAAGGTGACCTTCCCAAACACCCTAAATCAAGTCCAGTATTTCCCCCTTTAAGATGTCACACTTGTGTTTTGGTTATGAGTATCTCATTCACCAATGTATTTCCAGGGCTTAGCACATATTAGGCATTCAAAAAATGTGTACCAAATATACGAATAAATGAAAGAAAGTAAATAAGAAGACTGGGATGGTTAGAGGCAGGCATGCAATAGTGAAAAATAGCCCCAGATAACAGGGGAGGGGCAAAATCTACTGTCATTCAGTATAGGAGCAATGGTCCTTGAATCTGTCACTCCATTTCAGCCCAGCTCAACCATGTACATTTCTAAGGATAACCTGGGTTCACCAAGAAGAATGTGCTTAATACCATCTGTTTGAAATAATAGTAAGGACTACAAAGCATTTTAAAAACTTTTATCCAAGAAAGTCATACTTTTCTTACTTAAATGGTTAAGTTTAGTTATTTGGAAAATTTTATATATGATTAATGCTTTATTCTTGTCATTATAAGGTACCAGTGAATACGTTTCTCACTCATATAAATGTAAAAAGAGACTTAAGAATGCATCAGAGAAGCATATTAAAAAAAAAAAAAAGAATGCATAAGAGAAAAACTTAAATAAGATTAAGTTAAATAAGTACTTTGAAAACATGTTGTTTTAAACCTTATATTTTGAGGTATAAAGACAGTAAAATGCACAATTCTTGAGTATACAGCGTGATGAATTTTCACATGTATATACACCTGTATAACCACCACTCAGACCAAGGTACAGAACATTTTCAGTGTCCCAGAAAGCTCTCTTGTGCTTCTCCTCCCTGTTACACACACACACACGCATGTGTGTGTGCATGCGCGTGCTCATCACAGGTAACTTCTGTCACCATTGATTAGCTCTGGCTGTTCTTGAACTTCATAAAAATGGAATTATGCAGTATATGCTCAGTTATATCTGACTTCTTTCACTCAATGTTGTGTCTGAGACATTCATCCACATCGTTTCATGTACCTGTAATTTATTCTTTCATGTTGCATAGTATTCCTTTGTGAGAATGGACCATGATTGAATAAATTTCAGAGGAATTAAAAACATAAATACATGAGCTGAAAATCATTCCCTATGTGTGCCAGCTCTTTAAAGTTAAATGATCTCATCAAGGGTAGGATGGAAATGTTATCCCCTGAAAGAGTGGAAGGAGAGGAGTGTTATTTCTGGAAGTGCATTTGCTAAGTGCTCTGCATGGCCTATTCATTCAAACTGAAACCATTGCCTATGGAGGTGACTGTTTTGCAGATGAAGAAACTGAGCCTGAGAAAAAAATTCATGACTTCACAACTTGCTGAACTAAACACACAAGTTGTTAGTTACAGCAGGTAGAAATCCAAGGATGATGCCAGATGGCTGTTGAGGCCATGCCCCCTCATTAAAGGAAACTGAGCTTTTATGCAGTAATACAGGCTTGTGTGTCTCCCCTGTCAAAACCTGACCTTGACCTGACAGTTCTTAGGTTATCACTCTCTTTCCCTTCAAAGTGTGTCTTGTTTTGAAAAGAAGGCTATTTGTATGAATATATTTTGTTGTTTATGAATAATTTATTTTCAGATGCACATGGTATATTCTAAAATATGTATTTAGCAACTTTTCAGGTTTTTCTTTTTAAAGATCAGTTTGTAATATCTGTGCATAAAGAAATATTCAATTACCATAAGAAAGGTAGGTGAATTTCAGGTCAGCATTGCTGAGAAATGTTCTGGGAGGCAAATGTCACGTTTTTCAAAGTGGGGTTGGAAACACTTTCAATTCTAACTCACAGAAGGCTCTGTATACTGACCCAGTGGGTGTCAAAATCTCTGATTCAACTGAACATCTCAGAAATGAACAAAGTTTTGAAATGTTCTTTTTATTACTACCCTCTTCAATTTTCCATTCTACAAATATATGCATTCACAAATATTATATTCTTACTTCAAAAGTTACCAAACACTTGTTCAGAATGTCCTTCATTTATAATAACAAAAAGGAGTGTATACCTTTTATATTTTTTCTAGTTGTGAATGAAAGAAGTTACCTTTCTAATTTTGCATTAATATCACGAGGCACATCAGTGTGGCTGGGCCATCCTTTCAGGGAGGCTACAGATAAGCTGGTTAGCCCACCCTTTGCCCAATGGAAGACAAGAAAATGCCCTGATAGCATCTCATTCAAATATTAAGCTTTGTTATTTTCACAGTTAGTAAGAAGTCCCTTTCATATGGGACTCTTAAAAGCGGTCATCAAAGATTTGATTTGATTTTTGTTAAGTTATTGAAAAACCACAGGAACAGTACCGTGTATTTGTATACTTTTAAAAATACTTTCTCAAATAATTTCTATGGTTACCTTTAAAAAGAAATTCTGAGATGTAAAATATACTCATTTTGTATAGGAGAAAGCTGAAATAAAGACACTTTTCCCATATGGCACTTACTTTTTCCAAATTTACCAACATGTGGCTGTTACTGTTGGGACTGAGATAACATGCAACATGTGAGAGTATCTGGCACATCATGGATGTCCAGTAGGTTTGGTTGACCTTCCCCTCAAACAGGATTCCCTGGAAGGAAGTTTGCACATGTGAATGGAACCGGACTTTTCGTAGTGAATTCAAAAGGCTGCACACTGTCACGTGTGACATTTTTTCTTTAAGGATTATGAAACGTCAACATTTCAGTTAGCCCTTGTTGAAGGAGGTGCCACCTCTGTGTTAAGCACAAATGCAAACTTGGCCTCTGAGGAGGAACAAGGCTTTTGTTCTACTTTTCTTATAAAATGGCTTCTTAGTGTAAAGCCTTAAGAAAGGCCTACTCTTTCATTTCTAAATAAAAAATATTAGAGTAGTTCATTTGTGCAGCCTCTGCTTTGGTCTACATATGTCAGAGAAAGTAGGATCATAAAATAAGGGTGTAAAACGTGGGCATCTACACACACATACACACACACATACAAATGATTGAATAGAATCCCATTTATAATGTGATGAGGGCTTTACTTGCCACATAAAATGACAGGGAGAAGTATTTTAACTGGAATTTTAAAATGAAATAGAATTCCTTGGAACAAAGAAACCATCAGGCTCTGAGGGAGTGGGGTGCTGTGGAAAGAACACTTGACCAGGAATCAAAGAATTGATCCATTCTGGGCCTTCCTCTTCACTAGTTCTCCCTTTGTGTGTTTAGCTGCTACCCTTTCCGTATGCCCTCACATTATACTCTATGAGGAACCTTAGAAAGGCTTAACCCATTCATCACACTAATGGGATTCTCTTAGAAATCATGCAAAGCAGAGGAACGCATCTGAAGAATCAGAACACCCAAATGTCCACCAATGATGATAGGGTTTACAGTTTTATATTTAATTACCCATATTTCCAGCTCATCTCCTCTTTCTTCCCTAAGGTCTTTAATAAGAAATCATCTACCATGGAGCTGGGGGTGGGGGGGGGGGGAGGTGTGGGGTGTGGGGGAGCATAAATATATATGTGTATGTATCCCCCCCTTTGTTTTCCATAGTGAACACGGATTTCTTGTATTATCAGAAGAAGCACATAAAAATGTTATTTCTAAAAACAACTACTGAAATTCAGAGTCATCTGCTGGCACATGTACAAGGTAATGACAGTAAACACAGTCCAAGGTGAAGGGCAGCAGAAAGCAGTGACCATGGGGAGGTTATTGACCTTCCAACTGTATGTACTGCTAGTAGGGCTTTTCAAGCTCTTGGATCCTGAGCTTTTTCAGAATGCACAAGACTGGCATTACCTCTGACCATGTCTGCCCCTTCAGCCCCCGCTCCCAAAGGCAAACCTGTAGTTCACCTGTCATGAGTAATACTCGTGCATGATCTGGAGTGCCCCTCTCCCAGTCCCTGCCCCTCCTGATGCTGGGTGTCCACACCTCGGAAACCCTCGCAGGCCTTCACCTCCATCTAGCTGCCTCCTGCTGTGAGGTCACCCACAGGGAGGGCTCCCCTGCCCGAGGCAGACCCACCACACTTCTGTTGCATCTGTTCTGTCCCTCAGCCTGAGGTTCTGATTTCAAGTCTTTGTAGTTCTTGTTTCAGAGACAAGGAGTGGAAGATGAAGGAAGGTATACCTATCAGATTTTAGTCACTGGTAGGTCTGTTCAAGCTTAACAAATTCAACTGTTTTTGAGTTCTGTATCATTGAACACTGATTGATTCACATGCAGTCATTAACCTCCCTCCCTGCCACCCACTCCTTCTCCACCAGAGAGATGGGACAAGCACATCTTAGCTGGGGAACACATTTTTCAGCAACTCTTGGGGAATCCAGTTCACTTCCTCCTTCATGCTTGACCTCCCCTCAGTTGAGACCAGGCTGGACTGATCAAGTGAAATTCTGTACTCCTTTTTCTGAACAGAGTAACAAGGACCCATCAAACAAATAAGCTTGGGAAATATGTCAACAATGGTTACAGTACAACAGGTGATCTGCAGCTTGGCATCCCCACCAAAGAAACCAGACAGGGAAACACAATTAAAACTTATATGAAAAACAGTTACAAGATGCCCAAACATGACCTTTTGTATGTTCCTTCTTATGAGCTGATGGGCCAGGATCAGGGGGTTTTGCTGTAGACCATGTTAGGGTTTAAGATGATCTGGATGGAAACTTTTGAGCTGGAGGAGGCAGGAGATGTGTGGAAGAGTACATGTGTACATTGGTGCTTGTAGTGAAGGTGTGTTGTGTCGTTGCTGGGGTGGTTTTAGGGCCATTTAACGTTGGTGTCAGAAAGGAATTCTGCCTCTGGAGAGGAAGAACTAAAAGATTGAAAAAAAAATCACTTGAGCTACTAAGCTTCATTTAACACTCATCTAACTCTATTAGATCTTGAAAAAGGCCAAAAATTTTAAGTGCATTACATGGAAAGGGCACTGATTACATTAGCTCCCTGTCCTCTACCAACGTGGGTACTTTTCTAAGACTTACTGGTCTAACTCTGCCCAAAATCTTTTGTCCAGGAGCTATCCTGTGAATCTAACCAGACTTGTGTTTCCCAGTGTAGTAGCTGATAGCTGCATGCAATGCAACTATTTCGATTTAATTAATTAAAATTAAAGGAAATAAATAATTTAGGTCATTGTTTGCACTAAGCACGTTTCCAATGTTCAGTTGCATGCGCTTAGTAGCTACTGTATTGGGCAGTGCAGATATAAAATGTTTCCCTCATCACAGGAAATTCTGTTGGACAACATGATCTAGCTACTTGTTTTCAGGATCTGACCATATGAAGTATGAGCTATGCATCTCTCTACCCTCTGAGGTTAGAACTGAAAGCTGCTGTTATTTTTCAACATTGTGAAATTTAGTGAAGAATGTAATTGCTACCAGAAACCAGTTTAAATATTGACCTTGCAGACATTTGTTCAAAAGTTAGAACTTGAAATTTGTAAACAAGTAAAACCTGACTAAGAGGCATGGTATAGAACCAAAGAATGTCAAGGACCATAGTCCATGTTTTCTGTGATGGATTTATTCCTGGAAAGTTGTGCTTAAAGGGAAACCTAGTAAACCAATTGAGTTTTAAATGTATTGAAGAAGTATACGAGAATATTGGGATAGATCACTTTGTAAAGAAAAGGATTATGTAGTTAGATGACCTAAACCACCTTCCAGTTAGTTCATCTGTTTGGTAAATTCAGAAGCTCATGTGTTGTGTGGTTATCTTGGTAAGGTTAAATTAATTAAATACAAAATTAAGTCAAGTTGTTTAAGGTCAAGTAGGTGAAAGTTTTATTGATTATATTTCTCTTTAAAAAATTCTTTTGGATGTATTTCTTATGTCACAACCATATTTGTTAGAAATGTTCAGGCATAGGTAGTAGCTGTGGAGGGTTTTTTCCCCTAAACATGTTTTAGGGCATTTTTCCATCTTTATATTAAAAAATATGTATTGATAGTTACAATTATACTACTATGGACTTTGCAAAAGAGACATTTATTGAATGCTTGAATGAATGAATGAATGAATGAATGAATGAATACTATCTCTAGCTTAATATGACTACTCAATTGATTCTAAGACAATTTATGACCTGGGTATTTCTAATTCATTTAAAAGATTCATTAAAATTTTTAAAAATTTTAGTAATAAATTAAACTTAGGTTCACTTTAATTTTTTAAAAGTAAATCTGTTGTAACAGTACTTTTAATGAAAGAGGTGTGATATTACATCAATCACAGAATGTTGCAATTTCAAATTTGTAGGATTAGCCATTTAATTTTTGTGGCCTTAATATAAATGTGTACTAACTGGTTTCAAAAGAACATTTAAAAATTTCAAATATAAATTGAAGTTTAGAGGGAATAAATATAATAAATTTCAATATGCCCATTACACAGATTTAATAGCTATTAAGACTTTGCTACATTGTGACATCATTCCCTTCCCCTTCTTTTTTTAAGGTTTTTTTAAAAGCAAATCAAAGACATCTATTATTTTTATTCCTAATACTTTAATACCCATCTTTAAAAATATGGAGATATTTTTACTTAACCACAATGTTATGATCATACCTAACAAAATTAACAGTAATACCTTGTTATCATCTAATACCCAGTTTACATATACTTTCCAGTTGTCTGAATTTCTTTTTACAGTTGGTTTCTTCATTAAGGCTCCCCAGAGAATGTTTATTTTAACTCTTTTTCACCAACATTTTATTATTATAATGTCAAACATACAGCAAATTTGAATTTTACAGTGAGCACTCACATACCCCAAACCTGGATTCTGCCATTAAGATTTTGCTATACTTGCTTTATCGTAGCTCTACCCATCAGTCCATTTCTCTGTCCATGAATTCATCACATTTTTGGATGACCTTCAAAATAAGTTACTGAAGATTGGGACACCTTCTCTAAAATACTTCATTAAGCTACTAAAGTTCAATATTTGTTTATAATTTCTTAAAGACAGAGTTTCATATAATGAAATGCCAAAACCGTAGGTATACATTTACTGAGCTTCAACAAAAGCATACCCTTGTGTAACCGAAACCCCCATCACGATAAGGAACACTACCCTCACCCTAGAAAGTTATCTTTATGCCCTTGCCAAGTCAATTCTTGCTTCTAACCCCTACCTCCCAGTCAACCACTGATGTGAATTTATTCCTGTTTTAGAATTTCATATAAATTCTCTTAGTATGTGATCTTCTGTATTAGACCTCTTTTCTTCCCAATAATGTTTTATGCTAATGAGCTAGTGAGCCATGATTTGCATGTATCAGAAATTTCTTTCTTTCTGTTGCTGAATGGTATTCCATTGTATGACATATCACAGTTTATTTATCCATTCTTCTGTTGATAGATGACTAAGATGTTTTGGGTTTTAGGCTATTATAAATAACACTACTATAACATGTGTTGTACAAGACTTTGTGAACATATGTTTTTATTTCTCTTGGATAAATACTTAAGAGTACAGACATATTTTTAAAATAAAATAATAAAGCTTTAACTAGAACATTAACATACAACATAATTATTGACCTTCATTGTTATGATGTTTAAAAACTTATTCCAACTGGCAAAAGTCATAATGCTTAATTAGAAGAGTAAGCCCAAGAAATTGCAGTGTTTCATCAATAAATTGGAGCTTTGAGACACTTGATTCTAAAGACATAAGTGGGCTTTTGCACTGAAAGTAAATAACCATCACAGTGCCACTTGGATTATAAATTAATTTGGAATTAATCATAAAATGGACTTTATAAGAACTTTAGATTGGGGTAAAGGAATTTTGACCTTTAGTCCTGGCACTAACTCTAATGAGTAGCTTGGTCACCTTGTGAAATAATCCAGTCACCACCAGGAAGTGAGGTGCTGAGCTAGATGATCTCTAAGGGGTGGTTCAATTCCTCAAACACTTCTCAAGTTTGTGCTAAGCTTTGAGGACACAGGTAAGAATAAGACATACCTTCTGGTCTTCAAGGTGTTTACTCCACAGACGTGCTAGTTGGTGTTCTCCAGCTATGAAGTGTCTGTTATATTGCTGATTCATTATGTACCTCCTGTTGGGCAAGACACAATATAGTCAATAGATGAATGAATGAATGGGTGGAAGTAACATAAAGACATTGTAATATGTCTGTGGTCACCAATGTATCGATAACCAGCTCTAATGTAATAAAGATTCAGTGTGCTTGGGGAACAGTGCAGGGAAATAATTAAATAAGATGGAATTCTGAAGTTATAACTGCTTCCTCATAGTTTTTAGGGCAAAAAGAGTCTAAATGAACAGCAGTCTCATTTCTTTCTTTCTTTTTTCTAATTGGGGTAAAATTGGCATATAACATCAGTTTCAGGTATCCAACATAATAATTTGATCTTTATATATACTGCAAAGTGATCACCACAGAAAGTCATTACCATCTGTCACCATCCAATTGACTCCCTTCACCCATTTTGGTTGCTCCCCAACCCTTTTCCCCTTGGATAAGCACTAATTTGTTCTCTGTATCTATGACTTTTGTCTTGTTTGTTTGTTTTGTTTTTTAGATTTCATGCATAAGTCAAATCACATGGTATCTGTCTTTTTCTTTCTGACTTATTTCATTTAGCATAATTCCCTAAAGGTCCATCCATTTTGTCAAAAATGGCAAGATTTCCTTTTATTTTTTTTTAAGATTTTATTTATTTATTTTTAGAGAGAGGGGAAGGGAAGGAGAAAGAGAGTAAGAGAAACATCAATGTATGGTTGCTTCTTGTGCGCCCCCAACCAGGGACCCAGCTGCAACCCAAGCATGTGCCCTGACTGGGAATAGAACCGGGGACCCTTTAGTTTGCAGGCCAGCACTCAATCCACTGAGCCACACCGGCCAGGGCAAGATTTCCTTTTTTATGGCCAAGTAATAGTCCATTCTACAGATAGATATACTATGTCTTCTTCTTTTTTAAAAAAACTAATTAATTAATTAATTATTTTAGAGAGAGGGGAAAGGAGAAAGAGAGGGAGAGAAACATCACTGTGTGGTTGCCTCTCACTCGTGCCCCCAACTGGGGGCCTGACGTGCAACCTAGTCATGTGCCCTGGCTGGGAATCGAACCAGCAACACTTGGCTCGCAGGCCGACTATGTCTTCTTTATCATTCATCCATTAATGGATATTCAAGTTGTTTCCATATCTTGGCTATCATAAATAAGGCCACAGTAAACATAAGGGTGCATATATCATTTTAAATTAGTGTTTTCACTGTCTTTAGATAAATATCCAGAAGTGCAATTGCTGAATCATATGGCAATTCTATTTTTAATTTTTTTAAAAACATCCATACTGTTTTCTATAGCAACCATACAGTTTACATTCACGCCAATGGTGTATGAAGGTTCCCTTTTCTCTACATCTTCTTCAACATTTGTAATTTATTACCTTTTTGATAATAACTATTCAAACAAGTGTGTGATGGTATTTCATGGTAGTTTTGATTTGCATTTCCCTGATAATTATTGATGTTGAACATTGCACATGCCTATTGGCCATCTGTATGTCATCTTTGGAAAAATGTTTATTTAGACCCTTTGACCATTTTAAAATCAGATTGTTTTTTGCTGTTATTTATATATTTTGGATTTTATCCCTTTATTGGATGTGTGATTTGCAAATATTTTGTCCCATTAAGTTGGTCGCCTTTTCATTTCATTGATGGTAGCAAGTTGCATTTCTTTTTTTACTTTTTTAGAGATAGAGGGGAAGGGGTAAGAAAGAGAGAGAGAGAAACATCAATGAGTGGTTGCATCTTGCATGCCTTCTACTGGGGACCTGGCCCACAACCCAGGCATGTTCCCTGCCTGACTGGGAATCAAACCAGCAACCCTTTGGTCCACAGGCCAGCACTCAGTCCACTGAGCCACACCAGCCAGGGCACAAGTTGCATTTCTAATGTAAGGCACAAGTTGCATTTCCATGCACCTGAAAATTTAAATAAATGACATATTTTAGAATCAAAAGGCCTTCTTGTTCATGTTTAAGACCCATATGCTCTGGATCTTAAATTTCACCCACTTTAATTTGTTTTTTAATGACCATGGAGTTTGTTTTTCTGTATGAAAAATTTTGCATTGCAGTACCCCCTTATTTGTGTATTCATTTAATAAATGTTTAGTGAGTACCTACTATTAACATAAGGTATGAGATGGCAAGGCCTTAGAGAGGGTAATGCCATGCAAACTAAATGAGTAGGACTTATCTGAAGCTAACTATAACACCTTCTTCAGTTTGTAAAATACTGATCACAGTCACACTTATACATTGTGTTAGAAAAGAAAACCTGTTTTTCTGGACTTCCAGCCAAGATGGAGGCATAGCTGGACACGCTGCCTCTCCCTCACAACTAAGAAGGAATTTACAACTACCCCAAAACTTAAAACAAACAAACAAAAAACACCCACAAGATCCAGGAAATCGAACTACATGGAAGTTCAACAAATGAAGAAATAAAGAAAAAATACTCAGCCTGACAGAGCGGAGGGGCGGAGCCAGGGAAAAGAGCACTTGGTGTGGCAGCAGTGGCTGTGGTGGCACAAGGGCTGTAGCTCTGGCAAAAAGCAAAGTCACATTTTAAAAGTAGAGAGGGAAACCTGGGAAGTGATACCAGCCCCAGACCAGACGGCCCAGCTCACAGTTCCAGCACTAGGGAAAATAGAGCCACATTGCTTCTGACTGTGCAAACCAGTAGGGGTTGGGGCGGAAAAGAAACTGCTGGTCTCTCAACAGAATCAGCTTGTTTAGTGTGGGAAGTGAGAGAAGTCCCCGGAAAAGGGATGAGTGCAGGCAAGCAGCATTGTTACCTCTCAGACCCATCCCCAGATACACCACCACAACATGGTGTGACGGGTTGCCCACACTGATGAATACCTAAGGCTCTGCCCCTTACAACATAACAGGTGCGACAGCTCTACCAAAGACACAGAGGCAAACACAGGAGGCTCTCAGGATGAGGAGACAGAAGTATGGCACAAAAAAGGGGTGGGGGGCATATCAAGGTTCCAGTGGGAGAACTGAGTGATGAGGAGATAGCCAACCTAACAGATGCACAGTTAAAAACACTGGAGATACTGATGGTCACAGACTTGACAGACAAGATTAAGCACCACAAACACATAAGGGAAGAAATGAAGGCTATGCTAAATGAAACAAGGGAAAACCCACATGAAACCAGTGGTGAAGGGAAAGAAACCAGGATTCAAATCAATGAACTGGAACATAAAGAAGAAATAAATAGTCAACGAGTACAGAAGAGGTAAACAAGAATTGAAAAAAATGAGGAGAGGCTTAGGAACCTCCGTGACAGCTTTAAATGTCCCAGCATCCAAATCATAGGGGTGCCAAAAGGAGAAGAGGAAGAGCAAGAAATCGAAAACTTATTTGAAAAAAATAATGAAAGAAACTTGCCTAATTTGGCAAAGGAAATAGACAAACAAACTAGACCCAAAGAGGACCACCCCAAGACACATCATAACTAAAATGCCAAAGGATAAAGATAAAGAGAGAATCTTAAAAGCAGCAAGAGAAAAAAAGAGTTACCAACAAAGGAGTTCCCATAAGACTATCAGCTGATTTCTCAGAAACTTTGCAGACAAGAAGGGACTGTCAAGAAGTACTCAAGATGATGAAAAGCAAAGACCTACAACCAAGATTATTCTACCCAGCAAAGCTATCATTTACAATGGAAGGGCAGATAAAGTGCTTCCCAGACAAGGTATAGATAAAGGAATTCATCATCACCAAGCCATCATTATATGAAATGTTAAAAGGGCTTATTTAAAAAAAAGATGATCAAAACTATGAACATTAAAATGATAACAAAATCACAAATATCAACAACAAAATCTAAAAAATAAAAACTAAAACAAATTAGGCAGACAACCAGAGTGGGAACAGAATCATAGATATGGGGAGCATGTGGAGGGGTGTCAGCTGCGGGGGTGGGGGGGAGATTAGGGGAAATGGTGCAGGGATTAAGAAGCATAGTAGGAGGGTACAGAATAGACAGCAGGATGTTAATAATAGTACAGAAAAGGGTAAAGTCCAAGAACTTATATGCACAATCCATGGACATGGACTAAAGGGGATGGGATTGCTGGAGGAGGGGCGCAGAGGGAAGCAAAGGAAAAAGAAATTGTGACAATTGTAACAGCATAATCAATAAAATGTACTTTAAAAAAAAGAAAACATCAGTGTTTATGTGTGTGCCTTATGTTACCTAGCAATTAAAAGCTATTATCTCAATATCATACTTAACTTTTAATAGAATGTTGTAACATTGTTTGCTTTCCAAGAATCCCTAAGGAGAATTACCAGATTTACCAATAATTTAAGTACATTCAGAAAGGGAATTTAAAGAAGCATCAGTTTTAGGTAACTGTTGTCATGGGATATGTATTACTAGAAGGTTCACTACTGATTATA
Organism: Furipterus horrens; assembly: GCF_987537825.1. Lineage (NCBI taxonomy): Eukaryota > Metazoa > Chordata > Mammalia > Chiroptera > Furipteridae > Furipterus > Furipterus horrens. The sequence continues at coordinate 192,983,476 of NW_028327172.1, forward strand.
TGCCCAAATCAAGTGTATATTCATCAGACTAAGCAAAACCAGCTTGCTCAATGAAGTAAGTTCAAATTGAAAATGGACATTAGAGTTTTGAAGGTAGGCTGGTACTAGCTCCTGACATTTGTCTCTGCCTTCTAGAATTAGAGGATTATTTTAAAATAAGGAGTATATATAGTTTATATTACAAAAAGGAGGAAGCTTGTTATGAATTTATATTCTCTTAGTTTTCATTAGTTTTAAAACAATCATATAGCAATATTTGCACATGTGAGTCCTTTGAGCAACCCCAGTCAACAAGAGCTCAGGGCAGCAGACAGACATGGTATCACCAGGTGACAAGGCCTTTTAGGGGCTGCAGTTCAGTCATATTAGGTTGTGATCATTGCAGAAAGGCTCTCTAAAGAGAGGGGGGGGGCGGGATCTGAGCACTTATCAGAAGTTAAATATAAGGAACCTCTAGGAAGAACCTTCTTTAATTGGAGAGTCCTTTGTCAGTTTCCCGTTTGAATGCCAGCACTTCTCTTCAAAGATATGTCAGATTAACACCACTCTTCTGCTGTATCAAAAATAATGAAATGCCCTTTTCAGTAAGGGCAAAGAGGCATAAAATAAAATTTTACTAGGAGGAAAAATAACAGCTTATGAGACCTGGAGAGTATGTTTGTTGAATTGGAAAAAAGAATAGGAAGAATGAATTGGGTCAGGTGAGATTACTCTGGGACCTTTTTGGTAACCCCATCGCTATAAAAATATATACCAAAGAAGAGAAGTGTACTGAGGCCCTTTGTTAATTAGGACTCTTGGTTGCAAGTGACAGAAACCCAGTCCCAATAGCTTAAGGAATTAATCAACAAACAAATATATCAAATTATTTTCTATACATCAAATTACATGTATACATACAGACCAGGGCAAAAGTATGCAAAACAAGAGTTTATTCTTGTATTATTAAGTATTGCATTATTTTCCATATGAACAACTGTAAACGTACTTTTGCCTCACTCTGTATATATTTACTTACCTAGAAATTCCAAAGGGTAGACCATGACTGGATTAAAGGATTCAATAGAGGTCATTGGGATTCTATATATAAAATCAGTCTGTTGTCCTTTCTGATTTTTTTTTTTTTCCCCCCGGAAACTTCAGGCTTATATTTTTCATACAACTCTCATTCCTAAGGAAGACCCTACAGCTTTTTCATCACTAGAAGGACTCTGATTCACCTGCCTGGTGCCGCACCTGAGTTCTGGGATATGGAGGGGTTTTCTGTGACGTGGGAAGGTGGATGGACCGGGGAAAGTAGCTTCCTGCTATGCTCCTGTTCTTCCTTTTCTCAGTGCAGGTGCTTCATTGATCTCTGCTTTAGGAATTCCCATATCTTATGCCATGGACTCCAAAGTTCAATTACACCATGTTCCTTGAACTAGCATGGATTTACTGACTCTTAGGGTTGTTTATCTATGCGGCTAAGCCTCTTGATAACTGGTGGAGGTTTTATCATTTCAGGAAGATTTTGCTCTGGGTACACTGCGTACTTGTCTGTATTGAGAAACTTTATTATTTCTTCTTTTACCGAAGAGAAGCCCATTTGCAAATACCTAGTTCTAGAAATTAGTGTCCGAGTACATAGGTCTGATCAGGAGGGAGCCAATATTATTAACTTTATCTCCCTGTTTTGTTCTAAGAGTAAGAAAAGTTCCTGAGCAATTATTGAGTGAAAATAAATGCACCATGGTATTCTGCCATGTATTATGATTATTAAGAGCTTGTGTTTTCTTCCCTAGTCACCTGTACACTTGTTGAAAAGTTCAATTTTATGTCTCTGTTGCATAGAAGTTCAGTAAATATGTATCAAATGATTGACGGAAGATTCAAGGATTTTTTTTTTTTTCCATTTTAGTGGATGCTTCAATTTACCAAAATTAGAATTAAAGTTGAAAATGTGCAATATTAACCCCAGGACATCCACACTTACTTGTTATAATATTAATTTACTATCGTTCGTATCTATCTATATATTATCATACCTACATATTACAATATATACTCGTAGATATAATATCTTCAAAAATAAAACCCGAGGCCCAGCTTTCTTAAGTTGAATTAGGCCTTGATAATTAATGCTCTGGTGGGAGAAGTCAAGAGGCCTTTCCAGTTTCTTACTTCTCACCAAAACTTAAAATATTTTTTCTTCTAAATTCCTAGAGCCCTCTGTGGGACAAGAACTTCACACTCTTTGAGCACTTGCTATGTGCCAAGTGTTCTGTGGACACACTGTCATAGTGAAGTCTCACTGCCACACCCTAAGCCTCCCTCTCAGTCGTTACGAGAATTAATCATTCTCTCCTTCATACCATCTGTCATGACATTTATCACACTGCGTTGTAGGCATTATTCATTTGTATTTCTGTGTCTCTTAGTGGACTGTGAGTTTATCAACTGCAGAGCCTGTGTCTTCTTCCGGTGTGTATTTTCAGGACCCAGCTCATAGTGAGAACTCAAGAAATATGCGATCTTCATGTTATAAATTTGACATCGGAGGCTTGCTCAAGCTTACTAAATCGAAAGTGATAGGTTGGTTTTTGGGCTCGTGTCTGCCAGACTCAAGCTTGTTTTCTTACTGCTAAACCACTCTGGGAAAGCTCAGTTGGCTGGGGTAATGAGGATGGTGGAGGAGGGAAGGTAGAAGGGGATGAGGAAGGAGAGTTGTTGCTCGCTGGGGCTGGGAAAGGAGGTGCATTAGACCAAGGAGTGCTGAGTGAGCAGCGACCAGAGAAAGCATTTCCCTGGGAAGCTAGAACAGAGCCGGAGCACTGAGCCATCCACCAGGACATAACAAAGCTCATTGTCATCATGGGATGCTGTTCTGTGCAGTGAGATTTTTACCTAATAGGCTCTAGGCTCTACTCTGAAGTGAAGTTAGGAAATAACATGCAACACAGGCATCACAGTTCCCTCAGCTGCAGGCCTGAATTTTATTTCTTGGACGGAGGGGGTTGGAATGGGAGAGATTTAGGGGAAGCCTTTGAAATATGTCCTTCTGAAGTAGGGTGGTGAGTGGCACCATCTGCCATATGTCTTCTCTCACATGTTGGGCTTTTTTAAAATAACAGCTTTATTTGGGATATAATTTATATACCATATTCTTCACATATTGAAAGTATAAAATTCAATGGGCTTTAGTATATTCAGAGTTTTGTAACCATTAGAGTTAATTTTAGAACATTTTCATCACCTCCCTAAAAAAGCCCTGTGCCCATTACTAATTACTTCCCTGTTCTTCCCACCCCTCTACCTCCCTATACAACCACTGATCTACTTTCTGTTTATAGATTTGCCTATCATGAACATTTTAAATAAGTGGGATCAATACAATATATGGTTGTTTGTGACTGACCTCTTTCTTGGCTTAATGTCTTCAAGGTTCATCCATGGTGTAGCATGTGTCAGTTCCTGGTCCGTGTGTTACTGAGTAGTATTCCATTGTATAAATATACCACATTTTATTTACCTATGTATTTATTCACCAGTTGATGGACATTTGGGTTGTTTCTACTTTGGGTTATTATGCTGCTACAATCATTCATGTACAAATGTTTGTGTGGTCATAAGTATTCATTTCTCTTGGGTATACACTTAGTAGAATTGCTGGGTCATATGGTAACTCTTGTGTTCAACCTTTTGAGCATCATCTGTCAGACAGTATGAGGATTCCAATTTCTTCCCATCCTTGCCAACACTTGTTATCAGTCTTTTCGATTATAGCTATCATTTTGGTTGTGAAGTGGTATCTCTTCATGGTTTTAATTTACATTTCCGTGATGACTAACTATCTAGAGTAGAGTATTTTTCATGTGCTTTTGGGTCATTTGTACATCTTCTTTGAAGAAATGTCTATTTGAATCCTTTGCCCATTTTAAATCAAGTTATTTGTCTTTTTATTGAGCTTTAAGAGTGCTTTAACTACAAGTCCCTTATTGGATATATAATTTGCAGATATTTCCTCCCATTCTGTGGGTTATTCTTTTACTTTCTCAATCATGTCCTTTGAGGCACAAGAACTTTCAATTTGGTGAAGTGCAGTTTTTTGTTTTTTGGGGTTTTTTTTTGTTGTTGCTTGTGCTCTTGGCATTATATTTAAAAGGCCATTTCCTGATCTAAGGTCACGAAGATTTACACCTATGTTTTTATTCTAAGTGTTTTATACTTTTAGCTCTTAACTTTGTGTGATTGATTTATTATGATTTAATTTTTATATATGGCATTAATTAGGGTCCCAACTTCATTTTCTTGCATGTGGATATCCAATTGTTCTAACATAATTTCTTTAAAAGCCTTTTCTCTTTCCACTGAATGAACTTAACACCCTTGTCATGAATCATTTGGCCAAAGATGTATGTTTGTTTTATTCTGGACTCTCAATTATATCTCATTGATCTTTATGTCTTATCCATATGCCAGTATAATACTGTCTTAATTACTTAGCTTTGTAGAAAGTTTTGAAATTGGGAAATGTGAATCCTCCAACTTTGTTTTTTTCAAGATTGTTAGGGCTATTCTGGACCTCTTTAATTTTCAAACAAATTTTAGGATCAGCTTATCCACTTCTTCCAAGAAGCTAGCTGGAATATTGAGGGGATTGTGTTGAATTTGTAGATCAGTTTAAGGAGTACTGCCATCTTAAATATATTACATATTTCATCCATGAACATGAGATGTTTTTCTATTTGCTTAAATCTTCTTTAATTTCTTTCAACAAATGTTTTATAGATTTCCTATTCTTTTTGATACTATTTTAAATGAAACGGTTTTGTTAACCTCACTTTTTGGCTTGTTCATTGATAGTGTATAGAAATACAATTGATTTTTATGTATTGGTCTTGTGTCCTGCAGCCTTGTTGAACTTGCTTTATTAGTCCTAATAGTGTTTTAGTGGATTCCTTAGGACTTTCTACATACAAGGTCATGTCGCCTGTAAATAAGTGTAGTTTTATTTCTTCCTTCCCAATAAGAATGCTCTTTCCCATTAGGGATGTCCTTTATGTCTTCTTGCCTGATTCCCCTGGCTAAAATCTTCAGTTCAATGTTGAATAGATGTGACAAAGAAAGGCCATTCTTGCTTGGCTCCTGATCTTAAGGGGAAAGCCTGATTCAGTCTATCCATGCAGTCTGATGTTAGCTGTGGGCTCTCGTAGATGATCTTTTTCAAGTTGAAGAAGTTCCTTTGGTTTTTTAGTATGTTGAGTGTTTTAATCATGAAAGGTTGTTGAATTTTATCAAAATTTTAATGTCTATTGAAGTGCTTGTATAGTTTTTGTCCTTTATTAATATGGCATCTTGGATTGATTGACTTTCCTATGTTAAAACCTTGCGTTCCTGCGGTAAATCACTCTTGGTCATGGCGTATAATCCTTTATATGTTGCTGAATTCAGTTTGCTAGTTTTGTTGTTGTTATTGTTCTGGTTGTTGCTACAACAATTCAGCAAAATAAAATTCTGGTTTATTGTTGGGCAACATTGTTTCACATATATATCCAACAGGTCAAAAATATACATATAAATGAATAAACAGCAGCTACATAGACAAAAAAAGGAAGAAAAAACAACCTTTTATCTTTGGTCTTTTTAACCATATTCTACAAACCAACTACTTGTAGTATACTTAAGTCGTCGTCGTCGACGTCGGCAGCCGTCGTCGGCAGCCGTCTGTCTCGAGAGACGATGGTGTAGCTTCTTCAGAGTCTATCTGCACCGCCGAGAATGGTTGTGCAGTCCGACTCGGGAGTGACACGGTATCTGTCTCCTCCCGTGTTGAATCGACATCTTGTGATGATGCTGGAGTGTCCTCTCCAGTGAAGCTGAAGCTACAGAGCCTGGGCAGGGTGATATGGAGGGTCTGCTGTTGCCCATGCAGCAGACCCCCCCTCTCTTCGCAGCTGAAGGATCCAAGGGAAAGACGGAGTCGATACAGCTTGGCTTCAGGTGCGCCGCAGGAGTTGCCCGTGTTGACTACAACGTCAAACCGCCTTAGGGAATCCGGCTCCGGATTTTCTGTCGGGGTTTACTCCCTTAGCCTTTCCCCTGAAGAGGTATGCCGCAAGGCAGCGGAGGTTTTTTGGAGTCAGAGTTTTCCTTTTCTGATGTGCCCTGACTGGAAGATCGAACCAGCGACACTTAGCTCGCAGGCCGACGCTCAATCCACTGAGCCAAACCAGCCAGTGTATAGTTAAGTACATACACAAGAAGTAATAGGAATGCTTGGAATAAAATTGTTTTTGTTGTTGTTTTTGCTTTTTATTTTTTACAAGATTTTTTTCTTTTTTCTTTTTCTTTTTTTCCCTCCTTTGAGATTATAATGAACTTGGGCACACCACAAGTAAAGTCAGAAGTGGAATTAGGGAACACTCCAAAGGCTGGTTTGGTCATCCTGAAATCATTAAAAAGGGCTAACCCCTAACAAAATGTACAAAAATATAAAATGTAAATTTAAAAAATACAAACATTTTCCTTTCTAAAATACTTTTAAGAAAAAAAGCAGAGCCTTGGAAGTTTTGGTTCTTTTTTTCCTCCCCTGTTGCAAATTCATGTTGTGGTTTTGGTTGGGTGGTGGAGAGCCAATTTGCTAGTATTTTGTTGAGGACTTTTGCATATGTATTCATAAGAGATGTTGATGTAGTTTTCTTGTGATGTCTTTGTCTGGATTTTGTAGTAGAGAAATAGTCTCATTAAAATGAGAAATGTTCCATCCTCTCCTATTTTTTGGAAGAGTTTGTAAAGGATTGGTGATAATCATACTTTAAACATCTGGTAGAATTCACTAGTAAAGCTAGTTCCTAGGCTTTTCTTTGTGGAAGATTTTTTTTTTTTAACTTACTAATTTAATCACTTTACTCATTACACATCTATTCAGATTTTCTGTTTCTTCTTTGAGTCTATTTTAATAGTTGTATCTTTCTAGGAATTTGTCCATTACATCTAGGTTATCTAATTTTCTGGCATAAATGTTGTCGATTGTATTTCCTTATAATCTTTTCTATTTATGTGAGCTAAGTAGTGATGGTCCTTTTATTCCTGAGTTTAGTAAATTGAGTCTTTTCTCTTATTTTCTTTGTCGAGCTAAAGGTTTGTCAACTTCGTTGATCTTTTCAAAGAACCAACTTTTGGTTTTATTGATTTTCTTTATTGTTTTTCTAGTCTCCATGTCCTTTATTTCTATTCAAATCCTTATTCTTATTTATTTCCATTTCTTCCTCCTACTGTTCCAAGTTTCGTTTGCTCCTCTTTTTCTAGTTTCCTAAAGTGGAAGGTCAGGTAGTTGACTGCTTTGTAGTTGTTGTCTTCTTTCTCTGTCTCACAAGACAATTTGTGAGTGTGAGTGACCGATGCTGAATCTAAGTCAGTGCCTTCAGACCATCTCCTTTGGGGACAGAGTGACAAGGCAACTGAATATGTGAAGCAGGTACACAGAATAATGGAGGAAGCACTGACCTCTCACTACGATGGAATCTCGGTAGCACTGTGATTCTAGGATCAAAACATAAGGCTCTGGAGTCTGGACGCCTGGGTGCTAATTCTGTCTCTGCCACTGACGAGCCTTAATTGACACATCTGTAAAATACGCAGAAAGACATGTTAGTAACTCATAGTGTTGTTGTAAGGAGTAAATGAACTAGCATGTGACATACTTGGTCGAGAGTTGATATACAGTAAATGCTCACTAAGGATTATTCTCATTTTTGATGTGATTGTTAGGTCACATCTGTGCTGAGCTAACTCTGTGTCAGGTAGCTACAAAGCCCTGAGTTGTGTTAACATTAGTTTGTACTTCTTTGCTGACCATCCATGACTTCACCCGCATAAGGTACCAGGAAGAACGTCACCTGTGTTTGCTACCAGGTGCTGAGACATATTTCCGACTGGGGTGTGGCAGCCCTGGATGTTACTTTCAAACAAGAGATCCTTTCTCAGAAAGAACACAGAGCTTAATTATTTGATCATTCATCCAAATTCTAATAATCACATGAGAACAACGACAGGAAATAGATTTTCCTAACAAATTTAAAATAAGCTCAGGATGGGAGTACCATAAATTATGAAAATGGTATCACTAAAAAATTCTAATTTCTGTTTTATAGTACTTCAACTTCTCTTGAGGTGTGGGTAGAAATGTCCTTCTCTGAACTCACCAGAGGAGCTAACGTTAAAGTCCTGTTATCCAAGGCCTCGTGGGGTAGCATGTTCACCCGGTGCAGCTTTTAGGCACGTGGCTGCAGTTGTGTGCCTAACGGGCATTTCTCATCCTTCAACCAAAAGAATGATCATTACTTTTACAAGAAGAAAAAGGGTATAGATCACTTCTATTCTGGAACCTTTAGTTAGCGTCTTTTAAAATGTAAGTATAGCCACCTGAATAGGATTAGATAAAATAATCCTCAGACATTCAAGCAAAGCATTATTTTATTAACTATAGCTAAATAATATTGTTGTGTTATTACCATTTGAACATAAGTATTTCATATTGAAATAATAGGCAATTATTATTTTAATAGCAATATGTTACTTGTCTTCCTGAAAATTCAGAATATTTTCATGCATACTGTATATTTTTCCCCTTACAACATCTCTGAGGTTGTTATAGGGGAATAGTTATTTCTATTTTACCAATAGGAAGAAGAAGTAAAATATTCTAAAGAGATTTTTCCCAAGATTTTTTATTTAGAAGGGTATGTACAACCAGTACTCAATTACTTTATTATTCTGCCTCCCTCGCTCATGTCCTCTCTTCCTTCCCCTTTCTTTCTCTCTTTCTCTTTCTTTAACCATTAAACCTTTTTATCAAAAGCATCACTAAGTAGTAGACAGGATGGGGACGTATCTTTGAGCTCGCTGAGTAGGCACCATGAACAAAGCTCACTTTCCCAAGTTAAAAAATTTATGGACAAGAAGTTATGATTGAAATTAAATGGTGGCAGACATGTCCAAGGAATATTGTGGGCATTTGATCCCTTTATAAATCTTGTAATAAATGAATGTGTAGAGATGGCAACCAGTGGGTAACAAAACAATATTGGAATGGCGGTAATGTGAAGCAGTAGTATCATCATGTTAGAAGCCTTGGAATGAGTATAAAGAATGGCTGTGTTCACTGGAGAAATCAACTTCTTCCCTATCCCCTTTTCAGATCTCCTGTTTTACTACAGTATAAGGATTGAGTCTTGTACATTTTCACATTGAACTTTTGTTAAATAAACTTTTGTATTGGTTAAAAAAAAAAAAAGAACACAGTTTACAAATGGATAATTAGCTTTCTTTGGTATATTAATTAAGAAGATGAATTTTATCCAAATTGGTGAAAAGTATACTTGTTTTTTGGAAGACTGAATTTATTATGAATCGTCAAAAGATATATTAATACTAACAATTAAATTCCATTTATGTCTCCATACGTGGAGCATGCCATTCTTGTTCTTTGCGTAGTCATGCTTACAAACAAGTGTGCAAGGTTGTGAAAGATGGGGTACATGAGGTGCTGAGGAGACTGCCAGGCTGTGGGTTCTACAGGAGACAATGAGAGTGGCCTGGGGTCAGCAGCACCAATGCCTCTCCAGGTCTGTAGTTCAGTATTATTGCTCAGTATATTTATTGGCTGTCTACTATTTTCCAAAACTTTTAGGCCACTAGCACTTTATATTATTTTTAAGAATGCTGAGACATCAAGTTAAGCCACACACACACTGAGGCACATATAAAGGTGTGTGTGTGTGTGTGTGTGTGTGTACTATACATCATAACTAGACACTGATTTTTGACAGGAAAGAAACAGATGATGTAGAGGTGAAATCACTAACCACAAGGAACATCGCAGTTCCTGAGAATCTGATTCATTCTAGTTTCTTTTTTGTATCATCACATTTTATCTGTCAATCCTCAGTAAAAGTTCCACTGTGGCATAAAAGAACTAATAGATGGCCCTTGACCCTCCTAAGGTAGCTCATGGTATATTTCCCTTCCATGGGAGCACAGGGAATAATTTTTGGTGGCTTTTGGAATTTTAGGACCCTGCTACTCCAGTGACTACTTAAAGAAGTACTGGCATTGACTTCTGAGAACCAAAATGAACCCGAATCCCTGTTTATTATTTAGATTTCTATTTAAAAATTCAACTTGAGAATAAAGTTGAACATACTTTTATGTTTATTGGCCACAGAATTTTCTTTTTCTGTAAATTGCCTATTCATATCTTTGCTCATTTATACTGGGTTATATTTTTCTTATTTTTGTAAGAATTCTTGCATATTAAGAAAATTGACTCTTTATTATATGTGCTGCAACTGACCTCATTGTAGTGGTCTTTGATTTCATTTTAGTAAATATTTCTAAGTTTCATTTAATGTTCAGTTCTTGATAGAAAGAAAAATTCAATTTGAAATTTAGATAAATTCTCAGTTTCAACCTTAGCTAGTATATTTGGTTGTTTAATTTTTCAACCTAAGTTCAATTATTAACTGATGTGTCTCCTGGCACATATGTATGTGCATATATAGAGTAAAAAATGGAGATTAAAATATTATAATTTTTACTTTTCATTTCTATAAGAGAACTAAATACCATTCATGGTATTCTATTTCTTCAATTAATCATGATTTTTTTTTTTTAGTTTTACTTCCAGTCAATGCATCTGTGACAATTACTCAAAATAAATGTAATAAGCAGTTACTGTTAATCACATGCTTCTGTGTTTGAGGGATGTATCTACTTTCTCTTCATAAAAGTGTATTTTTACATTAATGTGTATTTCCAATTCGAAAAAACTGTCCATTTGAGAAATTATAAGGAGTCATGACACTATTATTTTTATCAACACTTCAGATCAAAGTGATTTTCATATGCCTTTTCATAGTTGAAACTCAGGGACTGACGATTTCAGTGTTGGCATTTCTAAGACCGTGCCATTAAAAAGTAACTCCACTGCCATTTCTTGCTCTCCCTGGCTGTGAAACAAAGCTGGAGAAATGAGGGGCTTGTCAGAGCACTGAGGTCTTAAGGGTATGGATTTGAAATCAGGAATTCATAAAGTAGAACTGCAGAGCCACACACATGCATATTCCTACGAGTCAGCGATTGCCACTATTGATGTGGTTTTCCTCCTTCCTGGTTTTTCCATAGCTGCTCACCAAACAGTTAAAAGAGATTGAACTGTGAGGTTTTTGTTCCACAGTGAATCTTAATAAGCTAAAACTTCTTATTATAATTTTTGGCTCCATGTTGTCAATCAAAAATATTTTACCAATAGTTTGAAATTCTTGTCAAAGCAATTAGTGAACTGCTGTGTGTAGTCACTGGCCAGGGGTGAGAGGTTGAAAGCAACTGCCTTGCGCATACTTCCGAAGTAGCTGTCATCTTGTCATGCAAGCAAATGACAATATGAACAAACAAACAAAAAACCTGGCTACTGATAGGTTTATTACAAGATGGTCTTAAACTTTGTGTATAGGCTTAATTTTCAGATGTGGACTTAGGGTGTTTGTACTCTAGAAGTGTTTGCTATTTAAGCAATGTTGTGATGAAACAGGAATTTCTATCCATTTTGCAAGTCTGATTGCAAATAACAAACACTGTTGCCAAATGTATTTAAAAAAGGAAAGAATGCTCTAAGCAATGTGGCACTAGAGTTGTTTGTAGAAAAGTAGATACCTGGGTAAGAAGCCTTTGGAAGATGATGATTCTAGGGGAGAGTTAGGAAAGAAAACAAGGGTCATTTTAGAGAAAACAGAATGGTAGTCCTGGGGATTTTGTGTGTGGGTGTTTGTCTGTTGAAGTCGAGGGGAACCAAGGGAAATTATGCAGCGGTGTGTAGTCAAAGATAACCAGAGGTTTGCAGTTCATGATCAAAAGCTTGTAGTGTCATGGATGACCAAGGATCACATCAAATTCCCTGTATGAGGGTAACATGATCCCAGTCCTACTTGAGGTGGACACTTCTTCCTTCTGCTCTCAGAATGGTTACAGGGAAAGTAGTTACTTAGGGAGGAAAGCAAAGGGGTGGAGGTGGGAGGCTGTGCATGGTTGGTGCTAACTCAGTCAGTGAGAAAGGGAAGCAAAAGAACTGGCAGAACTTAATGATGGGCTGCAAAGGAGAGAATGGGGGCTACAACAAAGAGATTTATTTTACCAAGTCATTTTTATTTTTCTGATGATTAAAGTTATATGCTAAAGATATATAACATAAATGTATGTGTGTATAATGCTAAAATCAGAGAAGGAAAACTCTGACTCCAAAAAACCTCCGCTGCCTTGCGGCATACCTCTTCAGGGGAAAGGTTAAGGGAGTAAACCCCGACAGAAAATCCGGAGCCGGAGTCCCTAAGGCGGTTTGATGTTGTAGTCAACACCGGCAACTCCTGCGGCGCACCTGAACCCAAGCTGTATTGACTCCGTCTTTCCCTTGGACCCTTCAGCTGCGAAGAGAGGGGGGGTCTGCTGCATGGGCAACAGCAGACCCTCCATATCACCCTGCCCAGGCTCTGTAGCTTCAGCTTCACTGGAGAGGACACTCCAGCAACATCGCAAGATGTCGATTCAACACGGGAGGAGACAGATACCGTGTCACTCCCGAGTCTGACTGCACAGCCATTCTCGGCGGTGCAGATAGACTCTGAAGAAGCTACACCATCGTCTCTCGAGACGGACGGCTGCCGACGACGACGACGATAATGCTAAAATCCAGAAGTATATAAAAGTTAAAATTTTAAATCACTCATTCAATATTCATACTACCCAGAGACAACCACTGTCAATATTCTGTTATATTTTTCTAGTTTTTTGTATAGTTATCAGTTGAGATCACATGATACATGCAGTTTTATGTACTGTTTTCTTAATCTGATATAAAACCTTTACTCATGACATTAAAATTCTTCACAAATATAATTTTTAGTGGCTTAGGTACCACCACCACCATTTAACTGTTCCTCTAAGGTCAAACATTTGCATAGTTTCAAGTTTTTATTTTAAAAAATTCTAAGATAATCTATCCTTGTATGTAAACTTCATTTTTTAGTATTTTTTTAGGAGAGCTTCTTTTTTTAAAGATTTTGTTTATTTATTTTTAGAGAGAGAGAGGAAAGAAGGGAAAAAGAGAGGGAGAGAAACATTAATGTGAGAGACAAGCATTGATTGGTTGTCTCCCATACATGCCCCGACCGGGGACCAAACCCACAACCCAGGCATGTACCCAGACCAGGAATCAAACTTGTAGCCTTTGGCTTTGCAGAACTACACCCAGCCAACTGAGTCACACCGATCAGGGCTTTAGGATAGCTTCTTCAAGACATAATTGCTAAGTGAAGACAGTGAACATTTTCTAAGGCTCTTCATAGGTATTATAAAGTTCACTTTTTAAGAATTTTTTGATTAAGTTATACTTGTCTTACCAAAGAGTGACATTTTAGCATTAGTCGTTAAAAATATTTGCTAATATTATTGGTTAAAAGTGATATTGTTTATAATATTTTGCTTTAGTATACATTATTTGCTTACCAATGTGAGATTGAACATTTTGTTGGGTTTGAGAGTCATCTGTGATTTCTAGAAGAAAGACATTAAAATATTTCACATATATATGATGTGTAAATTAATTGGCATACTTCATGTTACTAGCTAACAGGACATCTACACTGAATGAATAATATTTGTTTAGAATTGAAAGTAAAGGCCAAGTAATATAACTGAGGAGTGGATGTACAGGGACGAGGGAAGATCTTAGATTGCAGTCAGTGTAGAGGGTCAGAGAGAAGGGAGGCCAGTAACAAAAAATCTGCAAAAGCAAATCATAGTTAAGAACAGGTTTATGAAGCCCAAGATGAAAAGAGTATCGACTAGACAAAGCAGAAAACTAAGGGGAGAGGGGACAGATGGAGTTAAGGGCCAAACAAAGGGCAGAGGAGAAAGAGGCCTGCAGAGTGGAAAATGGCCGGTTGAGCAGGGGTGGGTAGGTGCAGTCATTACACCCTCCAGCTCGACTTCCATGAGGCCTTGGGAGCTTCCCAAGAGTTTTCCAGACAGGCTCTTATTTATGCCAGTCTTTGTTTCTCTCAAATTTGGCAGGGTGTCCAGGGTATGGACCTTTTGTATAACCTCTACCCCCCACCAAACCAGTGTGTCTCTTAAATTTGTCATTCATCCTTTTTAATAATCTAAGCCACTGTGACTATATTTTGGTGTTTCTTGGCCCTAATATCAGTTATCCATAGTGTATATGTTCTTTTGAGTTAAAGAACAATAAAAAGTACCAGAGAAAACTGGAAGGGAAAGGACCGATGAGTCAAGGACTGAGGACATTGGTTGCCTAAAACCTAAGTTTTTAAAAATAACATTTTAATATGCTGCCTGATGATTAGCAGCACCCATGCTGTATACCTGTTTGTGTTTTTACTGCTTAAGACTGAATGTACTGCTATAAAAAAAGGTCTTCCCTGTATTATTGACATGGCATTATGGCACCACCCTCCTCCCAGTGCTCAGGCTGAAAATATTAGTCCTCCTGCACACTAGCATCCTGCATGCCATCCATTCACCAGCTCTGTCCACTTGGCCTTCAAAAGGCAACTCAAAGTCAACCTCTCTTCTCCCCGCCAGCCCAGTATCACCACTGCCCTGTCAGCCACCATCGTCCCATCCCCCAGGTGACTGGAACAGTCTCCCAAACTACCCTTCTGCTTCCTCTTTTGTGTGCCTCTGATTTCTTCTCCACACCAGAGTGATCTCAAGAAAAAGAAAATCAGAGCACATGACTCCTCTGCTCAGAATCCTCCAATAAGCTCAATGGAACCCAGAGTCTTGCGGGAGGGCCTCACCTGCCCCCTGCCTGCTGTGCTCACTCTGCTGCTGCCCTGCCCCTTCCCCTTCCCTGCTGTCCTTCAGATACCCCAAGCCCCGGGTCTGCTGCCATAGTCTGTCCTTCCTTCTCTGGAACGCTTTTTCTCTGGGTCTCCAAGCATCGCGTCTCTGCTTGAGAGACAAAGGACTTCCCAGACCACCCTAACCAAAACAGCCCCATTTTTCCCTCCTAACCCTGCTTTATTCTCCCTTAGAACACTTACCATTCTGCTCTCCCAAAATGTATACATTTGTTCATTTGTTATGTTTCCCCAACATGATGGGAGGGACCTGGTCTCTCCTGGTCACCATCCATCTCCAGGGTCTAGAACAAAGCCACACACAGCAGATGATCAGTAACCATCTGTTGAAGGATTGAGTAACTCATAAAACCAATTCAAAATTGAGTGTCTTTGCAAAGTAACCCTTTGCTCATAGTTAATTAGGCTCATTATGTCCAAAGATTTGCTTCAGTACTATTTTATGTTCTTCTTTTCCTTGAACACACACTTGTTGCTAATTTTAGCACCCTATTTAAACTGACCAGCCCTGCAGTTGACATGTTATACGTTTTCATGTTTCTGATTAATGACCTAACCTGTGCTTACAGATCCACAGTAGCCAATATATTAATCCATTAGATTTTTTTGCATGGTTTCTACCATTTCCATATTTATTTAAAATTTCTTTAGAATATCCACTTCTATGTTCTCAAAAAGTAAGAGCTCATTTTACAAAGTCATTAAAGAATATGTTCCACAGATAAGCTTAAACAAGAACTGAACCCAAAGATCTTACCAAAAAGTGTTCACAGTCTTTTAAAGACAACATACCTATTTAGCACATGCCAGCTAGTCAAGCCTCTGGCAAGATTCAGTTTCCTGGTTGGTGACCGTACTATAAAATACATTATGTTTAAGGTTAATACCAATATTGATAATACCTACTTCTTGAAGTAAAAAAATTAAAAATCTTTAGAAAAAGGGTTGTTTGTTTTTTGTTTGTTTGTTTTTTAAATCACAATGTGAACAGAATAGTGCATATTTTAAAGTTGCGGGGTTGCGATTGCCCGTGGCTGTACCCTAGTACGACTGTAAATCAGAATGCGGGGTGCTGACATTTCTTTTGGTCAGCTCCCCACATGGCTCCGGTCACCCTGACAATGCTCTCTACTTGACTGCATGGCTGGCTCTTCATGTCTACACAGCACACAGTGCTTCGTTTTGCCTTGTATCTTACGTGTTCTAATTGTCTGACATTTCATTGTTTCTTTAAAAGGAATGATGAGGTCCTAGTTAATAGAGACCACATCAGCGTCCACGTCTTTGACTGCATTTCTCACCGCCCCCACCCCCACACCCTGTGCCCCTTGGAGTTATTGCAACATCACTGACAGTCCTCAGTAAACACCTGTTGGAATGGAGAAGCTCTACACTTGGTAAATCCAGAATGCTAGGGGATTTCTGTGGCAATTTTCAGGAAATTAGTAAGACACCATTTAATTGTAAAGAGCAAAACTCACATAATACTTGGCTAAACCACACACTTGCTGAGCCCTCGTTAACCTGACTGCCCATTCTAAGGAGGGAGTATCTGCTTTTATATTATGACTTAATGTTGCTGGCTTTTCTCTAGCCAGAGTGGAATACAGGGCTTGGACTTGTACACATTGTTTATGACTTTGTAATAGGTGTCTCCTCTCCACCTACACTCAATATTTATTCTGAACTTCCTCTTTTAAAAATAGTCTGTTCAACTGTTACAGGATATATAAAGACGGGTAATTGCTTAGCTTATAAGACACGACAGTTTGCTATGTTAGAGGGGCAGAAAGGAATCACTATAAAATCTAGCAGGTTTCTGAGAATTAATGATGAATGCTGCCTAGAACAGAGGAAGAGTTTAGGGAGAAAATGCCAAGAGAATTGTCTTTAGATTTAAATCCAATTCTGTGGCTTTTTAAAGTTATGGTTTCTCTCACCAAGCATGAAAAGGTTTTCCTACCTGGCTCCAAAGCTACCATCTCCAAAGTTCCTAAGCTCTTCCTGTAAGTACAGAAATGCCTGCCACTAGCAAGGTCAGAGAAGTAAGGTGAAGGGTGGGTAGGTAAATAGAGAGGCAGGTTTAGGAAGAAAGAAGAGAGGAAGAAGGAAGAAAGATAGTTATTCACCTAGGGGTGGTAAAGTGGGATCTACGAGCCAGTCCCTGGATTCAAATCCTCACACCTCTGTTAACTTGTTTGTCTTGGGCAAGTGACTTTATTTCTTGTGCCTCCGTTTTCTCCTCTGTGAAATGGGACAATACTAGTACCTACCTGAGAATGTGTTTATGAGGAGTGCATGTGTTAATATATGTGAAGCACTTAGTAACAGTGTCTTGTGTCTGACAAGGGCTACAGAGAGGAGTTAGCTGCAGAGGTGAAGGTGATGAATTTAAGTGAAGATCCTGCCTTGTGCCTCCCCATCGGCTGCCTCTTGTCAGTGTGGTATGTAATAAATACGGGTGCTTGAGGCCTGCAGGCTCTTCATGAGCGCCCACTTCACTGGAAAGGAGAGAACACTAGAATGACCGTGCTTTTCTGACACATTTACATTTTCAAGTAAAGAAAGAAAATGTTTCTTGCTCCAGTAAAGCTTGAGAGGGAAGGAGGTGGCTGGAGATGGGGTGAGGCTATACTTCATCTAATTCATTGGACTATTCTCTCATGCACTTTGAGAAGTCACAGACAGGCTCTACAGTAGGCACAAGACCATATAATATTACAAAGCCCTTGGATTAGCTCATCCAGTATCAGATACTGGAACCCTAGGCTCTGAAGAAAAGTTAGCAGTCTTGATCCTCTCCCAGCTCTCTCTTCTTCTCTCTGAGTCAGTGTTCCCTGTCCAGGTGAAGGTGAACATTTCTAAGGGTTATCTGCAAGGAGGGTGGGCCTAAAGACTGTGATTATAGGGGGTGAAGAATGAGCTAGAGTGACAGGCCATGGAGATTCCCAGAGCAGCCCAGCCTGGCCAACTTAAGCCCTCCAAAGTTCCTGCTAACCTGAGAGAGTAACGCAGCTTTCCTCTCACTTCAAAACAGTTCTCCCACTCTGGATTTCTTTCCACGGCACCATGTACCCAGCTCCCATTGCTGTACATAAGACGTCTGCTGCTTTGCCCATGTCCACAGGAAATTGCCACTCTGTAAGCAGAAAGTACTTGACATACAATTTAAACAAGTTTAGATATGTGCTTAGATTAAAAGCATAACCCACTAGGAATCGAATAGATTCACAAACTTAATATTTTAAATAAGGGATAACTAATATACTTTCCCTTGTAAGTCAGATTCCACGCAGACACCTCCCCCCCAACACACACACATTCTGTTCTCCTTCCCCGCTGTTTTTGCTCCTTAGCTCTTCCACAGCCTAACACACTGTATAGTTCAGTGCTTTATCCATTCAGTGTCTTCTCCCCCACGAGTCTGCAGGGTTCAGAGAGCAGGGATTTTCCTGTTTGCTCACAGCGATTGCCCCAGTACCTAGAACACTGCCTGACATATAAAAGGTACTTGACAGCACTGACTGAGTGAATGAAATACACAAATGCTACTCTTACAATTTTCCTCTTTAAAACAATGGTATCTACTAAGAGGTTACAATTTTAAATTTTAAAATGAAAGCGCTCAGATCCTTCCCTACTGTCCAGATAGGAGAAACTCTTCATCCCAGATACGGCAATGCCCATTACTTAATTCTTCCTGCTGACAACCACTAATAGGATATTTAACAAATTAACCAAAAGAGAATACTATGGTGGTTTTAATCATACAGGTTTATGAAAGGGTTTATGCAGGTTTATGCAGGTTTATAAAAGCAGAAAATGACTTTAGGTCTGCAGCACTGACAGAAGGAGGGGGATAAGGGGTGTGTGTAAATGCGTACAGCTGCAGTCACTGCCTGACATTGGTTGGGTTTCAATGAGTTTATTTATTATCTGTCTCTCAACCAGAATAAAACTCCAGAGGGCAGGGATTTTTTTCCTTATTAAGTGTTGCATCCAGAGTGCCTAAAATAGGAAATAGCACAGGGTAGAAATTCAATAAATGCCCTCGAATATTGAATGAAGTAAAAGAGATCAATCTCAAAAAGAAGGAAAAAAATTCCTGTCACCCAGACAAAGCCCTTGTTATAATATTGCCGTTCTTCTGGTGGGTCCTGTGTGTCACTTACATCCTTCAGGACTCTCATGGGGTAGCACGCCCTCCTCTCTCTGAACTTGCCTTTCCGGGGCTGGTTAGTTAGCCTACTGGTCAGCCATTACTGCTGACACCATCAATACAGTTCTGTGGCTTTAGTGCCTGTCAGTGACACCTTTTCAGAGGGAGGCTAGTACTTCATTATGTGTGTACAGTATCTTCCTCTTATTCTTTAGTCATGAGTAAATATAATAAACAATTTCAGCAAAGGTTTTGAAATTCTAAATAGTGTAAAATCTGGAAAATGATATACTACGTACTGTTGTATAGAGAGCAAACACATGTTCCCTTGATCTTTACATCAGTATATCCTATCCTTTAGGTAAGTTAAAATACTAAAAAAAAGATAGTGCTCTCTTAGTAGGTTGTAAAGGTGACCTTACTAGTTATTATTTAATTAAAATAGACCACATTACAATTTCCTGCTTTCATATTACGTATTCATAGGCGCTTCACTTCCTCCTCTCCCAGAAGTGCCGGAATATTGTTCCTTTTTTTCAAATCCACGTAGGGCTTATCTGATCTCAAGCTTCTGTTTTGTGTCCATTTTTTTTCTTTGTTGTTGTTTTTTTCTTTTTCCTACATTCTCAGACCTCAGATTTGCCCACTGTCACTCCAACTCTAGAAATAAAGGTGACTTGTTAAAACAAGGGACCACTCCTCCAGGGATGACTTAAGCTTGTTGTAAGTCAGATCTGTCACAAGTTAGGGCAGCAAATGTAGCAGGACACATCCACTATGATGCTGTTGACATTCAGTTTTACACGTTTGCCTCCACTGGGGGCTTTGTAGTAGGAGTCAGTGTCAGTGGCAATTGGAGAAACAGTGACTTTTACTTTTCATGTATACTTTTCTATACATGAATTCATTATAACTAGTGTGCATTGTTTTTTACAAAGACCATATCTTTAATCAGAACCTAGCAATTCAGTTTTATATAATATTTAACGTGATTATAATCTTAGACTTGTTCTGGATTTTGACCCTTTACTAACCTTATGGTATTTTCTAGTCACTATTGATAGCTTTAGATTATATTATTTGTGAGTAATAAAACTGTTTTTAAAATACATAGGTTGATAAGTAGATTTAAGACTTTCTTGTTCACTGTGGCCTTTTTATTCCCCATTGGGCTACTTCAAATTGCTATGGTTTATAGAATTTAATGCAGTTAACAATTACAGAATAACCACGAAGGGAAAACTGGAGACCCCTACTCTGAAATTTTTGTTTTAGGAAGAGTTATAGATTTGTTTATCTCTTAATATACTATGGAGCTCAGTTTATTCCTGGTTCAGACGGTTTCTAATCCCAGATGTCCCACTGCTTTCGGGAGCCCTCCTGAGTTTTTCTGTTCCTTTGTCCCCGAGTGCCCCACCTGGACTGACAAACTCAGCCTCTAGATGAAGTTCCATCTCCTACCTGCTTGGAAAGGAGTGTATTTACTCTGCTTAAGCGCCTCAGGTCCTTCTGGTCCGTTGTTAGGTACAGACTGTTTTATTATTATCAATGAATCATGTTTTACCACTCCTTTCTTTTTCTTTCTACGCCCCTTCCTTTTTCTCTCCACTTCTTACCAGTAAATCCATTTCCAGCTCCACATTGATATGATAAAGTAAAACAAAATGAAAGTTTAGGTCATGTGCTATTTTTGCCAGTATTTTTTTCTTCCAGGCTTATCATAAACATGAATGTTGGTAGTGATTAAGAGGAAAGATAAAGGGTATCCAATCCAGATCATTTACCCCAGAAATAATAAGAAAAAAAGCAATATTTGCTAAATCTATAACATTTCTAAGAAACCATAGTAACATTTTTTGAGCACTTTATATATGCCAAGAAATTTTCTAAGAACTGTACATGTATTTATTCATTAATCCACATAACAACCCAGCTGAAGTAGGGATTACTGTTCTTCTTGTCTGCATCAAGCAGTACAGGTAGTGGGCATCCATCTTATTCTGCGAAGGTAAATTTAAAAAATCACGTGTTTCCTTTTAGTCAGTATTGGTGATTGAATAACATATTTCAGTTAAGTTTCCTCCTGTGAAATTCTAGAGCTGCTGTGTTCTTGGGCCTTCTGTTACAGTGGGTCTTCCATGAAGTTTCGGGGTGCTGTTGAGCATGTTGTATCTGGCGATTTTTACACCTCCCTTCTTTCTGTACCACCCACTCAGAGCTCATTCCAGGTGCCCTTAGCAAATGACTCCCAAGGCATTTAAGTGGCCAAAGCTCATTGACCAATGAGGAGACGTGTGCCCTGTGTAGCAGGTTTATGCAGTTCCTGGGATCAGAGCGAAGGTTGCTTAAGCAAAGCTTTTGTTGCTATTAGCCTGCCGCATCCAGTTTTCAGGACTGGAAAGGTAGGGAACACCTTATTTGTTTTAATTGTATGAGAGGAGGGGATGGTTGTGTTTGGTAAAGGTAATTTAGATCAGGCCGTATAAACAAGTAATCCATTTCTTTTGTTTTTAATGGAAGGCAAACAAATGTGAGGTTTGGGAGAATTTCAAATACTGTACAGTTTACCTTACCAGCAGCAAAACCAAAATTTTTAAGTTATAAACATTTTTTTAAAAATCAGTTCATCTAGCAGCTCTTTACCAGACATTTAGAAAAGCTATGTCTTTACTAAGTCATTATTTCATAAATTGCTGCTATTTAAACTATGGGGGAAAATCAAGAATGTATCAGTGAGGTCCACATTTGTTTTCCACAGTCATTTCAGAGTCTGCCTCTAAAGGAGAAATTTGTGATTTTAAGACATGAGATAATGAAAAAATTAAAGAAGTTACTGGAATTAGTGTTGTGATAATTACTCCATAAAGGTTAACAACAATTAAGACATTTTTGCTGAGAAATTTCTGGGATAAGAAGACTCATATCAATCACTTTTACAAACTAATAGTAAAGTGTATGAAACAGAATTAGTTAATGTTGATTATATGCTTTAAAGACTACAAATAAGTTTCACTTTCATTATAAAGAAAAAAAAGTAGTTTAGTTATATTTTATGTGCTAGTTGAGATTTGTTCTAATATTAACTCAAAGAAACAAGGGAAATAGAATCATTTGCTTCTTTCTATCTGGAAATGGAGCCATTTGAATAGCATTTGAAGCTAATCCTCAAAAGAAAAACCTTCCTCATTATGAATAAAATAATAAACCAATATTGCAACAAAATGTATACCTAAGAAATGTATGTTATTATTGTCATTAGTCTACACCTAATGCTTAGTATTAGAAGGTAAATTTGGCTACACAGAAAAGTGTAACTTGTTCCCATTATTGCTTTTCCCCAGAGATATCTTAATATGGGCTGTATTTTATAATATAAATTAGATAATACATTTGTTTAAAAAGATAACATACAAGAGATGGTACCGTTTGGTAAAAATTTTTAAAGTACTTAGTTAAAACTCTGTTTTTGTCTAATTTGTAAAGAGAATTTTTAGTGTGCCTATTAGTATAAATGCTCAATGATTTAAGGTATCTCAGATTCCCCCTCTTATTATTTTTAATACTCATTTAAAAGGTGTACATCCTGAAACTTTCTACTTTTATTAGATTTGTTAAAATGCCATTTTTTGATAAGTCACTCTCAATGTCTCCTTCATAGTCTCTTACTCTGGGTGACTCCTTGGGGACGGTAGTGTGGGGTGACCAACAGTCACAGAGTTAACTATTCACAGTGGAGAATACTTGCTAGCCATCTTCTCCAGTACAAGTAATTGCTGTTTCTCAAATCCAAGCTGAGGGTCAAAGGTTTTAGACTAACCTCACAGATCAGAGGTCAGGCACGAATTGCTGCAATTTGTAGTTCAATTCTGCCGATACGACAGAATTTCACAGCTATGATGATTGCTTTTTTTCCACTTCTGCACACAGGCCAGGCCAGGCAGTTAACAACGTAATTTGTACAAGTCAGCCCTTGGCACTCAGGTTTAATGAGTAACTAGCTGGTGCCTTAGGTTTCACTGGTACAAGGTGCATATTATAAAAAAGGTCAAATGTTAATGCACAGAGACGGAAGGGGGACTGGGGAGTGATATCTCAATAACCACCACCTATGAAGCATGTAAAGAATTACAATTTGTATTTATTTTAAAAAATCCTATTTGTATGGTGTGAATGCTACTAAAAGGGGTAGATCTTCTTTTTTATTTTTTTAATGTAGTAAGAAAGAAAGGTCTGATTAGAGATTGAGCAGTAGAAAGTGAAATTTCAGGCTCTGTTTACTCCTTTTGTAGGTGTCTGAGATTTCTCAAAAGCTTTCCAAAATGTGACAGCATTTCACAAATCTAGGGAACAAACTGGATAATGAGGGATTTCTGGACCTATGATATTTACAAGTCTCCTACATTCTCTACTCTTCAACCAGAAAGCTGAACTTCTATATTTCTAACCCAGGTTGAGAATATCTATTACTGCTTAAAGCTGAATATCAGAGCTCGAAAAAGTTCTTAGACAGTGGGCTTTGACAATCCGTGGATTTGCCATTCACAGTTTCGAGTCATAAGTGACTCTGAAGCTACAATATAAATATGTATAACTCACCATTTTTGTTATAGCACAACTTCTACTCTTTTAGATTCAGGTGTAGAAGCAGCTAGATTCTTCCATACAGCAGAAGTGTCAAGAGCACAGATTCTGATCTCAGAACTCTTGGGTTTGAATCCCAACTTCATCACTTACAGCTATGGGACCTTAGCCAATGGGAAGCCTCCCCGTGCCCTAGTTTCCTCATCGCCAGGATGAAAATAACCATGGAGTTTGCATCATGGGGTTGTGGTAGAGATTAAATAAGACAATGTACAAGAAGTGCTTAGCACAATGCCTGGTGCACAATAAGCACTCCCTGGACATTAGCTGTTATTAATATTGTTAATATGATTAAATTATATAGTTTGTGAATAAGCCTAGTCTACCCCACATATCATTCCAGCTTGGTTTAGACTTGGTCTTGGCTCTGTTCATTTCACGAAGGACACCAGATATGGCATAGTTGGATACGTTTGAGGATGCATTCCTTTTGAATGTCATGGGCAAGGGTATTTTAAAATTCCTGTTTCAAGTCTAGCACTCTTTCAGATGCTATCTTTTTCACCCCTAGCTGGTTTGCTGTTACAGGCAAAAGCTGTAAAGAGAGATAAATCCAAACCATCTGGTTTCCTTTCAGAGTTGTTTTCATTCTGCCCTTCAGTGGGAAACATTTGAGTTAAAAAAATTCGAGTGATACCACACCAGTGGGCTAATCTTATTCCTGATGATATGTATTTTACTTACTAGGATTCATGCCTCCCAGAAATACCAGAAGTGAAAATCTTAAAAAGTATTTTTTTTTCGTTTTATTCCTGTGGCACATAGAAGTACCACATAGAAGTAGCACTTAGAGAAAAACATAATTTTTACTACCAATAACAATATAAAAATTACATGCTTACATTAAAAAGGGAGTAATATCCCAGATTAATTAAAAGAAGGAAGCACTTACTGGGGGCTAGGACAGAGTGCGGGACACTGGGATTGTAAGAGTGAATCAGGCCTAGATTTTGCCATGGTGAAGTTTACAATTGACTGGACATGATTGCTATCATACCAATTACTGTAAAGTTAAACACTGTAATAGATTACCAATAGTCTAGCATTTCTGTCCTCCAAAGTGTCCATTTCTTTCAACCTAGCGTTAGGAGGAGTGCTGCGAGGGATTATATGATGTTACGGGAATGGATCTCGGGGCTCCAGGGGTGACTTCTAAGGAGTGAGGTTTGAGGAACAATATACGCTGGCTAGGCAGGGGACTGGCGAGGGAACAGCGTGTGTGAGGGGGAAAGTGACACAGGATGGGGCCCACACAAGGAGCCAAGTCTTCCTTACAGGACTTACCAAGAATTTTGACCTTATCCCACGGCAGTGGGAAGATTGATCAGAGGCTTAAGCAGGAAGGTGACATGATCCTATTGTGTATTTTCAAAAGGGCACTTTGCCTGCCATGAGCTAGATTTAGTGCAGCGGGCAGGAGTGGAGGGGACGAAGCCATTTGGGAGGCTACTGCCGGCATCTAGGCAGGACGCGGTGGTTGGCAGTGTACAAGATGCTTTCGAATGTGGTATATTATTTTATCCTTATAACAATTATTGCCTGAAGCGCTACTGTCAGCTACAGTTGAATGGCATGCCTGTCATCAGATGGTGCTGGTGGCAATGAGGACTAGAACTCAGTTATCTGACTCCTGCCCGTGGTCTCCTGGGAGCCTTAGGCCCATGTATCAGCAACCCTGGGTGTGGGTGATTAGTTTCCCTTGAGAAAGGATTTGTTTTTAAGAAACAGAATTATCATTCCTTGGAGGTGGAGGGTGGGGATGAGAAAGTCAATTTTAGCTGAGGTTTATGACTGAAAGTTGAGAAGCAAGCAGAATGTAACATGGGACTTGATATTAAACTGGAGCATCTTTATGGAAAAAAAGATACATTTATTAATTTCATGTATGTATTTATACCCTGCCTCATTTCCAAAAATGGATTTGAAACAACTTTGAAAGCTGCATATGGTATGACAACAAGAGAGGGTAAAATATTGGGGTAGGCAAATTAAGGTGATGCCACAGGTGTCTTAAGCCCCAAAACATTTGCTAAAGAGGGACTCATAATCAACTCAAAGATTCACATGCCCCCACCCCAAAATAAAAACGAACCAAGTGATCTGCTTTGAGTAGCTTTTCCTTCTACTGGGATCTAGGAAAGTTCCCCATTTGGTCATCATAAAGACTCCATGATGTAGTGAGCAGTGTGCATACCTGCTTTATAGAATGAGTGAGTGAAGGAATTAGAGTGAATTAACCCAATTAATGCCTGGAAACCATTTCTTGTTAGTATACCAAGTTACGTGACCTTTGGGTGAAACAGTTTCCTCCACTGTAAAATCAAAGATTTGGACTAAAGCTAGACTTCTCAAAGTGGGTGCCATGGGGTACCTAACAATGTGTCAGGGGGAATGTGAAGCCATAGGGAAGAAGTGGCGTATGGGTTTTGCTTGAAGATTTTAGTGACAAAATAACATTAAAATTTTTTATGAAATGTATTTGGAGTCATTCTGGAAACTAAGAATTGAACCTAAGCGTTTCATTGGAGGGAAATTTTCTCTTTCTTACATAGCCATGAGAAGCACATCAATAACCCTTCTTTCTTTCATAAAGATATAACAAACTATATAAAGCCTATAATTTTATGTATATATGAATAATTTGCTTTCAGTTCATGGAGTTTACATGTCCATTACTTTGATACTAGTTTTTAAACAGGGAAATCTTGCCATTATGCGATGAGAGAAAACACAATTCTGTACAAATAATATGTGCCAAGAATGATGCTTTATAAGTATCTTCTCTGTTCTCCATACAATTCTGCAAGGAATTATCTCCAGTTTATGGATGTGGAAACTGAAGCTCAGAAAAGTTGAATAAATTTTTCTGGATTCACTTAGCTAGTAAATACAGGAGTCTAAATTTTATTCTGTTGCCTCAGCAGGATAGGATAATTTCAAGACACAGCTTGCAATTTGTACATTTATTTTTACTTATCAAACACTGTGATGTTGATCATTAGTTATTATCCAGGATACAACATTTAGGAAATTATCATCACAGACTTGGGTGTGGATTATCTACTTTAAACAGTAAATAGTTTAACAGCTGTTACTCTATGATTTATGTGAAGATGTGGCACTTTTTTTCTCTCCAGTAAATCATTAATAATAAGGATTAAAATCAGCTCCTGATTTGCTTTTATTGCATGTGTCCCCATCAGGTCATGGATCCCACTGAATGATTTGTCTAAGAACACAGAAAAAGGCACCACAGAGCTAAAATTAAAACTCATCTATCAAACTATCATGCTCTACATTTTAAATATATGCAATTACATTTGTCAATTATTTATTCCTCAATAAAGTTGGGGAAAAAAACTTTTTTAACTAGTCTTCTAGCCCTAAGTCTGGTGCTGCAGTCACTGCACCAGATTGAATGGCTCAGTGAGGGAGCTCAGTGTTGAAAGAGAATATTCTTAAAGTTGAGCAGGTTATGTATCCAGATGTGAAAGAAAGGTAAAAGTTTTGTGCATAGGATATATTTTAATGTCTCATCTAAAATGCCCTTATCTTAAAGTTTCCTAATTTGAATATATCATGACTTCAAGTCCTTTATCCTAGGGACCCTAAATCCTATTTTTGTAGGACTCTCCATGCAAAGAACATTCTCAGCAATCTTTTTCCCCCCATTTTTTAATTGTTGTTCTATTACAGTTGTCCCGTCCCACCTCCCGTTGCTCTCCCCTGCCCTGCCCACCTCCCCCCTCTCCCACAGTCAATCCCCACCCTGGTGTCCATGTCCATGGGTCATTTACATTAGTTCTTTGTCAGCAGAGTCTTAATTCCACATTTTAGGGCAGAGTATCAAGTCACTTTCATAGCAACTCTGATCAGTTGGTAGAGTGTGGTGGTTCCTGTCTCAGTGGTGTTTGAGACCTTCTCTGGAATCAGGAGGAAAGAGTGTGATGATCTATCAGTGATGTGTAGCGTAAGCCCCCAGATGGGGAGGGGAAGTCTGGACAGTCTGTGAGCTAGATTTTACCATCCTTATAAAGGGAACCACCTCATCTTTTAAGGGTCTATAAGCATAAAATACGGGCTGTATCTGTATTCCTTCCTAAACATTGTATTGTTTATCTCGAAGTCATGGGTGCTCTAAAAAAGGCAGAAGGAAAAATATAAGAAATGGAAGAAAATGCTCATTGTCTTATTACTGTTCTCTGTTCCAGGATACGAAGAAGAAAAAGTGTTGCATTTCTTAGTTTGTAGAGAATATGGTAGAGTAACGGCAGTCCATTTTTTTGAAGAAAATGGTCCCAAATTTGTAATACATCTATGAAAATTATATTGAAATAGAAAACATTTTTAGCTTTGTTTTTTTCCCATAGGATTTGCTTCAAAGGATACTCCGAAAATTGAACTGAGAAACCCCAAGCAAGCTGCCAGAATTGCCCTGCATATTCTTGTTCCACATCCTATAAAGGACCAGAAAAATCAAATTGGTGGTTTTGGGTAAGTACATCAGCTGGTGTCCTTTTATTCTTAAGGACAATTATAATTTTCATTCCTATCAACCAAGATATCTGCTATTTAGACAATGTGTACCTGGTGTGTCGTTATGTGGCAACATGAGTGCTTATACAAAGTAAGTTAACATTGAACCCACAATGTAAATTCTTATTTCTTTGTTTAGTTAACATGTTTGTGGCTCGAGAGGAAAAACTACTGCTGCTGTATGCTATGCGTGTGTGAGTGTCTTAGGAGTTAAGAGATGAGGACTAATATGTGTTGCTTATAATTTGTCTTTTATATACCCGCAAAAGAGGTCAAGGGTATTTCAGTCCGCCTTGCCTCTTGAAAGGGTTGGACATAAGGAAGGGTTCTTTCTACCAGTTACAGATGACATTTGGAGTTCCTTCAACAATCCTCATCACTTTTCTAATTTGTTTCCTCACCTATCATATGAGGTAAAAGTGATTGCCGCGTCTAACTCACGGCAATCCAGTGAATTACAACATATGTAAATATATTTTGACAGCTATATAATTCTTTACAGATAGAGGTATTATTATTCTGTGGGTGATCATTTTAAGTATGCTATGGCAGGGGGCAGGCAGCATAAAAAAAAAAGAGATAGCTTGTATCATCTTTACCTGGAACCTTGTATGGCCAGCCCTCTGCACATTCCAGAGAAACCACATATAACATGGTGTATTTGTTCCTATTTTGTTTTTTAAAAATATTTCATATACATTCTAAAATGTGATTTAACAAGGTTAACATAGTTGAGAACATGAAATTAATATTCCAGCCTACATCTATACCATAATTTACTTAGCCATATCCATACTATTGGACAGTTTGTTACATCACGTATAAATATATATTATTATATTCATTACATTATACAATAAACACCACTGCAATAAACATATTTGACTATAAATTTTACTTGTATCTCTGATTATTTTCTTTTATTATTATCATTATTTCTTTTGAGAGAGAGCAAGGGAAAGAGAGAACATCAATTAATTGTTCCACTTATTTATGTATTCATTTGTTGTTTCTCGTATGTGCCTGACTGGGGATTGAACCCAAAACCTTGGTGTATTGGGATGCTCTAACCAACTGAGCTACCCAGTCAGGCTCTTATTATTTTCTTGGGGTAAATTCCCCTAAATGGAATCATTGGGCTAATGAAAATGAACTGGGGTTTGTTTGTTTATTTGTCTTTAAGATTTTATTTATTTATTTTTAGAGAGAGGGGAAGGGAGGAAGAAAGAGAGGCCGAAAAACATCAGTGTGTGGTTGCCTCTCACGTGCCTTCAACTGGGGACCTGGCCTGCAACCCAAGCATGTGTCCTGAATGGGAATCGAACAAGCAACCCTTTGGTTCACAGGCTGATGCTTAATCCACTGAGCCACACCAGGCAGGGCGAAAACAAGCTATTTTTAATGAGCAGTGTAAATCTCTTGATATTGTCACACTGTCTTCCAGAAATGTACCAAATTATACTTGTTCTCACATTACATATGACAGTGCTTATTTCATTGCACTCATGTCATGATTAAGTTCTATCACTTTAAGAGGTTTTAAAATCATAAATATTTCTACAGAAACTTAGGAAATAAAAGCTTGTTCCCTTCCTCTGGCCCACCCCAGCCTGAACCAATATCAGGTCTCTAAAGTAGAACACAATGTCATTGATCAACATTGTGCATCAACATCAATCTCTCATCAGACATCAAACTATACTACAAAGCCACTGTGATCAAAACAGTCTGGTACTTCCATAAGAACAGACATACAGATCAATGGAACAGAATAGAGAGCCCAGAAATAAAGCCAGGCCTATGTGGTCAACTAATATTTGACAAAGGGGGAAGGAGCATAAAATGGAGTGAGAAGAGCCTCTTCAACAAATGGTGCTGGGAAAACAGAACAGGGACATGCGAAGAAATGAAACTAGACCAGCAAGTTACACCACACACGAGAATAAACTGAAGATGGATAAGAGACTTAAATGTAAGCCGTAACACCATAAAAGTCCTAGAGGAAAACATAAGCAGGAAAATTTCAGATATCCCACGTAGCAATATTTTCACCGATACATCTCCTAAGGCAAGAGAAATAAAGGAAAAAATAAACAAATGGGACTACATCAAACTAAAGAGTTTCTGCTCAGTAAAAGAAAACATTAGCAGGATGAAAAGGAAACCAACCACATGGGAAAACATATTTGCCAATGATACCTCAGACAAGGGATTGATCTCCAAAATATATAAAGAACTTGCACATCTCAACACCAAGAAGACAGACAGCCCAATTAAAAAATGGGCAAAGGACCTGAACAAACACTTCTCCAAGGAGGATACACAGAGGGTCCATAGACACATGAAAGAATGCTCAACATCACTAACCGTCAGAGATGCAAATAAAAACCACAATGAGATACCACTTTACACCAGTCAGAATGGCCATCATCAACAAATCAACAAACAACAAGTGCTGGCGAGGATGTGGAGAAATGGGAACCCTACTGCACTGTTGGTGGGAATGCAGACTGGTGCAGCCACTATGGAGAACAGTATTAAATTTCCTCAGAAAACTAAAAATGGGACTGCCTTTTGAACCAGTGATTCCACTGCTAGGATTATACCTGAAGAATCCTGAAACCCCAATTCAAAGGAACTTATGCACCCCTATGTTCATAGAAGTGCTGTTTACAATAGCTAAGTGCTGGAAACAGCCTAAGTGCCCATCAGTAGATGAGTGGATCAAAAAACTGTGGTACATTGACACAATGGAATACTATGTAGCAGAAAGAAAGAAGGAACTCCTGCCATTTGCAACAACATGGATGGAACCTAGAGAGAATTACACTTAGTGAAATAAGCCAGGCAATGAAAGAAAAATACCGTATGATATCACCTAATACAGGAGACTAATGAACAACACAAACAAATGAACAAAATAGAACAAGGAACAGAATAACAGTCATTAGGGGGAGGGGGGAGGGAGAGAAGAGGGATAAGTAAGGGAAGGGTCTAGTCAAAGAACGTGTATAAATGACTCATGGACATGGACAATGGGTGGGGATTGACTGTGGGAGTAGGGGTGGGCAGGGTTGGGGGGAGCAATGGGGGAAAAATGGGACAACTATAATTGAAAAACAATAATAAAAATAATAATAATAAAATTTAAAAAAACGTTAATCTCTCAGATCTGTTTATGGAGAAAAGCATACATAAGGTTTGCATTCATTCACTACATATTTGTTATCATCGCTTTTGTTCATTTCTGTACTATGTACTTCAGGAGAACAAAAGAACATTCCTTTCATTATCGATGAGAAGCTTAATTCAGTTGGAAGTCCAAACAATGAACTTAAAAAATATTTAACCTTCAATAGGTCACTTAATCTTCTCAAGGCCTGTTTCTTTTTTTAAAGTGAGAGGTTCAATTTCTCTATTTCTAGAAAATACCTGAAGCTGTTTTTAGTAAAAAGATGTGAGGACAGCTCTGGCTAGCGTGGCTCAAGTTATTTGGGTGTCGTCCCTCAAAGCGAAAGATTGTCGGTTCAATTCCCGCTCAGGGCACATGGCCTGGGTTGCAGGTTCAGTCCCCAATTGGGGGCGTGTGCAAAAGGCGATTGATCGATGTTTCTCTCCCTCTCTTTTCCCTTCCTTACCCTCACTCTAAAATCAAAAATAAAATAAAATTACAAGAAAAAAAGATGTGAGTCCACACGGTAGTGAAAACAACAATAAAGGTCATTCTGTAATATCTAAATTTAACTGTAAACAACATGATGTGTTGTATGACTTCCATTATTCAGCAATGAAAGCACATTAGTTTCTTTAGAAACAAAACACGTCCCTGCATTAAATACTAAGAAAAAGTTTTCAAGTTAATCATTTTTTAAATGTAAAATTAAAGTAATGGGAAAATCCTTCAAGAAGGCCTCTAAGTTTTTCTTTACCTCTAACATCTATAATTCATACAGAACAGATAAATTATCAAAGGCTGAGGACCCCCAAAGCAAAGGAATGGTCAATGGCCTCACAGAAAGGTTTATAGAATAATAACTAGAATTTTAAAAATGATAGACTCTGCAGATGAGTTCTGTCTAATCTTCACCCTCACCGGGTACCTATTGCCTCCCCGGACACACACTGAAAATCTACACCTGCACTGTTGGTGTTTTGTTTGTGTTTTTTAATCAGATTTTCGAGCTTTGGAACACACCATACAGGTTTAAGGCGTTAATAAGTTCACGAATATTTAGCTATCCTTCCCCATTACCACCTGCATCTGCCAGAAATGTTAAAATTGTGTGATTACACTGCTGAGCTATACTGAGCCATTTTGGGGAGACTGGGCCAAACCTCAGTGAGAAAGTCTGCCACCTAACAACCAGTGTTTCCCTCTCAGGTAGCTTGTCCCTTGCATATTAACATAGAGTAGATGCTTCATAAATATTTTTTGGATTCCTCTCTCCTCAGATTTTTTTGCTACTTTGTAATACTGGTTTGCTTTGCACTTTCAAAAATATAGTGATGTTGATCATCTTTTAATTTATGTTGGGAAAACTTCCAAAAATCTTAAAGCATGAAGGAATTGTAGCAGTTCCCCAAAATGGCTCTACATAATCTTAATCTTAGAACAACACAGACACTTTTTTGACAACATTTTACACAGGTAAAAAGTCTCATTTGCTAATATATTGGTCATCTGTTTCTCGTTGCAACTTGAATTGCAAACATGAAGAAAAGGCTGTATAACCCAGAACATCATTTTTCTGATCATTTTCCCATCTTCTCATAAAAAGCTGCATTCGTTTTTACTTTTTTATTTCCTATAATAACTGCTGGTTTTCCATTACTCTCTTTTTACTTATTGTGGTAAAATATGTATAACCTAAAATTTACTATTTTAACCATTTTTAGGTGTTTATTTTGGAGGCATTAAATATAGTCACATTGTTGTGCAAACAACACCATCCATCTCCAGAACTTTTTTATCTTCCCAAACGGAAACTCTGTCCCTACTAAATGATAACTCTCCGTTCCCTTCTGCCCCCAGCTCCTGGCAACCATCTTTCTACTTCCTGTCTCTATGAATTTGACTAATCCAGTTCTCTCATATAAGCAGAATTATACAACATCTATCCTCTTAGGTCTGGCTTTTTTCTCCTAGCATAATGTCTTCATGGTTCATCCATGTTGTAGCATGTGTCAGAATTTTCTTCCCTTTTAAGGTGGAATACTATTTTATTCTGTTTGTATACCATATTTTGTTTATACATTTGTGCATTGATGGACATTTGGGTTATTTTCACCTTGGCTATGTGGATAATAATGCTATTTTCATGGGTGTACAAATAACTTGTTTGAATTCCTGCTTTCAATTCTTTGAAATATTATACACTGTAGTGGAATTGGTGGATCATATGTTAATTCTATGTTTAAATTTTTAAGGAACCACTGTACTATTCTCCACAGCAGCTGCACTATTTTACATTCCCATGAGCAATGCACAAAGCTTCTAATTTCGCCACATCTTTGCCAGCACTTGTTATTTTCTTCCTTCCTTTCTTTTTTTAATACTGGTCACCCCAATGGGTATGAAGTGGTATAGCAGTATGGTTTTGATTTGTATTTCCCAAATGATGAGTGATGTTGAGCATATTTTCATACACTGGTTGGCTATTTGGGTAACACCTTTAGAGAAATGCCTAGTCAGCCTTTTGCCCATTTTTAGATTGGTTGACTTGTTTTGTGGTTCTTGCATTGTAGGAGTTTCTGATATATTCTGGATATTAATTCCTTAATGTTTTAGGGTTTAGTTTCTCCCATTCCATGGGTTGACTTTTCACTCTGCTGACAGTGTCCTTTGATTCACAAAAGTTTTCCATTTTGATGTCGTTTATCTATTTTCTCGTTTGTTGCCCGGGCTGTTGGTGTCACATCCAAAATCAATGCCAAATCCAGTGTCCTGAAGCTTTTCCTCCATATTTTCTTTGAAGAATTTTACAGTTCTAGCTCTTACATTTAGGTCTGCAATCCATGTTGAGTCATTTTTTGAATATTGGTGATGTTAAGGGCCAGGATTCTTTTTACAGAGGTACTTGTCAATCCCACTAAGTGTCGGTGAAGCTGTACATCAGCCAGTTAAGCACATGGCACACATCCTCCCTTATCTTTCTTCCCAGTGTGGGCTTTGGTGGTTTCCCAACAGACAGGTGAGGGGAAGCCGAAGCGATTGGGGAAGTGGGAGCTCAGCTGGCTGGGCCTCTGTAACTAGGATACAGCAGTGAGGCAGAGGCTGGGATCAGGGCACGGGTTGATGTAAACATGCTTGATAAAATCCCCAATGAAAGAACAACAGAGGTAGATAGCATTTTAGGCTAAAAAGAAAAAAGTGTGTGTGTGATTGGAATGTACATCTAGTTAGCAGCCGAGGAAAAGAGAGAGGACACTCCACACGGAATGTGGCTGTGACAGGCTACAGTCAATATTTATTTTTGTACAAAAATAGATTCTCTCCGTTCTCTCCGTGCTGCTTTAGAGAAACAAAACTAGATTAGCCACAGTTATATTTCCCAACAGTTTTTCTAAAACAGTTATCCTAGCTTTGTTTTATTGTGGACAACGTAACGTGAGTAGGTCTGCCTAGCCTTCACATGCAGACTCTTGAGAAGTAAGAAGGAACCTCCCAGGCCATGTGTGCTGTCACCCTAGTGTCACCAGGACCAAATGTCTACACCTAACTGGCTGCTCTCTGTCAGGTTTGGAGATAAGAGCCCATGTGAATAAAACTCAGCTGCAGGATTCTCCACATGAATAAGATTCTCAACATTAGACCATGGTATTAACAGTGGGATGTCCAAATCCCAAACAAATTAGAGTTAAGTCTACTAAGACTCTGGCTTCAGGGTCAAGGAGAAGCTGTGATCCAATCCGCCCCCTCTTGGTTTTCAGGAGGACAGGTTTATGAGAGAGAAACTGTTTGCTGCTGTAGGTCCTCATTTTCTCTTTACCATATAAGGAGGTTTGGAAAAAGAGGAAATAACTAAGCCTATTAAATTTCCTGGTGCAGGTGGGATAAGATAAACCATGCTTTCAAGAAACATTTTGCAAGATTGGTACTGTATACTATATTTCCCTTGAAGCATTAAAGTCATTTCACACTTTATTAACTCAAGGAATATCCAATATTTCTCTGTGGGTCTGGGAATAAATGACTAGCTCAAATCAGAGACATATTAACTCAGTGCACACAATGAAAGTAGAGTACACAAGACGTGAAAGGCAATTATATTCCAACACTAGTCTCGGGAGTTTAATACACCTGAAAAACCATAAGCTTCCTGACACACGTTTCATTCCAAATGCTCTGTTTTCTTCCTATTCTTAAAATTTAACTCTACATTCATGAGCTTCTTTTATTAATCTAGTTCTGCTTTCTATGCAATTTTTATGTAAATTTTCAACTCACTTAACTGTCCAATTAAATTATAGAGACTGGGAAAACTGGTTTTCCCTCCTCCTCCCTCCCTTTTTTCTTTTTAAAATAAGTATCTTTCCTCGGAATAGGACAGCTTTGTCTTTTCCATATATCTGGTAATTCTACCTCAAAATATATATATAAATTTAGCACTTTAGTAATTTATAATTGATAAACTCTTGCCCCATCCCTAGTATTACTACATTTTGTCAAATGGTGAATACCTGTTAAAAACTGGTGTGTGTGTGTGTTTGTGTTTATTTAAACAACGATTAAAACAACTGCCAGTCAGACAGTAGCATTGCTCTCTTCCTATATATTACTCTGGGGTGCTTATTAACCAAAGTTATTACATTAAAAAAACCAGGAATAGTAAATGAGAATTTAAGATGAGAAAGAGAAAAAATAAGTAAGAAAAGGAGAAGGTGAAGGAAGCATGAGTAAGGAGGAAGGATGACAAGTGGTAATGCCTTTTTTCCACTAAAAGGTATGCTGTTTCCCGGTCTTTTTCCCACTGCAACAAGAGGTGGCTTCCCTGTGTGGCGCTGTCCCATAGAAAGTGGGACACTAGCTAAGTGAGTGACATTATTAGATCGAGAACCTTAGATTTCATACATAGACATTTGTGAATGTCTGTATTATACTGTTAGTATCAGATTAATTTGTGATCTACTTTCCAACTAACTCATCAAGACCCACCCCTTCCGGTAGAGAACTGACTGTCCCGGAGAAGAGGAATACTGGGGAGGAAAGCATCCTTCCCAAAGTTGTGAGCACCTCAAGTACTGCATTACCCAGCTTCTCGAAATACCTGCACATAAAATGACCTTTGGAAACTGCCTTTGGTCAGGCACCATCTTTGCACCTATTTCCGTGTGGCATAAAATCTCTACCAAATCCTTGAGGCAATGTAGCAAAAGCTCAGCCTATCAACTCAGGCCAAAAAAGTCACAGAGTTCTACAGCTGCCTGACCAGTGCCTGCTTCACCAAGGAGGCTCCAAGGAGGTTGACCTTTGCATTCCGTATAGTCCCCATCAGTGGTTGGTGTGGCTCTCACTCTTGACACTGCTGGTGCCTAAGCTATCTGTTAGGAACACCAGCTCCCATACCAACGCTGGCCTCTCCCTTCTTTAATGGGCCCTTTTTGGTCATATAGATACACTGCTAGACAATGCTCTATATGACTATTTGTACCCAGCTCTGGATTCAGGTAAACCACAGAGGTTAAATATAAATAGATACATGAAAAAAAATTTGTTTCAAAGCAATTTACTGGTAGTTATTATGATAAAACTATTTTTGTAATTCTGTTCTACCATGTCTCTTATAAAAGACAGTGCTCATTCATTGGCTCGTTCTGTCATTCATTCCAAACAGTAAATATTTCAGGTTTGCAGGCCACATTGTCTCTGATGCAACAACTCAACTCTGCTATTGTAACATGAAAGCAGTCATAAACAATATGCAAGCAAAGGGATATGGTTGTGTTCCAATAAAACGTTATAAGAACAGCCAGAGGGTCGAATTTGGCCCACTGGATGTAGTTTGCTGATCCCCCATTCTGAAGTCCACATTTTAAACTCATAGGGATGTCATAAAAATCAAGTAACTTCCTTAAGGTGTTTTATGTATATACTAAGTGCTCAAAGATGGTAGCTATCATTAACCTAAGTTTTTAAACTGTACAATATTAAGGAAACCCTTTGCAAGATTATTTCTAGTCCATTTCTTTCCCACCAGGGAGAATTGCATTTTACTCATCTATACCCTTAAAGCCACTCTCTTCTTAAGCATATGAGTGAAACACAGTCTACAGTCACTTTTCCAGAAATATGAGACATGCCGTGGATAGCAGCCTCCTATCCAGTCATCTCACTGTACCAAACGATGGCAGTCAACAGAGCGTCTGGCTCATGAAGATGTTCAGTAAAATCAATGTTGATTTTCATGATTTTTTTTTTAACGAATTTTTTAAATTATTTATTTGTTTATTTATTTATTTTTAGAGAGAGGGGAAAGGAGAAAGAGAGAGAGAGAAACATCACTGTGCGGTTGCCCCTCACATGCCCCCAACTGGGGACCTGATGTGCAACCTAGTCATGTGCCCTGACTGGGAATCGAACCAGCGACACTTGGCTCGCAGGCTGACGCTCAATCCACTGAGCCACAGCAGCCAGGGCGATTTTCATGATTTAATAAATTCATTCTATTACAACATCATTGCTTATGTATTATATTTGTAATAATGTGACATATAACAAGTTCTGAAGTGTGGGAGGATAAGGAGTGCTCTACTCCTGCAGATGTTCCATCTCTAAGCAATAAAATGAGGTGCCTGCTGATGTGCAGCCCTTGTCCACACATTATAGCTGGGCCACTCCTGCCAGGAGTCACCATTGTATCCCCAAACCCCTGAGATGGCCTGGCATACAGCAAATGTTCAATCAGTGTTTGAATGAATGAACGCATATACAAATATTGTTCTTCTTCCTTATAAGACCATTTTGCCTAATGGGTAGGGAGGTTGGTTTTGGTACCAGTGAATGGACTGTGTTCCAGGAGCATATTTTTAGTGATTGTTCATAGTATACCTAAAAAAACAAACAAAAAATAAAAACAAAAAACCCTCAGAATCTTAAATGAGGTTGTCCACATTATTGAAGAAACAAGCAATGACATGTGAGCAAAGTCCAAGACTCTAAAACCAGATTGTCAGCAGTTGTCATGTGTCCAAAAAGCAAAGGGGTCTGAATTCTGAATTTAAATGAGGCACTTCCACAGCTTGGCAGATACTCAGCCTGATTTCAGAAGTGGTGTTTGTGTGACCCATTTGTCACCTTATCTGTAATGACAAATCAATTTGACACCAGAATCAGTCTGATAGGGCTTTATGGTGGTAGTCATTTGGTTTGAAATTTTAAATTCATAGCTTTTCAACCAAATTAAATGAATAGCTTGGCATCATAGAGACACTACCTTGGACTTTTGAAAAATGTTGCATATTTCTCAGTCTTGATGGCCTTGACAATAAGAACCAGATCAAGACATTGAGCCCATGCTTGGGATGGAGAGTATATAAAATAACAACTTCCCCAACTATTTAATTTCATACTGCCATGTGCAAGTGCATAATCTGCGTATAGCTCCAAGTCTTGATCAGGAATTCACAAGAGTGAGCAATTTTTGGTTATCAAAATGTGAGTGGGGGGCTTCTGGCATCTAGGATAGAGGTCAGAGATTTTATAGAGCACAGGACAGACCTCTGCAACATGGAATTATCACACCCAAAATGTCAGTAGGGAACAAGGTTAAGAAACCCTGGATTAAATGATACTGAAAGTCCATTTGCAGTTCAAATTCTGGGATATTATGAAATTAGGTGTACACATGAAATAATTTTATAAATTGAAAAAAACACTATAAATTTAAGAAGCTATTATACAAGCCATTGCTGCTTCTCCTCTTCCATCTCCTTTCTGGTATCTGTCTCCTGGTCATCCTTTCTGATCCTTGCCAGATCTCAAAGGTTTAGGTCAAAGGAACTAAAATAAGGGGTGAAACTGGAAGTCCCTCCACCTGCTTGTTCAGTTTGGGAAAGTGTGTTAATCCAGGAGGCAGATGTGTGCCAAATTTAGGGTTTTGTTATTTTCAGCATTATCCCATCAACCTGCTGAGAAAAAGTGTAAGTGCATAATGCTTATTTAAAGGGAACAAGATAACAGATTCTTAATGGGCATTGGTGTGCAGCCAAACACCCACAGACAACCCTCTCCACCCCTTTCGGATGGGTGACTTTATCCCTGGGAACCCACAGCAAAATGCCTCATTTTCAGGGATGTGTTGATAGAAGTGCCTGGGAAAAGTGAGCCCCTTGGCTCTGCATCTGTTTATCAAACACAGTCATTCATTGAATGATATGCTTTGCCATCACAAAGCCTGTACTGGCATCAACACAGTTTAAGACCCAGTATGGACAAACTCTTCTCACGTGGGCCAGGAGTGGCAGAAGGTATGGCCCAGAAGAGAAGGTCAGTATTCCATTGCCTCTTTATCCTCTCAGGACTTTACCTCAACAGGAGGGTCATGGAAGGGTTTTTATGAGTCCCAAGGGCCACATTCTCAAACAGAGTAAGGTTGCCAGCTGAGATAGAAGAAAGAGCCTGAACTTCCATCTTCAGCTTATTGTTTGGGCCCCCAGGGAAATCCCAAGTGTTCTGCCTCCATCTGAGCAGAACTCCATTTACACATTCAAACTCTGAGGGAACAAAAACGTCCCGCCGCGGGGGGCCTGCCTGCTGTTTACTCCAATGGGTGGTGGCAGCTTGGCACCAGGCAGTGAGATAGCCAATCGCCCAGGGTGAGGCCAAATCTTGGAAACTTTATGCAGAAGCTGGTCATCAATTCCACACCCCTCATCCCCGGTTTGTGGCATTAAATGTACATTAATCCTGAAACCAGTAATCTGCTATTACTAGAGCCATTTTAGATATGTGGAAATGAAACCCAGGCAATTTACCTTGTATGATACAGATAGTAAGTAGCAGGCATGATTTGAACCTATATTTCTCTGACTCCAAAGTCTTTGCTTTTAACCAGTATGGTATGTGTTCTTTTATATCTGTGCATTTTGTGTATCAGGTCATGTCTAAGAAGCAACTATTAGGAAAAACAAAAATTTTATGGCATGAATAAGAGACATCAAAATAGAAATCTAATTGCAAACAGAGATAGAATTACCTCTTGGATGAATACACTTTAAAACCTTCCATTGAATTAAATTCCAGCTAGTGCTGGAAGACACTGCTCCTCACTGAATATATCTTCAAATTGCAACATGTCCATTGGTTAGCAAATAAAACTCTCCCAAAAATTCCAAATTTCATATTAATCTCAAACACACACACCTAGACAAGGGAACGATAGTTAACTGATAGTCTGGATAATTCCAGAGTAAATGAATGCCTGTTTTGAATCCTAAGTAATGACTGGTATTAGAAATATTTTCCAGTACAATGGTATCCCTTGCCCTCTCAAACACCCCAGTTCAAAGTTAAAATCTTACTGAAAAGTACTCTGAACCAGTACTAAGAAAGGAATTCAAATTCTTGATGATTTTTGCTTTAAGTCTGAGTTAATCCTGAAGTTTTCTTTTACCCTGACAAGCTCAAACTCGACCTCCAACAAACACAACAGAAATTCCAGTTAAATAGTTCAGAATAGTAATAGCTGGATTTGAAAGCGTATGTTTCTGTTTTATATACCAAACTGTGCATAAGAGATTTGTTTCCAATATATTGCCACGTTTGTTCAGTGCTAGCAGCCTTCAGTGGACACCAATGCGTTTTCAGTGTGCGCATGAGAATGGCTGCAGATTAGGAGGGTCATGCCTCAGGGGGCCTGGCCCCGACGGATGATCGATGGGACCCTTTGCATCCAATTCAGCAAGTCTCTTCAGGTTCATTCTGGAAGAGCTTCTGCACACTGCTATGGCCAAGGGTTAAATGAGAAACACGCTTACACTTGGATGCCCAAGCCACATCCCCAGTGGAGAAAGCACACTGCCAGACAGCTTCCCTGCAGTGAGCGGAATCTGGGAGACTCTGGTACGCCGGTCTGTACCAGAACCCACAGGGCAGGCTTCTCATACTGACTAGTTTAAAGATGACTAAAATAACCTCCTGCCTGTTGCCTTGTAAACAGAAGAATCCTACACAAGTGCAAGATTCTTACAAGTTCAAATTTTTTTTTATTTTTTATTTTTTTAGTTTAGTTTGAATTTCTTATGGTAAGATTTCTTGAGCACTTAGTGTCAGGATCTACCTAGGAGTTTTACATGGGTCATTTCCTCACCACAGCCCTCTGATAAGAACCACTTAGGGGCAGTTGCAACAGACCTAAGCCAGACTGTCTGGGTTCAAATACCAGCTCTGATGCCCAAGAACTGAAAACCTACTTAATCTCTCTGTGCCTCCATTTCTTTATAGGGTAGACACCCTAATACCCCATACAGACACTGTGAGGATTGAAGTGAGTTAAATACATATAAAGGACTGAGCATACCACCTGGAACATAATAGGCATTCAATACACATCAGCTATTTTTGTCACCATTTTAAAGATGAGAATACTGAGGCTTAAAGCAGTTAAATGGCTCTTTCCCAGGTTCATAGCTAGTAAGCAGAAGAGACAAGATTTGGAGCAGAGTCTCTCTGACTCCAGAGACTGTGTATTGTTTTAGTGGGCTAGGCACCCGAAATCAGACTATCCAGTCCATTTAAAAACTGTCATGTGCTGAATGGATGAAACTGGGTAATTCTGTGCCATTTACCCAGGAATTTTAAATTATTATTCCACATACAAGGTTCAGCTAATGAAGTCTGCTTATTACTCAATTTGTGTTCACCTCTGTTCCAAGAAGACTACTGCCATTAAAACGTTAGTATTACTTTATTTCTCACTACTGTTCAGTCACCCCCCCCCAATACACACCACACACACACATGCATATTTACACTCTCACCTTTCTAAAGAGGGTTTTTAAAGCATAATTCTGATGGTGGCTGGGTTTTAAATTGAGGAGCTATACTATAGCCTTATGAGAAACAAATTGTTAATATATTAAGGTACAGATACAACTCTTTTGAAGCTGTCTCTGGTCATTGAGCATGAGTTCAAAATATAACTCTTATATTGGAAGCATAATTCTTTAGTTCCATTAACTCTGAGTAAAACTCCATGAGGACAAGATGTATCAGTGCCTGGCACATAGCAGGTGTTCAATAAATATTTGTTGAATGAATGAATGAATGAATGAATGGACACAGACTCTTCTATTAGTGTCTCCTCTGAAATCTTAAGAAATTTTGTTTACATATGTGTTAGAAGCTGAACTGACAAACTTGGCCAGATATCTTTTATTTCAGACATCATAAAGTGGACCATGCAGTTAAATGGAAAACAGCTTAGAATGAGGGGGAAAAGGCAGGTCAAGAAGACTGTCTTTTAAATATGTTAAAATGTTAAACTTGGTCCTGAAATTAAGACATTGCTCAGCATAGGAAACAGAGGGAAAGGGAACTTTAATACTTAGGAATAGGAATCTATGTTATTTATCCTTAATGATGTTCTCTGCACATGTCCTAGAGCAGAGGTTGGCAAACTTTTCTATACCTGGCCAGACAGTAAATATTTTAGGATTTTTTGCAGGCCATATAGTCTCCGAACTATTCAGCTCTGCCATTGTGGTGCAAATGCAGCTATAGAAGATGCAGTTTATATAGATAGATAGATGGCTGTGTTCCCCCCAAAAAATTTATTTACAGAAACAAATGGTAGACTATATTTGGCCCATGGCCATAGGAGGCCAAAGCCTGGTGTAAAACATGTCTAATTGTAGTTACACATTCTATTACATCTCTAAGAGAAAGGTCATGTTAGCTGTATATAGTTCCTTTTTTTAAGGCATTAAATAAATTATCTTTTATGTATCTAAGCCTTTGGGCTCAAATTTATTGCAGCACACAATATAATTTTTCAACTATGCTATATTAGCCATGAAGATAAGGAGAACAGAGTTTGTAAACCATAAAATTGTCTTGAATGTGTTAAACTCAATGTACCATTTTTTAATTGACTTTCAATGAAATTCTAATTTTATGGCATCTTATTTTTGTCCATTTTGCATCTCTGAGACTTATCACCTTTTCTTTAAATTGTGGTAAAATATACATAACAAAATTAACCATTTTATTTTTAATCCCCACTCAAGGGCCTCTTTTCATTGTTTTTAGAGCGAGAAGAGGGGAGAGGGAGAGAGAGGAACACTGATGTGAGAAACATCAATTGTTTGCCTCCATATGAGCCCCAACTAGGGATCAAATCCCAAACCTAGGTATGTGCCCTGACCAGGGATCAAACCCACAACGCTTCGTTTTACAGAATGACACTCTAGCCAACTGAGCCACACTGACCAGGGCCCATTTTAACCATTTTTAAGTGTTCAGTTCAGTGGCATTAAATACATTCACATCATTCTCATCATCCCTAACAAACTTGGCAAGCACTAATTCCTCATTCTCCCTTTACCCAGTCCCTGGCAACCACCATTCTACTTTCTATTTCTATGAATTTGACTGTTCTGGGTACTTCATATAAGTGGAATTATACAACATCTGTACTTCAGTGTCTGGCTTATTTCACTTAGCATAATGGCTTCATGGTTCATCCATGT
Organism: Furipterus horrens; assembly: GCF_987537825.1. Classification (NCBI taxonomy): domain Eukaryota; kingdom Metazoa; phylum Chordata; class Mammalia; order Chiroptera; family Furipteridae; genus Furipterus; species Furipterus horrens. Next base: position 193,027,414 of record NW_028327172.1, read on the forward strand.
TGTAGCATGTGTCAGAATTTTCTTCCCTTTTAAAGCTTGATAACATCCCATTGTGTATATCTACCACCTTTTGTTTACCCACTCATGCGGCAATGGACGTTTGGTTTGTTTCCACCTTTTGGCTATTGTAAATAATAATATTATGATCATTGGTGTACAAATATCTGTTTGAGTCCCCATTTTCAATTCTTTCAGTTATGTATCCTGGAGTGGAATTGGTAGATCATATGTTAACTCTGTGTTTGAGTTTTTGAGGAACAATCATGCTGTTTGCTGCAGCAGCTGCACCATTTTACATTCCCACCAGCAATGTGCAAGTGTTCCAATTTTTCCACATTCTTGCCAACACATAATGTGAGTTTTTTAAAAATAATAGCCATGCTGAGGGGTGTGAAGTGGCATTGCATTGTGGTTCTCACTTGTTTTTATGTCAATATTTGTAGTTAATGTAATAGTTTAGATACTATATTAATTAACGTCTGGTGCAAATTAGATTTGTGTGTATGTGTGTGTGTGTGCATTTATTCCTCTCCTAGCTTCAAAATTATGTGAGATGGCTTTTAAGAATGTGTAAACAATAAAATTAATATAAATAGCTAAAATTTTGGTATATAGATGACTAAAAAATATATAACTGTAGCCAAAATTAGATGAGCTTGAAAATGTGTTGTAATGTCCTATACAGGTACTAAAACTGAGGTGACAAATTTAATCCTGAACTTCTTGTTGGCCAAAGAGGGAAAGACAGCCAGTAACATGATTGATTTATTACAAATAATTGAAGTTCAGGGAAAAAGTCTTTTCTTGACTCATAAATATAAAAAATAAGCTATAACTATTTTAAATGAGATGGTTATATTACTGATACCAGAAGATTTCAGACTAAAAGCAAACAGAATTTTTGGTGAATTTAATGGTGTTGGAATTGGGATTGACTCCCATAGTCTGACCATTATAAGACTTTGTGTGTGTGTAAAATGGTAGTTTTAAAGTACAATTGGGAAGACAAAAGTCGATTCTCCATATCTCAGCAGAGTGATAGGTCTGTCTATTCCTTTGTACTATAGGCAATGTTTTAGTAGTACAACACTTAAGATCTTGAATTGCCTCATACATGTTTATCTATGTATTTAGCATTTTCAACCAAGGACAAAGATGATAAACACATATGTGTTTATTCAAATAGTGTCCTTAAGAATATATCCTACCTATCTTCCATTTAAAAGGAGAAAAAGATCTTCATATTCAAATCTGATATTGTAATTTGTGTTTCAAGTTGAAACTATAGGAACTAATGTATCATTTTCAAATGCATACTAAAAAAACCTTCAGGATAACTGGATATGTTGTCAAATCAGCTTTCAAGCACATGAAAAGCAAAGAAAATTTGAAAAGAATAGAAGCCATATCAAACAGATGTTTCTAAAGAACTGAGAAAGTGTCAAAATTACTCTTGAGAAAAATTGATCTGAAGTGTTAGCCAGAAGTTTGGATGAAAGATAATAATTACATTTCCTGAGCACTTACAATGTTCTGAGCAGTGTTCAAAGCGCTTAGTATACACTAAATCACTCCTCTAAACTTAATACCATCGTCAGCATTTCCATTTTATAGATGAGGAAATTGAGGCATGGAGCTGCTAAGTATCCTTGCTCCACGTCATGCAACGAGGAAGTGTGAGAGCTAGGATTCATACACAACCATAGAGCCTAGGTCTAGAGCCCACACTTAACCACTAAACTGCACTGCATCTTCATGTTACAGCAGATAAACCAGAGAAGTACTTACTAGTTTGGCCAATTGGCAAATAAACCTCTCAGATTTTTGGTGTGTCATTGTAATTTGTTTTGTTTTTGTTTTTGTTTAGATGGATTTAATTATCCTTGAAATTTCCCTCAATACTCTTGAATACAATTCCTAGTGGTATATATATTTTTTCTTTTCCTAGTGGTATTTCTTTTAGTAAAATGATGCTCCAGGTTCTAGTTAAATGATGAAATCTTAACAGCTATTAATTTTTATGTTTTTATAGAGTTTTAAGACAATGGAGGAATGCTGATAAAATGACATAAAGAAGCAGGATATAAATTTGTTAGAAGCCAAGCTCCACCTGCCCCAAAAAACCTATTTTAAAAATAGATGGGAAAGTTTAATTTTAGCTATCACCGAGTAGCAGAATTAGAAATGATTTATTTACTTTTCTTAATTGTCCATAAAATTTACTTGAATACTTTTATAGTTAAAAAAAAAACAACTTCATTTTTCAAAAGGCCAATAAGAACTTTTCATTACAAAACCACAGTACACAGCACCTAGTGATAATCTTATTGTATAATTTAAAATAATTTCCACTGGAAAAAATCAATTAAAAATGATCATTTCCATAGACCCCTGAGCTGTATGAGTAAAGGCGGCACAGTTGAGACCTGTGTTGTCATATGCAATTCTAAACTAATTAATTAATTAACTCAGTTTATCGGTCCTGCTAGCTCCATTTCAAGTGCTCAGTGGCCACACATGGCTAGCGACAGCTTTCCCATCATCACAGCAAGCTCTATTGCACAGCGCTGGTTTAGAAGAACACAAGAGTCTGAGCTAGACGACTTGGAATCAAGTCCTGGTTCTCGCAGATACTTGCTATGTGAAATGGGCAATTTAGTCAGCCTCTCTGAGCTTACTTCCCCAGAGACAAATTGGGACTAATGATAGTATCATTTACCATGTAAGGCAATTAAGATCAAATAAGATAATACATGTAACACTCCTCTGAAAACTATAGTGGTTTACCAGGCAGCTGCAGCTTCACAAGTCTGCCAGTTTGAACTTAATCTCTTTGTGGACCGATTCTAAACCCATGAGTGGTTCATACCAACAGTTTTGCTTAAATGGCACCATTAAAATCACAGTATGCTGCTCTTTGCCACAGCTCCTAGGCCAAGTCTTTGGTAATGTGGATATTCCATTTCTTCCTTGTGAAAAGCTTCAGCACACAGCTCTGTATCTTGTTTAACATCTCAACATTATTCTTAACAATGTAAATGCATTGTTTTATTTCCATTCCTAAGTGAAAAAGACTATCTTAAAAAAGAAAGCAAAGAGGCTTTGTCTGCCAAAGAAATAAATGGGGGCTAAATGCCTTAACTAAAAAGAAATCTATCTGAGCTGCCAGTGCAGGAATTAAGGCAAAGATGTTGCCATTTGCTGCAAGAACATGAGGTTTCCGCTGACAATTATAGCAGATTCTCTGTGCTTCAAAGCTGATTAAGCGGAAGTACTTGTTCATTCTGAATTTTTTTCCAAGTCACTTCCGGTTCTCATGCAAAACCACTTGAGTAATCTAGACTATTTTAGAGCTGCTGCATTTCCAGAGCAGTCTCCATCTTACTTCTCATTTAACCACCTGATGGATAAGAATGTCTTGTATGTCTTCAGAAAAGCGGGGTGTGGGGTGGAGAGTCAAGTTCCGGCTCCCCTCGGTGCAGATTCCACATTCATCCTCCCTTTGCCTCCCTTAGGTTTCTAGCAGCCGTGGATGCCTTTGACGCCTTTGACGTTATGACCGCAGAAGATTCTACCGCAGCCATGAGCAGCGACTCGGCCCCTGCGTCCTCGGCCAAGGTGCCCGAGGGCGTGGCGGGCGCGCCCAACGAGGCGGCGCTGCTGGCGCTGCTGGCGCGCACGGGCTACAGCATGGTGCAGGAGAACGGGCAGCGCAAGTACGGCGGCCCGCCGCCCGGCTGGGAGGGCGCACACCCGCAGCGCGGCTGCGAGGTCTTCGTGGGCAAGATCCCGCGCGACGTGTACGAGGATGAGCTGGTGCCCGTGTTCGAGACCGTGGGCCGAATCTACGAGCTGCGCCTCATGATGGACTTCGACGGCAAGAACCGGGGCTATGCCTTCGTCATGTACTGCCACAAGAACGAGGCCAAGCGCGCCGTGCGCGAGCTCAACAACTACGAGATCCGCCCGGGCCGCCTGCTCGGCGTGTGCTGCAGCGTCGACAACTGCCGCCTCTTCATCGGTGGCATTCCCAAGATGAAGAAGCGCGAGGAGATCCTGGAGGAGATCGCCAAGGTCACCGAGGGCGTGCTCGATGTGATCGTCTATGCCAGCGCAGCCGACAAGATGAAGAACCGCGGCTTCGCCTTCGTGGAGTACGAGAGCCACCGTGCCGCAGCCATGGCACGCCGCAAGCTCATGCCCGGCCGCATCCAGCTGTGGGGCCACCAGATCGCCGTGGATTGGGCCGAGCCCGAGATTGACGTGGACGAGGACGTGATGGAGACCGTGAAGATCCTTTATGTGCGAAACCTCATGATCGAGACCACAGAGGACACCATCAAGAAAATCTTCGGCCAGTTCAACCCAGGCTGCGTGGAACGCGTCAAGAAGATCCGCGACTATGCCTTCGTGCACTTCGCCAGCCGCGAGGATGCCGTGCACGCCATGAACAACCTCAATGGCATGGAGCTGGAGGGCTCCTGCCTCGAGGTGACGCTGGCCAAGCCGGTGGACAAGGAGCAGTACTCCCGCTACCAGAAGGCGGCCAAGGGGGGCGGGGCAGTCGAGGGGGCAGCTGTGCAGCCGCCCGGCTACGTGTACTCTTGCGACCCCTACACGCTGGCCTACTATAGCTACCCCTACAACGCGCTCATCGGGCCCAACAGGGACTACTTCGTGAAAGGTTAGTGGGGGCAGTTCTCCTGGGCAGGCCCCAGAGAGCCGAGTCTGCTGGGCGGGCCGTGGTAGGGGCATTGTGGCTGTTATGAGCTGGTGGACCTGACCCCTACCCACCCTCATTTGGGTGTCAGTTTTGGGTTCTGTTCTTTACTGGCACTTAAGGCATTCACTTCCATAGCATTGGTAGAAATGCAGGTCCTTCCTACAAGCTCTTCCTGCATGCTGCGTTTGCAAGATCTACCCAATTGGGACCTAAAACCTGCTTGTGAAATTAGAACGTGGGGAAGTAGGGGCACAATGTTATTGATTTGCTTGTTTGTTTGTTTTTAAATCATTGGCTAGGGTACAGTAAAGCTCTTACACTGAGAAACAAAATACCAAGAGTCTGGGTCCTGCTCACAGAGTGACCAGCTCTGTAAGTTTGTGGGTTTAAGGCAGTTCCTTCACCCTCTCCCCTCCCTCCTCAGGCCTTCTTTCTCAAACGTCAAATGAGGAAGATAAACCAGCATTTCCCTTCTGGTTCTAAGTTTTTTACAATCTATGACGTTTTTCTTTATTGAAGTTGCAATTGCAATCCTAGGAACTCACTCTGCAAGTTCATCTCTTGCATCAGCAAGTAGACATACTTAGACTGCAAATCTAGGCTGGGATAAAATGTTCGAAGTGTCTCTACCAGCAAAGATTAGCCCCCTGTAACTTAGACGCAGGGCAAACACCTGAATGCCAAGAACCTTGAGTTAAGGTCTGTCTCCTGGACCGTCACTGTTGTTTGCTCATCATTTTTTTGTGTTGTTATTATAAGCAGGCAGCATAAGAGGACGGGGTCGAGGTGCTGCTGGCAACAGAGGCCCAGGGACCAGGGGTTCCTACCTCGGGGGATATTCTGCTGGCCGTGGTATATATAGCCGATATCATGAAGGGAAAGGAAAGCAGCAAGAAAAAGGATATGAACTTGTACCGAATTTGGAAATCTCTACTGTTAATCCAGTTGCCATTAAACCTGGTACAGGTCAGTATAAACCAGAGCGAGAATGCATCCATTCAGCCAAAACCCCCAACTCTCTCTTTGAAGTGAACCTAAGCCTGCCTTGGGCTCTTGCCACAGGGGTTCCTCTTCTCATAGGGAGCCAGAGATTAGGCAAAGAATGTGGCCTCCTGGCTGTTCTTATTCTGGAACTCAAAAGGATTGTCTAGTTTTGACTTCGTTCAAGTCAAACTTTCCAATAGTGGGTTTTTCAAATGTCTGTCACTGGTTGTTAGGCTTTTTCTCAATCTGTGACTGAGTAGGTAGAGTCGTGGGATAAGAGGGGAGCACAGGAAATGGAAGAATATGAGGCTCTTCTGTATCTTCTATCAGCTAAAAACTGTCTTTTCCTTACTCAAGCCAGTTTCTACTCCAGCCATGAGAAGCCAGAGGGTTCAGCTTATTGCCATTCTGAGAGTGGTAGAAAATTCTCCTTCTGGAGCAAATAACACTAACATGAACTTCACAAACCAGGAACATCTGGGAACAAGGGGACAAAGCAGCGGTGAAAGATTTTGCAGCTACTTATTGCCTGGATTCCAATTTCCAGCATTCATGTCCTCCTCTTTCTGGATTGGGGTTGAGGGTGCTCAAGTGATTCAAACTGGGATCTTGAACTTTGCTTTCACCTCCAGGCCTCATGAACCAGTTTGCCAGTGTTATTAGTGCCCGTTAGTGAGACAGGTCTTTCTGACCCTAACCTGCAAGGAACTTGATATAACTCCACTGTATGAGAGCCTAGCACCAACTCCCTGTTAGCACACACCACGGAAAATCCAGTTATGGATAATCAGAGTGATCCTCCTCCAGACCGCTTCCTGGTTTCACTGAGGTAGATTGAAGAGCTCTTTGAGAGGATCTTTACTTCGAAGTTTAGCTACTCTTGAGTTTCTTCTGGTTGAGGATTGCATGCTCCTTTTAGCAAACAGAGTCAAGGAATCTGCACATTTGGAGCATAGGTTTGCAAAGACCACACAGGGCTTAAAAGCATTTTCCCAGCAGATTCTTTTTGAATTAATTCAGCGATATGATTTGGGCTTTCGATTTAGGGGAAGGGGTTGTTTGGTTTTTTATTGAGGTTTTTGTTTGTTTGTTTTTTGTTTTGTTTTGATATTTTGCTTGTGAAAAAATTCTGCAACTTCTGCAAGTGACTCAGACTGGATTTCCTTATAAATGTCATTGACATTAGAAGCATTGTAAAACTGAACCTGCATCTCTGTAATTCCATAAAACAGAGCCTGGAGACAAGAATTGTCACTTGTACTCGTTGGAAAAGGGACTCCTGTTGGCAAGTTGCAGTAGCTTAAGCTTTAACTAGGGACAAGAACTCTTAAACCATCTTAAAGTGCATAGTTGTGTTCTGGGGTCCGAGGTAGCAGTTCCTGTGGGCTGATAACCAGAACAATCCAGAGTTACTTAGCACAACCCCAGGGTAGCTAAAACTCATAACCCTCTCTAGGCCCCTTCCCCTTTGCCTCTATTTCTGTTTGATCCAGAAAATTAGAACTTTTGATTTCTGAAGAACCACCAGCACAGTGGTGAAGAGTCTAGGTGCAAGACCATGTGGTTGGAAAGGCAGGTTAAAGATTTGGTTAAAGTTTTAGGTAGATTTTATTGAATGGCTGTGCCACTGTTTAGTCTACAGTCAAATTTGTCTCTTTACCTTATATGAAGTCAGTTTTTATTAGAATAAATATACCTCCAGTTGGAGAAAAACCTGAAATGAAAGGATATTTTGTGTGTGCATTTCATATTCTTGCTTTTCCCCTGCACACACACACACACACACACACACACACACATACACACACCCCACATACTCAGACTCCCCCAAATCAGGGCCAGTATTGTTTTCTTTTTACCTGCCTTTTTCATACACTGACATTCAGTAACTCCTGTCTGTTTGACTCCCTGGTTGAAATGAGTCCTTTGGACTCTACTCACAGGAGCAACTCCTTGAACTGGCAGGTCCTATCAAAAAACCAGCCACTACTGCTTTGCTATTATGAGTGGACATTAGAGAATTAGGAGAATCTTTCATTTCTTTATTATGTAGTTCTCCCTGAATCGGTAATGTTGAAGTCTGGAACACAGGGCGAGGAAGGTGTACACAGACCTCTTGAGTTCTCAGAATGAAACCTTCAATAGCACCTGCTTCTTAAAACGTGTTGAAAGTGAAAGGGCTGTAGATCTGGAGAGGAGGGCGGCTTACTCTTGCAGTCGCAGTCGTTGGGCCTCAAGCCCTGATCTCACTTCTTATTCTGACCCTGTTTTCTCCGTTAGAAGGCCCATTCTGGCTCTGTACCGAGAGTCAGATTCAAAACTTTTCTGCAGAAGCTGTAGGAAATGGTGCAGAAACCTAACTCTAGACTTCTTCCATGATGATCTATTGGGAGCCTCCATCCGTGCCCACGTGGTTCCTTTTGAGAGAAAAGCAGGGGGTTTCCTGCCACCTCCCCTCTCTTCCTTACCTGTACTGAGAAAGCATAAGAATAGCCCATGCCTCCCAAACTTGGTTTTGTAAACATCCCGAGAAACTGATGGATCTGTTTGCCACTCTTACTTGTCTTGTAGTGGCCATCCCTGCCATTGGGGCCCAGTATTCCGTGTTTCAGGCCGCCCCCGCTCCTAAAATGATTGAAGACGGCAAAATCCACGCAATGGAGCACATGATCAGCCCCATCGCAGTGCAGCCAGACCCAGCCAGCGCCGCTGCTGCCGCCGCTGCCGCCGCCGCCGCCGTCATTCCGGCCGTGTCAACGCCGCCGCCTTTCCAGGTAGAGTTCCTGCCGCGTCGCGTTGTTGCAGTTTGTGTGTGAGGCCTCCCATTCATGGATTCATTTACTACTCAGCAGGAGAACTCATTGTGTGCCCAGCTCTCTGTTAGAACTATGAAATCAGGTGACAGAATTTTTTAATATAAATCATGACAGGACAAAAAAATTTTAAATAATAATTTTACTACCCTAACATTACCACTGTATTAAAAATGGGAAGCAATATGCAAAAATGACATGTGTAATTTCTCAGTATCATAATATCATCCTTACTACTGTTTTTTGTTTGTTTTTTTAATGACACAGGATAATTTTTAACTCATGTGCTTATTGTTAAGGTGCTGACAACCAAAGTCCAGGGAGAGAGTACCCATTTTCACAGCCCAAATTGCAGTTCAGTAAAGACTTATTTTAAAAAAAAAATCTCTCTCTCTGAATATATACACATGTATATATGTATACATAGATAAGCATGTATGTACATGGAGATATAGCTGTAGAGATAGATGAAATTTTATAAAATCTGCCCTTAATCATCTCCTCCCACCATATTCAACTGTTCCTGAATCTCTCCCAATCCAGTCTCGCCATCCCAGCCTCCTTCCCCACCGTCGCTCCCAGTGTTCTCCTCCTTGAGGCTTCCTCCATCTCCTCTCTTTGTGGAATCTTGCCCGTCCACCTAGCCTTGAAAATCATCTCTCCCGCACTTCTTATTATCTACATTATTACTTGGCATCTGACTGCCGGTATGTTTTATCTCCTCAATTAAAATGAAGCTCTCCCAGTCCTGATTGGTGTGGCTCAGTTGGTGGGGCATCATTCCACAAAGCAAATGGTTGCCAGTTCAGTTCCCAGTCAGGGTCATGCCTCAGTTGTGGGTTCAGTCCCCAGTCGGGGTACGTGCAAGAGGTAAAGAAAGTTTCTGTCCCCTTCTTTCTCACTCCTCTCCCCTGTCTCTAAAAATAAATAAATAAAATCTTTTAAAAAATAAAATGAAATGAAGCTCTTCCAGACCAAGAACTATATCTTATATTTCTTTGTATCTTCAGTGCATAGCTATTCTTTGTGAGACAGTGACTCTCAAACACTTTTATCAGTCAACAAGCACAAATACCCAGGCCTGGGTCTCTTATCTAATTGGAAGAATTATCCGAGGAACAGAGATTCTTAGACTCAAACCTCAGAAGATTACAGTTCACAGAATTGAGCTGGGGTTCTAGAATCCATATTTGGTACCAGCTCCTCGGTGATGCTGACACAGAGCCGGTCTTGTGAACCACTGCAGCGGGATGCTGTTGGCTTGCATTTGCCCACTTGAGCACCAGCCTTGACTGCACTATTCAGAAAGGTTCAAGTTTATTCATCTACCAGTACGTCATCAAGTATTCTTTAACTCAGGACTTCCTACAGCCAAAAAAGGAGTAGGTTGTAATTGATTCACACTATACAATGACAGCTAAGTGTCATTATTTCTTGTAGACTGTAAATATCTACAGTAACCTGCAAGCAATACGTGGTGGAATCCTGGTTATAATTTCTAATTCCTCTTTACTGAGAAATCTGTGGACTTTTGTCTTTGGCATGTAGTATCTGTTCTGGTCAGGACCGCATTCCAGGCCTCATAATCCTGTCTGAATAGCAGACTGCTGCTACTGTTTGTCTGTCTGCACTGGCTGTCACTATCAGGGTCTTTATTTGAAGTCTTTGCTTGAATTTGTTCAATGTACAATCATCAGTTGATTCCTTTGGAGATGTGTTCCCTCCTTCAGTATATTCTGCAGAATGCCTGGTGCTACTTACTTTTTAACCTGGGAATGGCGTCTTTGAGTGGGTTTGGCCTTGGTGCTGCCCCTCAAATCTACATACTCTGTGGTTCTGAGGTCTTTGACCTGGTTCCCTGCTGTGTTTGATCCTCCACCCCCTCTGTGTTCTCTGCCACACTGCAGCAGAGGAAAACGCATTTTAAGCACTACTTACTGGTTGGTGAATAGAACACATTTCTGAGTGGAAAGAAGTTCCTAGCATGGCTTCCAGAACCTTCCTGTGGAACACCTTCAGTCATCCTCTGTCTTCCAGGAGCTCAGGGGTATTCCTGTGTAGCCATTTCATATCCCAATTTCATGTAGCCTTCATAAGTAACATAGGAAATGTTTGCTGACATAGACAGTCACTTTTTCAAATTGATTTCTCGGTGTTCTCAATCTTTACAACAAATCTGTGGTATAGGTAAAACAAGGATAACCAATTCCTCTTTGAGAGGAGAGAACACTGAGGCCTGTTTTCTCCCCTCTCCATCTCACACACCTGAAACCAGGGGTTGAGCTGGACTAGAGTGTATGAAAAGATTCCTCTCTGATGTCACTTTCCCTGCAATTACCTCCCCTTGTGCATTTGTCATTAAATGTGTGTCCACACATTTAGAAAAGATCGTTTTTGTCTTGCTGTGAACCACAGTCTTCGCAGTTCCAAAGTTTTTCTCCCTGGTTGTAGAACGTTGCCAGTGAGGTTATTCATTGCTATGGGTTATAGGAGGCAAGGTAATGTAGACTTTTAAAAGTGCAGGCTCCAGAGTCCCAATGCCACTGCTTGAAAGCTGTTTCACCTTGTGCAAGTCAGTTAGCACATCCGAACCTCTCCTTGTAATCAGAGGACCAGCTTCATTAGTGGTTAGAATGATTCAATAATGCCATACAAATAAGCCACTTAGAATAGTGTCTGGTAGCCCATAATCTTTCTGTTATTATTATCATTAGTATAATTATTATTTTGGTTACAGTTGAAAAAATGACTCTTAGATTATGAAGTGCCTTTGAACATAATTTTATGACTCTAATCTGCAGAGTTTGTGCAGGAATGATAACTTACTCATTTATAAAAATGCAGAAGGAAATAATTTTTTAATAATTTATTTGTTTGTTTGTTTACTTATTCTACCTTTAGAGAGAGGGGAAAGGAGAAAGAGAGGGATAGAAACATCTCTGTGTGGTTGCCTCTCACTCGCACCCCCAACTGGGGACCTGATGTGCAACCTAGTCATGTGCCCTGACTGGGAATCGAACCAGCAACACTTGGCTTGCAGGCCGACACTCAATCCACTGAGCCACAGCAGCCAGGTCTAGGAAATAATTTTTTAAATCTAGTTCTTCATTTCATATATCCTGCATTGTTTATTTGAAGATGCATTAAGACATAGAGACCGCAGCAGCATTTGCACCAGCTGTGTTCTTAAATGTATGTCTTACTTTACCAAAAATCCCCTTCTCCGTCACAAATGCTCTGGGAGATACTGAGCCACAGTGCTCCCTCTCTATTCTTATTCGCTCCGAAGACATAGTATGTTCCGCTTTCAGGTAGAGAGGAGGAAGCAGCAGGGACTTTTACAGTCAGTGTGGCCTCAGCAGTGAGGCGGCTTCAGTTGGCTTGTTTTCCCCTTCCTCCTCCTGTGAAAACTCCTCCTCATCCTTTAAAACCCCGCGCAAGTGCCCCCCATTCTGAGATGCTGTGCCCAGCTTCCCAGGTTACTTGGTTTCTTCTGTCAGCGTCTACAACAGTGTGTGCGTCTAGTGGTGCTATATCTTAGGTGGGAGGTGGTCGAAACCGTTACATTTGGGGAAAATTGTGTCGTGTCACAATGTTTTTAGGAACAGCTTCAGAAGCTGCCCTTTGGGAGAGCTATAAACTTTGTCCCATAGAGTTGTCAGTCTGTTCTCCTCTTCGTTTTTGAAATACCACGTTCCTTCAGTTAAGTGTGAGTTGAGGCAGCTGGCATGTGTTTTAGGTCCCTGTTTTAGGAAAATGCTTAATTACAGTAGACCAACCTAGTAAAGGACAGATTCTCCACTCCATTCTCGAGCTCCCTCTGGGGCACATGCTGACTGAGTGGAATGGTGGGTAAGAGATTCCCAAGTATTAAACTTCCCTTTAACGTTTGGTTCTCTCGACTTTCCCCTGTTGAAATTGAATGAATCTTGAGGATGCAACGCAGCCTCACCTCAGTGGCCCTTTTCACAAGCCCTTTAAACAAATAATTGTTATTTGTTTACCTTCTTACCTCCCTACCCTTGAGCATGGAAATCTTTGTTTTTACATCTGGGAGTTGAACGAATGAACGGGGGGGGGAGCTGAACGAATGAACGGAGGAGTTGTTAAATGAACGGAGGACTCAACGGGAAAGGTACTGTGGTCAGTAAGGATCCTTTTCCTCTCCCCTCCCCAGGGCCGCCCAATAACTCCAGTGTACACGGTGGCGCCAAATGTGCAAAGAATTCCCACCGCCGGGATCTACGGGGCCAGTTACGTTCCCTTTGCCGCCCCGGCCACAGCCACGATCGCCACACTACAGAAGAACGCGGCCGCCGCCGCCGCCGTCTACGGGGGTTACGCGGGCTACATACCTCAGGCCTTCCCTGCTGCTGCGATCCAGGTTCCCATCCACGACGTCTACCAGACGTACTGATGGCGCGGACGCCGGCGGGGACCCACCAGCAAACGGCCACTGAAGGAACATTTACTATTTATGAAGAAAGAACATGGTGGCTTAGCACACGGCTGACACCTGAAAGTGAAGAATGTAATCAGATATCATACTGAAATATTTTATACACATGAAGTTTTCACTAGTTTTTTAAGACTATTTTCAAGTTAGCGGGCCTGTGTTCATACATTTCCAAGAGACTTGCAATGGTTCGTGCCTTAATACCATCTCTTAAACGTTTGTGTGCCGTAGTACGTTTGTATAGAGGTTTTTTTGTTTTTGTATTTTTTAAGGATATATTTTCAGTATGAAGGTTATTTTCTTAACTTCTGCACTCCAGAGATTTCTATTTTGTAGTACCTTCAGTAATATATCAACTATATATTAAAAAGCACACTTGAGCAGCTAGGGAACTATTTTGAAAAATATATTCAATATTTAAAGATACAAACAATAGTGCTTTAAAATACTACAGAAAACGTTATTTTAAAAATTATACTGGAAAGTGCAATTTTAAAATGAGTAAAACCTCTGTTTTTGCTGGCATTAAGGGTTGACGGTGTTACCATATGTTATCCATAATGGTTCTTTTTTTTTTTTTTTTTTAAGAAATTAAACACTCAGTCTCTCCTTAAGCCAACATTGAAAAGACTTGTCACTCTTCTGAGTCCAAACACTGGAACGCTCTTGCCTGCCACCATTACCTTGGGCCCTTGCTCATTCTCTATGTGACTTTACTCTTAAGCTTGATGTTCCCTCCACCCAACCCTCCTCCTTCCTTCCTTCTGTCCCCAGCCCCACCTCCCTATGTGGCAGGTCTAGAGCAAATGAATTCCTCTGGTAAGATAAAACATCAGTGGCTTTTATACTTCTTCCTGGGGTTTTGTCACATTTTTGTTTTGGTTGGGGACATATTTTCAATAGAACTGATGTGTAAGCACAAGACTTTAATAGTTTTCATAAGATCTTTGCATAGCTATTTAATTGTCCATTATAGAACTTCAGTTCCTTTTCTAATGCTTTTATTTTATTCATTTTTGAAGTATGAGTTTGTAGAGACGATGAATGTTGCAGAAAGACTCTTATTGCAGAAAGTTATGCTTCTAGTTGCCTTATCATGTTTCTTGCAAAATGTCTGTAGTCGCCAGTGGTGTTGGAAATGTTATGTTTATTGAACAGGGCTTTCCTCCGTTGCTGTGCACGTAACAGGAGAACTGAATGGGGGCATGGGGACCAGGCACTCTGAGGAGGAGGAGGAGGAGAGACCTGCAGGAGTTGAGATAGTTTGTAAATATCTCCCAATGCTCCTTTTAGTTTTTTATGTTGCAGAAGTTTATGGTATATAGTTTAATGCAAAACAAAACCATTTTATTTCAATGTTATTAAAAGTTTTGTTTTATTAGGAAGTAAATATATTGTTGCAGTGTTTTGTGCCTGTTTGAAAGGCTTTTGTTTAGCAGAGTGAATGTAAAGTACAGTAAAAATATTACGATTGTCATCTACTTTATGAAATACATCAACTTAGAATTTTTTTAAAGGCTCTATCAAGGAAGTGAGGTGTGCAATAGATAGCAAGTAACACAGTTGTGTTTTATGTCATATTAGTGATCCATAAACTCTTTCCACTTACTGCATTTTTGCTGATGGCTGAGTTCCTATTTGTGGATTAATAATAGGATCATGCCTCTAGCAAATATTTTAGTTTTGCTTTTTAAATTTTAAATTAAGAGATTCCCAAATGCCTCCCTCTCCTGCCCCCCCCAACTTAGGATGGGATGAATTTTTTATATATAGGCAATATTTATTTATTGTGTGAAATTACTGAGAGCCTGAAAAGGCCTTTAAACATTCCTAACATTTCTCTCCATCATTCTTAAATGACATAAAGTAATCGTGCAATGTTCCTGATCATGTACCCAGCAAGCTGCATCCAAACTCAAATCTGTTGGAATGAATAATCCAACAAAATGCAATTTGGACCAGATCCTCATCCCTTGACCTTGTGTGAAAGAAATGGTCTCCCTTCAGTGTAGGACTGTCACAGAGGTTCACTGGATGAGACTCTGACCCAGCAGTCTTACTGTATTTTACATGTGCCTGTAAATTATTTTGGGGGAAAATTTTTTTAAAGAAAAGCAATTATATCTTTACATGGCCAATACCAAACTACCTTAAAAACAAATGTTGGTGACAGCTAGTTAAGTATCAGTGAGCCTCTTACCTGTTTCTGTTTCAAACCCATTTCACATACACTACTGAGGTAAGTTTATAACTTGAAATGTGAACTTTTTTTTTTTTAGGGTTAAGAACAAACTATATAAATGTTAAAAAAAAAAAAAGCTTTAGAGTTCTGTTTTCAAACATGCTAGCAGTTTAGTTCTCTTTAGTTGCTTTGTATTTGAAAAGCTTTTAAATTTATTTAGATCCTGCTCCATTTACAATACATTCTTAGGATGTATATAGTAAATAAAGCTTTCTTGAAAGCAGTTTCAAGACCTTATTTTAAATTGTCTTTTCTTTATACTGATATTTTTTTCTAACAAAATTAGAAAAACCCTTAACAGCACAGTAGAAATGAACTAACTGAATATTTTCAGCTGGAGAAACCAGCAAGTTGCTATCATGGTTTTGGTTTGGAATTACTGTTGAAGATGGGGTACACAATAAAAAGTGTGTATTATTACTATATCAAACTTGGGCTCAGGTGGTTGAAAGTTCAACACTCACACTGCTCAGCATCTGGACTGGATGGAATAGGATGCGGCAAAGCCTGTCATGGCTGTTATTACTTGAGTTTGTCTATGATCCCTACAGCTTTACACCCCACTGTAAATGGAGATGGTTGATGTGACATGGAGCTGTTCTGTGGTTTCACACAGTGCTGGGGTGACCTGCATGTCGATCACTGCGTAGGAAGCCAAAGCCTTCTGTTTCTCCTTTTCACAGTGCACAGAACACTTAGCAGAGCACTTCCTTCCTTTTTCTGTCAAGTTCATCACTCACTTCAGACAGTGTCCATCAGCAAAGCCCACCAAATGATTCAAGGGAACGCAGTGGGTCGTCAATGGAATTACTCCTAGAAGTTGCCCCACGTTGTTTTGCCATTAAGATTAAGAATTTTACCTTCTTAGTCTTGAACTGCCTGAGATGACCTCCTGACCAACATTCTTTGCGATTCCTTTAAAAAATATAAAGGTCTTTTTTAGCGGCAGAAGAGGCTGGGAAACATTCCAAGAGACTGATCAGTAGGCACTATTTTCAAGGGCAACAAGATCTGCTGATTCCTTCTTGTCCTAGGAGAAAAGTACAGATGCCCTTCAAGTTGCAGAATCATGGAGTTTGATTAATCTCATTAGAAAAAAAGCTAACAATCCTACAAAATGTGTGTTGCACTCTACCAGGTGCGAAGCTTTGTTCTAGGTGCTGCAGTGGCTACAGCATGAACAAGTCCACAAAATCTCACACGCACAGAGCTTACATTCCAGTGGGGGAACACAGACCAAAGGAGCAGGTAAACAGCATGTCAGGTGGGGATGAATGCTACGGTTTTGTGCTTCATTAGGCTCTTTGGCTCAGGTGGGTCTCCCAGTAAGTCAGTGAAGTAGGTAGGCAGATAATGTGACTGGCCAAGGTCACACAGCTGGTAAGAATCTGGACTGGGATCTGGGCTGACTCCAATGCCCAGATTTTTTTCTAACCACACACTGACTCTGGAAATGGATAAAACTACTCATGCCAACGACCTGCTTCAGAGCGCCCCCCACCCCACAAAAGAAAGCTTTTCTACAAGAATAGCTGCTTTTTGGTGGCTAAAATGTGTGTTTTCATATGCAACCTCCTTTCTTGGGGGATGGGAACTGAAGGTAGAAGGGTTGAAAGTGCCTCCTCTCAGCATGGAAGACGTAGCAGCTGGCTGTGAGGCTGCTAAAAATGTAGACTGGTTGATTTAAGTAGTTCTGTCTGTCTACAGGCTGTCCCAGGGATGATGAAGGAGGCTAAAGAACTTTCATGGGAATAACTATGCCCTCTGATCCTTCACTAAAATAGGTGCCCCAGTTTTTTATTCCAAAAATATCTGCCATGACAACATACATAAGCACTTATTTAGTGGAAAGTCAGAACAATTAGAAAACAAAGTTCTGATTTTTTTTCCCCTCGTGAAAGAGATTCCTATGGACAGTCCAACATTCGTCAGGACGACGTCTGTGTGCTAGGTATATTTTGTTAGCTACAATTGACCTCACTGGCTTACCAGACCCTGTTTTAAAGACATTAGGGTATTTGACATTTTAAAAGAAATGTATATTCATGTATTGTGTGATATCTTTTTTATAGTCTTGTGGGCACTCAGTCTTTGTATCAGTTTTTATTTTAAACACAAAATGTGGCATGGCTATTTTGATGAAATGACATTTTGACACCATGACCCTGAAAATATATATAAATCTTTAGTTTTTAAAAACATTACCGGGTAAGATGATAACAGATATACCCACTTGAGCCTTGCCCTACCACTTCCTTGACACCTTCCCCATCTCTGACCACTCAAGGTCAAAGGCAGGATTAGGTTTAAGGACAGAATGAGACTCGAGATATCCACAAAATGTTTTGTTAATTCCAACTAACTCAGCTATCAAGACCGGATACAGCCTTTTCTTTGTCCTCTTTTCCCTCATTAGTTTAACCTCTGTTTCCTAACTCCTCACACCAATAAACCTGGGAAAAAAAATTGATTGCTCAAATACTTACCTCTGTGAGCAAAGACCGTGGCCTAGTGGAACAAGGTCGGATTTGCAGTCAGGGTGCTTGGGAGGTGAAACCCCAGCTTTGCTACTTCCCAGCCACGTGACCTTGGAAAAGACGTCTCGCTTGTCTGAGCACCAATTTTTTAATTGGTAAAGTAGAGATAATAATCCTGACCTCAGAAGGTTATTGTGAAAATCAGATGAGATAATGAATCTTTAAAAACTTTGGTATGTTGCAGGTGCTCAACAAATAACTTCCTTTTCCTTCTTTATAGACTGCCTGCATTCTGCTAGTACGCCATTAAGCCTTTTAATTTTATACCTTTGTATTCCCTTTGTTTCCATTTATTCAATAAACTGTTGAATGCCCGCTGTGTGCCAGCACAGCGTGAAGCGCCAGAGAGACAGTGATCAACTGAATTGACCTCGCTGCCCTCCAGGAACTCCCAAGCATGCTAAGACAGTGTTGTGAGTGCTATGAAATGTAGGGGACACCCACACAGGTTTGGCCATGGGGTTAAGGAAGATTGGGGGAAGAAGTGGCATCTGAGCCAAGATCTACAGGATGAGTAGGAGTTCGGGCAGATAAGCAGGAAAGAACAAAAGGTGCCAGGCCCAGAAGAAAACAGTGGTATATTCAAACCCCTGAAAGAAGTGTACCTGCCTCGGAGGAGAAAGAGAAAGGGGGTGGTGTGAAGAAACCTAGCCTTTGTTCCGTTCAATATGAAACATGGTTCATGGGCGTGTGTTGACTATGGAACAAAGAGAATCGGTCCCTATTACAGGGAAGTGGGAGGAACCCTAAATCATTTGTTCTTGGGACTTGGAGTTTCTTTCAGAAAATGGCCAAGCTCAGCATTGATCTCAACTGCAGAAGCTGAGGGATTGTCTAGGAATCAAGAACAGGTGCTTCTGAGTACTCCCTCTAGTGGGCAACACCCTCCCTTCGGCTTTCCTGGCCCCAGGTGATGCCCACCAGCCCTGATCTGCTGAGGGAGAGTTTGTAGGAGCAGCCAAGGCTCTTCGGGTTTCCCACACCCTCCTTCCTTTAGATCCAGGTTCCAGCCTTTGGGGCCATTTAGCAGCTACATGTGTTGGCCTGGGTGTTCTCACTCTCCCTCTGGTAGCCCTACAGGAATGCAGGCACCTCAGTAAAGGTGATGGAGGCTTACAGTCCCCCTGGTGACTGTGAGGGCAGAGGAGGGTCCCAGGCAAAATCTTCAGAGGCGCATGGGCTTCCTCGGTGTGATCATATTTCCTTGCAACTCCATTCCATAACAATTAGACCCACAATCAAAAGCAACACCAAACCCTGCATTTGCAAGAAATATGACCTTTTCTGAGCTAATTTTTAGCTACCTTTCTTTCTTGGCTTGCTCTACTTTTGTTTGTCAAAAAATCTTCATTAATGATTAACCAACCACGGGGTTTAAACAGTCCTTAGTCATTCTGAGGCAGGCAAGACAAGTTGCTGAAGCTCAACTGTGTCTGAGATGACCTTGCTGGGGCCGCTGGGTCAAGACATTTTGAGCCTATGGTATTATGATAACACTGGGCCATGCAAATTTGGTTCTGCTGGGATTTTTCCTCTCCTTTTCTAGAATCTTTATTTCAAACAGTGGTAGTACCTGGAAATCGGATTTCTGTCAGCCTCAACCCCATCTCAATTCAAATATGGTCATTTGACACTTTCTCAATCTTATACGAAGTGCCATGCAAACTTAGCTTCCAGACAGGCCCCTCAGCTCCCTTTTCCATATAAGATGCTCTCCAAATAAGAGAAATTCTGGAAGTACAATTGATTCTAAGTGTGTTCTAGCATTTATAGAAAGAATTGTTCTGAGCATAGGAGACAATAACAAAAATAACTCCAGGGCTGAGGATGGGAATGAGGGGTAATCATCATCCACCCATTTTTATAAGGGCTTAAAGTCATTTGTTTGTTCTAGAAGTTACACTGATTTCCTAAAAGAGTCACCTCACCATAAAGGTCACTGGAAAGGAGAGAAAAAAAATAATCACACATGGCAGAACATGGGGACAAAACCTGGAGTGCCAAGGAAAATATATGTGTATTTCCCCCTGGTTTCCAAATCTCATGCACTCTAATGTCCTCTTTATTAAACTTCGCTCTCAGGAAAGGAAGGAATGAACAAACTCACACTGAGGTGAGTTATGTATTTTTCACCAAGGTCCTTATGCAATAAACAATATTAGAGCCCTAATTTTGGAATTTAAGGCCATAACCAGTCAAGTAAAGAGAATTTCTCAAGGGCCAGGAGGTCCTCCACCTGCCCATGATGCTGTACCCAAAAGTAGCCCAGTCGAGGGAAGTCAGCTTGGGAATTCGGAGTTGCCAGGGGCCAAATAACTAGGCCCTCTGGAGAGTTAATTAACAATGTTAACAAACAGTGTCCCAAACAGGGACATACTGAATAAAATCCTGGAAAGACACTCTAATCAAGGAACTTCCCTTATTCTAAAACACTAATATCATTAGCTTACCTCTGAATAGATTTCACTGTCCACCAAAGGCTTTCTTCATCTCTGTCTCATGACAATCCTGAGACAATTACAGAAGACATTCTGCTGCTTTTCCTCCTCCTCTTCATTTAGTCATTCATTTGTTTATTCATCAAATGTTTTTGTGAGCTTCTACTGTGTGTCAGATGGTAGTGGGCTGGACTAAGGCACTAGCAAAGGGGTTAGAGATGAAATAGACTCAAAAGGTGTTCGAGTCAGTAAATGCTAGTGACTAGTTGGTGATGGGGTAAAAGGGAATGAAGAATAACTTCCAAGTACCTGGCCTGGTGAACTGGGTGAATAATGATGCAAGTTTATATAGCTAACATCATAGATCCCTGTGCTAGGCATTTTACGTGATTTGACCCACTTAATCCTCTTAACTCCATGAGATAGTATTGTTCTCATCCTCATTTTGTAGACAGGAAACTACGGTTCAGAGAAGGTAAATAAGTTGCCCAAGGTCACACAGCTAGTAAATGACAGAATCGGGATTTAGGCTCAGGCAGTCTGCATACAGAATCCACATTCTTAACCAGTATGAATGGATTGCAATTTACTGAAATGAATAGTACAGAGGGAGTCATAAATTTGGTTACACATAGGACAAGACCAGTTTGGGACATGTTGAGGGTGAGATGCCTGTAGAGGATCCAGGCAGAATCCAGAAGGGAGTTTGATATATGGGGGGTGGGGGCCTGGACTGACACAATGGGTTTTAAAAGTCTGACCCTTTATAACAAGATACTACTTTTGGAAAATTTCAATGGATGTATTTTTTATTTACCCTAAACCATGGTGTTCTGGGACTCCCCGTACATAGAATCGATGGGATTTATGCTTTAGGTGAGAGGAGGGTGCTAGCCATATAAGTCCAAGCCATCCCTCCGCTTTTTTGATTATCAGTTTCTTTTTGTCCATAATGAGACAATAGTTTTGAAAGTCATCAAAAGACAAGCAGAATTTCTGAGTTGTGGCAGCTGCCTTGTTAAGGGCCAGTTCTATCAAGTAGGACCATTAAGTATTGCCATGATTGTTCAGCTGAGAGCACACAGGTATTAGGCAATATTCACTGTGATTGGTCAGCATCCATTCTGATTGATGGATTCTGTGTCACGTCCACCCAGCAGAAAGGAGAAGGAGGCAAAAGCTAGGAGAAAGGACAGGGAGTCAGTGGCAAACATCCCAGTCCAGTATCAAAAAAAAAAAAAAAAAAACTTGACAAATGGGTGAGCATGGATTTTTAAAATATTTTGGTGCAGAGGAGCAGAATGAGATAAATATTCAAATATACTCTAAGAACATTGTAGCCAGTGCCCTGCTTTCCTGTGACATCCAACATACATAGAGAGACAGAGTGACTAGATAGATAGGTATGCGGTAGTGGAACTAGTTCTGAGTTCTCCACAATCTTATGATGATGTGTTCCCACGTGCTCCCCCCAACTCCCCACCATGCCCACCTGCCCAGTGGGAAAGATAACATAACTGGGGTGACCCACGGCCAAGGTTGTCATTGACACCCAAGGCAGGGGCCTGGGGAATGATGTGACTGAGACTCTAAGGGTCTGCCGCCCCAGCACCATCAAATACTCTGGTGAGCTAGGTAGAGCTCAACTTCTTTTTTGTGGTCAAGAAAACGGAGTACAGCATCACTGGCCACAGAATGCATTGACTGGCACCAGTATCAAACACTGGGGGATCAGATCATATCAGCTCACTGCATCAAAAACCAGCATGAAGATCCAGAGCTTCTCAACACCTACCAAAATGTTACATGAGCTCCCTGTTACAACAGCGCCATTTTGAAGGAGGAGGAGCAAGAGGGGAGAAAGAGCTCTGGCGGGGAGGTAAACTTTAATTTGATTGAATATTTACTTAAAAGAGACTTTTTAATCTAAAAGAGATTAATGTAAACCAGAAAAGCCTGAGTTACCTTTAATTGCAAGACCAAGTGTTGCTATTATCCTGGCTACCCAGGAAAACAAAGATGCAAACTATTACATAAAGCAAAGAAAATTTTTCTACATCTGAGTGCACATTATTAACAAGGAAACTTTTCCCCTGATGGTTCCTTTTATGTGGAGTGAACATAATACCTGTCTCTCTGTTTGCCTGTTTTCTTTTCTCTCCTGGAGTGAGTTTCACACCTGACTGATAAATATGGAAAAAAAGAAACTGGGACTTGAGGCTAAACAATTTTCTCTTCCTCTTGTCAGACCCTAATAGTAGACCACTCCCCTCTGTTCTTTCCTCTCCTAAATCTTCCCAGACCCAGTGTTGCCTGTGATTGGGTGGATAAATCTACCTAATTTGAGGCTCATTTATCAGATCTATTTGGCTTTGGTACCTCCCTAAGACCTCCAACACCCTTTGATTTTCTGGAATTTCCTCTGTCAGCAACAAACATATACTTTTACCTCCATTTTCTAAACTGAGGGTAAAATTAACATTGTTATAAAATTAACATTGTTATAAAATTCACCATTTGAAGTTAAAGTACACAGTTCAATGGCTTTTATTACATTCACAATATTTTATAATTATCACCATGATATAAATTCCAGAACATTTTTATCACTCCCCCACCCTTAAAAAAAAAACCATACCCATTAAGTAGTCCCTTCTCCATAGTTCTGGCAACCACTGATCTGCTTTCTATCTCTATGGACTTGCCTGTTTGTACATTTCCTGTAAATGGAACCATAACACGTAGCCATTTATGACTGACTCTTTTCTCTTAGCATGTTTCCGAGATTTATTTATGTTATTGCATGTATCAGTACTTCATTTTTTATGCCTGAATAATATTCCTTGTATGGACATACCACATTTTATTTGTCTATTCAACAGTTAAGGGACATTTATATTGTTTCTACTTTTTGACTAGTATAATAATGCTGCTATGAATATTCATATACAAGTTTTTCTTTGAACACCTGTTTTTATTTCTCTTGAGTACATACTACCTAGGAGTGCAAATGTTGGATCATAGAGCAATTTTATGTTTACTTTTGAGAAAGCACTAAACTTCTTGCACAGCACCAGCACCATCCTATGTCTCACCAACAATGTATGAGGAGACCAATTTCTCCACCTCCTCACTGACACTTGGTTTTTTTTGCTTTTTGTTTTTATTTTTAATTATAATTGTCCTAGTGGGTATGTGGTGGTATTTGATTGTGATTTTGATTTGCATTTCACTAATGTCTAATGATGTCAAGAATATTTTTATGTACTTATTGACTATTTTATTGTATTTTATTTTTTAATTTTATTGACAATTTTTATATCTTGGAGATATAAAAGTCCTTTGCTTATTTTTAATCGGGTTATCTTTTTGTTGAATTGTAAAAGTTTTTTATATATTCTTGATACCCATGTAGACACATTATTTTGCAAAGTTTTATCCCATTATATAGGTTGTCTTTTTAATTTCTTCATAGTGTCCTTTGACGACAGAAGTTTTTAATTTTGATGAAGTGCAATTTATCTATTTTTCTTTTGTTGTTTGTACTTTTGGTGTCATATAAAAGAATACATTGCCAAATCCAAGGTCATGACGGTTTTTCCTATGTTCTTTTCCTAAGATTTTTCTAGTTTAGCTCTTACATTTAGATCTTTGACCCATTTTGAGTTAATTTTTGCATATGGTGTGAAGTAGAGGATCAACTTTATTCTTTTAACTATTTTGTTGTCCCCACAAAATTTGTTGCAAAGATTTTCCTTTCCTATTGAACGGTCTTGGCGCCCTTCTCAAAAATGAATTATACATGTATGGGTGTGTTTCTAAACACTCAATTTCATGTCATTGATCTATATGTCTCTCCTTATGATAGTACCACACTGACTTGATTATGGTAGTTTTATAGTAAGTTCTGAAATTGGGAAAAGTAAGTTCTTCAACTTTGTTCTTTTTCAAGATTGTTTTGGCTATTTGGGGATCCCTTGCAATTCCATATGAATGTTAAGATCTTTTTCTATTTCTCCAAAAAATAGCTGTTGAGATTTTTGGTAAGTATTGCATTGAATCTGTAGATCACTGGAATATTGCCATCTTAACAAAATTAAGTCTTCCAATTTATGAACACAAGGTGTCTTTCCATTTAGTTACCTGTTTTAAAATTTACTTCAGCAATGTTTTATTGTTTTCAGTGTACAAGACTTAAATTTATTCCTGAGTAGTTTATTCTTTTTAATGCTATTGTAAATAGCATTGTTATTTTTGGATTGTTCTTTGCTAGTATATAGAAATGCATCTGATTTTTATATGTTTGTAGTATTCATGTTAACTCCTATGTTCAGTTTCTCAGTTCATACAGAACATGGCAGGGGAAAAGAGGTGCTAGTTATTGGGACCCTTTCAGAAACCAACAAATATACAAAGTCTGTCTAGAAAAAGTCCAACCATTGTTAATATAATGAGAACAGTTTGCACAACATTGATGTAACCTGGCAGCCAAGGCAAGCGAACTGGAATGAGCATGTGTGAACAATGACGACTTCACTGTACTAGTCAGTAGGGACAGTAGACACCATTGAGTGAGCATGTGTACTCTGTGGCCATCACATTCAAAATGACTGAGCAAGTAGAGCAATGAATTTGCATCAAATTTTGAGTTAAGCTGGAACATTCCTCCACAATAACTATTTTGATGATTCAGAAGGCTGAAGCCTATGCTCAAGTGGTGATTGACAGCTTCATCACAACAATGCACCGTTCATGCATCACATCTTGTGTACAGTTTTTGGCAAAACATCACATTACCCAGGTGACTCAGTACCTCCAACTACATCCCAGATTTGGCACCCTATGACTTCTAGTTTTTTCTAAAACAAATCACCTTTGAAAGGGAAGAGATTTGAGACTGTCTATGAGATTCAGGAAAATATACAGGGCAGTTGATGGCAATTGGAAGAACTGTGTGAGGTCCCAACATGCCTAATTTTAAGGGGACTGAGGCATCATTGTCCTGTATACAACGTTTCTTGTATCTTCTTCAGTAAATATCTCTATTTTTCATATTACATGGCTGGATGCTTTCTGGGCAGACCTCATACATATGTTTGGTAGCTGAGGACATGGAATGAAGATCAGACAATAAGAGTATGCATAAGGACAAAGGACGTATCAAGAATGGAACTTTGGTGAACACCAATGATTAGGGGGCAGTTAGAAGAAGAGTCACCATGCAGGGGTCTGAAAAGCCCTAGTCAGAAAAATAGGAGGAAAACTATGTGTTCCGTTATTTGTCACTATGTCAAAATCCACCACAAAGCTTAAAGGCTTAACTCAACAACTAAGCCATGTCTGCTTTCCCCTGTGGTAGGGACTAGGCTTCTGTCTGGTATTTAGCAACATAATTTTGCCCAATTTAAAATAAGTCTGGAGACCATTAAATTAGACTTATGTGTTATTTTAGTCCAAAGATTTAAAGGTGTGATGTCTGTGATGAGGAGGTGACGGGATAGGGCAATGGTTTGCTAGTAAATGTTTAACAACTGGCTCTCCGAAGGAAAAAGCCCTGCTCTGTAGCCTTTGCCAATTTCCCTGGTATAAATAATCCTACCATGGCTGATTTCAAGATACCAAGATGCTACCATTGAATGCAGAGTTGGGAAGAGAGTGCATTATTAGTCCAGCGCTATTCAGTATTTCTACTATACACTTAAAATAGGCATAAATAACTTTAACAGCATAAATAACAGTGGCAAGTTTTGAACATTTTTACCCTTGTTTTTATGAAATGTATTTCATTATAAGTTAATATAATTTGACTTTTAATAATGGCTGTGTTTAACAACTGACTCACAAAATTCCTGAAAATTAAACAATCAGCTCTCCCGAGCTAGCACAAGTCAGCTTCAGTCTGGCCTAGAGGCACCCTTTGAGTGAAAGGACACAGGTCCTTGAGTCAACAGAAGATCATGGGCAATGACATCAGACAGACCTCTCTCAGACTGACTTTTGAGCATTCAGGCAAGTCACTGAATCTCAGTTTCTACATCAGTTAAACATATCATAATATTTTTCCTTCGAGGTTGTATAAAAATTAAAAATAAATACACAGGGTCTGATCCACAAGAGGTGTTCAAAAATGCTAGCTTAATATTATTTTTCCATAGTTTTAAGCGTAGCTTCAACTTTTTGTTGTACATAGAAAGACACTTGAGAGTCACCCAGGGTACAAATGGGAGTCACCAAGTCCAACATTTAGTATAACTTGTGTGAGGACACTTGGAAATAACTTTCACTCACTATACATAGTGCATGGGCAGAGCCTTGGAAATCTTGCCCCTGGGAGTTTGGGAGTAGAGGGGGTGAGGTATCAGGCTCCTGGCAACTCTAGAAAGTGGGTTGTGACATAATCAGACTATGATAATGTGTCCCCCTACAAGCTCTTCCTGGCTCCCCAAATTTATTCCCGACTGATGTTCAAAAACTTGACCCTTCTACCTTTTAAATTTCAAATGTGTTACCTAAAGGGAGTAGGGGTTTGCCCTGAGCACATCACAGGATCATCTTATGAGTCAGCCTGCATGGAAGAGAGCAGGGCCCCAGAGAAATGTCACATGGGCAGGTATGTGGTTATGGAACGGGGGGAGGGAGGACTGGGTCAAAAGTTCTGGCGTGGAGTGGAGCATTGCTGGGGGCTGTTGGGGCATGAAGGAAGGAAAAGATACCAAGCAACAGTGAGAGGCAAAAGTCAAAGAGAGACTCAAACCCAGTTCTGCCCCACTTCCCAGAGCTGCTGGAGCCTCCAATTTCAACCACCTGTGAGAAAGCTACCGTTTTCTTCACTTCTCTGTGTCCTCACCTGCAAACGCCAGGGATACGGTTAATCAGGAAGTAAAGCACACAGTGGCTGGCACCAGACCCACCTTCAACTCGTTTGTCAACATTTCACAGCCTCTTTGGACAGGCCCGTGGAAAGATGAGCTAAGAGGTATAATCCTTTTGCCCTGGGGAGGCCAGGTGGTTTCTTTTTTCCCCTGGAATACTGGTCACTTACAAAACAGCAGTTGCAACCTATCAATCATATTTTAGGTATGGAAAATTCAGTATTCTGACAATGCCACCAAAACAGGGTCTTACTTCAGTGAGTGGTGGCCACGAGTGTGTTGGGAAAACCTGGCTTTGTGCTCAGGTTGGGCAAGTCACCTGGCTTCTCTGGGCTTCTGTACCTTTTCTGTAAATCAAAGATAATAACTTCGCAAGGTTGGTGTGGAGTGACATAATGCAAATAAAATGCTTTGCCCAGCAGTAGGTGCTAGATATATTGGAGAGTATTACTACCCTGTGTGACCTCGACAAGTTACTCCGTATCTCTGGGTCTTAGTTTCTTCATCTGCGTATTGTGGGCCGATGATCTCAGAGGCATCCCTGGTTCTAGCATTCTATTATTCATGACGAACAAGATTCTTTGCCTCCGCTCTGGCCCTGCCTATTTACAGCAAGCGATTAGGCCATTTGCTTTTGCTGTTGCAATGCTCAGATAGCAAAGACCTTTGACAGAGGCTTGTTTACTCCTCTCCTTGAACAGGGCTCCAAGGCTCTGGGACAAAGAGCAAACCAGGGTGTTTTTCTAACCACAGGATTAGAGGAGGAGACAGGGTGCTAGGCAGCAAGACGAATGTGAGTGCCCGTGAAAACAATGCCCTCAAAATGCCCCTGGAGGGGCATCAGGACACACATGTCAACATTTGCCCTGGGACCCAGCATCATCTCCTGGGATTCTACCCCAAAATAATGGTGGTGGAGAGAGGATGAGACAGCTCTCCTCTTTTGGAATAAAATTTCCCCCTAGACTATGGTTAAATGAAGCAAAGGCTTTTCTTTGTTTTCCTCCAAATGAAGAAGGGCTGTGAATGATTATAACAAAGTGAGACAGAGAAATGGGTGGGTGAGGTCAAGCCTGTATCTGTGGGCTGGAGGAAAGAGAGGGATAGGCTGAATGCAGGTGGAACCCAACTGATGCTCTTAGCCCTGCCTAATATTCTGAGTTGTCCCAATGTCCTTAACTAATGTTACATAATGGGACAAGGATTGAGTACCTTGGACACAGAACAGAAGGAAAGTCTTTTCCTCAGACCTGGGTCTCTAATGCAGGATTCTAAGGCATTCAATCTGACTTTTTCTCCATAGAGAAAAAAGAAAAGAAGAGAAGAGAAAAAAAAACCTATGATTCTCTGTGGGGCACATTTTCTATGATCTGCGTTTCCCCAGAGCCTCATTTCTTTGGGGCCTCCCCTAATTTTCATTAGTGGTTTCCAAATGTCAGTAAAGGAGCTGGGTTCCAGCTGGCAGAAAGCATTGCTCATTAAGAATGTGCACAAGGCCTTTGGATGACAACTCACAGGATTCTGTCACCCTCCCAGCTGGAAGGGCTCTGCTAAATGGCAGATGTCCCAAAATTTTTCCCTACACATCTTGTACTGTGATAAACTTTCAAGGTCACATTTCAGTCTTTCATGCTGTCTCTCATTTTGTGCCACTAATTCCAAACGTCCCTGTTGGTATGAAAGAAGCATCTGTCACAGAAAAATGACTTGAGCCTTGGCCAGGTAGTTCAGTTGGTTGGAGCATCATCCCATACACCAAAAGGTTGTGGGTTCGATTCCTGGTCAGGGCATACATCTAGCTTGAGGGTTGTTTCCCAACAACCCTCGGATGGGAGGAAACCAGTCGTTGTTTTTCTCCCACATCCATGTTTCTCTCTCTCTCTCAAAACCCAATACACATATCCTCTCATGAGGATTTTTAAAAAATGGCTTGAGTGGCTGCACCGAGCCATAATCCAGAGCTGTCTTTGTATGCCTCTGTCGCTCTGTCTCTTGCCTAAACTCAGAAGAGTGGGAGCTGCAAGAGACCTTAGCGATCATGTGTTCAACTTTAAGAACAGCCTGTCCACTGATCCATTACGCCACAGCTGCACTGTTATGAAAAAGAATGGCAATACATTCGGCATTCCCTTGAACAGGAGGATCAGCCTTGTTGAAGGCCCTTCCACTTTAAAAAGTATGCTCAATCTGAAAATTATATCATGGTAACCAATGTTATCCCAATAAATTTAGTTTTTTTAAAAAATGTGCTCATAATGAGCTCCATGGTGGTAAGGCCTCTCCTTACCCTGGAACGGTCCTTGCACAATGCTATCATCGGCACAAACTGAGAAGGGTGAGTGGGTTGGTTTTCTAAGTCAGCCATAACAAAACACCTCAGACTGAGTGACTTAATCAACGAAATTTACTTTTCACAATTCTGAGGCTAGGAGTTCATCATCAAGGCGTTGGCTGGTTGGTTTCTCCTAAGGGCTTTTTCCTTGGCTTGCAGATGGCGGTGTCCTCACGCAGCCTCCCCGCTGTGCTCGTGCATCCCTGGTGCTTCCTGGTGTGCCCAAATCCTGTCTTCTTTCAAGGACACCAGTCAGATTGAGCATAGGCCCTCCTAAAGCCTCACTTTAACTTAATCACCTCTTCAAAGACTCTCTCTCCAAATACAGTCACATTCAGAGGTACTAAGGGCTAGGGCTTCAACATACATATTTTGAGGGGACACATTTCAGCCCGCAACAGTGAGCTTTTCTACTTTCTTTTTGTTGTTGTTGAGGAGGAGGAGGAGGGAGAGGAGAACATACTCTAGAATTTCAGAAGAACATAAATATTCAGGGACTATCTAGAGGCCAGCATCTAGAACCAAGAAAGTAAAATAAGAAAAGTTAAAAACAAAAACAAAAACACACAACTCAGATCATTGGGCCTGAAATAGAAAAGGCTGTTTTGCTTTTATAGAAATACAAGTGTCAGGCTCAAACACAAGGCCTGTCCCGAAGGTATCCAGTCATGTAATATGAAAAATAGAGGCATTTATTGAAGAAGATACAAGAAACAAGAAATATTGTACATATGACATGATGCATCGGTCCCCTTCAAAGCAGGCACCTTCAGTCCTCAAAGAGTTCTCCCAGTCGCCATCAGCTGCCTTGTTGTATTTCCCTGAATCTCATCAATGACCTGAAATCTCTTCCCTTTCAAAGGTGCTCTTAGGTTTTAGAAAAGCTAGAAGTCACAGGGAGCCAAATCTGGGGTTGAGTTACCTGGTGATGTGATGTTTCACCAAAAAACTCTGCACAAGATGTGATGCATGAGCATGCGCATTGTTGTGATAAAGCTGCCAATCACCATTTGCCCATAGCTGCAGCCTTCTGAACCATCAAAATCATTTTGGGGGAGGAATGTTCAAGCTTAATGCAAAATTTGATGCCAATTCCTTGCTCTGCTCACTGAGTCATTTAGAATGCGACAGCCACACAGTACACATGCTCACTCAATGGCACGTCTACCACCCTCACTGACTAGTACAGTGAAGTCACCATTGTTCATGCATGGCTAGACTTTTCCTGAACAGACCTTGTATGCTCACTATACAACTTGGATGTGCAAGGAAAATATTTTCTTTGTGTTTTCACCTATTGTTACTTGCTAAAGAAAAAGGAGAAGTATAACTGAATGCCCAACCCAGCTGCAACCTTAGTTTAAATCAATCATTTAATTGACTCCTTCTTGTCCTGCTCAGAGTCTTCTATTTCTGCTGGCTTCTACCCCATTCTCCCTAAGGGGTGTCTGAACCTTTGGGCCATAGCATCTTGTGGGGTAGAAAGCACATTGGTGGGTCCTTGTCTCTTAGGGTTCAGCTTTCCTCACCACTGATGTCTGCAACTGATGTAGCTTCTGGTCTGGGCTTCCTATTACTTGTACCCTTGGATCCTCCCCTCCCCTCAGCTCCTTCCAAAGCTATGGAGCCATCAGAGTTCTACCCCAGCCTCCCCCTGCCATCCTGGTGTAGTGGATATCAGGGCTGGCTTGCTGGCTCTCCAATGGGAATAGCAGGGGGCCTGGGACTTTACAAGTGAACCCTCTCTCTCTGCATACCATGTAGCCTGTCTTTTGTACCATGTAGGATTACCCACTCTACCCTTGACTTGTCCTGGAGCAGAAACTGCCACAAGAGATGTCCTCAGTCTTAAACAAATAGGGAGAAGGGAAGAGACCTGTCTTCTCTGTGTCTCTCCCAGCTTGTTGGACATGCCTTTCGGAGAGACATCAGAGCATGTATATCACCACTTCCCGTCCTACCTCAGCCTCCATGACCCCCTCATCCCACGATGCCCCAGGACAAGAAGAGGCCGTGAACTCATTTACTTCCTCGGCTTTATAGTTTCCTGGCTTTAACCTAAGCCTAAATCAGAAACAGAGTTGCTGTCTCTGTCCTATCAGAGAAACTCTATGATTCAGACCAACTGGGAGCTAAAGTTATTTAGAAAAATATTTTTTCTCACCCAAGCCTAGCATTCAAGTCATGGTCACGCTGTGAAACCCTACTTAGAATGTCAGAAGCTGAATACTAACTCTCTTTCTCTTTGAATTTCTTCAGAAAGCATTGTATTCACTTCTCCAGATAGAAGCGTCCTACAGCCAGTAGGGAGAAAGCAAAAAAAGGAAAACCACATTAATCTCCCCTCCCACTGTAGTGGTGTGTGTGTGTACTTGACATGAAGGTTCCCTGATGCACTTGCTTGATGGTTTTTAGGAAATGGAGGAGACAAGAAGGAAGAAAATTAATATCTTGAAGATAATAATAAATTTTTCCTTGTTTTGATAGGGTAGAACAAGGGAAATTTGGATTGGATTGAAATAGAAACTGTTCTGAGCAGTTTGAGAGAGGCTGAGCATGTAACCATCCTTGGGAATTGGAGTCAGGAAGGGTAATCACTCCAAAGACGAAGAGATGAACTAAATGAGCTCTGCGGATCTCTTCTAGATCATACGTCTGCTCTCTCAGCCCTGCGGAGGCCCAGAGATGATGTTAGAGCTTTTTTTTTTTTTTTCTTTTTCTTTTTGGAGTCCAGTGTATGTGTGTGGTCATGGGACCAGCATGGTGGTCTCTGTGAAAGCAGAAATATTATGGGAACAAAAAGCTTTTGCTTTGACAGAGGGCCTATGAAATCCTTCTTAGCAAGGGGATTAAAGCTTGGTAACTTCAGGAGACTCGGAGGCTTTGGGGAAGAAGAAAATCTGAAAAGCAGCAGAGATTCCTTTACCCCTGGAGCTTGGGAAGCTGAGGGGACCCTGGGGAGAGAGAACCAACTTCGCCTGCTTGGTGACTCTATGGGGCTGATTGGCAGGGCTTTAGAGAAAAAGGCCACCTGGCTTTTCCATGCCTTGGTCTCCTTATCAGTGGAAAGGGAGTAGCGGTGCCTATGTCCTATGTTTATTGAGTAGGTTACACGAGATAATGTAGATCCAGCACCCGGCACAGGGCCTGGCACATAGCAAGTTGTTAGTGAATGATAGCTGTTTTATAACTGCCATTGTTTTTTTGGGAAAACCCTGAAAAAAACATACAAGGAAGGCAGGGTGGAAAAACCTGCAAGAGGATCCTCTGAAATATAAAATAACCAAAAGATTGCTTTGTACAACTTTTTTCCTCTCCTGGGTAAAACCAAGGAGCAAAGATTTGATTCTGAGGTTGCAGTCCATGTCAAAAAGAAACATAATGTAACCAGGATCATCTGGGTTTTTATCAAGAAAATGACAAGGATATTTGACCCCACACTGTAGGGTGAGGATCACATGCTGAGAGCTCAGCCCCTCTTCTGTCTCTCGTGACCCCTGAAAAGTCAGAATCCTCAGGCTGAGTGATTTGGGGCAATCTATGCATGATACTGAGTGGGAGGACTCCGGGTTGAGTAAAGAATGGAAAATTCCCATTTTTATTGGGGCTCTATAACTGGTGAGTTAAAAATGAACGAAAGGGACAGAAACAATGCAGACCAGAACTAGGGGTGGAAGAACCAGAAAAGTCAGGGACCCAGGAATTAGAATCAGGAAAAAAAGACACTCAAGTTAGAACCATGATCACTGTGATTCAGCTGCTCAAGAAATCTTTACAGCCAGCACACCTCTGATTTTCCAGATAAAGAAACTAGGCTCCTAAAGTCAGATGACTTGCCCGAGTCCACAGATAAAGACATTGGGCCTCCCAGCTTCCCTGTAGCACTTTTTCCTTATCCAGGGATTACAGAGGAGACCCTCAGAGAGAAGAGCCAAGAAAGGAAAAAAAAAAAAAGGTCTCTATCCAAGTTCCAAGATCTGTGATTGGTTAGCTAGCAACTAGCAGCTTCATGAAAGGAAACTTGACTCCAAGAACTGCAGCCAGGAGAAGGCCCTGGGGATGGAGGCCCAATGTTAAAACAACAAGAGGTTGGACCTGAGCAATGGATGGCAGGACTCCAGGCACCGGAAGGGAGCAAATGCACCTGTTCAGGTACTGAAGCATAACAGGACTTGGGCAACCCCAATCTCAACAGGAGGGTAGAGCAAAGGGCTTCTTGAAAAATTCACTTTATAACACTATATAATTGCATCATATTAGTGGACATTTTTTCCCGTGCTCTCCAGCATCTTAATTCCCTGTCCTAGTTGTGAGGAATCCCCCACTGTGAGTCAGAGCACTCTTCTGGCACCGGCACCTCAAGAGTTAACCAGGTGATATGAACCCAGGGTAATTACGCCATATCTTCGGATGGTTAACCAATGCCGACATAGTACAGAAGCAAAAAAGCAGAACTCCTTGCCCTGCTTGACCTCATCTGCCAAAGAGAACACACAGGTTCTAGGTCACAAAGACTGTGAACTATGCCAAGTCAAAGAAACGATGATCTTGGATCCTTGGTGGCAGCTGAGGTAGTCTGGCATTAAAATCAATGTCCAGGGATAGTGACCATAGTTGGCAATAATGACGGCATTCTCTGCTGTCACTGGCCAGTCCCTAACCACAGCTACCTGGCTGACCTTCAGGCACTGTTCCTCATCTTCAGCAGGAGGAGCCAAGGAGTGTAAGAAGGCTGGGGCTCAGCTCAATTGTGACTCTTATGAAAGCAGAAGATGTTAGAGAGGGATGGAAGATGAGAAGCATCACAGCAGAACACACACTGTGCAAACGCATTTAAAACCATCTGCTGTACTTGCTAAAACCACGCATATGGTGTTGGGGGAAAGATGGGGCCAGGCAGTCCTGCCTCTGCTGCTTCCCTTCGGGACATTCAAGTTGGAGGTTTAGAAACTTGCCCAGGGTCACACAGGTAGCCAAGGGGCAGAATGCTTGGAAGCTGCTGGGTTCCATTGAGCTTTGAAATGTCAGGAAGAAAAGAGGCTTTGGTTCCTTTTAAAAAGAAGCATTAGATGTGAAAGGTCTGGTCTGGATTATACACTCTGTATCAAGGACTTCCTCAATTCCATAAACAATGAAGCATTGACGGAGGGAGAGAGGGAGTGGGGAGTCGTTTCCTGATCGGAACAAAGAAGCCAACCCCAGAACTTTTAAGCCCTGCTGAGAAAGTTACACAGCCGTACTGTGTGCCTGCGTTTCCACGCTGGTCATGCAAGAGGAAGAAGGAAGAAATCCATGGTAGATATGGCGAAATAACCCTCTGAACTTCTGCGAGGCTTCCATTTTCTAGGTCCAGGTCCTGGGCTCACTTTTTCTTCTTTGCAACAAGTCCCAGGGGTTTACCGGGGGTGTTCAAAAGAAAACCACAGGCCTAGAATGGTGTCACTCATGCTAAAAGCCCATGATATCAAACCTAGATTTAATACCTGATTTAATTGCAGTTTCAACCTCTCCCAGAAATATAATTTTAATCAACCAGTCTGGAATTTTCTGGCCAAGCACCAGTAAGATAATCCCTCATATAGGCCCTCTCCATCCTCCATAAAAAGTGGCAACCTGCATGGTAAAACCCTCGAATTCTGCCCCCCCCCCAAAGATGTTAATGACTCCCTTCCATACACTTCTTATAAAAACCTTCTGTGTTGCACAGTCTTTTGGAGCACCTGTCTAGTTGATGGATGGGATGCTGCCTGATTCATGACTCACTTAGTAAGGCCAATTAGATCTTCACATTTACTTGGTTTAATTTTGTTTGTGTTTTTTTTTTAATGCCTATTTCCATTTCCTCCCTAAACCTGTTCCCATCCACTCATTACCACTCCATCCCACCCCAGTATGGCTACCGAGTGAGCATATCTCATTCCATCTGCCCCTACCCAAGACAAATATAAACCCTTATTCTCTTAAGGATTTTCTTCCTAAGGTTTTAAGGAAAACAAAGAGGGGGCAACAAAAATACAAAGGGATAGTTACAAAGTTTAAGAGTATTACAAGGTTCCCATAGTCCTGATTCTTGCATGTTGAACCAAGACAATACTAACTATAGTTAACACTCACCAGACACTGGGATAATGGTTTCAGCAGGTGTTAACTCACTTTTAATGGGACTGAAGCTAAGAGAGATTAAGTAACTTTTCCAAGGTCAACTGGTAGTTAGCTGCAAAACTGGAATTTGAACCCATGCCTATCTGACTCTATATCTTGTGCTCTTCTTTTCAATTTTATTTTATTTTTATAATGTCCACTTCCATCCTTGTCTCTTCTTCTAATGCCCTCGCTTCTTAATAAATAAATTCTATTAATATCTGATTTATATCTCTAGTATTTCTTTTTGAGAATATACACACACATATGCATAAACATATACACAGAGATTAAAAAAGAGCCAGTGCTCTTTTTACCAAGCATTCTGCCTACTCTATTTTTTAAATCAGTTTAGTCAGAAAGAAAGAGTTTTCCAGAACCAAATAAGAGGGGATTTGTGGGAAGTGAATACTTCTTCAGATGGCTGAAAAAAGATATACATGTATAAGGATTTTCCAACATTGTCTAAAACCTCCCAGATAGCTTTTTAAAAAAATATATGTTAGTTATTTATTTTTAGTGAGAGGGGAAGGGACGGAGAAAGAGAGGGAGAGAAACATCACTGTGTGGCTGTCTCTCATGGGCCGCCAACTGGGAACCTGGTCTGCAACCCAGGCATGTGCCCTGACTGGGAATTGAACCTGCGACCCTTTGGTTTGCAGGCTGGCACTCAATCCATTGAGCCACACCAGCCAGCGCAAGCTTTTTAATTTTTATTTATTTTTTTATCCTTGACACAGTGTAATGTTGTACATCTGAAACTAATATAATATTGTATGTCAACTATAAATGAAATTACTTTAAAGAAAAAGTGAAAAGATGAAATCAACTGGCATTAGTCTCTGACCACCTTAAACTTCCCAGAGAGGAATCAAAAGGCAAAGGATAAAAC
Source organism: Furipterus horrens (assembly GCF_987537825.1). NCBI lineage: Eukaryota > Metazoa > Chordata > Mammalia > Chiroptera > Furipteridae > Furipterus > Furipterus horrens. The sequence continues at coordinate 193,063,844 of NW_028327172.1, forward strand.
TTGATAGATTGAGTTGCCCTCTTAGTCTTAAAAAAGTACTTCTCATTATCTGCCTTGGTCTTTTATACCTCCATTAATGCCTCCCCAGTTCTCTTACTGGGTCTGTGGCCAATCAACACTTGCCCCCAGGCTTCTCTTCTTCCCTAAAGTGGTATTTCTCTCTTTTTTTTGTAATTTCCCTGCTTTAAGGCCTTAGAACTCAGAGCCCAGTGCCCTGCCCACTGAGCTTTCTCAAGAGCTCTCAAATTTGGCCTGGTCCATTCCTGATTTGCAGCATTTCTTTCTCTTCCTCTGTCATTTGGAGATTAGGAGAAAATATGTGAGCATCCCTCCCCTGGAGTTTTCTTCTGTGGTGTGTGTGTGTTTCTGTGTGTGTGTTTAAGGATTCAAACTTTTTCAGAGATCATGGTGATGATGAAGGTGATGTCACTTCTCTGCAGCAACGCCTGGCATTGACTGAACATTCCATTCACTGTGCTCTTAACCCTTACCCTATGGGATGAGCACTATTATTACAACCATTTGTAGATTAAGGAGATTTAGGGAAGGAGGTTTGATTTAGGTCACTTAACCAGTAAATGGCAGAGCCACACCTAAAGCAATGTCTGACTCCAAAGATAATGCTCCTAAACCTTCCCCTGGGTTTTCAATGTATCCATGCCAAGCATTCCAACATTTTCACTCAACATCATCATCATCATCATCACTATCATCATCATATCCTGAAATTACATCTTATATATTTGCAACAAATTTATTTCCCTTCCAAAGATTTTTTTTTAAATCTTGAGAAATGGAAAATGGGGTCTCCTCACTATAAACATCTGCTGCTTCTCATAACCTTTCTCCAGGCAGCGGTTCACCCCAAGCAACTCACACACCACCTGTGCCCCATCGTACCCACAGCTTCACTGTCTTCTCCTTTCATGATACCACTGCATCCCCGGTTGGTTGTGGATCACTCTGCGGAAGGCGTGGGTGGAGCCCAAGTTTATTACTGAACAGAACAGGAGAGCTTCAGGTTATTTTCCCCCTTTGCTCCCCTCCGCCCGGTACCCCCCCTTCCTCCAGCAATTCCACCCCCCTTAGTTCATGTCCATGGGTCGTGCATATAAGTTCTTTGGCTTCACCCTTTCCTATATTCTTCTTCTTTTTAAATAATTAATTAATTAATTTTTATAACAATAAATAAAAACTGCTGTTTTAAGACTAAGTGTGCATCAGAGAAAGAACTCACAATAGATTTGACTATATTTTAAAAATCTAAATTATTTTGCTTTAAAAAAAAACATTAAAAGGCTAACCACAATCTAAAAATATATATTACAAAATATGGCAAACAAAGGTTTAATCTCTTTAATATGTAGTTACATATACCAGTTTGTAATGTTTGTAGGAGAAGCAGTCATAATACAGAGAAAACTGTCTTTTGGACCCTAATTTTTAAAAATGGTCAAAGAACAAGAATAGATAAGACACAGAGGAGTAAATATAAATGATGAAAAGACTTTGGGAATAAATATTTGTATCACTGGTAACTGAAAAAGTCTTAATTAAAAAATTCTTTGTCATTTATTCCAACTCATTGTATACTTAAAAATTGCTGAGAGAACCCTGGCTGGTGTGGCTCAGTGGATTGAACATCGGCCTGTGAACCAAGTATCACTGGGTCGATTCCCAGTCAGGACACATGACTAGGTTGCACGTCAGGTCCCCAGTTGGGGGCACGAGTGAGAGGCAACCACACAGTGATGTTTCTCTCCCTCTCTCTCTCCTTTCCCCTCTCTTTAGAAATAAATAAATAAACAAGCAAACAAATAAATAAATGAATATTTTTTTTAAATTGCTGAGAGATTAGCTCTTAAGAGTTCTCATTACAAGAAGACAAATTGTAACTATATGAGGTAATAAATGTTACTAGACTATTGTGATGATCATTTAGCAATATATACAAATAGCAACTCATTATGTTTTATGCCTGAAACCAATATAATGTTATATGTCAATTATATCTCAATAAAATCAGTTATTCATTTATTCAACCAATAAATTCTGAGCACTTACTATGCAGAAGCCATTTCAGACCCTGGAGCTTCAGCAGTGAACAAAGCCAATACAAATCCCACCCTCCTGGAGATTTCATGCTAGTGTAGGAGGCAGACAATTAAAAATAATAATAATAAAAGATATAATATGTTAGATGGTGATAAGTGCTAAAAAGAAAAGTAAAGCCAGGGAGGGGAGGGCCTTAAGGATGGAGAGTAGGATGTGCCCTTTTAGATAGGGTGGCCAGGGATGTGGACGTAACTGCAAGAGATGTGGGAGTGATCCTCGGAGGCATCTGGGGAAAGGCTTCTCAGGAGAGATGCCACAACATGCAAAGGCCTTGAGGCAAAAGTGCAGCATCCTGTGAAAGGAACAGCAAGGAACAGCAAGGAAGTGGGTGGCTAAAATAAAATGAGCAAAGGCAAGAATAATAGGAGTAAGGTTAGAGAAAGGGGGTGAAGGCCAGATGATGCAGGGCTCTGTAGGAGCCTGTGAGAACTTCAGCTATAACTTGGAATAAAACGGGAAGCCAGGGGAAGATCTGGGGTCAGAGGATGGTGTAATCTGATATATTTGCTGGGGCTGCCATAACAAAACACCACAGACCGAGTGGCTGATACAACAGAAATTTATTTCTTTTTTACAGTTATAGAAGCTAGAAGTCAAAGATCAAGATGTCAGCAGGCTTTGTTTCTCCTGAGGCCTCTCTCCTTGGCTTGCAGATGGCCGCCTTCTAACTGGGTCCTCACATGATCTTTCCCCTGTTTGTGTGCACTTTCATGTCTCTTCCTCTTCATTTTTTATCCTCACCTGAGGATATGTTTATTGATTTGAGAGAAAGGGGAAGAGAGAGAGGAACAGTGTTGTGACAGAGGAACATTGTATGTGCCCCAGCTGGGGATCAAACCCACAACCTAGGTATGTGCCATGACTAAGGATAAAACTGCAACCTTTTGGTGTACAGGACGATGCTCCAACCAACTGAGCCACCCTGCCAGGGCTCTCTTCTTCTTCTTATAAGGACACCAATCATTCCGGGTGAGAGCCCACCCTAATGCCTCATTTTAACTTAAAGTCTACATCTCCAAATACAGTTGCATTCTGAGGTATTGGGGGTTAGGGCTTCAACATACAAATTTGGAGAGGATACATTTCATGCCCAACAACTGATTTACACTTTAACAGCATCATTTTCACTGTCAGGTTGAGCACAGATTCTAGTTTCTCAAGGGCAAAAGCCAGGAGATCAGTTACAAGGTTATCACAACAACCCAGACAAGAGATGACAGTGGTTAAGTATTTATCATTCCCACACTTTGTCCCACCTTTTTATTGTGAAATATCACACAAAGACATAAAATTACATAAATGAGCAGTTTGATGAACTATTACAAAATCAGCATCTATGGAAGGAACTAGGTGAAAGAATAGAATATTGCCTGCACCCAAGAATCATGAGCTTCTTTTTAAAACCTTTTTGTCTGGATATTCGCCCCCAAATCCATGTATTATTTTTCTATCAATTTTTTTTATTGTAGTAAGATGCACGTAGCATAAAATTTACCATTTTAACCATTTTTAAGTGCACAGTTCTATAGCATTAAGTACATTTCACACTGTTGTGCAACCATCACCATCATCCATCTCCAGAACTTTCCTCATCTTCCCAAACTGAGACTCGAAAACCATTAAACACTCACCTGCCATTCTCCCTCCCTCCAGCCCTGGCAACCACCACTCTGCTTTCTGACCCTACGAATTTGACTGCTCTAGCTAGGGTCCTCATGTAAGTGGAATCGTACAGTATTTGTCTTTATTATGAATCATTTCTTAAACTTAAAAAGGTTGTTAACATTTACAAAATAAATTGAACTCAAGAACGAGTTCCATTTGATTAAAATCCCATGATGCACAACAATCAACGGTTCAAACATGATTTAATCAGCTGACTAAATGTCTCAACATGACAAGACTTTGCAATCCTTTGGCAAAGATGTATTTTCTGTATATTCCTACCAATCCCAAGTTTCCTCAAACCTTTTTTTGGGAAGGGGGAGGCAGGGAGTGGAGCAGAAGCTGCAGAACAGGTTTAGGGATGTCAAAACATCATCACAGTGTGCCTGCCACCTCACCTCAAATGCTCCTTGACCTGCAAGTGCTCATAGCAGAAAAAGAGCTACAATAAGACTATTAATAATTAATCATACCAGCTATTATCTATTAAACACTTACTGTGGGTAAGGTACCCTGTTAAGCACTCTATGTGTATTAACTCATTCAATCCCCACAGCAGCTCTGTGAGGCAGATATTACCATTATCCTCATTTGCAGGTGAGGAAATTGAGGCACAGGAAAGTTGAGTAACTTGCTCAAGATCACACAGATGGTAGGAAGTGGAGCTGGCTTCCAATTTAGGGAATCTGGCTCTTCCCCGGCGGTTGTCATGTGAGTGCACACCAGAATCTCAGAACGGCTTGTTAAAACACTGATGGCTGGGCCCACCCCAGAGCTGCCAGCTTAGTTCTTAGGTAGAACTCCAGAATTTGCATTTCTAACACATTCCTAAGTATGCTGCGTTGCCCTGCTGGGAACACACATTGAAAAGCACTGCTTAAAACCAGAGACATGGAAATAAGGAACAAACTCACAGTGACCAGAGGGGAGGGGGCGGATAACGGAGGAAAGAAGAGGAAGGGGCTAGTCAAGGAACAAGTATAAAGGACACATGGACGTGGACATCAGGGTGGGGATTGACTGTGGGAGAGGGGGAAGGTGGGAGGGGCAGGGGAGAGTGATGGGGGAAAAACTGGGACAACTGTAAAAGAACAACAATAAAATAAAATAAAATAAAAAGAAGAAAAACACTGCTCTGGGCAAGGAGTTAAAGGTAACTACTATGTCATGAGCCTCTACTATGAATCAGGCACTTTACAAGAACACTGTGTGAGGTTGTTCCCATTTTACAACTGAGTATCTGAGAATCAACAAGATTGAGGACCTGCTCAAGTTCACAGAAATGCAACTGCTGCAGCCTGTGTTCAAGACCAATTTTGCGAATGCCAAAGCCCTTGTCTTTTACATCCCACTGCCTCACTGACAGAGAAATACTGGGTGCTCTAGGCGGGATAAGAGCTGGGCACCTCTTCAAAGCAATGTTCAGTAAATATTTGTCTGTTGTTTGTTTTAGTGGAGATGGGGGAAATAGATTTTCTATTAATAGAATGATACACAAATTCACACACACACATATCTTTATGATCAAAAATAGTATTAATTGCCTACACTGATTAAAGCTGAACATTTCACCTCTGCATCAGTGCCTTTCATTTTATAATATTTCTGTCATTCATAACTGAGTGGTATTTGGTCATTCACAGTCATTAAGGATGACTTAATGGATGTAGTTCAAAGTTTTGTTCAACATTTGTTAGATTTGCTTCTTTTTTGATTTTCATGTTGGCATAATATTTCCTTTGTCCTTAAAGTTTTTTTCTCCCTTCTGCGTTCTTACACAATATATCAGACCAGACAAATTCTGAGAAAACCTAGTCAAGGTTTTAATTTCAAAACTTTCAGTTGGCTCTAGGAACCAACTTTCTCTTATTATTGGCTGTTGGTCTCAGAGTGGGTGCGTGTGCAACTGAGCTACCTGTAACATGTATGGACCCAGAGAAGAGTTTCTACTCCTCGTTCAAGGTTGTTGTCTATTTGGTCAGATAAGGACAAATATAAATTTGTCCTGTTACTAAAAGAGTGCTATGTTGACATCCGGGTTAATTGGTGCCTTATTTTCTATTTTTTTTCCCAGTATTGTTGTGGTCTACACTGTTGGCTAACCAACACAATCTTTCCCTACTGTTGTTCAGGGATTGGGAGTGCAGCAATGTGGTAAGAGAAAGCTGACCCCTTCCCCAGCCCCAGGGAATAAACCTGATTGTTCTTAAACTGGCCATGCAACAGTATGGACTAACTTCTGTCAGTGATTGGCCTCAGGATGTACATGTCACCAAGTTCTCCCCAATGAGATATAGAAGGCTTTTGGGAAGCACTTTGTTCCCTGATAAATGTAAGGGAAGCTATTCTACTTATTCTTTTCCATTGCAAATGTTTACTGCCCTTGTTATATTTGCAGAACATTTTCTTAGACTAATAGAAGTTGCTGCTTAATTTTCTTAGTAAGAATTGAACCAGATGTTAGAACTGGTTCCCACAAAAAGAGAGAATACCTGGAGTTCTGTAGTTTTGACCCGATAATCATTAGCCAAGATGGGGCAGAAATTGGAATGCTGCAGGGTCTACTCCTAGGGACAGAGAACATCTGGATGTGTGCCATCTCTCTGCCGAGTAGCTGGTGTCTGGACCTTGACCAAGTTATCTGACATGAGAATCTCAATTGCTATATGTTTACAGCTAAATTACATATGAAGGTTCAGAGAGTCTTACAGCTTAAAGAACTTCCCACAAACCCAGCCGTTAACAATTTAATGTAGCTGGTGCAGAACAAGATAAATCCCCATCTATAGGTACGTTCTCTGGGTCGCAGGGACCCCTGTGCACTACATCTAGGTACTTGGAACTATTCAATTGCTTCCACAGTTATCTGCCATTTATTAAGTGAATTAAGAAAACAAGGAATATAGTGTCAGTTTGGGCCTGGACTTCATTTAAACCCAACCAAGACTGGGGTGGGGGGTTGGGGAGAAGCAGGGTGTGTATTGGCAGGGAGAAAGAGCCCTGTTTCAAATCTCCAAGATCTTAAAACAAGACAATTCCCTTACTTTGGGTTTATATATCAACCTTCTAACCTTGAGACCTGCAAGTGGTATTGTTATTATGCAAATGACTGGAATCAGCAGATTTCAACCACAGTCTTCAGGCCAGAGACAGGGCTAAGAAAACCTTTTCGTGGTTTATAGTCAGAAACGGGACCTCATAGACGGAGTTTGTCAACATGCTGTTGCGCTCAAACTTAAAGAGCCAGACTTGCATCATCTCCATGAGAATACTGACTTAGAGTTTATGATTGTGAATTACTTTTCTGGTCTCTTCTTCTTGCCTAGAGTTTCTCAGCCTTTTTCCACTCACATCCTCTTCGAAGCTTTTTACATCGAATTTTTTATCTCTCTCAGCCATGATGTAGTCAGATTTGTTTCTTGTGTTTGTATTAAGGAAAACAATAGCTATATGGAATAATCTTTTTTGAACCAAAGGCACTTCTCCATTCTGCTGCATTTCCTGGATTTAGGGCCCCTTCCCCGGTTTGAAAAGGTATTACTAATCTTGAATAATTCTAATCTTTGCACTTTCAACCTGAAGTGAGTCATTTATTTCTCAATGTGATTAAGGTACATACCGTGCAAAGTAGAAAGTTTATTATATTTGGGTTTCTCTGACCTGGATAAGAAAATGTACAAAAGAAAGAGATTTTTTGTTACATCTCTCATTATCCCTAGCACCATTCCTACCTTTCTTATTATTATTACTTTACTCCCCACAATTGGCATGAATTATTGGCTACAAATCAGTGTACATTTTGCTTTTATTACATTTTCTCTTAGATCACTAAAATTTTATTGCTTGTTCTATGAATTTTTCTTTTCATATTAAGATTCCATGAATATGACCTAATTTGGAAATAGGGTCTTCTTTGCAGATGTGACCAAATTAAGATGAGGTCGTACTGAATTAGAGCCCTAAATCCAAAGACTGATGTCCTTCTGAAAAGAGGAATTTGCATACAGAGAACACCATGTGAAGACACAGGCAGAGATTGGGGTGTTGCATTGCAAGCCAGGAAACACCAAGGATTGTAGGTAACCACCGGAAGTGGAAGAGGCCAGTCTCCCCTAGAAACCTGAGAGAGCACACACCTTGATCTTTTACTTCTAGCATCTAGCACTGCAGGACAATAAATTTCTGTTGTTTTAAGCCACCCAGTTTCTGGTACTTTGTTGCAACAGCCCTTGGACAGGAATACAACAACCAAATAATGACAAGATATAAAGATAAATAGGATGCAATTTTGTCCCCAAGGTCTTTACAATATAAGAGAGAACACAGCTGTGGACATTTTTAAATTACAAATTTTTAGTATGTCATAAATGTAAATATAGAAATTTGTACATGCTTATAGAGGCAACACACAAAAAAGGAGTAATTAACAAACTAGGAGTACAGGAGAAGCTTTGCAAAAAAATATGAATTTTAAAACTTCCTTTTTTTAATGTACAAAAGCAGTGGCCTTTTTAGTGACTCTTTTCTCCCTCCCTTTTCTTTTTCCCTTTCAACCCATATCTATCAGCAACATCCTACTTCAGTTAATCTTGTTAATGCTCTAATACTTATTTTTCCATGTTTTCTTCAAGTTTATCTAATTAATCATATTCATATAGATATCTATGCTGTTATTGTTCATTTTACAAAAATGTGATCATATTGTAGATATTTTATGTACCTTTCTTTTCTCAATAAAACCTTGTAGAAACCCTTCCATTTCAGTCGATACAGCTCTAAATCATTCTTTTTATTGATATTATTCCATAATATTCCATCCTGTAAGTATACCATATTTTACCCAACCATTTCCTTGTTGATAGGTGTTATAAGCATCTTTGCAGATATGTTTTTGCTTGCTGCTGCTTTTATTTCTATGCGCTAAATTCTCAGGAGGGGCATTTTGTGGCAAAGGACATACTTTTAATATTTAAAAATGTTATTAGGATGTATTTCAAAAGTATTATAACACTTCACATTTATGCTTGCAGCGTATGAGAGTAACCCTCCCTTCCCCCACCCATCCCCACCAGCCAGAGATGTCAAGATCTTTTCTAATATTTGCTGCCATCTAGGAAAGCACTGACATAGCATTTCTTAAATTTGCATTCCCTGGCTATTTCTGTGTTTTAGCAACTTTTCTATGACTTCTGGCCACATCAACTTGTTTTTCTGTAAATTGCCTTTTCATATTGTTTTTATTGTTTTGATTGGGTTGTTTACACATTTTGATTAATTTGTAAGAGTGTTTTGTCTATTAGCAGTATTAATGGTATAACTAAGTCTATCATATATCATTTGACTTTTTTATTAATGTTTAGTAATCAAATGTGTCTATTTTTCATATATTTTGATTTCTAGCTTTTTAATAGATTTTATAACTTCTGACATTAAGAAGATCTCAATAAATGTCATGGTGACTATAGTTAATAATATTGTATTGCATATTTGAAAGTTGCTAAGAGGGTAGCTCTTAAAAGTTCTCATCCCAAGGAAAAATATTTTATAACTATGGTGACATGTGTTAACTTGACTTATTGTGGTGATCATTTCACAATATATACAAATATAGAATCGTTCTGTTGTACACCTGAAACTAATATCATGTTATATGTCAATTACACCTTAATTTTAAAAAAAATCTCCTATGACACTTACATGTAACTTGCTAAATTTTCTTTTTTCCATGCTTTGTTGAGGTGTAATTAACTAGAGAAAATTATATATACATTTAGGTAGTACAATATGATTTTTTAAACACAAAACTGTCAGGATGGTAGAGATCATAACAGAGATCCCAGTGACACAACCGACCAGCCAGCAAATATCTGATTTAATGGATCAGTAGATAGGAAATCTTTCTGACGCACAGTTCAGAGTTTTGGTTATAAGAATGCTTACAGAGCTAACAGCAGATCTTAAACAAGATGGGGAAGGAATGAAGGCTAGTCCTGCTGAAATGAACAAAAACACATATGAAACAAGTGGTGAGGGGGAAAAAAACCAGGGATAAAATCAACAAATCAGAACATAGGGAAGGAACAAACAGTCAACCAGTGCAGAAAGAGGAAATGAAAAGTGAGGAAAATGAGGAGAGGCTCAGAAACCTATGGGACAGCTATAAGCGGGCCAACATCTGAATCACAGGGTTGCCAGAAGGTGAAGAAGAAGAACAAGAAATTGAAAAATTATGTGAAAAAATAATGAATCAGAAATTCCCTAACTTGGGGAAGGAAATAGACTTACAGGTCCAGGAAGCACAAAGAGTTCCAAAAAAAAAAAAAAAAACCTTAAAAGCAGCAAGAGAAAAGAAGAAAATTACATACAAAGGGGTCCCAATAAGACTATCAGCTGACTTCTCAAAAGAAACTCTGCAGGCAAGAAGGGACTGACAAGGAATATTCAAATGAAAATCAAAAACCTACAACCATGATTACTCTATCCAGCAAAGCTGTCATTCAGAATAGAAGGGCAGAGAAAGTGCTTGCAGGACAAAGTAAAACTGAAGGAGTTCATCAGATCCAAACCACTATTATATGAAATGTTAAAGGGACTTATTTAGGAGAAAGAGGATCAAAACTGTAAACATTAAAATGAAAACTGTATCACAAAAACCAACAACAGAAGCTAGGGAATCGAAACAAAGGCAAACTAAGTAGGCAATAAGAGTGGGAAAAGAATTATAGGTGTGCAGAACATACTGGGGAGAGGTCAGCAGGGAGGGGGAAGGGGGGAAGGGAGGGCGATGGTACCGGAATTAAGAAGCATAGCAGGAGGGAGTGGAGTAGATAGGAAGACGTTGAGAAGAACTATATGCACAACCAATGGGCATGGACTAAGGTGGGGGACAGTTGGAGGGAGGGGTGTCACTGGGTGGAGGGGAGCAGAGGGAAAAGAAATTGGGACAACTGTAACAGCATAATCAATAAAGCGTATTTAAAAAGATATGTCAGGTGATGATTTAATATATGCAAACTTGTGAACTGATTACCACAATCAAATTAATTAATGCATCCATCTTCACACACAGTTACTACTTGCGTGTGTGTGCATGTGTGTATGATGAGAATACAATAGGAAGACTGTAATTCCTCATTCTGTTAATACAATGTATCTTGCTTATTGATTTGCATCTGAGGGATAAATTCTCCTTGTTCATGATGTATGATCAATCACTTTAACGTACTGCTGAATTCAGTTTGCTGGCATTTTGTTGCGGAATTTTGCATCCATGTTCATCGGGGATATTGACCTCTAATTTTCTTTTCTTACAGTGTCCTTATCTGGCTTTGGTATAAAGGTAATGCCTACTTGGTAAAGCTCTCTACTCTTCAACTTTTTGGAAGCGTTTGAAAAGGATTGATATTAATTCTTTAAACATTTAGTAGAATTCACAGTGAAGACATCTGTTCCTGTGCTTTCTTTCTTGGGAGTTTTTAATTAGTGATTCAATCCCCTTACTTGTTATTAGTCATTTCAGTTTATCTGTTTCTTCAGGATTCAGTTTTGGTAGGTTGTATGTTTCTAAGAATTTCTTATAGGTTGTCCAATTTGTTGGTGTATAATTGTTCATAGTAGTCTCTTATGAGCCTTTGTATTTCTTTGGTATCTGTTTTAATGTCTTCTCCTTCATCTATAATTTTATTTATTTGAGTTCACTCTCTTTTTTTTTTTTCTTGGTTAATCTAGGATTGTCAATTTTGTTTATCTTTCTGAAAAACTGATTTTTAGTTTTGTTGATCTTTTCTATTGTCTTTCTAGTCTCTATTTAATTTATTTTAGCTCTAATCTTTATTTCCTTCCTTCTGCTAACTTCAAGCTTGGTTTGCTCTTTTGAGTTCCTTGGTGTGTAGAGTCCCTACACAGACAGGTGTGGCCCCAGACCATGGTGAAGAGGAGCTGGAACCAAACCATAGGTCTGTTTTACAATCTGCATTTGGACCAAGGTTGGTGGGGCTGCCTTTGAGGACACAGAGGAGTGTGTCTCCTGCAGGATTCCTGGGCAGGCAGGGCTAGTCCTAGACTGAAGTTGAAGGGTCTGGAACAGAGTTCTAGGGCTGCTTCAGGATTATGATCAGACTCAGGAAAGCGGGCACAGATAGGCATGTCTCCTAGTGGGTCCCTGGACAAACAGGTGTATTCCTGGCCCATGGCTGAAAGGGGCGGGAGTTCAATTACAGGACCATTTCAGGATCTGTATGTAGTCAGACAGGTTGATAGGCCATACCTACCGGATGGGTGTGTCTCCTGTGGGGTCCCTTGGCAGATGGTGCTGTGGCTCCAGCCAAGTCCACTGGGTTGTTTCCAGGTCTGTAGTTAGGACCACAGTTGGTGAGTTTCTTATCTGGACATGCACCTGCCTTCTTAAAATGGCTCTCCTCAGCCTTTGACTCCACCAGGGTTTCACAGTCTCCTGTCTGGATCCTACAATGCTCCCACAAAGGCACTGTTGGCTGTGAATGGTGGCCAAATTGCTGTTGGTCAGCAGGGATATGTGGAGGGGTTCTCCTTTCTTACAGAATTCATATTTTTTAATTTTGTTTTTTGGGTAAGTCTTGAATCCATTATAAATTAATATTTGTATATTATTTAAGATAGAAGTCCCTTTTTTTAATAGATCACCTTTCCCACTGATTTGAACTATCATTATTATGTATCAAATTCTTACATATACTGAGAATTTCTGAATTCTCAATTCATTTTTACTGATTTTTGTTTGTTTCTCCATTTGGTTTTGTCTATTTCTAGCCTGATCTTAAATTGATGTGCTTATCATGGCTTCCGATATCTTCTCAGGCAAATCTTCTTTTTCAGATTTTTCTTGGCTATTGGTATTTAGTATTCATTCTTCCATATAAACTTTAAACTTCAAGGTCTCAGGTGACGGTATATGTCACATGCCCAGGGTGGGAAGCTAGCCTTGCTCCTCTTTTCTGAACCATCAAATACCAAAGGTCTTATTTCTATTCCTCTTCTCATGATGAAGACCCCAAATGCTCCCAGAGGTTTCACACTCTCGCAGCAGAAAAGGTCTGATTACTTCTCTTGCAAGAGATAGTAGGGTGGTTACTTTCCATGCCAAAAAGATAACTTATACCCTCAGAGTGAACAAAGGAACACCTCTTAGTAGAGCAGCAAAAAAGAAAACACATACATACACAATTTTAATCTCTGCTATATCATATTAAGGAAGCTGGACTTTATCCAACTTGTAGGTACTTAATTAGCCATTGGAAAGTTTTAGGTGGCAGTCACAGGATCAGTTTGGCAGCAATGAAGAAGGTGGAATAGAAGAGGAAGAAACTGGAGACAGGAGGCCCGATTAAGGTACTATTGCAATAGTCCAGGCAAAAATGACAAAGATCTGAAATAAGGCAGTCACTGGAGGTATAGCAAGAGGAGGACAGATTTGAAAACCACTTATCAGGTAGAATTAACAGGTTTGGTGACTGGTTTCATGTTGGGTTAGGTAAGAACCTAGAATGACTGCCTGGTTTTTAGCCTGGGTGGTAGAATTGGTGTTGATACAGCTAAACACAGAGACACAGGAGGAGTAGACTTGGGTGGCAGTGTAGATAATGAGCTTAGTTTGAAACTTGTTGCCTTTGAAAGCCTGTGAGACATTCAAGTGGTGATACTCAGTTGGCACGAAGATTACATTGGGTTTGGGGTTAAGCAGAGCCCAGGACTGCACACGTGGTTTTGAGAACTATCAGGATATATGTAGGAGTAAAAAGAATGGAGGAGGAGAGCTGAGGATGGAACACTGAGGGACATCAAACTTTACCAGAAGAGGAGGAACTGGAGCCAGCCAGAGGTTCTAAGAAGCAGAAAAGGTAACACAGAAGATAAGAGAGAAAAGGTTCAAGAAGGAGGAAGTGGTCAGTTGCATTGAAGGCAACAGAAAGTATCCAGTGGATTTGGCAATTACCAAATAGCGAATTTGGCTAGAGCAATTTCAGTTGGGTGGGGTGAAAAGAAGTTGGGTTTTAAATGTAGAGATAAGTCAGAGTGAGGGAGTGTGTCAGATATCTCTCCTTTGTCCCTCTAAATCCATGCCGTCTCCTTCACCACCACTCTTCTTTCTGTCCCAGATCCAAGACAACGTCAAAAGTTCCCTGTGACTCCACTGAGTTTGGCCAATGGTGAGCCCTAGGAGGTTAAAAGGCAGACAGACAGTGAGGAGGGGATATATAGTCACCCAATTCCTTCCGTAGAGAGTCTGCTGCATTCACTCAACCCAAGTGACAACTCCCTCCAGCTCGGTTCAGGAAACCACCCGCTTCTGCCTCCTTGCAGGCCTCAGAGTGGTAACAACTCTGCTCTTCTAGTTCTGGGGTTTTCTACCACCCGTGGCATTTCTTTACATCTTGCCCACACCTTTATAAAGAGTTCTTTGTTAACCCTTCCTTGAATTATCCTAATTTGAACACACCATCCATGTCTTGCTGGACCCTGAAGGATGCGGAGAGAAACCTTGGCTGGGGAGATGTTAAGAGAGAGAATACAGAAACAGGGAAGGGGTTTTTTCTGTTTTGTTTTGTTTTAAGATTTTATTTATTTATTTTTAGAGAGAAGGGAAGGGAAGAAGAAAGAGAGGGAGAGAAACATCGATGTGTGGTTGCCTCTCGCACACCCCCAACTGGGGATCTGGCCTGCAGCCCAGGCATGTGCCCTGACTGGGAATCAAGCCAATGACCCTTTGGTTTGCAGGCCGGCATTCAATCCACTGAGCCACAACAGCCAGGGCAGACAGGGAAGGTTTTATCACGGGGTTTATTTTTTGAGTGTTAGAAAGTCTTGGATATATTGATTGACAGGCTTATGAAGTTTTCACAGCTAAGATCTACTTTAAAAGTGTGATCTGAGAGGAAGGAAGAAATAGGCTGAGAGCTCTTTGTGAGCCTCTGGAGTTGATGACATTGCCAGTTTCCTCACCACTGTTGCTCAAGATGTTCCTAAAACTTGTGTTTCCAGTTTAACCAAGACAGACCACTTGCCAGGTTTGCCCATGGCTGGGTTGGCAAGTGGTTTGGGCAATGAGCTGATGGAAAAGTAGACAGAGTCTAACAAAGGAGAAGGAACAAAGGTCAGGACCTCAACAAACCCAGGCACACCTCGTTGCACCAAGACAGTCACACTAAATGGTCATGGGTGTTTTTTAAACTTCACAAGACTCTGCCTGACCCAGCCCTGTTCTTGCATCTTTCTGGGTCACCAATTCTATCATGCTGCTCTGTCTCTCAGGCTTGCTTTCTCTTTCTCAAATAATAATAAGCTCTGTTCTGCCCTTAAGTTTGAACTCCATCCTTTCCACTGCCTGCAACCTGGCACTTTCCCAGCTCTTATCCTGGCAACTTCTTCTCCCCCTCGGATCTCCCATTAGCACCACTTCCTCCACAGCCAGCTACCCAATCCAAAATGGTCCCCTTTGTCACTTTCCAAGGCCCTGGACTCCTCTTTCCTAGCAGTCACACCTTAAAATTTAGTGAGGTGGAGAATTGTATTTAGAAAAGCCTCCTATAGTTTCTTATAAACTTCCCGTTGGTTTTCTATCTAACTCCCTAATCCATCTGGTGTTTACTTTTATCTAGCTAGGGTAGGCCTCTGTCACCCTCTGCACCGCCCTGGCACTCTGTTGGACCCTCCCATCGCTCTTCCTTGCACTCACTCATTGGTCCAACAATTGTTTAATGACTAATGACCTTGTGCTATGCCCTTTACTGCACACACAGGATAAAAGGAGAATATCCTTATCACAGAGGATAAGAAGAGAATAATGACAGTGTCGGGGCCCTAGTCCCAAAACCTGGTCTTCTTTGTTCTTCACCTCAGTTGTCTGAGATAAAAAGCTCAGCATTATTCTCAATGCCACATTCTCCCTAACCCCTTATCCAATCAGTCACCAGTTTTGTCTATTTTAGGTTATAAGTACTTTGTGACTCGTTTTCTTATTCCCACCATCTTGGATCAAACTTTCATTATCTCATCCCTGAATTGGTAAAAACAAAAACACTCCAACAGATCCGTCTGCCTTTTTTCTTTTTTCTCTACAATCTGTAGTCACCCGCACAGTCATTTCTGAAACACAAATCTGACACTATCACTCTCTGCTTTAAATCCTTTTGTGCTTTTCCAATGTTTTCAAGATAAAGTTCAATTTCTTTTTTAGCATGGCTCAATAAAATCATTTCAATCTGTTTATTGACAAATCGATCCCAAACAAATAATGTAAAATATAGAAAAAGGTATACACAGAGTTATTCATTGGGTCCTATATTAGTTTTCTACTGCTGTTGTAACATATTACCACAAATTTCATGCTTTAAAACAACAGAGGAAAAAATGGACAGATCTCTGGACTTTGTAACTGTGGATTTATTTTTGTATAGATGAATAATCTCTATCTATTTAAGACATGTCCACTGGGTTTTCTGTTATTTGTAGCCAAATGCAACTGTAACTGATAAAAGTACTTCTGTAATTAAAGTAAAGAAGAAAAATGGCCAGATTCCAAGTTTCGTTTCTCTAATTCCTTGTAGTCTATTCATGGACTCTGTATTAAGGGCCTCTGTTCTTCTAAGCTCTGCTCATACTCTTTTCTTTAATGCCTTCTAATGTCTACCCTACTTGTTTCTCTAACAAACTCCTACTCATCTTTCAAAGCCCAGCTCAAATATTATAATCTCACAGAGTCTTTTCCAAGCTTTCCCGCAAATGGAGTCATCATTATTCTCATGGCATTTTGTCCATAGAATATGATAGCACCTTTTATACTACCTTATATTTGTCTGTTTCCTTTACTGTCTTCTTTAAATAACTGTGAGCAACATGTGAGCAACTAAAGGGTTTAACTGCCTTCTATTTGTTCCTTCTGAGGCTGTTGAGCAATAAAGATTGTGCAAATAAATAAACACAAGAATTTTTTTAAATGTCTATATGTTTAAACCAACTACCATCCTCTCTTTCCTGGGATAACCACTGACTTCTCTCCACTTCTCTTCCTTTGTTTTTAATTGGTAAAGGAATAGATGAGGAGTTGGAAATCAGGAAGTGGGTATTAGTATTGGGATCATTTTAATCAAGTGCGTAGCTGGGGAAAATTGGAAAACACATTTTATTGAAAGTAGGAAAAAAGTTGAGAAGCAAAGGAAGTAATTTAGATCAGAAATTCAGAATTCAGAATGAGAATCCTCAGTCTCCCCTATCCTAAATCATGTTCTCCCATGGCTAAAAGCAATGTGGTTTTAGCAGACCTGGCCCCAGCTCGAAGTACCAGTGCAGACGGTTGGAATCCCAGCTCCGATTACCACCTAGTTGGATGCTGAGGAGGTAGGTTACTTACATCCACCATCCTCTGACACAATGTCTTCCTTTGCGAAAGAGGACTAGAAAGACCTGCCTGCCTAACTTACAGAATGTTGTGGAGATCAAAAGGGACTAAAAGGGACCAGCCTTATACCTAATATTTGCTATAACACCCAATGCAAATGTGAATCATGCAGCTTTGTTATATGTAGCAGAAACTCAATAAATGTTTGGTGAATAAATGGATGAATGAATGAATGAAGGAGCCTAATTTGCTGACAATCTTATTTAAATCAAAGACTAAATGCAGAAACAACTTCATCTTTAGGGTTTATATAAAGCATTACCAACATATAGAACATCATTGTTATGAAGAAAACTCTTCCCTGTTGAGCTGTTGATCCTTAGACTTCCTTTATATGGATCAACATTTTTTAATGCCATTATATGAGATATGATTTGAAATGCACCTTGCCTGAGAAAGATAACATCAAGACTCAAACCGCATTAAGAAATATACAAATATTTTTCTTTTTTAAAGAATGCTTTAATAGGGACTAAGGGGAAAATCAGTTTATTTTGTTTTAACTTTTAAACAGTAATATAGTTTACCTCATTATCTACATGGCTAAAGGGGAGAAGAATTGTGTGATCAAGAAGCCAGCTACTTACTGCTATGGTAGGCTATAAAAGAGTCCTTCTCAGACTTCCGACCAAGATGGAGGCCTAAACAGACACACTGCGTCTCCCTCCACAAGTAAGAAGGAATACAACTACCTCAAAACTACAGACAACCAGAAGTTTCAGAAAATTGAGATGCATGTAAGTCCAATAAGCAAATATATAAAGAAGAAATACTCATCCAGACAGGTAGGAGGGACAGAGCCAGGGTGGAGAGGACACGGTGTGGTGGCAGCAGCTGCAGCAGCGGCTGGCTGGAAGAAAGTGAGTCACACATTTAAAAAGGTCAATAGGGACACCTGGGGAGGACTCCCAGCACCAGACCAGACTGTATAGCTCATGGTGCCAGTACCGGGCAAATCAAGCCTCATTGCTTCTGACTGTGCAAACCAGTGGGGGTTGGGGCAGAGGCAGAAACTTCCTGTCTCTCAGCAGAGTCCACTTGTTTAAAGGGCCCCCACAGTCCTAGAATGTCTGCAGACCCACCCACTCTGGAACAGCCAGGGCAACAGCTAGAGAGGTGCCAGTCCCATACCAAAGTGGGAGAACTGCCCAGAAAAGGGGCGAGTGCTGAGCAAGCACTCTCAAACCCCTCCCCCCCACACAGCATCACAACGTGGTGAAATGAATCACCCTGTACTGACAAATACCTAAGGCTATGCGCCTTAAAAGTAACAGGTGTGACAGCTCTACCTAAGACACAGAGGCAAACAAACACAGGAGCCTGTCAAGATGAGCAGACAAAGAGGTATGGCCCAAAATGAGGAACAGATCAAGGTTCCAGTGGGAGAACTAAGTGATGAGGAGATAACCAACTTAACAGACGTAGAGTTCAAAACACTGGTGATAAGGATGCTCATAGACTTGACAGATATGCTTAACTATGGCAAAGGCATAAGGGAAGAAGTGAAGGCTATGCTAAATGAAACAAAGGAAAATCCACACAAAACCAATGGTGAAGGAAAGGAACTGGGTTCAAATCAATGATTTGGAACATAAGGAAGAAAAAAACAGTCAACCAGTACAGAATGAAAAAACAGGAATTGAAAAAAATGAGCAGAGGCTTAGGAACCTCTGGGACAACTTTAAACATGCCAACATCCAAATCATAGAGGTGCCAGAAGGAGGAGAGGAAGAGCAAGAAATTGAAAGCTTATGTGAAAAAATAATGAAGGAAAACTCCCCAAATTAGGCAAAGAAAATAGACTTACAAGTCCATGAAGCACAGAGAGTCCCAAACAATCTAGATCCAAAGAGGACCACACAAGACACATCATAATTAAAATGCCAAAAGTTAAAGATAAAGAGAATCTCAAAAGCAGCAGGGGAAAAGCAGAGAGTTACCTACAAAGGGGTAATTATAAGACTCTCAGCTTATTTCTCAAAAGAAGCTTTGCAGGCAAGAAGGGACCAGCAAGAAGTATTCAATGTGATGAAAAGCAAGGACCTACAACCAAGACTACTCTGGCCAGCAAAACTATCATTTAGAATGGAAAGGCAGAGGAAGTGCTTCACAGACAAGGTAAAGCTAAAGGAGTTCATCATCACCAAGCCGTTATTATATGAAATGTCAAACGGACTTACTAAAAAAAAGAAGATCAACACTATGACCATTAAAATGACAACAAACTCACAGCAATCAACAACTGAATCTAAAATATAGAAACAAAATCCAACTAAGCAAGCAACTAGAACAGGAACAGAATCATAGGTATGGGGTTCATTTGGAGGGTTATCAGCTGGGAGGAGGAAGGGGGAGAAATGGAAAAATGGTGCAGGGATTAAGAAGCAGAATTGGTTGGTACAAAATAGACAGGAGGGAGTTAAGAATAATATAGGAAATGGTGAAGCCAAAGAACTTATATGCATGATCCATGGACATGAACTAAGGTGGGGAGGATTGCTGGAGGGAAGGGGGGTACTGGGCAGAGGGTAGCAAAGGGAAAAAAATTGGGACTACTGGAATGACATAATCAATAAAACATACTTAAAAAATAAAAATAAAAATACATATTTTTTTAAAGGCCACACACACAAAAGATTTTTATGGTTTCAGATCTACTATTTAAGTCTTTAATCCATTTTGAATTTATTCTTGTGTGTGGTGTAAGAAGGTGGTCTAATTTCACTTTTATGCACATATCGTTCAATTTTCCCAACACCATTTAGTGAATAAACTAACTTTTCAGGTAAAAAATAAATAAAATAAAAGACTCCTCTATTTCCTCCATATTCCAACCGATGAAATGTTTTGGCCCTCCTGCATAATTTAACCTGACAGATATCTAAAATATTGATTTGATTTTTTCTCTTTACAAATTATTTTTATTGTATTTTTTCCATTACCATTTATCCCTTCATGCCCTCTCCCAGTTCACCCATCTCCCTTCCCCCTGCAATCACCACACTGTTGTCTGTGCCCATGAGCTCTTTCCCTTTTTTTTTTGAAGTTAAGAATTAAAAGCAAAGACAACATAACACCTAAATTATAAATTATATATATTTGTGTATATATATCATATATTATGTTTGTTTATATATCATGTATATATATATATATATATATATGACTTGGAAGAATTATTAGGGTATATCACAGGAAATTTTATTAACTTATCTCCACACACCAAATGCCTATTACTCTGCTCTTGCTATGACCAAAACAGTCATCACAAACACCATAATGAAAAATATCCACATGAAGAATCTGTCTATGACTTTCGCAACCTTCTTCCATTCACTCCCCTTGGAACTGGTGGCCTTGTGGTCTTTGAGGTACTTGGCAATGTATTTGATATTCCTCGTCAGCACTTTGTACCGTGCACAGTAACTGTCAGCATCCTGTGGGTTCTCTCCCTGGTACCCCAAGTCTTTCTTCAAGAGTTTGTTTATTTCCTTCTTTCTGGGAAAGCCTTTGTTCCCAGCTGTTTTCTGATTAGGCTCTGGAAGTTTGTCATAAACCTCAGAGAGGTGATCCCGCTCCCTGTCACGGCGGGGGCTAAGGCAGTTCTCACCCACGTCGTACACAAACAAGATCCTGGACATGTACTTCAGTATAACCACCCTGGCCCAATGTGGCACTGGCCGGGCCTCGGCCCCACAGAAGTGGATATTCATCACCATAATGGTCAAAGCAGTGGAGGCTGTGATCAAGGCCATGGTAGCAATGTAGTATTTTCCTGAAAAATATCAACAACCAAGTCAGCTTAAAACTGACCTAATGTTTGGCTCAAAAAACAACCCCTTTCTCTAAGGAAGCTACATATACTAATGGGTAGTAGTATACCCTTTTGAATCAAATTCCCTAGGTTCAAATTCCAGATCTGTCACTCAGTAGATTTGTGGCCTGAAACAAGTTACATATACATTCCTGCTAAGCCTCAGCTTCTTTCTCTGTAAAATGAGTATAACAGTAGTATCTAACCAATAGGAATATGGAGAGGCTCAGCTGAGGTGATACATGTAAAGTCCTCAGCATTGTCCTTTGTCCCAACTTAAAAGGTTTATAAATGTTTGCTGAGGTCATCATGTGAAAAACTTTCACTTTCAACAAACAAATAATTAACAATCTCAGCCAGTTCTCAGAATTGTCTTCAGACCTCATTAATGTGAAAGTCCATTACTATTGGATAAGAAGAGACACTGTGTCACTATGTCTTCAACATGCATATGTTTTTAACATTTGATTACATAAAACAAATATTCCTTAAGAAAATTAAGGAAAGGAGCAACAAAATAACAGTAAAAATATGTAAAATATAGAACAAAAAAACAAGAAGATGAACAAAATCAAAAGCAAGGTATTTGAAAAAGTAATAAAATTGATAAAGTATTGATAAGGCCACTCAAAATAGAAGCATATTGTAGTGGGGAGAGAAAGAGAGAGAGGATACAAAAGAGGAAATAACAAAATAAAAATTTATAAAACAATATAATAATTTTATAAATAGCTGTATGATGATACATTTGAAAACCTAGATGAAATTTCTAGAAATACATCAGATGTCAAATTTAGTGCAAGAAGAAGAATCACTTTAATAGAAATAGAATTAATCAAATACCTCTACTAACCCTCCCCTCAAATACTCTAGCGCCAAAAGGTTTGACAAGTGAGTCTTACCAAACTTTTAAGAAATAGGTAGCTCATTTTATTCAAGTTGTTCCAGAAAAAGAAAAAGAGGATAAACTGCCTGGCTATGTTATGAAGTCAACTTAGCTTTGAGTCCAAAAGTAACAAAAAAGGAAATATTAAGGACATATCACTTATAGACATATTTGAGAAAGTCCTATAACAATTATTAGCTAATTAAACCCTTTGGTGTCTTAAAATGATAATTCGTCATGATAAAGGAGGGCTTAGTTCAACATCAGAAAACCTAATTCACTTCGTTAATGGAGTAAAAGAGAAAACTTATATGTTTATCTTAACAGATGAAAACAATGGATTTAAAGTATCCATCATTCATTTATTATTTGTTAAAAGCTCTGAGTAAACAAAAACTAAATGGAACTTTTCTTAATATGAAAAAGGCTAAGGGCAAGACGCCTAGATCAAATGCTATACTTAATGAAGAAAACTTGAACATGTTTCTATAAGACTGGAAGTACATCTCATAGGTGTTGCAAATAAATTGTGATTGTTAATACATATTCTCAAGATCTGTGTGCATTTTTCTTTTAAAAAATACACATTTTATACTATCACAGAAACAGAAGAAGTAATGCTTGCAAAATTCCTCAGACATGTCCTGAGACATCTTTCTTTAGAAACAGTCAGCTTGCTGTTGAATGTCACCACTAAAGAAAAGAAAAGGATCTACCAATTGATGCTGCTTCAAGTAGGGTTATGATTGGATGTCATCACTGTCCATTATTTCTGCCTCTCAGAAGAGGTAATAAAAATGCCAATACACCTCTTCCTCTTTATTAGTAGTAGAGTAGGGGATACAGAAACTTTGAGATCTTTTTCTTAAAAAGGTACTTGTGTGTCTGTGTCTGTGTGTTGCTTGGAGAAACATAAAAAGCAAACCTCCAAACAGAGAAACCAATGTAGTGTCGTCTAAATACGGGATTCAGTAGAGGGTAAAAGGGAAATGCAATATCCCTTTGATATTGGTCTCTACATCTCTTGTTCTGAAATGTCTCCTCATTGCTTACTTTAAGGAACTAAAAATTTGGTCTAGCTTTTGATTTGGATCAGCATCTTTTACAACACGTCATTGACATAGAAGTGTTGGAGCTGAGTGGCAGGGCATGGGTATTGAAGTGTTAGGGGGAATCTCAGAAAAAAGTAGATTAAAAAAAAAGAAAAGGAGGCAGAAATGGTAATCTGTCTACACTCTACCAGAGGGGCATTTCATTACTGCAGATTGATAAAAATGTGATCTACTTTAGAAGTCACCCCAGGTTCTCAAAGCTTGCCCAAGATTGCTAAATTAAAGTCTTTCAGTATAAGAACCTCCATTTTAACAAGGCCTCCCACACCTACGAGATCCCATAGAAGTTGAGAATTATTCTATTAAAGGTAGACAGTGAGCTTAAAGATCCAGAGTATCATTTCTATCATGTTTGTCACTCTTCCCAAGAAGAGACCCCTTATGATGTGAAAAGATAAAAACAGTGACTGTTTTCTGGATACGTACCATAAGCCAGGTTCTGCACTAAGCAACGACACGTGAGGTAGCAGTTGCATGAGTTTTGCTGGCGATGTAGCAGAGACTCAAAGATTAAGTAACTTGTAGATTTCTTTGACTTCAAAATCAAGGCCTTAAACTGTAAGTCAGCGGTTTTTAGATTTGAACAAAACGTATATCAAAATCACCCAAAAGGCTTGTTAAAACAATTGCCAGCCCTCACTCTCAAAGTTTCTAATTCATTAAGTCTAAGGTGGGTCCCGAGAATTTGCATTTCTAAAACAATGCTGATGTTGTTGGTCTGGGGCCACCCTTTGAGAACCACTGCTTTAAACTATGTTGTCCCCCACTCTTCCTTTGGGTCAATCTGGAGACCACAAGACCAGTTTCGTTTCCAACGGCCACATCTGTATTCAAAGATCCTAACCCAAGACACTAAATGAAGTACGTGACAGCCTGTGTTGAGTGTGAAGCTGGCCTAATTGTTATAAGTTTAAAGGCACAGATATAACACCAGTCACTACAAAGTTAGGCTCAAAGTGTAAGACACATGAACTCACCTATCAGAGGGACATTTTCTGAAGCTGGCATGATCTCTGCCACCATGAGCTGAAATACAGTCATGGCCAATAGGATGGTCACTCCCAGGGAGACCTTTTCCCCAGAGGCCGCAGGGAGATAAAAACTCAGAGGAGCCAGAAAAGATATGAGGATGCAGGGGATGAGGAGGTTGACAATATAGAAGGAGGACCTCCTCTTCAGAAGGAGGGTGAATGTCACATCCGGGTAAGGCTCAGAGCAGCAGCCATAGGAGATCACGTTCTTCACAGCAGGCATGCCATGGACCTCCCACTCCACATCCTCAATGAAGTCAGAGAGGTCTCCGCTGTCTAGGGCATTGAATAGGTCCACCTGATTGCCATTGTAGGTCCAGGAACCAAAGGTCAGGTTGCACTGCTGGTTATCAAAAGGGAAGTAGGTGACATCCACCACACAGGAGCTTTTGGTGATGGCTGGTGCATCCCAGGTGATCAGCCCATCATATCGCAGGACCACGTTGGTATTCACAGGCTCAGAAGATTCATCGTCAGCCCTGGAGGTTAGAGGATGAAAATGAGAGCAGCTTGCTGGAAGAACTCACCTACTCCCTACTCCAGACAGTTCCCACACTGTGTCCATTACTTTAATGTCCTTGGCAATGGGCCACCATTCTCCCCAGCGCTTTGTCTTGAAAATCTGGAATCAACTCTAATTTTCTCTTCTTCGTCTTCTGTGACTAGGGAGGGGCAAGTTGTCCTGGATTCTTCCTTTAAAGCATCTCTGTTCCATGTCCCTTCCTCTCTAGTCCCAATGCCACTCTCTTGGTCCAGGTATGATTTTTACAGTCAGAAAAAAGCAAACCCGTCGAAGCTAAAATCTAAAAGGAAGGCTCTGCTTACCTGATTTTATTAACTTTGGGCACAAGAATTTTATAATAACTTTTTGTTGCTGTTGAAAGATTAGTACATGTTTATTGTAGAATATTTGGAAAAGAAAAAATTCATTCACCCATAATTTAAGAGACAATCATTTGTTCCGGATAAATTTTTATTGTCAACATTTATGCCTGGCATTTTGGGGTGCAGAATTTTTATTTCCCTTTAGGGAATTACTCTTTTTCTACCATCACTGCAAGGCAGATGGCCTGTTGATTAAGCCAGAACAGGAGTTGTGACTTTCTGTCCAGGGACAGCCAGACAAAGATAACTGTATAGGAAGGGAGCAAGGGGATGCATACCCTGACCTCACTTTTTCTCCCTTTAATTGCCCACTGGTGCTCCCCATTCATAAAAGCCAGAGGACAAAGAAGCCCACTATCTCTGGATGAGTTTAAAGACATTCCTATTTATTCATCCCATGACCAATATCTTATTCTATCTACTCCCATCCCACGTTCCAGCCAGATGTCTCCCACAGTCTCCTTCACTTACACGCCACCAGCCAAGGCTGAAACCATAACAGGTCCTGGGAGTTTTCCCTTTTTTATTCAAACGCTTTCTTCTAGCTATAATATTCTGCATGTAGAAATCTAATACATTGTTCAAGACTCACCTCCTAAAATGCTATTGGATGTCAATTGTAACTGAAAAATAAAATGTAAAAATAAATAAAACTACATTTTTAAAAAGACCCACCTCCTTTGAGAAGACTTCCCTGCCTCTCTAGTCAAAATGAAATCTCCATCTTTGAAGGTCCCTGGCACTTTATTTCTCTGTTATAAGGAATTTACATTTTTACCCTACATTATCATTTTTACATACATTTCTTATGATACCATTCCTTCAGGCCATAGACTGAGTTTTAAAATCCTAATTTATTCCTCAACACATTACAGAACGCACTGCACAAAAGAAAGGTAGGTAAGTTAGTAAATGGGTTGGCTGAATGAATAAGGCTCATTCTCCTTTAGAAAGTGTCATGACATCATAGAAATATCAGAGAGATTTTTGGATTCAAAATCTGGTTCAGGTTTTATAACATCAAGAAAGTTACCTCTCTGTCACTCACCTGTAAAAATAGGGATTATAATACCTTAAGTTTCTTTTTAAAATTTTATGTTAAGTACATAACTATATGTATTAATTTCTTATTGCTATCATAACATTTCCACAAACCTAGTGTCTTAAAACAGTATAAATTTAACATCTTTGTCATTCTATAGGTCAGAAACCCTAAACTCAAGATGGAGACAAGGCTGCACTCCTTCTGGTGGCTCTGAAGGAGAGTAATTTCCTTGTCTTTTCTGGTTCCTGGAGGCCGCCTGCATTCCTTGGAGCAGGGTTCCTTCCTTCCATCACTCTGATCTCTGTTGCCTTCAAAGCATCTCCTACCCTGACCCTCCGAGGGTCCCCCTTTTTTTATAAGGACTAGTGTTTACTTTGGGCCCACCAGGGTAATATCCTCATCTCAGTTCCTTAAATTAATCACACCTGCAAAGTCCCTTTGCCACTTTAGGTGACATATCCCCAGGCTTCAGGAATTAGGATGTGAACACTTTTGGGACCATCATTCTTTCCCCCGCACTCTGCAAAACCCAGCTCCGCCTGACACATAGTAAGTGTCCAATATATATTATGTACTTGCTTCTCTTCCCCTTCCCTCTGCTTCTAACTGGGTTCCATGTTCTCAACTAGAATTTGAAAAAATTACAGGGACCAAAGTTCAAAATGGAGGTCGAGAGAACAGCATGACCTGAGGAGAATATTTAAATTGTTTCCCTCTTTTCTTCCCTTTCCTCAGCTACTTGGTGTTCTTCAGGGCTTCTCTGCCCCTCCACAGCTGATGAGAGACTAAACTGATTCTAGTCGGCCTGCACTTGAGCACACAGGCCTCTCCAGGTGGGGGCTGTGAGAATCCCACCCCCAGAACTGCACGGGAGAGATCAGTGAGAACCGGCCAGGGTTTCAGGCACCAGAGAGCGCCCTGAGCCTCAGCATAGACACGTCCGTTCACTCAAGCCCACAACCCGTCCCTTTTTCCATCTCCAATGTCTCGGTCTTTCAAGTATCTCCTTTTCTCCCCTTCCACATTAAACAGAAATCCCCTTTTCTTCCAAGGCTAACTTCCCTTAGGTGCCATGATTGTTTTCCTCCCAAGTCTCCTTCAGGATTTCACTTTCCTTGGTCTCTTTTATTCTCTCTGGCTTCTCCAGTCCCTTCCCAACTTTGTTCCCAAGCCTCCTCTACCAGCTTCTCTTCCTCCCAGCCACTTCCCACCTCTCTCCTCTCTTTCCACAGACTGCTCTCAAGAGCAACTGATACCTGCTGCTGTCACTTCCCCGTCTTGCTTGCACTCCTGCAACCTGACTTTCTCCCTGCAGATTCTCCTTCAAAGGTCATTCACGACTCACAAACAGGCAAATCTAAAGATGGCTTCTAAGCCCCTATCCTGTTCAACTCTTCCCAAGCATTGCACACTGTGGCTCATTCCTAGACATCCTCTCTCCCTTGGTTTCTTTGACACAATTCTCCCTCAGTTCTCCTTCTATTCCTTTATCCATTTCTTCTAAGCATCCTCTGTAAATTCTTCAAGGAGGAGTTTTCCCAATTTTATCCTCAGCCATTTTTTTCTTCCTTCCCTGAATAGTCTTACAAGTGGTTAAAGAGCTTCTGATACCTCTGTCCTTGACCTTACTTTCAGGTTTAAGGCTTGCCTTTGCAATTTCTTTATTGATCTTCTCCATGTGAATGTCCCTTTGGTCCCCCAAACTGAGCAGGTCCCACACCAAATTTGTCATCTTTTTTTTCGAAACCTGTTCCTCTTCCTCCTCCCTTATTGTCAATCTTATCTAAAAGCTTCACTGTCAGCCTTGGCTGATGTGGTTCAGCAGGCCTGAGAACCAAAGGGTCATCGGTTCAATCCCCAGTCAGGGCACATGCCTAGGTTGAGGGCCAGGTCCCCAGCTGAGGGTGAGCAATAGGCAACCACACATTGATGTTTCTCTCCCTCTCTTTCTCCCTCTCTCCCCTCTGCCTAAAAATAAATAAATAAAGTCTTTAAAAAATAAAAAGTTTCACTGTCCTCTCAATTATCTAGGCCAGTAATTTTCAACCTTTTCATCTCGTGGCACACATAAACTAATTAGTAAAGTTCTGTGGCACACCCAAAAATATATATTTTTTGCCAATCTGACAAAAAAAATAGGTATAATTTTGATTCATTCATACCAGACAATTATTATTGTGTTGGCTGTTGTCATTTTTTAAATTTTATTTGGCAATCTAAGGGAAAAGAGATCAGTACCCCTGACTAAGTAGTCAGGTATTCCATGCTTTAGAAATTATTACAACACACCAGTTGAAAATCACTTATCTAGGCTACTTAACTAAAATTTAAAGCTAAATTCTAGAAAATCATTCTGAATACAATAGGGCACCCAATTCCTCAATAGGTCTAAAATCCAAGTATTAAAACCCAACAATTATAACTCACATAATAAATGCACATTTGGGATTTCTATAATCCACACTTCACCAAATCTAAAAATGTCAGAAATTTCTTGTAGCCTCTTATACTAACTATTATATTGACCATATACTTAGACTAAACAATGTCACTGGAACTTTGACCCCCAATTTCTTTATTCTTTTACTGACTTGGTAAAAGGGCCAGTATCTGCTTGAACCATTATATTCTTGAAGAGCTCACTACCTCTTGGGAAAATTTATTGCTCGTTATTAGTTATTATTTTTTAATTGCTTATCTTTTTAATTTCTATTTATTGTGTTGGGTTTTGTCTTTTGGAGCAATTTCTCTCTTTTCTCTACTCATTTTCTTTTTCTTTTTTTAAATTATTTTTCGAGAGAGAAAGGGAGGGAAAACAAGAGCAAGAGAAACATCGGTGTGCGAGAGATACATCAACAGGTTGCCTCTCGCACGCCCCCAACTGGCGACCTGGTCTGTACTCAATCCATTGAGCCACACCAGCCAGGGCTCTACCTTATTTTTGTTGATTGCCTAAGATAGCCATCACGTCTTGCCAAGGACTTTTATCTTCCAAACTAAGCATCAACAAATTTAACTACTACTCATATGTAGCAGTTTCCAGGCCTATCACCCCCTAACAAGTCTAGCCCTGTGGATTTAGGCACCAATGGTAAATCTAGATGTTAGACATCTTTCTACCTAAACTATCTTTATCACATTTGACTGGATCATCTGCCATATATGCCTCTTTTCCCTCCCCACTACCACTCAGAAAGCCCATTTTGTAGTCTACAAGGTTCTGTACCAGCTTCTGGGAAGTAGTGATATTATTTATATCTGGAATCAGAAGGTTCTGTGGGTTCAGGGATGCAGCTAGAACAACCAGGGTTAGGGAAATGGTTATGATTTGTGGTCCCTCTTTGCCTTATCATATAACTCTCTTCAATTCTCATTTTATTGGTTAAATAAAAAAACAAATGACATCCAACCATAGCTGCATTTAGAGTTTCCTTTAAATAGTAAAACTCTGATGTTACTGAGAAGGAGAACACAACTACCCATGACAGAAGGGCAGAGGAGATTAAAGGGTCAGCTGAGAGGAACAGAGATGCGTTGATTAACCAGTGTGGTGAAAAGCTTCTGTGTGTGAAAGGACAGGGAACCGAACTCATGCATCTCAACAGGGAGAATGGGGCCAGAATTTATCAAAGCCACAGTAGGTTTGTGGGAGCCCATGAGCATATAAGTGGTTTCTCTGATAAGGAGGAACTGGAGTAGGCTTTAACTTCAGTCACCACGCAAGTTTGCATGGAAGCATTTCAGTAAGAGGTGGGCACTGCTTCAGCCAATCAAAGCAGGAAGGAAAGGAGAACCAGCATGGTTTGTTTTCCAGGAGGAACTGTTAGAACTTACAGAATGCTATAAGTGCTCTATGTAAACTGTATTTTCTAATTACTCTCCTGCACCCTGTGGATGAGAGGAGGTAAGGGACTACATGGCTTATTCTCACCTTGTCTGTGGATGCATGTGGGAAGTGGGTAGGCAATGAACTGGAATGATAAAGCACAAGTATTTGCATGTTATCTTGCTTGGGAAGGAAAATGGAAGATTATTCTGGCCACTCAGAGTGGGGAATGGTCGGCAGGATCAGGGCTACGATTCAAGAGGTCATAACCCTCAGATGATCTCTCTGAATAAGGGGTGAGACTAAAAACCAGGCCGCAGCCCACCAGCGCCACTTCCTGAAGATAAACGCATGCCCATTAGCAGTCCGAGCTCTCTCTTAGGAGAGCTCCTGAGCTGCCCCTCATTCACCTTGTTCTGAGCCAAAGACCAGCCTTTCCCAACCCATAGAAACTTGAGTTCCAGAATAAAGAGACAGCCCTTTTGACAATGGATGGAGCAACTAATCCTGGATTGTGACAGACCAATGTGGTTCCTTCTCAAAATGTGGTCCATGGACCAGCAGGACTAACATCTGTGGCTTATAAAAATGCAGAACAAAAAACTCTACCCTAGATCAACTAAATCAGAATATGTATTTTAACAAGCTCCTCAGGTGATTCCTATGCACTTTACATTTTTAGAAACATAAATCTTACCTACCCATTTACTCAAGGCCCCTTGCTCTGAGAACAGCCAGCTAGTGACCTTATAATCTAGTTCATCCTCCACTCCATGCAAAGTTCAAAATACATAGGCCAGCTTCTAGAGGGCCCATTCTGATTTAATCTTAGGAGTATCATTATTGACACATGAGCTTGGAGAAGGGAACCGCACTATTATGGGTTAAGTTGTCCCCCACCACACACCAAATTCATATGTTGAAACCCTAGCCTCTGCCACTTCAAAATATGACGTTAATCAAAATAGAGTCATTCGAGATGTAATTAGTTAAGATAAGGTCACACTGGTATAGTAGAGTGGACACCTAATCCAACCTAACTGTGTTGGGTGTCCTTATAAAAGGGAAACACATGGACACCAACGACACAGAGAAAATGTCATGAGAAGATGAAGGCAGAGATTGGGGTGATGCTTCTACAAGTCAAGGAACAACGAAGATGGCCAGCAACCAACAGAAGCCAGGGGAGAGACCAGGAACAGATTCTTCAGAAGGAGCCAACCTTGCTGGCTGACACCTTGATTGTGCACTTCTAGCCTCCAGAACTGTGAGCTAACACATTTCTGTTGTTTAAGCTTCTTGGTGTGTGGCACTTGGTTACAGTAGCCCTAGAAAACTAATACAGTCTCTAATACAGTTCTTACCTGAAAAGAAGGATGTAGCTCTAAGCTTTTATGAGCTATTATTTTATCATCTAATATTTTATGACCATCATTTCAGGAATTGATACTTAAACATGTTTTAAATACTCCTTTTTAAATTATGTTTAAATTCTTTTAAATTAACGAGTTCATTCCTCAGAAACTACTGATTTGCGCTTACTTGTTATACAGGACAATGTCCGGCCTCCACACCAGGTCACTGGGGATCCTGATGGAGTCCAGTCCATCATACTGGTCTCGATCCCATGTGAGATACGCGTCATGCCAGATTTGGCGGATCCATAAATAGGCAGTCAGGATTTGGTTTCTTTCATCCTGCACAATGAACCCAGATATAATTTTGTTCAGCAGACACCTCACCTGAATGCCCTTCATCTCTAGAACACTTATTCTTCACACAGGAGTTCCAAGAGCACTGCTCTATTTTCAGTAAATATGTGAGAGCTTTCTCAGTCTAACCACTTGATAGAAAGCCAAGGCCATATTTCTTTTCTGCTCCATTTAGTATTCGAAATGCGAAGTGAAAAAATGTTTGTCACCAAATCTTTGCATGAATCAATTGACCACATTTCTCCAAAAAGGATCAACTGGGAATTCATTTTGAATGAAAAGTCAAGAAATATTTACAATGGATAAGAAAAGTCTTTCAAGTTTCATAACTTTATGTAATTAAACAAATCTAGGCACTAGGTATATCATCTTAAAACATCACCTATCTGTTTTTTAATTGGAATAAAATTCATATAACGTAAAACTCACCATTTTAACGATTTTGAAGTGGCTTTACAGTTTAACCATCCTGTGGCTTCCAGTGTATTCACAATGTTATGCAACCATCACCACTATCTAAATCCAGAACATTTTGTCACTGCCCCCCACACCGCTAAAAAAAACCCTAAGACCATCAAGCAGTCACTCACTATTTTCCCAGCCAATCCATGGCCCCTGCCAACCAATACTCCGCTCTCTGTCTCTATGGTTTTGCCTATCTTGGACATTTCATAGAAACGGAATTATACAATATGTAACACCATCTTTCTTTAGATGATCTAAGACTGGTACT
This sequence comes from Furipterus horrens, assembly GCF_987537825.1. Classification (NCBI taxonomy): domain Eukaryota; kingdom Metazoa; phylum Chordata; class Mammalia; order Chiroptera; family Furipteridae; genus Furipterus; species Furipterus horrens. The sequence goes on from NW_028327172.1 coordinate 193,096,100, forward strand.
GTTAATGACCAGTATATGTAACATTTAGTGAAATCCATTATGTAGAACACTTCCTTCCCTTGGCATCCCCTTCCTCTACCAGCATAAACACAGAGCTGTCTGTTCTCATTCTCTCTCAAATTCCCAGTTAACACATCCCTTTGGAAAACACTATTAGTTTCCTTCTAAGCAACATGCCAGAGTCATCACTTTATGGTACTCACCATGTCCTTAATCTGAGAAAGTGTAATCTGCAGTGTGACATTCAGGACATCATCTGTATCTTCTACTGGACGAAGAGCATTGGAATAGTCTTCAAAAAGGTCATTAAACAACTTCTGAGCATATTTTCCATCTGCTGTTTTTACAACTGCTCAAAAAGAGGGACCTGGATCAATATTCAGTGACATATATATTTCAAGACAAAGAACAGCAGACTGAGGACTATTAGAACTGGGGAGGACCCAGCATCAGCTAGTGACAAGCTTTTGGTCCTGATGGGAGTTGTTTTTCTAGAGTGACCCACCAGGATCAGCACGAGTCAGTAAGAAGCACGAACACTTCCTTGCACTTAGATCACTGGTTCTGTTTGCTGTGCTGCTCCCCCACCCACACCCCTCCCACCAAAGAAGTGGCCCCCAGTGAGCAGAGATGGTTACCCACCAACCTGTCTCTTACCTCTTAGTCTGGAGGCAACAAAGTAAATCCAACAAAAGGAGATGCAAGAATGGGGCCAGTTCATCTTTTTTCGGAGCCTTTATCAATTCCCAGCAAGGCAGCGCAGCTTCCACTTCCCTCGGTGGATGGGAAGGGCGTGGGCACAAAGATCCCGCCCTGGGGCAGTCTCACAGCAGCTGATGGGAGAGTCAGGTGTGCACCGCACAGAGAGCTGAGGTCCTGAGATCCCTCCTGTTCTGTAATCTGAGATGCCCAGCAGCTGAGATGCCCGGAATCCCAGGTGGGTTAGGTCAGGCAGTGCTGCCTTGGAAGGACTGTCACAGCTGAGGGTCCCTAGCCACCCTCAGCAGGAACATCCAGACCAAACTTCCAGGGAAACACAGGTAGGCACCCGACACCTTCAAGATCCTATCTTAAAAGAATGCATACTTTCTACACCTGCAGCAAGCAGATTCGACCTGAGTCTGGGGCTGAGGGAAACTGAACAGACCCAGCCACAGGGCAGCCATCTGGAAAGGCCATGAATGTTTTGAGCAGCATTTGAAGAGGAAAAGAGAAGCAGTTCCATGATCTTAAGAAACAGATTTGTGTTTGGCTTTCTTCTCTGCCTTCTGCTTCTCATCCTTGCTTCAGTCATCCCACTGGGCACAGATCCTGTGCAGTATGTGTGCGTCTATGTGTGAGGGCCGTGTTGGAAGGGAGAACAGCACTCACTCCCTTCAGAAACAGCAGCACTGTGATTTGCACCCGGGTTGGATGGCCAGCTCAGACCCTTCCTAGCTCTGCTACAGTACTGAGCCTTCCGGAACCAGACACTGGAAAAATACTGTGCCTTCTCTCCCGGAGTTACTAGGATACTGTATGCAAAAGCACTTTGAAAATTGTAAAGCACTATTTAAATGTTCTCAATTTTCACCTCTGATCGGCCTTGCAGATCCATAATTTCCATATTTACCAAGTTGCCCAGGGTTTACTAGCTCTAAAAAATGGTTCAAAGGCTACTAACTGAAACAGCATGAGAATGATTCATAAGTAATGATGATATTACTTATTGCATTATTACAAGGATGGTATTACCCATTGCATTGAATGTTACTTCATATAATTTTACAGCTTTCTCTCATATGTGATCTAATTTTGCTCCCACAAAAGAATGTCGGTTTTCAATTGCCATAGCCTGCCCTCCTCTTGCCTGGGGAAACTTTGCCTTGGAAAACCAAATTAGCCTCTTTCAGTTACCTAGAATCAAAGCAAGGGAAGTGGACAGCTCTCGTTCCTCAGGTTACAGCTGGCAGATGAGTCACCCTGTCCCTCTTCAGGAATATATGCTCCGAACGGAGCCGACACTCACGCTCTCAGCTAACTGTGTTTCTTGATTGCCTGTGCCCTTGCGTGGATGGTACAGGCATTATTTTCCCGACGCCCTGATCTGACTCACCCTTCAAATGGCACAGTTCCCAGTGCCCATGCTCGCTCAGGCCTCCTTCAACAAGCCGTCTGCTCTGGAATCTCAGAGACTGAAGGTACTTTTGAAATTGAATAGAAAGTCTCCTTTTCACATGAGGAAACTGAGGCCCAGAGAGGCTCAGTCACTAGCTTTTCCTCAGCTCCAAACCAGAGAGAGAGAGAGAGAGAGAGAGAGAGAGAGAGAGAGAGAGAGAGAGAGACCTGTAATATAACAGTCCTGTAGTTTGCAAGACACTAATGGAAGAAGAAATCCATTGAAGTCACTATTTAGAAACCAATAAGGCTAAAAATCAGGCAAGTATGCTTTTGACTGATTTTCTAAAATGTGGGTTCAGACAGCTTGGTGAGAGGGGGCTTAGGGTGGAAAAATTAAGCAACAAAAAAAGAGAGAAAGAATTCGTGAACATGGACAACAGTGTGGAGATTGTGGGAGGGATAGCAGTGGGGGCAAGTAAAAGAGAGTATGGGGGGATGAAGGGGGATAAAAAAATTTAACTTAATTTAATTTAATTTAAAATTAATAATAATCTGAATAAAACTTAGCCATCCAGAAGTTTGGAACCTCCTAAGTGCACCCTATTTCCCGAGCACCCCTTCATTTAGAATTGGTCCTATCTCCTGCCATGTTAATTCAGATTCACGGAGCACTAAACTATCCAGTCAGAAGTTCATGATTCTCAGGCCAGCTCACGGGTGGAACTTCTGAGCAGCATCTCACCACAGGGAGTACACTCTGGCGAGAAAACAGAGACCCACAATCCAGAGAATTTCTGGAGAGCACAATAACCTTTTCAAAGCCTGCACCTCTGGAGAAGCAGCTATCCCTGGCCACAACAGAGCAGGCCAACTCTTCCATATTGGCAAGGAGCCAAATCCTCCCCTATGGACGAACAGGCACTTAACTATTGCTAAGTATGATATTAGCATATTAGAGACATTTCACAAGATCTTACTATTTTTAAACACAATTTTTATTATATAAGCGATACATGTCTAGGGCAGAAATGTTAGAAAGTGTAGAAAAGCACAATGCAGGAAAAGAAAGGTCACCGAGAGGAATCCAGCCAGACAGAGGCAGAAGAAAGGGTTAACACAGCAGACATCTTTTAAAAATGTCCACGGGACTGTGTTGTCATGTCCTTCAGATCTGGAAGGACACAGACCATGAGCACAGCTCTGTCTTGCTCTGTACAGACCACGAGCACATAGAAGTGCTGAGGTTTCTAAGTACTCTTTTCCTGCTGCTCTCCCTTCCCCTCAGGGTCCCTGCTCAATTCTTTTTGGTTGAAGATGCTGAGAATGCTTTGCCCGTTGGGGTCAGGTCTCCTGGAGCACCTCTGGCTCTATTCCAGAAGGCTGATGACTGTGTTCCAGTCCCTTGGAATAGACCCCTTTCCTGACAAAGAATCCTAATGAATTCTTCTACTATGAGACCCTCTCCCAGTAGCAGAGGGGAAAGAGGGAGGCCCAACGGGTGAAGAGGACAAATACCTTCCTTCTGCTACCTGTATTTTTTAACAAAAATTGCAAAAGTCAAACATAATGTTTTATAAAGGATTCCTTCCCCCACAAATTAATATGGTATGAATATTTTCTCCCATTTCATTAAATCTATAGTCAGAATTTTAAAAAGATTTTTAAACTTATTTTTTGGAGAAAGGGGAATTGAGGGAGGAAGACAGGGGGAGAAGTATTGATGTGTGAAAGAAACATCTATCAACTGTCTCTCGCATGCTGGGACCAGGAACTGAACCCATTACCCAGACATGTACCCTGGCCAGGAATTGAACCTGTGACCTTTTGCTCTTCAGGATGATGCCCAGCCAACTGAGCCACTCCAGTCAAGGCTAGAATCAGAATACTTTTAACCCATGAAGAGCTCTTGGAGACCATCTAGTTGAGCTCCCTCACTTCACAGATGGAAAAACTGAGGCCCACAGAGGGGGTAGATGGGAAAGGATTTTGGCTCTCCATTGAGAGCCCAGCCAGAGCCCCTCAGCCTCCCCTATGGGCCCAAGCTCGTGGCAGAGGAGAACTGTTTTGGATGCTCAGAGCTGGGGCACCCGCTCACCACCGCTTCCCAGTTCACTGAAATCTCAGCGATGGCCCGCGGGCCTCCATGCCCACAGACCTATTTCCCTGCTACTTTCTAAGTTTGCTGGATTCATCCTGGGTATATGCCTTGAAATTAAAACATCAAAGTTTCTTTCAAGGAGTGGTCTCCCAATTCCTTCACCCGCACCAGAGTTGGGATAAGGGCTGGTAGCTGGGATGCCAAGTCATGACCAAATGGCTACCCACTAAGGCAGAGCTTCTCTCTGTCCTGGTTTTCATAGTCAAGAAAAGCAGGGTCATGTTGAGTTTAAAAGCATAAACTCTGGAATCAAACTGCTTGGATTCAAGCCCACCTGCCTCTTACTAACTGAATAACTTTGGGCAGATTACTTACCTCTCTGTGCCTCTGCTTCTTTATCTGTAAAATGGGGACAATTATAATATTGCATGCCTCTTAGGGTTGTTTTGAGAACTAAATAAGTTAATATATGTGAAACCTTAAGAACAGTGCTTGGCCATAAAGCGTGCTAAATAAGCGATATTTAAAGGAGGAAAATGTACCCCGGCGTTTTTAAAAATGAGCATGTAACCTCTGGCCACAGCTCTTATCTACTGTCTATCTATCCATCTATCCACTTCTAGCTCTTCTCCAACTCCTTCCCGTCTCTCTCCTATCTCTGTTTCTCTAACTTTTTGCAAGACCATTTAGAGCAGGAGTCCCCAAACCCCCAGACCAGGACCGGTACAGGTCCGTGGCCTATTAGGAGCTGGGCCACACAGCAGGAGGTGAGCCACGGGCAAGCAAGTGACCAGTCCCTGGTGCCAAAAAGGTTGGGAACCTCTGAGTTAGAGGATAGTAGCTTCACCTGACAAGCAGTCTGTACTATGGGTGGGAGAATATCAGTCCTGGCGTTTCCTTGTTGTCCTTTTTTATTGCAATGTTAATACTATTATCAATGTAACATCTCTACGTAGTTTTGTAGCCATCTTTTTTGTCCTCTTACCTACTCTCTGAGAGTTTAACCAATCTAAGTCTGTCACAGGGGTTGGCAAGCTTTTTCCGTCAAGGATCAGATAGTAAATATTTTCAGCTTTGCAGGCCATATGGTCTCTGCATCAGTCACTCCTCTCCGCAGGGGCTGGGAAAGCAGCCTGGGGCAATATGTAAATGAATGAATGTGCTGTGTTCCAGAGAAATTTTATTTACAAAAATAGGGGCCCAGTCATAGTTTGCTGACCCTTGATACAGGTCTGCAAATCCTTAAATCCACTTCAACAGGCTCGAGAAAACTGCAGTAGGGGTCGGCGTTCCAGAGGAAGACAGAGCACAGCCTGAAGGAAAGTCAGTACCACCAGCTTGAAGTGGAAAGGCTCCTGGTGAGGCCAGACTGACAATGACTGAAGCTCAGCAGGTTCAGTTCAAATTGTGTCCCAGCACAGGCTCTCGGGGGCCCTGTACCGGGTTCCCAGAGAGAAGAAGCTCTCACGCATGAAAGGAGCCTTTCCATTGGGATCTAGGGAGTGCACAGTAGCCCCACTTGATGTCTGGAGGCTGAGCAGGCCTCCTCACTTCCACACAGTGACCATTAGAGTGTTATGGGCAAGGAATCACAGTCCCCAAATATGGGCGACATACATACCCAGTAATGACAGCAACTGTGGCTACAGCCAGGCTAGGGGCTGAGAGGAGAAACAGCAGGGAAATGTTCCAGAAGTACATGAGTCTCCCTCAGTGCCCTCACAAAGGCAGGGCTCAAACAGTTTCACTGGGCTGAGTCCCAGAGAACAGTTTGGTTTCTATGATGGTGACCCCCTCCCTCCATTGGATCCAAATCCACTTGGCATGGGGAAATGCAGGGGAAATCAGAACAAAAGGGATTTCAGAGAAAAGGAAGGAAGAAGGGCTGCCTAGAAAAGAGGAGTAGGAGGCTACGTGTCTCAGTGTGGTGCTGGCACCAAAAAGTGTTTGAGCTGGTGCGGGCTGATGACTCCTTTGTAACTGCACAGGTCTGGGTCTCACTCTTCCCCAGAGGTCTTCGGGCAGTGTTAAAGGGGTGTAGTGCACTAGAAAACACTTTGTGGCAAAACCCAAGAGGACAGCCTCTCCCAGTGCTCCTGAGCAGGGTGAAGAAAATGCCCAGCTTCCGAACTTCTCTAACCATGACGTAAATCAGGGATCATCTCTGACCCCTCTCCCCCGACCCCTCGTATTCATTTTCTAGGGCTGCCCTAGCAAAATACCACACACCAGGTGGCTTAAACAACTGAAATGTATTTTCTCACAGTTCTAGTGGCTAGAAGTCTGAGATCAGGTGTCAGCAGGGTTGGTGTCTTCCAAGGCCTCTCTCCTTGGCTTGCAGACAGCCACCTTCTCCATGTCTCCATGTGGCCTTCCCTCTGTGTGTTTCTGTGTGCCAGTTTCCTTTTCTTATAAGGACACCAATCATATTGAATTAGGATCCACCCCAATGACTTCACTTAATATTAATTACCTCCTCCAAGACCGTATCTCCAAATAAAATCACATTCTGAGGTACCATGGGTTAAGACTTAGCATCTGAATATTTGGGGACACAATTTAGCCCATAATACTCTACATTCAATCTCTCAACAAATCCTGGCTGCTCCACCTTCACAACATACCTGGGACCCAGCCACCTCTCATCCATTTCACAACTGTCACCCTGGTTCAAGCCATCGTCAACTCCCGTCAGCACCACTGGGCTCGCCTCAAACAGCAAACATTGCTCCACGTTCTAGTCTCCATATAAAGGCCAGTGCTCATTTTAAAGCATGAGTCTAACCAGGTCACCACTCTGCTCAGCCCTCTCCAGTGGCTTTTCACCTTCCTTGGAGCAAAACCCAAATCCTTACCCACAACTACAAGACCACAGACTTCCCAGCTCTAGCACTCTCCCCTTCACTTACTGCACTCCAGCCACACTGGCCTCTGCGCTATTCCACAGACACCCATGTATACCACTCCTGCTCAGGGTTTTTGTTCTTTCTGTTTTCTCTGCCTGGGATGCCCTTGGCCATATCCTGTTGGATTCCCCTCTCTCTTCTTTCTTGGTTCAGCTCAAATGCTACCTTTCCAGAAGGCCTTTCCTTGATGACCCTACATAAAGTAACACTCCGCCCACTCTGTCCATCTTTCCTGCTTCACTTTCCCACCACACTTACGACCCGCTGATGTATGTGCACATGTGTGTCCTTGCTTATTGTCTGATCTCCCTACAAGAAATCAAGTTCCATGAGAGTGGGAACTTGGCCTTGTTCCATGCTGTACTCTCAGATACAAGGAAGATTATTTATTGATTGAATGAATGTGTAATATCTAGAATGAGGAAAAGAAATCTAAGGAATCAAAAAGTGGGGGAAAGGCCAGCTTTCAGACAAAAGAAGGTGGATTTATTTCCAATGATTTATAAGCTTATCAGAATCTTTTTAGCACTCATGACTGGGTGTTCTTTTTTTTTATAACCTGACATTGCTAGTCTACTGCTGTGTTACATTTTCACCTATGTCAAAGCAAAATTTCTTGAGAACATGTATCATAATTTCTACCTCTCTATATGGAGCCTGTGCTTCATTCATAGTCCTAACTCAAGAGACCCCAGCACCAAGATCAATTAGCAGCAACTGCCATGGATGCAGGAAGGGGACATAGAGGCATCTCCCGTGTCTCTGCTGGCCTAATGCAACAAAAAGAGCATAAAGACAAAGGAGTTGTCCTGTGGTCCAGGTTCAAGTCCTGGAACTCATTAGTTATATGCGCTTGAGCAATGACATAATTTTTTCAAGTTTTAGTTTTGTCATTTGTAAAACAAAAATGTTAATTACAATATTTACTTAAAAGGGTATTGTGAGGATTAGAGAGAAAATTTTAAACATCAAGCACATACTTAGCACACAGCAGGCTCTCAATAAATATGGATATGATGCCCCTGCTGAACTACACAGGCTCCAGTAGCGAGCAAAACCTCCACTGGTAAAAAGAGACCCATTAGCTGCCGACAGAAGAGCCAAGTTCATGAAGAGTCATGAGCAGGTGATAAAGGATATGCAGTTTTCTGGGTCAGAAGAAGAGCTGATACATGATACAGGGTATCCAATGTGTCCATGTGAATGATCCGGGGACTGTGGCAGGCTCTGGTGTCCGTGCTTTGTCAGAGGGCACATACTCCTCTCCCTGAAATCTCCTAAGAGAATAAAGTTTACACAGTTGTATAGGCAAGTCCTTCTGGCTTCCTCTTATTTCTGAGTTCTTTCTTCACTGTATGCTGAGGAGCCCCATCCATGAGATCCTTGTTAGGCCACTTGCTTCTTGAAACTTTTCTGAATCTTCTTTTCTTTCTTACTTGTATTTTTTCCACTATTGTTTATCCCCCTTATCCGCCCCCACCCCAATCACCACCCCGTTGTCTATGTCCACGATTAAATTTTCCTTTGTTCTTGAGTTTCTGGTCCTTTCTCACCCCAGTCTGTTACTTCCTCTTTTCACAGCAGCTTGTGTGGTTACAATTGCACAACTATTTTCCTGCTATTTGCAGTCACCATCCCTCTGATGACAAGTGTGAGTTAAGAGAAGGTCAAGCCCTGTAGACTTAGGGAGGAGGCAGAAGGGGAAACCTCATCTGTTAACAGTAGTTCAACCTCCAGGTTGCTGATCCTCATGAAGAGGAATGGGGAGATTCAGAGACAGCACCACACAGACCAACCTCACACCCTTCCCAGGCTCTTTGGGGAGATACCAGCTACCAACATCTCCCACTGATGTCCCCTCCTCCCAACAAGTAGCATGTCCCCATGGTCCCGGATCCTCACTTACCCCACCCCACCCCCTGCCCTAGTCCCAGTAAACAGGAACAACTAAAGGGATGTGTTAAACAGGAAAGAAGCCAGAAGGGGCTCTCTCACCAGAGCCACGTGCTCCTCCATCCCCCATTCCCACCTGTCTTTGGTGCCTGGGCCTGAGGGGCGCAGGCCCACCTGGCAAACAACAGCTCTGTGGGAACCATAAGCATGTTTGGGAGGAAGGCAGAAGAAGAAGGGTCCTGAAAAGCAGGAGAACCGGGAGATTTCATTCCCAATTTTTCCCCTCAAGGCCACTTTTCAATGTTCTACTCTCTGTTTCTCTTTTCACCTACTATTGCCATTGACTTAGACCCCTTACATTTGATTCAAATGTGAGAAAGACCCAGTGAGCCACAGGAAGGACAAGGGAAACTGTGGGTGTGTGTCTAGGGGGTGGACACACATTCGCTGATTGTGAGTGAGCCAGGTCAGGGACTGGGCCCTCGAGTACTTTCGCTCCTTCCAGTGCCTTTTGGAGCCACAGTGGAGCCTGAGGTAAAAGGGAAAATCACTAATACTAATCCTGTATTTATAATTTTGATGTGTTTGTTTATCATGACTATTTTTTTTTGCATTAATTTTGATTTTTTAAAATAGTGCATTAAATACTATTTATGTCCATCACTGAGAATCCAGCGCATGCTTAAATTTGTGTTTGCCTCACGCTAGTCCAAGCCCTGGTTAGATTTAACCCGGCAGATGGTGCTGGTCACCTGGTTGATGGAATCTTCAGGAAAGAAAGGCTGGAGGGTATAAAAATAATCTAAAGAAATTCATCTATTTTTAAATATACAATTTTAGTCCTACAAAAATAAATGGAAGAAAGAATGAAATTCTCAATCACAAAACTAAACCAAATTTTAGACACAATTTCAATTCTTTCTTCTCTAACAAAGCCAGGGTATTTCACTTTACCGGCCACCAGGTGTCTCTGTAAACTCCCTGCAGGTCCTTGCACAGGATGCTGAGAATAACGTCATAAGTGAAATCTGAGGTCTTTAACCAGCTCTAATGAGATGGGGTGGAAAAAAACAGTTTGAAATGTAACAGGCTGAAGTACCAAACCTATAGAGATCCATCCATTTATCCACGATTTTTGGCTAATAGCTAAATGTTTATTAAAATAACTTAAGAGATTTAAGCTATGAGATAGATCAGTTTGTCAATATATTTTCTAGAATATTTCTGCATTATTCTTCCCCCATTGCTTGGCCAGATTAATTTCTAACTGAGCACAACCCTCCAAGACCAAAACAGACTATTTCAGGAGCATTCCAGAACTATCTTCACCTGGTCTGTAGGACTAGATCTCTCTACTCACTCCTTTAGAGCAGGGAATTTTGAAAACAGTATTCAACCCACTTGCGTATGTTAAAAAAAAATTCATGAAGGCCCTGACTGGTGTGGTTCAGTGGATTGAACGCTGGCTTGTGGATCAAAAGGTTGCTGGTTCAGTTCCCAGTCAGGGCACATGCCTGGGTTGGAGGCCAAGTCCCCAGTTGGGGGTGAGCAAAAGTCAACTGATCAATGTTTCTCTCCCTCTTTCTCCCTCCTTTCCCCTCTCTCTAAAAATAAATAATTTTTAAAAAATGTCATTAAGTGCTGAAGTCACAGTCCAGAAAACAAAGTGGTAGACGAGCTGTACCATTCTTTAAAATAAGCTCACTTAGGCGCGTTCTCATCCCCTCCCTTTACCTCACCCTGCCCTTGGAAGGAAATGTCAACACTGAACAGACTACTTCCTCTGACCTTATTTTTTTTTCTATGTTTATTCTGCCAGTCAGCCCTTCTTCATTCCACACCCGGGAGAGGCCACAGACACTTCCTCCCAGGGTCCGGGAAAGTGACTCTGGTGGGAAACCTCTGTGATGATGCTCCGTGAGTTTCCCCAGCCTGTCCCAGACCGCATCAGCTCTTCAAGTTTAAGTGACGAACAGCAGTCCCTACAGGAATGATGATTAACGTCTATAGAGCGCTCACTGCATGCTCGTCAGTGCGGTAAGGGGACCTGACAAAGCTATGTCCTTGAAATGTCTCAGCTCTGGGCTTCCCTGACCGTCAAGCTCACCTGGTTTTCTCCTGCTTTCTGGGCAGCTCCTCCTCATCTACCCCCTTCTTCAGTATTAGATTCCTCCGATTCAGTCTCAGCCCTCTTCTTTTGGTCAATGCAGCAAAAAATGTCAGCATTTAAAATAAAAAGTCTCAAACACTAAGAAAAGAGGAAGCCACAGTGGGTTCTGATACATTAATTGCTTGTCCTGAAGGGACTACCCACTGCAGGCTTGAACCTTCCTCTCCAGGTTGATGAAGTCTTTATATTAGTGCATCTCAGCTTTGAAATGCAATCAAATCACGTATGGGGGTGGGGTGGTAATGTCTTGTTAAAATGTAGGTTCTGAGTGAACTTGTCTGAAATGAGGCTGAGATTCTTCATCCCACATGATGCTGACGCTGCTGGTCCATGGACCACACTTTGAGTAGTGAGGCTCTAGGAGGCTCTATGATTATAATGAGGTACTCATAAAGCATACCTAAGTTGCCAACTACACCAACAGACCAGATTAATTACAATAATGGCTTGATTATTTTTAAAAGGGCATCTGAAGACTAACTGTGCAGGTTTGAACTGCTAGACCCAGTATCCTCACCAAGAATTATTGACTTAATAACTCAGAATCTGCAACTTCAGTTAACCTAAAATTTTCTTTTTGGGGCGGGGCAGGGTGAGAGATGATCTGTATGATTATTGCAGCCATAAATCAATGTAGAAATTGGAAACTCAAGAAGGTATAAAATAAAAATAAGAATTAAAATGTGGATAACAATGGGTATGATGAATGAACAACCTTAAATCTATGATAGTAGCAACTTTAAAATAAATTTTTTTCACAATAATTTGGCAATCGTGATAATTAGTGTGTGTTTTGTCAGCTTTTAAGGTGTTTGATGTGTGTATTTAAGAAAACCCTATGTGTTCCTGCTGTAATTTTAATTAATGGATAGAAGAACTTAATTTAGGCTTGCAATTGATGCTTAAATGTTTGGAGAAAGTTATTTTCTTAAGAGCATAAGTTTTGCTTTATTAAATATATACATACTATATAAAGAGAGAGAGATGCTGATTGTTAAATATTTAAAAGAATGCTAATTCCTTCATAAATTTATGAGACCATCTTGTTGAACTTTTAGTGCATCCTACATTCCAAGTTCCCCACCAAAGCAAGACTTCTGCAGTTCCTTCTTCCTAGAAAGCACTTCCCCAGTGCTCACATGTCTGTTTGTGTCTTAGCGCCCTGAATGACTCTCCCACCCTGGACTGCAAACTCAGTGCCACTCCAATTCTTAGAGCCCTGAAACGTTACTTGTATTATCCCATATACGGATAAGGACAGGGGCTTGGGAGTTTTAAATCACATGTTCAAGTGGCAGAGCTGGGATGGAACCAAGGTTTCTCTTACTCTCAAGTCCAGGATCATTATTAGTAGTATTATGCTGAATCAAATAAACAGGACTCTAATGCTGAATGATAATGCCGCTTTGGTAGTCTGCTGTGGTCTGCAAACACAAAGCCACACAATTACAGAAATTCCTGGTGCTTTCCCCAAAAAGATAGAGACAAATCTTTAAACACTGTCTTCTTGAAGGATAAGTTATGGGAGAATGTAATGAAAATATACAGCTATAATTTAGGCCTTAATATAAATTATGTCACCTGCCCTTTTATAATCCATGCACTGGTAAGAAATTGATGGCCGTGAAAAGGCATATTTTCTAACTTTTTAAAAATAATTTTTTAATTGTTATTCTATTACAGTTGTCCCAATTTTCCCCCTTTGCCCTCCTCCGCCTATCTCACCTCCCACTCCCACTATCAATCCCCACACCATTGTCCATGTCTGTGGGTCATTCATACATGTTCTTTGTCTAGTCCCTCCCTCTTCTTTCCACCATTATCCCCCTCCCCTCTCTGTTCTGGTCATTTTCAGTCTGCTCCATGCCTAACTCTTTTAACATGGAGAGGCATGAAAAAGCACAATAGTTAATTGGCTCTAAAAGGATTCTGGGTCCAGACTGTTTGGATTCAAATCTTGGAACTGCCGTTATTTAGCTGAGTGACCTTGGGTAAGTCACTTAAACTCCTTGTGTTCGGTTTCCTCATCATCAGAGGAGGCATAATAAAGGGATTACCATGAGGTTGTTCTGAGGATTGAACAAGGTAATGCATATAAAGAACTTAAAACTGTAACTCCATCTCTAAAAGGGGTAGCAAATGTTTACTTCACCCAACTAGTTAGTTAAGGAATCATCTCTTGAACCCAGGACATTAGACTTTCGTCTCTTTGCCACTGGATCAGACCACTGCCTTTTTCATCTTGGCTGGAACTTGCTAACGTGTTCACCTTGCAGCCATGTGCCGCTCTTCCTCATTGCCACTACTGCATTTCTTTTCTCGGTGTCAGTGAAAACCGGCTGCAGAGGAAGGGTTATTTATAGCTGGAAAAAATTAGTATTCTTTAGCTGAAGCTTTTCTGCAGCCATCAGTCCGTTACTGTGAGAGCATCCACATTTACATTGCAACATCATTCTGTTTTCCCAGTGCCTTGTAGTCATTAATTAACTACTCAAAACAATGTTTATTGAATGTCTACAGAGTGAGAAGCCTGATCCAGCCTTCTTGCCTCAGAAACCAGCGTCTTCCTTGAGCCCAGACTCCCATACACCAGGTGCACACCAGACAGAGAGCCTGCAGGTACTTTAGACATGGCCAAAATTTAACTCACCCTCCCCACTGACCTCCCCCCCTCCCATTTGTTCCTCAGTTTGTTGAATGGACCCACCATTCCCACCTCTCACAGCAAAACTAGGAGCTGTCCCAGACCCCCTCACGCATCACCCCGTCTCATCTCTTCGCCAGGCTCGATTGGTTCTGTCTTCTAGACTGCCTCCCTTATCTCCTGACACACAACAAGGAAGTGTGACCTGGACTGTTGCAAATCGTCTCATGGTTGGTCCCTCTCCTTCCAACTCTTCCTCCTCTAGTCCCTCCTTCACGGTGTCAGTACACAGGCTTTTTGAAATCGGACCACGTCACGTCGCTCTCCCTGTTCGAAGCCCTCCCATGTTCCTTCAGCATCCACGGGACGGAGTCACACTCTAAGACACAGCATCTCAGGCGCGTCCTGTTCTCAGCTCCGCCTGCCCCGCCCGACTCATTTCCTGCCATCCGCACATCACTTCAACAGCGAGGTGGAGTCTGCTGCACTTCTTCACGCCTCCTTGTACGCGTTGCTCCCTCAGCCGAAATGCTCATTCTACCCTGCAGAGCCACCTAAGCTCGGAAGCCTCTCCTCAGCCTCCGTGGGCAGAATCCTGTACTTCCTCCCCTGCGCTCTTGAGGTTTCTCATACGTGCTTCTATTCTAATCCCTATCTCGTCGCTTAATTGTTTACACGCTTGTCCCCCAACCAGACTGAACACCTCCCAAATGAGATGTTTGTCTTGGTGTCCCCAGTGCCAGGCACACAAGAGGTGAAAGAAGGAAGGGGAGAAGCAAGTTGAGCTCCTTGGACTAGCTTTTAGTAGTACTATTGGTGGAAACCAGACCCACCAGGGAGCTTGGGGAAATCTCAGAAGAATCAGAGCAAAAGGATCAGACCTGCTATAAGTGAGTGTTGTGGACATTGGGCAAAGAACTGCACTCGACCATTTCTGGGACCCTGTCTTCTATGTAAGAACATCAGCCCCGACCCCTGGCAATGGAAGGAAGACTGCCCTCATTCCCAGAGTGGAAAGGGTCCATCACTCAAAGCCATGGCTACTCTTGAGGACTGAAGGTGCCCAGGGGACAGGGTGGCCCCAGGCAATACTAACACTCCCATCTCTGCTGAGGAGCCCTGAGTAACTGGATGTGAGCTACTGTACTTTTGGCCAGGAGGACCTCATGAGTATCAGTGTCTCTTCAGCTGGGATCACGAAGCAAAACTGCTGAGAGAGGGGAAAGGAGAAAGAGAGGGAGAGAAATGTCACTGTGTGGCTGCCTCTCATTTGCGCCCCCAACTGGGAACCTGATGTGCAACCGAGTTATGTGCCCTGACTGGGAATCGAACCAGCAACACTTGGCTCGCAGGCCGACGCTCAATCCACTGGGCCACAGCAGCCAGGGACTCTGACACCAAGTGGGCCATCTCTACTCCTGTAAAGGAGGAAAGAGGAAGGACATCTCTAAAATCAGAGAAGGAAAACTCTGACTCCAAAAAACCTCCGCTGCCTTGCGGCATACCTCTTCAGGGGAAAGGCTAAGGGAGTAAACCCCGACAGAAAATCCGGAGCCGGAGTCCCTAAGGCGGTTTGACATTGTAGTCAACACCGGCAACTCCTGCGGCGCACCTGAAGCCAAGCTGTATTGACTTTGTCTTTCCCTTGGACCCTTCAGCTGCGAAGAGAGGGGGGGTCTGCTGCATGGGCAACAGCAGACCCTCCATATCACCCTGCCCAGGCTCTGTAGCTTCAGTTTCACTGGAGAGGACACTCCAGCGTCATCGCAAGATGTCGGCTCAACACGGGAGGAGACAGATACCGGTTATAAGCTCATCCGATTGGTGAAGGAAACGAGCGCCAGGGGTCTCCTCTGACGGTGGGAGAGGTCATCGCACCTCACTGGACAGCTACCGCCCGCCTCAAGCTGGGCAGCCCCAGCCAATTAGGTGCCGGCTCGCCATGGCTCGCCTGCCCCACTGGGTGCGTGGGGATCAGAGAGGCGCCTCTCGAAAAGTGGGCCACAAAACACCCGCACCAGTTAATTCCAAGCAAACAACAAGAAAGAAGCCTCCGGCTCTTCGCCTCGCTAGCTGGAACATCAGGACCATGTGCCCCGGACTTACTGCAGACCTTCCGTGGATCAAGGGTGCCAGGAAAACCGCTGTCATCGATAGGGAACTGGCACGACTAAACATCAACATTGCGGCTCTACAGGAGACCCGGTTGGCCGACAATGGAACTATCAGAGAAACCAACTACACCTTCTACTGGCAAGGGAAGTCTCCGGACCAACCAAGACAGCACGGTGTTGGGTTTGCTGTGAAAAACAGTCTTGTTAACTCCATAGAGCCACCCACAGGAGGCACAGAGAGATTACTTACCCTCCAATTGTCAACAACTTTCGGCCCAGTCAGCATTCTTAGCGCGTACGCCCCAACCCTCTGCGCCACCATCGAAGAGAAAGAACAGTTCTACCATGCACTGGACGAAGCGTTATCCAAGATCCCCAGAAGTAACGCTCTCTATCTCCTTGGAGACTTCAACGCAAGAGTAGGAGCCGACCACATGGCCTGGCCCACCTGCCTTGGAAACTTTGGGAGAGGAAAGATCAATGAGAATGGTCAGCGACTGCTTGAGCTTTCGTGTCACCACGGCCTGTGCGTGACAAACACATTCTTCAAGTGCAAAGAGATCCACCAGGTGTCATGGAGGCACCCCCGCTCCCGCCATTGGCACCAGCTTGACCTCGTCATCACCAGAAGAACGGATATTGGCAGCACCCTCCTCACCCGCAGCTACCACAGTGCAGACTGCGACACGGACCATGCCCTCGTGGTAAGCAAGGTGCGCATAATGCCGAAGAGGTTGCACCACTCCAAGATGAAGGGTCGCCCACGCATCAACACCAGTTGTGCCAGCAACCCAGTTAAGACCCAGCAATTCATCAACAAGATGGAAGATGCACTCGGCGAGGGAGTGGCGGCAGATGACATTATCGAATCCAATTGGCCATGTCTCCGCGACGCCATATACAACTCCGCCATTATTGCTTACGGGAAGAAAGAGCGGAAGAACGCTGACTGGTACGAGGCTCACTGGGAAGAAATGGAACCCGTGATCGAGGCTAAGAGGAAGGCCCTACTGGCTTACAAGGCCACGCCCACTCCCAGTACACTTCAAGCTCTACGGGCTGCCAGGAACAAAGTCCAGAAGACCGCCTGCCACTGTGCCAACACCTATTGGCTAAACCTGTGCAGAAGCATCCAGGAAGCCGCCGATATAGGCAACGCACGAGGAATGTATGAGGGTATCAAGAAGGCAACAGGCCCAAAACCCTCCAAGATCGCCCCCCTTAAGTCCAAGACAGGTGAGGTCATCACTGACCAGGAACAGCAAATGCGGCGGTGGACCGAGCACTACCTCGAGCTGTACGCAACGAAGAACACCGTAACAGACACTGCTCTTAAAGCCATCCCAGACCTACCAGTCATGGAGGAGCTAGACACCCCACCTACTGCGGCAGAGCTCGGCAAAGCCATCGACCGCCTCGCTTGCGGGAAAGCACCAGGAAGCGACGGAATCCCTCCAGAAATCCTAAAGAGCGGGAAACCAGTCCTGCTACAGCCGCTCCACCATCTACTCTGTCGCTGCTGGAAGGAGGGTTACATCCCCCAGGATATGAGAGATGCCAACATTATCACCATGTACAAGAACAAAGGAGACCGCAGCGACTGCAACAACTACCGGGGCATCTTTCTCCTCAGCGTCGTCGGCAAAGTATTCGCCCGGGTCGCTCTTGCCCGCCTGCAGACCCTTGCTTCCCACGTCTACCCAGAGTCCCAGTGTGGCTTCAGAGCTGGCCGATCAACAGTGGACATGATCTTCTCCCTACGCCAGCTGCAGGAGAAGTGTCACGAGCAGCATAAACCACTCTACCTCGCCTTTATCGACCTCACGAAGGCGTTTGATCTGGTCAGTCGAAGCGGACTCTTCAGCTTCCTACGGAAGATTGGCTGTCCACCACATCTGCTTGCTGTGGTCATGTCCTTTCACGACAACATAATAAGGGCTCATGAAATGCATGATTGTAGAGGCAAGAGTCCGTTGGGAGGTCCCCTGCTTGCCAGTGGGCTTCCTCCCATGCCATACTTTCACAGGCCGCCTTGGACGGTGTCCCCTGAGAAATGGCACTGTCTGCTGTCTACTGGCAGAGGATGGTGGCAGCTGAGTGCTTTGGGTCTTAACCTTTCTGTACACGCACCTGTGCCAAGCATGGCTCCCTAGAGGGCAGGCTGAAGAGAAAGATGAAACAAGCCCAGATGGAAATGCTCCGGGCAGACAACCCAGTTCCTTGTTCCCAGGTCCTGTAGGGTTCCAGCTTGTCAGAGCAGAACCCTGGTTCAGATGGGTTAAGCTGTGTTTGGCCTGGGAACCAACAGAGTCCAGTTAGAACAGAAGTAGCCACGGAAATTAGATTCTACCTTTGGCCCAAATCCTGTGTTGCAATAGCCAAGCTATGTATGTGCTCAAGATTCTAAACTCCTACAGATAGAGATCTGTATTTAACTTATTTGGTTGCAAGCCCTCCATCTGGGGAAAAAGTCACTTAATTAGGTGTTTTGATGAGAATCCATGTTTTCAAATAAAAATTTAAACTGTTTGCTAGCTTCCTAGCACCAACAGGCCCTGGGAGGTAAGTTCTGACTAGAACTGTGCTGTTAAATTGACTCTTACTGCAAATATTTACTAAATGCTGGGTAGAGAGTTTACAGAATTAATGCATTGTCCTTTCCTTCAAGGTGCTTATGAACTATTTGAAGAAAAAAAGATAAACTTCTAAGAAAAGTTGAGTAATGATATGAAAATATTTGAACAAGTAATATAAGAAGAATATGCCCTGAAAAGGTGACTCACTGTCAACTGAGAGATTCTGAGAAGGGACCAGATGTCAGCCTCTAGGGCAGGCTGACTCAAAGGACACAGAGGTCACAGGGCTCTCACCTGGCAAGTTGGGGAACACGATGGGCGGGGCATCTTGGTAGAAAGAAAAGAGCAGATTCTTTGGAATTTGGGGTTTGAGTTTCTCTTCTGTCATTTATTAGCTAGAGATCCTAGGCACTTGTAAAGCTCTCTGCACCTCAATTTCCTCATCAGAAAAACAAGAATAATGTTATCTACTCATGGGCTCCACATATTATTCCAAATGGCAAACATTTAGCACAAACAGATGTTTTAAGCCCTCAAGAGCTAACACATGAGGAAGGGTAAATAAATATTGGTCCCCCTCTTCTTCTACCCTTCAGGTATCTGTTGCTTTAAAGGAGGGATGGCCATCCCTGGCTAGTGTGGCTCAGTTGGTTGGAGCATTATCCCATCACCAAAGTCTCTGGGTTTGATTCCCAGTCAGGGTACATACCTAGGTTGTGGATTTGATCCCTGGTCTGGGCACATGTGGAAGTCAACCAACTGGTGCTTTTCTTTCACATTGATGTTTCTCTCCCTTCCTTGGGTGAGGATATATAAATGTCCTTGGGTAAGAATAAATAAATAAACAAATGGTGGCCAGACCCAGTGGGCCATTAAGAAGTGGAATGCAGGATGTGGGATCAGAAATTGGGAAACAGAATAAGCTCTTCTTCACCCTCCCCTTTGAATGATTCCTGCCTTCCTCTGACACAATCTATTAGGAAGTGGGTCTGTGGTTCCTGAGGCCAGAGCTCCTGATATGGAGCCTCTCCCTGTGCTGTGATGAGGCCTGCGGGGAGCCAAGGTCAAAGGCAGTAACCTGCTATCATTACCCAAAATGCCTGCTGTTTACCCCCTTACTTAATTTTTTAACTGTAAAAGAGAACTGCTAGGGGATCTAGGTATGAGAGTTGGGCTCTGACCCCATTAATTGGGCAGAATGCCTTTCATTCCTGCTGGAATATGTAGTCGTCAAAGCCAACAAAACATACATGTGGGCCGAGAACAAAACTTTCTGCACCTTCTGCAACCTCTTCCTAAAGAACACGGTTCCCCAGAGGCTAAAATGCATTCTTAACTCAGCCCATCCTCCACAGCGCATGAGGGCTTAGTCCTGATTCCATTTTTCAGTGTTGCCTCCTGACTGAAAGCCCTGTGGCTCAGCAGGATTATCTATAATGACAGTAAATGGCTCACATGATGATAAGGCAATCTTTTCACATCTGAAGCTGCAATCCATCTTGCCACTGTCTGAGCTCACAGCCCTGAATTCTCAGCAAAGCCATCCACCTGGGGTTATTGGTTGGGGCTCTTGTTCCCCACCCCCAGTTTCCCACAACCAGAAGCAGAGACTTCCATCTCTCTCACACTTCACCGACTTACAGCAATCTTCATTAAAATCATTTGCCAATAAAAAAATAAATAAACCCCTCAGGCTCCTATTGTGCCCCTGAGGTCAGGATAGTTCAACTCCCCATTACCAAAACTGGGTGGCAAAGCTTGTTTTTCCTTAGCAGGAGACTGCTTTCACAGAGTCCGTCTAAGACATTTTTTTTTTGAGACACTCACGCACACTACCAGCAACAATGGAAAAGAACATGATTTCCCAAGCAGGTTGCCTAGAAACCACTCCCATGTTTCTGAAGCTAATTTAAACATGAAAATTCAGGTCCTGACTCATGCCAAGAGTGCATGTCATGGTTTTCTCAGTGTTTTACTTTCTTTTTCTTTTACGTTACAAAATAATGCATGTTTATTGAAGAAAGGAGAAATTGACAAGAATATAAAAAAATTAAAGTTTAGAAAAGGAAACATCCCCTATCACCTCACTATCAGAGGCAGCTACTGTTGTCATTTGAAGGTATTTCTTCCAAGCTTTTTTTCTGTGCATTTTTAATACCTTTGATATTAATGCTGAATTTACATAGATTATGTTTTTTTCCACTTAGCATATTGTCAGCATTTTCCCATTTGGCTAAAATTGTCAAAAACCTGATTTTTAAAAAATTACTACATTATATTACAGTCCATTTTCCTTTATTTACTTAACCATTCTCTTAATGCTAGACATTTAGGTTATTTTCAACCTTACACATTTTAACAAAAGTCATGATTGTTTTAGTATAAAATATTCACTTATCTCTATTTCCTCAGGATAAAGTTATAAAAGGAGTTTCAAAAAGCCTGAACATTTTAAAATCTTTTTTTTTAATTGAACTAATACCTGTTTATGATTTTTTTACAATTTCGTGGAAATGGTGAAGAAATTAAGCAAAAAAACAAACAAACATATATGTATATACCTCAGACAACAACATGGTGATTACCACAGGGAAAGGGGGTGATGGAAAGAGACTTGACTTGGGTGGTGAACACACAATACAAAGACAGATGATGTATTACAGAATTGCACCCCTGAAACCTATATAATTTTATTAACCAATGTCACCCAAATAAGTGTAATTTTTTAAAAAGTAAATCTCTCTCTCTTTTCTATCTCGTATCATTTCCTATAGGTAACCACTGCTATCAGAAGTTTCCTATGAATATAGAAACACATATATTGTTTATCTATTTGATACTATAAATGTTCTACCCCACTTGCCTTTTTTTCACTTACTGGATCTTGAACAGCTTTCCACATCAATCCAGATTTATCTATTATTTTTAGAAATTGCACAATATTCCATTAAGTGAGGTACTATCACTTATTCCCCTAAACAGAACTTGTTAATGCCCTCAATACATATTCAGTGAGCTGGCTTCCCAGCAGGGATTCTGATTCTACCTTGCTGACAGAGGGAACAGTATTGTGATCTAAGAGGTCTCCAAACTTTTCCTTTTTTTTTGTTTAACTGATAGTTTGTATCTTTTTACTAATCTCTCTCCGTTTCCTCCACACACAAGTGATAGCATGCAGTATTTGTCTTTCTCTGGTTTATTTCACTTAACATAATGCTCAAAATAAACATATAATTATATAAAAATAAATAATAAAATTATACTCTTCTTGATAAGAGCAATATGATTGAATGTGTTATTATATTTAAAAATATTGGCTTAACATCTTGTATCACAGCTATTCTGAGATCTGACTCTAAGTTCAGCTTCTTTCCATAGTTGATTTTAAGGGTTACATCACAGAAAAAGACCCCTCACAAATAGATGCATATCCAGATGGAAGGAGAATGTTGCTGGCCCCATTTACAGTCCTGTCCACAAAAAATGCCAAGTTGTTTTGGAAATTTACTTGTGCTTGCATTGTTTAGATTATTTTTGATTCATGGCTACTTTGGAGATAGCTTTTAAAACTAGTTATCCATTTTATAAGTGTTTGCTTCATTAAAATTAGGTAGTATATTCCATAAATCCAAAAGGTATATGTCCAAAAGCAGACTCCCAAGCTTCTACTTCAAACCAGCTCCTCCCACCATCTTCCCTGTCCTAGTTGCTGACCACCCCACCACCCCAGTAGATCAGGTCAATAACCTTATGTCTCTTCCTTGCCTCCTTTCTTTCTCTCATCTTCATGTGAAATTTGCCAGCAAATTCTACTAGCTCTACCTTCAAGACATAGCCCAGAACCTGAGCATTTCCTATCTCTTCTGTTGATGTCCTTGTCTAAGCCACCATCTTCTCTTACCTATGATGATTGCAATGATACCTTGACCTTGACCACTTGCTCTGCTCTGTGCTTTCCCCTCCATAATTCCTGCATCACTGCAGCATGTATGAGCCTTTTAAAAATTGTATTATTTTTTTATCTGAAAAATTTCAAACTTTACAGAGGAGTTGCAAGAATAAGAAGAGTATAAAAAAACACCCTTTTCTCTTACCCTGTATTTATTTACAAAGGTCTGTCTGGAAAAAGTCCAGCCATTGTTAATATAATGAGAATGATTTGCGAGATATTGATGTGACCTGACAGCCAAGGAGAGTGGCCTGGAATGCGCATGTGTGAACAACGATGACTTCACTGTACTAGTCAGTGGGGATGGTAGATGCCGTTGAGTGAGCATGTGTACTGTGTGGCCGTCACATTCCAAATAACTGAATGGAGTAACAAAACTGCATCAAATTTTGCATTAATCTTGAAAATTCCTCCAAGGAAACTATTTGGATGATTCAGAAGTCTGCAGCTATGGGCAATTGGTGGTTGGCAGCTTCGTCACAACAATGTGCCTGCTCATGCATCGTGTCTTGTGCAGAGTTTTTTTTTGTGAAACATCAAATCACGCAGCTGTCTCAGCCCTCCTACAGCCAAGATTTGGTGCCCTGTGACTTCTGACTTTTCTTAAAACTAAGATCACCTTTGAAAGGGAGGAGATTTCAGACTCTGGAGCAACCCAGCTGGTATCCAAGTTGCCATCTCTGCCCTAGTCAAAGTCAGAACAGAAACAGCAGTATCAAAACCAGGATCATATACAGCACTGAGCACAGTAAGTGCTTGATAAATATTTGTTGAATGAAGAGGCAGCTCAGTTAGAAGCATGGATTCTGGAGCCTGTCAGCATTGGGCTGGAGTACTTACTGGCCATGCCATGGATTGGTTGTGTGGCCCTGAACAAATTATTTAAACAGTCTGGGCTTTAGTCACCTTACCCGTAAAGTGGGGATAATAGTAGTTGTAAGATTAAATTAGAGAATATACAGTAGAACAATGCCTGGCACATAATAAAAATTCAATAAATATTAGTTATCAATGTCAGCTGTGTAGCATTGGGGAAAGGGGTGTGTCGGGGGACTCAAACCAAAGTGAGCAGTTATCACAGCTGACATGGAGGATCCAGGCTACTAGTCAGGCAGAAGGAGGCCACAGAGTCAGCCAGCCCCAGGAAAGAAATTGTTCTCCTTTAACTGAAGCCGGATAGGTTTTACCAGAGTGTAAGATAAAATCTGCCTATTGTCATGGTGTGAGATGGGCCATTGCAGCCCCAGCTAACACTGGATGTAAACAGAGACTTGACAACCACGAGGTTCTCTGCTGGTCAGTTGCTTTAGCCCTCTTGCTCCCAAAGCTCATGGGAAAATGCAGTGGGTCTCTGGGCCAAACAACCATGTATATATATAGCCAGTTCCTACAGGAAGAAATCCTGCTGAGGGAGACAAGGTTAAAAAGATATGGGGGCCAGCAGTTGGTTATCTTTTCTTAATTATCCACAACACTTATGGTCACAATGGAGAGGAAAAAGAACGCATTCATTTTCTATTTCATTGCTTGATTTTAGATGCCAAGATAGTGTTACATAAAGTCAAGTTTGAGGCTTTTTGGAGACAATATTAGCGACTTGTCCACAAGCCTATTGCTTTCAGAACTCAGATCAGGCTCTCACTTTCCTCTTCTGCCATTGTGAAAATGCCACTGGGGCGAGGGGACAAGGCTTGAGACCAACAGCCAGGATACTGAGGCTCTGCTTTTGGCTCTGCTGCCAGCCAATGTCACAGCCTTGAGAAGTCTAACATCCCAGGGACTCAGTTTTGCTAAAATGAGGTTAGTGGATTTGAACTCCAGAGCGGAGCAAAGAACCTGGTGATCAGGGAGCCTCCATACCAGCTCTGGGGAGCCTCTCCTTCCATGAGAGATACATTTTTATCTTTCTTAAACCGCTGTAATTTAGGGTTTTCAGTCTCAAGCAAAATAATGTAACTCTGACTTTCACCAGAAATGAAAGTGCAGTATTTTGAAAGTTTCTTGCACAATTTTTCTGAAAAGAAATACTATTTCACTCCAGGGAACTAGATGCCTAAAGAGCAAGGTGGATGCTAAGGAAAGATCCTCATTGCAAAAATATAGCATTTCAGTCCCTGCTCATTTGACGTCATTTGGTATTAAAACAGTTTCTCTTTTAAAACA
Organism: Furipterus horrens; assembly: GCF_987537825.1. NCBI lineage: Eukaryota > Metazoa > Chordata > Mammalia > Chiroptera > Furipteridae > Furipterus > Furipterus horrens. Next base: position 193,120,713 of record NW_028327172.1, read on the forward strand.
AATGTCCCCTGGGAAGGCATTTACCGCTGACTCACACCTGAGAATCAGAATATGCTCTACTGATACATAAGGAGTTTGGGGAAGGGGAGCTGTGTGACTAGGCTGGAGGAGGAAGTGACGCTTTGGGGAGGGTAAGCCAAGGCCAGATGGGACTGATGGGTGTGAAAAAGGGGCCAGAAAGGGAGGTGCATAGGTGCTGGGGGCTAAATCATGGTGGGTCAACTTTGACGTGTCTTCAGGACCCTGGGACCGTCCATGACCACGAGAGGGCAGCAATGAGAGACAAAACTCCCAGGGACCACACGCAGGGAGGCTAACTGCAGTTCCCAGTATAAGCCAGCCCTCCCTTCCAACCTGGGTCTCTCTGCTTTTCTTTGTTCCAAGTCACCTTCCTCAGCCTGCGGAAGTGGGGAAGGAGTCTATTCCCTGAGCAGAGGAGGCTGGGCCAGCAGCTGTCACACACATCAGGTCACGGTTCCCTGACAACAGTCGTTGTCACGCCTGTATCACATGTTTAACATTTTATTAAAATGGTCTTTAAATTGGATTTAATTTCCTTACTTCGCCTTGCCCTAAGCAACAGAACCTGTGAAATGACAGGTTTGATGTGTTACTTATATATGTGTGCCATAATTATTGCACTAAAAAATGTGTATATCGCCAGAAAATCATCTTGCTATCATGAGAGGTATGCATATCATACTTGGCAAAACACTACATTATGTCTTTCAATCCCCTCAATGACCCAAAGGAATAATATCATCCCCATTTTATAGATAAGGAAACTGAGGCTCAGAGAGGTTAAATAATTTTATCAAAGAGTTCCCACCAGAACTGAGATTTGAAACAAGGTCTTACTGGCTTAAAAGGCAGTGTGGTCCCAGTTTCTTCCAAGAAGGAAGGCAGAGACCCCTAAAGGTCAAGAAGAAGAGCAAAGACTCCCAGGGTGATGTGAACATCCTCCCTTCAGTCCCTCTTTTCTCCCTTTTCTTCTTTGTCTTCCATATCTAAGAATGCCTCCCTCTCACCAAAATGGAACATTCTGAAATGTACCCTTATGAATAAAGGCTGCCAACTCCACGCTGGGAATAAAATTCCCTTTGAGAATTTTTATCACTTCTAAAATGATCATAAAGAAACCCAGCTGCTTGTGGTTTTGGGATGCAGTGGGAGCGAGGAAGAACTGGAGTTTCTGGGGAGTCTCTCAACGTCCCCATGGGAAGCTCAGTAAAGTGGATGTATCACACTCAGCCCAGACTAATTCTGGGAATAGAAAGCCTAGCGTTTATCTGAAGTGACGGCTCATACCTGAGAATTATGGTACCAGGTATGACTGAGAGAGAAACCCCAGACTCTGCCACATACCCACTGTGTGACCTTGGGCCAGCCACTTACCCTCTTTGAGCTTCACTTTCTTCATCTCTAAGAGCGTATAGCAATCACTGTCTCAGAGGGTTATCGTAGCATTAAATGAGGCACCTGTAAGTTAGTGCTAAAACATGCTACTGCTGTTATTATTTTTAATTACTGTGAGAATAAAAAGGGCCTTCACGTTCTGAACCCAGTTGGCTTAAAGTAAATTGTAGTACTTGACAAATACATATTGCCTTTTCTACTTGGAAACTTCACTTAAAAAAAAGAAAAGAAAAAGTGAGCCCTGGCTGGTGTGGCTCAGTGAATTGAGTGCTGACCTGCAAACCAAACAGTCACCAATTTGATTCTCAGTCAGGGCACATGCCTGGGTTGTGAGCCAGGTCCCCAGTTGGGGGCGCACGAGAGGCAACCACACATCGATGTTTCTCTCCCTTTTTCTCCCTCCCTTCTCCTCTCTCTAAAAATAAATAAATTCTTTTTTTTTTTAAGTGAAGTGAATGAGCAATCCCTAAAGCAAAAGCAAATTGTTAAATTTTGAACTGTCCCTGACCTCAGCATCCCATTTCATACATTGTTTCCTCTTTCCCTAATGTTCTAGCTCAACATGCAAAACCCTTTGCTTCTAAGCCAGGGCCTCACAGGAAGAGTGGACAGGGCAGACAGGACATGTCTTTGCCCAAATTAGTTTCACTTCCTCCCAACCAGGCCAGGTCACGGGCAAGGGGGAACTGCTGACGGGCAAGGGGGAACTGCTGAGTATGGCGCTGAGGGCCGCAGTTCTGACTTTATCAACGCAAGGCAGGCAAGAGACTTAACTCAGAGAACTTGGTGATGCGATGCATTTAAGCTGCCAACTGCACTAGGACCTCATCACATTTCTTTGTCTTCTTACCCCAAAGCTAGTGGGCATCCACATTCTCATTTAAAAAGCCACCTATAAGCAACCTTTGATGACTACCTAGCTATCCTCTGGCCTCACTAGAGGGAAGCTCCCTGTTGAAAATAGCAGAGAAAAAAGAGAAGGGAACAGGGTCCCCAACATCACAGAGCCTCATACTAGCTCTGGAAAGCCTATGCATGGTGAGGTCATCAAGAAGTCTTCTGAAAACTGGCTGTCCCTGTCCTTCTCAGGACTACTCCATCCCCTGTAACTCCCTGCAAATCTCACCTCCAACTGCCCCCTGCTCAAACGCAGCATCAAGGCAAGCTCTGTAGAACTACAGACAGCCTTGTTCTCTTAGCCTCATCAATGTTTCCATTTTATATCCTTTTCTGCTCTTGTCTGGAGGGTGTTTATTCAGTCACCTGAGACGCATTCTGTAGAAAAAGCTCAAACAGCCTAGGGGAGAGGACATCATTCTTGTTAGAGCTGGAATATGATATATGGGACCCCAGCCTGTCCCCACCACCACCACTAATGTGTAACAGCTACATCTTAGACAACTCCTCCATTTCTGAAGATTTTATCTAACAAATTGGCTTCGTGTTGGGGAAGTTGGAGCTGTCACATACCTGTCCATAGCTGAGAGAGAAAAATATATTAAAAGATCTCTTAGCAGCCAAACAGAGCTCACATTTGTCTTATTTCTAAAAAGCTGGTCTTTGACTTTGAATGGGGCTTCACTGCTGCTGTCAGAAAATATTTTACCACTAAATGGGAATAAAGATGAACTGCCTCTCTGGAGAGGCAGAAGGTAAGAGATAATATCAAAAGGGACATTGACACAATTTTGGCTGATGCTTGATGACATTCAGTGTCCCAGAACAGTGCTTTGGGAACTGCTGTCCCCTTTGATCTTGCAGAACAGTATGAAGGGACACGGAGGCCATCCATATCAAAGAATAACCTGGGGGCATGTGGCATAAGAATTTTCCAGCGAAGGTAAAAGCACATGTATTTAAATAAGCAGAAACATGAACAACTCTGTCTACCTAACTATTAAATTGTAATTTCTTCTCTACTTCATGTCCTACCAACTGATTACTCAGCAATATCCTTCAATGTACAGAGCACAGTAGAACTTAGTCTTCAGATTTATCTCCTCTTGCTGCCAGGCCAGCTCTCCCTATGCGTATCTGCCACCTGCCTCTTCCACAATCCCTTCTCCCTTGGGGACAAGGAAGTTGCACTTATTTTGATATTTTCTTTAAATTGCAGGGCATCAGGATGATCTGATGCAGGTAGACAGCCGCTTCAACATGTCTCTGCCACTCTCTTTTCTTGCTTCCCTGCATCCATTACAAACTTCCGCCTCACCCAGATACTTCCATCCCCAGCAGTGTTGTCTGTGGTCTCACTTGCCTCCACCTTCTGGTCAGGCCAGCCTTAAAGTGTCCACGAGGCTGCATGATATGGAAGGGACACAAATCACCAGAACATCAAAATCCTGGCTTTTTACTTCCCAGCTGTGCGATCTTTGACAAGTTACTTTATTTAGCATTTCAGCCTTAAGAAAATATATTTATAATACTTCCTCATAGGGTTTTTGAGGTGACTAAGTGAGAAAATGTACAGAACATTTATGGCACATTAAGTGTCCACTAAACAGTAGTTCTTTTCTTCCCCTTTCGGTTTCTCCAAAATAGTCCTGGTTTGGAGGACTCTACGTCACAGGTTACACGAAAGAGTTGGGCATCATTATTGCCTGAGTTTCACTTGGTACTTCCATTCATCATTCCCAGGAACACAGTAAGTGTGTTGTTTTGGCACCTGCCCCTGGGGAGGTAGTAGCATCTTCTTTGTCAGAAGTCATTTCCATAACTGGTCTCTGGCCCTCACAGAACGCAGCAGGGTCTGCTCAGTTTGAGACTGTGAGGACCCTCAGCGGTTTCACACTCAGCCGCAGGAGGTCTGTGTTGGCCCCTCGGGAGCCAGAACAGCACCAACCAAGAACTTCCTACTTCTCTTCCACTCAGCGGGCACTGCTGAGAAAATGTAGGAGGGCTGTCTTCTCAAGTGTGGCCTTCAAAGACAAGTAGAGATGTAAATGTGGCCCAGTGACCTGTGAACCTGAGACACGGTAGCTGTGGGGAATGTTGGCCCCTAAGTAGCCATGTGTACAAACTCATCCACAGCCGGAAAATGGCACCACCTGCAAATGGAGACTGTGAGACATGGGCAGGGTTTTCCAATGACACATTTACCTTCAAGAGGACTACACATTCCCTCAGCTCTCGGTGCAATTTGACTCAATGCTTTCCTCGTGGGTCTCATTTACAAGGAAAAACTACTATATACGGATAGATTAGTTAAGAGGTTGCTGTACAAAAGAGAAGCAAAAGTGGAAGTTTATTTTTCTTCTGTAACAGTCTGAGCATGAGCTTTCCAGAGCTGGTATGTGGCTCCCCGTGGGAGACCCAGCTTACTCCTCTTTTTTGCACTGGTATTCTCATTACACAGCGTCCATCTGGTGGTGTCAGATGGCTGCTCCAGCTCCCACCACCATGTTCCTCTTCCAGCTGGCAAGGAGAAGAAAAAGAGAAAGAGAGGGCACCCTGCTTTACTTCAAAAGCAGAGTTTGGAAGTTCCAAACATCAATTCCACTTTCATACCATTGGCCAGTACTTAGTCACATGATGACACCTAGCTGCAAGGCAGACTGGGAAATGTAGTCATGAGTCCAGCTGGAACATAACTATAGAAGATGGGAAGAATGTAATACTGGGGGACAATTAGCACTCTCAGCACAAAGGACAAGACAGGAATTTAAATCAGTGAAGCCTGCTGGGTAAAAAGACATACGCATATTTTGTGTGAGTGGTAGAGCCTAAAGTAGACAGGAAAGCCCCACTTTGAGGGGCAGCCACTTTTACCCAAGCAATACTGTCAGGCAGAAATTTATGTTCAATGTTCCAGACTGTTGGTTTTCAAGAGAAGTCAGAAACCGACATTTAAATATATATATATCTTGTAATTTTAAAATATTAGCTGAAAATAATTTTTTTTAAACACTACAGAGACCAGACATATCTGTGGACTCACATTTGGGGCCCTGTGGTCTGCGTGAAAGTGTCAATGTGCTTAACTTTCTGCCTTAAATGCAAAACTTTTGAAATTCAAAGTTAGAGCTAAAAGGCAAATAAGGCTAATAAAGAGCTGTGATCAAAATAAACTCTTTAAAGTAAATATGTTTGGTTTGTTAGTTGGGCATTGAGACAAGAAAATCATAAGTTGGTGATGATTCAAATATCCTTCAAATATCATATTTCACTTACAGGTGTGAAACCATCTTAATCTCTCTCTGGGTTGCAATGATCAGGTAGTTAGTTAACCAGATAAATGGACTGGAGGAAATGCTCAGGACCCATTTTTCATTGGTAAGATGAAGATGAGAGTTGTTTGTATGGAAAATAACACAATAATTAATACAAGAAGAAACTCGGGTACTCATAACTGTAAACCTACTTTTGCCCCACTCTTTATGTCGCTCAGAGCTCCTGCTGTGGATGGACAGCATAATTAGCTGTCGCCTCAGATGCTGCCTTCTGGATCCACCACCATGTTCAAGGCCACACTTCCCGAGAGTTGCTCCCAACCAATGAGTGAGCACAGAAGAGGGACTTCTCCAGGGTTGACTTTGGCTCCAGGACTCCTCATTGCCTGGCCAAACCTTTCTTGTAACTGTAGTGTGATCAGGGACTCCGCCAGCCCAGACTCCTTCCTTTCACAGGTGGCAGAACTTCCCCACTTTCTGCTGCCTCCCTCCTCCTTTCTCCTTCACAGGCTCCTCCTTCCTAAATCCCTTGTTTGTCTAATCCCGTCTTGATATCTGCTTCAAAGCAGACACGAACTAGCACATCGGGCTAATAACAACAGTGATTGTAGGAGCAGTTATAATTTACTGTGTGCTGTGCTTGTGTAAGCACAGTTCTGAAAAGTGGAAGTCGATTCCCTGGCAATAATAACAATAAATTTATTGAGCATTTCCTATGTTCTAGGGTCATGCATTATAGCCCTACATGCAATCTTCACAAGAATTCTAAGGTGGATAATGAAGTGTTGTTTTGATTTTACAGATATGGGATTAGGTTAACTAACTTGCTCAAAGTCTTACATCTAGTAGGTGATAGACAGTGATTCAAACTGAAGTTCATCCTACTCTAAAGCCCTATCACTCACATGTCAGATATTTGTGTAATCCCTTCCCAGTCTCTACCATATCCAAATATCACCACAGAATCTATTATTTATGAATAGCACCTGTACAATTATTTACATAATATTTTTCTTTATATTAACTGATTTTAAAAACTTAAATATATTTTAAAAAGAAACATAATATCCCTGAAGTAAGTAGTGAAGTGTTATCTCTAGCCATAAATTGAAGATAATCCTAAGAATCATCACACTAAAAACAATATTATCAAATTTTACCTGACAATATTACAACATTAAGTAGATACTATAACTAAAAACATCAAATCTGAGGTCTGCACTCATTTTGTAGTTGTTTTTTTTTAAAGGGAGATTAGCAAGTGTTAGATGTTAAAGAGTACTAGCTTCAAATGAAGATTGTTTTTCTTGACAAAACCAGAAAAACTGAAAAAATTTTAAAAGAACTGACTTTCTCAGTCTGTGGCTTAGCGCTCTTTAATACTGTGCCCATGGATTGTGAAAATTGTGGTTTGCTTTAGGAAATAATGTCTGTGAAATAATGTGTAAGTAGGGAATGCTCATTTGGAATGAGGAGAATAACCAATTTTATATAATTGTCCCTTGCCTCCCAAAGAAAAAAATAATGTTTTTACTCTCCAACTTCCTCAGGTTCTCAGTGCATGCAGTTGTACCATCTGGTTTATCTGGAAGGTGTAGTCTTTCAAAAGGAAAAGGGCTGGAGCCTGAAAGCAGTGTGAGTGAACTCTGCTATTCAGGCAGGTGTATCCGGTAGAGAAACAAAACACAGCTCTGTGGTTAGGCTGCCTAGCGCACTGGAGTTCAGCACATTCACAAATCGGCCTGCCTGGGAGGGGCACAACCACACACCACAACCAAGTGGGGCGTGTGTGAAAACCTCCCAGCCTCTTCGGGTTTGGAAGACAGCGCTGATCCAGAGCTAAACAACACCAATGGACAAGGGCAGGCCACACGACCAGCTGGGCTCTTTCCCCAGCCATTTCCAGCCCAGTGCTCCATAACATAGAGTAATGTACTCTGTTACTCACAGAGACAACAGATAAGGTCCTACTGTAACAGATTACACAGCCACGCTGCAGTGTAAACACATTTCAGGAAATCATACTCCTGTTCTCTCTCAAGGGTTTATCCAGAAAAAAAGAGCCTGGTATCTGGCCGCTCTGTGAATTGGACAGTGCTCTGAACCCAGCCATGCATGAGGTGAGGAGGGCTTGTCACCAGACCCTCCTCCTCCTGACTCTGCGCTCCTGGATCAATTTCCATTACGTATTGTTCCTGTCTCATTTGGTAAGTGGTTGGCAAATTTAGTTGGACCTGGAAACAGAGAAAGGGCTGGGATGCCATAGCGCAGAAGTTTCAAGTCCTCCATTCCTTGTCACAAAGTCCACTTTGCAGATGGAAACTCAGTCACTAAGGACTGAAATGAGTGGCTTAATGCTGAGGGCTGACAGTGAGTCTATAGCAGGGTCCTCATTCTTTACTTCCTCAAACACCTGGGTCTTTAGCATATTATTTTTTGAATAAATCACCATCCCCAGCAGGCATAAGTAGAGGAGGTGGAATAATTAACATTTATTGAGTGCTAAACACCTTAAAGGCCTCATTCAACTTAATGTTTAAACTCCTATCAGATTAATCAATTGATTGATTGATTGTTCCCTCTCTGCCAATGAGAAAATTGAAACACAATGAGGTTAATTGTCAAAGATCATCCAAAGCAAGATTCAGGCCAAAGTGCCCTACCCTAGAGTTTGACCTCATAACCATTATGCTGCCTTTTGAGTCAGACACACCTGAATTCAAATCCAGGCTCTATTTGCCAGTAGCTGTGCAACTTTGGGAAAGTCACTTAACCACTCTGACCACTGTTTTCTTATCTACAAAGTGCCTACCACTTAAGGCTAATAGGGCTCAAGAAATATTGAGTGTTAATAGCAACATAATGGTGCCTCAGATTGATCACTTCCTCTTCACTTCCCTAATAGCTGTTCTCTTTACAGTTGCTCCCAGTCGTTGCCAAAAGCAGAGCCTTCTATTTTAACTCAGCCACACCATGTGGCTGATCTGAAGAGAAGAAGCCATAAGACAAAGAAAAACTCATCCATCATCCTTGCACAGTTTTTCTTTCTCTTTTGGAGCTGCATGCAGGGAGCCATGGCAGGCCCTGCAAATCACATTCAAAACCATCAAGGATTTTTAAAGGCACTGACAAAGCCCATAGAGCTGTTTGTCATAGAAGGTAATGTACCTAACATGGGAGCCACTGAGAACAAGTCAAATTGTGCTACAGATCTTCGTGTGCCCCTGGGGCACTTCAGACATAAGCCCATTTTAAGAAGTGAACTGAAGAATGACCATTCTTTGAGAACCATAAAGTTTGCAGAATTTCTACGTATTATGGTTTTTAAATATGTCTGTGAATTCTTTGACACTCTTTACATCAAGATATGGAGTGTAGGACTACCGGCCAAGATGGAAGCCTAGACAGACACTCTGCATCTCCCTCCACAAATAAGAAGGAATACAACTACCTCAAAACTAGAGACAATCAGAAGTTTAAGAAAATTGAGCTGTATGGAAGTCCAACAAACAAAGATATAAAGAAGAAATACTCATCCAGACAGGTAGGAGGGGTGGAGCCAGGGCAGAGAGGACTTGTGTGGTGGTGGCAGCAGCAGCAGCAGTGGCAGGCCAGCGGAAAGTGCAACTACCCGTTTTAAAAAGTCAGGAGGAATACCTAGGGAGGGCTCCCAGCACTAGACCAGATCACACAGCTCACAGTCCCAGCAGGGAAAAATCAAGCCTCATTGCTTCTGACTGTGCAAACCAGTGGGGGTTGGGGGGGGGAGAAGAAATTGCCGGTCTCTCAGCAGAGTCCGCTTGTTTAAAGGGCCCCGATGGTCCGAGAATGTTCTCAGACCCACCCACTCTGGGAACAACAGCCAAGGAAACAGCTAGAGAGGTGCCAATCCCATATGGAAGTGGGAGAAATGCCTGGAAAAAAGGCAAGTGCTGAGCAAACAACATTGTTCCCTCTCAGACCCCTCCCCCACATACATCGCCACAATGTGGTGAAATGGGTTGCCTTGTATTGACAAATACCTAAGGCTCCACCCCTTAAATGTAATAGGTGTGACAGTTCTACCTAAGACATAGAGGCAAACAAACACAGGAAGCTGTCAAGACATACAAGGAGATAGCATAGAGTTCAAAACATTGGTGATAAAGATGCTCACAGGCTCGACAGATATGCTTCTGTATGGCAAATGCATAAGGGAAGAAGTGAAGGCTATGCTAAATGAAACAAAGGAAAATCCACACAAAACCAATGGTGAAGGGAAGGAAACTGGGGTTCAAATCAATGATTTGGAACATAAGGAAGAAAAAAAAAGTCAACCAGTACAAAATGAGGAACCAAGAATTGAAAAAAATGAGGAGAGGCTTAGGAATCTCTGGGACAACTTTAAACATGACAACATCTGACCCATAGGGGTGCCAGAAGAAGAAGAGAAAGAGCAAGAAATTGATTAAGTCTGAGGGAGGGCTTGTTATTTTTTATTATTATAAAAAATTAATTAATTTTTTTTAAAGAATAATATAGGAAAGGGTGAAGCCAGAGAACTTGTATGCACAACCCATGGGCATGGACTGGGGGTGATGGGATTGCTGGGGGAGGGGGGTACTGGGAAGAGGTGAGCAAAAGGGAAAAAATTGGAACTATTGTAACAATATATTCAATAAAATATACTTAAAAAAAAAGATATTGAAAGCTTATGTGAGAAAATAATGAAGGAAAACTCCCCAAATTTGGTGAAGAAAATAGACATACAAGTCCAGGAAGCACAGAGAGTCCCAAACAAGCTATACCCAAAAAGGACCAAACCAAGATGCTCATAATTAAAATGCCAAAGGTTCAAGATAAAGAGAGAATCTTAAAAGAAGCAAGAGAAAAGCAGAGAGTTACCTACAAAGGGGTGCCTATAAGACTATTAGCTGATTTATCAAAAGAAACTTTGCAGGCAAGAAGAGGCTGTCAAGAAGTATTCAATGTGATGAAAATCAAGGACCTATCACCAAGATTACACTATCCAGCAAAGCTATCATTTAGAATGGAAGGACAGATAAAGTGCTTTCCAGACAAGGTAAAGCTAAAGGAGTTCATCATCACCAAGTCATTATTATATGAAATGTCAAAGGAACTTACTTAAGAAAAAGAAGATGAAAATTATGAACATTAAAATGACAACAAAGCCCTGGCCGGTGTGGCTCAGTGGATTGAGCACTGGCCTGTGAACCAAATGGTTACTGGTTTGATTCCCAGTCAGGGCACATTCCTGGGTTACGGGCCAGGTCCCCAGTTGGGAGTGCACAGGAGGCAACCACACATTGATATTTCTCTCCCTTTCTTTCACCCTCCCTTCCTCTCTCTCTAAAAATAAATAAATAAAATCTTTAAAAAATAAAAATAAAAAAATAAAATGACAACAAACACAACTATCAACAACTAAATCTAAAAAATAAAAACAAAACCAACTAAGAAAAATAAAAAAGTGATGGAGTGTAATTCCCTTACCCTTGAATAAGGAGTGGACCTAGTAACACTGTGTGACTTTCAGGTGAGGTTATAAAAAATATTTTAGCTTGCCACACTCTCTCGGGATTTTTTGCTCTTCAAACCCAACTGCCATGGTATGAGGAAGTGTGAGGGCCCTGGAGAGGCCAAGCATAGGTGTTCTGGTCCTCCACGCCAAGTGGGGTCCTAGAGAGCAGGCAGCCTTTAGCTGACTCTAGGCCCAGTCACCATCTAACCCGCCACCTCATGAGAGGCTCCGAGTGAGAACTGCCTCCTGAGCCCAGACAACAATGTATGATTTTTGGGTTTATGCCACTTAGTTTGGAGTGATTTGTCATTCTGCAATAAATAACTGGAATGCTACAATGTATTTCACAAAGCCTGCATATGGGTCGCCATTTGCTACCATGAACTTTATGTTACTATTGGTTGTTGTTTCCTAGAAACTATTAGTTTAGCACATTTTCATCATGCATAATAATTAATTTTTGTTAGGTACTTATCAAATATTTTTATGAGCCACATTAAGTATTGTAATCAATTTATTTAAAAATAGCACCATAGCCCTGACTGGTGTGGCTCAATGGGTTGGGCATCATCCCACAAACCAAAATGTTGCTGATTCAGTTTCCGGTCAAGGCACATGCCTGGGTTGCAGGCCAGGTCCCAGCTGGGATTGATGTTTCTCTCACACAGCAATGTTTCTTTCCCTCTTTTTCTCCCTCCCTTCCCCTCTGTCTAAAAAAATAAATAATAATCTTTTCAAAAACTTCATAACGAGAACTGGAAATGTGAATCACTGAATATGTTCTCCTGAGGGAAAAGCAGCTAGGTAGCCCCTCCTCAGAATAAACCTGAGAAAGATTCTTTAGCTCCCTAAGCCTCTTTGAAGCAGGACTGCAGCTAATAGAGTAGCAGAGCCATGAGCCCCAGGCAGCCTCAGCATATCAGGCTGTGAAGTAATAATAATGCACAGGTTCTCTGCAAACCATCATCAGCTGTTTTCTAGGAACTAACTTTGTCTTCAACACTTAAGGATATAAAACTTCCCATCCTTGCCAGCTACCAAAAAATAATGGGTAGCTATAGGAACATTCGTACAAACACACATACATACCTAAGTTCCCACTACCTTGCCTATTTTGTGTCCTGAACAAATTACTTAACCTCTCTTGTCTCAGGGTTTCTTTTCCCTCTGTAATGGAGATAACAATAATAATACTTTCCTTATAAACTGTTATAAAGTAAATGAGCTTAGAATATTTTAATTAAAGCAGCAGAATACAGCATGCTCAATGAATATTAGTGATTATAAAAACCATACATACACATACACACATAAAAAGAGACTGGAATAAATTACTCCAAAGAGCTACTGTGGCTACTTCTGGGTGGAAGGATTACAGATGGATTCAGTTTCCTTCTTTACGCTCTCTTACATTTTTAAAATACCCTATAATGAACCTGTATTTATTTCATTAATTTTTAAAAAACATTATTTCGATAGAAACTATAAGGAAGCCCTAAAAAATGGAGGTGGTTACTGCAAAGATGGTAGGATTATGGATAACTTTTTTAATGTTTTAAATATATGTTTTAGGGTTTTAATTTTTTTTAGTTGACTTAATCAGTAGAATTTTTAGGGCTAGCAAAGTGAAGATGGAGGTTGAATTTATAGTCACCCATGTAATATAAAATCAAGATGTTATCGTGTTGTAGAGTTTCATTAGATGGTTAGATGCAGGTCAATGAGGCCTGCAGTATCAGGGAGGCTTCTGCTGGTAGTAGGGTTCTGGGCAGACATGGGGGAACGAGGGTCTTTCCCAGGGGACTGGTTCCATTCACACACTCACACACACACACCATTTTGAGCTCCAACTACACCAGGCGCTAAGGGAATAAAGAGAAATCCTTGTTTTCAAGAGTTTACTGCCTATTGGTGAAAGATAACACATAAACCAGTATTCTTTCAATTTAATATAGTGAATACTAACAGAGCTATATGCACAGGTGTCAATGGGAAGGTAGACAAAGGACATTAACATACCCTGGCAGTCATATTGGCTTCTTAGAAGCAGAGTTTCTTGAGCTAAGAGTTGAGGAATGTTTTAGTCAGCTTGGGCTGCTATAACAAAACACCATAGACTGGATGGCTTACACAGCAGACATTTATTTCTCACACTTCTTGAAACTGGGAAGTCCAAGATCAAGGTGCTGGCCAATGCAGTGTCTGGTGAGGGTCCTCTTCCTAATGTGCACATGGCTGGCTTCTTCCTGTATCGCACATGGTGAGTGTGTGTGGGGGGCTCTGGTCTGTTCTTCTTATAAGGGCACCAATCCCATCATGGAAGCACCCCTCATGACCTCAATATATAGACTTGGGGAAAACAAACATTCTGTTTAATAGCAAAGGAAGAGTGAATTCCAGACATAGAAGGATGGGCATTCCCAGAAGCAGGAATAGCACAAACAAAGGAATAGAAGTGTGAAATGACTTGGTGTATGCAATAAACTACGAGCAGTTTGGTATTACCAAAAGAATAGTCTTCAAACATTTTATCACTCCCAGAATCCGTTCCTCAAACAGAAAATCTTATGTTAGAACTCAGTAGACAAAATAGGCTAGCTGTGCAGGGCAGTAATGGACACCTCTCTTCAGTGGCGGCCCCTGAGGTATGTCCTCGCAAGGCCCAGCGCTCCAAGGCTGCAACAAGTGGGTAGGACTGGAGATCCTGCAGCACAGAGGGCAGACCCGGTGACCCTGCTGTAGCGGCAGGTTGGGGCCAGGTCTTGGACTGCCTAATGCACTTGGCCTTTGTAGGAATGCAATGAACTGCCACTGAGGGGCTTTTGCCTGAGAAGTTTGTGCTCAGGTTAGTGCTTTGGAAAGAGGAGAGGTTCTGTTTCTCTGGAGAACTCTGACTCATAAGTGGTTTACTGCACTGTCCAGCTAGCTAGGCATAGAGGCAGGAATAAAAGTTATTTTGTAATAATTTATTAATACAACTTCACCACAGTGCCTCCCACAACAGTGAATTGAGCAGGTCATGCTCTTAATTGGCATCCTAAGGCATGGCTCTGATAACATCACCAGCCTGCTCAAAATCTCCAATGGTTCTCTGTAGCCTTCCAATAAAGCTCCAATTACATGGTCTGATGTTCAGGGATCTCTGTGCTCTAGGTTCAATATCCATTTCCAGTCCTACCTCTTACAACTGATAAGTCAATTATTCACTCCAAGCTAGAAAGTGGATTCTCACCACTATTCACTCCCTCCTCAAATAAGATTGTGTGTCTCCATCCATTGTCTGCAACTTATGGTTCTCCCATAAGAAGAGGGTAGATTCCTGCTTCATGGATTTGGGGCTTGACCTCGTAACTTGCTTTGCCCCATGAAATATAATCAGATGTGAAATCTATCCATTCTAGCAGAAACTTCACAGGCTGTGTGGTTTAGCTGAACTGAGGGCAAGTGGCATCTAGGAAGATGGGGAAGAAGAGGGCAGATCTCTCTCACAAAGATTATTTTACTTTTTTCAGTAATAAGAGTAACAGCAGCCTCTTCTGAAACTTTCTTGTAAGTCCAGATTTTTATGATCTGCTGTAGTGTGAAATTGTTTCATTTTAAGCAATCAGTAACCTGTGTTTCTTGAGAATTTGTGAAATCATTTATGATTTGGGATATTTACATTACAAAGCAATGGATTTTCTTGAATCTTCACTCTGTTTTGGGAAAAGTGTCTTAAAACGTCTTGTTTTATTTTGCCATGTAGCAGAGTAAGAAAATAAATACCTTAACAGCTAGTGCCAGACTCCCAATCTTAATATAAAATGTCTATGTTTACAACAATAGCTTATAGGTCATTTGTGATGGAAAGTGAGACCCTAACACATGGGAGAACAGGTGGGGGGGGATGAGAGATGGCTAAACTGTTCTGCATTAGAAATAAATAAAAATGGGGGCAGAGGCAGGAGGCAGAGTGAGAGAGCTGAGCTTAAAGGAGAGTGAAAGAGAGAAAGAAAGAAGAGCAAAAGATGAAGGGCAGGAGGCTGGAGACCAGACTGATTGAAGCGGACACCTCCAGTGGTCTTCAAAATCTTGTTTTCCCTTTCCTGCATGATAACAGAGTTTCAGCAGGACACATGACTTCCCTGTTAAAGACTACATTGTCCAGACTTCATTGCAGCCAGTGTGATCACGTGACTACATTCTTGCCAATGGGATAAGAATGAAAACGATGTGTGCAATTAATTGCTTAGAAGGAACTCCTTGGCCTCCATTCCCTCCTCTTCTCCCCTTGCAAAGGGCTTTTGTGGATGTGGTTTGACCCAGCTATTACAATGCTGATGAAGACACAGGTACTTATTCCCAGGGGATGGCAAAGCAACAAGATAGAGGGAACATTGGTTGGAGTGATGGGTAGGAAGCAAAACTGCCCTTCAGCCTGAAGTGAGAGAGACAGAGTCACAGCAGTTTTTCACTGTGGGGGCTGAGGGGAGGATCTTGTTTCAGCAGCTTAGCCTAAATTTTAACTAAGACATCGGCAAATCACACTATTGAAAAATAGAGCTAGCTATTACTCAGTTTTTTTAATTTTGTATTTTCCAGTGTTGTATATTCTCCATCTTTTGACTTTTGGCAAAAATGTGTTACAAATATAAAGGCCTGTGTGAGTAAGAAGCGTGGTAGAAAACAAAGAGAGTAACCGGGTCCATAGCTGGGCCTACCAATCACAGACAAGACACAGCACACATGCAGGATTGTCCTGTGGGAAATGACATGAGTGGAACCATATTAAAATAGAGCTGAATGAGCCATTTCAGAGGGACTGTGCTGCGTGTCTTGTTTTACTTATCTTACAAACTAGGCCAAAATACCAACATTCCAAGAAGTCAGTAAGAATGAGAACATCCTGTTTGTAAGCACTGATGAAATTGGACTTGGCTGATGACCAAACCATTGAAGTACAAATCTAGCCTTTTGTCTGGTGACCGAATCTCAAGCCACTCTGTGAAGCACAAATCTAACCTTACCTCATCTAGCACCGGCGAACTTTTCTTTAATAGAATTTACCTCATCTTCCTCCCTCTTTCCCTTAAAAACCCTGAGCCCCTCTCCTATGGAGGGGAACACTATTTGGGCTTCTGCCTGATTCAGTACTCTCAGAATTGCAATTCTTTTGATCCCAAATACAAACTTTTGTTGGATTGTTGCCTCCTAGATTTATGGCATATTTCACAGAATTAGAACAAATATTCCAAACATTTTTATGGAACCACAAAAGACCCCAATAGCCTCAGCAATCTTGACATAGAAAAAACAAAGTTGGAGGTATTATGCTAACTGATATCAAACTAGTATATTACTATATACTTCAAGGCCATAGTAATCAAAACATCATGGTCCTGACATAAAAACAGACACATAGATCAATGGAACAAAATAGCCTGGAAGTAAACCCATGCCTATATGGTCAATTAATATTTGACAAAGGAGGCAAGAACATACATTGGGGTAAAGACAGACTATTTAATGAATGGTGTTGGAAATATTGGACACATATATACAAAAAAAGAAAGAAACTAGATCGATCACCTTCTTATACAATACACAAGAATAAACTCAAAATAGATTAAAGACTTAAATGTAGGACTCAAAACCATAAAAATCCTAGAAGAAAACATAGGCAGAAAAATTTCAGACATCTCTCAGAGCAATATATCTCCTTGGGCAAGTGAAGCAAAAGAAAAAATAAATGGGACTATATCAAACTAAAAAATTTTTACACAGCAAAGGAAACCATCAATAAAGTGAAAAAACAGTCAACTGAATAGGAGAACATATTCACTAATGATACCTCTGATGAGGGGTTAATGCCCAAAATTTATGAAGAACTTATAAAACTCAACACAAAAAAACAAGCAATCCAATTAAAAAATGAGCAGAGGATCTGAACAGACACTTCTCCAAAGAGGACATAGAGATGGTCAACAGATATATGAAAAGATGCTCAATGTCACTAATCATCAGAGAAATGCAAATTAAAACCACAATGAGATGCCATATCACACCTGTCAGAATGGCTATCATCAATAAATCAACAAACAAGTGTTGGCTAGGATGTGGAGAAAGGGGAAACCTTCTGCATTGTTGGTGGAAATACAAATTAGTGAAGTCAATGTGGAAAATAATATGGAGTTTCTTCAAAAAATTAAAAATGGAACTGCCTTATTATCCAGTGATTCCACTTCTAGAAATATACCTGAAGAAAACCAAAACACAAATTCAAAAAAATATATGCACCCCTCTGTTCACTGGAGTGTTATTTATAATAGGCAAGATTTGAAAGAAGCCCCAGGTGTCCATCAGTAGATGAGTGGATAAAAAAGCTGTGGTATATTTACACGGTGAAAAACTACTCAGCTATAAAAAAGAAGGAAACCTTGCCTTTTGCAACAATATGAATGGACCTGGAGAACATTATGCTAAGTGAAATAAGCCAGTCAGAGAAAGACAAATACCGTATGAGTTCACTCATATGTGGAATCTAATGAACAAAATAAACAAACAAAATAGAAACAGACTCATAGACACAGAGAACAGACTGATAGCTGTCAGAGGAGAGGGAGGTTGCGGGGATGGGTGAAAAAGGTGAAGGGGTAGGGCAAAGATAGATTTATAGTTGTTCATGTTGAAAATAATATCATAATTAATAAAAGTACATGAATAAACAGTTTCACGTACTCATAACAGTAAACCTACCTTTACCCCACCCTGTATGTTACTGTATCACAATTTAAAAATATTTTAGTAGCTATTTCAATACACTTTGTTTTAAAATAACCCTCTGTATTTATTTTATGCATTTAAAACCCATTAACCTGGGACACAATTCAACCCATAACAACTCTCTTCCTCCATCTCCCAAGCCAGCAACTGTGGGTCAAGTTCCTCTTCTGTTTCAATCCTCCTCCTTCTTCTGCCACCTTATCTCTCTGACCGACTGCTCTGCCTCCCTTCCTCTTCTACTTTTAAGGGCCCCTGTGATGACACTGGACTCACTGGATAATCCAGGATAATCTGGATGATGGAGCTACTGAGACTTGGTCCAGCACACCCCACATGCTGGAGCGACACCCTTCTCCACCCACTTTCCTCATGTCAGGTCAGAAACATTTAAGCCCATGACTTTTACAGAGGTGGTGGTTTTTCTCTAAGCCTTGAAAAATGGTTTGGGTCTTATTATTGTTATGATGGAATTGATGAATATTATTAATAATAAAAGCTACTCCATTTGATCCCTCATCATATGTCACATACTCTATGTACATTATTCCTTTTAATTCTCTGTGATAAATTGTGAAGTAGATATTGTTACTATACCCAATTTGCAGATTAGTGCAGATTATTGGCTTTATTGGGGAGACAATAGTTAATAAAATTTAATAGGTTTCAGGTTTACAATTCTAAATACATCATCTGTTTATTGTATTGTGTGTTCACCACCCAACGTCAAGTCTCTTTCTGTCACCACTATCCCTCCTTTACCCTCTTCTACCTGCCCCCACCCCTTTCCACTCTGGTAATCACCATACTGTTGTTTGTGTCTGTGAGGTGTTTTTTAATCTAAAAAGACTGCACAGCCATTCTCGGCGGTGCAGATAGACTCTTAAGAAGCTACACCATCGTCTCTTGAGACGGACGGCTGCCGACGACGACGACTGTAAGTTCATATTAATGATCAGCATAAATGACGTTTCAATATATCTGTAAAATGGTAGTATGACAAAGTACACACTACGTACAGTTCATACAACTGTGATTTGTTGCCAACATTCATGATGGAAGGAAATGTTAAATTTCAGTTAGGGGTTAGTGAAAACAAAGATGTAATTCACATTCTATCCACAGACTCCAGAGGGTTCCCAAGATTAGGTTAAATCCGGTAATATCATAGAAAACACAGGAGCTTATGTTCTAGTTGGGGAAGACTAATAATAAACACAATAATTCAGATTGTGATGAGTTGTTTAAAGACAATAAGAAGTAATTTCAGATAATAATGAAGCATTTAAAAAAAAAGTGACAGAGATTAACCAGTACCTAGGGTAGTTGATTAAGATGATTAGAAAAGGCCTCCAAGGCTCAGATGAAACCCAGAGGAAGAGAAGGAATTGGTCCAATGAAATGCCAGGGAAAGTGTCATAAAAGAGAGGGGGCCATACAAAGGCAGGACAGGGCTTTGCAGCCAAGGGAGAGGAAGTCAGAGAAGCAGGCACACCTCAGTCTTAAAAGCCAGGGTAGGAAGTCCTTGAGCTCCTGCTTCGGGTTGCTCCTCTGGAAAATGAGGCTGGCAGTGACACCGCTTCTCTGGCTTTCTGCTGGGAGCTCTTCAGGGAACGTGAGCGAGAGGAGCTGGGAGACTCCCAAGGGCCGCACAGCTTTTCATTTCACCCTCGGAGGGTGCACTGTTGTCCTGTGGAGTGCACACGGTTAGGACCCACTTCTGGGAGAGGCTGGTTGTCATTTGCTTAAGGTCGCATAGGTGGTACATGACAAAGCTGGGAATCGGAGAGGCTGACTCTAAAGCCCTTTCACTTGACTACCACCCTTTCCTACCTCTTGTCTACGGACAAAGCATAAATTCTTTCAAATCATATTCACCCACCCACCCCCCGCCCCACGCCACAAGCCTGTGAGCCTCACTGCCACCCCTAGTCTCCCAGAAGTTAAAAATCCATACACAGCCGCTAAAAGCCACAGGGCCTGAAGGAAGCCATTTAGCCCTAATTCCCTAACTGTTAAAAGCAGCAGAACCATGGCAACCCACTCTCAGGGCTTTTATTAAAGAGTCCAACAGTGAAAATCTGCCTAAATAAATGTAAGGAGGAGAGGTGTTCTATTCTCTTAAGCACAGCTGGTTGCGCCCTCCCCCAGCACCCTGAGGTGCTAAAAGCAGCTCCCCGACGCCCTGCAGGGTGGCCTTCAGAAACTCTCCCTCCTTTTGTGAGCGCAGAAGCGCCAGTGAGCGCTTCCGTGCACCCTTGGGCCCATCCCCCTCCTGAGAGAAGGTTCTCTCCCCAAGCAGATAAGGGCCTCAATGAGGGCTCAGACGTGTGCGGAACTCACCTTCCCCAAACAGCCCCATCCCAGCCAGGCATCAGCTCCTGCCCTCTCTCAAGGAGGTGAGAGACAGAGGAGAAGGCGCAGAGCGAGCGGATTTGGGTCAAACCTTCTCACTTTTGGTTGTCTCTCCCTTTCGCCATTTCTCTCCAACAACTTGACCTCAGAGCCTTTCCCTCAAGATGCCTCTGGGGATCTCCTTCCTGATGCCCTTGGGCCTAAAGAATTTGAAACACAGGTTTCCCCTGTTACCCGAAAGCGGAGCGTTCCTATGAAACCTCTCCTAACTGAAGTGGCGAAAGCGAAGAAGCCGTTGCCTCAGGACACAGCTTGCTGAGGTTGCACAAAATGAACGGAGATAAAGCGCAGATGCTCACAGACACAGTTCGCAGTCCTGGCGGCCTGATGCCGAGATGCTGAGTGTTGTTCCCGGGGCAGGAGCTCGGCGGGGCCCCTCCCACTGCAGGGGCTGGGGGGCTGCCAAACACACGCTGAACGCTTGTTTCGCTTTTTGCCTTTTTTCATAACATTGAAAATCCTCTTCTGATATCTTTCAGTTAGCGAAAACAAGTACTAACTGAGGTCTTTTGTAAAAGTAGTGACGTAAAGCAAACTTTCAAAAAGCAGGGGACGTCTGCCCGGGTTCTTCCTGCTTCATCCAGGTGTGTGGGGTCCAGAGGAGCCCCGCCTCCGCCTGCTGCCGCCAGGACAAGAAAAGGCATCAGCAGCTCTGTGCCCTGGCTTGTTTCAGGCCTCCACTCGATTCACAAAGGCCCCACTGGACGGGAAATATTCCAACACCCTGGCGGCAAAGTGCATTCTGTGCACTATGGGCCACCTATTGTGGACCAGGGGGGCATCTTCAACCCCTCTTATCTCATCGTCACCAGCAAGACTGAGGATGCCCCAGAAATGACAGAGGTGGACTTTTTACTGAGTCTCCATACGAACCACCTATGTGCTAAGTGCATCACCTCATTTAAACTTAATTACATTAGGAGGTGTATACTATCTCATCCAATAAAAAAATGATTATTTTACAGGACAGAAGACTGATGTTTAGAAAGTTTAATAACTTGCCTCAGGTCACTGAGTTTTAAACTCAGGTCATCTAACTGTGGCTTTTACTTCCCCAGATCTCGATCATTACAGTGGTGATTAGACCCAAGTTTACTTATGGCCCGGAATTGATTTGTCAACATGAAGGCACGTGGGTAATGTGTCATGGGGATTATTACACATGTACTGTAAGATGGTCACAGATGCCTTTGTGAATGGAAAGTATTAACTGTCCCTAAGCTGCAGGTGCTCATGGAAAACAGGGCCCTCACTGACTCATGGGTACTGCAGATGCTTAATGGTGGCAGCAGCCTCTTTCTTTGATGTGGCTTTGCTCTCAAGCTTATCTTGCCAAAGAGCAAAAGAGAAATAAAATTCCTTCCATTGGACTAAATTCCTATGCGTCTTGGCTGCAGCCCGTAAGGAGGAAGGAAAGTGAAGAGAATTAAAGAGAGCCAGGGGGGTGAGCTTCCAGCTGCAGCTCTTCAGGGAGATGGGTACCCCAATCTGTACAACCTGACAATCTGCCGCTCACGTTTAACAATGGAAAATGTGTGAAGCGTTGGACGGTTGCCCTCAAGCTGTCTTCACAACACAGCAGACCCAGAGCGCTACCAGGAAAAAAATAAACACTGTGAAATAAGAACCTTCTCAGAAGAAATGCGAGGGTCACTCGTTGAGTATTTTTCCTCAGCCTCTTACTGCGAACCTCAGGATCTAAGTATCCCGTGGCCCTTGGTCCAGGGCCTGGGCCCTGGCATAGTTAGGGTTTCCCTCTCTTGGCTTCACATTTCTCTCTGAGGTGGCAGCTCCTGAAAGGCAGGGATATATCAGATTCACGTTCCATTATTTCCCCAGCACTGAGCACAGCACCCACCAGACAGTGGGTGCACAAGACCTTTTAGTGAATAAACTCATGAAATTCTGAGACACAGAAGGCAGACTAAAGAGTCCTTTAAAATCAAACCTATTTTCTCCTGGGAAACATAGCCCTTTGCTATGGGTGTAGAGGCAATGTGGGGACAGAAACTAGGGTGGAAACGGAGCAGATGATCATCATAGAGACTCCTAAAAGGAAAAGTAGATGCTAAAATATAACGAGCAATTCTGTAATGTGATAGGAAGCACTGCTCCACATTTTCAATGCCAGCTTTTATGTGGGTTAAGAACATTGCTGTTTCCTTTGCTTGAATATGACACTTACACCCCTACTTAGGTACAAACTGAAGGCAGAGTTATAGGAGGCAGCCCGTTGAAGGGTACAAGCAGTCAGAGCCCTCATGGTGCATGTATGCACGTGTGTGCATATGTCTATATATAGGCTATACATGGACATACTTATAGAAGACTCATACAGTAGTCCCTCTCTATATTGCAGTTCACTTATCGTGGCCTCACTGTATCGTGGGATTTTAAAAAATATTATATTTAATTATTTATTGAGGATATTTTGCTATATCATGGGATTTTGCGGTACTGTATACGTATGTTGTTAAAGTTACGTAGGTTTAAGGGTGTAGAATATGTTTAAGAACATAAATAGTGTTTATAAAAGTGTGGAAAAGGTTACTAAGGGAGTGGGGAAGGTTAATAAGGGACTGGGGACAGTTTATAAGTGTGTGGGAAGGGTTTATAAAGCCTTAAAATATATATAAATACTAAAATAAAAGTAAGGTTCCTATTTCACGAATTTTCACCTAACGCGGGAGTGTCTAGACGGTAATACCCACGATAAGTGAGGGAATACTGTATACATGCTCTAATTATAATCACAGCACCAGTGATGTCTCTGAAGCTGTCCTCCAATAAATAAATTTCTCTTCCCTATATGGGTCCTGAACAAGTTAAGAAATAAAATAGCCCTGGCTGCTGTGGCTCAGTGGATTGAGCGTCGGCCTGCGAGCCAAGTGTCACAGGTTCGATTCCCAGTCAGGGTACATTACTAGGTTGCACGTCAGGTCCCCAGTTGGGGGCTCGAGTGAGAGGCAACCACACAGTGATGTTTCTCTACCTCTCTTTCTCCTTTCCCCTCTCTCTAAAAATAAACAAACAAACAAATAAATAAATAACTAAATAAATTTTTAAAATTAATTTTAAAATAAATAAATAAATAAAATAGAAAAGAAAGCTGGAGGCCAAAATGTCACCTTTATTCCTGATAAGTTTAGTAGCAAGACATAGCTTAGTGTGAAAGCTAAATGAGCTTCCTTCCTGAACCCAGAATAGATGGACTTCCCACCCATTCTCAGCTGTGCTAATCGGGGGCAGGGGATGGAGAAAGGCCAGTGCCAAAGCACCGGCTCTGGGAGGACTTTCAGTCTGATGGAGCAGAGGCAAGCATATGCTCTCCCTGGCCCGATCCAGCCCTGAGAATATAGAGAACTGAACTGAACACACGCAATTGTTTTCCTGAAACTTACCAATGAGTTCAGGCACGCCACCTCCAGGGTGTGTAATGTATAAAAGGGGAGAGAGAGACACACACAGAGTTATATTAATCAAGTTCTCTTCACAAGAAGGAAGCAAGAAGAGTGAGAAAGAAGTGTCTTCCCAGTAACAAACATCTATTGCGTTTAATCACATGAATTAACTGTTTATACAGTCTCCCACTTATGACTGGAAACTCCTTGAGGGGAGGAATTGTGTTTTATTTATCTTTGCTTGCCAAAGCCTTGTACTTGGAAGGCATGCAAATGTTTGCTGGATGAATATGGACCCAGAGACAGACAGCCCTAGATTCAAATCTCCTTTTTGGCCAATTACTGTAGAAACATGATCAAGTTACCCAGAGTCTGCAGATGGGTGGCCCACAAACCACATCCAGCTCAGACAGAAAGCTTGGCCCACAGAGTGTTGGGCCACCACTGTCTTACAAGTTTGTAAATTAGATGACAATACTTAAAACTCAGGAGATTTCACATGAAGTCCTGGATTTCTGGCTTCTCCTGAAAACTTGGAAGATCTGATATGATAGATAGATTGTAAAAATGGACTCAATGACCGCCTCCACCCCCCCACCCCTGCCGCTCTTGTTCACACACTTTATAATGTTACTCTACAGTTCTTTCCATAAAGAATTGGAGTTCCTATCCTCCACCCTTTATCTCTGGATCGGCCTTGTGACTTGCGTGGGCCAATAGAATATGACAGAAATGAGAGAGTGCTGGTTCTTATCCTGGAGCTAAGAGGTCTTACACACGTTTCTTTCTTCGCTGGAAATTTGCCAGGACCCCGTGTCTGGGCTATTCTGCTGAAGGATGAGAGCTCCTATCAAGCAAAGACTAGTTGTCTCTGTTGTCCCAGCCAATATCAGCAAAAGTAACCCACAGCTCACCTGCCAGCTGACCACATGGGCATGAGTGAATCCAGCCAAGACTAGTAGAATCACCTACCTGATCCACAGATTGTGGACAATAGCAAGTGCTTATTGTTTTAAGCCACTGAGTTTTGGGCTAATGTGTTATGTAGCAATAGCTAACTGATACACCTGGCCCTCTTGGGCCTGCTGTCTGTTCCTCATGGCAACACTTTGCTGGAGTGAGCCGCTCCTGGAGAAGAGGCATGAATTTTGCAGCTCCCCACAGTTTGTGCCACTGTTTCTGTTGTCTCTCTGACAGAGGAACTGAGTGATAGCTAACATTAATTATCATTCTTGAGCTATTGTTTTTTTTATCATTGGGTTTAGAGTAAACAGAAAGAGTTTTTATAACCATGATTATCAACAGCAATCGAGACAGCTATGCAATACATTTTAAGCAAAATGAGAAAGTAGAGATAAAAATATCTTCTTATGTTAACTCTATTTATATGTACATAAGATTGAGTTCTTGATTAATCATCTCTCAGTCTCAGTTATCTCTGTAAAATGGAGTTAAGTACACATGCCTCAGAAGAATTGAGTTAGGTATAGCCAGACAGCATTGTGGTTTACCACACAGACTCTGGAACCAAATTGCCAGAGTTTAAATCAAAGATTTGCCATTTGCTAACTAAATTCATGCACAGTTCCTAGACAGATGCAAACTGCCCTCTGATAGATGTTCAATAAAACTACTTTAGTCTTTTACCCCTGTCAAAATTGTTTCTAATATTTACATTGTACTAGTAAATTATTATCAACCAAAGCTAACTCTAAAGGAGATTATTATTTTAGAAATATTCTAAGAACTGAGAGGGAGCAAAATAATGTCAAATTTCTGAATATTTAATAATTTTTATAAGAATTATAAAATATTTTACCACTGATCAAGGTATAAACACCTTCTGAAGATATCTCAGAGAAATAATATAAAGGCAAAAAGTACATAGCTATTTATAGCATCCATTCATACCATGTATTATTTAACCACAAAATCAATATCACCATGGGAAACAGGGAAATTTGTTCAGAAAATAATGCTAAATCAAAATAATATATATACATATACACAAAATAGCATATACACACTTACTGCCTTTCTATAAAATTATATGTTGAGAACAATTAGGAGAAAATATTAGATAATACAAAAAGTTGCTATTACAAGTTTGTACAATTGTAATAAAATTATTAACAAATATACTATAATTTTAAAATTTGGAAAATGTAGATTGTTATACCCCACTATCATGAAAAAGGGTATTTGTAGGGCATTACTGAAAGTAAATCACAATATCTTATTTTATTGGTATTCATCAATCAATTTAATTGAGTTTTAGCATGTTTTATTGGTAGACATAAGAACAAGCTATTATATAAGCAAACAATTTTCTTCTCTTAAAACTTGCAATCTGAATACTTACACTCGGAGTTTTTCCCTCACACCTGCCCCCAAACCTAAAGTCATCCCTCCTTGTCATTAAAAAACAAATAGAAGAAAACACAATTACAACACTTCTAGCTCCAGAGCAGATTATATCAGGGGAACTAAGTAAAGGTTTATCCTTACCGATCACTCTGCACAGAGGGCAGGTTGCTGTGTTCAGCCAACCAGGGGGAACAGCATAATCCCGGTCCGCCCCCTGCCCCTCCCAGGGCTCCGTGGTGTCTGATGGAACATTCCCACCAGTTGTGACACAGTCACACTCAACTTCGGGCACTTCCCCCTCTGGTTGCATGTGGGAAGGAACATCTCCCTCCCCCTGGATGCTGTCACTGAGTAGAAGTGCCTCTCTGCACTCACACACTCTTCCAAGAGAGTGGGGATGCTTTTGCGGTTTACAGTAACAATGGAGGAAGGGGCTGGTGACTGGAGACAGCGTAACCAATGAGTTAGGTGGGACTCAGCTCTCTTTCTGTATCTTGCAAGTTAATGTGGACTCTGGTTTTCCTGTCTGTAAAATGGGCTGATTCTTTTTGCGCTTTCCTGCTTCCACAGGTGGTGGTGGTGATGGCGGTGATGGTGGTGGTGGTGAGAGCAGCTCAGGAATGTCTGCTAAGTGCCCAATCCATGCTAAGCTCTTAACACTTGCTTATCTCACTCAGTCCCCACAAAGACCCACCGGAAAGGTTTGTGTATTATCTCCAATTCACATTTAAGAAAACAGCGTTGGAGAAGCTACATAATTTGCCTTTGGTCACATAGCTAACAAATAGCCATGAAAGAACTTAAACTCAGATCCATCCAATGATGCTAGGCTTTTACCTTTCATGCCATACACCCTTGATGTAAATTTATAAAGCATCATAGGAAAGCATGTTAAATATCCAATAAGGCTGAAAGACACATATTGGAAAAGTAATAAAAGGACAATTTTATCTTATTATTCTTGGTATGTAGTATTGGATTCCAAAATAAACTTTGTTTCTGAAATACTTTATCCCTACTTGTTGAGAAGAAAACAAAACAAAACAAAAAAAAAGTGGTTTTGGTTTGTTTGTTTGTTTGTTTGTTTAATTGCTCTCAATCCAAAGAACTTGCAGTCCTGTGACACCAGCCCAGGGCACCAGAAGGGACCTTAACAGTCATAGAGACGTAGAGTGGAGGGTCATGGCAAGGCCACATGGAGCTCCAGCCCAAGCCTGATTTCTCCAGGTCTCCTTCAGTTTCCTCCTGATCCCTTCCACAGACCTTTAATCTCTAGTCAGATGATTCTTGGAAGATAGAAACATTGACCTGCCTTTCCCTCCCTGTCTCACTTTCTCGCCCAACCCCCACCAACCACATGGCCCCGGGTCATGGTCAAGCTGTCTGTGCTGGCTGGGCCTCCCGCTTTCACAGGACTCTGCACACAGGCACAGGAAGGGCTGCAGGTATGAACTTTGATTACATGGTGAGAAACTTCCTCCAGCTATTCACCACTGCAGAGTGTGTCACCCTATTTAAAGGTAACTGCAGCCGCAATACCTGCAGAACTACATCTCCAACCTTTGGACAGATTCATGCAGTAACAAAGAAATGAAAGATAACTAATTGAAATAAAGAGAGCTATAGAAATACAGCTTATGAAGGCCCCACTTTTTAACATTTCAATTAGACCCAAACTGAAAGTTCACACACCCTAGTCAAGCTTTTGCCAACATATTTTGGCTAAAACTGTTCTTGATAAGGTCACTACTTCATTAATAAATCCAACAGATAATTAGTTCTCTTCTACTTAAACATCAGTAACATTTGACATAGTTGAAGACAGGGTCAGTGACCAGATAATGATGTCCCTTGGCTAAGAGTTTCATCAATGCCCCAGTGACAAAGGTTTGGCATTTAACACCAAAGAGGACCAGTATTCTTTGTAGTTGTTGGATATATATATGGTGCTTGAGTTAACTGTGTATAGGTCCCTCTATGAAATAAGTTCAGTTTTTCTCAATTTACTTTCTTTTTTCAATTACAGTTTACATTCAATAATATTTTGTGTTAGTTTCAGGTATACAGCATAGTGGTTATATAATCTTAACCTTCACAAAGTGGTCCCTTGGGTATTTCAAGTACCCAACTGGCATTGTGCACAGTTATTACAATATTATTGACTATACTCCCTGGGCTGTCCTTTACATCCGCATGACTATTTTGTGACCACCAACTGGTAGTCACAAAACAGTCAACTTAGCTTTTCTCTTGTCTTTAGGAAGCACCAAGTTTACAAAATCTGTATAAATCTGTTAACAAAAATCTGTTAATCCTAAGAGGATGTAATATTATCAACTACTATCCACACCCCTGCCACATGGTGAGAGTCCAGTATGCATCAGGAATTGCATGGTCTTGTGGTTAAGGTCACGGACTTGCTGGAGCCTTCTGAAGCTTCGCTGCCTGCATTCAAATTCTGGCTCTGAGACTTACCAGCTTAGAGAGCAAGAGAAATATAAAGCAAGTAAGGCCACCATGAGCAGTTGCATAAGTTGCTTACTGCATAAAAGTGCTCAGCCAACAAGTGAGTGGTGGCCGCAATTTTGCCCACACTCTTCTCACCGAGCCCTGTGTTCAGTGCAGGGTTATGCTCACCTGAAGTGTGTGCCCATAAGCTGCATCTCCTCAGAGAAAGTGATTTTTTTCTAGTTTACACAAAAGTGCCAAATGGCCTAGCAGCAACCCTGAAACTAGGGGCAACCCTGAAATTGGGGCTTCAGCCTTCAATAATTTGGTTGGGGGAACAGTTACATTTAGAACCCCAAAGCTTAGTACACTGCCTGGCACATAGCACTCAACAAGTATTTGTTGAATGAATGAATATAAAACAACCTGAGAACAAGATATAAGTGATGAGTATTGTGGAATATAGCAACTTTTCTCAAAGTGGGGGTCTCTGAGACTCTTTCAGGGAACCATGAGGTCAGAACTATTTTCATAATAATACTAAGGCCTTACTTGTCTATTTCACTCATTCTCTATACATGTACAGAGCTCAAAAAGTTTATTGATAGGGTTTCAATTCTGCATTGCAACTAACCTTTAAGAAACTATAACATTAATTTTTGGAGTACTATCAAAGAAAAACATCCACAATTATCTGGAAAGGCTATTAAAATACTTCCCTTTGTTCTAAATATATATATATATATGTGTGATGCCAAATTTTCTTCAAATAGTGCATCTAAAACTAGGTTTTGCAGATTATATCAGATTGAATGCAGAAGCAGATATGAGATCTAGCTATCACTTATTGTCAGATATTAAAGCAATTTTCCAAAATATAAAACAATGGCATTCTTCTCAGTAAAATATTTTGGTTAGGAAAATATAGTTATTTTTCCCTTGAGAATGTGTTATTTATGTCAACATTTAATGAATATATTATAGTTACCTTAAATAAACTAATAAATATTTTGTGATAAATAATTTATCTATTGTAATTTTAATTTGGTTAAAATTAATAGCTAGAATTCACATCAACAAAAACTCCAGGTTTTTCAATGATTTTTTAAGAGTGTAAACTGGTCCCAAGACCAAAAAGTTTGAGAACAGAGACATAAAGCAAACTCTAGATTATCAGAATCACCTGGGGAACATTGTAAAAATACAGATTCTGGGTCCCACCCCTCTAGAGTCTGATTCCATGGCTGTAACAGGGCTCTGAGAATTTATGTTTCCTAAGAACTCTCCCAGTATTTCTGATCATCAGTCACTGGTAGAAGCAATACATATAGCGGAAGTTTGGGAAAATTCAGGATCAAAATGCGCTACCATTGTCAGAGAAGGCTTTGTTTATCCAGCATTTATCAAGCACGTACTAAGTTCCAAGCAATGCTGAGATCATTGGCCAGACACAGGCCCTGTTCTGAAGAAATTCACAGACCACTGGGAGAGATAGGCAGGGCAGGCAAGGGTTACAGTACACAGTCATGGGGTCTGTGATGGGGAAAATAGGGTGCTATGGGCAGAAGCAGGGCACCCCGCTCCAGAGAGGCTGTCCTTAAACAATGGAAAGGATGATAGCCTATCACAAGTGATGACCTGGAAGCAGATGGTCACGATGCCCACATGGTGGGCAGTACAGGCTGTCATGGGGGGCTGTCTAGGAAACAGAGCAAGGAAAGGACAGACAGGTTGGGTGGGTCACACCACGCAGAAGTTGAACCCCAGTGAGCGAGCTGCTTGCGGTTTGGTGGAGATGTGATGAAGGACAGGCTTTAGGGTTACAACTCTGGTGTCATAATAGAGAGTGATGGGCTGAAGAATGGGGCACCTGTGAGCTGGCAGTTAGAATAATAAGATTCTGGGAGTCATCCAAGCCAGGAGGCAAAATGAACACAACATCCATGCCCATGGTGTACAAGAAATTAGATAATCTGCCGAAAATCAGACAGTGAGATAAAATAAACTTAATAAGTCCTCCCTGAACTTTCTGTGCCCTTTGTATTTGAATTTCCTGAATCATTTTATAGCAGTGGCTCTTGATATTTTAGGGTCATATTCTTTTATGAGAATCTGATTAACATTTTAGACATTCTCCCTGAGGGGGGAAAAAGTGAATTAAAGCAAAACAAAAACAAAAAAACAACACTGTGTGTGACTAGGCAGGATTCTCTCCCCCTTTATGTTCCCTTACCCTCACATCATTTCTCCTTTTTTCTAAAAGAGGTGTTGTTAGGCCCGGGGAGAGTGAGAGGAGAAATGACAGGAGAAAAGACGAGGAGTCTAAAAGGTTTATTTGGCCAGCTGCACAAGCGGCTGAGACCAGGAAGGGAGGGAGGCAGGAAGGTGTCAGCAGCGAACGAAAGAAAGGCAGGGGTTTTAAAGGGGTAGAGGGGAAAGGAATTGAAGGAACTCTGTTGATGGCTTTGGGAGAGCTGGCCCCGAGAACAGAGAAGCTTACTAAAACAGAAAAGTACTAAGTTCTTGCCAGCAGGCTAAGATATCTTTGAAGGACGCAAGCAGTCACTAACATCAGCAGTTACTGGGGGGCAGCAGATTTATTGGGGGTTCGGCAGTCCCTGACACCAGCAGTTACTATGGGGCCTTGCTAAAACCAGACTTGGATTCCCAGAACTCAGATCTTATTCCTAAGGTATCATTTGATAAGGGGTGGAGAGAGAAAAAAAAAAAAAAACTCTCTCTGCAGAATAAGGCACCAAACTTTTCCTATAAGAAATAATGAATATTAGCAGCAGAAAAGTTGAGGGTAGAAATTTCACTCTGAAGCTCAGGAAGCAGCTTCGTGGGGAGCCCAAAGGAAGCAAAGCAGGGGAGGAAATGGGGACAGAGTCCAAATTTGGTGGAAGAGGCGGGGTGAACTGGATTGTGCAGGGTTCGACCGCTGCCTCTGCGGAGAAAGTGCAGGGCTGTACCCAATGAGTGAGAGCCATCACCCGGGAGTAAGGCTTGTTTTCTGGAAACGGACTGCACCTTTGCACTCACCGGACATGGTAGCCACAACCAAGGACAGCTGTCACCTCTTCACTTATCTCATTCCTTGTGAGCCCTCACCTTCCACAGCACTTGGGACTGGTCTTCCCCCATCAGGGCTGCTGGTCACAGTTGTATAGGCTGTTCCCTGGACAAGGCTCAAGGCAGCGAGGACAGTGGACACTGGAAGGCAGCCTGTGCTGCGCTTGCCCAGCTCTGCAGGCGGGCCTGGGCCCTGTGCACCCAGAATTGGCTCCCAGGTGAGCGGTGCTGTGTCACCCGCCTCACACCCTGTTCTTTCTCTTCTTCCGCCTCCATGGCACAGAACTGTTAGCTTGTTACGTCTCCACAATATACTGTGGGCTGGGAACATTGACCAGACTCCCGTCTCCCCGCATACCTCTCCCAGAGCATCTTACACATGGACTTCACTGTCTCAGAAAAGTAGATTGAGGGTGAAGCACCAACTTTACTCACT